>NC_135305.1:157003905-158303084 GCF_048772815.1 Callospermophilus lateralis | reverse complement strand
TCATTTGTATGCCCTTTGAAGTCTTTTCCAGCATAAACTGATCTAAAATAGTAGAGGACATCTTTGTCGCTCAATTGAACAGGGCATAAATCTGGGGATGAGGGGGAAACATTGGTAGTTAATTCACTTTCATTACAACAAATTAATAAAATTTTGACATACTTAGAAAGTTAAAATTCTTTGGGAAACCTCACAGTGTATCAAGTAGTCCAGTACAACAAGGAAGAAAGACAAATTAAATTTTTGGCACTGAGGATTGGCCTGAGTTTGAGCATGCTAACTACAGGCTCCCCATTGAGCTGTACTTTCATATTTTTATTTTATAACATTGCTGGGTATTTTTGTAAAGGCTTACTCTTCTCAGCATAATAATTCTGTGGAGAAATGGAGTTTTTTTGTGCTTTGATTACCAAACAGCTTTCTGAATAAATGACACCATAGATCTTTGGGGAGTGATCAATATATTTTTCAGTTACTTCAGTTCATGATTGCCCTAGGAGCACACTTCAGTGGTGCTTAGAATGTGCAAGGCCTCAGGTTTTATGTGGAGATCTTCAGGGGGAAAAATGTTCATTTCAATATTAAGTATTCATGGCCATAGAAGGCAAAGTAGATAAAAAAATTCCCTCTTACAGTATTTAAGGAACTGGCTATACCATGGTGAAAGAAACCTGTCCTATCCTCATTTTTGGCAGCACTACATAATAAAATTTTTTTTACGCTAGCCAAATGTATAAACAGTGAAATGATTAGTATAACGTGCAAAACAAAAGCAATGAGAATTCTTTCATACTTTGGAAAACCAATATATATTGCACTTTATACATCTCAATTGAGACGTTTCAAGTGTTGTTTTTTGTGGTAAAATTGAACCAAGAACTACTTTATTACTGAGCTATATCCTTTTGTTCCAAAACAAACTATCCAGGCCAACCTTGAACTTGGAGTACTACTATCAGCCTGCCAAATAACTGGGATTAAAGATGTGTACCACTGGACCTGATGCATTTCAAGTTCTTAACACCACATGTAACCAGTACTAACATTAGTGCAGGTTGAGGGTGGCTTACAGGTGGTGGTAAATTCCACAATTACATCACCAAAAAACATTATTGGAGCTCTGGAGAAAAGTAGCTAACTGTTTTATTAAAGTTTAGAAATACATCCATAGTGGGAGCCATTTATGGATTTGTATTTCCTTAAACCTTAACACTTGTCTCCAGGCTGTTGTAGTTTTCAATTCGAAAGCCTTGTGCTCCTTGATGTTGGGTTTTGATTTTGAGTACAACAAGGATGTAAATTGCTGCACAGGAGACATTTCAAAGAAGTGGCTAGGTGAGTCAAACCAGAGGGCTATGGTAGTATTTGAGACAATCCCTGTCTCACCAAGGCCTGAGGATGCAGGCCAGTGGTAACATGCCACAGGGTTCTTTTCCAAGAACCATCACCTGCTGCAGTCTGGCTGGGCAGAAATAACCGGGGTGTCGAGCCACTTGTAGATTCAAGCAGGAACAACTCGAACTCACCCGAACGCCATCCACACAACCCTCCAGGGACTCCGTGTAGGAGCTCAACCAGAACTCAACCAACCCACGCGGACTCTCTAGGAACTCTGCAAGAGCTCAAAAATAGCGGGCATCTGAGGCAGCAGGAACCGCCCCTTCCGGCAAAATGCCAGGCACCATCTTGACCTGGCCTTGGCTCTCAACATCTCCCCCCTTTGTTTAGTTAAACAACAAGTATGTGGCTTAGGGACCATGCCTGTCTTAGGTTGTCCAATACCACATATGGTCCTTACCCATCATCGGATGAGCTGACCTCAAGGCCTCAGCCTCCTGTCTTAGGTTGGTACCATTGCAATTGGATCTTCCCCGTCATTGACTACCAGCCCAGCATTTAGCCACACTTGGGGATAGTGGTTTTTACACAAACACCATAAACAACCTGCTACAAGCAGAAAGGGGAGGATACAAAACACCAGGACACCAAGCCAATTGACGGCCTCTTTTGGAAAAATTATACCACTGATGACATCATCAGCAAAGATACCCCGGCACTACCACAGTTCACTGCCCCAACAGTTCACAATGCATACAAGTGATACAGAGTCCAGGCAAGCTTCTGCAAGCAGTTCAAAACAGAGGAATCCATTAATATGTCCATTTCCTCCCAAAGTAAATTGACTCCTTGATTGAGTATCACTTGTTGAGTTACATTATTCATTGATGCATCAGTTTATACAGTTTGTTGTGATAGCTATCGCAGAAGCTGTAGTTTGGTTTTATCTTCACCGGCACTGGGATGAAGATAGGAATTCTGGCAGTGATGGCTAAAAAAAAATTATGTAACATTCCAGCAAACACTTAAAAAAAGCAATTTTCTAAACAATTTAGTATCCTGAATAGAATTAGATATAATGAAAGGGAAAGGTGAAAGTAAACATATCTGTTAACCTCCTTTTTGTTCACATTTTAAAACAATCCTCAACAGCTGTTTACCCAATTTAAATTAAACCATTTAAATCACGTGAATAATTTTTAAAAATATTTGGATCCAGGGGCTGGGGATGTGGCTCAAGCGGTAGCGCGCTCGCCTGGCATGCTTGCGGCCCGGGTTCAATCCTCAGCACCACATACAAACAAAGATGTTGTGTCCGCCAAAAACTAAAAACTAAATATTAAAATAAAAAAATATATATTTGGATCCATTTTTTCATGGGTGCTCCTCGAATATATGATATATGGACATACGCACATACAGACATACAACACAAAACACAATACATACAACACATAACATAATAGTAAAGGCCTTGTAGCGTTTTACAGGTGAAATCCCCATTGCAAGGCTCAAAAACTCCACAGTCAAAAAATAAAACTGATCAGAAAAATATTAACCTAGGTCTGTATGAGCTCAAAAAAACAAAACAAAACTTAATGCTGTGGGAAAGGGCAATAATAAAATAGATATTTAAAAAAGCATCCTGGGGCTGGGGTTGTGGCTCAAGCGGTAGTGCGCTCGCCTGGCATGCGTGCGGCCCGGGTTCGATCCTCAGCACCACATACAGACAAAGATGTTGTGTCCACCAAATAGTAAAAAATAAATATTAAAATTCTCTCTCTCTCTCCCTATTTTTCACTCTCTCACTCTTTCTTTAAAAAAATAAAAATAAAAATAAATAAATAAAAAAGCATCCTGGTTACCACCTGGGTTTGACTCTTCTTTTGATATCCCATCCTTTTTGCTGTAACTTGCATATGGGTCTGAAGGTATTCCCACAAGCAAGCCCCTGGTTTTTTTACATTTGAAATAGGCCTTAATGCTGTTCATTATTCTTCAGCCTCCTTGTGTGGGAGAACCATTGTCGCAGATGTAAGGATAGCCAAACTGGAGTTCTGGATATCAGCTGTTATGGATTTGAGCCAAATCATCTTCTTTTTGGTTCTTTTTGGTCTGTAGAAATCACTTTAGTTAGTCTCTCTGGAATCCAAATCAGCTGCTGTTCTCCCTGTGGAAACACACAAACAGACCCCCAACTCCAGACAATCACTGGGTCAGGACCTTTCCATTGTCCTGTTAGAATATCCTTCCAAAGTACCTTGGGCTTATGTACATTTTTTGGACACATGTGCCTTTCCGCAGCACTAAGCCCTGATGAATCCAAATTTAAAAAGTTTAGAGTAAAAAGGGTTATTTTAAGTTTATCTTTGGGGGATATATACCCCTTCCCAATTCCCTCTTTTTGCTTTAATAAGTACATTTTAATAGTTTGATGAGCTCTTTCAACTACGCCTTGTCCTTGTGGATTGTATGGGATTCCTGTTATATGAGTAATGCCAAATGATGAGCAAAATTGCTTAAAAGAGGGAAAAGTATAGCCAGGGCCATTATCTGTTTTTAATTGTTTCAGAAGGCCCACAGTGGCAAAATTTTGTAAGCAATGAGCTATAATATCTCTAGTTTTTTCTCTGGCCTGAAGGGAGCCCATCAAAAATCCTGAAGAAGTATCAACTGTAACATGCAAATATTTTGACTTTCCAAATTCTGGCAACTGTGTGATGTCCATCTGCCAAATATGGTTAGGTATCAGTCCTCTAGGATTGACTCCAAGATTAACTTGTGGTAAAAAGGTCACACAATTTTGATATTATTTTATTATTTGTGTAGCTTGTTCCTTAGTTATTTTAAAATGCTTTTTTAAAGTATTTGCATTGACATGGAAGGATTTATAAAAATTTGTAGCTTCTTCTAGCGTAGAAAAAATATGTATGTCATGTGTAGCTTTATCTGCTAAATCATTGCCCAAACTAAGGGCTCCAGGCAATCCTGTATGTGCCCTGATATGTCCCATAAAGAATGGATCTTTTCTGTCACAGATTATACTTTGTATGGTGGAAAACAAAGAGAAAACAGTAGAGGAAGGGGAAATCCTACCAGTATCTTCAAGGAATACTATAGCATTAACTATATACTGACTATCAGAAAATAAATTAAATACAGAATCTTTAAACATCACAAAAGCTTGTAATACTGCATTAAGCTCTACCTTTTGAGCTGATTGGGTACTAAAAATGTAAAAGTTTGATCAGGGGTAACTACTGCTGCTGTACCATTATTTGACCCATCAGTGAATATATTTGGAGCATTCATGATAGGTGTTTTTTCTTGTCATTTTTGGAAAACTACAGGATGAGAAGACCAAAAAGACAACAAAGGATTAGATGGTAAGTGGTTATCAAATGAAACATTAGATTTGCACATGATTATTGTCCAAGTATTTAACTCATTATCTAACTCATTAATTTGATCCATAGTATATAGTATATTGGGAGAAATTCCAAACACTCCCTCTGCTGCTTTTATTCCTTTGAGTATTAATTGTCCTACAGCCTCAGGATACCTAGTAAGAATAGTGTAAGGAGAATAAGATAAATGTATCCAGGGGCTGGGGATGTAGCTCAAGCGGTAGTACGTTCATCTGGCATGCATGAGGCCCGGGTTTGATCCTCAGCACCACATACAAACAAAGATGTTGTGTCCGACAATAACTGAAAAATAAATGTTAAAGTTCTCTCTCTCTGACTCTCTCTCTATCTTTAAAAAAAAAAAAAAAAAGATAAGTATCCATAATAATGGACCTTCTTGCCAAAATACTCCTGTAGGAATATTTTTTATTGGTAGTACAATAAATAATAAAGGCAAACTTATATCAATTCTATCCAAATGCATATTTTCCATATATGTTTCAATGATTTTAAATATCTTTCTTGCTTCAGGCGTTAACATGCGGGGTGAATTTGGATCTTATGGACCTCTTAGGATATCAAATAAAGGTCCTAACTCTCCTATTATTATGCCTAGATAAGGCTGTATCCAATTTATGTCTCCTAATAACTTTTGAAAGTAGTTAAGTGATTTGAGTTGATCTACTCGTATTTGAATTTTTGGTGGACGGACCATGGTCAAGGATAATAGAACTCCTAAATAATTAATTGGAAAATTTAATTGTACTTTATCTATTGCTATCTCTAGATTATAATTTTTTTAATAAATTTGTAAGTGTGGCATAACATTCTAGCAATATGTTTTTATCTTTTTGTGCTAATAATACATCGTCCATATAGTGAAATATTTGTAGTTCAGGATTTTGATTACTAAGTGGCTGGATTGCTTTGTTAACATAAATTTGACACATAGTTGGGCTGTTAGCCATCCCTTGAGGGAGTACTTTCCATTCATATCTCTGATCAGGACCTTCATGATTCAGCTCAGGGATAGTAAATGCAAAACCTGAACTATCCTCAGGATGAATTGGAATTGAAAAAAAAACAAATCTTTAATATCTATAACTAAAACATACCAGGTTTTTAGCAAAGCTAAATTGAGGAATCCCCAATTGAGCAGGTCCCATAATAATCATCTCATTATTAATAGCTCTTAAATCTTGCAATAATCTCCATTTACCAGATTTCTTTTTGATGACAAAAATGGGAGTATTATAGGGAGATACAGAAGGTTGTATATGTCCGTCTGCTAATTGTTGTTTGACCAGGTCATGGGCTGCTTGTATCTTTTCTTTAGTCAGAAGCCACTGAGGAACCCATACTGGTTTTTCTGATTTCCAAGTAATTTTTATTGTCTCAGTGACCCCTCCTGAAAACCCAATCCATGTCTATCTATTTCTTGATCTATTTGTATTGGTGCCACTATACTTTGTCCTTTTTCTCTTAGTGCTTTTCCTTTCCTAAAACCTTGTCTAGCCATAATAGTGGGCGCATTTGAATTGATCTTATTTGTTAATGTTAGTCCTAATTGATCTAGGACATCTCGTCCCCATAAATTTATAGGAAGATGATCCAATACATATGGCTGTATAGTTCCCTCACATCCTTCAGATCCTTCCAATCTAATACCATCGAACATCTATGGGGATTAGTTGCCATTCCTAGGCCTTGAAGCATTTGAGTGGCTTGTTGTAACGGCCAATGTTTTGGTCATTCTTGACGAGAGATAATGCTAAGGTCTGCACCTGTATATAGAAGCCCATTAAACTCATGTCCTTGAATATTTAGTTTTAGCATGGGGTGAGAATCTAAATTTAAAGAAAGCATAGCCCAATCTACACCTGTGGAGCCTAATCCCCTGGAACCTCTTTCTATAGTACAACTGGAAAATTTATCATGTAGCCTGGGTATTATTAATAGCAGTGCTATTCTATCTCCTGGTGAAATTACTGATATACCCCTTGGATAACTGGCTATAATTTTTATTTCACCTTCATAATCGGGATCAATTACACCAGGACTTATTATAAGTCCTTTTAAAGTAGAAGAACTGCATCCTAATAATAAGCCTACTGTTCCTTGGGGAAGAGGTCCTTTTACCCCTGTGGGAATGATTTGAACTCCCATCTCTGGAGTTAGTACTGCTCTGGCGGAGGCGCAGATGTCCAACCCTGTGCTCCCTCTGGTTTGTATGAGGGATCTAATGTATAATGTGTCCTGGGCACTACCCTGATGGTGTTTCTGGGTTCCTCCAATGCCTGTATATTTGTGGTTATGGGCCCCGGAGCATTGGGCCCCCCGTCCTGTTTTTGGCAATGGAGCCCAATGTTTTTTTCCACGATATCATGGGTAAACACCTGGTTCTTGTCTGGAGTACCCTCTATAGTGGTTTGAGAATGGCATTCATTAGCCCAATGTCTCCCTCTATGGCATCGTGGGCAAATACCCAGTATTCTACCCCTTTGATACCTAGTTTTGTTGAACCCTCCTCCTATGGGGCAACTCCTTTTAAAATGTCCTGTTTGTTCACAATTTTAGCATGTTTTTGGCCTGGCACCTAAAGCCTGTTGTACTGCAGCTGCCAAGACTTGCCCTTGTTCATTAATGTCTCTGCATAATTTAATATATGTGTTTAAATCTCCATGTTTCCATGGTCTAATGGCCTCCCTGCACCATCTATTTGCTTGTTCGTAGGCTAGTTGTTTTATTAATGGCATTGCTTGTTCTACATCCCCAAAGATTCTGGTAGCTGTTTGTATAAACCTATCTACAAATTCAGCGTAAGGTTCATTAGCTCCTTGTATTACCTTAGAAAATTGACCTTGTAAATCTCTATGCCCCTGTAAAGTTTTCCATGTCCTAACCGTAGCTGAAGCGATTTGTGAGTATATGGCAGGATCATATCTAATTTGTTGCAGCTGACCCTCATAAGGTCCCTTTCCTAACAACATATCTAGATTTCTCTGAGGATAACCAGCTGCTGTATTTCGCCTAGCTGTCTCCGTGCAAAATTCCTGGTTGGCAACCTTCCATAACAGATATTGTCCTCCATTTAGCACAGCTTTGCACGTATTAGCCCAATCTGCTGGCATCATGTTCAACTTGGTAATGGATTCGACCATACTTACAGTGAAGGGCGCTTGAGGACCATAGGTTGTTACAGCCTCTTTCAGCTGCTTCACTGTTTTGAAATCTAAAGCATGGTGATCTCGCTGCCCTCCTGCCTCCTCAAATACAGGGCATGCTAATCTCTGAGGTCCTGTCTCAGGATTCCATCTATCAACTACGGGGGTTGAGGGCCACTCAGCATATGTTGTTTCCATAGGTGGAGCTGTTGGTTGAATTACGCCCTCTGGTGATAGAACGGTGTTAGTAGCAGCCTCCTGTTGTAACTTCTCCCCCAATGACTTTTTCTCTCCCTTTCTGACTATCTCGAGAGGCCTCCTCTTTTTCCTGATCTAATATGTCTTCTACCATAATCTGAACTGAAAGCTTTGGACTAGGCAAACAAAATCGTATCATCATCCACAATGGCAATGTGCCAACTGGCAAAGTTCTTGGGTTTTTCTTTTCCCTCTTCCTTAAGTCTTCCCCATGATGGTCCCATTGTGATATATTCAGCAACTACTCCTTAAAAAGCCATAGGCTACATTTTTGTATCTTATCAACGTATGCCCTAACTGTTCTTGGTTTTACTGGGGTGCCTCCTTTCTTTAGCAATTTACTTAACACTCTTATGGTTTGTTTTTGCTAATTTCTGACCCCATATTTCTGCTACAAAATAACGCAACCCAACAAGATAACACAAAACCGAAACAGAATGAAACAAAAACGGAACAAAAATGCATTGTATCAATTTTCCTATTTTCTTGAAATGTATATACTTGGTCTATCTATATCTCTTCCTTATGGCCGAACAACTTTTCTACCACCCTATTTATTTCTAGGGGCAGGCAGCTTGAAACAGAAATGTGTAACAAATCAAAACAAGAACACATTGTTTTTTGAAATGGTCACCCATTCTCTCGCCCTGCCCTCAGGGGCGAGCAGTTTCACTTACCCCCAAGCTTCAGGCATTCCCCATGCAGGCCAGGAAATGCTACAGTCTGGCTGGGC
Source organism: Callospermophilus lateralis (assembly GCF_048772815.1). Classification (NCBI taxonomy): domain Eukaryota; kingdom Metazoa; phylum Chordata; class Mammalia; order Rodentia; family Sciuridae; genus Callospermophilus; species Callospermophilus lateralis. The sequence continues at coordinate 158,294,184 of NC_135305.1, read as the reverse complement.
ACAAATAATTGGGAGGTCAAGCCACTTGTAGATTCAAGCAGGAACGAACTTTAATTTTGATCATGGGAACGCCCCCGAGGTGACCCTCCAGGAACTCCACCCAATCTCAACCAACCTAGAGTTCTCTAGGAACTCCTCAAGAGCTCAAAAATAGCTGGCACCTGAGGCAGCAGGAACTGCCCCTTCTGGCAAAATGCCAAGCACCATCTTGACCTAGCCATGGCTCTCAATAATCACCAAAACAAAACATTTGCTCCCAAGACTTCCATATCCGTTCTGTATTTCAAATGATTCATTATTCAACCAGTATAAATCCTGGTAAATATACATAGCAGCTTGTCACTTCCTGTACCTGACTATTAATGAGCTATATTGATTTTATCTTTTATATATTCCCTACCTAGAAATAGGACACCACATATAGTGTTCCAGCCCTCCTATGTGTTTTTAACTCAACACATTTCAGTTCAGATCTCATTATAGTGGCTCATGAGGCTGAGGCAGGAGGATTGTGAGTTCAAAGCCAGCTCCAGCAACTTAGCAAAGCTCTAAGCAATTTAACAAGATGAAATAAAATATTTTAAAATGGCCTGGGGGTGTGGCTCCAGTTAAGTGACCCTAGGTGTGATCCCCAGTATTAAAAAAAAAAAAAAAAAAAAAAATCTAGCCAATTCCACTACTATTGTCACATTTTTCTTGTGCTAGTTATTGCACCCAATACCCTGTGTGCTCTTAGGTTCCCCATGGTCTCACTACCTACACGTTGTTTGTTTGTTTTTTGTTTTATTTTTGTAGTTGGACACAATACCTTTGTTTTATTTATATGTAGTGCTGAGGATCAAATCTAGGGCCTCACAGGTGCTAGGAAGCACTCTACTGCTGAGTCACAACCCCAGCCCCTCCTATGTGGGTTTTTTTTTTTTCTACTATGTACTTTTTGTTTGTTTTGTTTACATTGTAGATGAACACAACACCTTCATTTTATTTACCCACTTTTATGTGGTCTGAGGATGGAATCCAGGGCCTGGCTCTACCATTGAGCCACAATCCCAGCCCTCCTATGTGTTTTTAACTCAACACATTTCAGTTCAGATCTCATTTCCTCACTTCACTGATTTACACTTTACCTTTTGTTTTGTTTTTGTACCAGGGATTGACCCAGGAACGATTAAGCACACCGAGCGACATCCCTAGCCATTTTATATTTTTTACTTTGAAACAGGTTCCTGCTCAATTGCTTTGAGTCTCACTAAATTGCTGAGACTGATTTTGAACTTGGGATCACAGGAGCCCCTGGGATTACAGGCAAGCTCTACCATGCCTGGCATTGTTGATCACATTGTGAAGAATACTGGTCGAGCGCCGTTTAAGAACACTTACACATCTGTAACTAAGAGAGAGTGAGAGAGGGGGAGAGAGAGAGAGAATTTTAATATTTATTTTTTAGTTATCGGCGGACACAACATCTTTGTTTGTATGTGGTGCTGAGGATCGAAGCCGGGCCGCACGCATGCCAGGCGAGCGCTCTACCGCTTGAGCCACATTCCCAGCCCCTAAGGTGGTTTTTGAATTGTAGATTCATCTTTACTGCAGGCTTCCTAAGAGTAGGGATTTATTTTGCTCACTCTTGCGTCCTCAAGTCCTAGAGGAGGTTTGGTAAATATGTGTTGTACGTGTGATTAAACGAGAGAAACCACAGAAGACCTCATTAAAGAAAAAAAAATCTAAAAATAGTCTAATAATCTACCTAATTTTACATAAATAAGGAAACAATCCCAATAAACTAGCTTGTCTAAAGCTGGAGTTCTTTCTTCTCTTGTTGCCATTTAGCCCGCACACCAGAATGCGTAATAAGTCTTGCATCATGCTCTCGATTTCTGAGCCTTAAGTGCCTAACAGGGCCAATCCCTATTGTTTTAACGCATTCTGATCCAGTCAGGCTTTCTCCGTTTCAGAAAAGATCAATCCCAGTATGCAATGCAAACAATGGGTTAACAGTCGCTAAGGAACGACACGTCCCGGCATGCCACGCTCCCCGGTGAAATCGGAAGTGGGCTTGAGCGGCGCCGTTGCATTCTGGGAACTGTAGTCTCTCCGGGCCGGCCCCGCCCCAGGTGCAGTTTGGGCGGCCGGCGTGTGGAGAACACCCTACTCGCTGTCCTCGCGCGGCCCGAGCCTGGAGAGCGGAGCCGCGCTACAACCTTCGTCCCCTGCCGCGGTGCCCCGCTCTGCCTCTTCTCGAATCTTTCCCACAACCCAAGATGGCGACGGAGGTGGATTTTGGCGACCTAGAGCTGTTCGAGGCTTTCGATCCCCCGGAGGAGTCGATTCCCAAGCCGGTTCATACCCGTTTCAAGGACGACGACGGCGACCCGGAGGACGAGGACGGGGTTGGTGACGCGGAGCTGCGGGAGCGGCTTCGGCAGTGCGAGGAGACCATCGAGCAGCTCCGCGCCGAGAATATCCTTCCGGTTGTCCGGGCCCTGTCATCGCGGGCGCGGGTCCGTGCGGGGCGCAGACGCGGCGGAGATTCCACAGGGGCCAGGAGTCCAAGCCTTTTGCCGCCCCCGCGTGCGGGCTTTGCGCAAGCTGCCCCGAGGCCTCCGCGCACACCTTGGTGTTGGAAACCCGTCTCCTTAGGAGTCCATCCTTGCAGCCCCGACTGGGTTCCGTTTTTAGGGTGATTTTAGACTGCTTAGCTGTTAGATTGCAGAAGGGTTCTCACGTGTATCCCTCTCTTTGACTTCATGATCCAATTTCATTCAGTGCAGACAAGCTCAAGTTGAGACAGTCTTACTATATAGTATGGTAGGCGATACCGAATACTGAGCTCTTGGATGGCGGCGCAAAAGCAGATGGTCTTAGGATGCAGAGTTGGGGGTCTTGAGGAATCGGGTCTTGCAAAGAGATATGGTTAATTGCTTGTTTAATTAGGATTGAGAATTACTTTTAGAGCTCTTCCACCTTAAGCTAGGTTGCATTTCATTGCTTTGGGGGAAATGTGCCAAGTGAGTTTCCGTTTGGCTTTAGCTGATTACATTCTGGATTTGCTAATGTGTTTTCATTATTAGAGTTTGGAAAACTATATATAGATAATTTTGGTTTAGTTTTCCTTTTGAAATTTGCAAGGATCCTTAAGTGTGGAAGGTATGTCAAGCTTTTAAGGTTTTTGAAGTCTGATTTTTTTTCATGTACTTTTTTTTTTTTTTTTTTTAATGGTGCTGAGGATTGATTGAACCTAGAGCCTTGTGCCTGCGAGGCAAGTACTCTTACTGAGCCATATCCACAGCCCCCTAATTTTTATTATTATGAAAAATTTCTCACGATACGGACAGTTGGAGGACATTTATAATTCCATCCTAGATTCTTCGGTTGTTAACTGTTTAATTACTCTGCGTTTGCTTTCCTCGTATAATGAAGCCTTGACTTAGAATAAATTTCTTAATTGACTGTTTAAACTTGTGCCATGGACACCGTTATTTGAATAATGGTTTAGTCTGTTAGACTTTTTAACTTCAGGATTGTGTTTTAGAATATACGTCTGGACCTGGTGGCACACACCTGTAATCGTGGCTGAGGCAGGAGGATCGAGACTTCAAAGCCAGCCTCAGCAATTTAGTGAGGCCCTAAGCAACTCAGTGAGACCCTGTCTCTAAATAATTAAATACAAAATAGGGCTGGTGATGTGACTCAGTGGTGGAGCACCCCAGAGTTCAGTGCCCAGTACCCCCCCACAAAAAAAATGTGTATATATATATATATATATTCATTCAAAGGATGTAAATGTTTTTGGCTTTAAAGCCAAACTCCTTGCCTGCAAACAAGCAGGTGCTTAGTGAATGTCATCAGCTTTCTGATACCAAAAGTGAGAGTGTTGATAGTTAAGTTGAATTTTGTGATCTGCATGATTCTGTTTAATGAGGATTAATATTCCTTAACAAGTAATAACATCAAGAACTTAAAAGAAAGTTGAACATTCTAACTCGACCAAGGTATGACATCTTGAAATTACAACATAGTTGTCCCTTATTATTTATCTGGATATTAATATATAATCAGAAGTTCTTTCAAAAGGGGTATAGGATTTATTTTATCATTGTCATTTGTTAAACATACTCTAAAGGAATTAGAATACTAGTTCTTTATTAACTTCTGGGTGTAAAATCTAAATTCTCATAAGTGCATAAAACTTTTAAACTGCCTAAGAGAAAGTATTATGAACCACAATCCAGAAGTTTTTGACTAAATGTTAATAGTTAGTAGTTAGTTAGCAAATTATCAACACAGCTATTCCTATTCAAAAAACATTCTGGGAAGTTTGAATTAAGTATTATAATATTCCTCTAGCCAAAGATTTATTTGTATAATTTAAATATGTTCATAGAAATTATTCAAGACACAACATTTTAGAAGAAGAAAAAGGTTTTTTTGGTTTTGTGTTAAAGCAGCACTAGGGATAGAACCTAGGGATGCTGTACCACTGAGCTACATCCCCAGCCCATTTCTTTTTTTTTTTTTTGAGACTAGGCCTTGCTAAGTTGCTGAGGCTGCCTTTGAACTTATGATCTTCATGCCTCAGCCTCTCAAGTCATTGGGATTACAGGTGTGTACCACCACACCAGCTAGAAATATATTCTTTTTTTTTTTTTTTTGGTGGTGCTAGGGATTGAACCCAGGGCCTTGGGCATGTGGGCATGCACTTGACCAACTGAGCTGTATCTCCAGCCCTAGAAATATATTCTTTTTTTTTTTTAAATAGTAAACAATTTCTTTTAATATTTATTTATTTATGTATTTTTAGTTTTCGGCAGACATAGCATCTTTGTTTGTATGTGGTGCTGAGGATCGAACCCGGGCCGCACGCACACCAGGCAAGCGCCCTACCGCTTGAGCCACATCCCCAGCCCAGAAATATATTCTTTTAACCTGTTGATTTATCCTTTCCTTCCTCCCGTGATTTTTAAAGAAAATAGCCTTAAGAAAGGAAGCTTTTTGGTTAAAAATTGAGAGATTATACTGGGGATGATGTCCTGGGTTTGATCCCTAGCACAAAAGAAAAGACAGGAAAGATTAACTGTGGTTCTTATCTTTTGCAGAAACATTTTTTTTTTTAATGTTGAGTAAGAGGGCTGGGGATGTGGCTCACGCGGTAGCGCACTCGCCTGGCACGTGTGCGGCCCAGGTTCGATCCTCAGCACCACATACAAACAAAGATGTTGTGTCCGCCGATAACTAAAAATATATATATATATATTAAAAAAAAATGTTGAGTAAGAGATACCTCTGTGTAAAATCAATCATTGACGTAGATATAGTTGGTGAAAACCTACATTTTTCTTGAGAAAACTGAAATTCTTGGTGGTTCTTCATCTTATTTATACTCTATTATTAATATTATATTAATATTATATATTATCTTTAGTAATTAAGAATTATTAAAACTGTTTTATATATGTACATATATACATATTACTTTGATATCTTCTAAGAATATATTTTAACTTCTGTTTTAGTGGAATATTGGTGAACAATACTAAGTTAGATGGACCTTTATTACAAATTCTATTTATGAACAATGCTATTTCAAAGTAAGTAATTTTCTCTTCCCTAAATATGCATTAATGTCTTCTATAAGTATGCTGGTTTTGTATTTATATTAAATTTGTTATTTTACTTAAGATCCTCCTAGAGTTAAAATATTTGAAATAATTTAAAAGCAAGGCCATGGGAGTTTTATAGACTTGAATTTGAATCTGGGCTTCTACTTTCTATATCTGTGAACCTAGGCAGGTCATGGAACCTTTCTGTGTCCTTAGTTTCTTATATGGGAAAACAATATACTAATATTGTTTCCTCTTAAGTAGCTGAACGAGCACCTGTAAGAGCTTACTTCTAATAAGAATAAGGACCACCACTATCAGAATAATAATAATAATAGCCATTTCTGTCCCAGAATCAGATAACTGAATTTTCTATCAGGTAACTAATCTTTAAAACCTCCCACATTATATTTTTCTTTCACAGCAAAACTAGACCTGTGCAAGCCTTCTAGCATGCTGGAGTTTGGGTAACTCAGAGCATTCCTACAGTGCTTGCTAGAGTGTTTTGAAGTGGTTTGAGGCCTTGCCCTGTCCCATCCTCAGAGCTTGGTCGTAGGCATTTCAGACAGTTGTTTTCCCCCTCCCAAGTCACTTAATTCTTTTTTATGTGCTGGTCATGGTAAAGAAGATAAAGGGATCACCTTCATCTCAGTAGAAGTGGAAGCCAAGACTCTGAGGGTGGGGAAGGAATCTGGATGGTAAATGCAGTAGCCTCAGGAAGGTGCTGGGCAGAGCTGGCCTTTGGCACAGTTGGCCTGAGCCTGGCTCAGTTAAAGCATAACAAGATATCAGTTCCTTTGACGTCTCCTATATGGAGCATTATAGAATATTTGATGAATATAGTCAGTGACCTGGAGTGATAGAGAAAATAGTATATTTTTCCTGCAATATATTTTGGTTTTTAATTATTTTTTTCTAGTTTCATATTTAAATGGGTGGTTCCTTATATGTGCACGAAGAATTTCTGGGAGGAGGATATGGAAAACTGAATATATTATCTTTGTGTTGCAGAAATAGGTGATTAGGAAACAACAAGGGAGCTTTTTATTATGTAATCCTTTTATTTCTTTGAATTTTGAGGCATTTATTTTGGGGGTCTATTCAGAAGTTAAGCATATACAATTTATAAATAAAATTCATTCTAACACAACTGTTCAGTGCTCTCCTATGCCAAGTACTATATTAGGTTATCTGGTTAACTTGGCAACAATGTATATTTTTCCTAGGGAGCAGGTTCCTAAGTGTTACAAAGAGTTGGTGATTTGATAAACCTCTGAAAATAAAACAAGATTAAGACATGACACCTTATAATAAATAATGAAGAAGATTTCAGTCTGTTAAATGTTTTTCTCTGGGTTCTGACCATCTTGTCCTCTTACACAGGCAATATCATCAAGAAATAGAGGAATTTGTTTCAAATTTAGTAAAAAGATTTGAGGAACAGCAGAAAAATGATGTGGAAAAGACTTCTTTTAATCTTTTGCCCCAGGTATTTCAAATTTAAGGTTTTTTAAGATGAGTAGGTTGTTTTTCACTGACAATTATTAGGCCATGGGGATCCTCTTGAATCCAAACCACAGTGACTGTTAAGATTGCCTGTTCACCTTCCCTTGTTCCACCAGCTTCCTTCTCCAGAGTCTGATCAAGGCAGCCACCTGGTTTTCCTCTGGATGTGGCCTCTTTGCTCAGGATCAGATTCAGATTTGACTACATCTAAAGGGTTGTTTTTTTGGTTTTTTTTCCCCCTTGTTTCCTAACTTGGATACATGGTCATGAGTAGCAAGTTAATTTCAGCAGCTCTGCATGGTGGCACATACCTGTAACTCAGTAACTGGGAGCCTGAAGCAGGAGGATCACAAGTTCAAGGCCCAGCCTCAATATCTTAGTGAGATCCTCAACAACTTAATGAGCCCTGTCTGAAAATAAAAAGGAATGGGGATGTAACTCAGAGGTAAAAGTACCCCTAGGTTTCATCTCCAGTACCAAAAGCTAAATAAATAATAGAAATGATTAAATATAATAAAGAACAAGGACTGAGGAGACTGGAGATGTAGCTGAGTGGTAGAGCATTTGGCTAGCATGGTGAAGGCCCAGGGTCATTTGATACCCAATGCTACAAGAAGAACAACTATTGAAAATGTAGCTGAGTGGTAGAGTGTCCCTGGGTTTGATTCCCAGACTAAGGGGGAAAAAAATCAGAATTATGATTTCTGGGCTTTTTTTGGGGGTGAGTAACTGGGGATTGAACTCAGGGGCACACGGTCACTGAGCCACATTCCCAGCCCTGTTTTTTGTATTTTATTTAGAGAGAGGGTTTACACTGAGTTGTTTTAGCACCTCACTTTTTGCTGAGACTGGCTTTTTTTTTTTTTTTTTTTTGGAGAGAGAGAGAGAGAGAATTTTTTAATATTTATTTTTTAGTTTTTCGGCAGGTACATCTTTGTTTGTATGTGGTGCTGAGGATCGAACCCGGGCCACACGCATGCCAGGCGAGCGCGCTACCGCTTGAGCCACATCCCCAGCCCCGAGACTGGCTTTGAACTTGCGATCCTCCTATCTCTCAGCCTCCATGCTGCTGGGATTACAGGTGCACTCAGCCTCTGGGCTTTTTATAAATTAAAATTTAAGATATATAGAATCACTCAAGGGCTGGGGATGTGGCTCAAGCGGTAGCGCGCTCGTCTGGCATGCGTGCGGCCCGGGTTTGATCCTCAGCACCACGTACAAACAAAGATGTTGTGTCCGCCGAAAACTAAAAAATAAATAAATAAATAAATATTGAGATTCTCTCTCCCTCTCTGTCTCTCACTCTCTCTTAAAAAAAAAAAAAAAACTACAGCAGCAGCAGCAATCCCTTGGACATAATAGATACTTAATAAACATTTGTTCCTTTAAAAAAAAAATTTAAAAAAAAATAGAATCACTCAAATAAGGATATATAGCTGTTTATCATCAGGGATTGGAGAATAAATTGTTCTGATTAAATTTTTTTATCCTTTGTTTTTATATATCATAGAATGTTTATTTGATTAATGGATTGATTGATTGTGGTATTGGGGATTAAACCTAGGACACTCTACCACTCAGATATATCCCCAGCCCTTTTAATTTTGTTATTTTGAGATAGGATCTGGCTAAATTGCACAGGCTGGCCTTGAATTTGTGATCCTCTTGCCTCAGTCTCCCCAGTAACTTGGATTATAGTTTCCTCACTATCCTGGCTCATACAGGTTTCTGTGTTTTTTGTTTTTGTGATACTAGGGATTGAACCCAGGCGTGTTTTACCACTGAACTACATCCCCAGCATTTTTTATTTTTTAAAAAATAAAAATAACTTAGGGTCTTACTAAATTACTCAGGCTGGCCTTGAACTTGAGATCCTGCTGCCTCATTCTCCCAAATTGTTAGAATTATGGACTTGAACTGCCACGCCCAGTTTCATATACAGTTGTTTTTTGTGTTTTTTTTTTTTAATATTTTTTTTTTCTTGCAGAATCACATCGGTTACACATCCACATTTTTACATAATACCATAATAGTGACTGTTGTATTCTGCTACCTTTATATTTTTTTTTTCTTAGAGAGAGAATTTTTTTAATATTTATGTTTTAGTTTTCGTTAGACCCAACATCTTTGTATGTGGTGCTGAGGATTGAACCCGGGCCGCATGCATGCCAGGCAAGCGCGCTACCGCTTGAGCCACATCCCCAGCCCTGTTTTGTTTATTTAGAACCCAAAGCTGCTTTGTCACTGAGCTACATCCCCAGTTCCTTTTTTTTTTTTTTTGGTGGTGGTGCTAGGGATTGAACCCAGGGCCTAATGCATGATGCTAGGCAAGCACTCTACCAACTGAGCTATATCCCCAGCGCCCCCTCACCTCCAGTTCTTTTATATTGAGACAGCTAAGGCTGGCTTTCAACTTGCCATCCTCCTGCCTCAGCTTCCTGAGGCGCTGGGATTACAGGTGTGTGCCACTAAGCCTGGCTTCATATATAGTTTTTATAAAGGTAACATTTACCAGTTAAACTATGTGTTGTTTTTTTTTTTCCCTTGTGCTGGGGATCAAACCTTATGCCTACTAGGCAAGTGCTAATTCAAAGAATACTTAAGAATTATATAATTGTTTAAGTCTGAGGGATATATTATCAGTATTGACAAGTAATGTAAAACTGTATACTATGTCTGGCTTGATTTATTGTTTTTCAAGATAAAGTCTGCCTTGCCACCTTACAGATACAAAATTTCATAAGTTACATTGATTAACACAAATGTTTCATAAGAAGCTCTCCCCCTTGCCTTCTGAAATTTCTTTGACAAATCTTCCTCACTTACCTTCTAAACTCTATTACCATGATGAATTTAAAATTTTATGAAACTTATTGACTTGTATTTGACATTTAAAGTTGTTAAAAAATTGGTTACTGCTTTATAATATATGTTTCTGCTTGTCCTAGCCATCTAGTGTTGTGTTAGAAGAGGACCATAAAGCTGAAGAATCCTGTGCCATTAAAAACAACAAGGAAGCATTTAGTGTAAGTTTCAGTTTTTTAGATCTGCAAGATATATGTTTCCTATCCTTTGTTAACTGGGTGTCATTGAAATGATAAATAGGTAGAATCATGTCTTCATATGATCACAGCATTATTTTGTTACAAACAACAGGGTAGAATTCAACCTCAAAATACTATTATTTGTTTTTTTAATAACTATTGTGTTATGACCTGCAGGCACAATAGACAGACTTTAGAGGACTTTGTTTATTGTTCTAACCAACCTCCCCATATATTTTCAAGGACTAAGATGTAGGAAACATGATTGTTGAATTTATAGAAAAATGAAACAGAGGGAGCTGAATAGCTAATATAACAAATGGCAGATTTGAAATTCAAAATGTTGACAGACTAAACTGTTGGGTGAAGATAGAAGCTTATTAGGGGTGACCTACATAAAGGCCTATCAATATCTATGTAAAATTTTGTAGTGCTGACACAGTATAATGGTCTGACTTTGCAACTTGTAATGTTTTTAAAAGTTGATATAAATGTAGTTCTGGATTCTATTAAAATAAGGCTAGTTTTTTGTGTTTATGGAATATTATCCTCCTTTGATGTACCACAATATTAAAGATAGGGGTCAGCTGTGGGGATGAAGAGCCCAAGCTTTACTGAAAAGATTTACAAGGAATGTCACATTTCTGCAAACAGAATGAAGGTTGTTATCAATCACCCTTTATAGTTCCAAGTGAAAGAATTAGAATCAGTGATTAAATTGAGTAGAGGCGCTTAAGTTCAACTCATCTTTTAGAAAGTCTCACTAGGGGTATAGCTTGCTCGTCACTACATAAGGCCCTGGGTCCAATCTCCAGTGCTTTAAAAAAAAAAGTGAATTCTGCCACATGTCTTCAATCCCAGATGCTCAGGAAGCTGAGGCAGGAGAAGCGTGAGTTCAGGCCAGCCTGGACAATTTAGGAATACCCTGTCTCAAAATAAAAAATAGTGAAAGGGTCAGGATGTAGCTCAATTGTAGAGCAACCCTGAGTTCAATTCCTAGTACCAAGAAAGGTTTCCAAAAAAAAAAAAAAAAAAAAAAGAATTCAACAGACAGGCCAGTGCTGGAGCTTAGTGATAGACTATTTCATAGGTATCAGGCCCTGAGTTTGACCCCCAGCACTGAATTTTATTTATTTATTTATTTATTTATTTATTGTGGTGCTGGGGATTGAATCCAGGGCCTTGTGTGTGTGAAGTAAGCACTGTACCAACTGAGCTATATCCCCAGGCCAGCACGAAATTTTTTTTTTTAATATTTATTTTTTAGTTTTGGTTAGACACAATACCTTTATTTTTATTTATTTTTATGTGGTGCTGAGGATCAAACCCAGGGCCTCACACCTGCCAGGTGAGCGTTCTACCACTGAGCCACAGCCCCAGCCTCAAGCACTGTATTTTTTTTTTAATATTTATTTTATAGTTGTAGTTGGACTCAATATCTTTATTTTTTTATATTTATTTTTTAGTTGTAGTTGCAAACAATACCTTTATTTCACTTATTTATTTTTATTTGGTGCTGAGGATCGAACCCAGGGTCTAGCACGTGGGAGGCGAGCGCTCTACTGCTGAGCCACAACCCCAGCCCCTCTTTATTTATTTTTATGTGGTGCTGAGGATTGAACCCAGGACCTCACACATGCTAGGCGAGCGCTCTACTGCTGAGCCACAACCTCAGCCCCAAGCACTGTATTTTTAAAAAATTGAATTCCCATGTTACTGGAGTCAAAGAGTGGGATGTTATCAGAAAACTCTAAAGAAGGATTTCTGAACTGAAGTAGGTAACTTTTCATTTCCCTTCCGACTTTAAGGTTCTGAGATTTAAAGTAACATCCCAGAAATTGGGAGTTTTGCGTATTTATTAATTTAGTCCTTTAAGAAATAGCAGGAAATGTTTACTGAATGCTGCTTTGTGCCAGGAATCATTCTAGACTCCCTGGACACAGCAGTGACAAAAAGGGTAAAGTCCTGGCTCTCACTGATTTAAATTCTGGTGAAAGAAAGCAAAGCTTTCCAGAAAAATAAAACATGGCAAAGAGTGCGAGACTATGGGGTAGGTGGCTTGTATGAGTAGTTGGTGACAGCCTCTCTGAGTCAAGACCTGGATGAGCTGAAGGAGCAGGGCTGAAGCTGCAGTTTGAGTAAGAGTACATCAGACAGTAGAAGGAAGAGGAAGCCCACAGGCAGAAGCCAACACTGTATTGCTTACTGTGTCTCAGATGCTTCTACATATTTCCAGTATATAGAAGGTGGAGAAAGGAATCTAGCAAAGACCCAGGCTTGGTCAGCAAGGTAGGTGTCCTGGAAACCAAGGAAGGAAAATATTTCTGAGAGGAAGGAGGTTATCAGTTCTGCCAACTCTTGCTAATAGGTTGAGGTGAAGACTGACAACTATGGCTTGAATTTGACTGCATGGAGGTCCTTACAAAGCTCATTTGTCAAGAAGCATAGTGCAGTGATAGGAACAGAACATTACTGAAAATGTTTTAAGAGAGAGTGGCAGTGTCATTACAAAAAAAAAATATAGATATATATATATATATACACACACACACACACACACACACACATATATATACTAGATAAAAGAAAAAAATATACAACATCAACTTTTGGGGACAGTTGGGGAGAACTATAAGTATTACATATAGATGACACTAGGGAGTTAGTTTTCTGAGGTATGACAGGTATTAGGCTTTGTAGGAAAATGTTCTTACTCTTAGAAGGCTCTCGTACTGAATGAAGTGTCATGATGCGTGCAGCTGACTTTCAGATGGCTGAGCTAAACTGTGTGTGTGTGTGTAAAGAGAGACATGTACAGAAAAATGTCAAATTATTAACAATTATTGAATTTCAGTGAAGGGTACATGAGTATTCATGGTACTGTTTTTTCAACTTGTCTGAATGAAATTTCTCCAAAATCTTGGAGGGGAAAGAAAAGATTGGGAACAAGAGAAATGAAACCAATAAATAGTAGGGCTGGGGATCTTGGTGCAAAGAAATGGGGTACTGGAGGGACATATAAGAGTCAAGGTTTTTATTTTTTATTTGAGAGAGTGTAGTTGATAGTAATGATTTAATACAGAGGAAAAACTCAGATGTAGCTTTTACTTACACATCAAAATCTGGCTCTCTTAACTAGAGAGTTGTTATTTCTAATAATTTTATCCAAAAATAAATTGTTAAAAACAGGTAATCATAGTCTTACATAATTTAATGTCTTTTTTTTTTTTTTTCCTGCTTAAATAGCAATATTTTTTGACTTGTCTTCTGCAGGTTGTAGGAAGTGTCCTGTATTTTACTAATTTTTGCCTTGATAAATTGGGGCAACCGCTACTAAATGAAAACCCTCAGCTTACCGAAGGATGGGAAATACCCAAGTATCCTACATAGTGAATGAAGATCTTTTATGCATCTTGCCACTAAGTTCACCTTTAAAAAAGTTTACCAAATTTTACAGACTATGATAACTATTCCTTAATAAAATTCACTAAAGGTACCAGCAAGTCTTCAGCCACATTGTTTCTCTAGAAGGGCAAGAAATACAAGTAAAGGCAAAAAGGTTTGTGTGGGGAGTTGTTTTGTTTTATTCTTTTTGTTTTTTAATACCAAAAGCGTAAACTCTTTTAGCTTGAAAAGTTAATATTTTTTATTGCTGGTTTACTGTAAAGAAAATTCTAGATTCAGCTAGAATTCCGATATGTAGACATAGTAAATGTTAAAATTGATCGTTTATTTCTTGGAATTCATTGGTTCGAACATAATGTGCCTGGGCGGGTGGAAAGAAGTAATTGTTGCTGTCAATGTGATCGCAGTCTTAGAACCACCTGCCTTCTTTCCATGATGCCTAAAGGAAACACGTTGATCGGTTGGACTCAATTCTTTTGTTATTAACTACTGAAAAAAATCGGAAGAGGTAGTAAATGAGTCAGGAACAGAAAGGTTCTTGGTTAAAAGACTGCACAGTGCTGTTTGTTTAAATCACTGAGTACAGGAGATCCAGTGTACTCGTTATTGCAGATTATAGTGATCTGTCATCCATTTGCTTTTTTGTCTCTGATAACACTTTACTGTCATGTAGAATTTTAATGATTTGCTTTTATGTTTTTATTTATGAAAATTTTTGTTTTTTTGACCAAATAGGCCAAAGCCTCACTGTTTCAATTGTGGTTCTGAAGAACATCAAATGAAAGATTGCCCAATGGTAAATTTCTCTCATGTAAGAAATGTTGTTGAACCAGAGTTTGCTGATGTATTTTACACATTTATGGCATAGTGTGAAGTGCTCTTTAACTTGAAATCTTTTCAAATCTGTATTTATAGTTTAAGACATTACATTTTTTAAACAATAATTTATTACAGTACTCTGTTTGATATGAATAAATGAGATGTCATGACAGTTAATTTCTAGATAGTTTATTCTATAAACTTGATTTTATATTCTGATAACATAAAATAAGAAATTAAAGTGACTACTTCTTCTTGCTTACTTTTCAAAAATATTTATCCTCTTTTAGGCTTGATTTAAACATTGAAACTAAAACAATTTGCTTGCTTTACCTTAAAAAAACCTAATTATTTAATTTCTGAAATGTTTCTAAATTGCTTGATACCATTCTTTTCAAACATTATGATTTAGCCCCGAAATGCTGCTCGAATAAACGAAAAGAGAAAAGAGTATATGGATGCTTGTGGTGAGGCAAACAGTCAGAATTTTCAGCAACGATACCATGCAGAAGAAGTAGAAGAAAGATTTGGGAGATTCAAGCCAGGAGTTATTAGGTACTAATGTCATTTTATCTTAGATATCATTTTTTTGCTTCGTTAGTATTTAGATCATTCTATGCCTCTTCAGGAAAATTTTCAGGATGGAAGTGCCCTGGCAAGGTCTACAGAATAATACATCAATTCATTCAAAAACAGTTATATAATGTTAACTATGTGCTTATTAGGCACCATGCTCCATGCTGTGTAATATAAGAATGTTTTAAAATAAGAGAACCTTGTTTGTGTGCAAGCAAGAATTCAATATTTTTTCCTTTTTATTTTTACTTAGTGAGGAACTTCAAGATGCACTAGGTGTGACAGACAAGAGTCTTCCTCCTTTTATCTATCGGATGCGCCAGCTAGGGTACCCACCAGGGTGGCTCAAAGAAGCTGAATTGGAAAATTCAGGGCTTGCACTCTATGATGGAAAAGGTATAGTATGTTGAACCAGGATTGAACCCAGGCCTTGCACATGCTAAACAAGTGCTCTACCACTGAGCTACATCCCCAGCACTTTTTATTTTATATTTTATTGAACCCAGGAGCATTTAACCACTGAGCCATATCCTCAGTGCAGTTTTATATTTTATTTAGAGACAGGGTCTCTGTAAATTGCTTTAGGCCCTCACCAAATTGCTGAAGCTGGCTTTGAACTAGCAATCCTTCTGCCTCAGCCTCCTGAGCCACTGGGATTACAGGCGTGTGCTACCATGTTTTTATTTTGAGACAGGATCTCATTAAGTGGTCCAGGCTGGCCTCCAACTTGTAATCCTTCTTCTTCAACTTCCCAAATAACTGGGATTATAGGTGTGTACCACCATGCCTGGTGCATCATATTTTTTAGATAATTCAGTGCACATTAAATAGACCAGCCATTGCTATCCCATTTTCTTGTGATTCTTTAATTAAAAAAAAAAAAAAGCCAGGTTTTGTGGCACATGCCTGAAATTTCAGCTACCCAGTATGCTGAGGCAGCAGGCCAGTCTAGGCAACTTTGCAAAACTTTGTCACAAAAGTAAATTTATAAGGGCTGGAGGACTGGGCCTGTAGCTCATTGGTAGAGCACCCACCTCGCACATGTGAGGCACTAGGTTCAATCCTCAGCACCACATAAAAATAAAGATATTGTGTCCAACTACAACTAAAAAATAAATAAATAAATAAAGGCGGGGTGGGCTGGAGACATAGCTCAATGGTAAAGCACCCCTGAGCTCAGTCCCCATTACTGGGGTAGGTGGACTAGTAAAAGGGCTGGAGAATGAAAATGAGATAAAATGAAAATAACAAAAAGTGAAGGAAAGCTTCTCTTTTTAAATTATTTGGTAGCCTTGGGTATTTGGATAGTATAGGAAAGTAAAATTAATGCTTGATTTATTTAGTAGTTTTCAAAATTAAATAAAATGGCTTACAAATATTCTTCAAAGATGACTCTTATCTGTAAAGTGGTTTTAGTAATATATATATATTAGGATTCTTGAAAAGATTAACTGAATTGCCAGGCACAGTGGGGCACAACTGTAATCACAGTGACTTAGAAGGCTGAGTCAAGAGGATCACAGGTTCCAGGCATCCCAGCTTGGGGAGACTCAGTTTCAACATAAAAAATAAAAAAGACTAGGGATGTTGCTCAGTAGTAAAGTGCTCCTGGATTCAATCCCCAATGCCCAAAAAAAATCAGTGAGTTAATTTTTATTTTAATATTTATTTTTTGGTTGTAGTTGGACACAATGCCTTTTATTTATTTGTTTGTTTGTTTGTTTGTTTGTTTGTTTTTAGTTGTTGATAGATTTTTATTTTATTTATTGATATGTGGTGCTGAGAATCAAACCCAGTGCCTCACACATGCTAGGTAAGTGCTCTACCATTGAGCCACGACCCCAACCCTATTTATTTATTTTTATGTAGTGCTGAGGATCGAACCCAGGGCCTCACACATGCTAGGTAAGCGCTCTACCATTGAGCCACAACTCCAGCCCTATGAGTTAATATTTTTAAACCACTTAAAACACTATCTGGGGGCTGGGGATGTGTCTCAAGTGGTAGCGCGCTCGCCTGGCATGCGTGTGGCCTGGGTTCGATCCTCAGCACCACATACAAACAAAGATGTTGTGTCCGCCGAAAACTAAAAAATAAATATTAAAAAAAAAAAGCACTATCTGGAAATGAAATATCATCTGGCACATAATAGACACTATGTAAATCTTTATCAAATGAGAAACATTGGAATAGAGCATTAGTCAAATCATAAGGTCAATGCAAAATGGAATTTTAAGCAACCTGCAGAAAAAAGTTTCTTAAGGTTTTTATGTGGAGCTAGGGATATAGCTCAGTTGATAGAGTACTTGTCTTGCATGTACAAGACCCTGTGTTCGATCCCCAGCACCCAAAAAAAAAAAAAAAAATTTACGTATTTCTTTTTATCAAAGTAATATGTCCACATTTCTTAAAAATTCTATTTTAGTGGTTCAAAAAAATTCTAATTAAAGTTAATTCCCAGACTAATTCTTTGGCAGTGAAACACTTTCTAGGTATAGTTCTGGTATAGGGAGGGACATATTAGCACCTTGCAATGTTAACACTTTTCCTGGTCTATAATAGATGATGCTGATGGAGAATCAGAAGTTGGAGAAGTACAACAGAATAAAAGTGTTACTTATGATCTGTCGAAATTGGTAAACTATCCAGGTTTTAACATATCTACTCCCAGAGGAATTCCAGATGTAAGTATATTGTTTTTATTTTGGAATGTGACATGATTATGTAACAGATTGTCCACAGTATTAAATATTAGCTGGCATGGTGGCACTCACCTATAATCCCAGCTGACTGAGCATTCGTGTCCAGCCTGGACAACATAGCAAGGCCCTTTCTCACACACACAAAAAAAGAGGCTGGGTGTGGTAGCACATGGCTGTGATCCTAGGAGATCAGGAGGCTGAGACAGGAAGATCACAAGTTTAAGGCTAGCCTCAGCAACTTAGCAAGGCCCTGAGCTAAGTTGCTTAGGCCCTATCTCAAAAATTAAAAATAGAAAGGGCTGGGAATATAGCTCAGTGGCTAAGCATCACGGGGTTCAATCCCTGGTACCAAAAAGAGAGAATATTGTTCAAAATATAGCTTTTTTTTTTTTTTTTTTTTTTTTAGTTTTTTGGTGGACACAACATCTTTATTTTATTTTTATGTGGTGCTGAGGATCAAACCCAGCGCCCCTCGCATGCCAGGCGAGCGCGTTACCGCTTGAGCCACATCCCCAGCCCTAAAATATAACGAATTATAAAAAGAAACTTTAGGGCTGGGGTTGTGGCTCAGCGGTAGAGCGCTCGCTCGCCTAGCACATGAGAGGCCCTGGGTTCGATCCTCAGCACCACATAAAAATAAATAAATGAATGTATTATGTCCAACCAAAAAATAAATATTAAAAAAAAAACTTTATGCACTGTAGCAGTTATATTACATTAGAAAAAGTAAATTTGTAACTTATATGTTTAAATTATTTATTGTGTTTTTATATGGTGGTGAGGATTGAACACAGTACCTCACACATTAGGCAAGTGCTCAACCACTGAGCCACAACCCAGCCCCTTTGGGAAATAAATTTCTATCGGTAGTAAACCTAAATGTCTTATAACTCTTTTGCTTAAGACAAGGTTTCTCTAAGTTGCTCAGTCTGGCCTTAAATTACAGTCCTCCTACTTCAGCCTTCTGAGTAGCTGGAATTGTAGGCATGTATCACCATACCCAACCTGCTTGTCATTTTTTGTTATTGCTACTTTTTTCTTCCTTTTCTCTCTCTCATTTCATCTCTCTAGCTTGCACTCTCTTTTTTAGGTGTTACTGGGAATTGAACAAAGGGCCTCACACATGCTAGACACATGCTCTCTACAACTCAACTAGATTCCCAACCCCCTAATTTTTTTTTTTT
This sequence comes from Callospermophilus lateralis, assembly GCF_048772815.1. Classification (NCBI taxonomy): domain Eukaryota; kingdom Metazoa; phylum Chordata; class Mammalia; order Rodentia; family Sciuridae; genus Callospermophilus; species Callospermophilus lateralis. The sequence goes on along the minus strand of NC_135305.1, from coordinate 158,275,348 downwards.
TTTTTTTAATTTTGAGATGGTCTCGGTAGTCAGCCAGGCTAGCCTTGAACATGCAGTCCTCTTGCCTCAGCTTCTGGACTTGTTGGGATCACAGGTGTATACCACCATACCTTTTGTCTCTCTTTTTTTTTTTTTCCCCCACATGGCAAAATTTCTCAATTCTGTATATGAATGTTTTTCCATACTTTTGTTCAACTTTCATCTTAGGTTTCAAGATTCAACAATGAACTATTGCGTTGTTGTTTTAAATATAACTATATTCCTAGTGTTCTTGGGAACTAGGCAGTTTGGAAGAAGCCAAAGATCTGAAATTAGAGTCTATGAATAGATAAAAATGATGAACTTACACAGGACAGGTTTAAATTGTATGATGCAAACCATCTTTGCTTCTGGAAGTAGGTCCAAAGATCAGTCTGTCAGAATTCCTGGTCCTCAGTAGCAATTACTACCTTTAGACTTAACTGACTCAGACCGTCCAGTTTAAGTTTCACAAGAGCACAAAGGGATTCTGATGAAGAAAAGCTGCTGACGAGCTGGGGTGGTGGCTCAGTGGTGGAATGCTTGCCTGACATGTGTGAGGCACTGGGTTCAGTCCTCAGCAGCACATTAAAATAAAGGCTTGTGTCCATCTACAACTAAACATATTTTTAAAAAGAACAACAACAACTGCTGATTGTGTTATTGGAGATGAGAGAGAATGAACAGAGTTAAAGAACACTAACTCTATTTGGAAAGGGAAAGAACAGAAGATTGAAAACTTGTTGTGTGTGTGTTAGGAGGAAGATACAGTGAGTGGAGGGTGAGAAACGAGGGCTGGGAGGCTCGGAACAGGTTCTGTAGATGCTGCCTGCAGTAGATAGAACTTTTCAGGCCACTTAGTCTTTCAGTCTTGTCTTGGTTATTTTACAGGCAGATTTTATTCTTCCTTTTACTTGATACTTTTTTTCCCTTAATTTCCAGTGAAGGAAAGGATACAAAAAGCAAAAATGTAATTTGAAATTTTCACTTTCTTCCTTGGAGCAAAATTTCAAAAAATGGATTTTCCAAATACATACTTTTTTTTTTTCTTCTGTTTTCATCATTAGGAATGGAGGATGTTTGGTTCCATACCAATGCAGGCATGTCAGCAGAAGGATGTGTTTGCCAGTTACCTTACTTCTAACTTCCAAGCGGTAAATAGATTTTAAAGGTGTGGTCTATAAACATTATGGCATAGCTGTGAGATTTTGTAACTCATTAGTATCTTATTGCATTATCGTGTTTGTATCTAAATCCCTGTCATCTGAGGAATCAAAAGAAAAACAGCGGGATTCACCAGTTACCTAGACTTGGCTCCATACTGGTTTTCTACATGTCAGTTAAGTGCAGGTTGGTGTTTAGTACTCCATTCGTCCCATCTCACTTGTGTCCGTGTGGTTACTCCTTTAGCCAAGCATGAAGTCTGGCAGTAAGCGGTCTTCCTCTCAGTCCAGCCCTGGTAGTCCAAAGAAGCAGAGAAAGGAAAGTAGTTCTGCAGATTCTCCCGCTGACATGGAGCTCGATTCAGGTAGGTCTCATCTCTGGTTTTGATTTCAGTAAGTAGGCATGATGAATCCATGCTCCCGAGTCCATATAAAGGGTGATAAACCTTTATTAGAGATCAGAGCATCACCATTATCACTGAAGCTGAATTAGAAGCCACACTTATTGTGAGAATCAAGTGGGCCAGCTACCTGAATCCCTGAGTTTGACACTTAACACACCTAGAGGGCAACAGCTAGACCACCCCTCTGATCAGGGCTGCGCTCTGGGATAACCAGTGGACAGCATGTGCACTTCTGGCAGCTCTGGCCTTTTCCTCTGATTACTCTTAACCCTCTTCACTTACCTATGGAACCTGTGGGTACAGGGATTGTGAGAGTCCTTTTGAGCAAATCACTGGCAGCTCAGAACAGACCTCCCCTCTTTTGGAGCCTCTCTTCCCCCAATACCAACCACTGCTTCTCTATATTTCCCCCTGGGACTTCTGATTACTAGTTTAGATTACTAGTTTAGATTTTCCCCCCCAGAAAGCTCTGGAGTAGATCCAGGCTTTGTATGGATTAGATAAACTGCAAGGTCACTCCCAATCCAAAACTTAAAATCACTCTTATTCTAAATTATGCCTAGTTACATTTGTTTGTTCGTTTGTTTGTTTTTTACTAGGGACTAAATCCAGGACCCTCTGTCACTGAGCTATGTTACCCCAGCCCTTTTTATTTTTTTGTTTTGGGATAGCGTCTCACTGAGTTGCCCATACTGGCCTCTGGTATGAGATCCTCCTGCCTAAGCCTTCTGAGTCACTGGGATTACAAGCATGTGCCAGTGGGCCCAGCAACACCTAGCTACTTTTGTCCTGTGTAACATGTCAGATGTTTGAAGTGAGGTGAAGTGGCGACATTAATATAACATACAGGGCTGGAGTTGTGGCTCAGTGGCAGAGCACTTGTCTAGCATGTGTGAGGCACTGGGTTCGATTCTCAGCACTGCATATGAATCAGTAAAATAAAGGTGTATTGACAACTAAAAAAAAAAAAAAGATGACATACATAAAGATAACTCCAGGGCTGGGGTTTCGACTCAGTGAATACTTGCCTAGCAAGTGAGAGGCACTGGGTTCAATTCTCAGCACCACGTAAAAATAAATAAATAAAGTTATTGTGTTAAAAAAGGTTACTCCAATAATTGGAGTGGGATGTAGCCCAGAGGTAGAGTGTGTACTTAACCTGTACAAGGCCCTGGGTTTGATCCCAGCCTTGTATTTAAATTAAAAAAATTAAAAAGCATTCTAATAATAAGATTCCAGCAATGTACCTTACTTCAAACTTGAATGTGAACCCCTCTCTAGTTTTCAAACTCCCAGGGAGAATTTAAAAGTTACAGACTAAATCCCCTTAAAATTCAAAGGAATTAAAGTCCAAAATTGAATTATGTTGCATAAGTGGCTTCAGAAGTCCATAATCAAAGCTGCCAAATTATTTCCCCATTTTTTTATTCTGCATAATCTCAGCCACAGGGATTCTGGATGTCTGGTTAGAGTTCACAACCTGGACTTCCTGCGTGTGTGTGTGTGTGTGTGTGTGTGTGTGTCACAATTCTGCTAAAATTGAACCACTAAGCTATATTCCCAGCCCGCTCTTTCTTTCTTTTTTTTTTTTTTTTTGGTGCTGGAGATTGAACCCAGGGCCTTATGCATGTTCATTGGTTCTTACTTTTTTTTGTTGTTTTTTTTGGTACCAGGGATTGATTGAACCTAGGGTCATTTTACCACTGATTCACATCCCCAGCCCTTTTTTTATATGTGTATGTATAAATATATTTAAAATTTTATTATTTATTTTATGTGGTGCTGAGGATTAAACCCATTGCTCGCCCATGCTAGGCAAGCACTCTATACCACTGAGCCACATCCCCAGCCCTTATTTTTATATTTTATTTAGAGACAAGGTCTTGCTGAGTTGCCTAGGACCTTGCTAAGTTGCTGAGACTGGCTTTGAACTCATGATCCTCCTGTCTCAGCTTCCCAAGCTGCTGAGATTACAGGCATGTGCCACTGTGCCCAGCCCCAGCTCTTGTGTTTTTATTTTTATTTTGAGTCAGGGTTTCACTCAATTGCCCAGGCTGACCTTCACCTCACTATCCTCCTACCTCAGCCTCCTTCCTAGTCATCTGGGATCACAGGTGTGTGCCGCTGCACCTAGCCCAATCTCAATTGTTAACAAGACCAGAGAGTTAATAGGGAACAGAATTATCATAGCCCTTGCCACATACCCATGAAATATATATATATGTTTTTGTTTTTGTTTTTGTTTTTTTAGCTATAGTTGACCACAATACCTTTATTTTATTTATTTGTTTTTATGTGGGGCTGAGGATTGAACCCGGCACCTTGCACATGCTAGGCAAGTGCTCTACCGCTGAACCAGAACCCCATCCCATACCCATGAAATTTTGACAATTTTGTAATTTCCCAAACCTTTAAAACAGTTGACCCAGACAAAAGTATATCCTCAGAACCCAGCATTTCTCAGTGTTATCAAAGACCAGGATCCAGTGTTTCCTCATCGAGGGTAGAAATGGTTTCAGTCTCAAGAATTCCAGTATCTTAGTGCCAGTTATCTGTCCCCACTGCCTAGAAACTTTTCAGTTTGAGTGAATATTTTGGTCTTATGCTATTTATAATATAGTGGGAGAAAACCACTTACCCTCATGGTGGCACAAAGCCACCTGTGCTTGTTAAATCATTTGAGACACAGCTATCATCTCTCAAAAGTTTGGGGATTTAATGGCAACCTGTCATCAGGTCCACACACATAGCCGGGGACTTCTTCCTTTATTTCTTGTACTTCCGGGGGAACTTTCTCTCTTTCTCTCTTACTCCTTCTACCCCTCTTCCCTTTCCCTCTCTCTCCTTCCTTCTCTTCTTTGCTCTTTCCCTGACCCTTTTTCTCTACCCGTCTTCTACCAGCCTGGGCCCCATAGTGCGGTGGGACTCCTGGTACTAAAGCAATGAGTGCCTTCACCTTCCTCACTTCCTTGGCTTCATGCAGAATGGGATTTGGGCAGTAGATTTAGCACTTGTTAAAGGAGTACTGATTTATTTAGAACCTGTGTGATGCACACAGAACCCATCCAGAAAAAAGATCATCTACCCATTGGTGCCTAAGAGGACTGATGGTTTTCGGGTACAAAGGCGCATGCCCATAATTTTTACCCAGTGACTCAAGAGACAGGCAGGAGGAGTGCAAGTTTTGAGGCCAGTCCAGACAACTTAATGAGACCTGTTAAGGGGATGTAGCTCAGTGGTGAAGCACTTGCCTAGCATGTTTAAGACCTTGGGTTCAATACCACCAAAAAAAAAAAAAAGGACTGGTTGGCACAAGCTTTCTTGCCTAAACCAAACTGAAAAGAGGCCCTGTGAGCCTGTGTACACACTAAGGCCCACAGCCCAAAGCCACATTATCTTGAGCCCACCAAAAACTTCTCCAGGTGTTTCCCCATACCTTGTCAACCCGCTTGTTAATTTTCAGTGTTCCCAGCTAATAGACCAAGTGTCCCCTTCCCCACCTGTGTCTGAACAACTAAGGTGATAATCAGATTGTCAAGGTCAGTTATTAGGGCTGCTTAGTGAAGGAGCCAAGTGGGCCTGCTGACTGAACTCTGGCCTCATGGTCTAACAATCAAGGCCCTGTCCATCCCTCGACTGCCCCCATCCCAGTTTCTTCCTGCTTTGTAGTGCACAGTCCCCTGCAGAGAAGTAGCTTGAGTGACCTCTGTGACAGCTCATTCCCAGGAAGGAGAAACATTGAGACATCTCATTGTTACTTTCTGGTTGAAAAATGTTATTAGAAACGTATAAGTAGAAAAGGGTCTATGTCCCAAATCTGTGGGTATAGTGATTCAGTTTGGAATTGCAAAATACAACTACCTAAATGTGTCCTTATTTATTATAACATTCTTATATTGATTGTGTTTGTTGTGATGTTTTGTTGAAATGAAACTTGACTTTAAGCTGTTTATAATTTATTTATTTATTTATTCATCATTTATTCCCTGTGATACTGGGAATTGAACCCAGGGCCTGGTACATGCTAAATAAACACTGAATTATATCCTCAGCCCCTTTTCTTTCTTTGTTTTAAGACAGAGTCTTGCTAAGTTCCCCATGATGGCCTTGAACTTCAGTCCTCCTACCTCAGACTCCTCAGTAACTGGGATGCCATTATATCTGGCTTGTACATTTGTTTTTGTTTTTGTTTTTGTTTTGGTGGGGGGATCAGGGGTTGAACTCAGGGGCACTCAACCCCTGAGGCACATCCCCAGCCCTATAAGTAACAGTATGTTGTTTTTGCAAATCTTTTTGCCTGTTCAGTAAAATTCAGACTGGTTTTACATAGGTTTCAAGATTTGGTTGGGTTTTTCACATTTTTAAAACCCATACTGTGTTTATGATTGCTCTGTAGACAGGAAAAACAGATGAGTAAGACAGATCTCTTAGTTACCATTCTGGTCACCAGTGATTGCAGGTGTGTCAACACTTTGCTACCAGCATGGTGGTCTACAATAATATGACATCTCGCTGCCACAGACCTGATTACAGACTGTAATTAATAGTGGCACAGAGGAAACACTGAGGAGCCATACTGAATGAAGTTATAGGTCCTAACGAGTGATTTTGAGCTGCATCTCAAGGGGTGAATTTTCCAGGGAGATGAGCAGGGGCAGGGCAGCATTTGGAGAGAAACGCACATGCAGAAGCACAGGTACTTGCACAGTGGCTGACAGCGCAACTCTGTGTTTAAGCTGGGCAGTAGGAGATGCAGGGTAGAGTCAGGCAACTCCGGGTCACAGAGGCCTTACTAGCACAGGAAAGGATCAGACTTCATCCTATAGGGATGGGAAGGCACTAAAGGGTTTCTCGTTGAAATGGGAAAGTCCATAGGGCCAAATGATGTTTTAGAAAGATTAGCTAGAGTTCAGAGGACAGATACAAGGAGGATGAATCCACAACAATGCCACTGTTCCTGGCCAGTGATAATGGGCCTGAAATAAGGTAGTGGTTATGGCAGCGAATAGAACCTCAAAGGCCCAGGTCCTGCGGGTAGAAGAGAAAAAAAGAGAGGACTCCAATGAAGAACAGCTTCCATCTGTGATACTCCAAGCAGATAACAATGGTGGTGCCATTAGTTGTAAATAGGATAAAAGTCCAGATTTAGGAAAAGGCACTTGGTTATTAGACAGGTGGTAGCTGAGGGACACACAGGTGATACACATGCCCACAGGTGAGCAAGGAGTCCAGATTAGAGGTTCATGGGAAATGCCTCAGGTGTCTTCCTGCCTTCATCCTCACTCCACCCCCAGCCTGGCTACACTGCGTAGCCCACCTGCACTTCAGTCAGATTTCCTACTGTGCTGTGCCAGGAACCAGTCTTCAGCCACAGCACCTTCCCTGGGAACTACTCTGTATCTCTTCTGTCTGAAACCATGTACATGGCATGGAGTGGCTCTCCTGGGGGTTTGGTTCAAGAAATCCTGACAGCTCTCGCTGCGGACAGTCTTCTCCAGTGCATTGAGGACATTAGGTCATGGTCATGGTGTCCAGTTTTCCCCCTCAAGCCAGTTATTTTTGACTATTGGACCTCTAGATACCTCCAAGTTCAAATAATAAATTTTTGCAAAATCAAATGCTGTTACACCTTGTAAAATATCTCTCAACATTCTCATTTCAGATGTGGAGGTGCCACATGGTTCTCAGAGCAGTGAAGCATTTCAGTTTCAACCGCCATTGCCTCCTGGCACTCCTCCTCCACTGCCACGGGGAACTCCTCCGCCTCTTTTCACTCCTCCACTCCCCAAGGGGACCCCGCCACTGACTCCCATTGACTCACCCCAAACCCGGAGCACAGCTGTTGATGAGGACGCACTGACTCTGGAAGAACTTGAAGAACAACAGAGGCGGATATGGGCAGCTCTTGAGCAGGCCGAGAGCATCAATAGTGACTCTGATATTCCTGTGGACACACCTTTAACTGGAAACTCCGTTGCCTCGTCACCTTGCCCAAATGATCTTGACCTTCCTATCCCAGAAGGGAAAACAGCCGAAAAGCCAACGCTGGAGGAGTCTGAGCAACCAGACACTTGTGCAAAGACAGCTGAAGTTCAACCTCCCTCAAGCCCAGCCTCTGAGACCACCCTGCTTTGTCAGAATGAAGAGGAGGAATCTGCAGAGGTGAGCTCCAGAGACGCTCTGCTCGACAGTGGTGATGTCGTATCAAACTGTAACGTCAGGAATGGAGGCAGCCAGAAGCCCCTTCAAGTGGACACCAGGTCTTCAACAGCCTCTAAAGTTCATAGCCCTATACCTGACATGAGCAAGTTTGCAACTGGAATAACGCCGTTTGAATTTGAGAATATGGCAGAATCTACTGGAATGTACCTCAGGATAAGAAACTTGTTAAAGAACTCTCCCCGAAACCAACAGAAAAACAAAAAAACTTCCGAATAACTGCTTGTTGTGGCACCAAGAGCCATTTAATTATCTGTAACTGTTCTGTTGATGCGTACCAAGTGATGGGTAAAAATTGTTCTCCTATTCATCCCTCCCTGTTTAAAAATCTATCCAAGGTTGAATCGTGGTATCAAGTCAAGCCTATCTTAAAGAATGGAAAGACTGGGCTCACTAATTTGCCGTATTTTATTCTCACCCACAAAACCTGCAGAGGGAATGTACATAGGAGCTGGTTCAGAGATAGTTTGTTAAGGTTTATACTATTTTTGGATTGTGAGTGTCTGTCAAGAGTGATGTTTTTTATCTGTCTTTTGTACATTGTTTTCCCTTTCTACATTTTGCTAATTATCCTGTATATAAGTTTAATATATCACTTTTTAAAAAAAAATTCTAACCATTTTAAATTCATATTTCAACTCTGACAACCAAATGAGAAAAATCAGGGATGAGCAGCTTTATCCCATTTGGGGTATTTTTGTAAGATTTACATGTATCAATTTTAACAACAATTTTGGTTTTTTGTACCTTCATTCTTCATATAAGCTTACTATACAGTTATGTTCCCTTTTGTGTACAGAGGTTTAATAAATTAGTTTTCATATACATAACCTAAGACTTTGAATATAAAAAAGTGATTCACAGTTAAATTATTAACCTTTTAAATCTGGAAGAAAATTATGTGGTTGCGAAAATTAGTGACAGCAAAGGAAATAAGAAATTGCAAGCTTGGGTGCTTTCAGAGAATTTCCACCTTAAATATAGAAAAGAGCAGAATCTCTTAAAGTAGCTATTTTACAAAAATGAAAAGAGGGCAGCTAACCTTTGTACAAAAATAATATTTTGGACTTGAACCCTAACATTAAGAATTAAACAGTAGATATAAATTAATTGCTTTTGCACATCAGATATAGAAGATAGAGCTGAAAGTATGATTTTTTTCTTTATGTGAAATGCTATTACGTTTATAGTTGGTCAAGTGCAGGAACTTAAGTGGTCTTGAATTATTAGTCTCACGTAGTGTTATCCTGCTCCTAGGCCAACAGAGGGAGCAAAATAGAACCATTCTGGATTTTTCATTTTTGGGAACTTGAATTATCATATTTACTGCTCTATAACAATAAAGAGAAGGAAAATTATATAAAAGGATAAATTAATTTTAAAGCCCTCATAGAACTTGCTAAAATAAAATGTTAAATACTTCTGACTTTTTTCTCTGAGTTTAAATACATAATAAAGTAACCCTTTAACAGTAGTTGATATAGAGCAGCCTCAACATTTCTGTCAGGCAAAAACTACCATAGGGAGGCACAGAGAGGTTAAAGGGACTTGTGAGTTTTAAGATGTGGTTCTTAAAAGACCAACCTTCAACTAAATATTTGACTGCACCCTAAATCATAGAAGTAGTTGTTTAAATGTCCCTTTAAATATTGCATTGGTAGAGTCCTCTGTGAATCTAGACATAGCTTAGCAATTATTATGCCAGGTGTTGTGTTAAGGTATTTTTGTGCATTGTCCCATGTTTACTATTAACTTCATTTTGTTTAGAGGGAAGCACTTAAGACACAGCTGGTAAGCAACCCCCATACCCAGACTCCACCACTGTACTGCCTCCCTGTCAAAAGCTCTATAAAAACATTGCTTTCTCAAAAAGTGTCTCCTATTTTATTTCTTCAGTTACTTATTGAGGGCACACAGTGTGCTTTTCAGCAATAAAAGAAGTAACAGAAACTACCTTTCAGAAGATTACACACTTAGTAGGAGAAACACGTGGTTCCGTCAGTTCCTGGACAGCAAAAGTATTTATGAGAAGGGGCCAAGGTGTGGGGCTGTTTGGGGATAATGGGAGAATCACCGAGAGAGGCCTGCTTGCTTTCAAGTTCCCAAGACCACTGATTCAAGCATTCATTTGGATTTGAAGACTTGCAGGAAGATAACCCTTTAGCCCCAGACAAAATGCACATTGGGATGTACAGGAAATGGTGTGAGTAAGAGAAGCAGCACACTCAAGAAATGTATTATGGTAGAGGGGCTGGGGTTGTGGCTCAGTGATAGAGCACATATCCAGCACATGTGAGGTATGGGGTTTGATCTTTAGGCCCACATTAAAAACAAACAAAAAAAAACATAAAAGTTACTTAAATATATATATATATATATATATATATAGAGAGAGAGAGAGAGAGAGAGAGAGAGAGAGAGAGACTAATGTAGGATTAAAAAAAAAAGTATCATAGTAGGAAAAAAGACTTGAAAGTTCACTTACTTGACACTAAGAATTTTGGATTGCTTTTCTGTAAGATTTGAATTTTGTTAGGCAAAAAAAGTATCCGCTAAAGGTCCTTGTCCAAGTGTTTTTTTTGTTGTTGTTGTTTTTAAGATGAATACTAGTGGGGCTGGGGATATATCTCAGTTGGTAGGGTGCTTGCCTTGCATACACAAGGCCCTGGATTCAATCCCCAACACCACAAAAAAAAAAAAAAAAGAAGAAGAAGAAGAAGAATACTATGGAGCTGGGCACTGTGATGCACACCTGTAATCCCAGCAGCTGTGGAGGCTGAGGCAGGATGATCACAAGTTCAAAGCCAGCCTCAGCAATGGCGAGGCACTAAGAAACTCAGTGAGACCCTGTCTCTAAAAAAATATAAAATAGGGCTGGGAGTGTGGCTCAATGGTCGAATGCCCCATAGTTCAATCCCCAGTACCAAAAAAAAAAAAAAAAAAAAAAAAGAATACTAGGGCAGAATTCCAGAACAAATCTAGACAGGAAGCACAGAATGGGACACAGTTACCTGGAAGAGGTGCCCCATTTTTGTAAATGCATTTGTTTGCTGTTTGAGTATTGTGAAGAGGAGAGTGTTGGGTGGAGGAGGAGTCCCTGTTTGGGCTTGTCCCTCCTGACAGGTCTCCAGGTGTGGAGAGGTGAAGTAACAACCAACACTTGTTCTTCAAGAAAGACTTGGAGCAGGGGTGGGATCGGTTTCTAATCTTTGTCTTGGGTTAAAAGGAATGTGAATTGTAGCACAGGTTGCTAAAACAAGGCCAGCTCTTTGTCATCTCCTGGAGCAGGTAAGTGGAAAGAAGGCGCTGCCTTACTAAAATACAAAACAACTTTTCAAAAAAGTTGCATTGATCCTCAGGTGATCCAAAATACAGTCTCCCCCCCTACTAGTCAGAGCCTAGGTGATTTCCTCTAGTCCTCTGCTGGAATCGGTTGATTTTTCTGTCTTGCAATTTAGAGATCATCAGGAGGACTCAAAATCAACAAGGGCCTCATGGCGAGTTTTAGTAGGAAAGTTGCTCGTAAGGCATGACTCAGGTTTCCAGAAACTGCTATGTCCTCACACAGTCTGCGTTATGTTTCAGCATTTAGGAAAATGACTTTTCTTTCAACTTAAAGGATTTGTTTGATTTAATATATCAGTTCACTTCAAAATATTCAGGACTAAGTTACTCTGCTAAAGGAAAGTGTTCATGAGTAGTTACAGAGCCACTTCTAAAGTCTTGGTAAATTAGGAGCATGGCTAAATCACCAGCAATGTAGCTAGAGTGAATACTTATATTAGAGTGGGGAGGGGGACAGTAACAACCGTACTATAAAGGGATGTTTTTTTCTCTTTCCAAAAGAAATGGCTGCATCTGGGGGGGCAGAGGGGACGGAACAAGACTATAAAATTAAATGATGCTCAACGACCTCCCTCCCCATTCATAATTGTTCACAGGACACGTCTTTATCATCCACATTTGGATTCTGAATTTGTGTATTTTATTATTTAGAAAATCGCCTCCTTGAGGAAAGCAGATACATGTTCAAGGGAGAATGTGGGCCACCCTCAAGGATGAGAGAGAGAGATACTTTGGGGCAACCCCATTCCTAGCTCTTTTTTTTTTTTTTTTTTTTTTTTTTTAAGAAAACTTGGTGCAGGCAGGTATAGGAAAATATGTAGGGATGACATCAGTGTGGTGATCACAGATGGTTTAACGTGGTCAGGTTCTCGGGATCCTTAGATGACCTGGTCCCCATTATCTGATAAATAGACAATGCTGGAAAGTTTCCTAAATTACAAATTTCTTAAAGCTGATAAGAAATGCCTATACATTTATCCATTAGATTCAACTTCTAGCACCTTTTCATTTGTAATTAAATTATACTCCTTCTTAGCCATTTAAAGAGTAAAATGTGATACTTCATTTGCTTGTTATTGTTGTTGTTTTGGTTTTTTGCTGTGTTGAGCATAGAAGCTAGGGCCTTGTGCATGTTAGGCAAGTGCTTTACCACTAAGCTAAACTCCCAAGTCCAACACTTGATTTTTCTTTATATAAAATGCTTACATGGGCTTGGGTTGTGGCTCAGTGGCAGAGAGCTTGCCTCTCACATGTGAGGCACTGGGTTCGATTCTCAGCACCACATGAAAATAAACAAAATAAAGATATTATGTCCATGTATAACTAAAAAATATTTTTTTTAAAAGAGAGAGTGGGACAGAGAGAGAGAGAGAGAATTTTTCAATATTTATTTTCTAGTTTTCAGCAGACACAACATCTTTGTATGTGGTGCTGAGGATCGAACCTGGGCCGCACGCATGCCAGATGAGTGCGCTACCACTTAAGCCACATCCCCAGCCCTAAAAAATATTTTTTAAAAAAATGCTTATATGCTGCTGGGCATGATGGTACACTCTTGTAATCCCAGTTATAGGGAGGCTGAGGCAAGAGGATCACAAGTTCGAGACCAGCCTGGGAAATGTAGGGGGAGCCTATCTCAAAAAACCTAATGGACTGGGGATGTAACTCAGTGGTAAAGCATCCCTGGTTCAATCCCTAGTACCAAATAAATATCAAATTATTACATCTAAAACTGGATACAGAAAGAATAATAAAGCCATAAATTTGAAGGAAAATAAACTGCCATTTCCCTTCATACAGTATAGAAATTTATTTTTCCACCAGACCATTTTCTAAATCTAGTCTTCTTTTTCCTCTTACCCAAAATAGAAATTCTTAATTCTGTTGCTGATAATAAGTACGTGTTTGTTGTATAAATTAAATCAAAATGGTACTATAAAATAAATGTCATCTGTAATCACAACTTTCAGAGAAAAATCATTGTTCATTGTATGTCTTTTTTCTGTGAAAATATATGTAACCAAGTTTGAGGTCTTTTTTTTCTCCCACCTTGGGATGCTGGGAATCAAACCCAGGGCCTTGCACATGTTAAGAAACCTCTGTACAACTGAGCCACACCCCCAGCCCTAAGTACTTTTGAAATCATTGAATCATTTCTATTATGAATTGATGCTTTTGATAAGATGTTGTTTTTCAAAAGAATTTGTTTTACAAATCCACCCTCAAATGTTCAACAACATGGTTTATTAACTGAAACTGATATTGTGAAATTAATTCCTCTCTGGTATTTAAGTGATGTGATTTTACTAAGCCAATAGTCTTTTTTTTTAATATTTATTTTTTAGTTTTAGGTGGACACAGTATCTTTATTTTATTTTTATGTGTGCTGAGAATCAAACCCAATGCCTCATGCATGCTAGGCGAGCGCATTACCACTTGAGCCTCATCCCCAGCCCCAGCCAATAGTCTTTTTTGTGGGGGAGGATTGAACTCAGAGACACTTGACCACTGAGCCACACCCCCAGCCCTATTTTGTATTTTATGTAGAGACAGGGTCTCACTGAGTTGCTTAGCGCCTCGCTTCTGCTGAGGTTGGCTTTGAACTCGTGATCCTCCTGCCTCAGCCTCCTAAACTGCTGATATTATAGGTGTGCACCACCACAGCTGACCAAGCCAATAGTCTTAAAAATTCTCTAAGTTTATTTTTGGGTAGATGATTTTACTAATTACTGCAGATAATCAGTTCACTGTGAACCTAACACATCATTTTGTTGTTGTTGTTTCAGACTGGACTCAGGGGTGTTCTACCACAGAGCAATAATTCCCAATCCTTTCTGTTTTTTGAAACAGGAGCTCCCTATGTTGCCCAAACTGATCTCAAACTTGCAATCCTCCTGCCCCCTCCTTCCAAGTTATTATGATTACAGGCCTGCACCACCACACCCATCTTTTTTTTTTTTCTGGACCTAGACAAAAGAAGATACTCCAGTGATTTATTAAAGGGGGTACATTAAAAGCAGGGATAAGGGCTTGGGATGTGGCTCAAGCGGTAGTGCGCTTGCCTGGCATGCGTGCGGCCCGGGTTTGATCCTCAGCACCACATACAAACAAAGATGTTGTGTCCACCAAAAGTAAAAAGTAAATATTAAAAAAAATTCTCTCTCTATCTTTGAAAAAAAAAGCAAGGATAAGATTTGAAGGTGTAGTTTTGCTTTATGAAGTCTTGCAGTCAGCAGGTTGATTGACATCTTGGCAGGTCTGCCCCCATTTCAGAGGGGCTATGTGGCTACAGTATGTCACCTCATCTCCAGTGCTGTGTGGAACCTTTGGCAGAACTTGAATAGCTCTCACAATGAGTCAAGGCAGTTAACTAGAGGAAATGTCTACTGGTCATTCCCAGACACCAGATTCTCCTATTCAGTAGGCTTCAATGCATTGTGGCCCACAGGAAGCCCATAGATAGCTAGCAACCATCCAGCATTTTCATTGGATTTTTTTAAACATAGGGACTAAATGGGGAAAATCTAGAATTACTATGGCACAATGTAACAAAATGTAAAGAATTATAACAACTGGGCACAGTGGTGCACAGGAGGCTGAGACAAGAGGATCACGACCAAAGCCAGACTCAGCAATAGCAAGGCACTAAGCAACTCAGTGAGATCCCGTCTGTAAATAAAATTCAAAAAATGGGGCTGGGGATGTGGCTCAGTGGTTGACTGCCTCTGAGTTCAATCCCTGGTACCCCCTGCCAAAAAAAAAAAAAAAAAAAAAAGTCATAACTAACCCAAGAAGGAGCAGATCATGTTTTCAAAAATATTATAGGGCTGGGATTGTGGCTTAGTGGTAGAACTCTTGCCTACTATGTGTGAGGCCCTGGGTTCGATTGTCAGCACCACATAAAATAAAATAAAGGTATTATGTCCAACTACAACTAAAAATAAATTTTAAAAATTATGATCCTGGGGCTGAGGTTGTGGCTCACCGGTAGAGTGCTCGCCTAGCATATGCAAGGCGGCCCTGGGTTCGATCCTCAGCACCATATAAAAATAAATAAAATGAAGGTATTGTATTCAACTACAACTAAAAAATAAATATTAAAAAAAGAGGGAGATTCAGAGAGTGTGAACTTTTTTAAAAAGTTATGATCCTAATCCTTGTATTATAGCTATAGTAATGGAAAATTCTGTATATCACAAATTCTAGATATTGAAAATGATTTTTTTTTTTTTTACTAAGGATTGAACCCAGAGGCACTTAACCACTGAACCATATCCCCACCCCTTTTTATTTTGAGACAGGGTCTTGCTAACTTGCTTAGGATCCCCAAAATTTCTTTTTTTTTGGAGCCGCATGCATGACAGGCGAGCGCGCTACCGCTTGGGCCACATTCCCAGCCCCAAGGATCCCCCAAATTTATGAGGTTGGCCTCAAACTTGGCAATCCTCCTGCCTCAGCCTCCTGAGCCACTGGAATTATAGGCATGTGCCACCATGCATTTTTTTAAACAAAACTCAATATCAACAATGTGGTTAATTTGGAATTTTTGTCATACAAGAAAGGACTGAAAATACAAGAGCTGTAACGCTTGCCCAGCTCTCTGTCATTCCACACAGCTGAGCCAGCTCTTCTTGCAGGGTGACCTCATACCACAGTGAGTTCGCGATTTCAGCCATGGAGGCTAGTTCATTAGTCATCAGTGAAAAAGACAAATGAAACTCGATTAGGACAGGTTGTGGGACTAGACTCAGAGTGAATTTCTCACAGGCCGGTAACAAGTTTGCTTTTGTTCCTTCCACATGCCTGCAATGCCTGTCCTGAGCTAGACTCTGAACCAATTACAGTTCTGTTCATTGGACAGGTCCAGATAACTTTAAATCTTTCATGTTTGAACATTTGGAGGATTATGATATCAGTGTAGCTGAAACTTGACATCTTCTCATAACTTAAAAGATCAGGACAGGAGGAGTGTGTGGTGGAAATAGAACGTACTACTTATGGCCATAATTGAAGGAAATGCTGTTTCCCTGAATTCTATCGGAAAGGTCCATGGACCCTCATTTAAGAACCTTGCATTAGGGCTGGGGATGTGGCTCAAGCGGTAATGCGCTCACCTGGCATGTGTGGGGGCGCTGGGTTCGATCCTCAGCACCACATAAAATAAAATAAAGATGTTGTGTCCACTGAAAAACTTGCATTAGAGCAATCAAAAGAGAAGTTCATTGCTTCTGTTTCTTCTGCTTGGGCGGTTTTTTAACTGAAACCCAGTGGGCTTTTAATGAGTCCTTTTTCCAGCATTTTTCACTAGCATATTATTTCTACTGTGCTTTTTGTTTATTTGCATTCTCACTTGCAAACCTCAGTTCCACAAGAACAGGGATCTGTCTGTCCTCTGGAACATCCCAGGGCCTGGTACATTAGTAAAAATAATTTTTTTTTTTTTTAAAGAGAGAGAGATAGAGAGTGAGTGAGTGTGTGTGTGTGTGTGTGTGTGTGAGAGAGAGAGAGAGAGAGAGAGAGAGAGAGAGAGAGAGAGAGAGAATTTTTTTTTTTTAATATTTATTTTTTAGTTTTCGGCAGACACAACATGTTCGCATGTGGTGCTGAGGATCGAACTCAGGCCACACACATGCCAGGCGAGCGCGCTACCGCTTGAGCCACATCCCCAGCCCTAGTAAAGTTTTGTTGAAGGAATGTGGTATTTTTGTTTGTTTTTATTTTTGTTTTGCAGTGCTAAGGATTGAAATCAGGGCCTCCCACGTGCTAGGCAAGTGCTCTATCACTAGGCCATGCCCCACCCCCCAATGAGTGAAGATTTGAAAGATGAAGTAGTCTACAGGCTTGTTACCTTTTAGAAATTGACATCATGGTAGAAAAGAGGATTCATGCACAGGGAAGAGTTTGAATACTGTGAGGTCTTAGGTGGCTTCGAACGCTCTCTTTCTGGGGCATTATATTTAGTTAGGGGAATTCATTATGCCATATTTATACCTGCTCAAAACATAAATTAATCAATCATATTTCCCACACCTTTTCTTTTTCTTCTTCCTTCTGACCTGCTTGATTTCCTGTACTGATCTCCCTTTTATTATTATTATTAATAGTTTAATTGTATATTATAATTATACAAAAAGGCAGGCTTCAATTGTGGTTAATCACACATGGAGTTAGCGTAATTTCATTCTCGGTACTCCCTGTGCCCTGTCCCTCCCCCTTAATCCCCTTCTTCCATTATACTAGCCTCCCCTCTATTCTCATAAGGTCCCCATACCACCCCTGCCCCATAGCTTCCAACTCTAGATTCTAGATTTGGTTCTAACTTAAGCTTCCTTCACTTTATAATACATTTTATTTTTGATGAACTGATACAGTTTTCTTTTTCTTTTTTGTTACTAGAGATTGAGCCCAGGGGTGCTTAACCACTGAGCAATATTCCCATTCCCAGCCCTTTTAATTGTATTATTATTATTATTATTATTTTAGAAGCTTTCTCACTAACTTGCCTAGGGCCTCCCTTAGATGCTGAGGCTAGACTCAAACTTGAGATCTTCCTGCCTGGGTCTCCATACCTGCTGGGATTACAGGCATGTGCCACAACACCTGGCTAATTTTTTTTTTTTTTTTTTAAAGAGAGAGAGAAGAGAAGAGGAAGAATTTTTAAAATATTTATTTATTTTTTTTAGTTTTCAGCAGACACAACATCTTTGTTTGCATGTGGTGCTGAGGATCGAACCCGGGCCGCACGCATGCCAGGCGAGCGCGCTACAGATTGAGCCACATCCCCAGCCCCCTGGCTGATTTTTTAAACTCATTCTCTGTTCTAATGTTTAGAGTAAAATTACCAACACATTTAACATGGTTTGTGTGAATGATTGATTCCTGGGTGTATTTAGGATATAGAGGCAATCATAGGCCTTATTGTGTTCTTTTTTTTTTTTTTTTTTTTTTTTTTTTTTTAAAGAGAGAGTGAGAGAGAGACAGAGAGGGGAGAGAGAGAATTTTTTTTTTTTTAATATTTATTTATTTATTTTAGTTCTCGGCGGACACAACATCTTTGTTGGTATGTGGTGCTGAGGATCAAACCCGGGCCGCACGCATGCCAGGCGAGTGCGCTACCGCTTGAGCCACATCCCCAGCCCCGTTATTGTGTTCTTAAGAAAAAATTGTGGGGCTGGGGATGCAGCTCAGTAATAGAGCACTTGCCTAGCATATGAGAGGCATTGGGCTTAATCCCCAGTACTGCAAAAAAAACCAAAACATATGAAAATTTGGAGAACCATGAACCAAAATAAATCTTTCCTCCTTAGAAGTTGGTTATCTGAAATATTTTGTCCCAGTGATGGAGAGCTAACACAATGATAAAGTGCAGACATGTGTCAGTTACCTATTGCTGTGTAACAAGTCATCCCCAAACTAAGACACTTACAGCATCAACAATGTGCTATTTGTCATGATTCTGTAGGTTGGCTGGGAAGTTCGGCTCACATCATCTAAATTCACTCAAGTGGCTGCATTCAGCTGGTGTTCCAACTGGGGCTAGAAGGTCCAAGATGCCTCACTGCCATATCTGGGGCCTTGGTGCTAGTTGTCAGCTGATCCTTTCTCTCCACATGGCTTCATATCATTCAGTAGTCTAGATTGAGTATATTTACCCATAGCAAAAGCATTCCAAGAAAGCAAAAGCAGAAAACCTGGGGATGCTTAACCACTGAGCATATCCCAACCCTTTTTATATTTTATTTTATTTTATTTTTTATAGGGTTTCTTTTTTAAGAGAGAGAAAGAGAGAGAGAATTTTGATATTTTATTTATTGTTTTTTCGTTTTTGGCAGACACATCTTTATTTGTATGTGGTGCTGAGGATCGAACCCAGGCCCCACGCACGCATGCCAGGTGAGCGTGCTACCGCTTGAGCCATATCTCCAGCCCCTCTTTTTATATTTTATTTTGAGACAAGGTCTCAATAAGTTGCTTAGGGCCTTGCTAAATTGCTGAGACTGGCTTTGAACTCACAATCTTCCTGCCTCAGCTTCCTAAATTGCTGGGATTAAAGGTGAGCACCAGCATCCCTGGCCACTTTGTCCTTTTGATGAGATGAGCCACAAAATACTGTGGCTACATTGTTTATAGTCAACCAGCATGTGCTGTATATCTCAAGTAAAGTCTTTAACATAGGATTCTCACATTATGTGATCACAGTTGAGCCCTTTCAGTCTAGCAAGTTTTAAAACTGTCTTTGCAGGATAGGGGATGTAGTTCAGTGGTAGAGCATTTGCCTAGCATGCACAAGGCCCCAGGTTCGGTCCAAAGTACTGCAAAAAATAAGTAAATAAATAAAACTTTTGAGCTAGGTATGTGGGGATGCATGCCTGTAATTCCAGCTACTTGGGAGACTGAGGCAGGAGGATTGCAAGTTTGAAGCCAAAGTGAGTAATTTAGTGAGTCTCTGTCTCTAAGTAAAAAAATAAAAAGGATTGGGGATGTAGCTCAGTGGTAGAGCACCCCCGGGTTTAATCCTCAGTACCACAAACTAAACAAAGAAAAACAAAGCAAAACCCCCCAAAATTGGGGTTTGAAACTCACCTGTTTTGGAACTACATGAGATTAAAAACACATAACTCTCAGCTAGAAAAAAAGATAGTGAAATAAGATACTATTTGAGATCAGAAACTGCCAAGATAAGAATGTCAAATAGAAATATTAGCAAGCCTACCTAATTTTAGTACACTAAATTTTTAAAACACTCTAATCTTATCCATTTGACTTGCAGAAGATATTGCTCTTCCAAGGGTTTGTTTGTCTTATGACTGGCCCAAAATACCATGTTCAAGCTCATGTTGTATGTGTTCGTGTCACATGATTGATAACTAATAGATATCTGTTTGACCCACTTTCCAGAGACCCCCTTATGCAAAAAGAAATAAAATCTACACTTAGGAGTAGAGACAATATAGTTCAGTACTAGATGAGGTAGACTGTGATAGACATTAGATGTCTATTAAAAAGTACTTTTTTTTTTTTTTATACTGAAAATTGTACCCAGGGGTGCTTAACCATTGATCCACATCCCCAACCCTTTTTATTTCTTACTTTGAGACAGGTTCTCACTAAATTGCTTAGGGCCTTGCTAAATTGCTGAGGCTGGTTTTGAACTTGTGATCCTCCTGCCTCAGCCTCCAAGCAGCTGGGATTACAGACATGTGTCAACATGCCTCGTCTGGTAGTTTTCTAATGTAGACTTTTTACAGGTTTAAGGGTCTCCAGTTTGAAGGCTAACTTTTCTGGAAGGAAGAGATTGCATTTTTTTCTTTTCCCTAAGCAATACTATTTTTACCACCTACATTTTCTCTCTTCTGATGGAGATATCATATGTGAATAAATTTACTCAGATAAAATTTTTTTAAAAAATATATATATTTTTTTAGTTTTAGGTGGACACAATATCTTTATTTCATTTTTTTAATGTGGTGCTGAGGATCGAACCCAGTGCCTCAACGCATGCCATGCGAGCATGCTACTGCTTGAGCCACATCCCGAGCCCAGATAAAATGTATTTAATGACTTTGTGCACTTAGCTTTAAAAAATATGCTTACATATATATGTATATATGTGTGTGTGTGTGTGTGTGTGTGTGTGTGTGTATATATATATATATATATATATACATATGTGTATATATGAATGTGTGGGTGCATATATATAAAAATATAAAGATATATATACCTTGTTGTTCCTTAGTTTATATTTTTAATGCCAATCAGAAACACTATATAAAGATTATATGGTGGGGGCTGGGGATGTGGCTCAAGCGGTAGCACGCTCGCCTGGCATGCGTGCGGCCCGGGTTCGATCCTCAGCACCACATACAAAAAAATAAAAGATGTTGTGTCCGCCGAAAACTAGAAAATAAATATTAAAAAAAAAAAAAAAAGATTATATTGTGGAAAATAAATATAAACTAATTTTCTTTTGCACTTAAGCTTCTTGAAATAAACAGAAAAGATCATTAACTTTAGCAGCCTTGCTCCATGATGAAGAAAGAATCTTATTAAACTAAAATTAACTTTCTCACCAAAGGTGCCAGTTTTTGCTTTTACACTTTTTCCTGTAGCTACAAAGTGAAAAGAAACACTTAGAGCAACATGGAGAAAACTCATTCGAGATGCTAAAAAAAGCCACAGGTCTCAGGGCCTGGGAGACTAGCAGTGAAGTGGAAAATTGGAGGTAGTGATACCTGTTCATGATTTTGTTTTTTAAAGAGAGAGAGAGAGAGAAAGAGAGAGAGAGAGAGAGAGAGAGAGAGAGAGAGAGAGAGAGAGAATTTTTTAATATTTATTTTTTAGTTTTTGGTGGACACAACATCTTTGTTTTGTATGTGGTGCTGAGGATCGAACTGGGGCTGCATGGATGCCAGGCAAGCACGCTACCACTTGAGCCACATCCCCAGCCCCCATTCATGATTTTTTTTTTTTTTTTTTAGTTGTAGTTGGACACAATACCTTTATTTATTTATTTATTTTTATGTGGTGCTGTGGAGGGAACCCAGCACCTCACATGTGCTAAGCCAGTGCTCTACTGCTGAGCCACAACCCCAGCCCACCCTGTTCATGATTTTTGGTAAAATAATACTTTAAGTATTTAAAATAAAACTTTAATCTCATTAAACTCACGGAATTATGGAATCCTTTATTAAGGTTTATTACTTGAGAAACATTTGGATGCTATTGGCATCTTTAGTATTTGTGGAGGGTTGTCAATATTCTGACCTCTTTGACCAGTGAGATGGTCAGTCAATTGCCCTCTGGTTGCTTAGAACTGAAAAGCTTTACTCTTAGAACGTGAGTGGACATTAATCACTTTTTTTGGGGGGCGGGTACTAGGAATGGAACCCAGGGGCCCTTAACCACTGAATCACATCCTCAGCCCTTTTTCATATTTTATTTAGAGACAGGGTCTTGCCAACTTGCTCAGGGCCTCCCTAAGTTGCTGAGGCTGGCTTTGTTTTTTTTTTTTTTTTTAATTTTTTTTTTTTTAAAGAGAGAGGTGAGAGAGAGAGACAGAGAGAACTTTTAATATTTATTTTTTTTTTAGTTTTTGGCTGACACAACATCTTTGTTTGTATGTGGTGCTGAGGATCGAACCCGGGCCGCACGCATGCCAGGCGAGCGCGCTACTGCTTGAGCCACATCCCCAGCCCCAGTGAGGCTGGCTTTGAATTCAAGATCTTCCTGCCTCAGCCTCCCAAGCTGCTGGGATTACAGGTGTGCGCCACCACCACCCCCCCCCCCGGCATTAATCACATCTTGCTGCCCAGAATCCAGAGGCCATTCTAATCTGGGGAACTTGGGACAGGGTCTGAGCCCCTAGCTGCATCCTTGGCACACAGCCCTGGATCCAGCTAGGCCACTGGGATGACCCTGTGGAGACTTGACCTTGAGAAAGTAACATGAAGACCCAGTCATGGCTAAAAATGATTATCCTGTAGCCGAGGCAGGGATGACAATCAAAAAGAGAGGCTGCAGGTGTCCAGGGACATAAAATCAGACCCCAAATTCATTCTTATCTTTGGTGATGCCCACGTCCCTCGTTCCTGACCTTCCCAGGGTTTTTGCAAGGCGAATCCACTTGCTTCTCATCAGCAGCCCTCTGAAGGTACTCTTAGCTTTCATTATTTTATCTGTCTTTCATCCTCCAAAAATATATTTTTGTAAAAGAAAAAATATTATCATTGGTGCCTCTCATTTTCTATCTGTGGGTTGGTTTTCATCCCCTTACTACCATCTGGGACAGATTTAGGAAGGGAGTAGATATAAGCACATGGTGAATTTTCCTGCTTTTTGGAAACCAAGGAAATAACAAATACTCACAAATTATCCCTTAAATTCAACAGCTGTTAATATTGTGCCATGTTGTTTTGTTCTGCGCCTTGTGCATTGCTGAGCCATTTGAATAGTCAACTGCAGACATGACAATTGTAAAATGTCATGGTGCATGTCCTTAGAATAAGTACCTTCTCCTATATGGTAACATTATCATCAGGATATATAAGAAAATTATGAATCCAGGGAAAGTTGACACAGTTGGTGGTTATGTCTCTATTGTCTTTTAATCTAGAATAATGTACCCTCCCCCATGCCCCAGAGGATGCTTTTTGTTTCTTTCAACTTTCTGTTTTGAAATAATTAGTTTCAACTGGAAGTTGTAAAGATATGTACAGGGAAGTCCCATTCATCCTAACATTAACATTTTACACAATCCCAGAACATTATCACAAAAAGAAGTAGACATTTGATACAATCCATAGAGATTCCCAGATCTCACCACTTGTACATATTCTTTTATATCATTATATTCATTGCTCAATTGTGTTCCATAAAAGATTAAAAGGAACAGCCAGAGAGGAGAGAAAAAAATGAGAGTGTGATATCATAGAAAACAAATGATGAGAAGAGGGTGTAGAAAGAGGACATTTCAATTAGATTCTGCTGAGTAACAAATCACCCAAAATTTAGTGGATTAAAACTACGATAATTCATTTTGCTAGTAATTCTGTGGGTTGGAAATTTAGGCCATTCTCAGTTGGGTGGTAGTCCTCTTCCTCCTCCTCCTTTTTTTTTTTTTTTTTTTTTTTGGTGTGTGTGTATGTGTATACTGGGGTTTGAACCCAGGGGTGCTATACCACTAAATATATCCCCATCTCTGTTTTAATTTTTTATTTTGAGACAGGGTGTTGCTAAGTTACCAAGGTTTGCCTTGAACTTGCAATCCTCTGACCTCAGCCTCCAGAGTCACTGGAATTACAGGTTTGCACCACTGTGCCTGGCTTGTACAGTTCTTCTGGTCTCAGCTCCCTGATGCACCTTGCAATCATTTGCAAGTTATCTAGGTAGCTCTGTTTGTGCAGTCCATTTTTGCAACACAGCACAGAGAGAATAGCCAAAAGTGGAACTGCCACTGAGAGGACAAGGAGGGCCAATTCTTGCCTCCACCACTCAGGTGAAACTAGTACTGCCATAGTCATCAACTATAGTCATGTTGGCTGGTTCACTAAAAGATGCACTGTCAGGGGCTGGGATTGTAGCTCAGCAGTAGAATACTCCCCTAGCATGGGCAGGACCCGGGTTTGATCCTCAGCACCACATAAAAATAAGGGCATTGTCAGTGTGATTCTGCAATCTGTACAATTAGAAAAATGAGAAATTATCCCCCAATGATTCAAATGTATGAATTGCCAAGATCATTGTAATATCATGAATAGCTAATAAAAAAAATAAGGGCATTGTGTTGTGTCCATCTACACCTAAAAAAATTAAAAAATATATATATTAAAAAAAAAAAAAAAAGATGCACTGTCAATCCATGATGTTGGCTGTGGCAATTTCCACTGAGCTAGGGGAAAAAGCTAGACTGCAATGGGGAAATGCAGGCATAGGCCACTGAGAAGTTGCTTAGGCTTTTTGCCCAGGAGAGTGAAGGTTCACTGAGGGAGGGTTTTGTTTCTTTTTTGCTTTTAAGATAGAAGAGCTTACAAAGACCTACATGCTGGTGAAAAGCCAAATAAATAGAAGATAGATAGGGAGGCGCTGGAGAAAAGGTGGATGAGTCATTGGCCTGGCATCAGTGTCTAACCTGAGCCCCACCCCTGCATGCAGAAAGTTAAATAAAAGTATAATAAATCACTTTATCTGGCATAAGGCCCAGAGTAATGAGGTGACTTCTATGTAAAAATACTAGTTGTGCTCATATGCTTGTGTCAATAATATATATTATGGAAGATTCAAGTTCTACTTATGGATCCTCCACTGAGAAGAAACTCCTATAAGCAGATTTGTTCTCCTCTGATCCCAGGTTTGCTTGAAGCAGGACTCAGGACTACATGGCATCCCCACAAAGCAAAAAAAAAAGTGATGGACATTTTCTAGGAAAAAAAAAATGAAGACAGTTACACACAATACCCAGTAAAACAATACAAATCCGCAAATGGTCATTTTCTATTTTCTTTTCAAGGCTCTTTTTCAAACAGTCCTTTAAGCCATTCAAAATTTATTGTGTTGTTCTAAGTATCTAAGTATTTTGGTTCTTATCAAAGTATTTGATCCAGATCAACAGAGATCTACCAAGGACAGTGATTCTGTTCTTTCAATCTTCTGCCTCTGAGACTTTAGCCTTTTGATAGCATGTCTGTGTCTGCCACAGTTTATCAGGAAAGAAAAGGTTTTCTCAGAGGCAACTTTAGCTGACTTTCTTAGGGAAAATTTCAGGAAGTGAGCATAAATCGTTGGATGAATAATATGCCAAATAGAGTCAGCATTTGTAGTTGAAAAAGGGGAGTGGGATTTGGGTGTGGGGAACCCCACAACTCAAATCCCAGTTACTCTAGAGGCTGAGGCCAACCGGGGTAACATGGTGAGGCTCTATTTCAAAATAAAATAAAAAGGACTATGGGTGTAGATCAGTGGTAGAGTTCTCCCTGGTTCAATCCCCAGGAAAACAAAACAAAAAGTTGGGGGCTGGGTAGGGTGGCACATGTCTATAATTGCAGCAACTTAGGAGGCTTAGGCAGGAGGATCACAAGTTCAAGACCAGCCCCAGCAATTTAGTGAGGCCCTCAGCAACATAGCAAGACCCTATCTCAAAATAAAAATAGATAGATAGATAGATAGATAGGGCTGGGATGTCACTCAGTGGTGAAGCACCTATGGGTTTGATTCTGATATTAAAAAAAAAAAAAAAAAAGTGGGGGGAATGGAAATGGAAGCCAGAAATATTGCTCAGTGGTGGAGCACTTGCCCAGAAAGCAACAGGCCCTGGGGTCAGACCCCAGTACTGCACACACATAAGGAGAATGGGTCTGAGGAAGGCAATTAGCATGGTCAGCCACTGTTGAGTCCTTGGAGGGGCAGTTGTTCTGAGTGTTTGAGTCAGCTTTTGGTCAAGTCTGCTCCTGATACACGTGTAGGCCCAGTCAGGACTCAGGACTCAGGGCCTCCTCCTGCTGATCCCACCCTCCCTGCCGTTCATGGTACCAATGGGCTGTCTCCTATGGACTCTCTCCTGATGCTGCCGAGGGTTCCAGCACAGGCACACGAGCTCTTAAGCAGCTATTTATGCCAAGTATCCAAGTGCAAGCCCAGAAACACAATCCAGCTCTTCCTGCTGCCTGACCTTCCCCATTTTTTTAACAGCGCTGGCAAGGGGTCACACTTGCCTAAGGGTTTTCTCCTAGACTCTCAAATATGGAGGAAACAAAAGCTTCCTTCTCTGTCCCAGATATCAGCACAGGCATCTTCCCTGTCACCCCTTCCTCTTTTTCCTTTCCCCCACCGACTGCTGGGCCTGTAAGGCGGGCACTCTCATTTCTATGTCCTCTTTTCCCTCTCATACCCAGGCCTAGAGCCACACAGGACCTTCTTTCATACCTCGTAACAGACACTCCATGGTCTTACAGGTCCCCGAGGGGAGAAATGGGAGCTAAAGACATTTTTACAAATCATTTCTTACTTGACAGTGCCATTTTTGTCAAATAAGATATCAAACCATTTTTTTTTTTCTCTCCAAAGTTTCATTTTAGAGACAGCAACATTGTGAATTCAATTAATGCCACTGGGCTTTGTACTTAAAATGAAAACTGCAGGGCTGGGGGTGTAGCTCAGTGGTAGAGCACATACTTAGAATGCAGGAGGCCCTGGGTTCCATCCTAGCATTGCAAAAGAGCAACAACAAAAACATACAAACAAAAAGATTGCCCTGGCCACACACACTCACATACACACATACTCACACACACACTCACATAACACACACACAGGTTAAATTATGTGATGTTATATATGTTACCACAATTTTTGTGTATGTGTGTGGTGCTGGGGATTGAACCCAGGGACTTGTGCATGCTAGGCAAGCACTCTACCAAGTGAGCTATATACCCAACCCCCTGTTACCATAATTTTTAAAAATTAATAAAGTAATTTACAAAAACCATTGAATCAGGCAGGCATGGTGGCAAACGCTTGCAGTCCCAGGGACTCTGGAGGCTGAGGCAGGAGGAACACAAGTTCAAAGCCAGCCTCAGCAAAGCAAGGTGCTAAAGCAACTCAGTGGGACCCTAAATAAAATACAAAATAGGACTGGGGATGCACCCCTGAGTTCAATCCCCAGTACCCCCTCAAAAAAAAAAATATTGACTCATAATACATTTGTGTGTGTGTGTGTGTGTGTGTGTGTGTGTGTTTCTAGGAATTGAACCCTGGTTAGAACTTACCACTGAGCTTCATCCCAACCCTTTTTATTTTTAACTTTGAGAGAGGGTCTCCCTAAGTTGCCCAGGCTGGCCTTTAATTTGTGATCCTCCTGCCTCAGTCTCCTGTGTCACTGGGACCACAGACAGGTACCATCGCAACTGGGTAATCTGCATGATTTTTGATGAAGCTATGTTCAATTTTTCATGAACTCAGGAAAGATTTGTTGGGCTGGGGATGTGGCTCAAGCAGTAGCACGCTAGCCTGGCATGCGTGCGGCCCGGGTTTGATCCTTAGCACCACATACAAACAAAGATGTTGTGTCCGCCGAGAACTAAAAAATAAATATTAAAAAAAAAAACCTCTCTCTTTTTTTTTTTTTTTTAAAAAGAAAGATTTGTTGAAGTAGAACTGCTATACCAACAACTGATTTCACAAATATTTTGTTTTACTGGATACATAGAATTTTTAAAATGTTTGGAACTTTCTAAGAGATTTTATTCAACCCCCTCACTGTGAAATTGCATGTACTCAAAGCACTAGTCTATTTAGAAGGCCCTAAATATAGATTACATCATAATGTGTGTTACCCTACTGATACTGTTCTTTGTTAATTGAGTATGTACAATAAGGCTTTTGTTTTGTTCTTTTTGATTATTTTTATTATTATTATTATTATTATTATTATTTTGGATGCTGGGAATTTAACTCGGGGCCTGTTTTCTTTTTAAAAAGTGATAGTATAAATTTAAATTTAGTAGTTTGACTTTCTTTCATCATTTTGCTTTTTAAAAAATTCCTTTAAAGCCTGGGTTAGGTGACACAGGATTATAATCCCAGCAACTCAGGAAGCTGAGGCAGGAGGATCCCAAATTCAAGGCCAGACTCAGCAATTTAGTGAGACCCTGTCTCAAAAAAAAAATTTTTTTTTTTTTAAAGAGAGAGTGAGAGAGGAGAAAGAGAGAGAGATAGAATTTTAATATTTATTTACTTATTTTTTGTTATCGGCGGACACAACATCTTTGTTTTGTATGTGGTGCTGAGGATCGAACCCGGGCCGCACACATGCCAGGTGAGCGCGCTACCGCTTGAACCACATCCCCAGCCCTCAAAAAATTTTTTAAAGGCTGGGGATGTGGCTCAGTGGAAAGCAACCCTGAGTTCAATCTCCAGTACAATAAAAATTCTGTTTTCATTAAAATCACTATTATGTCAAGCATGGTGGTGCATGCCTGTAATCTCAGTGGCTTGGGAGGCTGAGGCAGGAGGATTGCAAAGCCAGTCTCAGCAAAAAGCGAGGCGCTAAGTAACTCAGTGAGACCCTGTCTCTAAATAAAATACAAAATAGGGCTGGGGATGTGGCTCAGTGGTTGAATGCCCTAAGTTCATACCCCAGTACCAAAAATAAACAAACAAACAAACAAAAAACACTATCATCATGGGCTGGGATGTAGCTCAGCAGCAAAGCATCTATCTGCCTTGTATTTTCAAAGCCCTAGGTTAGACATCCAGTTCCAAAAGGAAAACAAAAACAAAAACAAAAACCCTCACTATCATCAGCATTGTTTGCATAGACATATCAGTCTTCATTGGTTTCTGTAAAAAGATTAATTTTGGTCCAAAATAGTCATTGTGAATTTTTTTTTTGTTTTGTTTTTGCTTCTTTTTGTTGTAGTTTAAGATTCTGTCTTGCTTTGTTTAAGTCACTTTTTAATTAAATGCACCAGTCCCAGCTTCTTACCTTTCCTAATACATCAGTTAATTTAAACATTTTGCTTGTACTGGGTGTTACTTAGATCTTTGTATTTTTTATCTGGGGCTAAAATGAAATTGACAAGGGGTGTGGTCTGGTATATTCTGCTCATCCTGGCTTTATACCAGGGAACTTCATGCAACAGTGATTACCCCACCTTGACTGAGTAAGCCAGACATGAGTCCCAGCATTTGAGGACAGTGACTTGACCTTCACTGCTGTACCCTCAGAGCTTGGAACAGTACTTGGAACTGAACAGAACTTGTTGAATGAATAGATGCAATTAATTTGACTCTGACTTCTGAAATAATGATAATAGAAGCAGATGAAATGTAAAAAATAACAGTACAAATGAATTTCTATTTCTCTTTATGAAGCAAGTTTGGAATTAAATATATTTTAATTTTTATTTTCTAAGCAAACAAAATGTATACAATGTATACATATGGCATGATTTTGTGTGGGTGCGTGTGTACTCATGGTACTGGGGATTGAACCCAGGGTTTCACAATATGCCAGGCAGGTGCTCTGCCACTGAACTATATCCCCAGTCCTTTTTGAATTTTATTTTGAGACAGGGTCTCACTAAATTGTGCAGGCTAACCTCGAACTTTGTGATCCTCTGCCTCAGTCTCCTGAGTAGCTGAGATTACATGTGAGTGCCTCCATTCCCTGGCCCAGCTAAATTTTGAATTGTTACCTATAGATATGATTCAGAACTTAAAACAAAAAGAGGGAGAAGGAAAAAGAAAATTGGCTTTTAATTTAAAAAGTATTTGCTGGGTGCGATGGCGCACACCTGTAATCCCAGTGGCTCTGGAGGCTGAGGTAGGAGAATCGCAAACAACTTAAGGCCTTAAGCAACTCAGGGAGATCCTTTCTCAAAATAAAAACTAAAAAGGGCTGAGGATGTGGCTCAGTGGTCAAGTTTCTGGGGTTAAATTTCTAATACCAAAAAAAAAAAAAAAAAAAGTGAGAAAGAGAGGCATTCTTGTTTTGACAGTTGACAGTTTTTCTTTCATTTTCTATTTTAAAAATTCTATACAGCCTTGAATATTTTTATCAGTTTACAAAGTATTTGCCAACCACTATTTTATATTGTGTTGTCCTTGAAGGGCAATAAGAATTGTAAGTACCTTAGGGAGACATTTAAAACTTTCTAAATAGTATAATCAATTAATTAAAAATATTATTTATAGTAATTTTCTCTAGACATGTGGGGTTATCACTGTTTCGTTTTCTTCCTTTTTGCTTGTCTTACTTTTATGTAATGAACATCGATTGTTCTTTTTTTTTTTTTTTTTTTTAAAGGTGGGCACCTCCAACAACTGTGTCCCACCTCCCAGGGAGAAGGCTCTCTCTCTCTCTCTCTCTTTTTTTTTTTTTAAGAGAGTGACAGTGAGAGAGAGAATTTTAATATTTATTTTTTAGTTCTTGGCAGACACAACATCTTTGTTTGTATGTGGTGCTGAGGATCGAACCCAGGCCGCACGCATGCCAGGCGAGTGCGCTACCGCTTGAGCCACATCCCCAGCCCAAGATTGTTCTTTTTTTAATATTTCTTTTAGATGTTGATGTACCTTTATTTTATTCATTTATTTATATGCGATGCTGAGAATTGAACCCAGTGTCTCACACATGCTAGGAATGTGCTCTACTACTGAGCCACAACTTCAGCCCCATCTATTCATTTTTTTTTTAAAGGATTTCCTCTTTATTATTATTATTTTTTTTTTTTAAAGAGAGAGGGAGAGAGAGGGAATTTCAATATTTATTTTTCAGTTTTTGGCGTACACATCTTTGTATGTAGTGCTGAGGATCGAACCCGGGCCGCACGCATGCCAGGCGATCGCGCTACCGCTTGAGCCACATCCCCAGCCCCCCACCATCTATTCTTAAAAAAAAAAAAAAAAAAAAAAAGAGAGAGAGAGAGAGAGAGAAATAAAATACAGGGGAAAAACAATCCCAGTTATTCATTATGGGGAGATCTTACACTCCATTCTTTTATTTATTTTTTTGATACTGGGGATTGAACCCAGGATTGTTCTACCGCTTAACTGCATCCTCAGTGTTTTTTGTCTTTTGAGATAAGATTTTGCTAAATTGCCTAGGCTAGCCTTGAGCTTGGGATCCTTCTGACTCAGCCTACCAAGTAGCTGAGATTACAGGCGACCTTGCCTAGGTCTTTTTATTTTTTGAGATCGGTCTCACAATGTTGCACAGGCTGGTCTCCAACTCCTGGGCTCAAGCTATAGCCCATCCTTCAGCCTCCAGAGGATCTGGGTGAACACAAAGTCCATCTTCCTCCAACCTTTTGAAAACAAGCTGAGGGGCTGGGGTTGTGGCTCAGTGATAGAGCGCTCACCAAGCATGTGTGAAGCACTAAGTTTGATCCTCAGCACCACATAAAAAAATAAGTTACATAAGGGCATAAGGATGTTGTTTCCATTATATATATATAAAATGAACCATAAAACTGAGGGTGTGTGTGTGGGTTGCCTGATGGAAGAGCACCTCTGGGTATAAAGTTAAACTTTTATTCTTCTGTTTCAGAGAAAACAAACTTCTCCACTTTTGTGAAAGGAAGATTTTGGAACTCCACCTTCAAAAGTCTGGTTCAAAAGTTGAGCTGTTCTCATATTTTGAGACATGCATTTAAAAAAGCCCAATGAATCCATCTAAAAACAGAATGTGAGTGCTTCATTTGTGGTAGGACTGAGGAAACTTTCTCAGTTCTATAGTGCTTTGGTCACAATATTGAAGGGGGCGCTAAAAAGTCAATAGTCCTGGTTAATAATATTGTAAGGCATATATATATATATATATATATATATATATATATATATATTTTTTTTTTTTTTTAAATCAGAATTAGGGCCTGGGGTTGTAACTCAGTGGCAGAGCACTTGCCTAGCATGTGTGAAGCATTGGGTTGGATCCTTAGCACCACATAAAAAAATAAAATAAAAAAATTCTGTCCATCTACAACTACAATTAAAAAAATCAGAATTAATGCCAATTAACCCACGAGTAACAAAACAGCCGTATTTTAAATAAATATAGGCTCAGCACAAAGAGTAGAAGAGAGAAAACCAGTGTTAACAGTTGCACCCCACATTAGCACTGCGGTCTTCTATTCATTCCAGGGCATCTATGACCACATCGGTTGCTTATTAAAAGCTGAAAAGAGTTCCAGGTGAAGGAGGTGAGGTGTGCTTTTCAGAACAGGAATATGGATACTGGATTCCAGGAGTACCGCCACCACCTGACCTTGCAATTTGTAAATTAGGGCGATGTCGAATAAGGTGAAAGAATATTCTGTGATTTTTAAGAACCTGAATGGATGGGAGGGGCCCGCAGATAAATTCATTTCGTTCAAAATTTCCTGCACTTCCAGGGTGGTTTCCTCCGCCAGCTGTGTGCATATCTGTTGGTCCAGGCAGCTCGGTGCTTTTGAATAAAGGTCAGCAGGGCAGGTCACCCTTCCTCCAGATTATTCTCTTCTACCGGGAAAGAGGAGGAAGCCTGGGCCCCTTATCCATCCAGTCACTGCAAACTCCTGGGCTTCCCCGACAGCTGCTGAGTCCTGCCTGGAGCTGCAAAACTTCTGGGGTTGCCATGGTCCATGGGAGTGAAATGCTGGCCGCCCTCTGGTATCCAGCTCTGAGCGGGCTGCTGCAGAGTCCGCTCCAGTCCCTTTCAAAAGCTTTTTACAGGCAATCCCTGCGGGGAGGAGTGGGGACGGGACCTTAACCTGGGCTTCAGTCCAAGCGACTAGGGCGAATAAAAGAGGCTTTTCTCAAGCTAACGGAGCCAGCTCCGGGCTTGTTTCAAAGGATTCTTAACCCCGGGTGTTTCCCGGGAGAGCAGGGATGGTTCTTCCTAAGCTTTACCGCTGCGGGCAGCTAGCTCCTTACAACTCGTTTCAAAGGATTTCCCACCCGGGTCCGGCGGGAAGGGGAGGGCGAACCAATGAATCAGCCCAGACGGCAGGCTGCTGTCAGGTCGCAATAGAGCTATCGGGGGTGACTTGCAAATTCTGGCGACGCTTCGTAGAAAGCCGAGGACCGGCCGAAAGCCGGCGGCGCCCTGGGCGCAGGCCTCTCGGCTTTGGCTCGCACCTGGCGGGGCACGCGGGCCGGGAGGGGACCCGGCCGCACAGGCGGGGGCAGCAGACAAAGGGGCGGGGGCGTGGGCGGCGGGGGCGTGGGCGGCGGGGCGGGGAGGGGCCGTGCGGCGTCTCCTGGCGGCGGCGGCGGCGGCGGCGGAGGCGGTGCGTCACGCTTTCCCCCGCCCCGACCAAGGAGCCGGGAGGCGGGAGGCGGGAGGCGGGAGGCGGCGGCCACGGCGGCAGCGGCTGCTGCAGCGGTGCAGGTGGAGGCGACCAGCGGCGTCCAAGGCGGTGAGCGCGGCGCGCGGCCCTGTCCCTTCACGTTCCCGGGTTCCCTCTGCGCCGCGGCGCCCTCTGGGGCCGCCCCGGAGGCCGCGCGGTGGCCGCCCGAGGGCGCCGCGCCGGGCCTTGCCTCGCTCCGCCCGCCCGGGACGCGGCCGGTTCGGCCTGCCCGCGTCGCTGTCTCGCGACCTCCGGCACTGCTCCGCCCGGGGCGGTGGGCGGCGGGCCCGGGAAGCCTCGGCCCGGCCCGACCTGTTGCCCTGGGCGCCGCCACCTGAGCCTTCCGCGGGGCTTGGCGCCCGCGCCGGTGCGGAGCGCGCCGGCCCGCCGGCTTTGTCTAGCTCCCGAGCGGCCGAGCTTCCCGGGGAGGCGCGGGGCGAGAGGGGGCCGCGTCCTGGGGGTCCCGCTTCCGGCCACCTGGACCTGCCGCCGCGCGGGCACCGGTGCGGGACCGCGACACCGGTCGGGGGTGATTTGGGAAGCAGAGGCTGGCGGCCCCCAGAATTTGGAGGTCCCGGTGCGGCAGAATTTTTGATTCCGGGGTGAAGCCCCGATCCGGCCGTCTCCCCTTCCTGTGGCCTTTCCACCTGGCAGCAGCCGAGCACCACCCTCCGCCCTGCGCAGCCCCACCTCTGGGGCATGGCGAAATTACACGTTAAGTCTGTAATGGTGTAGATACCTGTTTTTAGCAAAACTTGGGCGCCAGTGACTGCTTTTAAGGAGGAGGGTGGAGAGATTCCGTGATGTGTTTTTGCTTGTGTGATTCAGCAGCCTTGCCTTCTTCCTCTTTTAGGTTAGGACAGTGCCTGGCGGTCGGAGCTTTGTAAGTACCCGTGCTGTGGAGCCTGTTTTTATGGTTATCACTCTGGGGTTTTATTGCTGCTGTGATAGTGTCCACGAGGCAGGAGAGCATTGTGTTTGGCTTTTAGGTTTAATGATACCTTCTGCAAAGATCCTCAGGTATGTAGCTTCTCAGCCCTGGGGCATTTTTCCCCCCTCTGGAAATAATAACTGAACATTTATTGAAGGCTTCTGTGGTCAGCCTCTGAGCAAGTCTTGTGTTTTTATCTCATGTAATCAGTCCAACGCAATGAGGTGTTGTTGTCATCCCCATTTTACAAAGAGGGCATAGGAAGGTCAAGTAATTTGAGAGCCACACATCTGAGGGATAAGGATTTGAACTCAGTTCTTCTGACTCCAGGTGCTTAGTTTTAAGTTAATATGGTGAATCTAGGGCCCAGAGCAAAGCCAGACTTTATTAAAGCAAAGGAAATGGGTGATTGCTTTTAACAAAGCTTCTGCCTGGTGTGGATGTGGTTGTGGGTGTGTGTGGTCCTGGGGATGGAACCTTGGGCCACTCTGGGCTGTACTACTGAGCTGTACTCCAGCCCTTGTTCGCAATTTTTGAGGTTGAGATAAAGCAGTTAAGTGGCCTTTCCATTACTCTGGGGTGAAAACAGAAACTGGGTGGAACCTACAGTTATCTACCTGAATATCAGGATTTTGCCCATCCCTGTTCTTTCCAGTCATTTGCTGGAGCACAACTTAAGCCAATCAGGCTTCTGTCCTTAATGAATTTAGACTTTGATTTTTTAATTTATCTGAAAAGAAAATATTTATACAGTGTCTAACATCAAGTCTGTCACATCCTGGGTGAAATGACTCAGTAATGTTTGGCTTTTGGCTCCCCCATGGGATCAAGAGTCTGGTGCATGCTAGGTAAGCACTCTACCACCAAGCTACACCCCAAGCTAGCTCTTACTTTTTAAAGTGCTGTCTATTAGGATTTTAAGCCCAATGGATGGAATATAAGATGAATTGGTCCCTTTATATGCCATACAGAGGTAGGCACTTTAGAATTTGTCAAGTAATGGCTGCCTGCTATTCTTTATTATTACTATTATTATTTAATTTAATTTTTAGTTTTTTCAGTGGACACAATATTTTTATTATACTTTTATGTGGTGCTGAGGATTGAACCCAGCGCCCCGCACATGCCAGGAGAGCGCGCTACGGCTTGAGCCACATCCCCAGCCCTGTTCCTTATTATTTACAGATGGATTTCTGGTCTTCCTAGAATCTGTATATCAAGGGCAAAAGAGTACCTTGTCTTTCATCTTATGGGATCTTCTGCAGCATTCTGTAGAGTTCCATGTGCTCAATAAATATTTATTATTTGGTTAATTGAAAATACGAGGTCCATAAATTCCAAGATTTTTGTTTTTGTTTGTTTTTAATTGATGTTGCTGGAGATTGAGCCCAGGATGCATACTAAACACACCTTCTACCACTGAGCTACACCCCCCAGATTGGTTTTATAGGAGTCAAAATGAAAGAGAGAAATAGAAGGTAAAGACACAGGAAAATGGTTTAATATTTTTTTAATTGTATCAGAAAACTTTGTCTATATATTGTTAACTAAAGTAAGACTTTTCCACTCAGTACTGTCAACTTCTTTCCTCCTTGCCTTGTACAAATGAAGTGGGAGCTCCAGTGTGTTTTTCTTTGATGTGAATAGTAGACACGGGTGTGTATCAGCTGACAGACCTATACTTCTCCTTTGTGGTATTTTTGAAGTGTGATATTCCCCCAAAGGCAGGTTATGGAGCTGGGCTGTAACTGTGGACTGTAATGAGGTCTCATTAGATATTCACACAAGATATTTATTGAGCTACCTACTGTGTGGCAGGTGTGATTCTCAGACTGTGTGCAAGTCACAGTCTCTTGAATAAAACAGAAATGCCTGTTCTTTGGAATTCCACTTAGAGGAGGTCAGACAATAAAGAGTATGTTTTGCTAGAAAGTGATAAATGGTAAGGAAAAATAAGCTGGGGAAGAGGGAATGTGAAATTTTGGGGATAAGGGTTTGAATTTTGGAAATTTTAGGTAGAGTGTCAAGAGATCCGAGAATGTGACTTTTGATCTAAAGGAAGTGAGGGAATGTCATTTCAGAGGAAGTGCATTCTAGGAAGAAGGAATAGCAAGTACAGGGGTCCTGAAAGGGCAGCTTGGGAGGGGAAGATAATTTAAGGCTTTATACAGGCCATATATAGTACTCAAAATGCATATTTATTTAAGTGTTTAAAAATACTAAATAATTTTATGCTGTGTTAATTATTTTGAGGAAGATTAAAGGTGGGGGCACTGAAGTTCCAAGAATTTTGCTAATTTTCCTGAAAGTTCACAGCTAGTGAATATAGAGTTAGAAATCACACCCCAGTTGATGTGCCTTTAAGCAGGGTACAGAATGCCTTGGCAATAGAACCAAGTGGGTGGCCAGCAGGCCAACTTAGTACTTGATGTTCAGGCTTAGTATTGAGTGTATTCCTATTTGTGTGCATCTGTTCAGGGTCTTTGGTGACCCCTGGATGGCCATGTAATGATACTTGCATACATAGATTTTCCCCAGAATTGTGCTCCTGGCAGCACAGCTCTCCTTTAGTTTTAAACATTTCGTGGTACACACTGTGTTTTAGGGTAAACCTTTACGTAAGTCTTTTCCATCTTAATTGGGAAGCAATGTCAGTATTACCCGGGATTTGATTTTTTTAGATACCTCTTTAGGGAAGTTTTAAACTCCTGTAGTATCTTCTGTATCTTTAATATACATAGTATATGTTTCCCTATAGTTGGAAACTCAAAAGAATCACCATTGGAGTTACAGTGCAGTTTTAAGGGAAAACATACTGACTGATGGTACTCTAGAAGAATTTCAAGGAAGAATGAGCTCAGATTCTAATTGGGAACAGAAGGAGGTTTTTTTTTTTTTTTTTTTTTTGGTAGGTTGGCAGACTGCACTTAACCAACCTTGAATTTGGCGAGGACATCTGGGTTAATATCCTGGCCCTGGCACCAAATACCAAGGAATCTTGGCTACAATTAGTTGAGAGCTTTTTTTTTTTTTTTTTTTTAAATCTCCATCTGGCACTTGGAGAAGGATAGATTCCACTAGCACTAACTCAATGGGTGGGTCTGTTTTTTAATTGTTTATTGTGGTCCACCAGCAACATCTTAAAAGTATTCTTTGTAAAATCTTGGAAAAGAGGAAATAGTCATTCCCATTATGGAATCCCTATTGGGAAGCCTTTCCTGTGTCTCCATCCCTGGGGAAATAATGTATTCTCATCTGCCTCTTCTTAAGAATCCCCATGAGACCAAGATAGACATTTGCTGCTCTTATGTTTTATATAGGATAAAGTCTATTAGGCTTAAGACTTGAATTAAATAATTTGATATTTGTGCTCTTTGGCTTATATATCTGAGTATAGCTTGGAATAGATTTCATTTTAACTCTACCCAGTTTTGACATTTAAAGTTACAAAGTCCTGGATTTACAATATCTTTTTTGAAATTAAAGGACCTGAAGATCCAGATGTTCAGGATGTGAAAATCATTGATGCTTTTTGTTCTTTCTTTTTTGCTCTCTTTCTTTGTGGGTTTTTTTTTTTTTTAAGTGTTGGGGATGAACTATGTCCCCGCCCCTGAGGGAAGGCAGTTTTAATCAAACCCTGTCCCCATTCATTCTACAAATTCTTTCTTTTACTCAAGAATTGCACTGATATACATTGCACATGGCACATATTTCCCTCTCAGGGAAAATAAGCGATAGGGATGTTTTCCTAAAAATCTTTTTTTCTTTTTTTTAGTATTTTTTAAGTTGTAGTTGGATACAATATATTTATTTTTATGTGATGTTGAGGTTTGAACCCAGTGCCTCACGTGCAAGAGGTGGGTGCTCTACCAATGAGCTACAGCCCCAGTCCCCTAAAACTCTCTTAATCAAGTCTTTTGACTGTCTGCCTTCTCTCTTATACTGATTTACCCTATGTAAAGCCTTCTTACTGAAGATACTCTGTTCTCAATACCTCAAGGCAGGAAGGAACCTATTTAGACTTTTCCTTCTGGACTAGAGAATAAATAAACTGTATAATCAGGGTAGTTTTTTATTTTATTTTATTTTATTTTTTTTATAGCCTAAGTGAAAGTGAACTTTTATTACTAAATTTCTTTATAAATGGGTAACAAGAAAAAAGTGTGTCTTCATCACATGAAACCATATCACTAATTTCTGTTGTAAGGTGTGTATATCTTGCTTAGGTTGTTATACTGAGTATTTAGTATTAAAGTTTAGATCTTTTTTTGTGTGGGGATGTTATTTGGGGAATTGAACCCAGGGATACTTTATTTAATGAACTATATTCCTAGATTTAAAAAAAAATTTTTTTGAGACAGGATCTATTTTTCTTTTTCTTCCCCTTATCTAAGTTGCGGAGGCTGGCTTGAACTTGTGATCCTCCTGTCTCAGCCTCTCAAGTTGCTGGCTTTACAGGTGTACCAGCACAAGTTGAATTTAGAGGATGTTTTCCAGTGAAATTTTTCTTTTTTTTAGGTTCTCAGGTTAATATGTACCAGTTTTACAGTGTTTTTATATATTTTGATAACGTGTTCTCTTTTTTAAAAATATTTTTTAATGTTGGTGGATGTTTTTATTTTATTCATTTATGTATTTTTAAAAAGTTTTTATTCTAATTTGTTATATATGACAGCAGAATGCATTACAATCATATTACATATATAGAGCACAATTTTTCATATCTCTGCTTGGATACAAAGTATATTCACACCATTCATGTCTTCTTCATACATGTACTTAGGGTAGTGATGTTCATCTCATTCCACCATTTTTTTTTTTTAACCCCCTTACCCCCTTCCCTCCCTTATTCACTTATTTTTATGTGGTGCTGAGAATCAAACCCAGTGCCTCATACATACTAGGCAAGCTCTCTATTACCACAACCCCAGCCCCAACATGTTCTCTTCTTAAAACATATGGATTCTGGGGCTGGGGTTTTGGCTTGGTGCTTGCCTAGCCAAAAGGCACTAGGTTCAATTCTTAGCACCACATATAAATAAGTAAATAAATAAACTAAAGGTCTACTGACAACTTAAAAAAAACTCAAAAAACCATATGGGTTATTTGCATAAATTATAAAACATACACATGTACCTAAACACAGAAAAAGCAATTATCCATTGCTTTTTTTAATGCTTAGAGAAAATAATTTCAATATTTTAAAGTATACTCTTCCAGACTTTTTTGGCTCAGTGGTAGAGTGCTTGCTTTGCACATGTGAGGCACTGGGTTCGCTCCTCAGCACCACATAAAAATAAATAAATAAAGGTATTGTATTCATCTACAACTAAAAAAATATTTAAAAAAATTAACAAGGCTGGGATTTTGGCTCAGTGGCAGAGCACTTGCCTCAAAAGTATGAGCACTGGGTTTGATCCTTAGCACCACATAAAAATAAATAAATAAAGGTATTGGGTCCATCTACAACTTAAAAAAATACTTAAAAAAAATAGTTCATTCTGGATCTGTATGTATTTTTCTGTTTTCTTTTTTTGGAGGTCCTGGGGTTGAACCCAAGGGTGTTCTACCACTGAGCTACATCCAGCCCTTTTTATTTTGTGACAGTTTTGCTAAGTTGCTCAGGCTGGCCTCAAACTTGTGATCTTTGAGCCTCAGCCTCTTGAGTAGCTGGGATTACAGGTGTGTGCCATTGTACCTGGCCTTCTTTTGAGATGGGGTGTTGCTCTGTTGTCCAGGCTGGCCTTGAATTCCTGGGCTCAAGAGTTCTTCCTGTCTCAGCCCCCTGAGACACTAGGGACTACAGGTACATACTACTGTGCCTGGCTTTTTTTTTAAAAAAAAAACATAGGGTCTTGTGCATGATGGTTAAGCACTCTACCATTGAACCTTTATTTAAAAAAAAAAAAAAAAGCTTTAAAGAGATATGATTCACATACCATACAGTTTATCCATTTATTTATTTAAAAAAATTTAAAAAAGATTTAGACATAATACCTTTATTTTATTTATTTTTATGTGGTGCTGAGGATCAAACCCAGTGCTTCACTTGTGCTCCAAAAGTACTCAACTACTGAGCTACAACCCCAGCCTCAGTTTATCTATTTAAACTATATAAAATTCAGTGATTTTATGTGTGTGTGTGTGCTGGGGATTGAACCTAGGGCTTTGTGCATGATAAGTACATGCCCTACCTTCAGCTACATCCCCAGCCCCATTCTTATTTTGTTTATAGTCATGCTAGTAAGTGTGAAGTTTGATACCTAGTTGTGATTTTGATTTGCATTTCTCTGATTACTCTGATGACTTATTGGCCATTTTGAGAACTCCTTTTTTTTTTTTTGGTACTCAGCCACTGAGCCACATCCCCAGCCCTATTTTATATTTTATTTAGAGACGGGGTCTCACTGTGTTGCTTGGCATCTCGCAGTTGCTAAGGCTGACTTTGAACTCAAGATTCTGTCTCAGCCTCCTGAGCTACTGGAATTACAGGCGTGCGCCACTGTGCCTGGCCATTTTGTTATCTTCTTTGGAAATGTATACCAATTATTATTTATTTTTATTTATTTTTTTATGGACACCATGCCTTTATTCATTTTTATGTGGTGCTGAGGATTGAATCCAGTGCTTCACACGTGCTAGGCAAGCGCTTCCACTGAGCCACAACCCCAGCTCCCCCGCCCCATTTTTTTTTTTTTTTTTTTTGCTTTCAAAGTATTAAGTATAAAAGTGTAGGACAGTAATATGTTACCATTTGGGATTTAAAAAATTACTAAAGAATATCAGTTGTCTTTTAATTCATATAGTCATCAGATATTTATTGAGCAATTTCTACAAGAAGGCAATTACTCATACTTTGAGTGTACCAAGTTGAAAACAGGCATCCACCCTGCTCTCGAGGAACCAGCTGTTAACAGAGGTGGGGTAAGAAGAATAATTTAGCCTGTATATGGCTCTGTATATGGAAGACTTTGTATAAACTGTGTAACCTTTTGGAGCTCAGGTTCTTCATCCATAAATTAGAGCTGATGGGTGCGTCCTTGGGTTGTGGAGATTTAATGAATTCATGTATATACAACTCAGTGAATATTAGAACTTTTTTATTCTCTCTTGCCTGTCATCCTTGTGTCTTCTTGATCTCCTGTTGGGAAAGGAAGTTAAGCTACTAAGTTTTATTCTTTTTTTTTAAAGAGAGAGTGGGAGAGAGAGAGAGAGAGAGAGAGAGAGAGAATTTTTTAATATTTATTTTTTAGTTCTCGGCGGACACAACATCTTTGTATGTGGTGCTGAGGATCAAACCCGGGCCGCACACATGCCAGGCGAGCGCACTACCGCTAGAGCCACATCCCCATCCCTATTCTTTCATTTAAATCAGAATGGGGAAGATTACTTTTCCTGATTTGAAAGATTAAAACCTTTCTTCCTGCCATATTTTGGAAAGTTAATATGAGTGAATTGTCTTACCATTACTGAAGGACACTTTAAAAAAATTATTTTTAGTTGTAGATGGACAATACTTTTATTTTATTTATTTATTTTTATGTGGTGCTGAGGATCAAACCCAGGTCCTCGTATGTGCTAGGCAAGCACTGTACCACTGATCTACAGCCCCAGACCCTGAAGGACATATATATATTTTTAATATCTTTATTTTAAAAATATTTTTATGGTGCTGAGGGTCGAACCTGGTGCCTCATGCATGCTAAGCGAGCACTCTACCACTGAGCCACAACTCAAGGACATATTTTATTTATTTATTTATTTTGAGAGAGAGAATTTTTTAAAAAATTTTCTTTCTTTTTTTTATTGGTTGTTCAAAACATTACAAAGCTCTTGACATCATATTTCATACATTAGATTCAAGTGGGTTATGAGAGAGAATTTTTTAATATTTATTTTTTAGCTTTTGGCGGACACAACTTTTTTGTTTGTATGTGGTGCTGAGGATCGAACCTGGGCTGCACGCATGCCAGACAAGCGAGCTACCCCTTGAGCCACATCCCCAGCCCCCCAAGGACATATTTTTAATGAGCAGTTGCTAGCAAAGAACTTGTAATTTATTAGGAGTCAAACATTCAGCATGGAAAAGCAGCTCCTGCTCCTCATGTCAGAACTTGTGCTTTGCCGACTTTCAAGTCCTTTTGCATTGTCAGTTTTATTTCCCACAATTTAAGTATGTGAGTTTTTTCTTTCTAAAGTGTGATGGAACATGTCAGGTGTCTGTCTGGAAGTTTACATAGGCCCGGCATGGTGGCACATGCCTGTAGTTGCAATGACTGGGGAGGCTGAGGCGGGAGGATCTCAAGTTTGAATTAATGTATATACAACTCAGTGAATGTTAGAACTTTTCTCTCTTGCCTGTCATCCCTCGTGTCTTCTTGCCAAAGAGGGCGGGGGAGAATGGTGAGGGCTGGCTGGGGTTGTGGCTCATGACCTCACTCATGCATGAGTGAGGCACTGGCTTTGATCCCCTGTACCACATAAAACTAAATAAAAACAAAATGAAGGTATTTTGTATCCATCTACAACTAAAAGTTAAAAAAAAAAAAAAAAAGTGAGAATAACCAACATTGAAGGTGGGTTTCAAAATAGATGAAATCAATTCTTGGTTTCTACTGACAGCATCTAGGATGGTGGTTCAGAAACTATCTCATGGATTAGTGAGTGTTTAATAGATTGATCTCTTGAAACAGCCAGGTGCTCTATGGTATTGTGAAAGTGGAAATGTGGTTGTTTTTTTCCATTGGATGTCAAGACCTACAGCAGCTATTAAGTTTGTTCATTTGCAAAGTAAGAACAAGAAAGCTTTTATAAAAGAATAAACCCCAATAACGAAGTCTCTGGTTCTTCTGTGAGTTGTCTGTGTCCTTTCCTTGTTCAGAACAAATAGTTGGAAAGCCTCCACTTCTAAGTATGGGCCATGTCTGGCTGTGGCGGGGCAGCACCAATATGCCTTCTTTTATTCCTTTGCGGGATTGGAAAGGGAAGCCAGTTTTCGTGCTTTGAGAGTGACTCTTTGGCTGCTGTTTGTAACAGATGAGAAACTTCTGTTCGCCAGCATGCTTTTGGGTAAGGAGTCTTTCTTCTGGAGATGGGGGTTTAATCCTAGACTGTTAGATAACTGTGACCTTGCCAAGTGATCTCACTTTCAGAATCAGTTTCCTCAGTGGTAAAATGAGGAAGTTGAACTAGATTGCCAAGTTCTCTTTTGATTCCAACATTTTATATGCTATATTAAGCACATTAGTATAATTGACTGCTGCTGACCTATTAAGTAAGTTCTTCTGGGAGATACTAACCAGGCCTGGTAATTTCTGTCCCTTTTAAGATCTGTCTCTAAGTTAGTGATATGCATATCAGAGTTTCAGAGTCACAGGACTTTTGTAGAATGTTGTGTAAATGAGCAAAATAGCTCAAATTATTCAGCTGTTTCTTTTTAAAAAAAATTCCTTTGCAGATGGAAAAACTTTGGAATACTGCTTATTTTTGTATATGTAAGTCATAGGAAATATGAAATACATCCTCACTCGAACCGAGTTGTACACAGACATTCATAATTGCAGGCAGTTGCATCATAGCAGAGAGTTCTATCTTTAAAAAACATTGTCTAATGTCTAAGCGCTCTGCTGGGGTTGGTTTTCAACTCTCTCCCCCTCCTTTTTTAAACCACTCTGGGTACAACTTGTACCCTATACTATGTCATGCACACTTTAAGTTCTAAAAACATAATTTTTCAAGCAGAACATAATTTTTCAAAGGATTATGCCTACTTCTGGCTTTGATAGAAGGATGTTGTAAAACTGTTTATCGTCAGTGTCTATTGTCAGATTAACAAACACTTAATGTTGACAGGTTGATTTTCTAAGTTGCTCTGTAAGGAGACTATCAGTTAGAAATTGGAAGTAAAACCCCCTTGCAAATTTTTTGAATGGATTCACTTAAAGTTCTGACCCTTACTGGCTTGGTTGGTCGCTTAGTTCTAAACAGACTCCACATTGATTTTTTTCAAACAGTACACTGTTTACTTATCTTTCATTTTTTTTGTACTTTTATCCTTGCTAGAGATAAGCAGCTTGCTTTTTTAACCCATTAATTTTAAAGCTGTGTGAGTCTATAGCCTTTTTCAAAATTTCATGTTATGCATGAAATATACTTAAATACTTATGTAAGCAACTCTGTGAAACTAGATCTAGTGGTCCTACTTCAGTAAGGTGACAGAGGCTGAAGACCCAGAATGGGCTGGGCATGTAACTCAGTTGTGAAGCGCTTGCCTTGCATGTGGAGGCTCTGCTTCAATCCCTAGCACCGGACAGACACACCTAGAGCTGTGGCTGCTGGGATCATGCTAATTTTTTTTGCTACTGGGGATTAAACCCAGAGCAACCACTGAGGAACATCCTTAGTTCCTTGTATTTCTAAA
This sequence comes from Callospermophilus lateralis, assembly GCF_048772815.1. NCBI lineage: Eukaryota > Metazoa > Chordata > Mammalia > Rodentia > Sciuridae > Callospermophilus > Callospermophilus lateralis. Next base: position 158,230,523 of record NC_135305.1, on the reverse strand, counting down.
TTTTGAGTGAGTCTCGCTAAGTTGCTAAGGCTGGTCTTGAACCTGCAGTCCTCTTGTCTCAGCCTCCCGAGTCACTGAGATTATAGGTGTGTGCCAGCTCATACTAACTTTTTTTGACTCTGCTATTTCAGTGACTGCTTTGCTTATGAGTCCATGGTGATAACAGCAAAGGTATCCATGACATGTGACAGGACACTCTGAGGGGTTACACAAAGGCTGGAGATGACTGATGAAGTATCAGTGTCTATGAATAGTCTTGACAGTGGAATACAGAAGGACAGACTGTTGAGTAAACATTTCAGTAACCTACCCTGTGAAAGGCATGCTGATCACAAGTTAATAAGGATATCCCCCCTCAAGACAATGAGGGCCGTGTTCCTGAGGCTAGCTGTAAGTGCTCTGACTCCTGGCTCTTCAGAGTTGGCCCAAGTGAATGTGTAAAGATAGGGTTAATACAGGGGGAGCTACTGGAACCGGGTGGAAGTATGGGCATGGGACACATGGTTAAGTTGGTGAGATTTTTTCCATTGGGAAAAAAGTTAATATGAGTAGGAGTGTTTTGCCATTATTGAAGGGCACATTTTTAATGAACAGTTGTTAGAAGAACTTGTAATTTTATGAGGAGTTAAATATTCAGCATGGAAAAGCAACTTGTGCTCTTGGAGATACAACTAGGCCTAGTAATTTCAGTTCTTTTTAAGGGACTTAACTAAAATGGTAAGATTACCATTTTAACTTTCTATGCATCTCCATGTCTCCTTTTCCCTCCTGTTATTTTGTGCCATGATTTAGAATAATATCTGATATGTATAAATTTAGCACTATACAACATAGTTACCAGCTCTGGCTTCAGCTTGTGGGTTAACTGTAAATTTATCAAAATTGGCTAAAGGAGCCGATGCAGTGATGCATGCCTGTAATCCCAGGAACTGAGGTTTGCTTCAGAAACTTAGTATGACCCTGTCTCAGAATAAAAATTAACAAAGGCCTGAGGATGTGGCTCAGTGGTAGAGTGCCCCTGATTTCAACCCTTCTCCCCAAGAAACAACCAAACAAAAGCAAAACAAAATGTGGTTGAAGGATAACTTGTTCAACCTTGCAACTTCCCATCCTTATAGCATTCTCTTGCCAGGTGGTCTTTGGTGGTCCTCTTCAAACTAGACCAAGAACTTGCTATTTTAACTTCGTATAAAAAGTTAAATAGTGAACACTGGTTTTCTTTCTTTTTTTATTTTTGCATTACAATTCTTAATATACCATTATACCATAATTTATCATATCTCTGATTATATATAAGGTATGTTGACACAACAGTGGTTTTCTTAATTTCATTTTTCACTTTGTGTAGGAGTTCTGGTTCATTTGTTCAAGTCTTAGCTCCGTGGCTATATACTTAGAAATTTTAGACCTTGCTATCTCAGTATTTCATGGTGTTTATTAACAACACCATTGTACCCAGATTCTCTGAAATTGTTCAGCTTTCTGTGTTCCCTGACCCACCTGGAGAGGCTGCTTCACCTGTCGGGCATGCTCCTGTGGGAGAGCCACTCTGGGGAGGTGGCTCTCTCCACTTTGGGACGTGGTTTTCTTTCCCTCCTTGGGTGTGCTTGTTTCTGACTGGGCTGTAACTTTCCTTTGTGATATTCTTGCTAGAGATGCAGGGATAAAGAAATGGGACAGTTTGCAGTATCCCTTTGTCCCACAGTGGTAGATGCAACCTCAGTCCTTCATGCAGCCTCCTGGATGCTGCTGAAGCCAGAGCCCTCCATGCTCAGTGTCGTGCCTTTTCTCTAGCTGGGCTCACTCACTGTGACACTGACTAGAAGCAGTGGTTCTATAGTGGCCCCAGGCCCTAACCTGCCTTTGGTGACATCACACACGATCTCCCTTGTTTTAGGGGCAGGCTTCTGAGAGGTCAGAGCAAAACGTGCTGAGATGGCTTTATGTCGTCACCTGCCATCCGTTCTCACTGGCTGATCACTCAGAAGCATTCTCCAGATCCTCCAGAGTGGGTGCTCCCGCCTCTACAGTTCTGCCTTTACCTTCTGGCTCACAGAATTACTGTTGTGGCAGACACTCTGCTCAGTCACACAGTGTTACCGTGTCATTTGGCTACTCTTACTTACGTGTTCACTGCACGGGGAGTGTTCTGTATCTCCATTTGGAAGACTAACAAGTTTCCAGATGTTAAATAAAAATTGGGACAATGAAGCAGTTATACTGATGGCACAAGCCTATAATTCAGCTATTTGGGAGGCTGACATGGGGGGATTGTGAATTTGAGGCCAGCCTGGGCAGTTAATCAAGACCCTGTCTCAAAGGGCTGCGGATGTAGCTCAGTGGTAGAGTGCTTGCCTGGCTTGGGGGAGGCCCTGGGTTCAGTTCCAGTTCAAAACAAGTAGTTACACTCCCTGGCCCCTGGATCTTACATTTTATTTATTTATTAATTATTATTATTATTTGGTACCAGGTATTGAACCCAAGGATAGTTAACCACTAAGCCCCATTCCCAGGTCTTTTTATTTATTTTATTTTGAGATGGGTCTTGCTAAGATGCTTAGGTCTCCTGAAGTTGCTGAGGCTGATCTCTAACTAACTTGTGATCCTTCTGCTGCAACCTCCGGAGTCTCTGGGATTACAGGTGTGCGCCATCCTGCCTGGCTGGATCTTAACATTTTAAATGATAGCTGGTAGACTATTTCTAAATCAAAGGCAACTTACTAAAATTTGCAGGGTGTGGATACCACATTAGTAAGAGGTAAATAATTGGCTCTGCAGCCACATCCTTCATACCTTACCCTGTAGACCCCAAGCCTGTCTTTTCCACATATTCTCACTCGAGTGCTTTCCTGCACTCAGAAAGATAGACACAGCCAAGCAGGATTTGGCCTCAGTGTGGTAGTGTGCTCATTCTGCTCCTGGTACTTGAGATGCTGCCTCCTGGTGCATTAAATTAATTAATTATTTATTTTTTTAAAGTTGTAGATGGACAGAATGTTGTTTCACGCATGCTAGGTGAGTGCTCTACCACTGAGCCCCAGCCCTAGCCCTGGTGCATTACATTTTTCATCTATAACTCGATCTCTGTTTTGCCTTGAGTTTTGTGTAGGTGTGTTTTCAGACTGTTAGTGCTGAGCTCTCAGTTTCACTGGGCAGTGCCTTGTGCTGTCTGCAGGGCTTCTTATGCATTGTGTGCCACCTGTCAAACAGACATCAGAGTTCCTCCTATTATGAGTACCTTTCCCCCCATTTTTAATCCTAAGAACAATTATTCATGTTTTATATATTTGAGAGTTTTCATTCCTCTGCCCTTTCCCTCACGTGTATGTATAATGGTGTGTGAAAGACAAATGTCACATCCCCAAGGGGACTTGGACTGGTTGGCATTGCTGTTATTGATGCCAAGAGGGGAACTGCTTTTATTTTCTGCTTTAAATGTATATTCTAGAGGTTGGGTATGGCTTAGCGGTAGAGTGCCTGCCTGGGTTGGATCCCCAGTACTGGGGAGACACACACACACACACACACACACACACACACACACACACACAGTTTTCTAGGTCTTTGTTGTACAATTCGGTGGACCACAAACCACATGAATCTTTTGAGTATTTGAAATGTGGTGAGTCCAAATTGAGATGTGCTGTAAGTATGAAATACACAGTAGATTTTTTTTTCTTCTTTAGTTGTAGGTGGACATACTATTTTTATTTATTTTTTTTATATGGTGCTGAGAATTGAACCCAGTGCCTCACACATGCTAGGCAAGTACTCTACCACTGAGCCACATAGTAGTTTTACCAGTCCCTACATAGTAAAAAAAAAGAATGTAAATTATTAATTTATATTGATTACATTTGAATTAATAGATTAGGTTAAATAACCATTATTAAAATTAATTTCACCTGTTTCTTTTTTTTTGGGTACTGGGGATTAAACTCAGGGGCACTCAACTGAGCTACATCCTCAGCCCTTCTTTTTTTTTAATATTTATTTTTTAGTTTTAGGTGGATTCAATCTCTCTCCATTTCTTATATTTATGTGGTGCTGAGGATCGAACCCAGAGCCCCACGCATGCCAGGCAAGCACTCTACAAGCCACAACCCCAGCTCTCCCCAGCCCTTTTTTGTATTTTATTTAGAGACCGTCTCACTGAGTTGCTTAGCCCCTTCACCGTTGCTGAGGCTGGCTTTTGAACTCATGATCCTCCTCTTAGCCTCCTGAACTTCTGGAATTACAGGCGTGTGTCACCATGCCTGGCTCACCTGTTTCTTTTTAATTTTTAAAAATATTGTTGTTAGAAGATTCAAAATTACTCATTTGTCTCACATTATACTTCTCCCATCCAAGTACCAACCAGACTCAATCCTGCTTTGCTTCTGAGATTGGGGAGATCAAGTACATTCAAGGTGGAATGGCTATAGACTCACATTATATTTCTATTGGACAGTGCTCTAGAAAGTATAGCAATGTCAACAAATGTAATCATGGAATCTGAGACTTAGCTTTTTTTTTTTTTTTTTTGGCACTGAGTATTGAATCCAGGGTCTCATGCATGCTAGGCTAGTGCTTTACCACTAAGCTACATCCCCAACCCTTTTTAAATTTTATTGTGAGAGAGTTTCTCACTACTTTTCCTTGATTGGTCTTGAGCTTCTAATCCTCCTGGCTTAGCCTCCTGAGTGTCTGGCAATACAGGCATGCACCTCTGTGACTGATTGAGACTGACAATTCTTTTGGAGGTAGTAATTGAACAGTTTGCTTATAGTTTCATTGGCCTACTTTTTAAAAGAGGCTTCAGGTTTGGGAAACCCTGTAATGCTGCTGTCTTTATCAGGTGCTCAGTGGGTTAGGTTCCTTTACTTGAAAATTGCAACATTTGGCATCATTTTGAGTTCTTATTTAGACGCTGAATCAGTTTAGAACCTTTTTGAACTCTTCCCGTGGTCTAAATACTCTTTTTGGTTCTTGTCTTATATGCCAAGACAAGTCACATCTCATCGCTGGCCACAGGCACTTAGTCATAGCATGATATGCAAACAGGAGAGCCTGTGATTCATCTCTTAACAACAGAAGACTGCCCAGTGGCCGAGCAGTCCAGAGAAGGAAGAGAGCGGCAGGAAGGGTAGTCAGAAGAGGCTGTGGGCTGTGTCTCCTTGTATTCTTTAGTCATTTCCTGAGTCCCCTGAAAACCTTGCATGGGGATGTTCTGCAAGGGGCAGCAGAGGATGGGACTTGGTCACCCGCGTGGAAGATAGGCCCGACTGCGTTTCCTATCTGCTGGCCCTAGGTCCACTCAGCTAGGAGAGGAGATGTTTTAAAATCGGCCCCACGCAGACTACAGTGCTGAGGATAGAACCCAGGGCCTCACTCACACTAGGGGAGCACTCTACCACTGAGCCACAACCCCAGCCCTTAGATTAGATTAGATTTTGATAGTTTGCTGTTAAGTTGAAATATTTGACCTTCCTTTGTTCAGGAATTGAAGAAAATATGAGTGTCTGTCAGTTTTGACTTTCCTGTATATACACAGAACTATGACTGTGAATCCGACAGAAAGAAGAAAAAACTAACTTGCCTTTAGTGGAAACCAGTCACTTTGGAATCCTACCCAGTATGGTGTGTTTTTAGTAGCTTGAGACAGCAGCTCAGATTACACTGCAGCTCCTGTGTTGGGGGCAGGGGACAGCAAGTGACACAGCATCCAACAGACACTTACATAACCATGACTTTAGGGGACAGGATTAAGCTGTGAATGAACCTCCCAAGCCCAGTGAGATGATATTAGAACACAGCCTTTCAATTTTTCTCTCAAGTTTGACTAGAAAATCAGCACCAGGATCGTCTTTTTCTCAAACTAGACCCCATTGCTCTCAGAACTTTCCCTGGTTCATGGCGTATCTTGTTGAAGAAGCGCGGTCTCAGTGCAGCTCTTTCTAGGTAAGTCACTGAACCTGTCTGGTGCTCAGTTTCCTTTAGATTGTCCAGTTGAAACCTGGGGCTTCCAGGTGCAGTGTTCTGGAAACATGGTGTTAAACTCCCTCTCCTGGCAGGTTAAATTTATTGCAAATCCTTCAACTCTCCTCTGCTTTCCACAGGATTTCAAGATTTAGTAAATAAAGGAGTGTTTTCATTTTGCTGAGAAGTAGAACCCTCCATAAAGGTCTGAGCTGATGTGCAGAAGAAGTGTGATTTGCCCAGGGCAGGGCAGGGCCCTAGCTGTGCTCTGGATGCCCTTATCAGATTTGGGTTCCTCCATTGGTGGCTGGTTACTTTTACTTTGGCAAAGTTAGAGCCACAGTCACTTTCACTTTTGGATCCCTTCCCTTTCACTTTCTGGTTAGAAGAACCACCCAAGATGAAGTTAGGAGCTGATATTGATGGATTGGTATCCTCAGGCTGTAAATGAGAACCCTGTGGTCTGGGAACGGGTTAAATAAATTTGAGATCATCAGCTGGGACAAAATGCAGATGTCTCATTTTCCAGGCTAGCTGTCTTTTTTTTTTTTTTTTAAACCTTTTTTTTAAATCCATGATTAAAAAAGATAAGAAATCAGATAAGAAAAAAAATGAAGAAAAAAATTAGGGAAGAATTAAGAAGAGTGCTGTTTGTTTTGAGCAGAACTTAGTCCTCCTTGCTTGTTTTTGTGACCTACTTGTTCTGAGGAGCCTCCTCTTTCTGTAAATTTCTTAAGTCTTTTCTAAGGGTGTCATGGGTTCAGTAGAATGTAAGAGTTTGGATTTTACTAAAGTATGTATCATCTATAATTAAAAAACCTCTTAATTGTGGAAAGTTTCAAACGTGCAAAAGTAGAGAAAATAAAACCATCCCCAACTTGTATTTGGTCCATCATCAGTCTGTCTTAATATTTTAGTGCATGATAATCAAACTCCCATGTTTTTCAAATGTATTTTACTATTGCCAGTAAAATGTCTTTTTGCTTTTAGGAAAATTGAGTATTTTCATTTATTATTCATACTATTATGCTTTTTGTGGTATGAAACAATTCTATCTCTGAAGATTTTGAGGATGCTTATCCTAAAAATTAATGTCTTTGAGTCGTATACTTAGGATGATCTGAAAGCTCTAACCGAAGTGCTCTTTACCACTGTATTAGGTAAGATGAGCAAGGTGCTATAACAAATAGCCCCACTAATTTTAGTAACTTGAACTGATAAGCTTATTTTTAGTTCTGGGACAGACCAAGAGAAATGGGGATGATGATTCAGAGCTGTAGACCTCCCATCCTAGGATCCTGCCGTCCTCAGCACTTGCTTGCTGGATGCTGGGAGAGTCTCATTAAGCCACTGGGAGGAAGAGGTGTGGGGGCTTGCCTGTGGGCGTGGGCTGGGCCTAGATGTGGCATAGTGCTCATGCTGCTTGTGAGTTTCTCATTCTGTTGAGGTGGGTCTGAACTGCCACAGGAACAGAAGGAACCACAGGCCTGGGTGCCTGCTTTGCCATGATATGTTTGCATCTTGGGTGGAGAGATCCTTACCATACCTCTCTGAGGAAGCCATTGTATAGTAGCCCAGAAATTATCATATTTTTTTTTCCTCCTTATGAAATTAATTTTATCTGTTCATTAAATAAAATTCAAGACCCAAGAAAACACCAAGGTACAAACACTACAAATAGTCCCATCAACTGGAGCTGATTATTAGTAACTTTTAGTTCCTTATAACTGAAGATTTTTTTTATTCTGTACTAGGGCTTGAACCCAGTGGCATTCTACCAGTGAGCAATATCCCTAGCTCTTTTCATTTTTTATATTTTTATGGTACTGGGGATTGAACCCCGGGTGCTCTATCACATAGACTACCATTCACAGTCCTTTTTAAAATTTTTTTGGTACTGTTGAATGAACTCAGGGATGCTTAAAGTCTGAGCTACATCACCAGCACACCCCCCCCCCCCCCCCCCCCGCCGGCTTTTGAAACAGGATCTTCCTAGGTTGCTGAGGCTGGCCTTGAATTTGGGATTCTCCTACCTCAGCCCCAAAGACACTGGGATTATAGGCATGTGCCATTGTGTCCAATTTATACATTAAAAAAAATTTTTTTTTTTAAGTTATAGGTGGACACAATGTATTTTATATGGTGCTGAGGATTGAACCCAGTGCCTCACACATGCTAGGCAAGCACTGTACCTCTGAGCCCCAGACTGTTGATGGATCTTTATTTATATGTGGTTCTGAGAATTGAACCCAGTGCTTTACACATGCCAGGCCAAGCACTCTAGCCTCAACCCCAGCCCAATTGACAAATCTTAATCCTCATTTTTCATGAAAAGTAGAGTAACTATTGGTGGTGGTGAATTAGTGCTCTGTTAGAGTGGCAGGGTCAGGGCAACATTTTAAGTTTATAGTTTACTCAGTTTTCAGAATTGTTCAATAAGCTTAGTTTTCTAAGAGGGAAAGAAAAAGTGTTGAAGCTGAACCAAAATAGCAACTTGCAAACTCGAAGCCTCCTTGCTGGGGTTCTGGGTGCTGTGCAGACTCCTAGGTGCCTGCGCTTTTCTCTGCTCACCTGCTCAGCAGTGGAGATAATGGTGGTAGGATAAAGTCCTGGAAGAAGGTTCATTGCTTGGGTCGGCAGCTCCAGGTTCAGGGGTACAGATCCTCGGGTTCCTCTTTAAAGTGAAGAGTAGCCTGGAGGCCGACTATCATCAGAATTCCTGTTTGTGAGGTCATCAGCATGAGGTTACAGCCAGGTGGTTCAAATCGTTGCCCAGCTTCTGCCAGGGTATGATCTGAGGCTGGTCCAATTCCACAGACACCATGAGGTACCACTTTGACTCATACTGCTAGACTCGTGTTGTCTTTCTGCAGCTTCTGTATATAAAAAGTAGATGTGGATGCCAGGTCGTCTGTCTTTTACTGAAAGAGATTGTGTAATTGTAAGAAAATCATTGTGCTCAGGTAGGATTTTTAAAAGCAGAAAATTTTAGTTGAACAGCAAAGTGGTTTTACTATGTGAGTGAGTCTGTGGGTATTGGTACTGTATTTGCTTAGTAATTTTCAATCACTTGTCACTGAAATAATGACATTTTTAGTTCTGTGAAAATGTATCTGACAGTGCCAGGCAATGACCATTTGAAATTAAGAGATTTGGTTATCAGTAGTATAAATTATTTTTGACCCGAAAACCTAAATTCTGATACATCACATTGAAAAGTTGCCAGCATTTTATTTTGATTTGCTTTGTTGTTTGTACCTATTTTAGTTGGACTTGGAAGAAAAGGTATTGGTTCATAAGCTACTCAGAAGGCTCGTATCTGAGGATTAAGGCATACCCTTTTTTTTAGGTTTTTCAGTCTCTTTTGTGGTACTGGAATGGAACCCAGGGCCTTGTGCGTGCCAGACTGGCGCTTTGCCACTCAGCCCCACTCCAGCCCTCAGCATGTGCCCTCAGCGGGGGGAACAGAATGATTCCACTTTTGAGTTCCCACAGCCTTTTCGAGGTCTCTGGTGGAAGGGTGGCATTGAGAGGATCAGAACTGGTAGCAAGTGTGATCCAAGGGGAGCAGTCCCAGAGGGCCCAGAAGTGGTTGTTTCCTGGGGCAGCAGTAACGCTGATCACCCTTTGTGCTTTGCAGGAGGTGTCAGGTGGACATTGGCTTTACCTCCAAACTTTGGGACTCATTAGTAGAGTTGTGTTTCTGACTTTTTTCCTTCAGGGTCCAGGTTACTAACCCATTCTTCTCTGCTACAAGAAATATTTTCTTTATTGAAATGTTTTGAATATTCTTACGTTTATGTTTTTTTCTGCACACTAGGAATGGAACCAGGGCCTCCCACATGCCAGGCAAGCCTCTGCCGTGAGCTACACTGCAGCCCTCTTTTCAGTTCAGGAGACAGGTCATAGGGGATTGCTTATTAAAAAGTGCAAATACAGTAAGCAGACCCACTATGGTGGTCTTGAACTGTATATCCAGCCTCTGAAAATTTGTTGAGAACAGAAGACAGAGTTTTATGTAATTTCCTATTCAAATATGTGCAGAGAGAGGAGAGCAGGAGCCTGGGTTCTTTTTTTTTTTTTTTTTTTTAAAAAAGAGAGTGAGAGAGGGAGAGAGAAAGAGAATTTTAATATTTATTTTTTAGTTATCGGCGGATACAACATCTTTGTTTTGTACATGGTGCTGAGGATCGAACCCGGGCCGCACGCATGCCAGGTGAGCGTGCTACCGCTTGAGCCTGGGTTCTTAGAAATGGTCACGGCTAGCCTTCAGGCTGCTCACTGTACTGGCATTTCTTCCCTGTTTGAGGCATCCCGGAGGCTGGTAGGTGTGCAGGCTGTGGAGTCTGCCTGGACCCTGGAGGAGGGTCTCCAGACCCGACTTAGAGGGTGGAACTTGTCTTTTTGTTGGGTGGATTGGTAGCTTCTCTTCCTGGAATCCCAGCTTCATGGAAAGCTGACGCATTTATAAAGTATGCTTCTTTTTTGGAACTACCCCAGAGGGTAGGCCTTCTAAAGTTATTTGCTTCTCTCAGATAAGTGTCTTGTCTCTTTGCCACTATTATTTAGGTCAGATCTGAGTTAAATCACAAGCTTGGGATATTAATCTAGTTCTAAAATTTTGCTTACGTCAGGCCTGGCTTTGTGTCTTAAAATAGACCTGTGGTCATGCAGGAAAAAACAAAACAAACCATTCCTTTAGTTTTGATGTTTGGCAGCTCTGCTTTCTTCTTTGGGGTAGAAGTGTGACCCTTTACTGAGATGGGAGGGGAAGGGAGAGGAGTGGCAGGAACTGAGCTCTGCTCCCTGGTCCTAATGGGTGCTCCGCAGGTCTTCTCCCTGCCTCTCCCCTCTGAGAGTGTACAAGAGAATAATAGCTATTTCTAACTGTTTAGAAGTGATCCAAGTTCTAAAGATAAACATTTTACAAATAGTTCTTGGCTTGAAAAAATAGCTGTAATCATGCCATCAATCAGTGGTGTGAATTGGGGTGATGTATAGGTGTATGTTGCAGTATTATTGTTTGGAGATTGAGATTATAAAGCAGTGTGATGACTTAAAAATAGAAGTTTTTTCATATGGAGAGGTGTTATTCATTTATCATAGTAATAACAGTCATTAAAATTTAGAACTCCCATAATTGGGCTGTGAATCTGGAATATATTCTTGCAAGGTAGTTGCACAACCTTATATTTTGAGGTATTTTGATTCAGATTTTGGAAACAGCTTGTAGTGCTTTTCAGCCAGGTCCAGTCAAGAGCAGTGAGAGATTGAGCTGGTCTCTGCCATCTGGGGTTACTTTACCGGTGATTTTGGCACAGTACTATCAAATAGAACTTTCTGCCACGATGGAGATTGTCCTGTGTGTGGCATTGGAGGTGTCACCTGGTTGCATGTTAAAGTTTAAACAGCATGTGTAACTAGTGGCTGCCCTGTTGGGCAGTGCAGATGTAGGATATTGGGGTCTTAGTCTGGCTGATAGATTGGCCTGAGCAGTTTATGTATGGAAAGATAACAGAAGTTATCAAGGAAAGGTAAGTTGTAGCATATCTGGTCCCTGCGCTGTGCTCTGAAGGTATAAAAGGCTGAGGTTTGTCTTCTGTGCTCAGTGGTCTCTAATCTTTATGGCATGTTGTTGCTCAGGACTTTTCTTCCCTGAAATTTTTTATTTTTTATTTTTCGGCAAACACAACATCTTTGTTTGCATGTGGTGCTGGGGATTGAACCCAGGCCGCACGCATGCCAGGTGAGCGCGCCATCGCTTGAGCCACATCTCTAGCCCTCTTCCCTGAAATTTAAGACCTGCCCTGGCAGCCCCCAGCTGCTACCTGTGCCTGTGGTTGGATTGAACCTGGGCCTCACTTGGCATGCCACTGGAAGATGGCTGCTTTCCACCATGCGACCAGCGCACTGGTTTCATTAAAGAGGTTCTTGGCATAAAAGTTAGCTAGCAAGATCAAAATAAATACACAGACTCAATTACCTTTTTCTATGACCAGATCCGAGATGGCTCTCACCTCTCTGGCTCACACCTTGAATCACCTGGTAGGACAGCAAGGATTACTCAGGGCTAGCAGGAGAGAGAGAGAGAGAGAGAGAGAGAGAGGGAGGGAGGGAGGGAGGGAGGGAGGGAGGGAGGGAGGGGCAGAGCACGCCAGGGAGTGGCCTTTTATTGGGGAACAAGAAATTCAGGGGAGAATTCCATCCAATGAAGGTCAAGGGGGGCAGCACTCCAAGGTCAGGGTCAGTGATTGGCCTCAGGGTCAGTGGTCAGTCACACCCCCACAAGGACAGGCTCTTGCACCAGGAGAGGGTCGGGAAAGCTCCGACACAATTTAGCCAGAGCGCCTCACACCCAATCTGGGAGTTGCCCAATCACGTGTGAGAATGGCTTCCCACAGCTGCTGACTTTTAGTTTCAATCTGGGCAGGTTGACAAGGGAAGGTTGAGATGACTGAAGTGTAGTGAAGTAAGATAGAGCTTAAGGCAACTCTGGGTGGCTCTCATTTGGTACCAGTAGCCTCTTAAAGGAGGTTTTTCATTTGAAGTGTAAGGCAAGCAAAATTGATCATAGTTTCTTTAATGGATCTTTAAGGCTCTTTAGAGTCTCCTTTCAGTTTACCTTTTTAACTTGGTTTCTTACAGGAATCTCTTGATGTTAGTGCAACTGAGCTTATTAATTTACATGCTTTATGAATTTCCTCTTTCTTCTGGTGTCCCTTTTCTGAAACTTTCCTCTGTGTGCGTGTAATTGGAAATTGAACCAGAAGGTATTCTTCTACTGGCTGTATCCCTTTTTAAAACTTTTTTCTTGTTAAGTTGCTGGGGCTGGGCTCAAACTTGTGATCCTCCTGCCACAGCCTCCTGAGCCACTTGGTATATAGGCACACACCACCTTGCCTAGCTCCTCTGCCTTTCTAAAAATCCTAATTGCCATCCCCTGTGCAATGCTATGCACTTTCAGTCCCAGTCCACGTGTAGATCCGGCCTTGTAGTTTGATATTTCTCATAAGTTGTGTTGTTTTAGTTATTTGTTTCCATCATAAATTCCTTGTGCTTTTGTCTATCATATATATATAAATATTTATTTATTGTAATGCTATCGGTAGTGATCAATAAGTAAAATTTAAAAAGAAATACTAAGTGCACCTCAGCTGGTTTGTAGGGTCATTTAAACACTTAAGACTGTCTTTTTATTCATTTTATTTAGTAAGCATTGTTTATAAAGTACTGTGGGAAATACAAAGGTGGTCAAAGTACAGTTTCTTCCAAGGGATTGATAGTCTGGTAGAATCTGTAGACCACAGCAACAGCTAAGTGAGGTAGGTGCTATGAACAACATCGACCCTCAGGACTGGGAATGGGAGGATGAGCAGTGGCGAGGATTGGTGTGGATTTTGCAGAGCAGGCGAGTCTGCCCTGGAGGAGGGTTCACAGCTAGAAAGGACAAGGAGGCGGAGGGGATCCCTGAGACAAAAGCTCCAAGGATGGGGAGCTGAAAGACTACCATAGAGGGTCTGCAGAGTCAGGCATGTGGTGATTCACACCATGAAACTGAGGAATCGAACCTTAGATTATTTCTTCTTTTTTTCCTTTCTTTTTAATAAATTGGGTAATATCCCTTGAAGGATATCCAGTGTCATCTTTTATTTATTTGTGGTGCTGGGAATCGAACCTAGGGTCTTGTGCATGCTACTTCAAGGGCTCAGCCAAGAGCTACAGCCCTAGCCGCTCAGGTGACTTCTTCATCAGTAATTTAGCAGCGATTCTCAGGCTAGCACTGAAATCATCAGAAGGGCTTGTTAAAACTCGGGAAGCTGGGCCCACCCCGTGGTTTGTTTCAGTGGTGTGGGGCTTTCATTCCTGATAAGTCCTCCTGGATAACTGATGCTGCCTGTGAAGAGTATCACCCATGTGACGGGACCTGCAGCAGTGCCTGTTTTCTGTATGTACAGACATTCCCAGGGTTGATGCACCTGGTGTTCCTGTTGCTCTGGACATGTCGTCGGGTTTTCCCATAGGTTGTAATTCAGGCCTTTGTTACTCAGCCCCTAGTTCAGTGCCATAACCATAATGATTGAAAGTAGTGATACTGAACTTGCACATGTGGTATCCAGTTCTTTAAGTATCTGAACTAGGGGCATATACTTTGGGAAGCCCTAAGAAAACATGGATTTTTTTTTTTTTTTTTTTAAAAGAGAGAGGGAGGGAGGGAGAGAGAGAGAATTTTTTAATATTTATTTATTTATTTTTTATTTATCGGCGGACACAACATATTTGTTTGTATGTGGTGCTGAGGATCGAACCCGGGCCGCACGCATGCCAGACGGGCGCTCTACCGCTTGAGCCACATCCCCAGCCCCAGGAAACATGAATTTTAAACCTTAAACCTCTATGACTCCAAATGCAGAGCCCAAACAAACATTTTTTTCAGGACCTTTTTACAATTTTTTTTTTGTACCTCAGGGGCACTCAACCACTGAGCCACATCCCAGCCCTATTTTGTTTAGAGACAGGGTCTCACTGAGTTGCTTAGGGCCTCACCATTGCTGAGATTGGTTTTGAACTCGTGATCCTCCTGCCTCAGCCTCCTGAGCTGCTGGAATTACAGGCATGCACCACCATCGCTCGGCCCTCTGCATTCTAGAAAGTGAATGAGATATCCAAAGAACTGTTATGTAGTTCATATCTATTGATATTTACCATATTAGAGAGTAAAAATGATATTTAAAACATTAATTCATTAAAAATAATAAACTAGGGCTGGGGTTATGACTCAGCAGTAGAGAGCTCAATTAGCATGTGTGAAGCCCTGGATTCGATCCTCAGCACCTTATAAAAATAAATAAAACAAAGGTATTAAAATTTTTTAAAAAACAATAAACTAGTAGGTTACATAATTTTAAAAATGGAGAATAACTATTTTCTAAAACAATCTAATGGGGAGATGGTATTGCTTTTGTGCAAATCTGTTTAATGATCTGCTTAAAAGAATCAAGTTGTCTTCTCTTATCTTTTCTGCATTTTATTTATAGCAATAATTTGTTTTGGTTCAAGTGTATGAAGAAAAATGGCCCACACAGATGTGTAGGAAAGGAAAAGAGTATTTTTAAGAGGATTTTCAGGTAATTATGGAGTTTTTTCCTTGATACTACTACAAAATTAATAGTTTTTTAAAAATATTTTTTGTAGTTGGACACAATGCCTTTATTTTATTTATTTTTATGTGGTGCTGAATATCGAACTCAGGGCCTCGCACATGCTAAGCGAGCCCTCTACCAATGAGCCACAACCCCAGCCCAGGCTGTAGTTTTTTTTAAAGGTGGAATCTGAAATGGATATAAGATGAACTTTTCTTATGGTTAACAGAAAAAAATCTATTGGCCTCCTTTGTGCTTTCTTTCTCTAAGCAAAGCCTTCTACGGATATGCACTGCTGGTGGAGAAAATTCCCTGAGTCAGGAGATCTTTCACATATGGGCACATTTCATTGTGTAGCATTAAGAAATCACATGAATTGGTCACTGGTCACAGTGGTGCAGCCTCCTAGGGACTTGGGAGGCTGAGGCAGGAAGAGTTTGGGACAAGCCTGGGCAAATTAGCGAGGCCCTCAGCAACTTAGTGATACCTTGCCTCAAAATAAAATAAAAACTTAAGAAAGGGCTGGGGATGTGCCTCAGTGGTACAGCGCCTCTGGATTCAATCTCCAGTACCAAAAAGGTACTGGAAGAGTACAAAGAGGCCATAAGAGTACAAGTTCAAGGCCAGCTTCTTCAGTTTAGCAAGACCTTGTCACAAAAAATAAAAGAGCCTGGGGATGTAGCTCAGCAGTAAAGTGCCCTTGGGTTTAGTCCTCAGTGCCAGAAAAAGCTTACATTTGTTAGTAGAATTGATCTCATCCCAAAGGTTGTCAGTATTGGGAAACTGTCAAGCTCACTGTAAGAATATGTCTTCCAAAATTCTAAGTTTGTCTGTAAAGCTTACTTGTCATCATGGTCAACACATTTGTTTTCCTTAAGTGCAAGATGCACATAGTTCACTATGGAGAAGGTATCTTCCCACCACCAGCACCAAGAATACCCCAGTTTCTCAGTCCTTCTTTCAAGAAATAGAGAGCTCATGCTAGGCTTGCTCAGGTGCTGTTCTGAGGTGGTCAATGCACAGCAGTGTGAAGCCAGGGCACCTGCTGGACCTCTCAATTCTAAAAAGGCTGGCGTCCACATGTTGACTCTTTTTTTTTTTTAGTTGTAGATGGACATAACATCTTTATTTATTCATTTATTTTTTATGTGGTGCTGAAGATTGAACCCAGTGCCAGTGCCTCATACTTGTGAGGCAAGAGCTCTACTACTGAGCCAGCCCCATGGGTTGACTCTTGATAAGATCTTTTTTTTTTTTTTTCCCTTCTTAAGTGCTTCTTGACATTCTTAAGTGAAAGTGGCTCTTTTTCCCCCTGCACTGGCCTGAAATTCAGAAAAGACTAGGAAAATTTGGTCCCATTGCTTTTTTTTTTTTCTTTTTTCTTTTTTTTTTTTTGAGAGAGAGAGAGAGAATTTTTCAATATTTATTTTCTAGTTCTTGGTGGACACAACATCTTCGTTTATATGTGGTACTGAGGATCGAACCCGGGCCGCACGCGTGCCAGGCGAGCGCACTACCGCTTGAGCCACATCCCCAGCCCGGTCCCATTGCTTTTGAAATTGCCTGGGAGACCAGACCTTATTCCTGGAGAACAAGCAGAGCAAAGGAGACTCCTGCAAAATGGAGGCAAAGATGCCAAGACTGTAATCCTTTTTAATTTCAAAAGCAGAGCACTATGAACTCAGCAGTAAAGTGCCCTTGGGTTTAGTCCTCAGTGCCAGAGTACCTCTCTATGTACCAGATAGGCAGGATACCAAGAAAAAAGCATATTGTGTTTTTCTCTAAGCAGAGTAAAGATAATTTTACTTCATTGCTTCCCAGATGAGGCTGTTTCTTTCAGAGTTTGGGCCCTCTTCTGTTTTAACATATAAGTAATTTTATATTGTTAATTGCATGATTCTATGGACTTAAAAATAGTTAATACAGGCCTGTGGTAATAAAAACTAAAAACTCCCTTCCCCTGCTCTCATTAAGTTTGGTGTAGATTTTTCTGAATTCTCTTTTATAGATTGTAGGTTTTAGGCCTTTTACTGAACTGGTGATACTAGATAATATAAAGCAAAGTGAATATATTGCTATAAATTACCTTTAAATTCATTTCAGCAGCATCTTCATGTTTTTAGTGACCAGTTCTGGACTCATTGTGGAGATGGTTTATTATTGAATGTGAGGGAAACTTAGCCTGTGAAGTGACTTTCATAACAGACATTGTTTCTATTTATTTTCCCCTATAGATTAAGAATTTATTTTGTTTCTCTGTGCAGGTTTAATCTAGAGACTGACTGTATGATAGAGGCACCCACACTTTTATCAATGGTCGGGGAAAGACAGTGGCAACAGGCAAAGAGAGACTGAATCACAAAGACAATGAGTCTGCTGAAGCCAAGTGGGCTGAAGGCCCCTACCAAGATCCTCAAGCCGGGAAGCACAGCCCTGAAGACACCTGCTGCTGGTAACGCTTTGTTTTCTTCAATAGCAAATAAATTATCCTGTATGAGACTTTAATTTTCATTTTTATGTTGAAGAGATAACCTTATAGTTGGGCTTCCCAGTGCACACCTGTAATTTCAGCAGTTCAGGAGGCTGAGGCAAGAGAATCACAAGTTCGAGGCCAGCCTCAGCAACTTAGATATTAAAAAAAAATAAAAAGGACTGGGGATGTAGCTCTCTGATAAAGCATGCCTGGGTTAAATACTCAGTACCCCCCAAAAAAATATATATCTATGTTTATAAGGATATATATGTATAACCAGTTTTCATATTCTTGAAAACATTTGAAAAAGTTTTGATTAGTAGAAAGGAAAGACATTAATTTTCGGCCAACATAGGGATCACTGACTTGGCCTTGAATACCCAGCAGGAAGATGTAACCAAAGACAAGTGTATAAACACAAGGGCAGAAGAGTCAAAGAGTAGTGATACCTGCATTATTAAAGACTGTGGACCTTTTAAGTGTGACTTGAGGTGTGCATTTGTGTCAACCCTACCAAAGTCAGTCAAGCTGGAAGTTGTGGAGAGAGCTCTTAGTCAGGATTGCCCAACCCATAACCCCACCAATGCCTACAAAAAAAGGCAGAACTAGGCTCAGACAAGGGTTCCTCTATTTAAGTAGAAACAAGAAAATGACTTTTTCCCAAATATGTTTTTAAGTAGTCCATACGCACAGAACTTTTTATAGGGAGTGTTTTATATATACATGATTTGTTTAGTTGGATATCTTCATACTCTGTTTTGTGCACTTTGTAATAGTACTTATACTTTTAGGGTTAATCATCTGACCCTTTTCACGTACGTGCTTTTGCCATTATTCAAAGATTAGATATCACTGCGCCTGGAAAGCTGCAAAGCCAGATTGGCTGACAGCCTGGTTCCCTCGGCACTGAGGAGTGAACAAAAGGCAGGATTGAAACAAGGACTTACAGACTCAAGGCTCTGCACTTTTGCCTGCAGATGTCCAGTGGGTGGCTAAAAGCAGGATTACAGTCTTGGCATCTTTGCCTCCATTTTGCAGGAGTCTCCTTTGCTCTGCTTGTTCTCCAGGAATAAGGTCTGGTCTCCCAGGCAAGAGTAACTTTCTTACTGGGGACAAGGTCCCACCTGAGATCATGATGGACAGACCACACCTGATCAAGATCATCTACTTTGGCGTTGTAAAAATTCTCCACCTG
The DNA here is from genome assembly GCF_048772815.1 of Callospermophilus lateralis. Lineage (NCBI taxonomy): Eukaryota > Metazoa > Chordata > Mammalia > Rodentia > Sciuridae > Callospermophilus > Callospermophilus lateralis. The sequence goes on along the minus strand of NC_135305.1, from coordinate 158,211,757 downwards.
TAGGCCCCCAGCCCGTGCTCTCCTTCCCTTTCTATAAAACCTCAGGGTCATTCCAGTCTCTGGAAGACAGGGCTAAGAATATGGGTCCCCTTGTCTTCCAAGTGTGGTTATGCTGATTAAATTTCCTTTCATATTATTAAAAGTTATTGTAAAAGACAGAATTTGGGCTCGGGGTGTAGCTCATTAGTAGAGTGTTTGCTAGCCTGTGCAAGGCTCTGAGTTGAATCCCTAGCACCACAAAAAATATAAAAATAGATAAATACAGAATGTTGTTGGATGTGATAACATGTGCCCATAGTCCCAGCAAACTAGCAAGAGCAACAGCAGGGGCTGGGGTTTGTCTCAGTGGTAGAGCTACTGAGCGGGTAGAATTGTCTGAGCCCAGGAGTTGGAGACTAATCTTACTAACAATGAAACCTGGTTAAAAAAAAAAAAAAATTATATAGTTAGGAGTCTTAATAAAGAGTCACTTTTTGTAGTTTATCATTTTATTTAATTTATTTGATGTAGTGTAAGGTGTTAAAATAGGTGTCAAGACACTTGAGTTATTTGATCCCTGTAATGTTGAAGTATTTCTTATGATTCTTCCACATAAGTCCTCCTGAACTCTTTAGGCCTTTCTCTGTGGGGATTAGAGAAAAAAACAATATTCTAGCCCAAAAGTTTTATGACATACTAATTGACCTGTAATTGAAGGGGAACCTTCCCAGACGGCTCATACATGAACTGACCCAATCCAAAGTACATTAGCTGGGTGGTTTATAAACAATAGAAATTTATTGCTGACAGTTCTGTTACGCCCCTAACTTTGTGTAGTTTATGCATCTGTCAGATGTCACCTCCTACAAAAGGCCTTCCCTGACTTCCCTTTCCAAGGCACTGTCTTCTCCACAGCGCTTAGATCTCTTGCAAGTACCTTGAATGTTGAATTGCCACCTTCCCACCTCTAGACTCTGGTCTCTGCAAGGACACAAATGATGTTCTTTTTGCTTTGTCCCCTGCATAGAGCAGTACTTTGCACTAGTCACACAGAAGCAGGAATTTGATGAGCATGTGCAGAATGAATAAATACATCATTTCATTTTTTTAAAGTCTTTTTTGTAGTTGAAGATGGACAATGTGCCTTTATTTATTTTTTTTTTATGTGGTGCTGAGAATCAAACCCAGTGCCTCACACATGCTAGACAAGTGCTCTGCCACTGAGCTACAGCCCCAGCCCACATTATTTCATTTAGTTCTCATTTTAAAAGCCCTTGAGAGATGTTCCTGTCCTCTTACAGTTGAGGAAATTAAACTAAGGTCATGTCACAGCCTGAGATGATGATATGCCCCTTAACTGATAGAGTGATTAAGAACGTGCACTTTGCCAGATCACACTAAATATTTAATAGATTCCTGTTGGATGGCTGCATGACTGAGTTTCCATTGCAGATATCACATTTCTGGAGAACTCTTAACTGCTATCTTTAGGGTAGCGATTGCACAAAGGCAAATTGTGTTGGACCTGGTGCTGTCTTTGCTGTGATTTCCACCTCTGTCAACAAAGGAAGAGGGTGTAGTAGTCTTTCAATAGTAATGATATAAGCTGCAGCCCTGAACCCTGTCCTTCTTTAAGCCTAAATGTGAATCTATGTAGTGAAGTAGTCCCTGTTTTGTCTGCTTTGATTGCTACTCAAATGTATGAACAGAGCCTGTCTCAATGGATCTGTATGGGCATTTGTGTATGGTGGGCAAGTGGAGTGAAAAATGAGGTCAGACCTGTAAGTATAGGTCTGGCAAGGGACTAATTTCCTCTTACTTTGACTTATAGTCTTAATCACAAATGAAAAATCCCATCACTGAATGTTAACAGCATTGGAAAGTGAAGTGATGGGGCCAGTCCTCTGCCTTTTTGCAGTAGAAAAGTCAAGCCAGGACTCTTCTGTCACAGGCTACTCTGTTGCTGTTTTTTTTTTTTTTTCTTCATACCTTTACTTTGTTTTTATTTGTATGTGGTGCTGAGAATCGAACCCAGTGCCTCACACATGCTAGGCAAGCGCTCTGCCACTGAGCCCCAGCCCCATCCCCGGCTGTCGATCTTGCTGTTTGTTTTCCATTAAGGTAATAGTTGGTGCTTGAATATGAAACTGAATCTTTTCTGATCTTTATTTGTTTCCAGCTGCAGCCCCGGTAGAAAAAACGATATCTAGTGAAAGAGCCTCGAGTGCTCCCTCCGCCGAGACCCCAGAGGAGTTTGTGGATGACTTTCGAGTTGGAGAGCGTGTTTGGGTGAATGGGAATAAGCCTGGATTCATCCAGTTTCTTGGAGAGACTCAATTTGCCCCAGGCCAGTGGGCTGGGATTGTTTTAGATGAACCCATTGGCAAGAACGATGGTTCTGTGGCAGGAGTTCGGTATTTCCAGTGTGAACCTTTAAAGGGCATCTTTACCCGACCTTCAAAGTTAACCAGGAAGGTGCAGACAGAGGACGAAGCCAATGGCCTGCAGATGGCTCAGGCATCCAGAGCCGCTTCACCTCTCTCCACGTCTGTAGCCAACATGGTGTCTTCCTCAGCCACACCCTCAAACATTCCCCATAAGTCTTCCCAGCCAAGAGCCAAGGAACCGCCAGCCACGCCTCAGATCAGCAACCTTTCGAAAACTGCTAGCGAGTCAATCTCCAACCTTTCTGAGGCAGGCTCAGTCAAGAAAGGAGAGCGAGAGCTCAAAATTGGAGACCGAGTATTGGTGAGTCATATGTGTACAGCATCCCTGTGTCCTCTTGTTCCTAGTTCTTGTGTTTTTTTCACTTTAATAAGTTTTTATTTTTAATGGTAGTGGGGATTGAACCCCGGGGGGAGGGGGGCAGACCTACCACAGAGCTACATCCCCACCCTTTTAATTTTTTTTATTTTTGAGACAAGGCCTCCTTAAGTTGCTCATACTCGGTCTCAATCTTGTGATCCTCCTGCTTCAGCCGAGTAGCTGAATTATAGACAGAAACAGAAAACATTCTGACTTGAAAATTAAAAGTAGACTTAGAATATGAAATATTTGATTTGAAATTCTCATGATTTTAAAAAAAATGGGGGCTGGGGGTGTAGTTTAGTGGGAATGTGTGAGGCCCTGGGTTTCATCCCCCCACCCTCCAAGAGAAAAATCCATCACCAGAATACTAATGGCACTACAGTCAGCATTGCTGTGGGAGGTTCCAGATTGCTCCAGAATTTCCCCAGTGCCACCTGCCGTGCCCTTGGGGCTCCTGCCAGGGGCTGTCTTCTTCACACCCCTCAGCCCTGTAACTTCTGCTTCTCTTGCTGTGGTACCAGAACTGGCAGAAAAGGGCGTTTCTGTATCAGGTTTACTGTGGCCTCCACAGGATCCCAACAGGAGGTCCCGCTGCACCCTCCAGGAAGGCAGTTGGCTCGGAGCTCTGCCTTCCCCTCCTGCCCAGTGGGAAGTGAGGGTGAAAGGGATTATGAGAGAATGTCTTTCTTGAAAAATGGTGTGGGTTAAGAATGGGCTCGAGGGGCTGGGGCTGTAGCGCACTTGCCTGGCATGTGTGAGGCACTGGGTTCGATTCTCAGCACCATGTATAAATAAATAAAGGTCTATCAACAACTAAAAAAAAAAAGAAAAAAAAAAAGAATGGGCTTGAGGCGAGTTGAGCTGATGTGGGCAGTATCTGGAGGAAGGGCTGGCAGGGGCTTGGCATGGACCTGTCTGCATCCTAGTACTGAGCCTCTGGCTACGGTTTTCCCTTTGTCCATGTGAACATTCTCTGGATCTTGCTGCTGGAGGTTGCTTTAGTCTGTTCTGCATGAGGAGCTTCTTGGGGTGGAGGCTCTGCTGTGTTTGACTCTTAAGAGACCTCTTTGCAGACTGGAAGTCCCTAGGGTAACTCATTACTTGGAATGTTTTTGAGAGGGTCTTTCTGCATTTTTTAGTGTCTTTGATATTTCAAAGTTATAATGTCAGGTATTTTGAGAAACTTGACCAACTTGTAGCAGTTTGTGTCTGCATTGGGGACTGTATTTTCCTCTGTGAATTCTGAGCTTTATGTCCATATGAGGAGCTTCATCAACTTTTTGTTCTTAAAGTGACACGTTTTATTTTTCTATGAGCAGCTCTTCTACGAGGAATCTGGTAGCAAGTTTTGCTTGTTCTCAACACTTTTATGAAGGTCTTTTGATATTGCAAAAGGGAAAAAATTCTTCACAAGATTTACTTTGCTTGCATTTGAACCTCAAATAACTGTAGTTCATCCAACATAAGCTTTTTATGAATCTTTATTCATTTGTTTGACATTATATTAGATTTATCTACAATATGTAAATTTAAAAGTGGAAAATGGAGTCACACTACACATACATCATTTCATAATAGACATTTCTGTGCAAGGAATATAGCTCTTCATTTAAATCAAATAAGCTGCTATTTGATATTATATTGTTTGGATGTATGTATTATACCTAATTTAATCATAGGCATTTATAGGCTCTCTTTCTTCCCCCCTGGAAATAACATTTGAATTAAGAGTATTTTTTTTTGGGTACCGGGGATTGAACCCAGGGGTGCTCTACCATCCAGCTACAACCCATCCCTTTTTATTTTATTTTGAGACAGAGTCTCATTAAATTTCTCAGGCTGGTCTTGGATTTGGAATCCTCCTGCCTCAGCCTCCTGAGTAACTGGGATTATAAGTGTGTGCCACCGTACCTGGCAGAGTATAAATATTTAATATTTATGTAATAGGTATTACTAAATTGCAGCCCCCAAAGCCCTTACTATTCTATGTTCCTAGAATTAGTGTACAAATGTGATTTCTCTCAAGCCTCTTTACCAGTGACTTAGAGCCCCCCAAGCTGTGAGTCTGGTTGGGTCTTTGCCCTTACACTGGGCACTTGTTCATCTATCTGGGCAGCTCATGTGCTCAGGTTGCGTGGGGCTTCATGCTCTGGGGAAGCTATTCTGTACCATAAATTCCATTTCCTTGATTGCTGATACAGTAATTGTTAGCAGAAAGTTCTGTTTTTTTTTTTTTTTTTTTAATTTATAGTTTAATTTATGTAAGTTGACATTTTTACAATATTAAGACTTTTTTCTTAAGGTACATTTTTTTTCTAAAAAAAGAAGGCTTTAAAGTTTCCTTTTTACAGAATTTTTTTTTTTTTTTTTTTTTTTAAGAGAGTGAGAGAGGGAGAGAGAGAATTTTTTATTATTTAGTTATCGGCGGACACAACATCTTTGTTTGTATGTGGTGCTGAGGATGGAACCCAGGCCGCGCTCATGCCAGGCGAGCGCGCTACAGCTTGAGCCACATCCTTAGCCCGTATAGAAAAAATTTACTACTAGAGAACCAGGAAAGAGAGATTGAGTAAGACTGGGACTCCAGTCTCCAAATCCCCTTCAGGGGCATACTTTCAGTGATCTAAACACTTCTCCTAAGGCCCTACCTCCTGCAGGTCTTGTCACCTCCCTGTATTGCCACCCTGGGGACTAAGCCTTTAATAGGTGGATCTCTAGGATACAGGTATCCAAACCATAGCAGTGCCTATACACCTATCATGATTTTCAGGTTCCTTCCCAATCAGTTATTTTTTTAATTGGTGCATTAGAGTTGTGAGTAGTAGTGGGATTTGTTGTTACATATTTGAACATGCACACAATATAACAGTATCATTTGGCCAATATCATTCCCTAGTATTTCCCCTTTCCCTCTCCCTGGTTCCTTTTTTCCTCTGTCTTGATCTCTCTTTGGTTTTCATGAGATCCCCCTGCCCTGTCACGTTTTTTTTTCCTTTTTCCTTGCTAGCTTTCACATGAGAGAAGACATGTGACCCTTAACTTTCTGAGTTTGGCTTATTTCACTTAATGTTCTCTAGTTTCATCCACTTTCCTGCAAATGACATAATTTCATTTTTCTTTATGGCTGAATACAACTCCATTGTGTATATATACCACATTTCTTTATACATTTGTCCATTGGTGGACACCTAGACTGGTTCCATAATTTGACTATTATGAATTGTCCTGCTTCAAACATGGATATGCATATGTCATTATAATATGTTTACTTTAATTCTTTAGGATAAATGCCAAGGAGTGGTATAGCTAGCTGGTCATATGGTGGTCCATGTCTAATTTTTTTGGGAACTTCTGATTTCCATAGTGGCTGTACTAATTTACAATCCCCCCAACAGTGTTAAAGTGTTCCTTTTTCTCCACATTCTTGTCTATTACTTTGTAGGGCTCATATGTTCATATTTTTTTAAAAAAAAAACCTGCCTGACTGACATTGAGATCTTTTCTAGCAGGTTAGATAGTATCCCATGTCCTCTCCAGTGATGATTACTGCAGATTTGAATCATTTTTTTCTGATTTTAGTTTTGGTTTTTTTTTTTTTCATTTTCAGTTTTCACGTGTCCTAAATCTTATTCAACATAGCTTTATGGGATTGCCCAGTAGGGAACTAGAACCTCACACTGCTGATGAGAAGCTGTTTTTTATTTTGAGACAGGATCTTGCTAAGTTGCTAAGGCTGGCCTCAAACTTGCAGTCTTTCTGTTTCAGGCTCCTGAGTGTCTGGGTCCCCAGTTTTTCTTTTGAGGCTAGCTCATCCATCTGCCTATGGGATTCACTGGCCCTTCTTACTCCAGACCTGTTGCCTCGCTGCTCTGAGTCAGGCTGTATTAGATTTAGTTGGACTTCCAGGCTGGTGTGTCTCTCCTGCGTTCTGTTCTTTACATAGAGAGAGGTCCATAGCACAGATCAGCGATGTGATTCCTCTGCGTAAAATCCTTTAGTGCAGAGCCCAGCCTGCCCACAACAACGGCTTGGTTTTCATGCTGTTTAGTGTTTCTGTGGAGCTTAGTAATGGGGCAGTGCTTTCTTTTTGCAAACTGAAGCCAATATCTCAGCCCCAACGGTGCCAAAGTTGGTATATCTCTTGCAATTGTTTGTTTGTGGGTCAAGGAGCCAGCCCATGTGCTTTGGGATTCAGACAGAGGACAGTTCAACCTCGGCCTAAACCCAAGTGCTGGTGTGGAAAGTTCTATTACTAAGTCATGCCTCCCAATATAAAACAGCTTTATTGCTCCCATGATTTTTAAAGCATATTTATAAAAATATCTTGTGACCTATGATCTTGTATAGAAAAGCAAACTCTGCTATATCATTCTGGTCAGGCATCATGCTTTTTTATTTTAGTGCCATGAGGACTGCCTCTGGTGATTAGATATTCTATACTTTATCAACCCCAGAGATAAAAGGAGTGGAATTTTTTTTGTGGTTTTCTATTAAAATTTTAAACCATTAAAATATTTTAAAAGTTGAAATATTTGTGAGTCCTCGGAAATATATTTGCCTAAATTGCCTACTTCAAAAATCATAACTATAGAATATATTGGGTTTTGTTGGCTTTTTGTTTCATTGGTGTTTTTAGGAGTTTGGGGCAAAGTGTGTTTTTTTTTTTTTTTGTTGTTGTTGTTGATGGACACAATATCTTTATCTTTATTTATTTTTATGTGGTGCTGAGGATCGAACCCAGGACCTCACGCATTTAAGACAAGCACTCTACCACTGAACTACAACCCCAGCCTTTGTTTTCTAGGGATCAAACCCAGTGCCTCATTTATGCTAGGCAAGTGCTCTGCCATTGTGCCATATCCCCAGCTCGCAAAGCATGTTTTGAATATGGTTGGAGTGAGTGGGGACTATGCAGCTATCACAAGGCTCAGTATTATAGTGTCCCCATCACCCAGGAGTGCCTTTATGCCAGCCTATAAGCATTCTTCATCCCATCTGCAGCCCCAGGCAGTCACTGATCTGCTAGCTATCTCTGAAGGCCCTCCCCTTTCTGGACAGTTCCCACAAGTGGAATTGAATTGTGTGTGTGTGTGTGTGTGTGTGTGTGTGTGTGTGTGTGAGAGAGAGAGAGAGAGAGATTGTTTTACTGTTGTATATATCAATATTTGATCCTTTTTATTGCTAAATATATTTCATTTTGTGGACATATCATATTTTATCTATTTAATGTACTTAGTTGTAATTAATTTATATTTTTGCTGAAGGAATTCATTCTCATAGCTTAAAACAAAATTTTTGGTGCTTATGAGCTGCTATTAAAGCAGCAGTATTATACCACCCTGAAGTAACCAGCTTAACTGTCCCTCTTGTGCTATTTCTTAGTATTTTGGGGATTCTACATTCTGAGGAAGTTCAAATTCTTTTCAGAAAGGAAGATGAAAGAGTTGCAAGAGATAAAGTGCAAGTCAAGCATAACTTTTCATCTTTAAACCAAAGCATCTTCTATTCATGATGAGGCCATCTTTTGTTGCTTATTTGTTCTGGGGAGTTAGTTACAAGAGAGTATTTGTTAAATGTCATCTGCATTGAGCATACTTATTTTTAAGGAGGTTTACTTAATATTGTGTGTTATAAATTGGGAGATGAAAAATGATATCAAAAGAAAATAGTTAAAATAACTGGGTCTGTGCTGGGCAGAGTAGCACAGCCCTGTCATCCCAGAGTCTCAGGAGGCTGAGGCAAGAAGATTGCAAGTTCAAGGCCAACTTGGACAACTTAGCCAAACCCTGCCTCAAAAAAATAAAGGACTGAGAAGTGGTACAGCACCACTTGGTTCAACACCAGTACCAAAACCAAAACAAAAGTGGGACTGCTTATTTAGCTCAGAAATTAGGATGGTGATTGCATCATGACCCCTCACAGTACGCTCAGTAAGGATACTGCTTGGCTGGTGTATGTCAGACATGTCTCCAGGTGGTGGAGAGTTGGTGATGACCAATGCAGAAAACACAGCATTTTTTAATGGGGCTTCCCACTGTGTTGCAATAAAGTCTTAAGTTCCTTCTTTGGACCGCAGGGCCCAGTGTGACCTCTGACCTCATTCCTGTCTACCTGCCCCTTCTTCACTCCATGCCAGCTGTTCTGGGCTCCTTGCTGTGTCTTGAACACCCAAGACTCATTCCTTCTTGAGGATTTGTTTATTTTGCCTGACTGTTCTGTCTAGGTCTTCTCATGACTGGTGGCTGGTAGTTACTCAGGCAGAGGCTCACAGGAGAGGGTCACCAACCACAGATATCCGCACAGCACCATCACTCTCCCCTGGCTTTTCATAGCTCACTCACTCCCTTTCTCTTTTTTTCCCCTCCTGTACTGGGGATTGGACCAAGGGACACTTTACCACTGAGCTCCTTTTTTTTTTTAAGTTGTAGATGAACATAACCTTTATTTTATTTATTTTTTTTTAATGTGGTGTTGAGAATTGAACCCAGTGCCTCATGCATGCTAGGTGAGCGCTCTACCACTGAGCCACAACCCCAGTCCCACCGCTGAGCTACTTTTTATCTTTTGAGACAAGGGCCTCGTGAAGTTACTGAGGCTGTCCTGTAACTTGTGCTTGAACTTCTGCTTCATCCTCCTGGGTAGCTTGGATGATAGGCATGTGTCACTGTGCCTGGCTGTCTTTATTTTTCTCCTCATGGTATGCGACTTGAACTGAGAGCCTTACTGATGCTATACAAGCACTCTACCGCCAAGCTACATTCCCACTCCTTGCTAAGTTGCCCAGGCTGGCTTGGGATTTTCAGTCTCCTGCCTCACACTCCTATGTCTTGAGTGCTCTGGTTCCAAACTTATATTAATTAGGGTTTGGAAAAGTACTAATGCTATTGGTTAGTCCTGATTCCCATTTAGGTTTGCCTTACTTCAGTAGGAGATTGAAGTCACTGAATTGCACATGCTTGGTCAGGGGTCCTGAGTGATTTCTGTGAAACCCTTGGAGTGAGCCTCCATTGGCTGGGGAGGGAGTGTGCTTCTTCAGTGGGCATCTGCACCTTGTGCGGGCTGGCTGCTGTGGGGTGACAGGTGTGCTTGCCTTGGCTTGCCTCGGGCCTAAGCCTTCATGTTGTGCTCTGCATACTTGATGCCCATGCTTACTGCCTCCCTGCTGCTTCTGGGCAGGGTCCAGTGGGCTGGCTGCATGGCTTGGTGGCCAGGTAGCCATGTCAGTAGCTTAAATTTAATGCAGGCGCACACAGTGGAATGTTCTATAATCTCCAGAACTCATCCAAGCTACCAAAAAACAAAACAAAAAACAAAAAAAACCTTTTTTTTTTTTTTTTTTTTGGTACTACAAATTGAACTCAGGGGCACTCGACCACTGAGCCACATCCCCAGCCCTATATTGTATTTTATTCAGAGACAGGGTCTCACTGAGTTGCTTAGCACCTCACTTTTGCTGAGGATGGCTTTGAACTTGTGATTCTCCTGCCTCATCCTCCTGAGCCACTGAGATTACAGGTATGTACCACTGTGCCTGGCAGAAGTTAACTTTATAAAGATATGTTTAAATACATAAATTTTTTTTTTGAAGAGAGAGTGAGAGAGAGGGAGGGAGGGAGAGAGAGAGAGAGAATTTTTTTAATATTTATTTTTTAGTTTTCGGCGGACACAACATCTTTGTACGTGGTGCTGAGGATTGAACCCGGGCCGCACGCATGCCAGGCGAGCGCGCTACCGCTTGAGCCACATCCCCAGCCCAATACATAAAATTTTGACTGTTAATGACAAAGTAGAAAAGAGATTTTAGGACTTTATATGGCTTATCTCCCTTGGAGCTATTTTGAGTGATCACTGCTGATCTTTCACAGGGGAAAGTGCATCGTTTATGAGGTAGGATTTCTAGGTTTGATGGGAGGAAAGGAGTAAGGAAACCCCCGTTCTAGGACCTGGTGGCTGTGCATTCTCCCACTTCCTGGTAAAATACATTCTTTCTCAGGGTCATTGTTTAGAAACCAGTTGCTGGTCTGTCCTGAGTGTTTTCTGTGAAACCCTTGGAATGAGCCTGTGATTGCTGGGGAGTTTCTGACCACAGTTCTTTAGACGCCTCCTGGAGGAAGCTGTCGTTGGCAGCAACTTGGACTCACCCTCACAGAGCGGACAGCTTGTCTGAAGGGATTGCATCGTGTCCCCCTCAGAATGTTCTTGTTAGACTGCTGCTGTGATGGCTGGTGTAGAGGAAGGAGAAAGCAGGTCAGTTTTACCCAGGTGACGGTCGGGCCTTGGATCCCAGCCGGAGCACCAAGAAGCCCAGAGCAGCTTGTGCTCTTAGCGGGGTGCACTTGCTGCATTTGACCGCCTGCTCCTCCATGGTCACACACTGTGCTCACAGTCGAATGTGGATCATCTCACATGGTCCTCACAGCCCTGTGATTACCCCCATGTTACTAATAAGGAAGCAGGTTAGGAATCTCGGAAATGGTTTCATCTGACGGAGCTGGCATTCGTCCTGGCCTGCTTCAGGCCCATGTTCTTCACTAGTCCTTCCTTTCTTTGCTGCTTTAGAGACATCAAATTCAGCCCAAGCCCCTGTCATTTTCCTTTTGCTTGATTTATTTGGGAAAGTAGCCTTTACCACGCGGGTACAAACTGGGAAGGTCATCTTTCATTTATTCAGCACCTGTGCTGCGTGCCTACTCTGCTGGCATTGCAGGTGACATGGCCAAACACGGGACAACTCCTGTTCACTGAGTTTTCTCCCTGACCCCCCCAAGCTTTGCACAGTGCTGTCCGCATGACATCAGAACATTTCTGAAATATCCCAGAACTGCCTGCCACTGTCACTTTCACATGCCCTTCCTGCCCATACTGCCTTGAAAGCATCATCCTTTGGGTCCTCAAACTGGTTTGTGTTATCTTTCCGTCTCTGTGACAGAATACCTGAGATAAACCACATAGAAGTAGGAAATTGGTTGCAGAGGTTTCAGTCCATGGTCACTTGGCCCTGTCTTTGGGTCTGTGGCAGCAGGGTACATCCTGGCAGAAGTGTTGGTGGAGGAAACTTCTCACCTCAAGGTAGCCAGGAGGAGAGAGAGAGAGGAAGAGGAGCTAGAATCCCAATATTCCCTGCAGGGGCACAGCCCCAATGACCTCCTTCCTCCAACTAGACCCCAACTCCTGAAGTTTCCACCACCTCTCAGTAATGCCACTAGCCAGAGAACCAAGCTTTCAATTCATGGTCCTTTGGAGGACCCCCTTAACAGTTGCACAAAAAGTTTTTCTTCCAGAGCCTCTGATATTTTTCCTCTTTGACAAAGGGTTAAATAAAGCTGAAAAGAAGCATGCCTTACTTCTAACTCAGAAGGTTGTATTCAGAAAAAAAATTATAAACAAATGCCTTAGGTATTAAAAAGAGATACTAGAATTAAACTGTTGATTTTGCAAACTTAGGAAGAGCAGTACATTAAAAGGAAAAAGAAAATAATTAAGACAAAAGTAAACAGAGAACTTCAAAAAAATGAAAAACTTAGAAAAGCTGATTCCTTGTGATGACCAATAAAATAAATTATCTCCCAAAGGTGCTCTTAATTTTTTTATTCATTTGTTCATTTTGTGGTGCTAGGGATGGAAACAGGGCCTTGAGCATGCTAGATAAGCACTTCCACTGGTCTGTAGAGTTGTGCTCTCAGTCCGGGCTTTCTGACTTTAACACGGTTCTGTTTCTTTTTTTTTTTTTTTGAATTATATTAATTCTTTTTTTTTTTATTGGTTGTTCAAAATATTACAAAGCTCTTGACATCTCATATTACATATATTAGATTCAAGTGGATTATGAACTCCCATTTTTACCCCAAATACAGATTGCAGAATCACATCGGTTACACATCCACATTTTTACATAATACCCTATTAGTAACTGTTGTATTCTGCTACCTTTCCTATCCTCTACTATCCTCCCTCCCCTCCCCTCCCATCTTCTCTCTCTACCCCATCTACTGTAATTCATTTCCCTCCTTGTTTATTTTCCCCTTCCCCTCACAACCTCTTAAATGTAATTTTGTATAACATTGAGGGTCTCCCTCCATTTCCATGCAATTTCCCTTTTCTCTCCCTTTCCCTCCCACCTCATGTCTCTGATTAATGTTAATCTTTTCTTCCTGCTCTTCCTCCCTGCTCTGTTCTTAGTTGCTCTCATTATGTCAAAGAAGACATTTGGTATTTGTTTTTTAGGGATTGGCTAGCTTCACTAAGCATAATCTGCTCTAATGCCATCCATTTCCCTGCAAATTCCATGATTTTGTCATTTTTTAGTGCTGCGTAATACTCCATGGTGTATAAATGCCACATTTTTTTTATCCATTCATCTATTGAAGGGCATCTGGGTTGGTTCCACAGTCTAGCAATTGTGAATTGTGCTGCTATGAACATCAATGTGGCAGTATCTCTGTAGTATGCTCTTTTAAGGTCTTCAGGGAATAGACCGAGAAGGACAATGACTGGGTCAAATGGTGGTTCCATTCCCAGCTTTCCCAGGAATCTCCATACTGCTTTCCAAATTGGCAGCACCAGTTTGCAGTCCCACCAGCAATGTACCAGAGTACCCTTTTCCTCACATCCTCGCCAGCACTTGTTGTTTGACTTCATAATGGCTGCCAATCTTACTGGAGTGAGATGGTATCTTAGGGTGGTTTTGATTTGCATTTCTCTGACTGCTAAAGATGGTGAGCATTTTTTCATGTACTTGTTGATTGATTGTATGTCCTCCTCTGAGAAGTGTCTGTTCAGGTCCTTGGCCCATTTATTGATTGGGTTATTTGTTATATTATTGTTTAATTTTTTGAGTTCTTTGTATACTCTGGATATTAGAGCTCTTTATGAAGTGTGAGGAGTAAAAATTTGTTCCCATGATGTAGGCTCCCTATTTACTTCTCTTATTGTTTCTCTTGCTGAGAAAAAACTTTTCAGTTTAAGTAAGTCCCATTTGTTGATTCTTGTTATTAACTTTTGTGCTATGGGTGTCCTGTTAAGCATGCTAGATAAGCACTTCCACTGGTCTGTAGAGTTGTGCTCTCAGTCCGGGCTTTCTGACTTTAACATGGTTCTGTTTTTTTTTTTTTGAATTATATTAATTCTTTTTAAAAAAAATTTTTAATATTTATTTTTTTCAGTTTTCGGCGGACACAACATCTTTGTATGTGGTGCCGAGGATTGAACCTGGGCCGCACGCATGTCAGGCGAGCTCTCTACCAGCTTGAGCCACATCCCCAGCCCCTTTCTTCTTCTTCTTTTTTTTTTTTTTTTTGTTTAAAGAACTAATCAAAATGACTTATGTATGTATGTATGTATGTACTGGTAATTGAACCCAGGCATGCTCTACCACTAAATTACATGTCTAGCCTTTTTTAAAAAATTTTTTATTCTTTTTGGTATCAGGAATTAAACCCAGGGGTGCTTTACCACTGAGCAATGCCCCCAGTCACCCCCACTTTTTATTCTTTTGAGACAGGGTCTACTTAAATTGCTTAGGCTAGTTTCAAACTTTTGATCCTCTTACCTCAGCCTCCAGGGTCACTGGGATTATGTGCCATTGCGCCCAGCTGATTTTTATAAATTTTTTTTAAATAAATAAACTTGTTGAACCTACATGTCCATTTGTAGAAGGTGATTTAAGAAGTTAGAGTGCGGCTGGGCGTAGTGGCACACGCCTGTAATTCCAGAGGCTGGGGAGGCTGAGACAGAAGTATCGAGAGTTCAAAGCTAGCTGTAGCAACTCAGTGAGGCGCTAAACAACTCTTAGAGTCTTAGAGTTTCTAACTCTTTCTTTTTATTAACTCAAAAAAATCTGATCCTCCGTTGGTTGCAGTGGCACATGCCTGTAATCCCAGCAGCTTGAGAGGCTGAGACAGGAGGATGGAGAGTTCAAAGCCACCCTCAGCAAAAGCGAGGCACTAAGCAACTCAATGAGACCCTGTCTCTAAATAAAATACAAAATAGGGCTGGGGATGTGGCTCAATGGTTGAGTGCCCCTGAGTTCAATTCCTGGTACCCAGGAAAAAAAAAATGAAGTTAGAATGTATGAATGCATCTATATGGTGAGATGACCTGTTTTTTTTTTTTTTATTAAACACTGCCTTTTGGGTAAAAATAAAAGGAGAGAAGAAAAATATAAGTTAACATCTGCTTTTATTTTGAGTAGGACTTATTCAACTGAGAAGAAAAGAGAGTGAGTTCCCGCAGGGCAAGATGGGATTTGATAGGGGTTGCCCTAACATTTGCTTTTATGTGCCAAAGAAATACCAGGAGCAAGGACACCCTCAAAATCGGGAATATTGGTTACCTGTGGTGGTTTGAATGTATATGAAGGGCATATAAGAGTATAGTAAGTAAACCTGCTCTACAGGTTTATATTTTTTAAAGCCTTAAGAGTATATTGCCTATTCAAGAATTAACTTATATAGTATTTTAATTCATCAAATAGAAAGAGTTTTTTGAAATCAACAAGAAAAAGATGACCCCTCAGGCACGGTGGCACATGCCTGTAATCCCAGAGGCTCAGGAGGATGAGGGGAGGATCATGAGTTCAAAGCCAACCTCAGCAAAAAGTGAGGCGCTAAGCAACTCAGTGAGACCCTATCTCTAATTAAAATACAAAATAGGGTTGGGGATGTGGCTCAGTGGTGGAGTACCCCTAAGTTCAATCCCCAGTACCAAAAAAAAAAAAAAAAAAAATAGAGGACCATTTCATAAGAAAAGTAGGTAAATTGCACATTGCTGCTCATCTGTTCTGTGAAATACTAAATAGCCTCTTAGTTCATTTTTTTGTTGTAACAGAATTCTCAAGACTGGGTAATTTAGAAAGAAAAGTTTATTTTGGCTCATGATTCTGGGGGCTGGGAAGTCCAAGTGCATGGTGGAGGCATCTGCTCAGTTCCTGATGAGGGCTGCATGGCAGAAGGACAGGCAGCATGTGCAGAAGTGAGAGCCAGGAAAAGCAAAACTCGCTTTATAACAAGCCACTGTGGCGTGATTGATCCACTCCCAACTAGAGCTAGAACTCACTCAGACAAGAAGGCATTAATCCATTCATAAGAGCCGTGTCCCTGTCACTCAGTACCTCCTGCCAGGCCCCAACAACTGCTGCTGGGGGAACCAGGCCTCAGCATGCATTTTGGTGGGAACAAACCATATTCAACCACAGCAACCTGGAGGAGAATGAATCTAAACGTTAGCAACTGTCTCTGATTGTACATGCATTGTATTTATAATTTTGCTGGTGATAGTCTTAATTTCCTGCAGTGACCTCTCTTCTAATTGGGAAAGTTTTGTTTTTTTTTTTTAAATATTTTTAGTTGTAAGTGGGCACAATACCTTTATTTATTTTTATGTGGTGTTGAGGATCAAACCCAGTGCCTCACCCATGTGAGCCATCTGCTCTGCCACTGAGCTGCAACCCCAGTCCCAAATTGGGGAAGTTTTTGAAATGGAAATTGAGAAAAAAGAAATAGAAAAAAAGTAAAAAATCAAGGAACATTCTGAAGCAATACAGGAGCAAGGGAGACAAGTGCTAGCAAATGCAATGCCAACTGTACCGTAGCAATAACTGTACTACCAGCGCAGTGGCTCAAATATGGGACTTCTGAACATGCACAGAGACTCAAACACATATGTGCTTTCATGTCCATGTGAGGGAAAGAGTAATTAGTAGTGCTGGTCGGGTAATTTTAAAGATAACATTCACATATTGAACTTTTTGTATTTTATTTTGAGACAAGGCCTTGTTAAATTGCATTGAGCTTATAATCCTCCAGCCTCAGCCTCCCAAGCTGATGGGATTCCAGGCGTGTGCCACCATGCCTGGCTCTTTCTATTTTTTATTTTGAGGTAGAATCTCATTAAGTTGCCCAGGTTGGCTTGGACCAAAGTTAAGAGTGAATCATGGTTTGGAATAGTTCACATAAAATAAAACATGAGAGACTGGGGATATAGCTCAGTTGGTAGAAAGCTTACCTTGAATGCGTAAGGCCCTGGGTTTGATTCCCAGAAACACACACACACACACACACACACACACACACACACACACGGTGATTTTAATAGTTGTGAGGAAACAGAGCTTCACAGTGTATTTTCATATTCCTTATAGTTAGGCCCAAACTAAGCGTGTTTTGTGGATGTGTGGATATGCACATGTCACTGCCTTCATGGATCAATATGTGAAAGAAAAAATGTGAGAAAATAAACAGTACTTGTTATGTAGGGATTATGGGTGAATTCTGCTTCCTTTTAATAATGTAGAGGTTTTATTTGTAGCAAAAATTTATTTTCAACCAAGAAAATTGCTCTGGAGCAATAAAAGTATTTTTCTAAGATAGGGAGCAATTGCTTTGGAGAGCAGTGTTAGTGACTGTACATTACACAAGCTGTTTCATTATTGGGGTATGCCAGGTATGGGATTAGACTGGCAATGTCAGTCACCCAGGTAACTTTGCCAGTCTGTGACAGCTCCCAAAGAGCTGAGAAGCTGCTGCTGCTGAAATGATGGAGTAACCTGTAGAATCATGTCCATCTCATCATTTTAACCTTTTCTTCTTCCAGGTTGGTGGCACCAAGGCTGGTGTTGTCCGGTTTCTTGGGGAGACCGACTTTGCCAAGGGGGAATGGTGTGGTGTGGAGCTGGACGAACCTCTTGGGAAGAACGATGGTGCCGTCGCTGGAACGAGGTTGGTTGGGATTCTTGAGGTTGTGTCTTCCTCTTGTGTGTGAGGCTGCTCAAGCTACTGTCCGTGTGCGTGGTGCAATAGGAACGAGTGTTCTGAAGAACTGTGCTTTTGTTTCCCGAGACCCTGCTGGAATTTGATTGTCTCTTTAGTAAAGTTTGATACATCTTGATAGATTCTGAACCAGTGCAGCAGTTGTTTCTTCTTCTCTCTCTCTTTTTCCCCAGTACTAAGGATTGAAGCCAGGGTGCTCTACCACTGAGCTATATATCTCCAGCCTTTATTAGTATTTATTTATTTATTGGTATTGGGGATTGAGCCCAGGGGTGCTTTGCCATTGAACCACCTCCCCAGCCCATCTTGTATTTTATTTTGAAACAGGGCCTTGTTAAATTTCTGAGGCTGTCATTGAGCTTGGAGTCCTCCTGCCTCAGTCTCTTAAGATGATGGGATTATAGGTGTGTGCCACTACTCCTGGCCCTTTTTATTTTTATTTTTTATCTTTTATCTTTTTAAAATTTGTTTTAATTAATTAAACATGACAGTACAATGATCTTGACACACCATACATTTGAATCAAATGGGGTATAATTTCTCATTTTTCTAAGTTTTTATTTTTTATTTTGACATAGGATCTCCTTAAGTTGCACAGGTTGAGCTTCAACCTCTTGCCTTGGCCTCCTTAGTAGCTGGGATCGCACTCCTGTACCACCTCACCCAGTTTATTTTTTAAAATAGGAAACATCGTGCTATCCTTCCCCTTTTTTTGGGGTACCAGGGATTGAACTCAAGTTATTGAGCCCCAGCCCTATTTTGTCTTTTATTTAGAGACAGGATCTCACTGAGTTGCTTAGTGCCTCGCTGTTGCTGAGGCTGGCTTTGAACTCGCTATCCTCCTGCCTCCTGAGCTGCTGGGATTACAGGTGTACGCCATCACACCTGGCTATTTCTTTCCCTTTTGATAGCAAACTATAGGAAGTTCCTACAAGTTCTAGGACATCTGGGGGTGGGATGGAGAGAAGAGAAGGTGACTGCCTTTGTTAGGCAAAGAACTGTAATACATGTCTTCCTGTCTGATGAGAATTCCATCCTTTGGCGAGAGAGCCATGGTCCAGGGACCACTGCCTCTGGCCTCCAATACCTGATGGGAGTCAAAGAGCAGCACAAAGGAGTGCAAGAGGGATTTCTCTCACTTACTTTTAAATGTTTTGGAGGCCTTGGGCACTGTGACAGGGGATGCATCATTTTTTTTCTTTAATATTTTTTATTTATTTATTTTTATCTATTTATATGTGGTGCTGAGAATCCAACCCAGTGCCTCACACATGCTAGGCAAGCGCTCTACCACTGAGCCACCACCCAACCCCGGGGATGCATCATTGTTAGTAGTATTAGTATATTTACTGCTTCCCTTGATCTTTGAAGTGTGTGGGTAACATTCTACCTGTAGGGCACGCACAGTCGATTGTATGCATGTGGGCTTAATCTGCCAAATATAATGACTTGTGGATAACAACCTCTTGGTGGGTGCAGCAGTGGTTCTGAAACCACCTGTTCTTGATGTTAGACCATCATTATTTTCAAGGATGAAGAGCTCTAAGGTTGTCCAATAGCTGACATTACTAGAATTTTTCCATGTTGACTTGGTGGATCTGCCAGTCAGGACTTGTGTGCTTTTCCCCTTTGTGTGGCCTGGCTTTATTAAGTGGGGACACTGTATTGTTGAGCTCCTCTGCTGTACATTTACCAGGTGGTAGAAATATTATGTGTTGAACCTGAGCTGCCAATGAACAGCGTGCTGCCATGCTGTTCCCAGCATACCGCCTGACACTCACCTACACAGGTGGGAAAGCCACCTGCCCAGCTTCCAGGTGTTAGTCCCAGCACACCAGGCACACTTACTTTGGAGAGCCTTTCTGTTACAGGTGTTACTTTTTGTAATTAAATTGTTTTTGTTGCTGTTCTTATTGTTCTTCTCTGAAGGTATTTTCAGTGTCAACCCAAATATGGCTTGTTTGCTCCGGTCCACAAAGTGACCAAGATTGGCTTCCCTTCCACCACACCAGCCAAAGCCAAGGCTGCCGCAGTGAGGCGTGTGATGGCCACCACGTCTGCCAGCCTGAAACGCAGCCCGTCCGCCTCCTCCCTCAGCTCCATGAGCTCCGTGGCTTCCTCTGTGAGCAGCAAGCCCAGTCGGACAGGACTAGTAAGCCTCCCTTCTTCTTAGAACTCTGCCTCCCAGGCACTGTGCTGCCCTCTGCGGGCGCCCTTGCTCTGCTTTTCCCTGTGCTGAGTGCTGGCCATGGCTTGCTGCCAAGGTCTGTGCAAGTAAGCTCTGAACATGCCAACTCCAGCAGGAATGCAGCTTTTGACAGAAGAAGGGTTTATAATAGTGCTTTTCAGATTCTTTTTTGTTTTGGTATCAGGGATTGAACCTAGGGTCACTTATCCACTGAACCACATCTGCAGCACTTTTTAGTTTTTGAGACAGGGACTTGCTGAATTGCTTAGGGTCTTGCTAAGTTGCTGAGTCTGGTCTTGAACTTGCAATCCTCCAGCCTCAGCCTCCTGAGCCACTGGGATAGATTCTAAGTCATAGATTCCAAATAGCTCTAAGTGTGCACCACCACATCTGGCTAGGATTCTTAGACTTAAAAATCTACCAGTTTTTGTGAACTTGTTGCACCTACTGCTTAATTTCTTCTCTGAAATTACTTTGGGCCAAAGTGATGGGAAGGTTTGGAGGTTCTTTTTTCTCAAGTGTGGTCTCTTTCTCTTTTCTTCAAATATTTTTAGGAACTAAGTATTTTGAGAAAAACTTGTTTTTTGGATTTTAATATTATATTAAAACAGTCTGGCTCCCTGAAAGCAGTCAGTGTGTAACATGTTCCTGGCATGGCCAGAGAGTGCAAGGAAAAGCCACATCATGGTGCCTCCTCCCTCTCCTGGCTCTCTCCTCTCCTCTCTTGACCCTTATCTCCTTCCCCTTTTTCTCATTCAGGGCAATGAAAATAGGTTCATCAGAGTCACAATGACACCTTGATCTTCTTGTTAACATGGTATTCTGTTGGGGCCAAGAGCAGTAACTCTTGGCCTCATCCCCTGCCCTTAAATGTATTTACTTGAGGTGAGGCAGATGCCGTTGACATCAAAAATGGCAGCATGAGGTTCTGTTCCAGAGTGAATTCAGTGTCTCTGCTTCATGAGGGTGAACACCCTTGACCTCATTTTCTCATTTTCTCGGGGAGAAAGGAGAGGACTAGACTCTTTAGGTGGGGTTGGACTCTTCTGCCAGCCAGCTGGAGTTTTTCCCTTTTATGTTCAGGTAAAATAAATACCACGGGGACTATTTCAGTTTGCATATGAAAAAAAGGACTGCATTCTCAACAGAAAAATTACAAATGGATTCTTAGGAGGAAAGTGTGACCAGAATGAATTGGAGGTGGATGAAAACCCCTTTGTTTGGACAAAGCCTTGTTCAGAGAGGGTCTGCAAGCTCCAATATGGACATCATTTCTTTGGGAAATACCAGCCCCTCCTGCTCCTACCAGTGTTTCTTCTTACTTAGGCAAGTTCTGATTTCTCTTAGCTTATCTCATTTAGTGAGGAAAATTCGTGAGAGATGAGTCTCCTTGCCCTGTGATAGAGCCTGTCTGTGTGTTTGTATAAGGTAGCTTCAGTTCCTTCCTTTCATTTTTTTCCCCCCAGTGGTGCTAAGGATTGAACCCAGAGTCTTACAGTGCCAGTAAGACTTAGCACTGCCAGTCAAGTGCTCTACCACCACCTCAGCTCAGGGTGGCTGTAGTTTCTGAATCAGAAATAACCATGAATGAAAATGACAAGAATATAAAATAATTAAAAGTGTCTTTTTGACTGTATTGCTCAGAGATGCATTTCTGTCCCAGGAAAACAGAAGCTGAAAGAAAAATTAATGTTTTAAATTCATTTTTAATAATCACGGTGACATACTGTGCCCTGTTGTTCTGGCACTTCTTGTCAAACTTTAGATTCACCATCTCCACCTTCATTTGCTGGGCTGCACTGATTTTTGGACAGGACTTGTTTTTTATCTTGGCAGTGGCCCAAACCCAGTTTTGCAAAGATGGGGAGCTTTGGAAAGAATTGGAATGCGGTATTGAAACCAAATCGCTTCTGTCCACTTGTTTCCAGGGTGTTCAGTAGATGTTCTGTTTCCCTTGGCATCTGAAAGCTTCCTGCATGACCCTGTGTGTTTGCAGGAGCCCCCTGGGCATCTCTGTACCTGGTTTGGGACCTTACATTTCATGTATACAAGAAGAGATGTTAGCTACATAAGAGAAGTTATAATTGAATAATGTAGCCATATTGTGAAAGTAGAAAGTCAGGGTCAAATGGTTAAAAGAATAGGAACTCCCTCCCTGCAATATGTTTAAACTAATTCCGGAAGTTGCACTAAAAGAAACAGCAAAAGGCAATTTGGATTTGACCAGATCCCTTACTCTTTATATAGTTACCAAATCGATGAATTATTAATTGTGAAAGATCTCATCAGTCCACATCCTGCAGTGAGGGCTCGACAGACTGACTGAAGAGCACTCTGGCAACAGCGGAGCTTTGACTGCAGAAGGTGGTAAAGGCCAAGTAGCCCTGGAGCCCGGCTCTGCTGAAGGCCTTGGACAGGGCCTAGCGCAGAGGAGCCCTCAGTTCTTCCAGTCACCTGCCATCAGTTAGCAGTGCATCATCTTCTTTGGGATTTTACCTGACGTTAGCCCAAGGTGGAGGATTGGATATAAAATAGCAGAAGTTAGCAGATGGCAGGCTGACGGTCCTGGTCCGTCTATCTTCCCTTGTTTTCTTTCTTTGGTCTCCTGTTTCTCACGTGTTTCCCTTTAGCCTATTTTTCTTTGTCCATAAACTTCTCTCTTCCTCTCTCCCCATCTGCTTTCCCTTCCATTCTTGTCTGTGTGTCACACCCAGACACCCCACTCAGTCACACAGGGCCATATGCTTATGAAAGCAGGTACCGTTATCTCCCTCTATGTTGGTTGGGGAACAGGGCCTGAAGTGGATTCCTGGTTGAGATCTCCCATGTCGTTCCTTTCGAAAGATGGATGAAGATTTCTGACAAAAAACTAACTATTTAATCAGTTGAAGAAAAGCTTGTGACTCCAAGGGTGACTTCTTCAAATCTTAATAGTATTTAGAAGATTAAGAAGCTTAAAAAGGTCTCAACCTCAAGTCTAAAGATCAAAAGATTGGCCAAAACATCATCATGAGAAGATAACTGTTGCACACGCTGAAATAGAATCTAGAGAAACTGTTAAATGGGTCCTGTGGGATTTTTCTAGATTCCTACAAGGCCCAGTCAGCCAAGCCCAGAACGCTTGTGATTTGAGCCATGTGGTCTTCTAAACGCCTTCTGGATTGTTCCCTGGGCTCATTGTGCTGATGTGAGGATCACAGGCAAAGGTTTATGCTGTCTTGTTTTCTTGCTGAGAACCTTGCCTAGCACTTGGCAGACCCTCGAGCCAACCGTGCATGCTCTTGCTTTGCTGAGGAGATGCCCGCCATGCATGCCTTGCTCCCTGCTTGTCTCCCTGGTAGCGCCATGGCCCTTCACTTCTCTAACTTTCCTTTGCAGTTGACTGAAACCTCCTCCCGCTACGCCCGCAAGATCTCGGGCACCACTGCCCTCCAGGAGGCGCTGAAGGAGAAGCAGCAGCACATTGAGCAGCTGCTGGCTGAGCGGGACCTGGAGCGGGCCGAGGTGGCCAAGGCCACCAGCCACGTGGGGGAGATAGAGCAGGAGCTAGCCCTGGCCCGGGACGGGCATGACCAGGTGAAGACTGGCGCTGACCTTGTTGTGGAGATGGTGATGGTTCCTAAATTGAGTGAGGAGGTGGTGCACCTGGTGCTTGGAGCCAAGAGCTGGTCTTGAGAGCACCGTGTGTCAGCTTTTGGGTTGAGCTCCTTTGAAAACTGTGACCTGGGTGCAGTTTTTTGTTCTTCTGATCCGTCCTCAGCCTTTTGGTCTTTATTTCCAGGCCTCTGGGCCTGTTGTGTTAAGCCACTTTTCACTCGGGCCTTGGCAGCCATCCTAGCTCCCGTTTGTCGATTATTATTGACATGCGTTTCAGCTTCAGGAAAGAAGAGAGTCGGCTAACTGTTGCCCTTTGTTGATTTTTATGGTGGTTTTTTCATCATGTAGTTTCTCGGAAAGCTGCTGAGAATAGCCTATTAAGGTAGAAAGCATTTAGAGATGACAGGGTTTTAGAGTAATGCCCACCCAACATGGTAACCCTTACCAGTAGCTGTTTGGAGGACCCCGGGCCTGTGTCTTGGTCAGAATGTGGCCACTCATTCTCCTCCTTGCTTCTCCAGCATGTCCTGGAGCTGGAAGCCAAGATGGACCAGCTGCGAACCATGGTGGAAGCAGCCGACAGAGAGAAGGTGGAGCTTCTCAACCAACTGGAGGAGGAGAAAAGGTGATCCCTATCTGTCCTTGAGTGCAAGTGTGCTTTTCCTTTTAAACGATCTTAGGAAGAAATTTCCCAGCAACAACCTTCTTGTTCACCTTCAGAACCAAAGGGATGAGTGTGTTCAGAAGAAACCCAACACACTTCCTGCAGATAAAGAGGGTGTGCTTTGTATTTTTTATTTTTGACAATACTGGGGATTGAACTCAGGGGTGCTTGCTCTACCACTGAATTGCATCCCCAGCATCCCCTCCCCTTTTTTTGGTGCTGGGGATTGAACCCAGGGCCTTGTATGTCAGAGGCAAGCACTCTGCCAACTGATCTACAGTCCCAGCCCCCTTTTTTATTTGATACAGTCTTGTTGAATTGCCTAGACTGGCCTCATACTTGTGATCTTCCTTCCTTAGCTGAAGATGCACTTTGATTTGACATTTTTTAAGAAGTTTGGATTCATTTAGACATGACCTAATTAACAGATTTATTGAGTTCCCTATGCAGGCTGAGATATCTCCTGAGGGTGTCCTTGGTCAGAAATGTGGAGGTAATTCCAACCAGTTTTCACCTGTGGCTGTTCTAGTTCAAGTCACTACTATTTATGAGATTATATTATGCATGGTGATTGATGCAAGGTCCTAGTCCTTAGGAATTTCTCACATGAGGAGCAACTAGAGATCATTATTCAAGTCAGTATGAAATCAAATGCTAAGTGATGTGAGATAGAGAAATTTGGTTCTTAAACAAGGAGGCTCCTTGAGACCACGAACAAACAAGACCTCTGAGAAGTGTCTGTATGGAAACTGTGTGACCATTCCTGGGTTCTGGGAAGCTGTCCTCTGTCCTCTACCATCCTGTCATTTCTGATAAGAGCACCTTAGTTCAGTAATAACAATATTACTGCCTACCCAGGAGAGTCCCAGGTACACAGTGAGGGCCATACAGGCTTTGCCAAGGCCTGTCTTCCTTACTGGAGACAGAAACATTCAAAAACTGGCTGGCAAGGAGAGATTGAGAGTGCCATTTGCTTCTGTCCCTAAATCACTCTGACTGCAGAAATGTTCCCCAGCTCCCAAATAGTCTTGTGTTTTAACGCATAATGAGAGTTCCCATTTAATTAAAGAGGATTTTTTATTCTTAATTTTGGTAGAAGTAACAGTAAGTTTGAAGAATTTCGGTTTTTTTTTGCACTTAGAATATGAACTTTGTCTCCCTTTTCTTTTTTTAAAATTTCTTTTGTTTTAATATTTTTTTAGTTGTTAATGGACCTTTATTTAATTTATTTATATGTGGTGCTGAGAAATGAACCCAGGGCCTCACACGTGCTAGGCAAGCACTCTATCACTGAGTCACAATCCCAGTCCTATTTCCCTTTTGTTTGCACCCAATTTTGGAAAGATGCATAATGTGGGGCTGAGACATAGTTCAGTGGTAGAGTGCATGCTTAGCGTGTATGCTTCTGGGTTCAATCCCCAGCACCAAAAAAAAAGGTGGGAGATTAATAGTGTGGACATTACTTAGATTTTTCTAAATCTTCTGAATATCACTTTATTTAATTGACTTTGTGATTACATAGATTGAAACCATGCCCAGTGTCAGATTTCACAATGTGAGAAAGTAGAAAATGTGCATTTTAGAGTCAAAGAATAGGATTCTTGATGGCTTCCTCCCCAATCATTCTTCACTCCGTTCTCCTAACCTTGGAGCAGTGCAGGTATTGCCTTAGAGACATTAAAACTGGGGCCTCTTCTGCATGAGAAGCCTGCTAGCCTCACATAAACATCTGATATGAGGTGACATAGAGAGATTTGTGTTCTGCGTCACTCTCCCTTGGCTTCTCTCTTGAAAATTAGGAATAACGCTTGAAGCCTTAAGCCTGTTTCCATGAGAAAGACATTTTCCTCTTAGGCTGGTCATACCTTGTGTATCTGTGTGCAATACTGGGGACTAGACACAGAACATTGCATATGTAGGCAAGTGCTCTACAACTAAGTTGCATCCCAAGATCTTTTTTTTTCCAAATTTCGAGATAGTCTCGCTAAGTTGTCCAGGCTGTCCTCAAACTTCCAATCCTCCTGCCTTAGCTTCCCCAGTTACTGGGGTTAGAGGTGTTCACCACCATACCTGGCTAGGCTAGGCTAGTCTTGTCTTGATAGATTCATTCTGTGTTTATGACCAAGGAAACCAGTTACTTTTTCTCAATTCTTTTTTTTTTTTTTTTTTTTTTGGTACTTGGGATTGAACCCGGGGTTACTTAACCACTGAGCCACATCCCCAGCCCTTTTTATATTTTATTTTGAGACAGAGTCTTGCTAAGTTGCAGGACCTTGCTAAATTGCTGAAGCTGACCTTGAACTCACAGTCCTCTTGCCTCAGCCTCCTGAGCCCCTGGGATTATAGGCATGCACCACCATGCACAGCATTTTTCTCAAATCTTAACCTTATGCCTTCTGGAGTTTGTACCTGAATAAAACTTTGGTGTTTTCTAAATAATTAGAATATAACTATTATAAACTGGAGCCCCAAAGATGCATTTCTTTATTTTTGGGACTCCAAGGTATCCTTTTTCACTTCATCTGAGTTCTCCAGAATACTGATTACGGATTTTGGTGGGGGTACAAGGTAGCGCCATGGTCCTTAGTTGCTTTCTTAAGTGCTTCTTTTTATTTTATTCCACAGGAAAGTTGAGGACCTTCAGTTCCGGGTTGAAGAAGAATCAATTACCAAAGGCGATCTTGAGGTAAACCCTCCCAGCTCCCTAAAATTAAAAAGAGTGCCTGTATTGACAAATGTAGGTGACATACTGTGCCCGCTGACCTTTGTTGCTAGATGTTCAGGAGAGAATGGTCAGCACCCTAGCCTCTTGCCAAGTGGGGCTTTGAGCAAGGCTTTGTGGCCAAGGTGATGGTTCCTGTTCTGGAGCCTGAAGTACTTGTGTCCCAGTTCTTGTATCGGAGTGACATGTTCACTTCTGTGCTCATGTTTCAGAATTCAAAGATGTGAATTGGATTTCATTAAGTCATAACCTGGCAGTGTGTTCTCAATTTAAAACTATCCTAAGTGAGACTATACCTGTTCCTCTAATTATGAGAAATGACATTTTTTTGCAAGGCATTTTTGCCAGGTGACACCCCTGTAATTCTAGCAACTCAGAAGGCTAAGGTAGGAGGATTGCAAGTTCAAGTCCAGGCTCAGCAACTTAGCAAGACCCTGTCTATTTCAAAAAAATCAAAAGGACTGGGGATATAGCTCAATGGTAGAGTGTCACTGGGTTTAATCCCAAGTTCCAAATACATAAATAAATAAGTAATGATGCTTTTTTTGTGGTGCTAGGGTAGAAATGGCATTTTAAAAGAGTATTTTAAATTTCATCAGAATAGTCCATAACAAGGACCATAACAAAGCCTTTGTCAGCTTTGTTTTTCAGTTGAGCAGGACAAATCTTTGTAACTCTATAAAAATAAATTATATTGCAATCATTTGTTTGTTTATTTATTTATTTACTTATTTATTATTTTAAAGGAATCAGTCCTGGGGATGTGATTCAGTGGTAGAGCACTTGCCTAGCACATGGGAGGCCCTGGTTTGATTCCCAGCACCATATACAAAAAAAGAAAGTAGTTACCAGAGCGAAAAAGAAGAGCAAATTTACATTTTAGCTTTTACTTTCGTGGCATATTTAAAATTCATACAAATTTTCCTTTACAGTCAGATATCTTGCTTCTTCTTCACAATTATTCATATTAGTTTTGAATTAGACACCAGAATTAATTGGTTTTTGATGCTTTTCAAACCACTGCCAGGTATATGAATACAAATGTAAATTATCAACTTTTAAAAATTTTGCAAATACTTTATTCTTTTAATCTGTAATATGTTTTAGTGAAAGCTGCACAGGTCAGTGTGGTTCTCAGAAGGTAACATTTTTGCCACCATCACGATTCTTGGGTCCATTGGCTGTCCACACTGGGTTTCAGGGGCCCTTCCCAACAGCAGCTCTGGTTTCTTTGGAAATAAATATTTTTACAGTCAGCAAAGAGCAAGGGGAACACTTTTTGAATTCTAGTTTTACAGGATCCAGAACAGAGTGGTTTTTAATAATTGTACAGTCGTCT
Source organism: Callospermophilus lateralis (assembly GCF_048772815.1). NCBI lineage: Eukaryota > Metazoa > Chordata > Mammalia > Rodentia > Sciuridae > Callospermophilus > Callospermophilus lateralis. The sequence continues at coordinate 158,183,695 of NC_135305.1, read as the reverse complement.
TCCTCATCCATTTCATATACGGTCACATTCCTTCAGTTGACTTTTGTGTTGTTCTCATCCATTTAAAAACACCCCCAGTCTCATTAGAAGTTTCATGTCATCATCTAATTCACATGAATTGTAGCCTCTGGTATTTTGGGGAGGGTTGAGTTAAAATTATGTATCTGCACGAGGCTAGCATAGTCTGTCTGATAAACTTACTTGAAATTAATCAGTCATCTTGAAAACTCTAACACATGTTGAAAACTTAGTTCAATCTCTTTTTTTGTTGTTGTTTACTTTTTTTTATTTTTTTTTACTGATAGCAAAAGAGCCAGATTTCTGAAGATCCTGAGAATGTAAGAGGGCACTTCACTGTGTGGATATTTCCCTTGTTAACACAGATTGATTCCAGATTAAAATGCTTATTGATATACTCAAATACTAACTGCATAAGCTGACCTTGGGACATTGACCTTAGTATTTCTGTGCATGTGGCTTTCAAAGCAATTATATTTGTGTCCTGAAGAAATTGTATGTAATGACTAAGCTCCACAAATTCACTTGCTTAATTAATAGGCAAGTGCTTGCTTTATAAAGAATATTTGATGAAAGGAAAAAAATTTGTCTGGAGGTCTGGCCTTCTTCACCTAATCCCTATGTCTTCTAATTTTAGTAGAATTATTCTGCGAGGGCTGATAGCATAGGACACATTAGATGACTTGCTCTGGAAGTTGTCTGATCTTGTGAGTGAGCTCCAGCACTGATGCTTCACTTGCGCTCCCCCTGCTGGCCAGCACCTTTAGTGCTATTGACAAGAAGTATAAACTCCCATTTGTAGCTACAGTATATTCCCTAGTTCTGAAACCAGAGGCCAGCATTCTTCAGTGACCACATTGTGTTCTAAATATACTGTCACTTGGACTGGGGATGCAGTTAAGTGGTAGAACGTTTGCATAGCATATATGGGCCCTGGGGTTTGATCCCCAGCACCCATCCCGTATACACACAAAATAAATTTACTATGAGGGAGCTTTTTCTAGTAGCAATGCCACTGAGCATGCTGTTTTTTCTTCCTTCCTCTGATTGAACACCCAATATGGCTGGGAGTTGGCTTAGTGGCAAAGTGTCTAACTTGCCTTCTCAAAGCCCTAGGTTTGACCCCTCAGTTCCAAAAAAAGACAAAAAGACAAAAAAAAAAAAAAGATAAACACCCAATAGAACCTCACCAAAGTGGCATTCAGAGTGCTGCTTCTGGTGTACCCTGCCAGCTGTGAATCCAGTTGAAAAGAACCCCAAAACATTTTGCTTTGATTTACTGGCACAAGAGAGTGAAATTAAAGAATTATTTTTCTTCCTATGACCCTGAAATAGAACACTCGAGTCGGAGTGTTTTAAAGGCCTGGTTCTGAAGCGGTCCTTTCTGCGGAGCTGCTTCAGTGCTCGAGTCTCCTCTCTGCTTCCAGAACAGGCTCAGCTGCTCTGCCCCCGACATTGGTGTGCATGGGAACTGCCTCCTGCCCCTCTATGGCTTCTCACGGGCCTTGCTCTCCTTCTCAGGTCCCTGTCCCAGGACTCTCCCCACAGGAAACCCTCCTGTGTGCTGAGAAAAGCCATCATTTTAAAGGGAGGCTTGTCCTGCTCTGTGTCCCATTTTTCCACGGCCATGACATGGATGTGGAACACTGGCTTCCTACTGCTAGGGATGGAAGGCCATGGGCCCCCGGTCATCTGTGTGCACGCCCTGTGGGAGGGGGCTGTGGCACTCAGCCAGGCATCTCCACATGGGGGGAATACCACAGTAAATGGCATGCAGTGATGATTTGCCCAGAGGACACTTGGGCAAGTGTCAAGGGGAGAAAGGGGCTGTTGCCTTTTCTTTTTCCTTTGGATTTCAGTTCCTGAAGCTGATTCCAATTCTAGAGCTAGATTCTTGTCAAAGTAGATAAGCTGAATGACTCTGGTTGAGGCACATGTTGGACCAAGGTGGGGACTATCCAGGATATTTGGTTCTGATTTTTTTTTTTTTTTAACATGAAGAGCTGAAGCAGGTGGAGATTTTAAAATATTTTTCACTCACCTTTTACATATCCATGATAGTTTGTTTATGCCTGATTCATAAGAAAAAGTAGCCTCGGAATGCCCTAGAGCCCCTGGAGTGCCGAGGGAGTGAGTGAAGGTGTTTGTAGCCTTGCCTCACATTCACCTCCTATGCTTACTCTGGACTACCTGGTGTCACTTGGTTAAGACTTGTCACTTTTCATTGCCTGTTAATTGTCAAGACTTATAACTCAGGCCAGTAAGAACCACAAGATATTTAAGTTAATCGGAGTAACCAACAGTTGCCAAGAGCAGCTTGTCAGTGGGCTTGGCCAGAGGATCAATCTGATGGTCCCTGGTGGGGGAGGTGGTAGGGGGAAGAGGCACATTTGGACTGATACATGGATTGCTTCAAATTGGGCAACATTCTGCTGCACTGGAGCCCACTGGCCAGTGGTTATCTTCTGTCCCTCTAGGTAATCTGAACACTATGAGTTTGTGGAGCTCCTGACTCATGCTGGGCTCTTCCCCAATCTTTGGTCTGAGTTCAGTCTCCTGCCTTTGTGCTGTCACCATTCGTACCTCTCTGACCGCTTAGCTGGTAAAAACAAGGATAAAAGTAAGCTCCTTTATAGTCTGAGCTGAACTATCCCCTGCTCTGAGCTGCTTTGTTGGCCTTTTTAGACTGGAGGGTAATCTTTGTAAAGATTGTTTTCTCAATCTTTACTGAGTTTTCTTTGTAAACCTGATTCCTTTTTTTTCTGTCCCTGGAAACAAACAGCCTTTGGAAAATCCTGTTGGAGGGAGGTTTGTTTTGGTGGCTCTGTCCCTGTCCTGTGTGAGAGCATGGCCAGGAGCCTCCCTCAGACCTTCTCACCCATCTGAGCAGAGCCTGCCACCTTAGCTTCCTTAGCTCTAGTACTTGGATGCCCTTTACAAAGACTGGTTCTTGACCTTGATCATGGCACTTAGCCAGGTGCAAGGGTCTGCTCTGCAGACTTGCCGAACACCTGATGATTCATGACCTTGTCTTCTCCACAGGGAGGTGCTAGTGATGATCATGCTGAGAGTCAGTCTGGTTTTTGAAGTCAGGCAGTCAGTAACATACACATTAATATCAAGTAGCCAACATGGGGCGGAGGGAAGATGATAGTTTATAGAGAACTATTAACTATTCTAATTTATGCTGATAAACTTATCAATATAACCTATTTTTGGCTGCATGCATCTGACACTTCATCTTGCCTCGTGTGTTTTCCATTTTTTTCTTTCTCAACAGACTCGCTCATGTCCTCTGCCCATTGTTACTCTTCCGCGCACAGAACCCATCCTCACCTTCCTCCTCATTGCAGTTCCATTCTCTTCCTTCCTCCATGCCCTTTTTATCCATCCTTTGGCAGAAGGTACTGATGGCTCAGCCTGCATGCCGCTCGCGCTCTCGTGCTGGCATGTCAGGTGGCACTGTTGTGTTCTCTTCCTCTTCCTTTTCACTAACAGACGCAGACCAAACTGGAGCATGCCCGCATTAAGGAGCTTGAACAGAGCCTGCTCTTTGAAAAGACCAAAGCTGACAAACTGCAGAGGGAGTTAGAAGACACTAGGGTAATGGCTTTCACTATCTAATGAAGCAGCCCATTGTGTGTGGGTGGTGGACGCCTCGAGTGGCCTTGCAGTTGGCCTGAGCCCTGACTCAGTGGTTCAGCCTGCTCAGGAGTTAATGAGCTTACAGCTGTGGTTAGGTATAGATGCTCATATCAGATCTTTTTTCAAAAGAATGAAGACCCCTTCCTTTTTTTAACTCTGCCAAAATCAAGATCAAGATCAGAAACTTCATGAAGTATGTGGATACTCACCACCCTCTCTGAGTTTTTTGTATCACTACCTTGGAGTTCACCTCTCTGGTTTGCCACAAGCAGTCAGTTGTCCTCTTGTTCTCATATTCTTAGTTACTGGATTTTCGAAATAATTGGTTATTCCCTGCCTCTTCCCCTGGCCTCAAGGAGGGGAAGGAAATTGGAACATTAGTTCTTTTTAATGAGAGTTAGAGTCTTTGACCCTGGTGATCTCTCTCTCTCTCTCTTTTATTTTTTCTTGATAGCTGATCTCTCTCTGCACCTCCCTCCTTCCCGTCACCCGGGAGGTTAAAGTGGGACAGGAGGGACATGCAAATGGGGAACAGGATGGCTTCTCACTGTCCCCCAGCCCACTGTGTTTGACCCTTGGAGCCAAGGCATTCCTCATGTTTTAAGCTTATTTACATATTAAAGCACCTATAGGATGCTCACATCACACCACATGCTGCTCTAAGTGCTTTGTAGGTTTTATTCAGTCTCGCCATGCCCCTAGGAAGTGGGTAGTATTATTATTCCCATTTTACAGAGGAGGATACTAAGGCACAGAGGAATTAAGCAGCTTGCCCAGGGTCACACTGCTAATGGTAATAGTGGAGCCAGAATTTTCATCTAAGACATTTGGCTCCAGAGTCTGTGCTCTTAACTACCAGAGGATATTATGAAAATAGTTTTGTGCTGAAAGATCTACGAATTAATCAGAATCACTTATGTATAAAAATGTGTTTATATGTAACTTTTAAATCATGAATTTGACTGTGATTGGCCTTAACTTTAAAAATTCAAAAATTACTCTGACACTGATCAAATTTGGTATCTTCATTTTTTCTTTCAAATTATTAGTATTTATGGGAGTTTCTTTTGGTGGGAAATCACTGACCTAAAAATCCAGGTAACCAAGTAATCTTCCTTCTCTTAATCTTAAATTTTATTTTTTAAGAAAGAAAATATTCTCAACCTCAAAACTAAAGGTTTCTTATGTGAATTTGGTTTTCAAAAAAGAGAAAACAGTGGTAATTTGGCGCTGTTTCTTTGTACTGAGAGCCAAAGACTTGATCTGGGAAATACCAGGGACCAAGTGAGGTCCAGGCCCTTCAATGTGATTGTGCTGAAGTCAGGATGGGTGGAATTTTTAATTTCTGAACTCCTCTCCCATATATCAGTATTGGCAGCAAACAACTTCAGTGCTTTCTTTTTTTGCTTTGGATAAGAAAGCATCCATTTACAGCATAGTTTATCCAGTTATTTCAAATTAAAGTGTACATGATTCCACAATTACGTTTTCTTTTTTTGATGATACTGGAGACCAAACCTAGCACTTTGTGCATGCTAGGTATATCTTCTGTTATTGATCTTTGCTCTTGGCTTGCCAAGTGTGAGAATAACCAGCGACCCATGTAAGTTTATTATCACCTCCATTCCTTCTCAGGAGCACTTTAAATTCCTCTTAACAAATTAGTCTGGTTCACAAACAGTGTGCCTGGTACTGTGAAAAAATGAGGGAAGTATAGGACATGAAGGCTAGGGTAGAGCACTTGCCTGCCATGTGTGGAGTCCTGGGTTCCATCCCCACCCAAGGGGGGAAAGAATATGGACTTTTATGGCCTCAAGCTAGTGGGAGAGGCAGATACATAATTTTGACTTCCAACAGACTTTGGGAAATAAAATTAAAAATAGAAGTAGTGCTGTTCCATAAATGAAAATGCCATATAAAAAATAATCACACTCTTATTTATTCCTTTTCCACCTATTCTTTACTTAATATTCTCTCCATTTGACTGTTTTGTTATGACCAAGAACAATTGCCCTGTTGGATTTAAGGGTTTTATGCTATAGACCTTGTAGGGAGCTTATTACATGTTTTATTTCTTATTTTTAGGTACCAAATTCTTAGTCTATCCCCTCCCCAGAAAATAGTATGAAAATGAATTAACACCTTTAACCTGAAGCATCTGTAACCATGAAGCTCGGCAGTTCCAGTCAACTCTGAAATATCTAATGGCTGGTTGTGCACTTTTAGACTTGCATGCTTTCCTTTCCTTTTCTCCTGTGCACACTATCAGTATCACAGCCCACATAGGTAGCCAGAGGAAATGAAAGGAACTTTTTTTTTTTCCCTGTCCCAACAAAGGCAGTATGGGAGAGGAGTCTTAAATTCAGAGGAGTTTTGATCCTTGAAAGTTGGGACTCGCTGATATTTTAAAATCACTTGTGTTCCCTTCTATTTCCCAGGTTAGTCAAATAATTTTTACATATGAAGCTACTATTTTCCACACAGTGCATGCCCTAAACTGCCTGTCTAACAGGTAGCAGGGAGAATCATTTTCTATGACTGAAAGGGCACAGGTTTAGACAGTGTTTTTCCTAGCTCTGGGGTGTTTATTTTAAGACCTTTAGAACTTAAATAGAATCCAAACATGTAGGAGTAGCTGGGAACTTGCATTTTTGACATACATTCCAGATGATTAATGGGTTGGGAACCACTGGGTTGGGGCAACCCGATTTGTACGTCAAAATGCTGATAGAATTATGAAATCCAGAAAGGGGACCATCTGTTAAGAGCCTAATGTATAATTAACTTACAGGTAAGCAATCATTCTTACTTTGTTCTTTTAAAAAAAGTTAGTAAATTCTTTATTATGCAGTTGAAGCTTTTACTATTCAGGTGATAATGTTATTCATTGAAACATTTAGTAGATGATTTCAGACTTTTTATACTAGTGCTATCTAATAGACTTGGAATATAAGCCACACATACAGAATTTGTGAATTTTGTGGTACCCATATTCATTTTTTAGTAAGCCACAGGAGAAATTAATTTTAATAACACATTTAAACCAATATATTCAAAATTTTATTATATAATCAGTTTAGCATATTGTTAAGAAGATATTTTATATTCTTTTTCCATTGAGTCTTCAAATCCTGATGTGTCTTATCACCTCACCCCAAAGGAGCCGCATTCAGGGCTCAGTGCTGTGTATGGCCAGTGGCTTCCTCCTGGATGGCACAACTCCATAGCCACCAGCATTGGACAGAGGACATTTGTACAGCCTTGATGAAGTGGGGTGGAAAAAACTGGGCAAACTAAGAGCATTTGTTCCTCAGGGGCCTATACCTGAGAACTTCCAAAGTTCCTGTTAACTTATTATTAATTAGTGGGTACTTCTCTGATTTATGCTTCTTTAAAGGAAGAAAGTATTTTTGGAGTGACTTAAACTGATATTCATTTTAGATTTTTCTTCAGCGTATCAAAAGGTGGAAGTTTGCCAGAGATTATAATTTTGAATTGGTTCTACCAGAATTGGGCTTTTTAAGCCATTATCACAGTGGGAGATAAATTCACCTGTGGGCATTTGTAATGGTTTCACTGTTGCCTGAGATAAGGTAGTTCTTACCATCTTCTGGAGTAAAGAAAATTATCAGTGATTTGTTATTTAAATTACCTCTTTTTCTTTGGAATGCTATTAATAGGTGGCTACAGTGTCAGAAAAGTCACGGATAATGGAATTAGAGAAAGACCTAGCGCTGAGAGCACAGGAAGTGGCTGAGCTCCGAAGAAGGCTGGAGTCCAGTAAGCCTGCTGGGGACGTGGATATGTCACTTTCTCTTTTGCAAGAGATAAGCTCTTGGCAAGAAAAGTTAGAAGTCACCCAGGCTGACCATCAAAGGGAAATAACTTCTCTGAAGGAGCACTTTGGGGTCCAGGAAGAGACATATCAGAAGGAGATAAAGGCTCTGCACACATCCACAGAGAAACTTTCCAAAGAGAATGAGTCCTTGAGGAGCAAGCTTGACCATGCCAACAAGGAGAATTCAGATGTGATAGCTTTGTGGAAGTCCAAACTGGAGACTGCCATTGCATCCCATCAGCAGGCGATGGAGGAGCTGAAGGTGTCCTTTAGCAAAGGGGTTGGGACAGAGTCCGCTGAGTTTGCTGAATTAAAGACGCAAATAGAGAAACTGAGAGTAGATTACCAGCACGAAATAGAAAATTTACAGAACAAACAAGACTCTGAGCGGTCTGCGCATGCTAAAGAGATGGAAGCCCTAAGGTCTAAACTGATGAAGATCATTAAGGAAAAGGAGACCAGCCTGGAAACCATCCAGTCCAAACTGGACAGAGCAGAAGACCAGCACCTAGTAGAAATGGAAGACGCCTTAAACAAATTGCAGGAAGCTGAAATAAAGGTAAAGGAGCTAGAGGTACTGCAAGCCAAATACAGTGAACAAACCAAGGTCATTGATAATTTTACATCACAGCTAAAGGCTGCCGAAGAAAAGCTCTTGGATCTTGATGCACTTCGGAAAGCCAGTTCCGAAGGTAAATTGGATATGGAGAAACTTAGACAGCAGCTTGAGGCAGCTGGAAAACAGATTCAAAATTTAGAGATTGAAAAGAATGCTGAAAGTGACAAGGTTTGTATCGAAGTCCTCCATCTTTTTTTTTATTTTATTTTTATCCTTCTCTGTTGGTTTTTCTTATTTTGCATTGTATGTTACTTTTGAGTTGAGGTCATTCATCCCCCAAATTCCTTATTTAATGAAAACAAATTGTGTAGCGCTCCTAATTGAATATAATATATAGTGTCTTCTTAGGATCTCAAGTATGGTTTCATGTTGAGGAGATTGGAGAAAATAACTGCCCAACTGGTTTAGTTTATTTTGGTTCCTTGAATCTGCGTACTTTATCTACCACTTCATCTCTAGACTATGATGTGAACTCCTGTGTAAGCTTAATTCTAGTCTATACTCTGTTTAAATAGAGAACTCCCTGTGATGGTGGGGTTAGGTAGATGAATGGATGGATAAGATAAAAACATAAGTTTGTCTCCTCCTTTCCCACCCACATCACTGCCTTGTCTGTAGGATTATATATGAAAACAGTGTGAACTGAGTGCTTCTAGACTATTGTGAATGAACATTTGTGATAAATAACATTCACAGAAGGTCAAGAGCTCAGAGCCCTTTGCATTGCCACTTGAAGTTTGCATTGAAGTTTTCTTCCATGCCATAAGCAAACAATCTGGCCCTTGCTTTTTTGGGGGGTGAGGGAAGGGGATTAAACCCAAGTGCGCTTAACCACTGAGCTACATCCCCAGCCCCGCCGGCCCTTTGTAGTTGTAGATGGACAGCATGACTTTATTTTATTTATTTTTTTTTATGTGGTGCTGAGGACTGAACCCAATGCCCCTCATGTGCTAGGCAAGCGCTCTACCACTGAGCCACAACCCAGCCCTTATTTTTTATTTTAAGATAGGGTCTCACTAAGTTGCTTAGGGCCTCTCTTAAGTTGCTGAGGCTGACCTTGAACTTGTGATCCTCCTGCCTAAGGCTCTCATTATAGGAATGTGCCACTGTTCCTGGACTGTCCCCTGCTTTTTTGAGGGAAGACAAGTATGCTTATGGCCAAGACATAGAAACTATTGTGAACTATCAGCCAGCTCCGTTTCTTACTAACTAGCCTTGTTACATGTCTTATTTATTTTTAAGGACTGCTTGAAGAGATCTTTCCAGTCCTACCATGGTTGAGGTGGTGGTACTGATGCTGAATGCTCTGAGCTTTTTGTGGGAGAAGCTGCTCCCACAAAAGAAGGAAAGGTTGTCTTGGTTAAATGGGGAGAGGTGAGGACAGACAAACCGCAGATGTTGCTATTACCTGTAGTTGAAGATGACAAAGCTGTGGAAATTTTCTCTAATCTCCTCATGTGGTTCCAAAACACCAATCAAAACACAAACATTAATTAGAAGAGAATAAGTAACTAATGGTTGGGTCGGGTCACTTTTTTTACGTCAAGATTTAATGAAAGCCAAGTTCTGGTGGCTATTGTCTAGTGGATTTCCAAATTTGTTTTGAATGTATATTTATAAAAGTATGGAAAAATACAGACCACATGCACCCACCATCCCTATTTTAAGGTTTTTTGTTTTTTTCCTTGTTTTTTTAATGATGGGGATGACCCAGGGCCTCCCGTATGCTGAGGTTAGGCTGTATTGCAGAGCTGCACTCTCATCATTAAGGTTTTTAACATCCAGGAAGTAAATTGGTCAAGGAGCTCATTTAGGAAGTAAGCATTGTCACTTTGTGCTTCGTTCGAATTTTGCTGGTACTCAATTTTAGGTGTGAGAAAATAGTGTATTTTGATAAAAAAAAAAAAAAAAAAAAAAAAAAAACCATTAGACAGATGATCATATCTAGAACTGATTATTTGAAGTCATTGGCGTCTTAGAATTTAAAAAAAACCCCTTTTTATTCCTTTCAGTTTTGTTTTGTTGTGTTTGTTTCTTATAATTTTTTTATATTTGTTTTGTTTTTTCCTTATCATTCTTTTTGTTTCCTTTTTGTTCATTTGCTTCTATACCATGTAACTCTGTGTGTTAGGCTAGTAGCATTGCCAGAGAGCTCCAGGGAAAAGAGCTAAAGCTTACTAACCTTGAGGAAAATTTGAGTGAAGTCAGACGAGTGAAAGAGGCTTTGGAAAAAGAACTTCATATTTTGGTAAGTACCTATTGGGAACCTGATTCTCAGGATTTCTGGCCATTTCCTAATCTTGTTGTTGTTTTTTAAATCTCCATAAAGAGAAAGATTAAGCTATTTCTTTTCTCCTTCAAAATGCCTATTTAAATTGAGTGTATTGGCTATTGGCTGATAAATATCTTGAGGGGAATTGGATTAAACAAACCGGCAGTAACGGTAGGTATACTTTTCTTTTTCTCTTGCCTTTGGTAAAGCACTGCTTTGGAACGTTACTCACTGTTTAGCTTTGCTGAACCTGGAGCCCTGCCTAGTTGCAAACCCAGCACTTTATGTTTCTTTGCTGGTGAGGCTATGTCTTGTGCTGTGCCTTCACCTCCTGCTTTGTGATCTTGCTGGGCAGCAGCAGCCCAGCTATCCTGGTCTTCAGTACCCTCCACTGGTTACAACTTGCTGTATTCAACCTTAGGTAATTACTGTCTTTTTCATATTTCCTCTTAATTCCAGATTTTGAAACAGATTTTTTTTAACCTTTTCTCAATTTTTTCCCCTCCCACTTTGCCTTCTACACCAAAAACCTGATCTTAATCAAAGCTGGTAATTGTGAACAGGGGCTGTGGTACTCATGTGTCATGGAAGAGGAAAGTCATAAACCTATGAAGAAACTAGACAAGAGAAATGGTAGCAACTCAGAGTCTGTTGTTCCAGCTCTTCCACAACCTACCTTCCTGTTCCCCACTTGCTATACTTCTCAGCTAACCCAGTGGTAAACAAAAAAGTATATGATTTGATTTTTTTTTCCTTTTTTTTGGTTACTATGGATTGAACTCAGGGTATTTTAACATTGACACATCAAGCCCTTTTTATTTTGAGAAAGTGTCTTGCGAAATTGCTGAGACTAAACTCAAACTTGGAATCCTCCTGCTTCAGCTTCCTGAGTTGCTGGGATTACAGGTGTGCACCACTGCACCTGGCTATGATTTCTTATCTAAATGTTACAGATTTCTACTTTTTTTTTGAGTACCAGGGATTGAACTCAGGGACACTCAACCACTGAGTCACACCCAGCCATTTTTTGTATTTTATTTAGAGACAGGGTCTCTCTGAGTTGCTTAGTTCCTCGAGGTTGCTGAGGCTGGTTTTGAACTTGCAATCCTCTGCCTCAGCCTCTTGAGCTGCTGGCATCACATGTGTGTTCCTGCATGCCCGGCTCTACTTTTTTATGATAATTATACAGCCACACTCTTCAATGGTGGCTACTATGCACATAAAATTAAATGAATTAAAAATAAAATTGAAATTTAATTCTGCTCTTACACCAGCTACATTTTCATTGCTCAGTAGCTGCATGTGGCTAAAGGCCAAAGAGCAGTTGAGAACATTTTCACCATCATACAAAGTTCTGTCGGACAGTTCTGGCATATAATTTTTTAGCTACATTTTGTGAAGAAGTTGACTTGGAAATCACCCTTTTGTGATTTGGTATCCTTTAAGAAAATGTTTTGAGTTCCCCATTTCTCTGTCCCCTTCCTACACTTTCAGGAAGCCTTGGTTTTTTCCTAAATCAGAGTATCCCTCTATTTGCTCTTTGGAGAATACAAGCCACCTCAAGTTTGGCTTTGGGAATAACACAAACCAGCATTCTAAGGGTTTTGATGGACTTTGGTTTGTATGTCCATCTTTTAGTAATCTTAGTTAGAAATATTCATTTAAACATTCTCTGGGGTAATCAGCTCAAAATTAATCTCAGGACAGCCAGGATAGTGGTTTTATCATGGCTTGTTGTCATATGTAGAAAAGGAAACCTTGAACAAATTTCTGAGACTGATCTAGAATCAAAATGTTAGACCTGAATCTAGTTAAATTTCTCAAGTTATTCTCAGAAATAAAGAAATCCAGAACTTTTTCAAGCAGACTTCTGAACAGAAAGTTGTTATTTGAGTGTAAGCAATGTGACAGAGCATGCGCAGGCACCACATGTGTATGCCTATGTGTACATCTACATAAGTGGATAAGTTCCTACCCTTGGTACAGGGATGCACACACACTGCGCATGCACGGGCTACACATGCCTCACTTACTTGTATGTATACATGCACTTGTGCACGGTACACCTTTGGCAGTAATTGGTACTTGTATGTTTTAATGAAACAAAACCAGCAACACAATGTAGACAGTGTTGTGGTTGTAACTGATACCTTTTATCATTTGAAATCTCTCTTCTGATTATCTGGTTCTTTTTTTTTTTTTAATTAAGAAAGAAAAATTTGCTGATGCTTCGGAGGAGGCAGCCTCTGTCCAGAGAAGTATGCAAGGTATGTCTCATGACAGTATGATCAGGTCACCTTAGGGCACGTCACACTGCCCCACTGGAGCTAGCCACTCAGTACACCGTTTCCACAGTCTAATCTCATTGTCCGGGCATTGCCAAGTGCGCAGGAATGCGCGATTCTATTGGCTTCCCCAAGTTTCACACTCCCAAGTAATTCTTTTTTTCTTTTGGCTTAAGGCTTAGTCCGTAATACAATGTAAGTATTCCTGGGAAAAGTGTTACCTTGTTTGAGGTTTAGTCATTGATAGCTTAATTGAGTTTTATTTGGAAGGAAGAAAGAGATGTGGGAAAAGGCTTGGGAGCCTGCCTGAGATACACATGCGGGAGGGAGAGAGCCACGCTTCTTCTGCAGCGTTCTGAGGGAACGCCTGGAGGTGGCGCATGCCTGTAATCCCAGCCTGTAATCCCAGTGATTCGGGAGGCTGAGGCAGGAGGGTTGCGAATTCAAAGCCAGCCTCAGCAAAGCGAGATGCTAAGCAACTCAGTGAGACCCCCTCTCTAAATAAAATACAGAATAGGGCTGGGGAATGTGGTTCAGTGGTCGAGTGCCACTGAGTTCAATCCCCAGTACCTGCCTTCCCCCACCCCGACCCCCTCCAAACAAACAAACAAACAAAAAACCTAAGGGGACATTTCAGCATTCCTGGGCTGTCAGATCTCACAGGCATATGATTTGATTGGCTTGTAAGACAGCCAAGCTCTAGATAGCCTATTAAATATGAAATATAGTAAACTTTTAACTTTATTCTAAATAGAAACTGTAAATAAATTGCACCAAAAGGAAGAAGAGTTTAACCTGCTGTCTTCTGAATTGGAGAAGTTAAGAGAAAATTTATCAGGTAAGAAACCTCTGGTTACTAAGCAGTAAATACAGTAGGTTTCCAAGGATTCGAGATGGCTATCGTGTGCCTCAGTGACATATCTGCTGTTGAGGCATGACCTCTTCCCACGTGGTGATATAATGGGTGGATACTTGTTTGCCATCTGTGACCCAAACAAGTCCTCTGCTCTGTCCTCAAAAGAGCCCAGATCCACCACTCCCATCACTCCCATGGCCAGCCTTGACCCCAGCCCAAACATCTTTAACTGCTGACCACTTGCTCCTTGTTACTGCCCTTGCCTCAACTTGTGGTTCTCAATGCAGCAGCCAGAGAGTGAGCCTTTGAGGGCGAAGTCAGGTCCCATCACCTCTGTCTTCGAGACCTTCAGGCAGCTCCCATCTCGCTCACTAAGAGCTGTGGTCCTTACCCCAGGCAGGCCCATTCCTCACGGTCTCGCCCTGGACTCCTCTACCCCTCGCTCCTTCCACCCTGGCCACCTGAGCCTTTGCTGATATTGGACCCAGCAGACATGTTCCTGCCTCTGAGTCTTTTGCACTTGACTTTCCTTCTTCCTTCATTTTGGTCTTTACTTAAATGTTCCCATCTCAGAGAGGCTTCATCTAGAATTTTAACCTTCCCAGCTCCATTCTCTGGTTTTAGTTTTTCCCCTTAGCATTTATCTCTATTACATTATTATTTTCTTTATCTTGTTTAATGACTGTCATTTTTGCTGGAATGTGACTTTCTTGAGGGTGGGGCTTGCAGTATACAGTCACCCCCAGAACAAGGATGTACTCAGTATATCTTTCTTGCTGTTAACAAGCAGTGCTATTTTTTTTTTCTATATGTGTTTAGATATGGAGGCGAAATTTAGAGAACGAGATGAAAAAGAAGAGCAGTTGATAAAGGCAAAGGAAAAATTGGAAAATGACATTGCCGAAATAATGAAGATGTCAGGAGATAATTCTTCTCAGCTGACGAAAATGAATGATGAGTTACGTTTGAAAGAAAGGTCTGTATGAACATGAAGAGAATGAGTGCCCGCTTTAGGTTACACTTTGCAGCAGGGTCTATACATGGAGGGACCACAGGGTTAGAATTGCTGTGTTTTAAGATTTGTGTGTCCTATTCTTTTTTTCCTTCCTTGTGTGTGTTTGGGGGTGGGGGGCATTGAACCCAGAGCCTTGCGCATGCTAGGTGAGTGCTCTCCCACTGAGCTACACCCATAGACCTTTGTTCCTTTCTGTTACAACCTCAGTTTGTCCTGAATCAACTGGGTTTTTTTTTTTTAATTTTTGCTATGGGTTTTACCTATATCACTTGTCGAGAGAGGATGGAGTTAAGGAATACAATATTATTTATAGACTTTTTGGTGATTTGCAAAGAAATGACAATAACATTTTTTACAGGCAGTTAAAGGTATTTTTAACTTCAAAGTAATGATAGGTAACACTTAGTGAAGAGTTTACTTTGTGCCATGCACTATATTGACAGCTCATATGGAGTGCATTTTCTAATTCTCATAGTAACCTGATGAGGTGGGTATAGTATTCTTTTTTTTTTTCCTTTCAGTGCTAAGGATGAAACCCAGGGCCTCACACTTGCTTAACAAGTAATCTACCTCTGAGCTGAGCTATCTCCCTTTTTATTTTTTAAGACAGGGTCTCACTAGGTTGCCCAGACTGGCCTTGAACTTGTGATCCTCCTGCTTCAGCCTCCCGAATAGCTGGAATTACAGGCCTACACTACTTGTTATTAATTATCTTATTATTCCTATTTTAAAGAAAGAAACTGAGAAACCCAGACTTCCTGGGGTTGAGTAACTTGCCTGTGGTTTCAGATTTGGCTACCTGGAGCCCTGTTGCTCTTGCTACATGGTACTTTCTCAGTCTTGAGGCTTAATGTCTGTTCTTGTCTTTGTTATGAGGTTCTTATTGCTTTGGATTTTTTTTTCCTACATAGGCTCTCAAAAAAAAATTTTTTTAAGAGAGAGAGAGAATATTTTAATATTTATGTTTTAGTTTTTCGACAGACACAATATCTTTGTATGTGGTGCTGAGGATCGAACCCGGGCCGCACGCATGCCAGGCGAGCACGCTACCGCTTGAGCCACATCCCCAGCTCTCAAAATGTTTTTTATACAGCAGAAACTTCTCAACAGAATTTTTGATCCATTAGAATTCTACTTCTCAAAGTGTTAAGACTTGGAAAATGACAGGTACACCATCCATT
Organism: Callospermophilus lateralis; assembly: GCF_048772815.1. NCBI lineage: Eukaryota > Metazoa > Chordata > Mammalia > Rodentia > Sciuridae > Callospermophilus > Callospermophilus lateralis. The sequence continues at coordinate 158,167,966 of NC_135305.1, read as the reverse complement.
CACCCCCACACACTTCAGAGGTAGTGGTGGTTGGTGACCAGGCCTGATGTGAGGGAGGTATGCTGCACAGGTGTTATACAGGTAGAATCAAGAGGTGCCTACATGTTGCTTCCTGTGTTCTATGATTCATTCAGTAGCCCATCTTCCTGGAAGTGTCGAGCTTTCCATACATCCTTTTCCAGCCACACAGTTCTCTTTAAGCAAGAAATTCCAAGCTTTTTATTGCCGTTTTTGCATTCTTCCCAAGAGGTATTTTTAATGAGTTTTTGGTAATCTAGTCTGCTGAAAAAATAAATTTTCTTTAACATGTTTATTTTTCACTATGATCTAAACATAAAATAATCTTCACATTGTGTTAGTTGTCACTCTAAATAAAATATTTAGAACTATCATAGTTGTTAAAATTATTTAAGCAGGTGATTTTTTTTTTAGTTTGCCTAGTTCAGGTATTAATTACTCATAAATTTTATAATCATTATACAATTGTTATTAATAGTATACTTTTAATGTAATTCTTAAATTTAAAACATTCTTATGACCTGGCACCTTGTATTAAAACTTTTTTCCAGATGTGTGGAAGAATTACAGCTAAAACTTTCAAAGGCCAATGAAAATGCGAGTTTTCTTCAGAAAAGTATTGGGGAAATAACTCTTAAAGCTGAACAGAGCCAGCAGGAAGCAGCCAGAAAGCACAAGGAAGAAAGGAAAGAATTGGAGGAAAAATTGTTGGACCTGGTAAGGAGAGAGCAAGTGGGACTGTTGGCTGGCATGGAGGGCAGGGTTTTCCTGATTGGGCCAGATGACTCATTCCTTCCCTTGGGGTCTCTGCAGGAAAAGAAGGTGGAAATGAGCCACAACCAGTGTCAGGATCTGAAATCCAGGTATGAAAAGGCCAGTTCTGAGATGAAAACAAAGCATGAAGAAATCCTGCAGAACCTACAGAAGGTGTTGCTGGCCACGGAGGAGAAGCTGAAGGCTGCCCAGGAGGAGAACAGAGGCCTGATGCAGGAGATGGAGGACCTGAAAGTACAGGCTGACAAAGCCAAAGTAGGTCCTTGGGGTGTGCTGTTGTGGCGTTACAGCTCACTCGAGTTCTGCACCAAGGCTGCAGTTGCTTTGAAAGCAGTGGCAGACACGAAGCTTGAGCTGAACTTCACAAATGTTAACCGTTATCTCTGGACTGCAGGGTGGTGGATTGCATTTCAGGTCACTTCAAGCTTTTTGTACCAGGTACTCTTCCTTCTCAGCATGGAGATGGCTGCAGGTCTTTCCCCTGGATGTATTATGTAGCCATCACCACCCCCTTGGCTGCTTGTTTCTAGCTGGCACAAAGCATCCTATGCTGCTGGAGCTGTCTGCCTGCTTGTAGTAGTTTCCCTGGTGTGGGAAAAGTGTTTTCCTCTCCTCTTGGCTGAGCCTGCTGCCACCCTGCACTGGGGTTAGGAGAGGCAAGCTGCCAAAAAGCAGGAGGCAGAGCAAGGCCACATACGAGCCAGCAGTTAGAAATGGAGAGAGCCTTCTTGGACAAACAGAGCTCTCGCAGGAGAATTAGAACTCTGGATGCCTGGCACAGGGGCACACACCTCTAATCCCAGCTACTTGGGAGGCTGAGGCAGGAGGATCAAAATTTCAAAGCCAGCTTTAGCAACTTAGATTTGGTCTCAAAATAAAATTTAAAAAAGGGACTAGAGATGTAGCTAAGTAATAGAGCATTTGCCTAACCTGTGAGACCTGGGTTCAATTCAGGTTTAATTAATCCAAAAAAAAAAAAAAAATTTTTTTTTTAACCAAAAAAGGGCGAATTCCAAGAGGGCTTATCAACAAGGAAGCTGGGTTCAAGGGCAGTGAGGAAACATCCTCTTAGTGAATAGAGTAGAACTTGATATATTGAATTTCAGTTTATGGTGTTCAGGTTGCCTCTCTGCCCCAATATTTTCTTTGACGCTGGTAACTTAACTTCCTACTACAATTGAACTTTTTTATTGCTCAAAGAAAAGTAAATACTTATCTTTTTGTGTTTTTAAAGTATTAGAGAAATGTTTATGTAGGAGTTTAGTAGAAATAAATTAGAAAATAACTTGAGACAAATCCTATCGAAAACTTCCTGCTGATTAAGGTCGTATGACATAGTGCGTGTCAAACATAAGAGGCAGCAGCTTCCCTCTGCCTATGCTGGCGGTAAGGCTCCCTCTTCTCCGTAACTCTCCAGTTTTATATGAGCCATTTAGCACTGGTTATGGCTCCCTATCTTTTGTTTATGTGGTTCCTTTATTTTAAATATTTTTTAAAATATTTTTTTAGTTGTAGATGGACACAATGCCTTTATTTTATTTATTTTTATGTGGTGCTGAGGATCGAACCCAGGCCTCACATATGCTAGGCAAGCGCTCTGCCACTGAGCCATAGCCCCAGCCCTGTGCAGTTCCCTTGATCTGGACTCGACTTCGAGTTTTTTAGTATTTCCTTTAACATGTGGTAGTCTGACCATACCACAGCATTTTTTGTTTGTTTTAATATTTTTTAAAATTTTTGTTGTATTCATTGTGGTCAAATTATCTTATAAATCAATATATTTTTAAAAATCTACTCAATCACCATAGCCTATAAGTTGTTCTGTATTTAATAAATTACTGGGGCTAAGCCACACTCAGCCCAGTGACTGTCATTTTGGCAAAGTCATGCAGTTAGGTTGAAAAGCATCAGTTTATTTTCCCTTGCTGTCATCCTCTCCCTTGTATTTGGTTAATATATACTCATTTTTTGTAGTTTTTTGTATATTTAAATTTTTTTCTATAAATCCTTTCTATAATAGCAATAATTAGATAATAGGAATGGCAAGAGAATCTTATGCCCTGATGCCAAAATCAAGCTACTCTTTTTATTTTCTAGTCTAGGGAGTTATCAGGTTGTTTCAAAGAAAATCAGCGAGTAGATTTATAAGCATGTTGCAAAGCTGACTTTGCTTTGTATCATCCCTTTATGGGCTGTTTCTCTGGTTTCTTCCCCTTATTCACATAGTTTCTGTTAAGTTTATGGTAGAAAATTTTAGACTTTTACCATGTAGGCTACATTAAGTTATTTGGGCTTGCATTTGTCTGCTTGATTTCATTTTTGTTTCCATTCTTTCCATCTTCTGTTTCTGTAGTCGCTAACTTATTTGTTAACATCAGCCAAAAAAGAAATTGAACTAATATCAGAAGAGCTGAGGGGTCTGAAATCAGAGAAGCAGCTTCTTGCTCAGGAGGGGAATGCTTTAAAGTTAGAAAAAGGTTCGCTTTTATCAAAGATTGTAGAAGTGGAGGCCAAAATGACTTTGCTTCAGGAAGACCAGCAGAAACTGTGGTCAGTGAATGAAACTCTTAATTTAGAGAAGGAGAAAGTCTTAGAAGAAAAACAAGATGTTGAAAAGCTTTACCAGCAGGAACATCTCCATAAAGAATCTTTGGCTGTCGAGAGAGAGAAATTGCTTAAAGAAATCAATGTTGCACAGGAAGAACTCTTAAAGATACATAGGGAGAATGACTCTTTGCAAGCTTCCAAGGCAGGTGTGCAGGTGCTCATTGATGAGCTCCGGTTCCTCAAAGATACCATGACAGCTGAGTCGGAGAAGGCGAGGACAGAAAAAAACCACTTGGAGGATCAGATCAAGAAGCTTACTGCAGAAAATCTCCTCTTAGTAAAAGATAAGGATGACATGATTCAGAAGCTTCAGAGCGCTTATGAGGAGCTAGTCAAGGATCAGAAAGCTTTGGTCCAGGAGATTGAAGAGCTCACGTCAGAGAAGAAGTCAGTGGTAGAGAAGAAGTCAAGCCTTGATAATGCATGCCTGGTCCTGAAAACAGAACGAGATGACCTCCTCCAGAGAAACAGAGACCTACAATTTGAGAAGGACGTGCTGCGTCAGGGTCAGGAAAAGCTGAATGCCAACTTGGAGGCTGCCCTCCAGGTCAAGCAGCTGCTCAGCACAGAGGCTGGGACGCTGCGCACGCAGCTGGACTGTGCCAGCAAAGCACTGAGAAAGGCTGAGCTGGAGACAAGGCAACTTCAGGCCACCAACACAAGCCTCACAAAGCTCCTGGAGGAGATTAAGACCAGTCGAGCGATCACAGACTCTGAGTGCATCCAGCTTCTCCACGAGAAAGAGACTTTGGCAGCCTCTGAAAGGAAACTCCTGGCCGAGAAGGAGGAACTTCTAAGTGAAAATAGGAATATCGCTGAAAAATTCAGCAAGCGCTCGGAAGAAGCCACCCATGTCGAGAAGAGCCTGAATGAGAAGATCACATATCTAACTTCTGAGAAAGAGATGGCTTGTCAGAAAATAACTAAGCTTAAAAAGCAACAGGAGAGTCTCTTGCAAGAAAAATCAGCCCTGGAAATGCGAAATGGAGATTTACTTGCAGAGAGAGAAAGTTCCATCAAAGCCATAGGAGACCTTAAAAGGAAGTATGATCAAGAGGCTGCAAACAAAAGGATAATTGTGCATGAGAAGATGAAACTACTCAGCAGTGTTGATGCTTTGAAAAAAGAACTTCTAGAGAGAAAAAGGGAAAACCAGGAACTGGTGACCAGTAAGTGTGACCTTTCTTTGATGCTGGAAGAGGCTCAAAATGCCAAAGAGAATCTTGAAAAAGAACACACCAATATGATGCAAGCAAAGGAGAATCTGAACGCTGAGCTTAAGACTTGTTGCTGTGAAAAGAACATTTTGCTGAGGGATGGCTTGAACCTGCAAGAAGAATGTCAGAAGTTGAACAAGACGATCCATGAAATGCAGCAGTCCTTAATGCTGGAAAAAGAGGCCAGAGTGAAGGAAAACGAGTCATCCTTATATGAAAACAATCAACTCCACGGGAGAATGGTGCTCCTGCAGCAGGAGGTGGAGGAGTTAAGAGTGTGTACTGAACAGCTCCAGTCTGAGAAATTCACATTAATCCAAGAAAAGACTAAATCGGAGCAAAAGGTGGTAGAGATCATTAAAGAAAAGGAACTCTTGAGTGTGGAAACAGCTCAGCTCGCTGCCAACATAGAGACCCTGAAAAGCGATTTTGCTACCTTGTCCAAGTCCAAGTTGGAACTGCAGGAGCTGCACAGCTGCCTCTCCAAGATCCTGGGTGACCTCCGGCTGAACCATGAAGTGACTGTGGCTGAGAGAGCCCAAGTGATACAAGACAACAAGAACCTTCTGGCTGAGAAAAGAGAGCTGATGCTTAGAAAGGATGAGATCCTGAAGGAGAAGGAAAAGCTGGAAGAAAGCTACTTCATTCTCCAGAAGGAGATTAGCCAGCTGGCCCAAACCAATAGCCACATTTCAGCCAACCTCCTAGAATCTCAGAGTGAAAACCGTACTTTGAGGAAAGACAGGAGCAAGCTTACCCTTAAAATTAGAGAGCTTGAGACTCTTCATTCATTTACGGTAAAGTGAGAGGTTCAAGTATCAAGATCTCAGACTCCTTACTAACCCTGTGCATTAACATTAGTGGCTTAGTTGATTTTTCCTTATTGTTATTTATGCAAATCCACCTCATTAAATGGGTTGCTTTTATGTTTCCAGTTGTTCGTTACGATCTGCAAGGGCATTTATTTATTAAATGCCTGAGTGCAGACGTCTTACCCCATTTGGGAAGAAGTTGCAAACTGTGAATAAAAAGAATTTATTTTTTAACTTAAGGGGAAACTTTGTGAAAAAACTAACTGTGGTTTTTAGAGTCTTAAGAAAATAATAGACTGGGCACAGTGGCACACACATGTAATCCTATCAACTCCAGAGCCTGAGGCAGGAGGATCATAAGCTTGAGACCAGCCTCAGCGACTTAGCAAGGCCCTATTTCAAATCAAAAATTAAAAAGGCTAGGGATGTGTAGCTCAGTGGATTCAGTCCCCAGTACCAGGGGAGAAAAAATAGGCAATGATAGAATGGGCATATATTAAACTATAGTATCTGCTGTTTGGCTCTTAACTGTTTGATTGGGTCTGTCCATTGGAGTTGAATGATTTCACTGAAATCTCATGACCAAGGATGGGGCAGGTATAACGTGGAATGCCCATGAAATTCATTAGACTAAATGAGAATGTAAGTAAGTGCCTAGAAAGCTTTTAATTTATTTTTATGATTATTTTTATATTAGGCAGCTAAGAATTTACCTCCAATTTGCACACATCTTTTTTTATTCACAGTCATAATATAAATTCATTATCCATAGTTTCTCTCATAGACTTTTCCATTAAATGCTTCTCATGAAACACCTCAGTTTTATGTTATAAATGCCCAAATAATTTTTATCTTGTATGGAAGCTTTCCAGCCTAAATTGAGTGATTTCAAAAGCTCCAAATTTGAAATAGCAAGAATAGTGTTTTCTGTTTTTTTGGGTTTTGTTTTTTGTTATTGTTGTGGTTGCTGGGTTTGATGGCACACACATCTGTAATCCCAGTGACTTGGGAGGCTAAGGCAGGAAGATGACAAGTTCAGCCTCAGCAATTTAACAAGACCCTAAGCAACTCAGCGAGACTGTCTCAAAATGAAATGGACTGGGAATGTGACTCTCTGGTAAAGTGCTCCTGGGTCAATCCTCAGTAACAAAAAAAACAACAACAAAAAAAAGTTTTTAACTTAGAACAGTAAATGTAATTAGGAGAAATTCAGTTTTCTAGGGTTGTCATTCTTTATATCACTAAATAGCCTCTCAAATGTAGGTCAGAATGACGAAGGCGTGATAGTCAGTGTAACTAGGAACTGTCCCTGGAACGTGGAGATTGAGAGGAGTCCAGAAACATGGAAATGGTGTGAATGTCAACTTACTGAGGAGTGGCAGGGAAGGGTCTGACTTTGCTTCGGAGTGAAGGCCCTCTGCTTTCATGCTGGGTGGGGGCTGTCTGTAGGCGGTGTGTCTCCTCAGCCACATAACACTCAGCTGCCAGTGCAGCCTTCCTCACGTTATCTTCTTGTGTTCAGGCTGCTCGGACTGCGGAAGATGCCATGCAGATAATGGAGCAGATGACCAAGGAGAAGTCCGAGACACTGGCCTCCCTGGAGGACACCAGGCAAACAAACGCAAAACTGCAGAGCGAAGTAATCAGACTTAAATGGCTTACTGACCTCACGGGACGCCTGATCCTAACTCAGGATTGGGTGTTTTTTGGAAGCATGGCCTTCCAGAGGTTTGATCCCTGGAAGGTACACTCGAGGTTTGATGGAGTGTACACCAGGGCCATGAGGATGTTTGATAAAGTGTATCACTTTATTACTTATTTAGTAGGATGAACCTTTAAAAATTGAGGGGAAAACCTTGAGAGTGTGGTTTTTGGTTAATTACTTAGGGATAGCACTGGAGAGAGAGAAGGCTGATGACATTCCCTACTCTCAGATTCTTTTTTTTTTTTTTTTTTTTTGATGGTGCTGGGGATTGAACCTAGGGCCTTGTGCATGTGAGGCAAGCCCTCTACCAACTGAGCTATACCCCCAGCCACTAGATTCTTTATGTCATATGCATTTTTTTCTCCTCAATTCTCTCCCAACCTGGAGTCACTAAATTCCATTTTGCAGCCCCAGATTTAATGTAGGCCTTTTGTTGGCCAAGTTTAGTGCTGATTTGCTTTTGTGTCAACTTGAATTAGTCATTTCTGAAGCTGAGACAAATTTGTGGTGTCAAGATATTTTGATTTTTATCCACAAGTAGCATTTCTCCTTGGCTCTTCTTTGATTCCCCTATTCCCACCCTTCTATCTTATACCAACCCATTCTTTCCTTGGAAAGCTGTTGTCTAAATATCTAGAGGACTGATTTATTAAAATGAGTGTGTGAAAATCTGTACAACTCCAGATGCTTCTTAAAGTTACAGGCAGGTAAGATACTAAACCAAAAAAGCAAGAGAAGGGAATGAGCCTGGTGTTGTGGTGTATGAATATAATCCAAGCTACTTGGGAGACTGAGGCAGGAGGATCACAAGTCTGTGGCAGCCTGGCAATTAGACCCTGTTGCTTCGTGGTATAGCACTTGCCTAGCATGTATCAGGCCCAGGGTTCTATCCCCAGCACCTCAAAATAAAATAAATCACAAAATGATAATCTGAATTAGAAGCTAGAGTATTTGAGAAAATTTGGGGGAAAGTTTCTAGTCATTGAAGATGGACTCAGGGAAAATTGTGTCCTCCCATGGATTCTCCTCCCTGGATATACCTGTGGTAGCCAGATTACAAGACTGAATGAACCATTTCTTGTGACTTTTTTCCTTGTTCTGGAAATCTAGAATGTTAGAAGGTATTTAAAGGAAGGTACGGTTTTTGAAAACTGGCAAGACATAGGGCCGGGAGTGTTACCCAGTGGTAGAGCACTTGGCTGGCAGCACAAGGCCCTGGGTTTGATCCCCAGCATTGCAAAAACAAAAACTAGCAAGACGCTTTCCTGGATTTTTGGCAGGTGACATGGCAAAAGGAGTCTGACATTTCTCCCTGACTATGGGAAACAAGAACACAAGGAGAGAGCCAGCATGGCCCATCCCTGCTGGTTCTCCCACCAGGGGTCCAGATCCAGGACCAGTCACATCCCCTCTGTTCCCTGGCATATCTGGCTCTCCACCAGGGCTCAGGCTCTAACCTGGCTATGAGTGCTGTGGGCAGTGGTGGGGCTGAGGGGTGAGAGTGCCCGCAGTCTTCCTGTATGCTTGGTCCCCTTTCAGGTTGAGGTTCAGATTGATGACTAATTTTTTTCCAGTCTATATATATTTTGTTCAAATAAATGCTTTTGTAACAAGGACTGTGTAAATTTGGTCCTGATATTAAACTATGTCATATCATATGTTACTATTCTGTGGGGGAAGAAAAGGGATTTCATTTCAATATAAGGAATAACCCTTGCTGATGTCGATGTGCTTTACAATTTCTTTCTTGTTTTTTAAAAATGAATCATACTTGAATAGTATGCTCAGTAATAATTACTGAGAATTGTGCACAAGATGAAGGAAAACTTTTGTTTTAATTTATGTAGCAAATCAGTTTGACATTTTGGTCAGGTGTACACAAAATGGTCGGACTCACTGTAAGAAGGATTGCAGTTTATAATAGATGCATCCATCATTTGTGATTTCTTTTTTTTTTTTTTTTTAATATGGACACAATATCTTTGTTTTATTTATTTATTTTAATGTGGTGCTGAGGATCGAATCCAGTGCCTCACGTGCGTGGCAAGCACTCAACCACTGAGCTACAACCCCAGTCCCATTTATGATTTCTTTACCCCTGTGACACTTTTTTTTTTTTTTTGCAAGTGACTATTTTCATCTATTTTTAAAAATATGCATTTTCATGAATAATTTGTCTATCCAACCATACCATTGGAAAATGAAAATATTTCACAAGACTTTTTCTTTTGGTCTTTAAGTTGGACACGCTTAAAGAAAACAACTTGAAAAATGTGGAAGAGCTGAACAAATCAAAAGAACTTCTGACTGTAGAGAATCAAAAAATGGAAGAATTCAGGAAAGAAATGTAAGTTAATCTCCTTGAGAGAAATCACATAACTTATTTTAAATTGCAAAAGTGAAAACAGTTATTTAGAAAATATTTGAAAAGCACATAAAGCAAAAATAGATATGCCCTTCTGTATCCCAAATACTATTTCACCCCCAGAGGCCACCTCAGTAACCAGGGGTAAGTCAGAATGACAGTTAAATTAAAGGATCATAGGGAACCATGTGCTGCCTGATGAGTTAAGATGTTTTAGATTCAAATGTGACTTTGTAAAGCTAAAAAATACCCAAGTAGAATCAGACATTTAGAGTAGTCTGCTTACGTGACAGCCAGTCTTAATGTTTTGAACATCAGATCCTTTATTTAGAACTCCTGCAAGATTTTTCTATAGAAAATAAACAGTAGCACGTCACTTGCAAGACTTTCAGTATCAAATTTGGCATGGACACTAAATGGCCAGCATTTTAGAGGACTTCAGTTTAGGATGTGTCCTCAGCCTGCCCCTTGGCTTAGGCTGCCAGACCATTCATGTTTCCTTTAACACCAGCCTAGTCCTGGTTTTTCATGTTTGATTTATTGTAATTATCAGAGATTGGTGTTTACCTGGCATTTTAAGTGATGGTTACAGTGTAGATCTCATTTAGTCTTCTATTTGATGACTATACTGTATCAACTGTATGAACCTAAAAATCTAAAAGTTAATCTGGTGAATATGTGAGTGTGTGTGTCCTTCATGCTAGGTACAAAAAGCTAGGAAGGACACACAGATAAATTAGATGTGAGTCCTGCCCTTTAAGGGTTTATATCACTTATTTCCAGTTCTAATAAAACAAACAGATCCATTCCTCAATACTCTTTGTTCATGAGGCTTGGATTAAATTAGTGCATGTCTAGTTCTTCTAGGAATTCTTCAGATTCTCCAAGGAATAGTTTGATCCATTCTCCTCACCTCAGGATCATGCACCTCAAGCTGTTGGTGACTGATTCCCCTCTTCAGCCTCAGGGTTGACAGTGTTCTTTTACCTTGTGTTTCAGCAGTTCCCACCAATTCCATCCACACAGTTTATTACATGTTTATAATTATGATTATGGCCATTGGGGGAGTCTTAAATTGCCAAAGCCAAGTAACACAAATAGACTATTGGACACTGTGACAGGAAAAAAGCCTTCATTACAGTATGGCAATTTAATTGGATTCAAAGAAGATGGGATTATTTAGTCTAGGATTTTCCCTTGTGACACAAGTAGTTATGTTAACCTTGAGCGTTTTGGAACACTGAGTTGACTTTAGTTCATTTGTGTCACACAGGCAGCTAGTGAGGGAGGATGTGAGCTGCAGAAGATTCCCTCACCAACCTCCCACTGCCATAGTCCCACTCCTGAGCTCTCTGGGCCACACTAGGTAATGGAGGGGGCAGGGCCAGAGTGGATCTACCCAAGAGAGCTCTTGGAATTTAGATAACATTCCTGCAATAGTATTTAGAAATATTGTAGTGGTTATTACGTTGGTCTAGTCTTTCAGTGAGATTACCCTTCAATGGTCAGAGTCCTAAGCCCTGTCATATCACCTACCTACCCCAATCAATGTGGGGTTGGTTTCTCCCATTAAGATATAAATTTTGGGGCTGGGTATGGCTCAGTGGTAGAGCACTTCCCTAGCATGCAAGAGGCCCTGAGTTCCCTCTCTATGTTCAAAAAGGAAGAAAGCAAAATTGTGTTTGTCTTTTTGCCCCTTTTGTATTGTTCTGCTAATGACAATCTTGCTTCGTGCCTGTGGAAGCAAAGGATTGGGGGTAAAAGACTTTGGCTCTAGCTGTTATCACAGTAACCGGAGCCTGTCCTCCCTATTGCTGCTCCCTGAGGAAGAAGAAGGTCCCAGTGCAGACTGAGCCCAGGCTGTCCCACCAAGCTTGAGGAAACTCCATCTTTTGTGCACCCTGTGAACCCTAATCTGATTGTGCTTCTGGGGCCAGATTGCAATTTTCCATAGATGCTTCAGGAGGGAGGCCCAGGGAGTCTGCTCAAACCCTGTCCCAGTACTCATTGTTCCCTGTCCTAGACTGGGCCACACTTCAAGACCATCTGCTATCAAAAGACCATGTAATGTGAGCAGCACTTCTCAAAGCAGCGTGGTGGTTTTGTGCCCCTTAGTTGCATTCCTCGGTGCTCAAAGCTGGAGAATGAGCAGCTGCCCGTTTCCCTGAGGTTGGACATGTCTTCCAAAGCTGTCCTGGCATCTTTCTTCACCCGATAGGACTGAGCTCCCTAGAGAAAAAGGGTTGCCAGCTGGTTGTGGGGTATGCACCTGTAATCCCAGTGACTCAGAGACTGAGGCAGAAGAATAGGAACTTTGAGACCAGCCTGGGCCCCCAGCCAGACCCTGTCTCAAAAGGAAAAAAGGTGGGGATTCCAGTATAGATGGGAGTTCTCCCAGGAAACTCTCCTATAGGACATTGGCCTATGGGAAACCAGCACTGGTAATTGAATGATTTTCTCCACTGTGCTACTTACTAGACTGATTTTAGGAAAACCCTTAATTTTAGCTAGGGAATATGTTAATAAAATGGTCTCTCACTGATATGTAACTTTGTATCTTAGAAAAAATGCTATAAGCAATATAATTTTTATTTAGTAATAAATTAGGATTTATTTAGCATGAATAGATTTATGATGGATTCATGAGAAAAAAGTTTACAAGTCAATATTAACAATGTTTATTTTGTTTCTTGGGTGTTTTTGTTTTTTTGGTGTTACTGGGGACTGAACCCAGGGGCGCTTAACCACTGAGCCATATCCTCAACCTTTTTATTTTGAGACAGGATCTCACTAAGTTGCTGAAACTGGCTTTGAAATTGAGGTCCTCCTGCCTCGGCCTGCTGGGATTACAGGCGAGCGCCACCTCCCCTGGATGCCTGCCTCTCGGTTGTAAAGATGTAGAATCCTTTCTGTTTCAAGACATCTTGTCCCACAGAAAAGTAGCTTCTTTAAAAATTGTTAGAAATGTTTTCATGGGTGTTTTCGGAATCCTGCCTGAGTATCTCCACAGTTAGGGATGTGGGAGTTCCTTCTATGAAATTTATGTCTTTACTAGAGACGAACTAAATGGTGTCCTTTTATTTGAATTGCTTCCAATTCTTTTGGTTCTATGACTTAATGACATGATTTAGAGCAAATCTTCTCTCAGTTTTAGTTTTATAATCTTAAAATATAAGTATATATTATCCTTCCTGTGCGTTGAGGGTTAAATGAGAAAATGTACATGAAAGCATTTTTTAAATTATAAAAGTGTAAGTTCCATTTTCATAGATCAATACTTGAGGATATTTTGACTTCAAGTATTTTAGATTACTTCTTTGACTCCTTGTTTTAATTTTCCTTACTGTAGCCTCTTAATATAAACCAAGAGTTTAAAAAATTTTAAAAGATAAAATCACTAGGCACAGTGGTGCATGCCTGTAATCCCAGCTACTCAGGAAACTGGGGCAGGGGGATCACAAGTTAGAGGCCCACCTGGGCAACTTACTGAGATTCTGTCTCAAAATAAAATGAAAAAAGCTGGAGCTGTGGCTCAGTGGTAGAGCACTTATCTAACATGTGCAAGGCCTTAGGTTCAATTTCCAGTACCCGCCCCCCCAAAAAAAAGCAGGGGGGATTTTTAAGAGGGAAGAAAGAGAGGAGCAGCACAGATATCACTGTGATGTGACAGGCACACAAATGCTGAGACCAGAAGGCCTCTTGAAGGTAGTAACCACCTGAGAAGTGCAATGTTTGACTTATGATTTAATCAGAAGTAAAATCTTCCGATTTATCAAGGATTTTTGGACTTTGGCCAGATGAACTTCAACTGCAGTGTGTAGTGTGGGCATGTTTATATATGTCTGTGTGAGTGAATGATACAGCAATAGATAGATCCATAATTAAAATCATGCCTTCTAGCTTTTGAGTCACTAATTACCTGAAACTAAAATTCCTTCTCACTTTTTCTTCATTTGCTAAATATCTCTAGGTCTAATTTAGTGTTCTAAGAGAATTTTTGTGTAGATTGATTTCCCCCAAATCTTCATGAAGTCCTCACAGTATGCATATTATAGGTAGGTGGAGAATTAAAAACCCAGAGATTGAAGATGCCAAGCACTGCCACCCATTAGACAATGAAGTTAAAAATAGATGTGTTCATGCATCAGCAGATGGATTCATGCCCAGATGACTGGATTCAGAATTCAGCCACATATGACAGCCTTTGAGTGGAGATTCACCAGCACAGGCTTATTTAAAATTCACAATTGCATCAAAACCTTCCATGGCACAAAATTAATACCCAGCAATCAAGTAAAACATTTTAAATATCCATGTGTTGAGGATAATAATTTAGAATGTGTATTTTGGTTTAATTTTAATAGTGAGAAGATATTTACTAAACATACCTTCCCTGTAAATACCTGCCTAGGTAAAAATACTTGTGGTATGGGTTAGCAGGCTATATTATATTTTAATTTGCTTTTAAAAAAATTATTAGCATTAATGAAAAGAGTACCATGAAATAAAATACCTAATGCTTAATTGGGAAGCCATTTCCTTAGGCATTTCATTTCTAGGCGTCCTAAAAGTCTGTTCAGATTCACATCAGTACTTGACTCTGACAGTTACTGGCAAATGGAACCATTAGATTTTTATGACTAACAGAGAAAAACAGATTATAGATCTGTGCAGGTAGAACAGAAAGCCTTGGCAGCAAATTAAACCACTTTATTAACATTAATGGACATATTCCTAAAGATGGGAGGACTATACTGACCTTCTCATTTATTTCATTGCAAAATTCCCTTTCATGTGGAGTAAGTGTGATTGGTGGGAGAATGGCTATAGTGTTTATTAGGTTTTAAAAAACAGTAAATTGTGGACAGCTGCCCTCCTTTTAGAGGTTAAAGCCATGAGGCCCCTCCTGTGTGTAGATAACACTGTCTCCTGTTATTATAGAGCTTATGGGGCACGTGACCCAGGTCTATTTTCCTCAGTGCTTATGAAGCTGGTTGTCTCCCACAGTTTCCTTGCCTGTCTTGTTTCTATGGTAACCCTGCACTCACTGTCCTTGCAGAGAAACCCTAAAGCAGGCGGCAGCTCAGAAGTCCCAGCAGCTTTCGGCACTGCAAGAAGAGAACGTCAAACTTGCCGAGGAGCTGGGGAGAAGCAGGGACGAAGTCACAAGTCATCAAAAGGTCAGTAGACCTTTGGTGGGGTTTCTGGATCTGCTGTGCTGACATCTACTGCTGTTGCAGTGCTCCTGGAGGCTGCTCAGGTCTCCTCAGTGTGGTCGCGCCCATTTCAAGTGGGATTTCCGGCTACCTGTGCTGTGTGTCTCCTTGCTTTCAAGTGTGCTGTGTAAAATTCAGGTCAGAAGTGAACTGACAGATCCACTAACAAAAATAAAATAAAAGAACACAAGACACTTGATCTCGCAAGCAAGTAGGAAAAAAAGGTCCTTATTAGGTGATTGTAGCAAAGCATTTAAATGGAAGGGGACAATATCTTCTTACCATTGCTTGGATTTCAAAATTATTTTTCTCAAGATTTTTTTTCATCAGAATTGGTTTTAAGGAAGCAGACTTTAAGAATATGGATTTTGGGGCTGGGGCTATAGTTCAGTGGTAGAGGGCCTGCCTCACATGTGTGAGGCACTGGGTTCGATCCTTAGCACCACAATAAAAAATAAATGAATAAAGATATTGTGTCCGGGGCTGGGGATGTGGCTCAAGCGGTAGCACGCTCGCCTGGCATGCACGGGGCGCTGGGTTCGATCCTCAGCACCACATAAAAAATAAAGATGTTGTGTCCACCGAGAACTAAAAAAATAAATATTGAAAAATTTTCTCTCCTCTCTCTCTCTCTCTCTCTCTTTAAAAAAAAAAAGATATATGGATTTTTGTGGGAGAGTTGACAGTTGATTTTAAATAGAACTCTGCTTTTCAAGAATTGTTCAAGCATTTCCTAATGAAATTGAATATATGTGCACTAGTGTGCATTTGATATACATATATATATATATAGTTGGATGGAGATATATATATATATATATATATATATATATATATTGGATCTATATAGCCATTTGCTTCTATATTTAAATTACAGAGGTTCCTGACAGAAGTTGATTAGCCATGGGAATAAAATTGATTATAAAGGATGCTGTATTCTGGGCAGAGATTGTGGTTCATGGTATGTGGGAGACACTGGGTTTGATCCTCAGCACCAGGGTATTGTGTTTATCTACAATTAAAAGTATTAAGAAAAAAAAAGGACGCTGTATTCTGCTTTGTATTCCTTGCTAACAGTTGAATCAGAGTGTTGAATTGTTAAGTCACTTCTGCTGTCAGAGCAGGAGCTTTAAATTTTTTAGGAGACTTTTTTTGTATAGTCATTCATTCTTACTTTGATAATACAAAGGGAAAAAGAAATTTTTCCCCATTGTGTCTTGCAAACGTTAATTTTCACTTGGGATGGAGGAGTTTGGGGTCATTGTATTGAGTGCTCATTGATACAGTGCAGTTTGTGGTGAAAGCATTTTTAGGAAAGTCGATTTCAGACTTTAAAGGAGTCACGGGGTCTCCTGAGCTCCTTCCAGTACTAAGTCCTTTAAAGTCTTCATTATAGCATTCCACAGTTTTCTTATTTCATGAAAGAAGTGCCATGTCTCTCCAGAGCCCAAGATGGTGATGCTCGTGCTGGTGATAGTAGCTTTACAGGCTCTTACTGTGTGGCAGGCACAAATAGATGACAGCTATCATCTCAGTCATTACCACAATTCTGCATGGGGGCACTAATGTTATCCTGTTCATGAAAGAGGAAATGGAACCACAGGGAACATAAGCATTTGCTCAATATTATTCAGCAAGTAGTGTCAAGAGATACTTGTCATCTTCTGATTTGGATCTGGAAAAGAATCAAAGTGTGTTGACTATGTAGAGTCAGTGCATGTCTTTTGATCAGCGAGTGAGAAATTGGAGTTCATGAAAAATAGCAGCCCTTTGACCAGCAGAGGTTCTTTTTTTTCCTGGCACTAGCTAGAACATCTAAAACATTTGACATTTAAATACCAGTGTGTCCACCAAGACTTGGAAGAGAAGGATTTCAGTCAAGTGCTGAGTCTGTTCCCTTCTCCTTTTTTTTTTTTCTCATTTCATTTAATATCTTGTTAGAAAGAATAGATTCTATAAATCAGAACAGAAATCATCCTCTTATGTTTTGAGCTTAACTGGACTGACAGATTGCTTGTCTCTTGCTTAGTGCTAGAAGGAGCTCAGGAGACCCTAGTGAGATCCATTGTTACATACTCATATGTGCACATAATGTAATTTAGTCAAGTTCATTCCCCAGTACCTCCCCTTTTCCTCTCCTGGTCCCCTTCCTCTATTCATTTGGTATCCTTTCTATTTTCAAGAGTTACCTTGCCCTTTTCCCCCTATTTTCTCTCTAACCTCCACATAGAAGAGAAAACATGACCTTTGACTTTCCAAGTGAGACTCATTCACTTAAAATAACTTAGAAGCACCCTTAGTTTATAAAAAATTAATTCATTAGGCTCTATTATACTTTCAAAATGTGTGTGTGTGTGTGTGTGTGTGTGTGTTGCTGAGGATTGAAGCCAGAGCCTCATGTGTGCTAGGCAAGCACTGTACCACTGAGCTACATCCAAAGCAGTTTTTATTTTGTTTTGAGACAGGATCTTGCTGAGTTGACCAGGCTGTCCTTGAACTTGCAATCCTCCTGCCTGAGTAGCTAGGATTACATGCCCAGCATCTGCAGAGCCCAGAGTTCAATTCCTAGTATCATGCCAAAAAACAAGTAAAGAAACAAAAAGTTGGAGAGTGATAGTAGCCATTGTTGTTCTGCATTAGAAACCTCATGTGACCTGACTGCCGAGGAGCTGCGTGAAGCGGGTACTTTTGCAATTGGAGGGGAATCAACTGCTTATCCATTGTCCTCTGGAAAGGAGCTGGCTAAGCCAGAAACAATCTACCTGTGTGCATTCTGTGTGGCCTGCTTTCTCTATCAGACAGTTCTCTCCAGCTAAAACTTTTTTGGTGGGGTGGCGGGGAAGTACTGGGTATTGAACCCCAGGACTCTCTACCCACAGAGATGTATCCCCAGACCTTCTTTTGTGAGGGGGTGTTTTTTGTTTTGTTTTTTGTACCAGGGATTGAGCCCAGGGGCACTTAACCATTAAGCCACATCCATAGCCCTTTTTTTAAAAAAGAATTTTTTGTAGTTATAAATGGACAGCATGCCTTAATTTTATTTGCTTATTTTTTTGTATGTGGTGTTAAGGATCAGACCCAGTGCCTCACCCATGCTAGGCAAGCGCTCTGCCACTGAGCTACAGCCCCAGCCCTTCCAAAGCCTTTTTTATATTTTATTTTGAGACACAGTCTCATTAAATTGCCAAGGCTGTCCTTGAACTTGTGATCCTCTTGCCTTGGCCTCCCAAGTTGCTAGGATTTCAGGCATGCACCACTGTTCCTGGCTCCAACTAAAATTAGGTCTCCTTTCCAAGTTGGCTTTTTCATTTTAGGTGGAGAGAAGGGCAATAGCCAGGATCAGATAGGATTATGAGCAGCAGAAGTGTTTGATATATCTGGTATCAACAGTGACAGCAGTCTTTTAGTGTTGCACAGAGTGCGTTGTCTTTTAAGAGAGAATATATTAGATCGAACTGTATGAAATTATTTTCTTCAGCAGCCTAACAGTAGGCATAACTTAGCCCCTCTTGATGACTCCAAAGTGATGAAGCTTGAATTAAGGTTGCCCTGATTGTTTGCTGCCCATGTTTCTTGTCACCTCAGGTTGGTTTGTGTGTATGTGTACATGTGTGCTTATGTGCATGCGTGTGTGTGTGTGTGTGTGTGATAAAATACACGTAAAAGTTGCTTTTAATCGTTTTACGGTGTATAGTTCAGTGGCGTTTAATTGAGCATTTCTAGTGTTGTGTGACCACCACCTCTATCTAGTTCCAACACATTTTCATCACCCCAAGAAGACCCTGTACCATGAGGCAGGCCCTTCTCATTCTGCTTCCCTGGCCTCTGGCAGCCAGTTTTTTGTTTCTGAGGACTGGCCTCTTCTGGACATTTCACAGAAATAGGAGCACATGCTGTGTGGCCCTTCGTGACTGGATTCCCTCACGGAGCATGTTTTGCATTTATCCAGATTGAAGCATGTGTCAGTCCCTACTTTGTTTAGGAGTGGGTGCTCCCTTCCTTCCCAGGGCGGGATCGTGTTCTGCTGGATGGTGTACCACAGTTTGCTCATCCTCTTGGTCAGTGTTGTATGCCTCCTTTCTCCACTCAGACTGTCACCAGTCCCTGTTGCCTGCAGCCCATCCTACAGCAGCTGCCTCTAGAATCTTATAGAGGACAGGAAATCCTCCTTTCCTTAACAGCAGTTCTAAATCTTGCCACACTGTTCACACTTACCATTTTATACTCTTTTCTTTAAGAGAGGAATCTGGTTTTTGCCTTTATTTTTCACCTCC
This sequence comes from Callospermophilus lateralis, assembly GCF_048772815.1. Taxonomy (NCBI): domain Eukaryota; kingdom Metazoa; phylum Chordata; class Mammalia; order Rodentia; family Sciuridae; genus Callospermophilus; species Callospermophilus lateralis. Next base: position 158,148,978 of record NC_135305.1, on the reverse strand, counting down.
CATTTCCCATCCCCTGCTGCCTGCTCTTAGCCACCAGTGCACTCCAGAAATGGCTCTGACTAAAGTCATCACTTAGTAATGGCGAAATTGAGTGGCTTCCTTCTGCTCTCTCTGAGCCCTTAGCCTTGCCATCGATGTACCCCAGCTTTCCTGCTGACTCCACCCCTGTGCCTGCTTCTCTGCTCACCCTGCACTCCTGGCTGCCAACCTTCACCTGTGGGCATTTCTGTCTGTCCTCCCCTTCTTTGGTCCTGTATCGTCAGAGGCCCATCCTTGATGTCACTGACTGTGCTCCAGCAGGGCAAGCTGCGCCTTCTTTGCTCTGTAGCTGTCTCTGCTCCTTAGAACGCTGCCGTGAGTGCCTCTCTCCGTGCAGAGTAGGTGGGCGTCACAGAGTGTGAAGGGAGGGACCCAGGCATGGGTGGGTATGTGGAGCTGGATGAGTATCTGGTTTTACCCAGGGCCCTGGGTCCTCTTTTGCGTCATGAGGGGTGGATTCTCTGCCTCCTCTTCTGCACCTGGTTTCAGCCACTGCTGGTTCCATACCTTTGTTACACAGTTGTGGTTGCCAAAAGCCTGATCACCAAATCAGTGGAGCATCTACTGTGTGGGGATGGTGGACACAGTCAGTGTGAATTCAGTTATGTCATGTAGCTTCAAGATTAATGGACACCACACAGAGCGTTACTTTCTTAAGGAATGCTAAAAATAATAGTGTGAGTTCTTCAATAGAAGTAGTCGCCTTGGGCGGTCACCTTTAGATGTCTGATTTATCATTTCCAAGCCTCACAGATTTCCAGCCTGTAAAGAAAGCAAATACACTGAGCAGTCACTATGGGAACAGTGCTGATTTCCCCCTGGTTATTTGCAGGATGAGGCTCAGTTTGCTTTTGGAAATGGGACGGGGGTGGGCGTAGATAAGTAGACAGCTGTAGACAGCTGTAGCTCACCAGTGGTTTCCGCAGCAGAGGCTGTGCACAGACCACTGGGCTCATCATCCAAATTGAATTCTCAGGCGTGAATGGTTAGAAAGGAAAGCTCTTTTTAGCTTGTCATATATTATTTGGAAAAAATATTGATCATAAGCTATTATAATTTTAGTCTGGGCTCGGGGGACTTCTGCACAAATAGGACTGATTCAAGCTGGATCTCAGAATCTCTCCCCCTTCAACACCTAATGATATGAACACTTTTTTTTAACTATAAAAATAAATCTCAGGCTGGGGTTGTGGCTCAGCAGTACGTGTGCAGCCCTGGGTTCAATCCTCAGCACCACAGAAAAATAAATAAATGAATCAAATAAAGATATTATGTCCAACTACAACTAAGAAATAAATATTTAAAAAAATATATCTCCAGTAGGGCACAGTGTCGTACGCCTGTAATCCCATCTGCTCTGGATCCTGAGACAGGAGGATTGCTAGTTTGAGATAATCTTGGCAGTTTAGCAAGACCTGTCTCAAAATAAAGAACAAAAAGGTTTATAAAGTTTTAACCCAAGCAAGGTTAAAGGATGCCTGAGTTCCATCTCAGTACCGAAAGTATATATTTTTGGAAGCAGAAAACCAGCAAAGCTAATCAACTTCACTTTGTAAACTTTAATGTTGGTAAGCAAGAGGAGAAACACAATTGTGGTTTGACTGTTTGATCTTGTGTTTCCAGTGGTGAGTGGCAAGGAAGATGGATAGAAAAATTCTGGAAGTTTTTGCTTTAATTCTGCCCATCTTCAAGCTCAATCCAGTAGGAAAACCTTAGACTGCCAAGGCAAGGAGGCAGCTTGGGGGAAGGTCCAGGGGAGATTTGTGAGTGCAGAAGTCCTCTCCTCCTACCTCAGGACTTTATCACAAGTGGGAAAACTGCCAGTTGTCATTTTCCAGTTTCTGCAGCCAGCAAACACTGGTGGGCCCTGACAGTCAGTCCACAGGTAGGCATCCAGCAGGAAGAGCCCCTCAGGAATGGCCTCGCGGAGCAGCCCTTCCTTTCCGCTCTGCTTTGCTTCCATCTTCAGCGTTGGCTCTTGTCTATTCCAGAGATGGTGCCTTCCAGAGGGAAGCAGGGGAAGGCCACCAGGAAGGCAAGGACTCTCCTCACAGCTTCACCTTCTTATTCAGGAAGAAAAGCTCAGACCTCCAGGAGAGCATTAATCACACCATGGCCTCCAGCCACAGGAGGCCAGCTTCCTTCTCCAGGGAGGAGAGAGCAGATGCTGAAAGTGCTTCCCTGTAATTTCTGCCCCAAGACTGATGCCTGAGGGCATCCTGTGGGGACAGGATCACCTCTGTTCAGACAGAAGAATGAGGTACAGGACCCTAAAGAAAAGAGACCTCTAACAGATTCCACTGCCCCTATTCCCGCCATCTTTCCTCTACCCCAGGGTCCTCGGGCTGCTGAAACTCTAGACTGCAGTGCCCAGCTTCTCAGGTTAGCTTGGGGGTGGAGAGAAAAGGCCTTCTGGTTGGAAGGTCTCAGGGGAAATGCACCTAGCAAATTAAGGTGTAAACCTGCCTATGATGAGATGAACAGTTGAATACACATTATAGTAAAAGGGTAAAAAGAAAGGAGCATAGGAGTCCAATGAGAAAAGAGAAATTCAGGCCATGAGGAAACATTACTCAAACATTACCCATTACCTAAATAGTGCTTCATGTTTTATAAAAACTTAAATTATTTGAGTAAACCAAGTGCTCACAGAGGTGATCCAACCACATAACTGTAACCAAGAATGAAAAGTTAAGGAAACAAATTGAAGCCTGGTGCATGGTGCACACCTGTAATCCCAGAGACTTGGGAGGCTGAGGCAGGAGGATCTCAAGTTCAAGGCCAACCTCAGCAACTTAGCCAGATCCTGTCTTGAAGGGAAGAAAAAAAAGAAATTTTAGTCAAAAACCATGCCATATTAGAACTACCAAGTAAATCAGAAACAGGAAAAAGAAAAATTACAAAAAAGAAAAGAATCAGAAATGGAACCTTATGAATGTTTCCAAATATATCAAGGAAAGGCTTGGCCTATTCATCATAAATGGGTGGAAGAAAACAAAGATACTGGAGCAATTGGATGAAAGATAATAATGATGAAGTGTGAAGATAATCCAAATGGATGTGATGAGCATCTGTGCAGTAACAAGCTCAATAAATGTAAGGAAAAAGGACAGTCCTGCTTTGCTTGACAACAGGAACACTTTCTGAGAAATGTCTTTAGGCAGTTGCCTTAGCAACATCAAGCATACTTCCACAGACTCTGGGGGCCAGGCGCAGGGCCCACACCTGTAATCTCAGCACCTTGGGAAGCTGAGGCAGGAGGATTGTAGGTTTATGACCAGCCCCAAAATAAAATAAAAGAGCTAGGGCTGTAGTTCAGGAGGAGAGGCTTGCCTAGGTTCAATCCCTAGTGTTAAAACAAAAACAAAAAAACTAAACAACAAAACCTAGATGGTATAGCTTCCTGCTCACATAGGTCATAGGGTACAGCTTATTGCTCCAAAGCTATAAATCCTGTACAGAGGGTTCCTGTACTGACTATGGTTATAACACAGTGGTAGGGCTGGGGCTGGGGACGTGGTTCATTGGTAAAGTGTCTGTCTAGCATGTGCAGGGCACAGGGTTCAATCCCCAGCATCTCAAAAACGAAAACAGAAAAAGTACATTAAACCTTATTCCCAAATTCTGGAGATCTGCCTTTTGTGCAGCTACGGCTCACAAATGACAGTATGTACTGTGCATAGCACACGGGTAATTTTATGTGTGCACATCTAAGCAGGTTTGTTTACGCCAGCATGCCCACAAATGTGAGTAGCTGGATAACCCAGGCATCTCTAGGAGACAGGGACTTTCCAGATCTGTGGCAATCTCATGGACCAACATCATGTGTGGGGTGCACTGTTCACCAAAACATGATCAGGGGCGTCATGGTTGTATTGGGAGATGAGTAAGGAATTTTCCCCAAGTGAAGGAAGAAGTGAATTGCAGACAGAAAGGACAGGATGCTTTGAATGGAGATCCTATAGGGACCCACTGGAAAAGTCAATCCAGAACAGTTGACACCAGAAAAACAAAAAACAATCCCCCAAATCCTGGTTATCATTGAAACTCGAGAACAAAATAAATAATTCCTCAGTGCTCAGGCACTGATGGGCTGGGGATGTGGCTCAAGCGGTAGCGCGCTCGCCTGGCATGCCCGGGTTCGATCCTCAGCACCACATACAAACAAAGATGTGTCCGCCGAAAACTAAAAAAATAAATAAACATTAAAAAATTCTCTCTCTCAAAAAGAAAAAGAAATGATATAATTTTATTTTTCTTCATGGCTGAATAAAATTCCATTGTGTATATCTACCACATTTTCTTTTTATCCACTGGTGGACACATTAGGTTCCATAGTTTGGCTATTGTGAATCGTGCTGCTCTAAACATGGGTGTGCGTGTGTCGCTGTAGTATAACTTTAATTATTCAAGGATAAATCCTGAGGAATGGTGTAGCGGGGTCTCGTGGGTGGTTTCAGGCCTAGTCTTTTGAGGAGCCTCCATGCTGTACAAATTTACAGTTCTACCAACAGTGTGATCATGTTCCTTTTTCTCCACATCCTCTTCAGCATTTATTATTACTTGTTTACTCTATTACTCAACTGAAATTTCAGTGTTTTGATCTGCGTTTCCCTAATTACTAAAGATATTAAACAAGTCTTCATTATTTGTTGGCCCTTTTACTTCTTTTCAGAAGTGTCTGTCTGGTTTATTTGCCTGTTTATTGATTAGGTTTTTTTGGTGTTAAGTTTGAGTTCTTTGTATATTCTCTATATTTTGCTGTCAGAAGAGTAGCTAGCAAAGATTTTCTCCCATCCTGTGGGTTCTGTCTTCATGTGTAAATTGTTTTCTTTGCTGTGCAGAAGCTTCTTGTTTGATGCCATCCCATTTGTTATATTTGGTATTATTTCCTGAGCTTAGGGATCCTATTGAGGAAGGCTATATGCCTGTGTCTATATGTTGGAGTGTTGACCCTACATTTCCTTCTAGGAGTTGCATCTGCTCCAATTCCTAGGTCTTTAGTCCATTTCAAGTTAATTTTTGTGCAGGGTGAGAGATATAAACTATGTCTTACAAACAGCTACAGTTAAACCATGGTTTTAAAAAAGAGAAAAGTCTACTTTCATTCTCCTACATATGGGTAACTAGTTTTCCCAGCACCATTTTTGAAAAGGCTGTCTTTTTTGTCAGGGATCAGATGTCTTTTATCTGTGCCGTTTGTTTCCGTGTCTTCTGTTCTGTACCATTGGTCGTGTGTCTGTTTTTATGCCAGTACCATGCGGCTCGTTACTATATATTTGTAATGTAATATGAAGTCAGGTATTGTGATGCCTCCAGCATTGCTTTTTTGGCTTAGAATTGCTTTGGCTCTTTTGGGCCTTTTATTTTTCCAAATAAATTTTAAGACTGTTTTTTTCTAAATCTGTGACGAATGTCATTGGTATTTCAGTGGGGATTGCTTTGAATCTGTACACTGCTTTTAATAATATAGTCATTTTAACAATATTAATTCTACCTATCCAAGAACTTGGGAGGTCTTTCCATCTTCTAAGGTCTTCTTCAATTTCTTTTCTTCAGTGTCTATAGTTTTCATTATAGAGGTCTTTAACCTCCCTGGTTGGGGTTTCCTGGGTTTTTATTATTGTTGTTGTTTTGAGGTTACTGTGAATTATATTTGTTTTCTTTTTCAGCAAATTTGTTATTGGTGTATAGGAAAAGTATTGATTTTTTTTATGTTGATTTTATGTCCTGCGTCTTACTATTTGCTGTGTGTTTAGCAGCATTTACAAATGCATACATATACATAGTTATTTTTTTAAATATTTATTTATTTTTTAGTTTTTGGCGCACACAACATCTTTGTTTGTATGTGGTGCTGAGCGAGTGCGCTATCGCTTGAGCCACATCCCCAGCCCTACATAGTTATTTTTTTTTAATAAAAGTTATATTGTGCAAATTATTTGAACTTGTTTTACCTCCAAGTTTTGTTTATTGGGGTCAAATTTACATAAAATTCATCCTTCGTAAGTATGTGGTTTGGTGAGTTTTGATGAATATATATAGTCATATAACTGACCTTACAATTAAGATTTCCTTCACCCCAAGAGGTTTTCTCATGCTGCCTATAGAGTAGTCACCATCTAATCTTTGCAAATCCCTTATCTCTTTTCTGGCCCCATAGTTTTTGACTTTTCTCGTAGGTTATAAATGGAATCAAACAGTATGTAACCTTATTCATAACCACAGTAAATGTTAAGGGATTAAGTACTATTTAAAGGGTAGGGATTGACAGAATGGATTCATTTATTTTTTATATGGTGATGAGGATTGAACTCAGGGCCTCACATGTGCTAGGCAAGTGCTCTGCCACTGAGCCACAGCCCCAGACTGGCAGAATGGATTTTTTTTAAAAACAGTTTCTCTGTCTCAGAGTTATGTTTTCAGCCCTTTTAAATTTTATTTTAAGACAGAGTCTCTAAGTTGCCCAGGCTGGCCTTGAACTTGTGATCCTTTTGTCTAAGCCTCCTGAAAGCTGAGATTACAGTGTGCATCACAATATCAGCAGGCAGAATGGATTTTTTAAAACCATGGTTTAACTGTAGCTGTTTGTAAGACATAGTTTATATTTAGAAATCCAAAGAGGTTGAAACTAAAAGGACGGAACAAGATCTACCACATAAACGGTAACTAGAAGCAACCTGAAGAGTCTGTACTAATAGTCAAAATAGACTAGAAAGCCAAAGTTGTTACTAGAAACGAGATGACTTTTGATAATGATCGAAAAGGTCAGTCCTCAAGAAGATGTAACACCTGCTCTGCATAACAAAGCCTCAAGATACATGAAGCAAACCTGATAGAACCATAAAGGAGAAACAGTTCACCAATGCCAGTTGGAGATTTCAGTACCCTCTATTTCAGTGATGGATAAGCAACCACACGGAAGACCAACAAGGAAATGGAACACTGCTAGACATAGCAGTGACCTGTAGAGCGCTCTGTCCCCCAACAGCAGAGGACACATTCTTCACACCTCACATGGAACGTTCTCCAACATAGAATACATATTAGGCCATAAAATAGTTTTTAGTGAATTTGAAACATTGCAAAGTATGTTCTCTAACCACAGTATTGTGAAGTTAGAAATCATAATAGGAGTGCTTGAGCGCACACACAAGGCACTGGGTTTGATCTTTGGTTCCAAGAAGTAAAAAAAATATATATATATTTTTAATACTTATTTATTTTTTTTTAGTTTTCGGTGGTCACAACATCTTTGTTTTTATATGGTGCTGAGGATCAAACCCGGGCCACACGCATGCCAGGCGAGCACGCTACCGCTTGAGCCACATCCCCAGCCCAGTAAAAATATTTTTAAAAAATATTTTTCTTAGTTATTAATGGACCTTTATTTATTTATCTGCCTCTATGTGGTGCTGAGAATCGATCCCAGTGCCTCACATGATAGGCAAGTGCTTGACCTCTGAGCCACGACCCCAGCCCCTAAAAATATTTTTATTATATTTTTATTTTTATATTTGATTGTAAAATATTTTTACAATCAACACATTTAAGGTTGGAAAATGCTTATAATGAATGTATAAATGAATAAAGGACACGACATAACTCAAAAAGAAAAAATTTGAATTATTAATGAATATTTGAAAAAATCATCCAGTACCACAAAAAGCAACATGCAAGCCAGGCATGGTGGTGCATACCTACAGTCCCAATCACTGGGGAGGCTGAGGCAGGATTGCAAGTTCAAGGACAGCTTCATCAACATAGTGAGGCCCTGTCTCAAAATAAAATTAAAAAGGGGTGTTGGGTTCAGTCCCCAGTATCATAAAAATGAATGAATGAAATAAAGAAAAAACAGTGTGTAGAGATTCTCCCTCCTCCTTGGAGATTAGTGTGCCCAGATTTCCAAGCTATAGAAGTTTAGTACTGTTTTGGTTTTTTGTTTGTTTCTGTGGACCTGGGGATCAAACCCACTGCTTTATGATGAGAGACGAGCACTGTACTACAGCTCCACTCCTTTACTGATATGTTTGTTTGTTTGTACTGGAGATTAAACCCAGGGGCACTGTACAACTGAACTATATTCCCAGTTCTTTTTGAGACAGGATCCCTCTAAATTGCCCTGGCTGGCCCTGAACTTAAGATCCTCCAGCCTCAGCCTCCCCAGTAGGAGGCCTGCACCACCATGCCCAGCATTGTACTGATCTTTATAGAAAAACAGTGTTTTATCTTCTAGCTGTATTTAGCAGTTTGTATTTCTTCTACTTTTTTGGTGCTGGGGACTCATCCCCAGCACCTCTCGTGTGTGCTCCCTCTCCAGCTCCTGTTATAATTTTTCAAATAGGCTTCATGTTTAACATAGAACTATAAATTGAATAAAAAGCAAAAGTGAAAGCCCATCCACATCCCACTCTCCAGATGTTATGCTTCTCATTTCATTTTTAAAGTTTGCCTCCTACTCTTTTTGCTTCCTCTAAGCATTTCTGTGAATTACTCATGCAGCAAAAGCATATATCTTAATGGATGGGGAAAGTAGAGATAACAGTGAAAAGCCTGGATGTTGACTCTAGACTTCATGATGAATGTACAGTTATATTCAATCCATATGTGTATGTACGTGTGAGAATATTTTAAATATGATGACTTCATAACAAAGCACATACATACCTGATACATAATTAATTGTGATTATAACTGTATGAGGAATTAATAACTTAAATTGTGGACTATTGGAAACTATCACATGACCTTTAGGTATCAATGGGTTAAAAACAACTCAGAAGAGCCTTTTCACCTTTTGTTTTATTAACAATGTGAGTTGAAATTGATATTTGGCAAAATGGTGATGCATGGTGCATACTGAGAACAGTTCTCTTCTTTCACAGATTATATGAATCTTGGTTTTTTATGGTTCATATAATAATAATAATAGGATTTAAGAAGGAAAGAACTGCTGGAGATTCTGGGACCTCCTTGTTTTATAAATGTATAGTCAAGTGCTTAGAACAAAGTAGCCCCTTACCAACTGTTTGTTGAAGTGAGAGGCAAGTCAGGTGAAGCCTACTGAGAGCAGAGGACCTGCTCCTTTTCCTCTGCTAGCTAGCAACACTGGACCTCTCTGAGTTAACTGAAAGAATGATGATGTTAGTAGTGGAGCTGTGTCACTCATTAAAGCTGTTGCCACACTTATTGAAAGCCTAAGATGTCCATGTTCAAGGTGCTGTTGTTTAATATTTTTAAATCTGAAGTCCAGGAGGAAGGAATCACCAGGTCATAAGTGATTTGTAGATTAATAACTGCATCCCATGTGCAGTGACTTCTTGCTGGGCCCCAGGTCCTGTGAGGAGAGCCAAGTGTTTCTCTTCCCCTGGAGCCCAGGGATGTGGCATGTAGAGTGAAGAAGAGGCCTCTCTCTGGACCTGTGGGAACTGAACTCTCTCTCTCTCTTTTTTTATTCCCCCCCAGCTGGAAGAAGAACGATCTGTGCTCAATAATCAGTTATTAGAAATGAAAAAGAGGTAGGCTTTACTTATATGTTTATTGGATGTGTGAGTGTGTGTGTGTGTGTGTGTGTGCGTGCGTGTGTGTTTAATAAGGAAAATTTCAGAACATGGTGTGTGTGGACTTGCAATAGAAAAAAAATTTACCTTTCTATATTCAGAAAATGGCATTGTGATAGTTTGGTACTGATAATTGATAATTTGTGAAAATTCATTTACAGAAGTTTTAGATATTAAAATTTTAAGCCATGTTCAGTTATATTTATTCAGAATGTTCTAAAATCAAACGTCTCATATTACCTCCTAGTTACCTCCTAGTTTCAGTAACTAAAAACATTGTAATTTTACATTTAGTAATTGCTCTGCATATAAATTATATTAAAATGTTGATTTTTCAATTATAGGGTAACACCAGTTTAAATGTTTTGTTTAATTTTTTATAAAAATTAGCTCTATTATTTAATTTCCTTCCATTATATTTAAAATGATACTCAAATGGAACCTAGTATAATTTTTCTGGTACTTTTGAGTAAGGATGAACTTGGCCTGCAGAAATAACAGTCAGAAGCCTGACGCTCATACATCCTGATGGTCTTTATTCTTTTAAAGATGCCATTTTTGTCTAGGGTGATTCTGTTACTCACCTTCTGCCAAATGAGTGTAGTGTGTGCAGTCACCAAGAGCCACATCCCATCCAGGGGGGTGCTGCAGAGTACTGAATAGATGCAGGCTACACAGTGGCATGATTTTTTGCTTATTAAAAAAACAAAACTAAACTAAAAACTAAAAATAAAAGCAAACCTTCTCAAGAGTAGCCTGCCCAAGAATTCTTCCATGCTCTTAGGAAGTATCTTGTTCCTTCTTGTCAGGACAGGGGGTTTCCTCATCCCACTCTCAACTGACATGTGTGTCTTATGCTTGGGAATTGAGAACGTAATACTTAGCCCACAAAGATATTTGCCTTGCACAAACTATATGGGACATTAGGCCTTGGTCCAGAGAGGCCTTTCCTTCTGTTTTCAGTTAAGAAACACTTAGAGCCGGTGTGGCGCCGCACACCTGTAATCCCAGCAGCTTGGGAAGCTGAGGTAGGAGGATCACAAGTTCAAAGCCAGCCACAGCAACTTAGAAAGCCCCTACTAAACAACTTAGCAAGACCCTGTCTTTAAAAATAAAATATTAAAAAAGGACTGGGGACATGACTCTGGTGAAGTGCCCTTGGGTTCAATCTCTAGTACCAACGAACAAACATACAAAAACCACTTAGGGGGCTGGGGTTGTAGCTTAGTTGGTAGCGCGTTTGCTTTGCATGTGTGAGGCCCTGGGTTCGATCCTCAGCACCACATAAAAACAAATAAAATAGAGGTATTTTGTGTCTGTCTACAATTTAAAAAAAAAAAAAAATCAGAAGAGCTGGGCGTGGTAGCGCGCTCCTGTAATCCCAGCAGCTTGGGAGGCTGAGGCAGAGGATCGCGAGTTCAAAGCCAGCCTCAGAAACTGCGAGGCATAAGCAACTCATTTAGACCTTGTCTCTAAATAAGATCCAAAATAGGGCTGGGGAATGTGGCTCAGTGGTCAAGTACCCCCGAGTTCAATTCCTGGTAACCCCCGCAAAAAACTACTTAGATTCATTCCTTCAAATTTCACTAAGGTGGTGTTTGCTCTCTAGAGTACACATGTGTATGCCATGACTAGTGCTCCCCAGGACAACAAGGAATAGTGGCCACTTGGCTGTGCCTCTGCCTCTGTGACTGTGCCTGTGTGTCAACCCTACATTGTCCCCATGGGCCACAGGGTGTTTAATTTTGCAGAAATCTGATTCTTTAAAAGATCTTGAGTAAGCAGTTACCAAGGACATGTGAAGAATAACCAGGGCTTGCTCCTGTGACTCTCCTGACAGAGGAACATATAAAACCGGGCTGGCGTAGCACTGACACAGTCACCTTCATTTATGTAGCACTTCATGATTCTCAAATTCATCTCCTCTCCAACCAACCCAGGGAAAGAGATGTGAGGCTCGCGTTTTAAAATGATGACACTAAAGCCCCAACAGGCAGGCAGCTTGTGAGGGACGCAAGGCTGGCGAGTGGCAGAGGCAGGCTTAAGACTCAGACCTTCAGCTTTTTGCCTGGGTTCTCTTCTCCCTGTAGCTTAAACCTTTTTATTTATTATTTTAAAAGATGCTGTGCTGTGGGCTAAGTTGTGGCTCAGGGGTCGAGCACTTGCTTAGCAAGTGTGGCCCTGGATTCGATCCTCAGCACCATATAAAAATAAATAAGAAATAAAGGCCCATTGTCAACTAAAAAAAATATTTTAAAAAGATGCTGTGCTTCACTAGTCCTTGCTAATTTTTGTGACTATAACTAAATTTACATACCTTTCAAAATATGATTAGACCTGTGACTTTTTTCATGGCTTAAAAAGGAGGGACAAATTTGGGGACTAGGAAATTCTCTCTCTTCATTTCACTATCTCTGTTCCCATTTTATGTCCTGGGTATTTAGGACAGTGTCTCTTGAAAATATTTGCTTGTTTTTTTGGTACTGGGGATTGAACTCAAGGGCACTCAACCACTGAGCCACATCCCCATTTTGTATTTTATTTAGAGACAGGGTCTCACTGAATTGCTTAGTGCCTCACTTTTGCTGAGGCTGGCTTTGAACTCATGATTCTCCTGCCTCAGCCTCCTGAGCTGCTGGGATTACAGGTGTGCACGTGCCCAGCACGATTGCTCATTTTGGTGAGCAAATGTAGATAAAGATGACAATCTTTTTCTGGAAGTGAAAAAATTTAGAGCCTTTTTTCTCTTATTTAGAATTTATTTTTTTTGGTTTGTTAATTAACTTTAATGGAAAGTTATTTCTGTTTTCAAAATCTGAATGTAAATGTAATAAGTTAGATCCTCAAATGCCTTATAAATGCCAGTTTGGTAAAGGATTTGTATGTGGATCTGTGTGTGTAATGGGTAAGTAAGTTTATCAAGACTAGAGTATTTAAAAGAGCTTGATATTTTGTACGTTTAAAAGTCTTGTCCAAGAGTGTAAGTCATAAAGGTATTTGAAATGTATTCACTCATCTAAGAACCAAGTGCTTAGTCAACAATTTAATTTAGAAGTGATCATTGAACATACCTAGTCAAGATAATATGTAATTACTTCACTGAAATGGTCTTGATATTGACATGCAGAACTTACTTCTGGCTGTAGGATGAGAGAAGTTATTGTTAAGAAATCAGTATCGGGGCTGAGGATATAGCTCTGTTGGTAGAGTGTTTCCCTCACATGCACAAGGCCCTCGGTTCAATCCCCAGCACCAAAAAAAAAAAAAAAGAAAGAAAGAAAGAAAAGAAATCAGTAGTAGCACTGGCCAGGCATCACTAGGCATGCTTATTATCCCAGCCAACTGGGATAAGGCAGGAGGACCATAAGTTCAAGACCAGCCTGGGCAATTTATCAAGATCCTGTCTCAAAAAGAGCTAGGGGTGTAGCTTAGTGGTAGAGCACTTGCCTAGCATATGTGAGGCCCTGGGTTCCATCCCCAGCACTGCAAAAACATACAAAGAAATTAGTAGCATCCTTCTGTATTTGCTATGGTTTTTTGGTGTCTGTAACATTGAGTTGCAAGCAATATGTGGTCAAGGTTTTTCTCTAAGCTTAAAGATGTAATCATTTGAAAAGCCAGTCTTCAGATTGGGTAGAGCTTTTTCAGAACACGTTCCAAGGTATCTAAGCAATCACAGAGTAGAACTTGACTTGTTCAAACTGCCAGGACTGGGCGGGTCTGTTCCTCTGTGGTGCTGCAGCCCAGCACAGACTGGGACTTGGCTCCACTGCCCTCCCTTCTCTAGGCTTTTTAATGTCAAAGAAGGGATGCCAGAGTCTCAGACACTGACAGCCCTTGAAGCCATAATTCATTCTGTGATGTGAATGCAAGGTGTGTGTCAGGAATGGAAACTGGCTTGGCGATGCTGGCTCCCAGGTCTGCAGCCCTCTGCGCTGCCTCCGCTCATTCAGCTCACTGTGGGTTGGAACTGTCTGACTGTCTCCGAGCTTGCGCTACTTACCAATGCTCATTTCACTCCTCTCTTTTCCCTTTCCTACTCTTGCTTCCTTTGCTATATCTGTGTGTCTTTCATGGTAAGACTAAAGAAAGTCTATCCACGTTATAATAAATAAATTTCATATATTTTTAGTAAACCAAATTGTTGTATATATTCTTTGGCTGCCTTTGTCCCTCTGTGTCTTGCTTTTGTTTTGTAAAATATACTCAGCAGTGTATACATATTATATACACACACATTTCTTTTTTATATCTCTATTCAGCACAGGACTTCAGTGCAAATTTACTTCTCCTTACTGTATTGCATTTCTCTTCATGTTTCTAATATTTGGTTCTTGTTATCTTGCATTTTTAAAGCTTGCCCAGTAACACTTTAAGGTATTTGCTTCATTACTGGAATTTATTTCTTATGTAAGTAGTAAGAAAAGAATCTGAGTGATGTGTTCCCTTGGGGGATGGGGGAGAGAAATTTTTGGCCCCTATAGCCCTTATTTTATATTGTGTTTATCTTCCCTTCTTGGTAGCGTTAGTAATACCAAGCCATTCTAGCCAACATGGCTTAAACACAATACAATTTGCAGCTCAGATGTAAGTAATCTTGGCATAAATGGTTTAATTCAGCTCCTGGTGGGCACAGGGCTTAGCTATGGCCTAGAGGCCAGCGATGGAGAGCTGCACAAAGACCAGCTGCCACGGGCTGCTTATGCTGTCACTTGGCAGAGCTTTCTTGGCTGTGCATCCTCTGGTAGCTTATACAGGAAATGCTCCTATGGCCCTTGTAGAAAACAGCCTGTGGAGAGGTTGTGTGTATACGTGACAGTGAACACAGAGAAGGACACCTCTCCCTTTCTCTTCTGCCAGCTGGTGGCATTTATCCCTCTCCAAGGCTGAGTCCATGGGATCCTGACCAATCAGAGCTGAGTGTAGGAGGGTCTGTCCTTGGCAATCCCCAATCCCGATATTGAGCTCTGGCAATCATTTTTATAGTAGAATAAACTTCCAAATAAGTTTCACATAAACTCAGCTCATTAACTCTCATGTTTTCAATTCTGCAAATATCTCAGTGAAGTTGGCAGAGGTATATTAAAATAGGTGGAAAATAATAATCGAGAATTTATATACATTATATTAGCATTAATATAATTATGTAATTAACATGTATAATATATTTTTATGTAGTTATATATTATATACTATATTTAAATTTTTGTAGTTCTATATCTGGGACCATGGGGCAAAAATGGGTTAAGGATATCATATTTAATAGTCTTTGGGTGACATCACATACTTTACATAGCAAAAGGTGCCTGAACATTCTTTCCATTTAAGTTGTTTTGTTTAAACCTAAACCTAAACAAGACCCATTTGCTAGCAAGTTATTACTCAGTAACTAACAGTATGTCAATACTGACCTCTTTCCATTGTTTTTAATTCAAGAAACTTCCGTAAGTCTCAGATTCTTTTCTTACTACTTATCATTCTGAAGTGTAAGTGTAAGCCACACAAGAAGATAAATAAAACACTTATGTTTTCATTGTTACGTAGAATTCAATTTGACATAAACCATGAGAATTCTGTGATTCGTGTGCCGGATATCTTGGGTCTCACTAACCAGACATACATTCTGCCATTTCTAACCTGGGCCTCTATTCCCTGCTCCTCCAGCTGGTTCAGAGTCAGACTGAACCATCATACACTCTGCACTCACCCAGCTGCTTCTGACAGAGGGGAGCTGTGGTCTTGTTGTGAAAGTTTTCTCTCTCAGATGACAGGCTGTGTAGCCCTAGGGCTTGCCTGGGACATCTCTCAGTTTTGTTTTCCCTAAAATACTTTTGTAAAACGAGGTCTTTCTCTCCGGTTTCACATTGCATGTGATTTTTTATAGAACTTTTCATTTTGAACTAATTTTAGGTTTATGGAAGAGCTACAAAAAGGTAGTGAAGCCAATTCCCCATGCCCTCTCCCAGATGCCACATGTGAACATTTTACATAGCTGTGACACATGTATCAAAACCAAGAAATTAACAAGGTATAGGACTGTTAGCCAGCCTCTCCATTCAGCTTTCCCTTTTTTTCCCCTCTGCACCGCTGGGGGTTGAAGCCAGGGTCTGGCCTTGCTAGGCAAGTGCACTTCCACTGAGCCAAGTCCCCACCCTCCCAGGCTGTCAATCTTTTTTTCAGGCTCCAAGCTAGGAAACCCCACTGCATTTAGGTGTCCTGTCTCCTCAGGCTTCTCCAATCCAGTGATGGTCCCTCACTGACTCTCTTTCTGTCTTTCACGACCTTAGCACTTTTGCACACATGCAGTTTTTACAACGAAGATTCACTCACACACCGGCCCCTCAGCACAACTCTGTGTCTTGCCCTCACCTTCCCCTTCCTCTTCCCCTTTCTCCACCCACTGCCTGGATCCTCAGGTCGATGCTTCCTTCTCACTAAGGCCTGCCCTGCCCTCTGCCTTGCTCTGACTCTCCCCTTCAGAATCCCCACGCCTCCATTCTGTCCCTGGAGAACTCTCCTGGTGTTTTCTACTCTAGCCTTTAAGTGCAATTTAATTTCTATGAGCAACTCAGTGTTCTCTTCAGATTCTGTGGTTGAAAAGTCATGATCTTTCAGTTTGAATAGTGATAATCTTACTACTGTTTTGGCCCACACGACCTTAAAAATACGCTCTTGGAACTTGCTAAGAAGTTACTGAAATTAGTGAGAACCAACTGATACTTCCAGCATAAAACTGCTCTGCATGACATCTGTATAACTGCTTTGCATGTATGTATTTTAATTGTCATTGCTTGGTAATAATTGATTCCAGAAGTAACAAAAATCAACTTGGGGGTTCTATTTTGGTATAATTTTGGGGGGTGGGGGGTGCAACAATTTTTTTAAAAAATTCTACATCTTCCAAATTTATTAATTTGTCTTTTTAAGTTCAAATGGATACAATGATATGCAGATTCTGGCATGTCTATACATAGGTAAACTTTTTCTACCCTCACAGTAAGTAAAATTTCAAATTTTGCAAGCATAAATAGCCTTATATATATTATTTTTTTTTTTTTACATCAACTAAAGTTATTTGCGTGCTTGCTCTAAAACTGTATGCTGATGACTCTTGGTTGATTTCTGGAACTTCTTTAACCCTTTGGTCTTTTAGAGAATCCAAGTACATAAAAGAGACAGATGAAGAGAAAGCTTCCTTACAGAAATCCATCAGTATTACTAGTGCTTTACTCACAGAGAAGGATGCAGAACTGGAAAAGCTGAGGAATGAGGTAGGGCACCCCGGGGGTCCGCCTGCGTCTGCCACCGCCTGTCCACCTCCCAGCCTCAGCTCAATCACTGTGTTGCAGGTCACAGTGCTCAGGGGAGAAAACGCTTCTGCCAAGTCCCTGCATTCAGTTGTTCAGACTCTAGAGTCTGATAAGGTGAAGCTTGAGCTCAAGGTAAAGAACTTGGAGCTTCAACTCAAAGAAAACAAGAGGCAGCTCGGCAGCTCCTCAGGTAACACACCACCTTCCTGGTGCTCCTCCTCCCTTGCTGCCCCCGCTGCCTGTCCCTGGTCTTCTTCTCTAATGGAAGGAAGCCAGTCACACCTGGCCCCCCCACACCAGGATGCCTGGCATTGCTGCTCCTGGGCTTTCCTGTAATCTGTGAGTGCTGTCACACACTTAAGACAGGGCAACCGCAGGGTCTGAAAGTACATGGCAGTAAAGGGCAGGGCTGGTCCCTTTGGAGGACAATGGACAGTGAGGTGACATACATTCCCACCCACTAGTGGCCAGTCTGGGAGAGAACCCTGGAAGTGGGAGGGAGGGCCAGTCAGTGCTTGAGGGACTGGAAACTTGCTCTGTGTTCTCTGAGGTGCATGGGGAAGTTCACGTGGAAATGAGTCTCCTACCCTGGCTCTTCACTACATAAGTAACAAGGAAAAGATTGTAATGGTTTTTCTTAACCAGCCTCTGCTTGTTTTTTATTTTTCACAATACAAGGTAATACTGACACTCAGGCAGAAGAGGACGAGAGAGCCCAGGAGAGTCAGGTAACATTCTTCCTCACTGCTCTGTCGTCTTCGTCCTTTTCAGAATCATTTAATCTTTTTAATAGGTATTGTGTTCCTGTGTTCCAAACAGTAAACAGTTCTAAAATGTGCATAGTAAAAAGTCTTCCTCCAAACCCTCTCTTCTGTTCAATTCCCAAATCCCTAAACAGGTGATTACTATTCCTAGTATCTCACCTTTACAGAGCTTTATAAAAATGTATAGCTGGACACAGTGTCAAGCACTTGTAGTCCCAATTAATCGAAGGCTGATGTGGGAGACTGCATAAGCCCAGGAGTTTGAGAGTAGCCTGAGAAAAATAGCGGACTCCATCTCCAACAACAACAAAATACATATACAAGTGAATACTAAAACAAAACCCCCGATTTGTATTTAAAAATGAGGACTAGGGTTGTGGCTCAGTAGTAGAGCGCTTGCCTAGCACGTATGAGGGCACTGGGTTCAACTCTCAGCACCACATATAAACAAATAAAATAAAGGTCCAACAACTAAAAATTTAAAAATAAGAGTAGTGCATACAACATAAACCCTTCTGTAGTTGTCTTTTATGTAGCTATGTAGTATATCATTATATGATGTGCCATAATTAAGTCGGTTCCCTTTGGATGTCTCCGACCCTTTAGGTCCGTTATCATTAATGATGCTATAAGGAATTATCTTGGACAGCTATCAGACTTAGACTAATTCACCCTGGGTTAGCACTGTCTGCTTAGTGTGTGTCATAGGAGTGGCACATAATTAACACTGTTTTCCTCCCCCCCCCCTTCTTTTCTTTCTGCTTCCATTCGTTTCTGCTGCTGCTGACAACACTTTTCTTCCCATCAGCAAATGGTTTGTTTTCTGTTTCCTAATTTGTGTGTGCCTGTGCATGTGTGGTTTCCCACTATACTTACGTCCAGTCTGTGGCTTTTTCTTCTTCCTGACATGGAGGTCCTAATGGAAATGACTTAGAAAATGCACTTTGAGAAATGAAAAATAGACCAGCACATCCGCTTTCTAAGGTGGCCTTGCTGAAGCTGGAATAAAATGCTGAGAAAGACCGGGCTGATTGCTCATAACCCTCCCAGCAGGAGAATAAGACCAGATATTTCTTCAAAGTAGCTGGGTGCGGTGTTACAAACCTGTAATCCAGAGGCTGAGGAGGAGGATTGCAAGTTCAAAGTCAGCCTCAGCAACTTAGCAAGGCTCTGTCTCAAAAAATAAAAAGGGCTGGGGATGTGGCTCATTGGTTAAGTGTCCCTGGGTCCTATCCCTGATACAAAAAAAAAAAAAAAAAAAACCCACAAAATGTGTGTGTATGTGTATGTGTGTGTACATATTTTTAATATTATAAACTGGGATCTTTTCAATTTAGAGAAAGGATACCTTTCACTATTTGAAGAACCCTTTGGGTTTTAAATTGCTCTTGGCTTGAACAGAAGAGTTAGGATGAGAGTTTCCTTCTGGTGGTCATCTTGTCTTTGCCGCTCAGGGACCCTCAGCATAGGTCCCCTTCTAGTGTGTGGTTCCCAAACATTGCTGTGTTAGCATGTGCCTATCTCTCCTCAGTAGGAAGGGAGCCTTGCTGTCCCCTTCACAGCCCTCCATGTTCCCTACCGTCATTATCAATGGTTAAAGGCTATCTTAAGAGAAAATCCATATAAGTCTTCCAGAACAATCCCGAATGGGTTCTAGAATTTAGTGTTTTGTAAAATCTGTATGTATGTGTATGTATGTATATATATATATATATATATTTGTGTAGTAGAAGGAAAAATTAAAACTCATGCCCATTTATCTACAAATCTAAGATTATGCTTTTGAATGATGCAAGTTTGTATTTTTTCCCCTATGGAAAGAAATAACTTTCCATCAATCAGTAGCATTCCACAACCCTCAGATTTAGCTATTTAAGTATAATTTTATTTGCCTCAATGACAAGTGAAGCTTATGCATTCACAGTGGGATATATTCAGTGAGACTTGATTTAAAGTATTTTTCAATATAAAATACTCAGTAACATTTAAAGAGTGTTGAGAGATAGAAAGGGGAAAAAGGAAACCTCCTTAGCCCTACCACCTAGCCATATGGCCTCATTTAAATTCAGCTATTTGTCAAAGAATCTCATTACTTCTGTTCCTGGGGGGCTTGAACAACATGGGTCCAGTGACAGGCATTGTGGCCCCTTATGTGACATCTGCATACTTCTTGGTATTGCAGCTTGTGCATGTCAGACATGTTACCCACCTCACTGTTTCTTTTCTTTTTTGACAAATCAGATTGACTTCCTAAATTCAGTAATAGTGGACCTTCAAAGAAAGAATCAAGACCTCAAAATGAAGGTGGAGATGATGTCAGAAGCAGCTCTTAATGGCAATGGGGACGACCTGAACACCTATGACAGGTATTTCGTAGTGAGCCATACTGACTAGAACCTCAGGGCATCAGGATAAATGTGTTTTTAAAGTTCAGCTCTTCAGGGGCTTGTGAAACAACCAGAAAGGTACAGTTGCTCTGCAGTTACTTTGCCATAAATGGGTTGCCATAAATCCGGCAAAGAGAGAGGTTACAAATGGTCTGATCTGGCATTTTAAAAATATGGAATGTATTACTTTCCCTGAAGGCTCAGAGTTGGCCATAATTAGTTCTTACTTATTTTTAAAATTCTTTACATGAGATGTTTTCTCTTGAATTTCTTATGATAAAATCTCTGATTTTATACGTTGACATCTGTAGCGATGACCAGGAGAAACAGACCAAGAAAAAGCCCCGCCTCTTCTGTGATATCTGTGACTGCTTTGACCTCCATGACACAGAGGACTGTCCCACCCAGGCACAGATGTCCGAGGACCCACCCCATTCCACACATCATGGCAGTCGGAGTGAGGAGCGGCCTTACTGTGAGATCTGTGAGATGTTTGGGCACTGGGCGACCAACTGCAATGATGATGAGACCTTCTGATGCGGTGGCGTGCAGCACGGGCCCTCAGAGGCACTCGCATCTCAGCAACTGAACACCAGCACTGCGTGCGCAGACTTCAGGAGAACTCATGTTATTTTTGACCCCTGTCAAGAAATATAAGAAAATATTTTGGTCTTCAACAAATCATCTTTTAGTCTCCCCTTATAAGTTAGAATAATAAATATTAGTAGGTGAGAGTTCACCTCTAATTTTGTTTTCCTGATTTTTCAGTTTTAAGACTGCACCAGATGCCATTACATTTATTGTTCTACAGAGACCTCTAGAACAAGTCCTTCCCTTACCTTATTTAAGAAACTTTAAATTATGCTGTTACTCTTCATATTTGCACTAAATATTTCTGGGCTGCATTTGTATATTTAGGTTTTTGTTTTTTGGAGGGTTTTTTTGGTTAAGCATTGACACTGGAATGAGTTGCAAAAGATGTACCATTTTGCATTTTCATTTACTCTAAATTTAAAGTATTTTATAATATTTGAGCTCTTTGCACTACCTGTTGTCAGTAGTGCCTTTTTTGTAGGCTGGACAATACTGGGTGTGATTATAAATCATGAAACAGGTAGAAGGAGGGGAAAGCCCCCAAACTGCTGTGGGGACATTTTATAATCTATATGCTGCATCCACTTACTCAATTGTGGTGTTTTTTTCTTGGTTTTACATAATTTTTTGCTTATATATATATATATATATATATCATATGTATATATTTTTCAAGAAAATCTATATTTTGGGGAAAAACACAATGTTTTTCTGTTCAGATTTTTACCTTTATGAAAAATAAAACACTTGTAAATCATCAGGATGTAACAGACTAGGCCAAAAATAGCATCTTGCAGCTTCACAGTTATTTTATCTTCTGTTTCCATTTTGATTCTTTACCAGATCTAAATAGATGGAAGAATTTCTTGTAATTATTTTTTCTTCTCTAGCAAATATCCCCAGCAGTGAATTATCAAGCCACTGTAAAATGCCTAAATTAACCAATCTACAGTCTTCCTTTACAAGATTTTTAACTGTTCTTAGATGAATGTACGATGAGAAATTCAACATTAATAATTTTGAATTTTCTTATCACAAAATAATAAAGTGAAGGATCTCAACCTCCAGAATAGTTTATCAACCAGTCTGAATCTATTTATCTTCATTTGAATGTCTTCTAGAATATGTAAAATGTAATAAAATGTATCTTCCATGCTACATGTATAATAAGAAATTCTATAATTGTATATATGCCTTTGATGTATTTTCCCCTAAGATTATCAATTGTGTTTGACAAGCGAATATTAAATATGTTACCAGTGGAAATTTTTGGTTAATATAATAGGAATTGTTTCACAAAAAGAAAACATGTAAAGCAGTATTAAAATTTGAGCATACAAGTGTTCTGTATCTTCTTTAATAATTTTTTTTTTTGCCAGTTTTAGTAATTTCACATTATTCTCACATTTGTCATATGGTTTTTCTTCAAATGAAAAAGCCCTATAGATCCTAATAGCGATTTCCTTCCTTCCATCCTCTCTGTCCTGAGGATCGAACCCAGGGCCTTATGCATGTTTCACATGCACTTTACCACCAGCCTACACGCCCACCACCAAACACCAATTTCTACTACAGTCTTGTTGCTAAACACCAGTTAAGAAATTGGTATGTCCTGAACAGGTGGCCCTGGAAGCACCAAGGGCAGTGTTGGCTGCTGCTAAGAAAATACCAGCTGCAGCTTTCTGAGGTTGACTGTATCTGGAGACTGAGTCCTGAGTGCTTGTGAATATTAACTGAATCTGAGGATTTTTAAAAGTGGAAAGATATGAGGCATTTGTAGGCCTTGATCTATAGAATGCTGTTCTCCAGTATTGCTCAGAAAATTGTTTTGCCTTCAGATTACATTGTGGATTCCAAGAATTGAGGAGAGAGTACAAAGATTGGAAACTGAAATGACTTCTCTCCAATTCTACCAAGGATAATGTCCTAAAGGATTGTGGAATCACGTGCCGGAATCCTGAACCCTTGAGTGAATTCATGAAATGGCTACTCCACCAACTGAGGCTGTTCATCTCACAACATGAGAAACAAACTTTTTTTTTTTTTCCTTAAAAAAATAAATTGGGCCAGGCACAGTGGCTGGCGCCTATAATTCCATCTACTAGGGGAATTGAGGTAGGAGGATTGCAAATTCAAGGCCAGCCTCCTCAACTCAGACTCAAAATACAAAAAGAGCTGGGGATGTCACTCCTTGGTACAGCCCCCTGAGTTTAATCCTCAGTACCAAAAAAAAGAAAAAAAATAAACTGGTATGCCTTTGAGTGTTTTGTGACTCGGCAAAATAATTATCTGTGGTTTTACCCACTGCTGTATCACATTGTATTATCTGCCAAAAATATAAGTGGCATCATTAGCACCATATAGTACCATTTTTATTAATCCATGATGGGTTTTAGAAAGAAACTCAAACGTTGCTTGGGTATTTACAAAACTGATTACTGAAGCAACTGCTAGTTTTTTGAACATCCAGTTTATGAACAGTTATCAACAAATAGCTATTTTCAAAACACTACTTGAGGAAAAGCATTACTCTTACCTAAATAATCTACAATAATAGTTCTCAACTTTGGTATTGACCTGAGGTGATTAAAAGGCACTCTCTCCCTGTGCTTCTCACTCTTATATATGTATATATTTATACATACACACAGTCTTTTAACACAATAAGTAGTATGTATGGGGAAATAAAGTACCTATTATTAATCTTCTGGCATCCTGATCCTGCTTAGGAGACAGTTTACCATACTGGTTCTCCTCAGTTAGTTACACTCATGAATGCCTGGGCATTTTACTGCTATTTTTAAATAGCTCATGACATGGCCTGCTGAGCCCAACATTATCACAGGCCTTAAGATGAGACATTCTCAGTTAAAGAGAAAACTGGCTTGGGGAGAAATGGCATGAGGAACTTATGAGGAACTTTAGGACCTTACTTGTTTTTCTTTGTTTCCTTTCTACTTTTTAAATTTTTATTTGTGTGTGTGTGTGTGTGTGTGTTACTGAGGATTGAACCTAGGGCTTCATGCATGCTAGGCAAGTGCTCTACCACTGAGCTAAGTCCCCAGCTCACTACCTTTTATTTTCCATCCTACCTCAAAATGACCTGTATCTGCCCGAAAGTATGGAAACGAACATATCTTAATAATTTATTGAGCAGTTAAGTTTCAGGCACCGAGCTCATCCTTTTACGCAAGTTACAAGTTGTAATTTACATCCTCTTTCGTCTTCACAACTCAGGGATTTTGCTGTTAAGCCAGCCGGGTTTTGACAGTATTCCTGTGAAATACCATGTTGCCTTATTAGTCTACCAGTGAGACCAAGCTGGGATTATAACCGTGGTCCACTTTGCCCGGCAGACCTTCGGATTTTTATAATTTTAAAAAGATTTCCATACAAATTTAGCTTCAAATTACCATTACACAGCAATTATTCTTGGTGGTGATTTTTAAAATAGTCAAATAAGATCAATTTCCAAACTTCCAACGTCTCTTTTCAAGGCCGGACAACTCCAGGACCGAGGTAGGGTACGAAGAAGCGGAGAGGTGAAGAAAAGAGTTGGACTCTAGGACCCGACTGGAGAGGAGCGCATCCGGCCGACTCCGGCTTCCGGGTTTGGCCTGCGTCAGCTGCTCTGATCACGTGCACGTACGGCCACGTGACCGCGGGCCGGGGGTGGAGAACTGTGGACGCGGTGGGGCTGAGGGAAAGGGGAGGGGGCAAGATGGCGGCGCACCTGTCCTACGGACGAGTGAACTTGAACGTGCTGCGCGAGGCGGTGCGTCGCGAGCTGCGCGAGTTCCTGGACAAGTGCGCGGGAAGCAAGGTGAGGGGCCGGAGGCTGCGACACCTCCATCTCCTCCCGTGGCCGGCCCGGTTTTGTCCGCTCCCCGACCTCCTAAGCTCGAGGTGTACGAGGTCCCCTGCGTCTTCCAAGGGGCGAACTTTGGGCCCTCTCCCTGCGTCCAGGTGCAGGCGGCAATGACGAGGCAGGGAGGGCCTGGCCACCCAACCCGGAGATGGCGTGATCCCGTGACGGCAGGATAAGCCACCGTGATAGGCAGCCCAGCGCCTGGAGAGCGCTTGAAGTTGGGCGTGGGGTGCAGTGGCTCAGTGTCCACTCGTTTCAGCGACCGCAAGTGTCAGTTCAGATAGTACCTTCCCAAGTCTCTGAAGCACCGACGTCTTGTAACCTGCTCGCACCCATCATGAGAGATGATGTCATTTTAACTTTGCTTTCTTAAAATAGGATTCTCTCTCCTTCTGAGCACTCACCTCAGAAGGGAGTCAGACACTGTAGACCAGAAACATTGTCCTGATCCGCCCTGTTCTCCCCTTAGCATTTGTCCGTTTCCTTGAGTAACCACCCTTTCCTTAGAACTGAGGAAGCTCAGAAACCAGTGTTGGAGAGAATAGAACTCCAAGAGGTAGAGTGCTGGCTGGCAGCCCTTGAGAGAAGAAAGCGGGCTGAATCACAGGGCCCTTGTTTAAATTCAGCAGATGATACTGGAATCTGAATCTGATCGTAGATTGTGTCAATGACAGTATACTGAAATGTAATATTATACTATAGTTTCGCATAAAGTTACTTGTTACTATCAGAGGAAAACAGGCAAAGTGCACAGTGATTGTCATAGTTCTTACAAGTAGACAATGTACAATTATGTAAATAAATACTTAAATTAAAAAAGAAAGAAATGAAGCTGGAGTTTAGTGGTAGAAATACTCACATGGGTCCCAGAACAATGACTTATGGTGTCAAAAAGTCCTAGGTTGCAGTCTTGACTTCTTTGTGCTATAGGTAAAGTCCAAGTTGCTTCTATGGCCTTGGATAGTTACTTAAACTCCTAAACTTTTAAAATTTTCCTCTTCTGCCCAAATAAGATTTGTAATGCTTATATCATAGGTTTTAGGTCTGTATAATTGGAATTTCTGTATAGTTCAATTTAATAAAACCACAATTTAGATATAAAGGTTCTATAGCTCCTTCTTTCTGTTGAGGACAGTAATTAGCTCTTTAATTTCTCTGTGACCCACACTAGCATCATATGCCATTTTCATTTAGATTGTTAGGCTATGAATGTGATCAGAACCAATTAAATTTTTTGTTTTTTATGTACTGGGGGTTGAACCCAGGGCCTCCCATATTCTGTGCAAGTTCTCTACCATTGAGCTGTGTTCTTGGCCTTTTTTAAATTTTTAATTTTTTAGCTGGGTGTAGTGGCACACGCCTGTAATCCTAGCAACTTGGGAGGCTGAGGCAGGGGGATCACAAGTTCAAAACCAGTCTCAACAATTTAGAGTAGCCCTAAGCAACTTAGTGAGACCCTATCTCAAAATTTAAAAAGGGTTCAGTGGTTAAGCATTCCTGGGTTCACTCATCGATACCAGAAAAAATAATAATAATTTTTAGAAAATTTCTCACAAATTAGCCCAGGCTAGCTTTGAACTTGCAATCCTCCTGCTTTAGCCTCCAGAGTAGATGGGATTACAGGCATGTGCTACCATATTTGGTGATCCAATTAAAAATTTTAACTCCCAAGTTTGAAGAAATATTCCTACTATATATGACTGCTATTTTCTGTTGATAATGTTGAAATTGAGATTATCTGTTGAGACAATTTCTCTCCGTTTCAGGCAATAGTTTGGGATGAGTACCTAACAGGACCCTTTGGCCTGATTGCACAGTATTCACTACTGAAGGTAAATGAGCTAATGGGTTTTGTTATTGGATTAATAATTCTGAATTTTAGCAATAATAACATATGATTTTTTATTTCCTCATGAGTGACTGGCTTGCAAACAATTGGATCTATAAACACTAATACTAACATTTTGGTTAGTATGGTTAACATTTTGTGTGCAATGCTCTGTGCATGATATAAGGTAACCATTACTTGGTGTTTTCAATAGTTTGTTGTGTTAGTCATTTGAATGCTGATATATTGCCAGTTTCATACTGAAACTTCGTCCTTTATGTATTTGGCTATGGGGGACCTAAATTTTGATAGTAAATCATTACCATGCATTATATTAGGAGTATATATGATTTCTGAGTCTGGAAATGATAGATAAATTTCAGGGATTGTGTTAACCTTTTGTGTATGTGTTTTCCTAGGAACATGAAGTGGAAAAAATGTTTACACTTAAAGGAAGTCGTTTGCCAGCAGCAGATGTCAAGAATATTATATTTTTTGTCAGACCCAGGCTAGAATTGATGGATATAATCGCTGAAAATGTGCTCAGGTATCTCAGAGCTTTTGTTTGGTCAAAAGAGGTTTGGTCCTTAAAATACTTTTCTTTTTTAAAAAATAGCTTTATTTAATTTATTTTTTTAATGTGGTGCTGAGGATCAAATCCAATGCTTCACATGTTCAGCGAGCTCTCTACCACTGAACCACAACCCCAGCCCTTTACAATGTTTTTGATTGTTTGTTTGTTTTAATATTTTTTTAGTTAGTTATACATGGACACAGTATCTTTATTTTGCTTATTTTTATGTGGTACTGAGGGTTGAACCCAGTGCCTCACATGTGCAAGGCAAGCACTCTGCCACTAAGCCACAACCCTAGCCCTTTACAATGGTTTTAATGTACTGAGCTCCTTGTCATTACAAACCCCCACCCTTGCCAGTGCACTAGAAGGTGGTCTTTTGGAAAACTAGAACAGGCATAGAAGTCTAATGGTTAAAATTTTCCAATATACTGAATGTAATGTGGTTGAATTTCATAAGCAAAATAAGAACTGATTAAAATTTAACATGGATCCAATCTATAGAGGAAGTCATCTTGCATAGTCTGCACTCTGTGGAACAATTGATGGCTGCAGCCCCTAAAATCTTAAAAGCATATGTGCTATTTTTGGAAGTCCATTGTCAAGGAGAATAGAAGGTGGGAATCAAGAGTGATGTCTCATCTTAATATCAGACTGTTGTTGCACTGGTTTTGTTAAAGAACCATTTGTTTTTAGAAAGGTATAGATATCCTGTTTTAATAAACCTGAGAGCTTTGATGCCCCATAAATGATTTAAAAGAATTCTAGAAAATATACCACAAAGTAATAGCTGTGATTCAATGCTGCTTTCCTGTTTGGGAGTTAAAAAAGAGAAAACATAGAACTCTGAACAATTTGGATCTGTGAGTTAGTGTTCTTACATTTATCTAACCAGTGTTTATTTACTGCCCATGTTGTGCCAGGCAAAGGAGTCAAAATAAGCAATATAGTCTCTGACCCTAAGAGCTCATAAGCTAATAGATGTTACTTCCTTTGCAGTGAAGACAGACGAGGCCCAGTAAGAGATTTCCACATTTTGTTTGTGCCCCGCCGTAGCTTGCTGTGTGAACAGCGGTTGAAGGACCTTGGTGTTTTGGGATCCTTTATCCACAGAGAGGAGTACAGTTTAGATCTCATTCCATTTGATGGAGATCTCTTGTCCATGGAATCAGAGGGTGCATTCAAAGTAAGTTTGGGCTTTCCCTGACATCAGACTTGAATTTTTGCCAAATTTATGAGCATGCAAGTGCCACAAGACAGTTTTAATTTGTACTTCATGATCAGTGTGAAGCTGAGGCTTGTGCATGTTTATTGATGTTCAAGATCTTTTCTTTGGCAAATTGCTTTTTCATTTTCTTGGCTCATTGCTTATTTTTTAGGAGTCCTTTTTATATTCTGTATACTCATTATTGTGGTTTATAAAAGCTGCAAGTATATTATCCTAGTCTGTGGATTGTCTTTTAGTCTAGTTATAATGCTTTTTATAATGTAAACATTTTCTGCTGGGTGTAGTGGGTCATTCCTGTAAATCCCAGCTACTTTATTTGAGATGCTGAGACAGGAGGAACACAAGTTCAAGTCCAGCCTCAGTAATGCAGTGAGGCCCCAAGCAACTTAATGAGACCCTGTCTCAAAATAAAAAGGGCTCGGAATGTGGCTTAGTGGTTAAATAAGTGCCCCTGGCTTCAATCCCCAGTACCAAAGTAATAATAATGATGATGATGTAGTTAACATTTCTCATTATAAATAATTAAAATTTTAATAGATTTACTTATTATAATTTACATATCATAAAATTCATCCCTTTAAAAGATGCAGTTTAGTGGTTTTCAGCTTATTTAGAGTTTTGCAACTATCACTACACTTTAATTTTGGAACATTTTAATCATCTGCAAAAGACATCCCACACCCATTAGCAGTCATTCTCTATCATTCCTTCCTTCAGCCACTGGAAACCACTTATCTATTTTATCTGTATGGATTGGCCTATTCTGAAGATGATCTATTCTGGTCATATGGCAGCTGTGTTTAACACTTTGAGAAATTCCAAACTCTTGCCTAGTAGTGCTGCCATTTCATATTCCCACTAGCAGTTGCTGCACCTTCTCACTGATACTGTCATTGTTCGTCTTTTCCAACTGGGTATGAGTGGTTTTTCGTTGTGGTTTTAATTTGCATTTCTGTGATGACAAATGATGTTGATTATCTTTTCATATGCTTATTGGACACTTATATGTCATCTATTGGAGAAATGTCTTTTTATGTCACTTGCCCACTTTGTGTTATTTATCTGTTTTTAACACAAAGTTATAAGAATTTTTTTTTGGGGGGGGGGGCGCGGGGATCTACCACTGTACAAAGGGTGTTCTACCACTGAACCTAATCCCCAGGCATTTTTACTTTTTTGAGACAGGGTCTTGCTGAGTTACTGAGACTGGCCTTGAACTTATGATCCTCTTGCCTCAACCTTCTGAGACACAGGAAGTAAAGTGCCATTGCACCTAGCAAGAATTCTTATTGTATTCTAGATACAAATCTCTTATCAGATACAGGATTTTCAAATATTTTCCTCCATTTTGTGGCTTCTTTTCACTTTCTTAGTGAAAGTGGGATCCTTTAATGCACAAATATTTTTAATTTTGATAAAATCCAATTTCTTTTTTTCTTCTTTTACTTGTGCTTTTGGTATCAAATTCATGAAACTGTTGCCTAACCCAGCCACAAAGATTCATACCAGTGTTTCCTTCTAAGTGTGTTGTAGCTTTACTTTTTACATGTAGGTCTTTGACCCATTTTAAATTAATTTTGTGTATAATGTAAGAGAGAGGAGTCTAACTTTTTTTTTTTTTTTAACATGGGGATATCCATTTGTTCCAACACTATTTGTTGAAAAGACTTTGTTTTCCTCTTTGAATTGTCTTGTTACCTTTGCAAAAACTCAGTTGTCCATAAGTATAAGGGTGTGCTTATTTCTGGTCTCTCGATTCTGGTCCTTTGGCTGATCTGTCTGTCTTCCTGCCTGCAACACAGTCTTGATTACTATGGCTTTGCTGTAAGTTTGAAATGAGGAAGTATATGAGTTCTTCACTTAAATCTCTCACTTTTTTTTTTGCTTTGCTTTGCTCTTTTTGTATCTGAATAAATCCTTTACTCTGAAAACACAGAAAATCTTTCATTTTCTTTTAAAAGTTTTGAGTTCTCCTCTTTACAGGTCTTGAATCTGACTTGGTTTGTGTGTGTGCTGTGTGGCGGATGGTGTTGACGTGTTTTCTTTCAGGTGGACAGCCACTGGCCCAGCTCTGCTGGTGCCCACTGATTATTTTCTAGCATAGGTTTGTCAGTAAATATACATATCTTTTCTCTCTGGTTCTGCAAGTCTTTTTGCCAGTGTGTTTTATGTATTTATTTGCCACTTTTCTTCTAATAAACACATTCTCTCATAAGAATATTACTTTATCTTTTAAAAAATAATTTGAAAATGTTTTGTGAACATAATCCATGCTCATGGTAGAATTTCTTTGAGTCAGAAAGGTCACAGGGTGAAGAGTAAGCCACTCTCCACCCCAGTTCTCAGACTGCCCAGTTCTTTCCAGAAACAATCCCTATTCCTAACTCTTTCTTTGTGTGTGTATGTATGTGTGTATTTTCTTTTTTTTTTTTTTTTCTTTTTCTTTTTTTTGGGGGGAGGGTACCAAGGATTGAACCCAGGGTTACTTAACCACTGAGCCACATCCCCAGCCCTTTTTTATTTTTGGACAGGTTTTTGCAAAGTTGCTTAGCACCTTGCTGAGTTGGTAAGGCTGGCCTTGAAGTTGTAATCCTTTGCCTCGGACTCCTGAATCATTAAGATTAAGGGTATGTGCCATCACACTGGGATGTGTTTTGGTGTGTGTTTAACTCTTTTTTTCTCTAGGTGCTTTATGCAGCTGCAGCTCACAGCATGTATAGTATTCTCATTTTTAAACACATGGTTGTATATACACACATGCACACACACATTTTGATATCTTGCTTTTTAAATATTTTTTTGTTGTTGATAGACCTTTACTTTATTTATTTAGATGTGATGCTGAGAATCAAACCCAGTGCCTCACACATGACAGGCAAGTGCACTATCACTGAGCACCAGCCCCAGCCCTTGATATATTGCTTTTAATAAGACATTTGGGAGTCATTTTCTACCATTTATGAAAGTGCTGCTGTGTTTGTAGTTGAAGCTGTATTGTGTTCCATTATTTGAATGTACCGTGATTTATTGAGCCAGTCCTCTTTTGAAGCATCTAACACTGTTAGGTGGCTTTGTGCATGGGGAGCCCTTGCTCTGTAGGCCATCAGGATGTCTTCTGCCCTTGCCATTTTGTCTTTCTTTTTTTTTTTTCCCCTTGTGGTATTGGAGATCCCATCCAGGGCCTTGTACCTGATGTGGCCTTTACCACTGAGCTACATCCCCACCCATTTTTTTTAAAAAAAAAATATATTTTGATACAGGGTCTTTTTTTTAACCATTTAAAAAAATTATTTATTTATTCGAATTTGTTTTATATGACAGCAGAATGCATTTCAATTCATAGTACACATATAGAGCACAACTTTTCATGTCTCTGTTTGTACACAAAGTGGATAGAGTCACATACGTGTCTTCATACACATACTTGGGGTAATGATGTCCATCTCATTCCACCATCTCTCCTATCCCCTCTCTTTCCCTCCCTCCCCTTTGCCCTATCTGAAGTTCCTCCATTCCTCCCATGCTTCCCCCACCATCCCCATTATGGATCTGCATCCTCAAATCAGAGAAAACACGCGGCATTTGTTTTTTTGGGGTTGGCTAACTTCACTTAGCATAATATTCTCCAACTCCATCCATTTATCTGCAAATGCCATGATTTTATTGTCTTTTAATGCTGAGTAATATTTTATTGTGTATATATACGACAGTTTCTTTATCCATTCATCTACTGAAGGGCATCTAGATTGATTCCACAATTTAGCTATTATGAATTGAGCTGCTGTAAACATTGATGTGGTTGCATTACTATAGTATGCTGTTTTTAAGTCCTTTGAGTATAAACCGAGGAGTGGGATAGCTGGGTCAAATGGTGGTTTCTTTCCAAGTTTTCCAAGGCATCTCCATACTGCTTTCCAATTTGCAGTCCCACCAGCAATGTATGAGTGTGCCTTTCTCCTCACATTCTTGCCAACACTTATTGTTGTTTGTATTCTTTTTTTTTTAATATTTATTTTTTAGTTGTAGTTGGACACAATACCTTTATTTTGTTTATTTGTTTTTATGTGGTGCTGAGGATCGAACCCAGGGCCTCTCACATGCTAGGTGAGCGCTCTACCACTGAGCATCAACCCCAGCCCCTGTTTGTATTCTTAAAAGCTGCTATTCTGACTGGAGTGAGATGAAATCTTAGAGTAGTTTTGATTTGCATTTCTCTAATTGCTAGAGATGTTGAACATTTTTTTATATATTTGTTGATTGATTGTATATCATCTTCTGAGAAGTGTCTGTTCAGTTCATTGGCCCATTTATTGATTGGGTTATTTGTTTTTTTGGTGTTAAGATTTTTGAGTTCTTTATATATTCTAGAGATGAGTGCTCTATCTGATGTACGTGTGGTAAAAATTTGGTCCCATTCTGTAGGCTCTCTATTCACCTCACTAATTGTTTCTTTTGCTGAGAAGAAGCTCTTTAGTGTGAATCCATTCCATTTATTGATTCTTGATTTTATTTCTTGTGCTCTAGGAGTCTCATTAAGAAAGTTGGGACCTAATCCGACATGATGAAGATTTGGGCCTACTTTTTCTTCTATTAGGCACAGGGTCTCTGGTTTAATTCGACCCATTTTGAGTTGAGTTTTGAGCATGGTGAGAGATATGGGCTTAATTTCATTTTGTTGCATTTGGATTTCCAGTTTTCCCAGCACCATTTGTTGAAGAGGCTATCCTTTCTCCAATATATATTTTTGGTGCCTTTGTCTAAAATGAGATAACTATATTTGTGTGGGTTTGTCTCTGTGTCCTCTATTCTGTACCATTGGACTATAAGTCTATTTTGGTGCCAATACCATGCTATTTTTGTTATTGTTGCTCTGTAGTATAGTTTAATGTCTGGTATAGTGATGCCACCTGCTCCACTCTTCTTGCTAAGGATTGCTTTAGCTATTCTGGGTCTCTTATTTTTTTGTTGTTGTATTTTTTTAATACCTTTGTTTTATTTATTTATATGTAGTGCTGAGGATCAAATCCAGTGCCTCACACATGGCTAGGCAAGCACTCTACCACTGAGCTACATCCCAGCCCTTGATACAGGGTCTTGATAAGTCACCCAGGCTGGCTTCAAATTTTCAGTCCTCCTGCCTTGGCCTCCTAAATAGCTGGAATTACAGGCATGAGCCACCATGCCTGGCTGCTATTTGTCTTTCGACTTTGTTTATAGAGCTTGTAATATATGAAAATGGGTTTGTTTTTTGTTTTGTTTTGTTTTGTTTTTTTGGTTGTAGGTAGACAAATATCTTTACTTTGTTTATTTATTTTTATTCGGTCCTAAGGATCGAACCCAATGCCTCACAAGTGTGAGGCAAACTGCTGTACCGCTGAGCCCCAGCCCCAGCCCTGGAACTGGTTTTATTGTCCCTTGCTGAACCCCAACACTGGAACAGAGGCAGGCACCTGGCTGACCCCTGGGAAAAGACTGATCCATAGTAACTGGCCTTTCTTCTCCACAGGAGTGCTACCTAGAGGGTGACCAGACAAGCCTGTATCAGGCTGGGTTTTGCTATATTTTTAATATAATCACATTTATCCACATTTCCATCTTCAATTTATGGTTTTCTGCTGCTGTTGCTACTTCTGCTGGTCTTGAACTTAGAACCCTTGAGAACCATATATGCAGTACATAGAATTCTTTGAAATGTTTTTTCCCCCTATATATTGCCCTGGTGGTTATGACCCTTAAAGGGTTCATTTAGGGCAGTGAATAATTTTATACCAGGAAAGCTTCTGGGTTCTTTTTTACTATGTTCCCTTAGGTATACTTAACACTGAATCTCATCCAGTGATGGGACGCTGTTTCTATAACCTATGTGTTACAGGAAAAAATTTAGATATACAGAATAGTTGAATTGTTCACTGAATGCCCCTCACTTAGATTCCAGAAACAGCATTCTGCTGTGTGTGCTTTAGCATATGTCTGTGATAGTTAACCTGTAGTAATTCATTCACATTCATGTAATTAATGGGAATTAATTACATTAATCACATTCATGTAATTAATGGGAAAAATTTGCTCTGGCATGACAAAACCTGGGCCAAGAAAGGATTTTCTGTTTATTTACTGACAATTTGCAAAAGATGTCAGTTATTTTCTTTTGAGAAACTGGTCACTTCCCCCACTTCCCAAAGATGGTTTCGTGTGTATTTGGGAAGGGGGTACTTTTCTCAATGCAAAATATATATTGTACATGCATGTCTATTCGTGAATGATATATACGGAAAGTATGTACATATATTTTGCATACTTCATATGTATACACATGTATGTCATGTTTTGCATGCTCTACAAAGCATACTTTATGTCTTTGATAAAGTAAAACATTTTCTGTGAGATCATACTCAAGGTCTTTCAGCTCACTCTTTTTATATGTCAAGATATGGAGGTTAATGAATGTGAAAATCTGCCCCATCCTTTGTAAAAGCAGCATAGAATTCTCTTGCATTTCATGTGTGATTTTGAGGGTGATTCCCATAGAACGTGGAGCCCTCCCAGAACGTCCTACTGGAGTTGACGTTCACTAGTGAGGGAGGGAACCTGTCCCCCAGGCACATCCTTACTCATTAGTCTCTTATTAGAAAACTGATCAACAAAGAAGAGCTGCAGGCAGGGCTCAGACCTCTCTTCCAGGAGCCGCACCTGTGCCTGAGAAAGCTGCTCCACAGGTGCCCCCTTCCGGAGGGCTGCTGGCCTCAGGGACAAGACTGCCACATGGCAGCTTTGCAATGCTGGCTAGAGCACTGGAAGAGCATACAATATATGGAAATGGGTTTGTTTTTTGTTTTGTTTTGTTTTTTTGGTTGTAGGTAGACAAATATCTTTACTTTGTTTATTTATTTTTATGAGGTCCTGAAGATCGAACCCAGTGCCTCACAAGTGTGAGGCAAACTGCTGTACTGCTGAGCCCCTGCCCCAGCCCTGGAATTGGTTTTATTGTCCCTTGCTGAACCCTAACACTGGAACAGAGGCAGGCACCTGGCTGGCCCTGGGAAAAGACTGATTCATAGTAACTGGCCTTTCTTCCCCATAGGAGTGCTACCTAGAGGGTGACCAGACAAGCCTGTATCATGCTGCGAAGGGACTGATGACCCTGCAAGCTCTGTATGGAACAATCCCCCAGATCTTTGGGAAAGGAGAGTGTGCTCGGGTGAGAACCAGCTGTTTTCTGGTGGTGAAGGGGGGCCCCTGGCACCCAAAGTTGGGGAGGAAGGGGAGACTCCTCACAAGTACAGCCAGGCTCCATAACTCACAAATTCTGTGTTTGGACTTTTCCTCCTCCCTATAATTTGGGCGTGACCCTCAAGTTAGCACTCATGGTACTTTGTGGACGTGCACAGAGAAGTGAGAAATTTGTCATGCACTGAACACACTGCTGGCTGAGGTTGAACAAGATGATGCTCTGCCTTCTTGTTTCCACTCTTGGGCTACAAGTATCTCTTCCAGTCTGTTAGTGTCCTGTTTTTGTGCTCTTTATAGTTTTCTTTGATGATTTTGCTGTTTGAAGTAGGCCCTCAAGTATAGTGCTAAAGTGCTACCTAGTGTTCCTGGGCACAGAAAACCTGCGATATGCCTTGTGGAGAAATCAGTGTGTTAGAGAAGCTTCATTCAGGCCAGTGAGAGAGCTGTGGCTGTGAGTGATACATAAATATAAAGTCAGAGTCTTTAAACAGAAACACACGTGGAAC
This sequence comes from Callospermophilus lateralis, assembly GCF_048772815.1. NCBI lineage: Eukaryota > Metazoa > Chordata > Mammalia > Rodentia > Sciuridae > Callospermophilus > Callospermophilus lateralis. The sequence continues at coordinate 158,113,090 of NC_135305.1, read as the reverse complement.
CATGTTGTGTTGATCAGTTGACAGCAGTTGTGCAGTGGCTCACAGGTACCCCATTGTATTTCCGTAGGAGCTGTGGGTCAGGGTCAGCTAGCCAAATTCAGTGGCTTCAGTGACTTTGTAGAACCTCAAATAGCAAGCACAGTGTAACTGATTTTCTGCCTTACTGGGAATTGGTGGCTGCTGTTGGCTCTAAATGGTGGCCAATAGCAAATGCTTTTTGATATCTGCTTATTTTTTTTTTAAATATCTTTATTTATTTTTATGTGGTGCTGAGGATCAAACTCAGTGCCTCACACATGCAAGGCAGGTGCTCTGCCACTGAACCTCAGCCCCAGCCCAATAGCTGCTTATTTCTTTCTTTCTTTTTTTTTTTTTTTGGCTGAAATCATTTTCTTTCTTCTGAACCATGGACACTTGCTGTTTATCTTCTATGTTATAGCCCCAAATTCTACACGTGAAGTTAGAGCGCTGAAGGTCACAGCCATGTGTTTTCAGAGGTCTTAGTCTATAGAAGTCTGGCTCCATTTCTTGGGGCTTGAGATAGGCTGAACATCATGGGGGCGTGTGTGGCAGAGGGAAGCAGCTCATATCATGGTGACCAGGAAGCAGAGAGAGCGCTTATTTCTTAATCAGTCTCACTCTTGCAGTTTTTTTCCTATTTTGATATCTGTTTTTAGCTGAAGTTTTAAATTTTCTAGTTCTGGAAGGCGCCACCTGATCCAGTATTTTATTTCCAGCAAGTTGCCAATATGATGATCAGGATGAAGAGAGAGTTTACAGGAAGCCAAAATTCAATATTTCCTGTTTTTGACAACCTCTTATTGCTTGATCGAAATGTGGATTTATTAACACCTCTTGCCACTCAACTTACATATGAAGGACTCATTGATGAAATCTATGGCATTCAGAACAGTAAGTGACATCTATTTTTATTAATAGGTAATATGATAAAAATACTCTTTTTGTGGAGGCTGCCATTCTTATGTGGCATACTTAAGCATTATGTGAACTTAAAGATCCAGTTTCGAATGGTGATTTCAAAGTGTAGATTAGCATAAACCTTTTTTGCGGCAGTTTGGCAACTCATAAGACTTTTACTCTTGGCTCAAGAAAATCCAAAGCTTTAATGTCCCTTGAGGAGTCATTCCAAAAAAAGAGATCAAGGAGGTTTCCAAAAAAATTTGTATTTCCATTTCTTTTCCAGAATTTTCTGAATAATCCAAATGGTTGAGAACTTTATAAAATAATAAATGTGGAACATGTGTAACTACATAGCCAATTATAAATTTTATTTATGTGTGTATAATATGTAGTTTATATATATATATAAATAGTATACATAAAATGACCAAATAAGAGCATCCAAAAAGAAGAAAATAACTGGAGGAGGAATAACCAGACCATGCCTCATGGCTGGCGATAGTTCTGGAGAGCTTGTGAAGAGGTGGCTGTGCTGGGTTGGAAAGAAGGGTAGAGTTCAGGCGGAGGCTCTGGGGAGGGATGAGCAGCATGCTGAATGCTGCCCGTGGTGTGACAGCAAGCTCGTAAAAGGAGAGAGCACAGATGGGGAAATCCTCAGGAACAGGGCTGATATAGAAGGTTAGGGTCACTAGGTGGAAGATCGGATGGCCTGCTAGGTTTGGGGCATAGCAGGTTATTAGGTTAGAGGTCGGTCACAAACATGTTTTGTTTGGTTGATTTTGGCCCATGTGATACTTCTTATTTTCTGTCAGCATTTAAAATCTGAGAGATTTTAATTAATTAATTTATTATTATTATTATTATTATTATTATTTTGCACTAGGGATTGAATCCAGGATGCTCTACCACTGAACTATATCCCCAGCTCCTTTTATTTCTGAGGCTTTAGGGTCTTGGGCTGGGGATGTAGCTCAGTAGTAGAGTGCTTGCCTAGCATGCATAAGGCCTTGGGTTTGATCCTCAACACCTGCCAAAAAAGAAAAAAAAAAAAAAAGTGCCAGACAGGGTTTTGCTAAGTTGCTGAAGCTGGCCTCAGATTTAACAATCCTCCTGCCTCAGCCTCCCAAGTAGCTGGGATTACAGGTGTGCATCACTCCCCACCCCAGAGAGTTTGGTATGGGAAGGGGTGACCTGTAAGGGCTGCAGGAGATGGCTGTGTAAACAAGGTGAAAGGTCAGCAGGGATTTTCCAAGAAAATAAAGCATACGTGTAAACTCACAACCTCTTTGTTTTTTCTTTTGTTTTTGTTTTTTTGGTACCTTGGATTGAACCCAAGAGTAGTTAACCCCTGAGCTACATCTGCAACCCTTTTGTATCTTTTTTATTTTGAAACAGGGTCTCGATAAGTTGCTTAGGGACTTGCTAAGGCTAGCTTTGAACTTGTGGTCCTCCTGCTTCAGCCTGTCAAATTTCTGGAATGATAGGTGTGTGCCACCACATCCAGCTAATTCACAGCCTCTTTGTAGTTTTTTTTTTTTTTTTTTTTTTTTTTAACAAATTAAACATTGATTAGAGAAACTGGAAAAATAGTAGAAAAGCTAGGTATGGTGGTACACACCTATTAAACCCAGCTACTTGAGAGGCTGAGGCACATGCTCAAGGATAGCCTGGGCAATTTAATGAGACCCTGTTTCAAAATTTAGGGGGGAAAAAAAAAGGGAGGGGGCTATGCATGTAGCTCAGTGGTAACGTGCCCCGGGTTTGATACCTAGTACTGCAAAAAGAAGAGGAGGAGGAAGATCCGGGAGGGGTTGTTATGCATACTACATATGGAATGGGTGTGGCAATGTGCCAATAAAACTTTATTTTCAAAAACAGGAAGTAAAAGTATGCAATGGCACATGCCTGTAATCCCAGCAATTGGGGAGGCTGAGGCAGGAAGATTGCGAGTTCAAAGCCAGCCTCAGCAATTTAGTGAGGCTCTAAGCAACTTAGACCCTGTCTCAAAATTTGAAAAAGGCTTAGGGATGTAGCACAATTATTAAGCACCCCTGAATTCAATCACTGGTACCAAAAAAAAAAATGAATTGGGCAGAATTTGGCCCTCATGCCATAGTTTCTGACCCTTGTTCTGGAGTGGCTTTCAAACTATTTTTGATCTGCACCCCACAGTAAGAAATATATTTTATATCACATATGCATATATGTATATATAAAACAAAAGCAGAAGTTTTATTAATAATAAAAACCCACCTGCCCTTAGTTCATGTGATACACTCTGGTATTTCCTCTTTTGTTTGTTGCTGTTTTGTTTTCTTCTGCTTTTTAATATTTCTTGCCACCCAGTGGCTTGATTTCATGGCACCTAACAGGACATCACTTACAGTTTGAAAATCATAGAAGACATTGGGCAGATCCTTGTAAGTTTTTTTTTATGGTGCTAGGCATCAAACCTAGGGCCTCACTCATGTTAGGCAATTCCTGTACCACTGAATCACACCTAACTTAGAAGAGGAAAAGGGACCTAATTCCTCAAGAAGTTTAGGAACTGGACATTGCTATGGTAGCTTATATATAGGTGCCCCCAAAGAAAAATGGAACCATGGTATCAATGCTAAAGAGTCACTATTACTTTTTTTTTTTTTTTTTTTTTTTAGTACCAGGGATTGAATCCAGGAGTGCTTAACCACTGAGCCACACCCAGCCCTTTTTATTTTTTATTTTGAGATAGGGTCTCGCTAAGTTGCTGAGGCTGGGTTTATTTTTTTTTTTTTTTAAATTTATTTATTTATTTATTTATTTATTTCTGAGGCTGGGTTTAAACTTAAAATTCTCCTGCCTCAGCCTCCTGAGCTTCTGGGATTACCAGTGTACACCACCATGCCCATCAAGAGTCACTCTTTCCTGTACTTGTATCATGGGATATAAAAACCCAGAGCTATGTGTCACTGTCTTGTTAAGCTATCTTCCATTCTCTATTGAACTGGAAATTCCCTTTTATGCCTGGGTACTTGATTGTTGCTTCTTCCAGTAATTGCACATAGATGCTCATTTCCTCCCATTGTCATTCAGGTTATGTGAAATTACCCCCAGAGAAATTTGCACCTAAGAAGCAGGGTGATGGTGGGAAGGACCTCCCCACAGAAGCAAAGAAGCTGCAGCTGAATTCTGCAGAGGAGCTCTATGCTGAGATCCGAGATAAGAATTTCAATGCGGTGGGCTCCGTGCTCAGCAAGAAGGCAAAGATCATCTCTGCTGCCTTCGAGGTGAGACGAGCTTTGATTGTCATCCTGCTACCTTCCATTGCTAGGGTGCCCACCTACAGGAGAATAAGAACTCCAACCACACAGCCCCAAATAGCTAGCCGCACTTTCCTACCCTGAGTAATTGCAGGTTCCTGAGGACCCAGGGATTTCTTTCTTTTCAGACTTTTTCTCGGACCCATGACAAAAGAGGTCCTGTTAGGTTTTTTTCTTTTTGTAGAGGACATAGGGCACACATTTGTAGTTTATAAGTTTTCTGTGTAAACATTTTCAATAACTTCCTTTAAATTTTTTCCTACTTAAGAGGAAGCCAGCTGTACTAAAAATAAAAGCTCTTTTGTGATAGAACTTGCAATTCATGATGAAAACTGCAGGTCTAGCCACTGTGACAGTGGCAGGGGAACCCTGCATGTGTGGTGGGTGATAATGAGACTAAAGTCCCTGGCAGCCCAGAGCCTCATTATCACTTCCTGCCTCCTCTTGCCCATCCACTGGTTTCTTCTTGTTAAAACTCCTTTTTGAAATATGGGAATCAGTAAGCTGATAAACTCTGAATATTTAGACTTAGAAGATATAAATTAGAAAAGTTTTAGAAAATTTTTTCACTGAGTAGTTCTAAATTTTTTCTGTCTTAGGAATTATATTCATTAATTAATTTTTATATTTCTGAGGATACTTTTAGTTGAATTACCAAATTTTGTCTTGAAAAACAGTCTCATCACTAAACCAGGTTCATTTTGTTATACTCAAGATTGACATTCAGAGAAGGACTGGATTTGTTTCTATTAGGGAGGAAACAGTTTACTGTTTATAGCCTCCTCTACGCAAAACCTAATTTTTTTCATCTTAGTTTTTTACTCAGAAATTTGTGTGGTTTACCAAATATTGTCCACTAATACTTGAATGCCCACAAAATACTGTTGAAACGTATGAGATGATACACAGGAAAAGAGAATTATAGGCACTTTCTCTATTAAAAAAAGTGCTAATGTGCAAAGCTCAGTGGCACAAGCAACTCCAGAGGCTGAGGCAGGAGGATTGGAAAGTTGGAGACCAGCCTCAGGATCTTAGTGAGACCATAAGCAACTTAGCTTGTCTAGCTGACTCAAAATAAAAACTTAAAAAGGACTGGGGTAGCTCCAGTGGTAGAACGCCTCTAGTTTAATCGAAGTTTAAAAAAATAATTAATTATTTATTTAAAAAGAAGTGATAGGCTGGGGTTGTGGCTCAGCGGTAGAGCACTCACCTCGCATGTGCGAGGCCCTGGGTTCGATCCTCAGCACCACATAAAAATAAATAAGTGAAATAAAGGTGTTGTGTCCAACTACAACTAAAAAAGAAATACTTTTTTTGTTGTTGTTAAAAAAGAAGTGCTGGGGGCTAGTGTTGTGGCTCAGTGGTAGCGCGCTCGTCTGGCAGGTGCGGGGTCCTGGGTTCGATCCTCAGTACTACATACAATCAAATAAAGGTATTATGTCCAACTGCAACTAAGAAATAAATATTAAAAAAAAAAAGAAGTACTGGGGTTGGGGCTGTGGCACAGTGGTAGAGTGCCCACCTTGCACATGTGAGGCACTGGGTTCAATTCTCAGCACCACATAAAAATAAATAAAATAAAGATATTGTGTTCATCTATAACTAAAAAATAATAATAATGAAGAAGTGCTAATGTGGTTAAGAGGCTCCATGAACTCTTTCAGTGATATTTTTTTAATATTTTTTTTAAATTTTTTTTAGAGAGAGGTTTTTTTTGTTTTTTTTTAATATTTATTTTTTAGTTTTCGGCGGACACAACATCTTTGTTTGTATGTGGTGCTGAGGATCGAACCCCAGCCTCATGCATGCCAGGCAAGCGCGCTACCACTTGAGCCACATCCCCAGCCCAAATTATTTTAGATTTTTATGGCTTTTTTTTTTTTTTTCAATTTTTTTTTAGTGCCGGGATCAAACCCAGGGCCCTGTGCATGCAAGGCAAAGCACTCTACCAACTGAGCTATATCCCCAGCCTCTTTCAGTGATATATTTACCTTTCCTGTTCTGGGTGATGTTGGACGGGTTTGGCCTGAGTAGTACGTGTCCACTCTTTCGCAGTAACGTAATTAGCGGTCCTCTGAAATGTCTTTGCTGCTGATGCCGCTGCCCTCTTGTCTGTTTCAGGAAAGGCACAACGCCAAGACCGTGGGGGAAATTAAGCAGTTTGTTTCCCAGTTGCCCCACATGCAGGCAGCAAGGGGCTCACTTGCAAATCATACCTCGATTGCAGAGTTGATCAAAGACGTCACTAGTAAGTATCCTTTGACATGATCTTCCACCTGGAGCTGACTCCCATACACACTGAGGCTTCCTTGGGAAAGTCAGCGTTTTTTTCTCCTTCTGCACTGAGGATGCAACCCAAGGCCTTGTTCATACAAAGCTTGTGCTCTACCATTGAGCTACACACCCAGCCCAGTCAGTTGTTTTAATATCCTGTGTTTCTCAGTAGTAAGTAAATGTGCACATTAGCAGTTAGTGATGACAAAATATTTAGAATATAGATAAGAGAAAAGATTTATGCATCCAGGTGCAGTGGCACACACCTGTGATCTCAGCAACTTGGGAGACTGAAGCAGGAGGTTCACACAGGAGGCCAGCAACTTAGCAAGACCCTATCTCAAAGTAAAAAAAAAAAAAAGGGGTCTGGGGAAGTAGCTTAGTGGTAAAGCGCCCTGGATTCAATCCCCCTACCCTGCTTCCTGTCCCAAATTTATGCATAATATTGCTCTCATATTAATAGGTAGTTAATTTTTTTAGTCTATTTTTTTTTCCTATTGTGAAGGATTACTTAATTAGGACAATATGGTGTTTCTGGGTTTTTTTTTTTTAATTTTCTCTTGAGAGTATTCTGCAAAATTGGTACAGAAAGCCTGTGTTGAGTATTTTGAAAAAAGCTCATATTTATACTAAACTGGATCTGAGTTTGTTCATTAAAAAATAGGGTTGTTGGGCTGGGGATGTGGCTCAAGCAGTAGCACACTCGCCTGGCATACGTGCGGCCCAGGTTCGATCCTCAGCACCACATGTTGTCCACTGAAAACTAAAAAATAAATATTAAAAAAATTCTCTCTCTCTCTCTCTAAAAAAAAAAAAAATAGGGTTGTTGGGGCTGGGGTTGTGGTTCAGTGGTAGAGCATTAGCCTAGCACATGTGAGGCCCTGGGTTCCATCCTCAACACCGTATAAAAATAAATAGAGGTATTATGTCCATCTACAACTAAAAAAAAAATTTTAAATAGGTTGTAAAAGCTGAGTAGGAGTGCCTACTCCTACTCAGCTTTTACAACCTATTTAGTGCCTTCGATTATGAAGTATTCTTTGAATATTAAACATTGTATTAGAAAATCAATCCTTTGATTTTATGTTAACAGAAGTGAAAATCAAATTGGTTGAATCTGATGACTAAAGTGAAATGCTCTTGGGAAATGAGTTTTCATTAACTCATAATACATTAATGATACATACTGTAATCCCAGTGACTCAGGAGGCTGAGGCAGGAGGATCATAAGTTTGAGGCCAGCCTCAACAACTTACCAAGATCCTAAGCAACTTAGTGAGATCCTGTCTCAAAATTAAAAAAAAAGAAAAAGTGGGGATGTAGCTCAGTGGTAAAATGCCCCAGGTTTAATTCCCAGTACACTCATTGGCTGATGATTTGAACTTGTGCTTGCTTTCTTTTTTGCATGTCCTGTTTCTTAATCACACCTTGTGTATAAAAGCAAACCACTTAAACAAATTCACATTTATTGAATTTCTGAATTGAAAATTTGGTAATTATATTTTAGCTTCCGAAGACTTCTTTGATAAATTAACAGTGGAACAAGAGTTTATGTCTGGAATAGACACTGACAAGGTATGTAGACAATAAAACTGTTATAACAAATAGTTGAAAGTTTACCAAATGTAAGATTGTAGTCAAATAAACAATTGCTTTGATACCTGTGCCTTGCCTAAATAATTTTATGAGCAAACGCAAAATGTGAAAATGTGGATTTTGTCGGGTAAAAATACTTAGCATTACTCTGTGTAAGATACTTTGTGCAATACATGGTGAAATGGGATATGGTCCCTGAAATCCAAGATTTTTAAAGACTATAATAAGTAAATTAAGAAATTTGCTTTTGGGGAGCCAGGGCTGTGACTCAGTGGCAGAGCACTTGCCTACCATGTGTGAGGCACTGGGTTTGATCCCAACAACACATAAAAATAAAAACAAAATAAAGGTATTGTGTCCATCTACAACTAAAAAGAAAAAACTTAAAAAAAATGACATTTGCTTTTGGGACTGTGGATTTAGCTCAGTGGTAGAGGGCTTGCCAGTTATGCATGAAGCCCTGGGTTCAGTCTGCAAAAAGCAAAAACAAGATATTTACTTTTCGAGAGAATTTGTTATATCATGACTTTATATATTCAGCCATAGGGGCTTGGTGTGTAGCTCAATGGTAGAGCACTTGCCTAGCATGTACAAGGCCCCGGGTTCAATCCCCAGCACCACCATCCCCCCCAAAATTCAGCCTTATTAATTTTCTAAATTATTCCATTTGTGAAAATTCCCATCTTCTAAAAATATTTCTGTTATTTTATACTAAATTGCTGCTTTTCTTGAGATAGACTAGGTCCCACAAGTCCCAAACACTTGGCAATCTCTCAGGAGTTTGTCCACAGAAATAAACCTGTCAGGGCAGGCATTGGGACTGGCCACAGCTGTCTTCACTGCCTGGTGCTCCTGTAATTTGACCTGAGAACTGGTGTGTCTGTGTGGTGCCTGGGAGTGTGTGTGGCAGGGGCTGAGGCAGCTACCTCAGTCAGGGTTGAGAAGTGAGAAAAAATAATGAGCCTTTCTCCTGCACATCTCCTTTCTTTAACTTAGAAAAATAATTCTAAACATCAAGTTCTTTAATTTTGATATTTAAAAAATATCTAAAAGCAGCAGTCTATGTATATACTTTATTTCTAGGTCAACAATTACATAGAGGATTGCATCGCCCAAAAGCATCCACTGACCAAGGTCTTAAGGCTGCTCTGCCTCCAGTCAGTGTGCAATAGTGGACTCAAACAAAAAGTCTTGGATTACTACAAAAGAGAAATTCTCCAGGTAAGATATATTAAAATCTTTTATTGGTCAATGGGGAAAGCAAAAAGAAAGTGACAAAATGGCAATATACCAAAATAGATATATTGCTGCCACAATCTTAAATTTTTTAACACCTAGAGGAATTGTTCTGATTAACTATAGTTATTTATTGTATCTGATAGTAAGAACAGTAGCAAGCATTTACTGAGCATTTACTGTGTGCCAGGGCCTATCTGAAAAGCTTTATGAATACACGTTTGTTTAAGTCTCACAACAGCCCGATGAGTTTATCATCCCCTGTTTGTGGATGAAACCCCTAAGGGATATACTAGTTTCATAACTGGCCCAAGGTCACCAGCTAGTAAATGTCAAAACCAGTGCCAGAACCCAGGTAATTTAGGCCTATTGTTCATCTCAATGAGCCAGTTGCATGATGGAGGAAGATAACTTTGCAAATTTCTGATAACAGTTCCCTGCAAGGAACTGTTATCAGAAATAAACTGTTCCTTTATTTTTTAAAATAAATAAATAAATAAATATAAATTTGTAGATGGACACAGTACCTTTATTTTATTTATTTATCTTTGTGAGGCTCAAACCCAGAGTCTCATACATGCTAGGCAAGCGCTCTGCCACTGAACTACAACTCCAGCCCAAGCCTAATATTTTATAATAAGGAAGAAGTTCACTATTGTTTTATTTATGTATGTATTTTTATTTTTTGGTTTTGCTTGTTTTTTTGTTTGTTTTTGTTTTTGTTTTTGTTTTGCTTTCTCTGCTATTTTAAAAAATCCCCCTGTTCAAAAATGTCTCAGGCAGTATTTATTTGCTGTTACCTGTCATTCTTAAATTTATTATCATTAAAATTAAGGACTCGTTAATTTTTTTGCATTTGTCTTTTTTTGAGTTATACATAAAGCACACATATACATTAAGATTCCAAGGATGCAGAAATACATGGAGCAAAAGATGAACATCCCTCAGACCCATACACAGTCCCATGTCCCTCCTCAGATGTGTCCTATATCAACCATTTGGTGTGGATCCTTCCAGTCTCCTATTTTCAAATGTATACAAAGTGCATTTATGTACATAGATGTCAGAGTGATACTGGCTGGATCCTGGCTCAGCTCTGCTTTTACTGGCTGTGTGACCTTGGGCAAGTTCTTTAAAAGTCTCAAATGAAGCCAGGCATGGTGGTGCAGGCTTGGTAATCCCAGAAACTTGGGAGACTAAGGCAGGAGGATCACAATTTCAAGGCCAGCCTCATCAACTTAGACCCTTGTTGGGGGCTGCCCTGAACAAGAGTTATGCACACATCTTTGAGTCCTTTTTTTTTTTTTTTTTTTTTTGAGAGAGAGAGAGAGAGAGAGAGAGAGAGAGAGAGAGAATTTTTTAATATCTACTTTTTAGTTTTCGGTGGACACAACATCTTTGTTTGTATGTGGTGCTGAGGATCGAACCCGGGTCACACACATGCCAGGCGAGTGCGCTACTGCATGAGCCACATCCCCAGCCCCGGCATCTTTGAGTCTTTAGTAAAGAGGTACTAGATTGGCACTGTGCCCACCGCAATGCATGTAGACTTACCTCTGCTCGGCCAGGAGAGGTGCAGCTCTGGAATTGGGTGTTACCCAATGGAGTTGAGTTACACCCACCTGTTGAAAACCTACCACTTGCCCTTTTTTGGATAGAATGTTCCATCCACTAGCTTCCCCCAATAAAAGCTGAGCTTCAGGACATGCTCCTTCTCTCTCACCAGCCTCCTGTGTTTTTCTCTTGCCCACCTTGTGGGAGCTTACAGCTGGAAATAGAGAAGCCGTCCTAAATGCCCAGACAAAGGTATTTTCCGTGTCTGTGTGAATTGAATGAGTCAGCCCAAATTCACCCGAATGACCTTTCCATAGCTCACTCAGGACGTGGACTATAGACCCTGACTCAAAACTTAAATAAATAAATTAATAAATAAAAAGGGCTAGGGATGTGGCTTAGTGGTTAAGCACCTCTAGGTTCAGTCTCAGATACCAAATAAGTAACTCAAATGGAGATAATACCTACCTCCTGGTTTTGGGGGATTTTTTTTGTTTGAGACAGGTCTTGCTGACTTACTTAGGGCCTCACTAAACTGAGGCTGGCTTGGAACTTGTGATCCTCCTGCTACAGTCTTCAGAGTCGCCAGAATTATAAGTGTGTACCATCATGCCCAGCTACCTTATGGGTTTATGAGGATGACTGAGCCATAAAAGAATATGAAGTGCTCAGGCCAGAACCATGCTCAGCTGAGAGAAAGTATTTTGCAGGTTTTGGCTACTATTTATATCTTTTTTAAAGGCAGAAATAAAATCCTACTATGCATAATATTTTATTATTAACTCTTTTTTATTCTTAAAAATATATTCATGGTCTGTGGTTGTGGTTCATTAGTAGAGCACTTGCCTAGCATATGTGAGGCACTGGATTTAATCCTCAGCACCACATAAAAGTAAATAAATGTGTCCATCTCCAGCTTCTTATTAGAATGTGTAGATATGCCTCATCCTTTTTTAGAGCTAATCATACACCACATATAATTTATTTGATGCTTACTTAGGTTGAGCCCATAAATTCTGACTTTAAAAATTTTAAATCCTGGGCTAGGGTTGTAGGTCAGTAGAAAAGCACTTGCCTAGCATGTGTGAGGCCCTGGGTTCCATCCTCAGCACCACAAAAAAATAAATAAAAAATAAAGGTATGTGTCCACCTACAACTAAATATATATATTATTTAAAAAAAGATATTTAAATCCTACTTTGAAACAATGAGCTGCCTTAATATCAGTGGAGAAGCATGCCCTGTCCCCTGTGCTCATCAGGAGTTACTGCTGGACCTGTTATTTTGTCTGAAGTACAGATCAAATCGATTTGTTCAAAGTGCTCTATTTTGAAAATTGAAGAAGCCCTTTTCCTGATCTGACATCAAGGCCAAATGATTTCTCTTGCAGACCTATGGCTATGAGCACATACTGACCTTGTACAACCTAGAGAAGGCCGGCCTGCTAAAGCCACAGACAGGGGGCAGAAACAACTACCCAACAATTCGGAAAACATTACGCCTCTGGATGGATGATGTTAACGAACAAGTAAGATGCACTCCTCCACTTTAACTGCAGTTACTGGTTTCATAGTTTATTGTGACAACATATGCTACTTAATCTACACATCTGTCTAATATTTTTTGAAAAAGTAATGCATTTGTGTGTTGTATCCATCAGAATCTCAGGAGGAAACATAATGCTATCAAACTGGGGAGCCTGAGGATTAATAAAGATGTGGGCACCAGGCACAGTGGCACATACCTATAATCCCAGAGGCTCAGGAGGCTGAGTCAGGAGGATCACAAGTTCAAAGCCAGCTTCAACGTAGTGAGGCCCTAAGCAACTTAGCAAGACCCTGTCTCAAAAAATAAAAAGGACTGAGGATGTGGCTCAGTGGTTAAGCCCCCTGGGTTCAATCCCTGGTACCTAAAAAAATAAAGATGTGAACCAGTAGAGACTAGTAGGCAGTGCAGTGGGGCGTCCTCACCAACTGAGGCCTGAAGGGCAGAGAAGTTATTCTAGAAAGCTAGATGAAAACTGTAGAGAGACATATCCAGCCCCCAGAAGTGTCACAGGTAGAAGGCAGGGAGGTACAAGCCTTGACCTCATGCTGCTGCCCACTCTCCAGCTGCCCTCCTCCACCCCTCCCCATGTAATTGTGCAAGCACAAACAGGGTGTGGGAGAGTGTTGACATAGCACCTCCAGGCCATCTCCAGGGCACAGAGCTCTGTGGAGAAGGTTGGGGAACCTCAGGAGGTGTTGATGGGAAATGACCAGCAAGAATCAGTTAGTTAGCCACACGGAAGTAAGGCAAGCAGTGATGGGGAGGTTTCCTTCCACAGCTTACCCAGTTCCTGCAGTGTAAAACCACTGGAACCAATTGTAATCTACTCTTCCAGAAAGATTCTGTGCACATCAAACATTTTTATGCTCCAAAGTAGCATATACATTTGTGTGAGTATATGTGTGTATGCGCACACACACATGAGCGCACTGGAGATCGAACCCAGGGCCTTGTGCATGCAAGGCAAGCACTCTACCAACTGGGCTACATCCCCAGCCCGTGTATACTTTGCTTTACATTTGTTAGCTTTATTTTTATTATTATTATTTTTTTTTACTAGTGATTGAACCCAGGGATGCTCTACCACTGAACTGTATCCCCAGTCCTTTTTATTTTTTATTTTTTATTTTGAGACAGGGTCTTGCTAAGTTGCCAAGGCTGACCTTTAATTAATGATCCTCCTGCCTCAGCCTCCCACGTAGCTGGGATTGCAGGCATGTGCTACCATGCCTGGCTTCCATTTGTTGTATTTTGTAATAGTTCGAAATTTTTTTTCTTATTGTCTTTTTTATTTGGTTGGTTGGTTTTGTTTTCTAGGCTTTTGTTTGTTTGTTTTTTTCTGGGGGACTTTTTTGGGCTGCCTTTGTTAAGAAATGCTTATAGGGCTGGGGATATGGCTCAAGCGGTAGCGCGCTCACCTGGCATGCGTGCGGCCCGGGTTCGATTCTCAGCACCACATACAAACAAAGATGTTGTGCCCGCCAATAACTAAAAAATAAATATTAAAAAATTCTCTCTCTCTCTCTCTCTCTCTCTCACTCTCTCTTTAAAAAGAAAAAAGAAAAAAGAAATGCTTATAACTAGTCTTGTCCATCAATAGCAAAATTGGCTTATTTTTTCCCCAGTGGGAAAATAGATACCTTTAATTTTTGTGTTGCATCGTGTGCATAATCTATTAGTTCAGCTCTCCTTACCATTCTTATCTTCCTCCCTCCAAACCCACCTATCACTTAACTAGAGATATTGAAGATGCTTTGGTGATCCTTCCTGTTCTTTCTCGTTCTTTTTTATTTTTACTTTATCAAAATACTGAGTTTAGGGGCTGGGGTTGTGGCTCGGTGGTAGAGCACTTGCATAGTATGTGCGAGGCACTGGGTTCAATCCTCAGCACTACATAAATAAATAAATAAAGATATTATGCCCATCTACAACTAAAAAAAAAAATATTAAAAAATAAAATACTGAGTTTATTTCACATGTATATATTTTTGTTTCACAACTATTTCCATGTCTGAGCACAACTACTACTATGTCCTATCATAACATTCCATATACAGTTAGTTAAAAACCAAGCAGAGGGTGGAGTTCCATCTTAAAAAAACAAACAGGCATTTTGGACAACACATTCTTGGCAGTGGAACCTGGATAACATTTATCAAACAGTAGGGAAAGTTCTCACTTTGCATTATAAAAGGATAGCCAGATATCAACTGTTGCAGAAATGAAATAAGATGGAAAATTTTAACAAACTATTTAAACTATTTTCTTAAAGAAAATTCCTCTACTGCCAGAGATCTTAAATAGTGTCCTGATCAGTCCATCATCTAGAAGCAATTCTTCATGTAATTGATGAACTTGGCTTCTCCACTTTGGGAAGAGAACCACCTTTTTCTATATTTGCTTGCATTTTTGCATTAATATCTTCTACAGAACTAGGAAGTACTGTCCCCTAATATGCACAGGACCCAAACCACACTTCCAATTTAAGTCCACAGGTGGTGTAATATCAAAGCCCCCAAGAGAAACTGTGCTCATTTTCATCAGTATCCACCTTAATGTGATAATCTTTGTCAGCCTTTAGCTGAAAAGATAGTTCTGGGTCCTCAAGGGGCTCATGTTCGTGTCCATTGAATCTTCCATGCATGCATTTAGGTGGGAGAGAAGAATGGAAAATACATGACTGTTTCCTCAGAGAACAGATGTGCAAGACCTAATCACACCAGTCATTCTTTTTAATTGCTACTTAGTGGGCTTTTGATTTGTTATTTGTTTGGTACTGGGAATTGAACCCAGAGCTTTGCACATTGCTGAGAATACACTGTACCACTGAGCTACATCCCTAGTCCCCACAGGGTGGTTTTAAGGATATTCCTTACTTTGTGATTTAACAGATTCCTAAATAGAAATTTTGGTAGTTTGTAGCCTTTTGCAATTACTGTGTTACAATCAATATGTTTTTTTCCTTTGGTTTATATCTAATGGTCTAAAAGCACCTCTGTAGGATAAATGCCTAAAAATATAATTGCTAGGTTCAAAGGTTTGTAGGCATTATTATTTAGCTGAAGTGTCATGGTACCATCTAAGAAATTTTTTGGCAAATCAAATGATACTTATTCATCTTCAATACCCAGAGTTTCTTTTGAGTGAATTTTCAAAATTTGAGTCAAAATGAAGTCCTAGCTGACGAAACTAAAGTCCATTTGGGGTGGATTGGAGCAGGGCATGGGTGAGAGAGTTGTGTTTCTGCTTTCAAATCAGGTAATTTGGGGCGCCTCTAAAGATACAAGTGGCTCTGAATCTCTATCTCCAGGTGTTATTTATTTATTTGACAGAATCCTACAGACATATCTTATGTGTACAGTGGTTATGCCCCCCTCAGTGTGCGACTGGCTCAGCTGCTTTCCAGGCCTGGCTGGCGGAGTATTGAGGAGGTTCTTCGCATCCTCCCAGGCCCCCACTTTGAAGAACGGCAGCCACTGCCCACAGGGCTTCAAAAAAAACGTAAGTCTCAGTCCAGTGTCTACAGATAAATTATGTGCCATTAGTGTGGTTTTCATGTATTGTGCCGCTGCTTTGTAAAAGACATTTGTAAAGTACTTAGGTATCAGAGTCAAGTGTACCTCTTCTGTTACTTGCTAATGTATATTGTTAGTTGAGCCATGTTATTCTCTTGGGAGGAGCAGCTCTCAGTCTCCACAGTGAGGCTCTGGAGTTTGAAAAAGCATTAAGATTAAAATCAGTGTTCCTGAGTTTCAAATGAGCTGTCTTTCTAAGACATATTTGACCTTTTTATTCTTATGAGTTTTGAAAAATCTATTAAGAGGCAGGAAGAAAGGCACCAATAATAATTACTTCTGAATTCTGAAATGTTTACATTTTAGGTCAACCAGGAGAAAACCGAGTTACTCTGATATTTTTCCTCGGGGGTGTAACCTTTGCTGAAATTGCTGCCCTAAGGTTTCTCTCCCAGTTGGAAGATGGAGGTACAGAGTATGTAATTGCCACTACTAAACTAATGAATGGAACTAGCTGGATAGAGGCTCTAATGGAGAAACCTTTCTAGGGTGTTCAAAGGAGACTTCAAAAGTGCACTACAGAATAAGCTGCCTTTTGAACAAGTTGCTGAAAAGAAATGAACCCACAGAAGAAACAGGAATACAGAAGTTACTTTGTGTTTTGCTTCTTATACTATTTTCTGTTCCTTTTCTCCTTTCTGCTCCTCTGTGTTCATAATTTCTTGAAGAAAGAAGAAGGAAATTAACCTGGGTAAAAGAGACTTTGGTTTTGAATTTTCTAAGTTCAGGATCTTCATTATAGGACTCTGGAAATGCAGTAAAGATGGTGGGGCTGGATAATCCATATAGCTACACAAATGGGGACAGCTCTTAAAATAAGAACACAGACATTGTGGAGGTAAAAATGAAAATAGAAGGGGAAGTCCAACTTCTAGTCTACAGTTTTATATTTTTAGGAAACGCATCAGGCCTAGGATAGTGGTTATGTCTTGAGGGCTAGAGCTTAATGTTGTCCTTAGTGATTTCTTTTTCCTGTAGAGGAATGGCACATTATAATTGTGTTTTCAATTTCTATCTTATTCCTAAGGCAAGTTTTGTTTCCTTCTTAAAAATCAAGAGATTTTAGGGAGCTTCTTGCCCCAAAACACAAAATTTATATTTTCTCTGATCAGTTACATCTGTGTAGGTTCCATACTTATCAAGGGCTTTCTATTTCTACACTGAAGAATATAATAATTGGGGAACAGTTTCCAGAGAATTTAACCACTCCAGGACACTCCAAGACACTTTAATGATAGATGGTTGAGGTTTTGGTTTTCTTCCCTGTCCTTCATGGGCCCAACATCTAGTTGGTCCCACCGTGAGCAGTGGTGACTTTTGCTTCATCAGCATACTGAAACTCCACCCCTGTTACCAACTACTCTGTGTACTTCTGTAGCTCTCAGTGGCCACTTTCATCCATTTTGCTTGAAAATATCCAGTTTGGTTGCAGTCCTTGATCTGGTGACCTCAGCTGCGCCTGGTTGATTTCATTGATGAGATCTGGTGACCTCAGCTGCCACTATTCCTACTGAGGACTGTTAGCTGTGCTGGAGAGTAGGGATGTGAGTGGAGAAGTTCCAAGTTCATATGTGATCCCTGCTTCTCTTCTGCTCGTCCCAGCATCTGGGGGAGTTAAGGGTACCATGCAGGGGACCAAGTTGGTGGCTTTTCTGCCATTGCCCAAGTTTCCAGCAAAATTACTTGGTCAACCAGGAGAAAACCAACCTGGGGAGCTTTGCCGGATTCCATCCCTGGTGTGGTTTCTATCATTAATTATTAATCACATAGGTTTTTCCCTTTTTCAGTAGTAGGATTCTGATGAGTATGGTGCATGTTAACGCGTAAAAGAAAATCTGTATTTAAAAAAAAATTAGTAAAATAATGAAGGGTGTCAGAGGTGATTTTTAAAAGATTTGTTTCTCATGGAATTAATCTGGCCTTGACGTTCATTATTTGGAAATGGAAAACCATTCTTGTTTTAGAAAATCCTTTTTCAAATCCTTGTTATTCCAGGGAGATTAGTTTATACTTTGGAGCCCTAACAGTTGTCCAAGCCTCAGCTCCTTTAGAGAATGAAATCTACCTTGTCCCTCGTGGTTTTGGTTCATGGGATTCAATTCAGGTCTGGTCGAGTCTCCTTGGCTGGGGGTTCTGTTCTGTGAACAGACACTCAGTTGTAATCTCATGTGTCTGCATTCGCTTGTGACTCTGCATTTGCTTACTCAGAGCATAGCTAAGTTAGCATCTAAAAATGCATTCAACATTGATGAGACATCAATTACTTCATTTGTATGCAAAGAAAAAGTGGTGGATAATTACATATTATATGTGTTTATGGACATTTATTTAATACTTGAAATTGTCTGAGAAAGGATATGTGAATGGCACATTTATTCTCAGAGAGGCAGATTATTTACATCGGGTCTGGATTTTTGTCTATTGGGTAGACAGTGTCCCTTTAATAAAGAAGTGTACATGGATAACCACTTTTTGTGGGGGTTTTTTGTTTGTTTTTGTTTTGTTTTTGGTACTGAGGATTGAGTCCAGGGGCACTGGACTTTACCACTGAGTTACATCCTCAGCCCTTTTTATTTTTCATATTGAGACAGGGTCTTATAAGTTGCCCTGAATATGAAATCTTCCTGCTTCCACCTTCCAAGCTGCTGGGATTATAGGCATAGGCCACCACATCTGGCTTACGTAGATAATTACGTATAATTCTTATACAATTGTGAATTTTACCCAACAGAGAAATAAGTATTTTAATTGTGGAGCAAAAGAGAAATGGTTAAGAGAGGAAAAGATTAAAAACTGGACATGTCGGGGCTGAGAGTGTAGCTCAGTTGGTAGAGCACTTGCCTACCATGCTCAAGACCCTAGGTTCAATCCCCAGAGCCACCAAACCAAACCAAAAAAAAAAAAAAAACAAAAAACATGTAATTTTCATTCTTGGAGAGAATTGAAAAGGTCTGTTGAGTTTTGTTCCATTCTGCTCCCACTGGAAATGAATTTTCATTAATCATGACATGCTGGTTTATGTCTTATTCTCAATTGTACGTTACAGACTAATTGGGCTTACTGTTTTGTGTCTTATACAGTTGTGAATTTTATCCAACAGGGAAATAAGTATTTTAACTGATTGAATTGTGGAGTAAGAGTGTAACAGTTAAGAAAGGAAAGATTAGGGCTGGGGATGTGGCTCAAGCGGTAGCGCGCTCGCCTGGAATGCGTGCGGCCCGGGTTCGATTCTCAGCACCACATACAAACAAAGATGTTGTGTCCACCGGAAACTAAAGAATAAATATTAAAAAATTCTCTCTCTCTCCCTCTTTCTCACTCTCTCTCACTCTTTCTTTAAAAAAAAAAAAAAAAAAAAGAAAGGAAAGATTAAAAACCAGACATTCAAGGATTGGGGATGAGTGAAGCTCATTGGTAGAGTGTGTGTTAGCATGCAAAAGGCCCTGGGTTCAAGCCCCAACACCAAAAAAAAGACCTATCACTCAACAGAAGCACAGAAGTGTTTGTATTCATCAGCTGAATTCAAGCAAAAATACTTTTTTAGAAAATACTAAAATACTAGGTGACTAAAGTAGGCAGGAAGAGAGGCTGTGATAAAGATAGCAAGGCACAGGAAAGCAGGCCTCACAGACCATCTGTAGATGATGAACTGTACCCTAGATAGTATCTGATGTATTCAGTCCTGTGTTTTGTTTGTTTTGCACTAGCGGGGATTGAACCCAGGGATGCTGTAGCACTAAGTTACACACCCAGCCCTTTTTGATTTTTTACTTTTGAGATAGGGTTTTGCTAAGTTGCTAAGACTGGTCTCAAATTTGAGATCTTACTGCCTCAGCCTCCCAAGTGGCTGGGATTTTAAGCATACACCACCAAACCCAGCAGGGTTTTTGTTTTGTTTTGTTTTGTTTTTTTCCCTGTGTGTGCATATGCTGGGGTTTAAACGCCGGGCCTTGCACATGCGAGGCAAGCACTCTACCACTGAGCTATATCTCCAATGCCTAACCCAGCAGTCTTATGGTCTAATCACATACTATGAAAATAGAGAATGCTTTTTTGTCAGAAAATTGAAGGAAAGGGCAATGATATAAAATTTCTCAGATTCTAACTTTTAAACAAATTCATGTGGATTTCATGTCATGTGGCCTTTCTTAGCTTCAATTACTCCACTTCTGTAAATACCCCAAATTGGGGGCTGGGGATGTGGCTCAAGCGGTAGTGCGCTGGCCTGGCATGCGATCCTCAGCACCACATACAAAAAAAAAAAAAAGATGTGTGTCTGCCGAAAAACTAAAAAATAAATATTAAAATCCTCTCTCTCTCTCTCTCTCTTTAAAAATACATAAATACCCCAAATTGGGGGGTGAGTAGAGGCTGCAAAGTTTAGATCATGTAACTGTCTTGACACAGCCATTTGAAGGATATAAGAGCTTAAAAGTGCACAGAATATAGGTCCTATTTTGAACAGCCCGACTTTTTTATCTTATTTGGTATGGGGCAAGGTTATAAATCTCAGCCATCCTTTCTTTCCTCTGACTAGGTAAGACATTGAAGCCCTTCAGATGACCAATTCTCTGGGGGAGTGATTACTACTTCCTGAGCAGCTTGATAATGTTCTGCTCCTGTTTTTAGCTAGGCTGTGGCCAAGGCAATGATTTGATAATAAGAGATCCTGATTAAATTAAGGAGCCATTTGCTCCTGAATGATGATGTTTATAAAATGGTTGATATCCACAGTACCTGCTTTTTCAAAGGTCAAAAAAGTCTTTAAGTAAAATCTAGTATAAGCAAAATAATCAGAAGCAGCATAAAGTTTATACTTTTCCTTGTTACCTCTGGGAAAATGCTCTTTGCTTTCCCACCTGGCTCCTTTAGCCTCACATTTGGAGGCTTGAAATTGGAAACAGATGCCTGGGAAGATGCCTGTGTAAGGAGTCTGTAAACTGCTAAACTCTTCGTAAATTAGAATCTAGTACTCTGGAGCTCTTGGTCATCTAAGCTTGGTTTTCACAGGCACTGCATGCTCGCCCGTATTTTAAGGCAATGGCTTTCCAGGTTGAGTAGATGGGACTTGTTTATTAGAACTATTGGCACCATAGTCCACCTAAAGTGTTTAGACTAGCAAGACAAGAAGAGGCTTGAAATACCCCCTAGTGTATTGCTTATTGAGCCCATTTGAGCCAGGAATTTTGCAAACTCCTGTGGAGCCCTGTGGGCCATGGAGGTGACACAGGCGAGGACAGACAGAGTTGCCAGTGCCACGCCTGGCCTGGGGATTGCCTGCGCAGCTTCCTGAGAGCTCTGGGACCACACCGAGGTTGTAATTGGTCGCTAGACCACACCTAGTTGTTGAGAGCGGTTGCTGCCTGAAGACCTCACAGCTCTGCTCAGATCACTGGAGTGTGCAGAAGCCAACCTTTAGCACCAGAACAGAGAGGAGCCACAAGCTGCGACAGTGGAGGAGTCGTGGAAACTTTGCCAAGTGAGTGAAATGGGGAAAGAGGGAAGCTAATGGCTGGCACTGAGGGGAGCTGCTGGGCAGGCAGCAAAGAAGGTAAAAAGCTGCTTTGATTCTTACCACTGGATTCTGTCTGAGGTGAAGTTAGGAGGGCTGGGACAGGTGCACAAGACACGGTGGAAGGGAGACAAGCCCAGTCGAACTGATGCCCCAGGAATCAGTTTGGCACCCCAGCAATCCTGGCTGGCCAGAAGACAAGCATGCTGGACTACAAAGCAAAGATCCTCAAAGTCTGCTATTGAGAAGCCTTGGGGCCAGGGAAATGGCAGAGGGGCTACAGTGAGGGCCTGTGCCTTCCCTTCCTTCCCAGGGCTGCAGCTTGAGTGATGGGAAAAGCAAGCTTTACTCCACAAGCCCATTAGTGGCACCCGCGGCATTAAAAATTCAGGAGTAGGAGAGCGACTTTTGCTTTAGAAGCAGCTCTCCACTGCAAATGCAAAGCAGAGGGTGTTTTGAAGGAATTGGCACTATTGGGGTCTCAGTTTGAGGGCCAGGACCTGTTTTCCGCCACAACCCCTGCCCAGGACGGGGCTGGCTCGGGAGCTGTCCTCTACGAGCTCAGAGTCTTTCCACGGCTCCCGCAGGGCAATGCCGGCGTCGTCCACCATCCACGTGCTGCAGGTGCTGCGGGAGCTGCTCGCCTTCGTTCTCCTCAGCTACACGGTGCTCATCGGGGCGCTGCTGCTGGCCGGCTGGACCACCTACTTCCTGGTGCTGAAGTGACAGCGCCGGCGCCCCGCCCCCACCGGGCACGAACCCGGCGCTGCTCCGCCCCCCTCGGCGGACGGCTGAGCCCTGCGGGACCGGCTAGCCAAAGAGCTCTGCGCCTGACACGCGCGCCCAGGTTGCCCCTCGAGGGGCGGCCTCAACCCAAACCCCGACCCATCGCTCGCGTCACCACGCGCGACTCAGCTCAGCGCCTGCTGGCCCAAGGCGTTCCCCGCCCCGCGCGGAATCTACAACGGTTGCGCGGCCGTTACAGCCGTTGCCCCGGGCCCCGCCCCCTCGCTCCCCATCTGTCCAATCCTAACTGCTTCCTTGGGTGAGGGCGTGGCCATGGGGGCCAGGTCCTCTCAGGTGAAGGAGGCGGTGCCCCGCCCACAGCTCGCGATGCTGCGTCACTTCCGGCGTGTGCGTCCGGCGTCCGCCCGCCGCGGGATGGCGACTCTGAGAAGTTGGCTCTCCAGAAGCGTAGCCTCTTTCTTCAGGTATGGCTGCGGTCGTGGACTGGGGCAGAAATGGAGGAGGACAGGCGACGCAGAGAGCACTGTGCCGGGTCGGAAGCGCCGGCCTTGGTGCGCGCTCTTCCTTTGGACGCGGCGTCCCGCCCCACTTTGAAGCCCAGTAGGGCTCGGGCTCCGCCTCCGTCTTCGGTCGCGCCTGGGTCCAGCTTCGCCTTCCCCTTTTCTGTTTACTCCGGCTCCCGAAAGCGAGTTCCTCCAGCCCGGGCCGATGTCCCATCAGTCGGACGGCGTCCCGAGGGGATTGAGAGAAGGACTCGGGAGGGAGGGAGAGAAAAGTGGAGGACGTCGTCTCCGCGGCGGGCGCGCGCCGGGAGACGACGTCTCAAAGTCGGCGTTGCCCTCCCGACCTGTCCGCTCGGGGCTTTGCTTTTGCGTACTGGGGACCAAACCAGGGGCTCTCCCGCTCAGCCACAGCCCTTGTTATTTTCTGTTTTGCGACAAGGTCTCGCCAGTTTGTCCAGGCGATTCTAGCCGGAGCTCTTGGGCAAAGCTAAATCCTGCTTGCAGGAGTTTATTTTGGCATCAAGTTTGTGGCAGCCTTGAAGCTACATTTCAGACTTCCACATCTGATGGAAAGCTCCCGACCCTTGGGCCAAGGCAGGGGCTTTCCAGGCCCAAAGCCTCCCACTGTTCTGACACACTTAGTGTCACTTTTAGGCTACTTTCGCGTCCTGCTTGGCCCGGTTTGCGTTTCCAACCCTTACAAGTAAGTCATAGAGGCTTTTTAACAGATTGATGGTCGCACTTTATTAAGTTTGGCTTCTATTTCTAGGTTCCGACAGTGTGTTCCTGTTGTGGTTAATTCTAGGAAACGCTTATTGATAAGACCATGGCACAAAACGGTGGCGGCTGCGTTTGGTGTAACCTTGTGTGCAGTTCCTATTGCTCAGGTGAAGTACTATCATGTGACTGTTTCTTAGCGGTATCCCTTTGAAGACTCAAGTGAACATCAGACAAACTGCTGTAGTTACAGCCAGTCTTCCCAGTCCCCCACATGATGCTGTTTATTGTGCCAGCATTTTCTTTTCCGTGTTGAACAGGTACATTGATGTTACCATTTTTTTATTGTCTCATTTTATAGGAACAGTACCTCAAGTTGCATATGAGTAGAGTGAAATAAAAGAATATCATAATATGTCAACAAAATAATAATTCAGGAAAAAATTAATGAAAAACTTTTGTATGTCATATACTGGGAATCTAAAAGTGAGCAAAAACAAACCCTGAAATTCCTGTTGTCATAAAATTTACATTCTGGGAAGATAGAAGAAAAGAAATATAAAATGTATGCTGGTGATAAGCACTCTGAAGAAAACAAATAGTAAATGGGGAGTATACTAGGAGGGAATTATTTATTATTATTTACAGATGGGTCACGAAAAGCTACTCTGATAAGCTAAAATTTAAGTATTAGAAATCTGAATTACGATTAGAAATAAGATTAGGAATATTATACTATCCAGTGGAGGGAAGAGACTGCCAGGTGGAAGGAATTGTTAGGTGCAAAGACCTAAAAGTATAATCCTAACTACTCTGGAGACTAAGGTGGGAATATTGCAAGTTTTTGAGGCCAGCCACAACAACTTAGGAAGACCCTGTCTCAAAATAAAACTAAAAGGTCTGGCGTTTTAACTTGGAGGTACAGCACTCCAGGGTTCAATTCCCAATATACCAAAGTGGAGGGGGAGGGGGAGGGGGCTAGAAGCAGTAATATACTGGGTGTTTGTTTTGGTACCAGGGATTGAACCCAAGGGCACCACTAAGCCAAATCCCCAGCCCTATTTTGTATTTTATTTATAAACAGGGTTTCACTGAGTTGCTTAGTGCCTCCCTTTTGCTGCGGCTGGCTTTGAACTCAAGATCCTCCTGTCTCAGCCTCCCAAGCCGCTGGGACTACAGGTATAGGTCACTGCACCGGGCTTATGCTGGTATTTTTGAGGAACAGTAAAGATGCTAATGTCATCTGGAATAGAATGAGGACGTAAGGCCACAGGATTAAGTTTGGATCAAATCGTGTGCTTTGTACTTTGTGGACTATTGTAAAGCTTTGAATTTTATTTCTGAAAAAGCCACAGGGTATTTTTATTTTTTATTTTGCAGTATTGGGGACTGAACACAGGAGCACTTTAAAAACCCTGAGCTACATCCCCAGCCCTTTTTATTTTTTTGAGAGGGAGTCTCTCTAAATTGTAGCAGTTGACCTTGAACTTTTGATCCTCTTGCCTCAGCCTCCCAAATCACTGAGATTTGAGGCATGCACCACCACACCTGGCTAAGATTTTGAAAATGCCTAAGCATCTGAAAGAATAGAGTTGCCATGTACTAGATGAAGAGGAAGGATGTGGAAAGAGAACAAGAGTTCTGCTTTAGAAATCTCAGTCTGAGACGTTCAGTAGAAATTTAGGTAGAACTGTCAAATAGGCAGCTGATATGAAAGTGGCACCTTGGGGCTGGGATTGTAGCTCAGTGGAGGAGCACTTGCCTAGCATGTGTGAGGCACTGGGTTCCATCTTTAGCACCACATATAACTAAATAAAACAAAGGTCCGTTGACAACTGAAAATAAAATTAGGACTGAGGATATAACTTAGTGATAAAGTGCTCACCCAGATGTGAGGCCCCAAGTTCAATCCCCACCACCAAATCAATCAGTAAATCTAACTCATTCTGTACTCCAGTGGCCTAGCTAGTCTTTTTCTTTTTGGTATGGAGGATTGAACTCCGGGCACTTAGCCACTGAGGCACATCCCCTCTCCCTTTTTTATATTTTATTGAGTTTCTTAGGACTTCCTTAAGTTGCTGAGACTGGCTTTGAACTGTTGCTCCTCCTGCCTTAGCCTCCTGAGCTTCTGGGATTTCAGGCATACACCACTGCGCTGGGACCAGTCTCTTTTCTCTTATGCCAACCAGCCCTAGATACTGGACAATCCCTTCCATGTGTAACAAATTTTTTTTTTTTTTTTTTCCCTCATTTTTTCTTCCTATGATGCTAAGAGCCATAGCCGAGTAGGAATGACACATGGCATTTTTGGTTGAAAGGTGACGCCAGCAAGCCATTGAGATGATAATGATTATGTTAAGATGTGCATTCAATTGGAGATTAGACCCCTGCTGTCGCCTTGGCCTGCTACTTTGGAGCTCTCTGACTCCCCCCCCCCCCCCCCCCAGAGTTCCCATTGGTTGGGGAAGTGCGGGAGAAGGGATTTGCTGTTGGGGTGGTGTGTCCTGGGAGAATGCCACGTGCGTGGCATTCGCGGGAGTTTTGGAAATAAAGTTTGTTCCTGCTTGAGTGACTCGTGATTTTGTGCCCAGCCAGACTGCGGCACTATGATGCTTGACCATTCTAATCCTAGCTGTCTAACCTGTCTTTGTTTCTGGCCAAAAACCATCCCTCTTTCTGGCCACTTAACATGTATATTTTGATATCTGATGATAGTCTCCATGACATTCTACTTTGTCTGCAGACCATAAGGGAAAGGGATTGAGGGCTACATGTGTGACTTTGAAAATGTTACGTAAGTTCTGTGAGCTTCCATTTAATCATTTGTAGAAAAAGAAGTCATACCTGCAGTGTTGTGAGGAACAAGCAAAAACACCTTGTAAAATTAGCACACTGTGGCTGTGTGCAGTGGCACATGCCTATAATACCAGTGACTCCAGAGGATCCCAAGTTTAAGGACAGCCTAGGAAATTTAACGAGGCCCTAAACAACTTATCAAGACCTTGTCTCAAAATAAAAAGGACTGGGGTTGTAGCTCAGTGGTAGAGCACTTGCCTAGCACGTGTGAAGCACTGAGTTCGATCCTCAGCACTACATATAAATAAATAAAATGAAAGTATTTTGTCCACAACTAAAAAAAATAAAAATTTTTAAAAATGAAAAGGGTTGAGGATGTCGCTCAGTGATAAAGCATCCCGAGGTTTAATCCCCAGTACCAAAAAAAGAAAAAAAAACCCAGCATATTCTGTAGGCTTAAGTTAATCTGTATATTTTGTCAAAATTAGCTTCTTAGAGCTGGGGCTCAGTGGCAGAGCACTTTCCTAGCATGTATGAGGCACTGGATTCAATCCTTGGCACATGTAAAAATAAATAAAATAAAGGCATTCTATCTACAACTACAAAAAATTGTTTTAAAAAGAAATTAGCTTCTTGTGAGCCAATATATCATTCTTCCCTTTGTAGCTTCCCAATACATGTACATGGTAATTACTTGATTGAAAGATGTAGATAAAATTGTTATTTTATCTATAAGAATGTTTGTTCATTTGTTCATGTATCAAAAATTATTTCTTGGGCTGCAGCTGCACGTGATGGCACATGCCTGTAATTCCAGCGGCTCAGGAGGCTGAGGCAGGAGGATCTCAAGTTTGAAAACATCGTCAGCAATTTAGCTAGACCCTGTCTCAAAGTAAAAAAATGAAAAACGGGTTGGAGATGTTGCTTAGTGGTAGAGTACCCCTGGGTTAGATACTCCCCCACCCCTCTCTCTCTCTCTCTCTCTCTCTCTCTCTCTCTCTCTCTCTCTCTCACACACACACACACACACACACACACACACACAGTACTTTGCTCTCTGGAATGGAAAATGGGGGAAAAAAATAGAAGGCACACTCTTTTTTTTTCTCTGTATTGCCTAAAATAGCCATCATAAAGCCTAAAATAAAAATTAGCCCAAATAAGTATAGCACAGTTGCAGTGTATAAACAACCATGAGAATTGTTTTTTCTTGGCTGTCCTTAATGAAGTTCTCAGCATGAGCTTTATTTTATATAGATTGGAAGTCAAATGATGATGTTTGTGTCTTTCAGAAATCAGAGCCTCATTCTCTTAGTAATGAAGCATTAATGAGGAGGGCTGTGTCTTTGGTAACAGATAGCACCTCCACCTTTCTCTCTCAAACCACATATGCGTTGATTGAAGCAATCACTGAATATACTAAGGTAGGTCTCTTGCTAAGTCTTTGATATTCTCAACCAGTTGTTTGCAATTATGGCTCACAACCTAATCTGGTGGGATGTTTATTTTATCAGAACTTAGCCCAGCTCATTTATTTATGCATTGTTCTTGAGTAGTTTTAATCCTCTGTTGAAGCCTAAAATATTTACTGTCTAGCTTTTACCAAAAAAAAAAAAAAAAAGCTGCTTGAGTCTTCATTAATTTTTTTTTTTAATGCTTTTTGTAGAATTCCCCTCCTTTTTTTTTTTCCGGGGGCGGGGCGTGGTGGTGGGGATATATAGTAGCCCTATATATAAAACATGCTCCAAGATAATCTGGTTCAAAAAGGGATAAAAGGGCCCAAAGTCTACCATCAGAGGTTACCCTGTGAGGATTGTTTTAAAACCACTGATTAGAGCTAAAAGAAAAGCGTATATGGGTATTTAAAAGCAGCCAGGTACTGTGATATCTACCTGTAGTCCCGACTAAAGGGACTGAGGCAGGAGGAATTGGAAGCCAGGCTGACTAATGAATAACATGGACCTGATCTCAAAAAAAAAAACTTTTTTTTTTTTTTTTGTAAATGCCTTATTTACATGTTTATTTTGTAAGTACTTTTTTCCCCCTCAACCTTTTGATTTTTCCTCTACATTATATTCTCTTTGCATCTGAATTGCTAGCACATTTTTAAAAACACACGTTTTAGGTAAAGATATAACTGTTCTGGAATGATGCCTTTATTTCTTAAGAGTAGTGTAATTTCAGTGAGGCACAAGGACTGGAGAGCCAGTTTGTTAAAATGGGACTTCACCTCTTTGAGGTATAAATATCACTAATCCTTCTAATGTACCTCACTTATTTTACACAGATTTATTTATTCTGTATTTGTAGGCTGTTTATACCTTAATTTCTCTGTACCGACAATATACAAGTTTACTTGGGAAAATGAATTCACAAGAGGAAGATGAAGTATGGCAGGTGATTATAGGAGCCAGAGTTGAGGTAAGCAAAAGATTGTCAAGCATTTCTGTATTAGTGTTCCTACCTCATTGTGATGTCCAAATTATTGGATTAAAGTGTCTAATAAACTATTCATTCTAGATCTGCTAGTTTGAATAAATCCATTTAACTCTTTGCATTGCCTAAAGCTTTTTGCTAACTTTACAGATGACTTCAAAACAACAAGAATACTTGAAGCTTGAAACCACCTGGATGACTGCAGTTGGTCTTTCAGAGATGGCAGCAGAAGCTGCATACCAATCTGGTAGGTTGAAGGGTTTTTTTGTTTTGTTTCTATAAGGGAAGTACCAGTTGATTTTTCATCTAGCTGTAAGATTAGAGATTTAGATTAGATGATGTAATTGATGGCCATTATTTAGCTTTGAGGAATCTTCCCCATTTCCAAAATAACCAATATTTTATTTGCATATTAGGACAATTGACCACCCTTGTAGCAAGACCAATTAGGGAACATGACCCCAAGAGGGACTCACATGACAGCCTCAGGGCCCCAGGCTTTCCTTGTGTCTATGTGTGCCTTCTACCCTGCTCAGGCAGTTGTCCCATCTTTTGGCAGGAGCAGATCAGGCCTCTATAACTGCCAGGAACCACATTCAGCTGGTGAAATCGCAGGTGCAGGAGGTGCGCCAGCTCTCCCAGAAAGCAGAAACCAAGCTGGCTGAAGCACAAACACAGGAGCTACACCAGAAATCACAAGAGGGAAGGGACGAGAGGGCCGACCAGGAACAGGAGGCCTACCTGCGTGAAGATTGAGGGCCCAAGCTGGCTGCCCTTTCTACCCACTCAGTGGGGAAAGCAGAGGTGGATGCCATCCACCCAGCACAGCACAATTCTCTCTGCACAGAGAAGAGGCGGCAGGCCCTACCCTGGCCTATTAGGCCAGAAGCCTTTGTGAGCTCTGAATGCCTGGCCCTTTCCCCTATGGTCTCAGCTTTTACTGGACCTGGTTGTTAGTCCATGGGCACTGTATGTGCCCTGTTTAACCTTGCACCCCCCTCGGCATACCTGCTTTCTCATTTTTAACCTTATACCCAAAGTATTTCACCGGCCAGGGCCAGAGAGGGGTCTTTTAGTCACTTAAGTTCAATAGCTGTTTAACCTCAGTTTCAAGCTTACTCAGATTTTCAAATATGATTTAGTATTTATTCCCTCCATAGGAATTTGAGTTTGGTGGGGAAGGGGAGACTGTCAGGTTTTTAAGATTGCTCTTTAAGCATATGTAATGCCTTCTCTGATATGGCCTTACCACCAGCTCCTTGGACAGGTAAGGCCAAGGAGCCAAGAGTGTAACTGTGAAGGGAATGAATGCAGAGTGTTCGCCTGGTGCTCCCAACAGGACTTGACTTAACACATGCTTCTTGTGTTTCCTTCTTTGAGTTTCTCTATTGTAGCCAAAGGAGAATATATATATTTTTTTCCACTTAATTTTTGTGTCTCTTCTGGGGCCCTATGCAGTCACCTTCCTTCATTGCCCATTGCAGAGCCCCCAAAGGGCCCTAGGGATTCCCCCATGGGTTTCTGGCAGTGTTTGCTAAGTTTTGGCTCTCATCCAGTAATGCTGGATACACCAAGTTTTAGCATGTTTTTTTTTTTTTTTAATTTTTTGTTGATCTTTGTTTATATGTGGTGCTGAGGAGATATATATGTATATATATGTATATTTGTATATGTATATATGTATGTGTATAATGTCTGTGAGTGGAGCCCCAGCCCCAAATTTTAGCATTTTTAATGAGAGCTAACAAGATAGGTTAATGAGAGCTAACAAGATAAGAATGGTTTGCAAAAATGAAATCGACATTTCTTTTAGACCCTCAAGGATCCGTTTTTGAGGTTTTCAGTTTGTCTTCATGATAGAGAATCACCTGAGTCAACTCTAGGGCTGTCACTCCACTCACTCCTCAGTGCTGAAGCTTGAGGGTAGCTGCACACTTGAGCCCCTTGTCTGTCACCAGTGCCCACATGGTCCACATTTCCAGAGGATTCAGGCAGTGTACCAACAGGAGCCCTCTATATAGGCAAGGGTCCAGAGCTTGCCGTATTCCAAATGTTTTAAAGCCAGCATGGTGTGTGGGGTGTACCCCCAGCTTCTTCAGGCACATGCCCACAAAAACATTAATAGGAAAGAGCTCACTCAGTCCCCTCCACGGCTGCTTGGAGGTGCCTCATTGTGGCTCTGGACATGACATAGCCTCCACCCCCAGCATAGGGTGGGTAGTGGCGTGCCTTATACATGGAGGGTGGGATGAAGTATTTGACTCTGGTGTTCCTATTGGGCAGGGCCTGGTGGATGACATCTCCCACCAGGAGGTCCTGGGCTGGGTCCCAGCCATCCAGGAACTCTAGCACATTGGGGACATGGACAAAGACATCATCATCTCCCTTAAGCATGAAGTGGGCATGAGGACAAGCACTTGCCACCCAGCACTGTAAGTGCAGCTCCTTAAGGGTTAGGTTGAAGAAATCCTCCACAAAGTCCCACTGTAGGATATCATCAAACTCTCCACTCTCATAGGCCAGCAGCTGAGCTGGGGGTGTGGGCCCTGCCCAAGTGCTGCGGATAGCTGCACGTTACTCCACGTGACCAGGTTGTGATTTGATGGCCAAGAGCAGGAAGGTGTCCTTGGCACAGCCTGAAGGCTCCAGCAGGATGGAGAAATTTCTGCAGTGGTGATAAGAAGAGGCGGTGACGACCAGGCAGGGATAGGGAAGTGTTAGCCACTGTGCGATTGGGTAGGCACTGGCTGTGGTGAGCCCCAGAGGGTTCCCAGAAGGGTTGGTGGGTCTTGAGGTCCCCTGCCAGGGGGGCCTCCTCCTTCAGAAAGAGCAGACAGCTGAGCAGTACCACGAGACTGTAGAACAGCAGCCAGCCCAGCCTGTGCAACATGGTGGGCCCTGCAGGAAGAGAGTGCCTGAGCCATTCCTATGCCCCACCCCTGACCCTGAGAGCTGAGCAAAGAGTCCTGTAACCCTGCAGCTAGTCTTTGCTGGCCTTCATTCAGGATTGCCTTTTATTCTCAACATATCCTTTGGCTCTTTGATTTTCTTCCCACCCCCAAGGATGAACTAAGTACACCTGCTTTTGCCTGCTTTCTGCTGAGGGGAGGGCTCTGGGGTCAGTGTTTACGGTGTCACATTCACAGCCTTTCCAGGAAACTACTTGACAAAGTTTCAGTGAAATGGGGCAAACTTAGTTTAGCTTTGCGTCAAATTCATTCTAAGCTTGAGATGACATTCAGAGCTCTTCAGATCCAAAACTACTGCACCAGTTAAATGGCAGGCACTGTGTTGGGTGTTTCTGATGACAGAGCCCCAGGTACTGAGGTTAGGGACTGGAAGCTATGCAGCAGGGTAGCAAGAAAACACTCCCCACCTATCTTCTCTCAGCCTTCTGGATTTCTTGGTGGAATGAGCTGAACTAAGGTTTCGGACAAGAATCACACAGCATGACAGGAAGAAAACCTGTATCAGGGAATATGCACTAAGGCTACCCTGCCACCTTAGCCCTTCCTACAACTACTGAGTTTTGAGTTCTGACTGTCGTGAAGTTTGTCAAAGAGAAGGTTGAGAAAAGCCAGATTTCAATTTCTCTTGTCATGTGCCTCTGCCTCTTTTCTCCTTTCACTCTCAGTCCCCTTTCCTTGATCTTCATTGCCACATCATCCCAATCTTTCTCCTTCAGTGTGTCTAGCTGCATTAACATCCTTGTCCCTAACATTTCTAGTGCTAAGTCAAGACAACACAAAATGCATACCAAGAGATGTACTGAGAAGAAGTTAATAGAATGAAGTGGCTTGGGGAAGGTTGCTTCACCTAAGAACCAAGAACGCTGTCCTTGATAAGGGGACGTTCAAGCAAGACCTTTGAAGCAAGGGGTCAGATCACATAAAAATGTGGGGAAGTGAATGCCAGGCAGAGGCCACAGTTCATTGTAGAGCTAATGTAGCCAGGGTTGAGGAAGTGGGCTCGAGTGTGATCTGCTATGAATGAGGAGGAGGAAAACTAGCAAAGCCAAAGTGAAGTGAAAGCAGCAGCCCGAGGCGGTCAGGGAAGGGTTGAGGAGCACCACTGGAGGCTGTGGCAGAGAAGCAAAAGAATTTTCATTGTTTTAAGGTCACGCCTGTCGCTGATGCTGCTTTGATGGACTATAAGAAAACCAAGTAATAAGACAGGGAGACCCTCTAGAAAATGAATTAGAATTCAAGGCGTGGCTGTGGCATTGTGGCAGCTCCTCGATCTCAGTTATGCGGGATCTGCGGCGGTAGAGGAGGACCCCAGACGCGGGGAGGTTCCACTAGTAGAGAAGCGCTGCCAACGGCCTGAACCAGGGTCTCGCCAGGGGGCCTGCCTTGGTCCCACACACCTGCGCATCCTAATTTAACTCCTGCTAGCTGATGTCTTCCCCCATCGCTCTGCTGACCCCAAAGCCGGGCGTGGGCTTCAGAGGGTGCTCACACCCCGCGAGAGGGATGCAGAGTCCTGAGGGACTGCGTGCGTTCCTGGGGTGACAGCTGCCTGGGTTCCTCACTGACTCAACACGCTACCGGGTGAGAAAGGGCCAACGTCAGGTTCATTCTTCCAACACGAGGGTTTCCTGAGGACGAAAAGGACTGCCCTCGCCAGAGCAAGGACCAACACTGCTAGGGGTACACACTGTCCCCCGGCGGAGCGCGGCGGGTAGCGCGCGGCGGCGGGGCAGATTGCCCAGGTGGGCCCGGGCACCATTCTGCCCTGAGAGGCGCGAAAGCCTAGCGGCCCTGGGGCCCCGCACCACGCCAGCCTGAGGTCGCCCACCAGCCGGGAAGTGCGTGGCCAGAGTCGGCGCCGGTAGCCGCCGGGCAGCCCACGCCTCCTCCCAGCGCAAGAGTGGCAGCCGTCCCAGGCCCTGCACGACCTGTCCCCCTGACGTACCTAAGCGTGACTTCGGGTCGGGGCACAGGAGAGAAGCTCGCACCGCGGAGCCAGAAAATGAAGCGCTTCAGGGAGCCGAGCTCGCGGGGCTCGGGCCGCCGGCTGAGTCGCAGGCGGAGGCGGGGCTTCCGGGGGCCGGGCCGCCGCTCGCCCGCCCAGGTGGCCTCCGCAGCCCGAGGGCTCCGGCCCCGCCTCGCTCTCCCCTACCCTGCGGCAGCTCTCCCGCCCGGGGCGCTCCCGGAGGCCCAGATGTGCGGCGAGACGGACGCGGAGGCGCGAGTGCGCAGAACAGCCTTTACTCGGGCGCCTAGAAGCGGAGCGCCTCTTCCGCGGTGCGGTACTGATTCAGCTGGATCTGGACCTCCACCGTCAGCGGCTCCGGCTGGTAGTCGCTGTCGAAGCTCGGCATCTGCGGTTTTGACTTTTCTGAGAAAATTAAAACATAAGCAATGAATGGAAATGGAAGGAGACCCTCATGGTTATACAAAATTACATGCAAGAGGAAGTGAGGGGAAAGGGGGAAAAAAAAAAACAAGGGGGAGAAATGAATCACAGTAGATGGGGTAGAGAGAGAAGATGGGAGGGGAGGGGAGGGGATGGGGGTAGTAGAGGATAGGAAAGGCAGCAGAATACAACAGACACTAGTG
Source organism: Callospermophilus lateralis (assembly GCF_048772815.1). Classification (NCBI taxonomy): domain Eukaryota; kingdom Metazoa; phylum Chordata; class Mammalia; order Rodentia; family Sciuridae; genus Callospermophilus; species Callospermophilus lateralis. The sequence continues at coordinate 158,078,815 of NC_135305.1, read as the reverse complement.
TAGCAATATGTAAAACAGTGGATGTGTAACCGATGTGATTCTGCAATCTGTATATGGGGAAAAATGGGAGTTCATAACCCACTTGAATCAAAGTGTGAAATATGATATGTCAAGAACTATGTAATGTTTTGAACAACCAACAATAAAAATTAAAAAAAAAAAAAAAACATAAGCAATGAGTCCGCAGCAATGTGGGGACAGTGGTGTCCACGCACTGAATACATCCCCAAAACCCAAGTCCAGGGAGGCACAACTCTGAATTAGATCCAGCTCTGTTAATAGAGTAGGGAATAGAATTGCGTTTAATTGGAGCATTTAATGAGTCACAGCTGTTTGAGTTACAAGAAAAATTAGCTGTTTCTTTCTTAGACCATTTTAAGTTGAACTCTGACGAACTATGCATGTTCAGTCTTGGGTATTTGACAATTATTTTCTTTAAAATGAAGTAAGTATGGCACTTTGGGGAAAACACGGGACTGAAAGCATTTTGATAAATTTATAACATTTGAACTTTCAGGCAGAAATTAGAATTTTGGAACACTGCCACCATGAACTCAAGGTTCCCAATACTCCAAGTCTTTTCTAATGATGTGGGTGGTGATATTTAAGAACGTGACTTTTGGGGCTGGGGTTGTGGCTTGGCTGTAGAGCGCTTGCCTAACGTGTGAGGCACTGGTTTCAATCCTCAGCCCCACATAAAAATAAATAAAATAAAGGTATTGTGTCCATCTACAACTAAAAATGCTTTTTTAAAAAACGAATGTGACTTTTGGATTTTTAATGGAATGTTTAAGTCAATGTTTGTTATCTTACAAGTAACCGTGTTACCAGTAGTGCATGGTTAAAATATCCATTCAAAATGCAAAATAAAACGGATATGGAGGCGCATGCTCCGGAGGCTGAGACAGGAGGATCAGGTTCAAAGCCAGCCTCAGCAATAAACCAGGCACTAAGCAACCCAGTGGGACCCTGTCTCTAAATAAATATAAAATAGGGCTGGGGATGTAGCTCAGTGGTTCAGTGCCCCTGAGTTCAATTCCTGGTGTGTGTGTGTGTGTGTGTGTGTGTGTGTGTATCAAAATAGACCAATGTACTTTAATGACTAATTGGATTGAAAAAATCAATATATATTCAGTTTTCACTTTGTAACAAATGTAATAAGCTAGCTTGTCAAATTCATTGTAACATCAAGGAAGAATATCCATAATTCTTTGAAAGCCTATTAAAATATTCCCCTCTTTTCTAATTATGTGTTGGTATGAGGTTGGATTTTCTTCATACACTTCAACAGCAATATATCAAGAGTTTTGCTGTAGAAGCAGATATGAGAATCTACTGTCCTGTTAATCCCGACATTTAAAAGATCTTTAAAAACAAACCTGAAAAAAAAAAATTTAACTATCACCAGGCAGCCTGCCCATAATCCCAGCTACTCAGGAAACTAAGGCAGGAGGATTAGAAATTTCAGGACAATACTTTGCAGGATCCTCTCTCAAAAGTAAAAATAAAATAAAAAGGGCTAGGAATGTAGCTCAGAGGTACAGCGCCCCAGGTTCACTCTCCAGTACTGCAGAAAAAAAATTAAACTATCTTATCTCCACAGATAAATGCCAAAAATCATGTGTCCATATATGCATGGTCTTGAAAGTCCAATAGTATGAACCTCCCAATTCATTCTTTCTCAGAACTGTTTTGAGTCCTTTTCCTATGAATTTTAGAATCTGCTTGCTGAGCTGGGTGTATTGGCACATGTCTGTAATTCCAGCAACTCAGGAGGCTGAGGCAGGAGGATCACAGGTTTAAGGTCAATCTCCACAAGTTCATTGAGATCCTTTCTCAAAAACAAGATATAACAAGGGCTGGGGATATAGCTCAGTGGTAAAGTGCCCCTTGGTTCAATCTCTAATATTGGTGGTGAGGGGCAATACTTAAGTTTTAAAAAAAATCTGCTTGCTGATTTCTATAAACCAAAGACTTCCCAGGATCATTCCATTATGTGGAATCTATAGATCATTTGAGAAGAACCTACATCTTAACAATATTTGAATCTTCTAATCCCTGCTTATAGTATACCTCTCCATTGATATAGATCTTTAATTTCTGTTCACAACGTTTTATAGTTTCCAGTGAACAGGACTTCCACATCTTTTGTCACATTTATTCCTATATCATATTTTTCAATGCTATTTCTTCTTTGACCCACAGGTTATTTAGAAGTGTGTTGCTTAGTTTCTAAAAAATTTGGGATTTCTTGGATCAGGATTTTACAGTTTCAGTTTTCATCTTCCCCCCACCCCACCCCCCATTTTATACGATTTTGCAGTGTTGTCCAGGCTGGTGTTGAAATCCTGGACTCAAGGGATCCTCTCACCTCAGCCTCCCCAGTGCTGGAACTACAGGCACATACTACCAAGCACAGCTCAGATTTTGAAATGTGCTGGTCACAGTGGTGCACGCCTACAATCCAAGCAGTTCAGGAGGCTGAGACAGGAGGATCTTGAGTACAAGGCAACCTCGGCAATTTGTCAAGGCACTTAGCAGTGCAGTGAGATCCTGTCTCTAAATAAAATTTTAAAAAAGGGTTGAAGATGTGGCTCAGTGGTCGAGTGCCCCCAAGTTCAATCATCAGTACCAAAACAAAAACAAGTTTTTAAAATATATCAGCAATTATTTCTTCAGGCATTTTCCCCATTTTTTTTTATTGGTTATTCAAAACATTACAAAGATTGCAGAATCACATCGGTTACACATCCACATTTTTACATAATGCCATAATAGTAACTGTTGTATTCTGCTACATTTCCTATCCTCTACTATGCCGCCTCCCCTCCCCTCCCATCTTCTCTCTCTACCCCATCTACTGTAATTCATTTCTCTCCTTATTTTTTTCCCATTCCCCTCACAACCTCTTATATGTAATTTTGTATAACAATGAGGGTCTCCTTCCATTTCCATGCAATTTCCCTTTTCTCTCCCTTTCCTTCCAACCTCATGACTCTGTTTAATGTTAATCTTTTCCTCCTGTTCTTCCTCCCTGCTCTGTTCTTAGTTGCTCTCATTATATCAAAGAAGACATTTGGCATTTGTTTTTTAGGGATTGGCTAGCTTCACTTAGCATAATCTGCTCTAATGCCATCCATTTCCCTGCAAATTCAATGATTTTGTCATTTCTTAGTGCTGCGTAGTACTCCATTGTGTATAAATGCCACATTTTTTTATCCATTCATCTATTGAGGGGCATCGGGGTTGGTTCCACAGTCTAGCTATTGTGAATTGTGCTGCTATGAACATCGATGTGGCAGTATCCCTATAGTATGCTCTTTTAAGGTCTTCAGGGAATAGTCCGAGAAGGGCAATAGCTGGGTCAAATGGTGGTTCCATTCCCAGCTTTCCCAGGAATCTCCATACTGCTTTCCATATTGGCCGCACCAATTTGCAGTCCCACCAGCAACGTACAAGAGTACCCTTTTCCCCACATCCTCGCCAGCACTTGTTGTTGTTTGACTTCATAATGGCTGCCAATCTTACTGGAGTGAGATGGTATCTTAGGGTGGTTTTGATTTGCATTTCTCTGACTGCTAGAGATGGTGAGCATTTTTTCATGTACTTGTTGATTGATTGTATGTCCTCTTCTGAGAAGTGTCTGTTTAGGTCTTTGGCCCATTTGTTGATTGGGTTATTTGTTTTCTTATTGTTTAATTTTTTGAGTTCTTTGTATACTCTGGATATTAGGGCTCTATCTGAAGTGTGAGGAGTAAAAATTTGTTCCCATGATGTAGGCTCCCTGTTTACCTCTCTTATTGTTTCTCTTGCTGAGAAAAAACTTTTTAGTTTAAGTAAGTCCCATTTGTTGATTCTTGTTTTTAACTCTTGTGCTATGGGTGTCCTATTAAGGAATTTGGAGCCCGACCCCACAATATGTAGATCGGAGCCAACTTTTTCTTCTATCAGACGCAGAGTCTCTGATTTGATATCAAGCTCCTTGATCCATTTTGAGTTAACTTTTGTGCATGGCAAGAGGAGGGGATTCAGTTTCATTTTGTTGCATATGGATTTCCAATTTTCCCAGCACCATTTGTTGAAGATGCTATCCTTCCTCCATTGCATGCTTTTAGCCCCTTTATCGAATATAAGATAATTGTAATTTTGTGGATTGGGTTTCTGTGTCCTCTATTCTATACCATTGGTCCACCTGCCTGTTTTGGTACCAGTACCACGCTGTTTTTGTTACTATTGCTTTGTAGTACAGTTTGAAATCTGGTATCACTATACCACCTGATTCACACTTCCTGCTTAGAATTGCTTTTGCTATTCTGGGTCTTTTATTTTTCCATATGAATTTCATGATTGCTTTATCTATTTCCACAAGAAATGCCGTTGGGATTTTGATTGGCATTGCATTGAACCTATAGAGAACTTTTGGTAATATCGCCATTTTGATGATGTTAGTTCTGCCTATCCATGAACAGGGTATATTTTTCCATCTTCTAAGATCTTCTTCTATTTCTCTCTTTAGGGTTCTGTAGTTTTCATTGTATAAATCTTTCACCTCTTTTGTTAGGTTGATTCCCAAGTATTTTATTTTTTTTGAGGATATTGTGAATGGAGTGGTTTTCCTCATTTCCAGTTCAGAAGATTTGTCGCTGATATACAGGAATGCCTTTGATTTATGCGTGTTGATTTTATATCCTGCCACTTTGCTGAATTCATTTATTAGCTCTAGTAGTTTCTTTGTAGACCCTTTTGTGTCTTCTAGGTATAGGATCATATCATCCGCAAATAGTGATAATTTAAGTTCTTCTTTTCCTATCTTAATGCCTTTAATTTCTTTTGTCTGTCAAATTGCTCTGGCCAGTATTTTGAGAACTATATTGAATAGAAGTGGTGAGAGAGGGCATCCCTGTCTTGTTCCAGAATTTAGAGGGAATGCCTTCAGTTTTTTTCCATTTAGAATGATGCTAGCCTGAGGCTTTGCATATATAGCTTTTACAATTTTGAGGTAAGTTCCTGTTATCCCTAGTTTTTCTAATGTTTTGAACATAAAGGGATGCTGTACTTTGTCGAATGCTTTTTCTGCGTCTATCGAGATGATCATATGCTTCTTATCTTTAAGTCTATTGATGTGGTGAATAATGTTTATTGATTTCCGTATATTGAACCAGCCTTGCATCCCAGGGTTGAATCCTACTTGATCGTGGTGCACGATCTTTTTGATATGTTTTTGTATACGATTTGCCAGAATTTTATTGAGGATTTTTGCATCTAAATTCATTAGGGATATTGGTCTGTAGTTTTCTTTCTTTGAGGTGTCCTTATCTGGTTTGGGAATCAGGGTGATATTGGCCTCATAGAATGAATTTGGAAGTTCTCCCTCTTTTTCTATCTCCTGAAATAGATTGTGGAGTATTGGTATTAGTTCTTCTTTAAAGTTCTTGTAAAACTCTGCTGTATATCCATCCAGTCCTGGGCTTTTCTTGGTTGGTAGTCTTTTGATGGCTTCTTCTATTTCCTCACTTGATATTGGTCTGTTTAGGTTGTTTATATCTTCCTGACTCAATCTGGGTAGTTCATATGTCTTAAGGAATTTATCGATGCCTTCACTATCCATTTTTCCCATTTTTTAAAAAATATTTTTTAAGTTGTAGATGGGCACAATACCTTTATTTTATTTGCTTATTTTTATGTGGTGCTGGGGATTGAACCCAGTGTCTCTTGTATGCTAGGCAAGTGCTCTGCCACTGAGCCCCAAACCCAGCCTCTTTCCTTTTGAGAAACTCCAATCACATGGATATTAGGCCCTTGGAAATTTGTCTCAAAATTTATTGATACTCTTTCATTTTTTCCTACTGATTTTTCTCCTTAGTTTTACTTTGGACAATTTCTACTGCTCAAATTCACTAATATTTCCTTTTATATTATCTAATATGCCAATAATCCATTGAATGTATTTTTCCTATGTCACTATAGTTTTCATCTCTAAAAGTTTATATTCATTATTGCTACTTAACAGATTCAATCTTTCCTCAAGAAAGATTCTTTTTTTTTTTTTTTTTTTTTGGTACTGGATATTGAATCTAAGGACACTTTACCACTGAGCTACATTCCCAGTTCTTTTTTATTTTTATATCTTTCTTAATCTCTTAGTATATTGTAGATATACATTATAGTGGGGTTTGACATAGTCATAAATGCACATAACATACTTTTCTGAATTTAAATCCCCAATACTCCCTATTTTTCTCACAACCTCTTCTCTAAGCCCTGATCTCCTTCCTCCAGTCTATTGGTTTTCTTTTTATTTATTTATTTTTCTTTGTTTAATTGGTGTGTGTGTGTGTGTGTGTGTGTATATATATATATATATATATATATATATATATATATATAGAGAGAGAGAGAGAGAGAGAGAGAGAGAGAATTTTATTTTTTATTTTGAAACAGGACCTTTCTAAGTTGCTGAGACTGGCCTCACACTTGTGATTCTCCTGCCTCAGTCTCCCAAGTCACTGGAACTGCAGATGTGTCACTGCACCCAGCTCCTCTAGCTTCTTGAGTGTATGGAATAAATTATAATAACTGCTTTAATATTCTTGTCTACTGATTCTATCTTATATGTCATTTCTGAGTCAATTTTGGTTTCTCATTATATATTGTATTTCTTGGTTTTTTTTTTTTTTTTTCCATGCTGTGGGTTTTTTTCCATGCTGTGTAATTTGCCGGGGTTGGGGAGTAGGGGATACCAGGAATTAAACTCAGGGGCATTCAACCACTGAGCCACATCCCCAGCCCTATTTTATATTTTATTTAGAGACAGGGTCTCACTGAGTTGCTTAGTGCCTCGCTTTTGCTGAGGCTGCCTTTGAACTCGTGATCCTCCAGCCTTAGCCTCCAGAGCCGCTGGGATTACAGATATGCGCCACTGCACCGGACTCATGCCTAGTAATTTTTTATTGGATGACAGACATCGTAAATTTTACCTGAGGGATATTTTTTTGTACTCTTATTGAGATTTGTCCTAAGATACAGTTAGGTTTGATCCTTTCAAGTCTTGCTTTCCCTCCCTGATCTTTTTTTTTTTTTTTAAAGAGAGAGTGAGAGAGGAGAGAGAGAGAGAGAGAGAGAGAGAGAGAGAGAGAGAGAGAGAATTTTTTAATATCTATTTATTTTTTTTTAGTTATCGGCGGACACAACATCTTTGTTTGTACGTGGTGCTGAGAATCGAACCCGGGCCGCACGCGCTACCACTTGAGCCACATCCCCAGCCCCCCTCCCTGATCTTTTAAAAACACAAATCTGAAGCTTACCTAGTTCAGAAACTTCACTGGCCACTCAGAATAAATCCAGGCTTCTTATCTGACCAATTATACCTGAAGCCAAAAGAACCCTGAGCCACCTCAGCTCGGTCCTTCCTCCAGGGCACCACAATGCCCTTCCCCACCCATCACGCAGCACAGCAGGCTGCTGCCTCTGGGACATGCAGGGAGGATGGGGGTCCAGTCCTCAGGGTGGATGTGGCCTCCCTACTGGCTGGAAGATACAGTTCTCAGTCCCCCACCCTGTGGCTTCCAGTCAAGGCTGGCCCCTCAGCAACCAGCTCTTGCCATCAGCCACCACACGCGTTGGCTCTTACCCTTTTTGGCCCCTTTCTTGGTCTTCTTTAAATCCTGAAAGAAAGAATAATCAAATAAGATGCTGACTGGAGTCAGGGGCTGCTGGGGAAGGGGCAGATATAGATCCCAAGGAGGCCTGGGGGCTCCCACCCATCCCAGGGCCTCTGACTGGTCCAGGAGGGTAAGGGGCTCCAGGTGAGGAGGTGCCTGAGCTGGCCCACATTGGAGGAGCATCAGCCGCACTCCCAGGGGAAGGTCCCTCCTCCATCCTCCCCAGGCTCCTGGCAGGGGAAGCATTCTTGGAGAGGGGGAAGGAGAGGACATGGTTGCGGCCCACTGTACCCTAGTTAATGTCATCTTGTCAGACTCCAGGGTGCGGATGACCCCGTAATTGCACACAGTGGACACCTGGAGCTCCCCTGCCAGCAATGGCTCCAGGGCCACCAAGTCGCTACCCAGCACCCGCAGCACAGATGGTTCCTGGCGGAGCTCCTTGGGAATTTCTTTCTTTTTCTTGGGTGCCTTCTGTTCCTGTCGTGGGAGGCCAGGAGGGTGGGACAGGGCCAGGCAAAGGACCATGCCAGGCATCTGTCCCCTCCAAACGCAGTCCCCTGCTGTGGGCTGGGTGTGCCAGTACCTTGCGGGGTTCCTTCTCCGCTTTCCCTTTCTTATTTTTCCCATCAGTTTCCTTCTTGTCTTTCTCCCCTTTTCCTTTCTTGGCAGGCAAGGGAATTTCAACAGGAACTGGCACCACAGCCCAGGAGATGATCTGGGGAACATGACATGGCCTCAAGTAAGCAGAGTCACCTCTCCCTCGCTCTTTCTAGAAAGGGGCTGAGAAGCATCTAACCAGGGAGTCAGGCCTCTGCCCACCTTCTCCTCCACAATAGTCACAGTGGTCCCCGACAGTAGGAAGGCCTTGAGTGGCACCAGGTCCTTGAAGGTGTGCTGCATCTCATAGTTGTAGGAAATGACATCAGCCCAGGGCTTGTGGTTGGTGCTGAAGAGGACGGTCCTTGATTAGGGGGAGATGCAGACATGGGCGCCATCACCCAGGGCTGTGGCTGGGAACCTGGGACAAGGCTCTAAGGGGACTTCCAAAAAAGACTACGTACCCCAAAATAGCACAAGATTGGGGGTCTGGCTATTACCAGAGAGGACCAGGGGAGCAGGAGACCAGGAAGGAACACGGCACAGAGAAGACAGTGGAGAAATGGGAAATCCTCAACAACTAAAAATCAGTGCAGAGTATAGAAAGATTCCTTAAACAAAAGCATTAACATTGAAAACTTCTGTTCATCAAATGACACGATGTAGGGAGTGAAAAGGCAAACCAGACAAAGGGGAAAGTGACTTGTTGCGCTTGTCACCAAGAAGAGTATATATCCAGAAGACGTTTGTACACAAAAGGAAATCTTCTGAATCAGTAAGAAAAAGACAGGCAAAGACCCATTTTCAAAAATGGGTAAGAGAATCAAAGAGGAACTCCCCCAAACACAGCATGTCCTCTGGGACAGGACTCTTGGCAGCCATGCCTGAGTTCCTCTGGGCTTGTAATAAATTTGCAATAAATCTCAGCCACGAGAAAGGCTGGATGCTGAGCCCTGAGAGTCCTAATGGATCCAAACCTGGGCCTAGTCTTGGAGACCCCAACACCAACAGAAGAGCCACAGTTAAAACAACTGACAAGCATTAGGGAGCTGTGACAGGAATTCCTAAGTAAATCTATATGTGCTCAACATTCTGAGACTCTACAAACTCCATTCATGGAGCTCCTACACTGTGGGAACTGACTTGGATTCCAGTAAAATTCTCCATCATCAAAGAAGCTTCCAGAACAAAGAAGGCAGAACGGGTGGCATGTGCGAAACCTGAGGAGGGGACGAGACTGGAGTTATTGAGGGCAAGGAAGAACCTGGCGCACAGACTGGAAGGTCCTTGCCACACTTTGTATGCCAGAATACATTCCAGATGGACTCAAAACTTGCATGAAAAGCTTCCAATCCCAGGGCTAAAATGCAACGAGAAAGTCGATCATTCTAGAAAGCTTAGCCCTTCAGGGACCTGAGGTTCAGATGCACTTGAGTGGAAGGTTAGGGTTCTGGGAAAGGAGTGCTGACTGCCAATCCCACACCTACCCGCTATGGCTCTAAAGAGACTGTGGCCTCGGCTGGAGCACTCAGCCATCAAGATGCTCAGGGGAGGCAGTGGGTGTAGCCTAAGTCTGCTGTCACCCTGGATGGAGACCCCAGTCCTTGCTCCTAGCCGGGTCCTATCCTTACCCAGGGGATGGGAAGAGCCGGGGATCCATCCGTGGCCGCAGCTTTGCCAGCTCCTCTGCAGAGTTGATGGAGGAGAGGGGCATTGGCAGGGCTGAGCGGCCTGAGATGAAGGACAACTCTGACTCTCCCATCTCCGTCACCCCCGACTCCTGGGACTCATTGGCCTCTTGAAGCTCCTCCAACAGCTGCACCTCTGACCCCCTCTGCAGCTCATTGCCTACAAGTTCTGTGCTGGAGGGCCTGACAATCTGCCAGGGGAGAAAGGACACACTCTCTGATGTTCCCTGAGTGTCTACAGACACAGAGATCAGGGCGGTAGGATTTTCTTTTTTTAGTGCTGGAATGGAACACTGCGCTTCCCGCATGCTAGGTAAGCAGGCCACCACTGAGCCACACCTCAGCCTTGCAGGAACCCAAGGTGTGAGCAGCACACTTGGGAGACCTAAGATCAAGCACAACCTCCTCATGAGAAGTTGGAGGCAGCACGTTTCTCCTGACCCCATGGAATGTGGAGGGGTGAAAGACATCATGGAAACTGTAGAGTGGGGCCAGAAGCTCTGGGCTTGGGTATAAAATTCCAGGCTGCTCCCGTGTCAGGCTCAGATGTCACAGGGACACAAGGTGCTCACTGCTGGCAATCATCCTGGCTGGGGCTGGGCTGGAGCCAGGGCCCTAAGCAGAAAAGGGCTGTGAATCCATGTTAAGGATTTTCCCAGGCCTCCAGGGGCTGTTCTGCCTGCACAGGAAACCCCGTGGGCCTGGACGAGGAGCCACCCTACTCCCTGACTCAGCCGGGCACCTTGGCCAGCACGCCACCATACTGGCTCCCCTCGCCTTGCTCCTCTTCCACAAAGTCGTAGGTCACGTAGTAGTTGTAGGTGATGAAAGGGCCTTCGGGGCCTGGCTCCGGGTCCCAGATAGAGGTGTCCACAACGCCCTTGACGCTTCCAATGGACACCACAAACTGTGCTTCTTGTGCCAGGAAGTCTGCAAGAAGGAGTGACAAGACTGAGGAACATGGAGGGCTGGGAGTTGGCCGACAGCAAGACAGGACGGGAAGGCACTCGTCCCTGGGTCCTCCCCTCCATGCAGAGGTTCAAGTCCCAGCTCCACCAAGTTCAATGGGAGTGATTTAGGATACGGCATTTGGCTTCTCTGAAGCCTTGGTTTCCTGATCTGTCAAATGGGAGTTATTTGGGGTTTGTATGGTACTAGGGATTCAGGGATTGAACCCAGGGACGCTCTACCACTGAGCTACATCCCAGTCCTTTTTATCTTTTATTTTTGAGACAGGGTTTGGCTGAGTTACTGAGGCTAGCCTTGAACAAACAATCCTCCTGCCTCAGCCTCCGTGCCTGTGCCACTGCTCCCAGTTGTCAAATGGAGGTTCTAATAGAAGCTTTACAGAGCCACTTCTGAGGGAGTGAGAGGTCAGGAATATTTGCCATCTCAGCTTGTGCCTGGAATGCTGAAGCTTTCAGGCTTCTGACTGACCTTGGGAAGGCTCTGATGCACCTTGCATGATGGGCCACAAGGGGGTGAACTCAAGCCACCTCAAAAGTGAAGAAACTGGCTAAAAGCTGTGGAAGCCCTCCTACCACTTCTGTCCCCAGGGCCCAGTCACAGGGGTCAAGATCTGGAGAAAATCCAGATCCAGAAGGTTTATTACATCTTATGAGGGCCCGGGTCAAATGGGGAGCCACAGACAAAGGTTCAAGGTGTGGAGCCGGGTCCCTGCCCCCTCCCTCCATGGCTGTACCCACCACCACTGAGGCTGAATCCCCGGAACTGATGCTTCTCGTTGGGAGACACAGTGATGTCATCCAGCACGCACAGCCGGGTCAGGCTGTCGATGGTGAAGCCTCGGTAGTAGGGCACCAGGGCCAGCGGGTTCCCCTGCAGCACCAGCAGCCGCAGGTGCCTGAGCGTGCTGAGGCTGACCATCATGCCCTGCAGGTCTGTCAGGTCATTGAAGCCCAGATCCAGGGAGACAAGGTTGGGCCTGGAAGGTGGGGCAGGCCACCCAGGAGTTAGGGACCCTGGTGAGCAGGGGACATGCCCTACACCCAGAACAGAGCTCGGCCCACACACTTTGTTCTGTCCTGGACACAGGGTAATGCCCAAGCCTGCTTCTCCCCTCTCTGGAACACTGCCATCCTCAGAGCCCAGAGACAGCCCTCACAACCTACCCCCATGTCCCAGTCACACAGAGCTCTCTAGCCAAAAGTCCAGCCTCATGTGCATCTAGAAGGTTCTCCCTATTGACAGACAGGAAGTCACTGTGGGGAAGAGCAGGAAGGGGAGGAGTGGGATTGGAATAGGGACCTGGGAGGAGGGGGGGGTGAAGCTGTAGGGTCCAGGGGTCTCAAGCTGGAGGTCACTCTTCAAAGCCAGACTGGCACATGGCCACTGGGTTCACCTCTTGGGGGACAAGAGTGAAGACCGTGCCAGCAGGCGGAAAGGAGACGTTTCCCATCCCAGCCTGTGAAGGGCAGGAAGGGCGGGCAAAGGCGAATCCCAGGACCCTGGGTGATGAGCCAGGCACAGGAGGGAGTGGGGCAGCTTTTCCCACTGTCACAAACTAGAAAGCAAAGTGACTTCAGCTCTGAGACAGAGGCCAGGAAAAGAGCAGGGAACACCCATCAGCAGCACCTTCCATACGGTGAACTCAGCCTCCTCCCTCTCCTCCCTCGCCTCTTTTGATGGCCTGTCCTGCCCTTGATAGTCACAGGCCAGTCAGAGGGAAGTATGCAAGAGGAACAGTTCGTGGGGATCAGCACACAACCTTGACCCGACCTTCAAGAGAACCAGGCAACATCAGCACAGATGTCCTTTTGATTCCCAAACAGCCCAAGACGGAGGCTCACGTACAGGTTTCTACATGATCCCCACTCGGCACGAAGCACCAGGTTGGGCATGTTTTCCAAATCAAAATCGGGACACTTGGTACTCTGTCAACAGCAAGAGCCTAAATTTGCTGTCCTAGGAAGTCCAAAGTATATGGTTTCCTGACTACGCTCCCTGATGGCAACAGGCAATGGAAGAAAGGAATCCCAGTTGGACAGGGCCGAGCCTGGTCAGGGGCCACAGAGCAGGGGGAGGAAGGAGGAAATCATGAGAGAGGGACTTTCCTCTCCACTGCACCCTGCCTTCCAAGCAGGTGTGGCTGGAGCACAAGGCCTGTCCCAGGGCTACCTAGGGGACGGAAGGAGGTACCTTCTGTGCTGACCTCCAGCCCTTTCCAGGCTGTGACAGAGGAAGCAGGGGAGCTGCACCCACAGCACCGCTAGCTAAGGTGCTGGACCCCAGTTCTCTTTGCAGGGTGCTCCCTTTGCCCCAGCTCTCCGTGGCGATCTTTTAGGGATGGTGGGTGACCCTCTCACTTCTCAGGTCTGGGATTTTAAGTTTTCCACTGTCACCCACCCCCCGCCCCCGCCAAGGAGTCAAAATCCAATGTCAACAACCAAGAGGGGACTGTTCTGCACAAACTCTGATGGATGCTGGAGTTGTAGTGACAAGGGAAGACTGTCTCTAGGACAGTGTTCTCAGCCTGGGCTGAGTCCGCCCCTCCTCCTAGGTACTGTCTGACTGTCCCAGGAGGGAATCGAGTGGGTTCAGGCCAGGGATGATGCTACCCATGCTACAATGCCCAGAACAGTCCCACGACAGAGTGACAGGCCCAAGTGTCAACGGAGCCCATGTTGAGAGATCCTCTTCTGAAGCAGGGCTCCCCCTACCCTTCCCTGGATGTCAGTGGGATTTTTTATTGAGTCATTCTGAGATCCTGAGCCGACTTTGCAGCCACCCAGAAGTTATAGAAGCAAGCCTCCCTCCGGCACCTGCCCTCCCAGCTCCCCAGTTACCAGTAGTTGTTGGTGACATAGAGACTCTCCAAGGGGCCCAGCAGTTTGTTGTGGCCCAGCCCCAGATGCTGGAGCCCAGGGGGTGGGTGAGCACACAGACATTCCATGCTGCGGATCTCGTTGCCATACAGCTCCAGCACCTAGTGACAGCCGAGGAGGCCCAGACTGGAGGGCTCCGCCTACCTGCCTGCCTGCCCTCTGCCCGCTGCCCCCTGCCCTGGGAAACTCAGGAAAGGAATCGTGGACTGCTTGGGGCCTGCCTTCCGGTGCCCAACTGGATTGCATTTTTTAAAATGCAGGAGGAACTTTTTCCTGCAGCAGAGAGGGAAGTTTCCTTTCCCTTCTGTGAAGGTGACTTCCAAGCTTGGAAGGGGAGGTGATGGAGGTGTGCAGGAAGTTCTTGCAGACATGCAGTGGGAAAGTGTCCCTGGGAAAGCCCCGAGGGACCCTGATGGAAGAGGAATGGATCCCTCTAAGTGGATATGTGCAAACTGTCCTCCTCACTCATACGTGTCACCCAGGGCCGAGCCTGGTGTCCTGGAGAGCCAGAGCCAGACCTGCTCTCTTCCTCCGTCGTCACTACTCTCGGTGTTCAGCTTAGGGCTGGGGCCCAGCTTGCCGTTTTCTAGGGTCCCTCACGCTGCAGTGACATATCAGAATTTCTTTCTTTGGATGAATTATATCCCACTACGTGGACAGGTCACCTTTTGTCCACGGGTGTGTGGTTGTAGACACCTGGATTCTTTCTACTTCTGGCTACTAAACACTGATGAATAGAAAACTGTTAGGGACCCTGCCCTCTGTCCTTTTGGGTGTTGTGGGTCCACTTTTTGAGGAACATGGCCTACAGTTAAAGACCTGAGGTTGGGCCTTAATGCAGAGCCTCCCTGGCCAAACCTGTACAGGGAAGATCAGAGACAGGGTCTCCGGGGCTCCTGTACCTTGAGTGTTGGGGGCAGATTAGCAGCATTGACTTCCTTGATTTTATTGGCACTCAGGATCAGCTCCTCAAGGTTTACAAATTTTAGGAGGTCCTTATCCACCAGGCTCACCTGAAAGGAAGGGAAGGAAGTGAGGCCTCCAGAGGGCCAGGTGACATCGCAGCACAAGCCAACAGGAACACACAGTCCTTCCAGTCTTGCCAACCCCTCCATCCCTTTTCCATCTCACTGTATCCACTCACAGGGCTCCAGGGCCACTTCCTCCCCGCACTGACAGTAGCTCTGGGATTTCCAGGCCAATGTCCTATGTCCCTTGCTGGACTGTGAGATTCTTGAGAGGGCAGAGCCATGGTAACCTACTGCCTGCCTGGCACCAAAGCTGGTTAAAGTATTTAGAAATCACCCTGGCTTGTACGGAGTAAGGTCAGAGGAGAAACTTTAGCATCCTACCCATAAATCCTCAGTTCCCAAGGAACTGAGTGATCTCAAGGATATCAGGGGTCCTTCCTGGCGAGGCTTCTTTTCCCTAGAGCAACCAAATGTCCATTTGCCTAGGATGGAGGGACTTTCCAGGACATAAAACTTGCAGCACTAACACAGGGAAAGTCACAAGCAAACTGGTCACCCTATTCATTTTCTGGTTACATGTAACTTCCCAGTTTCTCCATAAAAGGAAGCAAAGGCTCAGGAAGGGTGAGACTCAGTTTCTATGCAACTTTTGAACTGTTATTGATCTAAGCAAAGATTTTTTAGTAACAGAAATAAATAAGTCAATACTATGCCAATGTTCTCCAGGCCCACCCCACCTCGATTCCCACAGTTTAAAGGGTTTGTTTTATTTATTTATTTATTTTTGGTGGGGTTCTTTTTTTTTTTTTTTTTTTTTTTTTTTTATCTTTTTTGGAACTGGAGGTTGAACCCAGGGCTTTGCAAATACAAGGCAGACACTTTGCCACTGAGCTACATCCAGGTCCCCCACAGTTTAAATAAAGTAAAAAAAAAAAAAAAATATATATATATATATATATATATATATATATATATATCCCAGGCACAGTGGCACACAACACCTGTAATCCCAGCAACTTGGGAGGCTGAGGCAGGAGGATCAGGAGTTCAAAGCCAGCCTCAGCAATTTAGCAAGGCCCTAAGCAAGTTAGCAAGACCCTGTCTAAAGGTAAAAAGTAAAAAGGGCTGGGGATGTGGCTCAGCGCCTCTGGGTTCAATTCCTAGAACCAAACCAAACCAAAGCAATATGGGTCCTTTGAAAGGTCTTTACTAGGACCCAGGAGGGCCGAGTACAGGGCATGCTAAGAATTGGCTGTAGAAGAGGCACATGGACTCCCTCCAAGGGTGAAGGAGGAAGACTTTCAGCAAAGCATGGCTGAATACCGGCCTGTTTGTTGTACAAGCTGGTAATCTCAATGAGAAGTCAGGGCTGACCTTGGGATCAGCTCTCACAGGAGATCCCCCTACAATCTGGTGCTCATTTGCAGCACACACCTGCTTGTCCACCATCCTCAGTGACCGGAAATAGGAGTACAAGAAGGTGTCTTTGAGCATCAGTGGATTCTGGATGGCCAGTTCTCTCAGAAAATGGTCCTCAGCACTGGAGTCCTCCACCAGAGCCCAGGGTGAGTGGGGACTACGCACCAGTCCCAGCAGGGCCTCCACAGTCTCCTCCCCTGGGCTCACCGTCTCCTCCTCCCTGGGGGTCAGCTCCCTCCAGGTTCGCCATGTTTGAGGAAGAAAACGCGACCTGTTCTGCAGTGTTGGAGGTGGAGAATTTCATTAGTCTGACATGTCCTTGTAAAGAAACTCAGTTGTAAGACTAGATGACTGAGGATAAAGAATTTAGAAATCTCCATGAGCCACCAGTAATTTTGGCTGATGATTAGCCATGATATGAGTACAGATAAAAGTCCAATTCCTTCTCTGGGAGATTAATTACATATTTGACACAATCTATGCAAATTCATGAGGCTCACCAGGCAATGGCGGGGGACATAAGGATATAATCAAGGAAAAGTTTTCCAAGAGGAAGTAGCAAGGCTGGAAAGGTAAGCCCAGGAAAAGGTAAATTCAGGAAGTGGAAGATGAAAGAGTGCTTTTCCCAGAATTTACTCTCTCCCACCCCTATCTCCAGAAGAGATAGTGCAGTCTGTGCATAAAACCCAGAGTCTTACATGCTAGGCAAGCACTCTACCACCAAACTACAGCCCCAGTCCAAGATGCATCTTTGAAACCCTAAAGCTTGCAAATAGTAGGTGCTCAACCAACATCTGACTAAGCAAATCAATGAATGCTCTCAGTTTTCCTATGAAAAGGGAACACCAGCTTTCCTAGGCTCCTTTCTTTTTTTTTTTATTTTTAATTTTTTAATATTTATTTTTTTTAGTTTTCGGCGGACACAACATCTTTGTTTGTATGTGATGCTGAGGATCGAACCTGGGCCGCACGCATGCCAGGCGAGCGCACTACCACTTGAGCCACATCCCCAACCCCTCCTAGGCTCCTTTCCATGGAGTGATGGGGTGGCCCCAGCCTCTGGCCCATTCAGAACTCTCAAGACATTCCTGAGCACACTGGCTCTTGTCCCCACCCTGTGATGACACCCCACCTAGGTGAGGACAACAGTTCCTGTGGCCCCACTGAACAGGCTTCTGTCTGCAGGGTCAATGTACAGATTGAAGCTTGAGAGAAAAGGACCTTCATGGGCAGCAAACCAAATTTTCCTCTTTCACCCTGTTTCGAGGCTCCTCAACACTGCATTGCTCTCTGTCTCTCCTCGGCAGGGAAGGGTGGGCCAGAGGATGCACTGCTTAGCCTTTTGAGCCCTCAGGTTCTCCTCTAGGAGGGAAGCTTCTAGACAAACAGAAAGTGGCAGAGCCTTCCCAGCCAAGCCTCAGAAGGGGAGGCCCATGCCTCTGCAGCCTCAGGGCCCAGGTGGAACCATCTCCCACACGTGGCTCTGGGGCTCCACGAAGCCTAGAAACTTCACCCAGTCAGAAGCACCTGCATGGTGCAGACTGGCCTGCTGTGCTCAGGATGGGAAGATGCCAGGTCTGCACCCTGAGGTCAGTGCCCTCAGGCCCAGGCGGAGCTTCCTCTGCCCACACCTTGAGCTTCAGGGTCCCCTTAGTCCACCCTCCCCGCCCGAACACTAAGAACTACCCCTCCTGGGGCGTCTGGATCAGCCACCTGCTGTGTGTGGGCGCTGCCAGTGTCCAGGGCCGTCCCCCCGGCCGTCCCCCAGGCCCTCCCAGCCCCCCTTTGCACCCAGCTGCCAATGCCGCAGGGAAACTCGTGCAGACACAGCTTCCGCAGGTGCACCCGCACCACCTCGCTCAGGGTCTCCGGGGCGCTGCGGCTGCCGCTGCCGCTGTCGCTGTCGCTGCCGCTGGCCAGGGGCTGCTCCATGCTGGCGGGTGGGAGCCGCCAGCTTCCCGCGCTGCTAGGCAACGCCGGACGCCTGCACGCCCGCGCTGCTAGGCAACGCCCGACGCCTGCACGCCCGCGCTGCTAGGCAACGCCCGACGCGCCTCGCGCGCCGCACCCGGCTCAGCCCCCAGCCCCCGGCACTGCCCCGACCTCCTGCGTCAAGGCTGGTTCTTGTCCCCACCCTGTGATAACGGATAACGCAGGGCCAGGAGGCTGCGGGCGCGACCGACCGCCGGTCCTCTCTCTCCCCCAGGGGCTCCGAGCGGAGAGGCGGGTTATTAAGGGCCTTTGGCAGATCTGGGAAGGCGGAAAGAGCCCAGGGTCACGCATCTCCAGTCGGGGGGGTTCCAGTGTAGGTCGCTCTGACCCCGGAGCCAGGGGGTCACTGTGGAACCCGAGACTGTTTCAGATTGTTCTGGTCGCACTGAAGCTGGGCTTGAACTTGTGGTCCTCCTGCCTCAGCCTCAGTTGCTGGGATAATAGGTGTGTGCCACCGTGACAGGCTCTGAGCACCTTTTGTATATGCACGATATTACAGTTTTTGTAATGTAACCGTCGCTATGATTTTCAACGTTTCCCGTCAATCTAAAAGGAACCCTGTGCCCATTAAGCACTAAAACCCCATATCCGCATCTGCTCAGTCTCCGGCAAGAATGCTCTCTCCATCTTCATGAATTTGACTATTCTCTGTAATTGATAAATGCAGCATCTGTGTTGAGACTTGATTTATATCCATAAAACTCATCCATTTAAAGTGTACAAATTTGTGATTTTGGGGGGGTTATTGGGCTTCAATCCACAAGTGGTCTACCAGCAAGCTACATCCCCAGCCACACACACCCCTTTTTAAAAATAGTGGAATGACTATTAAAACATAGATATTTTATATAGAGGAATCATATACAGTATTGTTCTTTTGTATCTGGTTTCTTTCACTTAGTGTGATATTTTCAAGGTTCATCTTCGATGGAGTGTGTATTGATGCTTCATTTTTTATAGCTAAGTAATATTCCATTGTGTGAATAGACCATATTTTATGTGTTCATTCATCAGTGAATGGATACTTAGGTTGTTTCCACTTTGTGCTATTATGAATAATGCTGCAATGAACACTGGTGTACAAGATTTAGTGTGAACATGTTTTCACTTTTGAGTAGATACCAAGAAATAGAATCATTGGGTCATTTGGTAACAATATTTTTAATATTTTGAGGAACTGCCAAACTGTGTTGCATATCTGCTCCACCATTTTTTAAAAATTTGTATTTGTTAATGGATCTTTATTTTATTTATTTATGTAGTGCTGAGAATCAAACCCAGTGCCTCACATGTGTGAGGCAAGCACTCTACCCACTGAGCCACAACCCCAGCCCATGGGCTGCACCATTTTATATTCACATCAGTAATATGTGAGGGTTCCAATTTTTCCATATTCCCATAGTTTTTATTAGGATAGCCACCTTAGTAGACATGAAATGGTAGCTCATTGTGATTTTATTTGCACTTCTCTGACGTCTAATGAAAATGACCATATTTTCATGTACCTCATTTTGGAGAAGAATCTATTCAAATCCTTTTTTCACTTTTTAATGAGTTAATTTTCTTTGTATTGTTGATTTGTAAGGGTTCTTCATACATTCTAGGTACTAACCCCTTATAGATGATTTTACAAATTTTCTCTCATTCTATGAGTAATATTCTCACTTTCTCTTCTTTTCTCTACCCCCTTTTTATTTTTTATCTTGAGACAGTGCCTCAGTAAATTGCTGGGGCTGGCCTTGAAGTTGTGATTCTTCAGCCTCAGCCTTCTGAGCTGCTGGAATTACAAGTGTGCACCACACAACTACTGGCTTTCCCCAAACTTTCTTGATGATTGTCCTTTAACACAAAAGGACAATTGTTGTTATTGTTTGTTTTTCACAATGCTAGAATGGAGCCCAAAGCACTCAACCACTGAACTTTACCGCCAACCCCAACAAAAAAGCTTTTGATTAGATTTTTAATTTTAATTTTCAGGGGGTACTGAGGATTTAACTCAGGGGCATTTTGCCACTGAGCCACATCCTCAGTGCTTTCTATGTTTTGAGACAGGGCCTTGATAAATTGCCCAGGATGGCCTTGAATTTGGGATCCTCCTATCTCAGCCTCCAGAGCTGCTGGGATTGCAGGCATGGCCACCACACCCAGATAAATTGTTGATTTTGATGAAGTATAATGTATCTTTTCTTTGACTGCTTTTGTTTTGTTTTTGCCCCAGTCTGGGCACAAATCACGAGCCACTCAAGCAGGAACAAATTTATTTCCGAAATCCACCAGCACACTCTCCACACGCTCCCTGGGAACTCTCCAGAACGCCACCCACGCGGCCCCCAGGAACTTCACCCACCAACACGAACTCTCCAGGAATCCCTGAGAGAGCTCAACCGAACTCAACGGGAACTCCTTGAGAACTCAAAAGTACTGGCAAAATGCTAGGCGCCATCCCAACTCCGCTGTGGCTCTCAACATGTTTTCACTCCTAAAGAACTATTCCCTGCTGGACAAGGCTGACGTGTAAGCCTTGTTCATATATCCTGTTCACCAATCCTTTGATTGATCTGGAATTTGCAAATATATATTTTTTAATTTTTAAATATTTATTTTTTTAGTTTTCGGCGGACACAACATCTTTGTTTGTATGTGGTGCTGAGGATCGAACCCTGGCCACACGCATGCCAGGCGAGTGCGCTACCGCTTGAGCCATAACCCCAGCTCCTGCAAATATTTTTCTCCCAGGCTAGTCTTGTTTTATCAGTATCTTTTTTATTATTTTTATCTTTTTTTTTATTTAAATATTTTTGTAGTTGTAGATGGACAGAATGCTTTCATTTTATTTGCTTTATTTTCATGTGGTGCTGAGGATCGAACCCAGTGCCTCACACATGCTAGGCAAGCACATGCCACTGAGTCCCAGCCCCAGCCCTGTCTTAACAGTGCCTTTAGAGGAGCCAAAAATTTTAATTTTGAGGAATTTTGACTGATTGCCATTTTTCCCCCAATGGCCCTTTGGGATGGCCATCTGTGTATCTTTTTGACTGTCCTATGGCGGAATGTCTTTACTATTATTATAAAAAGTATCCTCAAAGTGGGAAATAAGGCAAAAAAAAATGACCATATGTCCTTTGAAAGAATCAAATAAACACCCAGGTATCCACAGTGATATAAATGCATCAAAATTGGACAGGGGTTTGTGGCTCAGTGGTAGAGCACTCACTTAGCATGTGTGAGGCCCTGAGTTCAATCCTCAGCACCACATAAAAATAAATAAATAAAGTAAAGGTGTAAAAACCGTTAAATAAATAAATAAATAAACACAGCAATATGAAGGACCGATGGCTCCTGGGATTTTAGTGAAGCAACTGGGGAGGTGTGCAGTCAAGGAAGAGCAGGCTGGGGGCGTCACAGTCCTGCTGAACTCCCCCTGTGGAGCTGCCCACTGGCATCAGATCAAGATGCCAACGGGCATCTACCCAATGGCACATCAGTCATGGGACAGGGGTCAAGGGCTCAAAGAGGACGACCACGCCAGGCCATTTTGCAGTCACAGAAACGATGAGTTGTACAACAGTTTATCTGCAAGGCAACTAAGACAGGAGACTCCAGTCTCAAATCCATCTCCCCAAGGATAGGGTTTGGGGACATTTATGGGATAAAGAAGCAGGGTGATTTAAGGTGTGGGGAAAGGTGATCGGAGGTCACGTCATCGTGGGCCACACATGTGGAATCTATCTTCCCTCTTCAAGAGAAGATGGTTCAAAAAATGCAGGCATCAGCGTGGTCTGAGGACGGGGTTTTCACCTTCTGACCTCCAAAGGTCACTTATTGATCACCTGTGCAGTCCCCCAGGAAGAGTCAGTGGTTTTGATAATGGCCTTCAAATCCCTAAAATGACCTGAGTAACTGTTCCATCATGACCTGCACGTCAGAGGTGTCACATCACAGAGCCCGCTCAGTGGCATGACCTCCAAAATTTGCGATTTGTAAAGTTAACTAAAAGCAAGTCCCAAAAAGTAAGTGAAGGAGATTTGGGGGTCTGAAGTCGCCTGGGTGGTCCTTGCACCTCAAGACACGCAGCAGAAGGGACTCAGCCAGGAATCCACTGCCACCTTCCATCCCACTCTCCCTCCAGCCACTGCTCTCTCTCTTTTCTCCTCTCCCATCCACACTCCTTGACAGAATGGCCTGTGCCCACCTTCCCCTCACCACCCTGAACGGCTACAATTTGGCTTCCTCCCCAACAATTTGTTTAACATCCGCTAGAAAGTTCCTGTGACCTCATGTTGCCAGACCTAGTGAATCTCTTCAGGCTTATCTTTTGACCTCTTCATGGCTTGTGATGAGGCCAACCATTTCCTCTTTCTGGAAAAAACACTTCTTATCTCTTTCCATGACAACATGATTTCTTGTACTTTTGCTCCTGAGAATGCCTTCAATACTGCTAAATCCTCTTCCTATTCCTGTTCCACTGACGGAGCCTCCACACTCGGCTTCTGTTTCTTGGAATGGTGTCTCTTGGAGCATTACAGTTTTATCAACCACAGTGTATTCATGGCACCCAAGTTTAAATCTCCATTCCTTCCTTTAGGCTCCAAATGCAAATGTACAATGTCCTTCTGTGTGTCCTCACCTGAGAGTTCCCTAACACCTCTACCTCACCAGGTCCAAGACTCAGGGGTCACTTTCCTCAAGCCCCAAATGCTTCTTCTCCCAGTGATCCTCTCTTTTTGTAGAACCAATATCCCTCCAGTTGCCCAAACCAGAAACCTGGAAGCCATCCTCAGTTTCTCCCATCCCACTGTCTCCATATCCAGTCAATCATCACCTCTTATGAATTTTACTTCTTGTATGTTTTTCCACTTGATCCACACCTCTTCGTCTTCATTATCACTACTCCCCTGGCTCAGAGCCTCACCTTTGGGTATGTTGAGTTGGAGGTACAAGTGGGACATTCAGGTGGACAGTTAGACCCAGAATTTGAAGGAGAGGAAACATTAAAGTAAATATATGTCAAGGTGGACACCTTGGAGATACGTCCATAAAAGGCTCCGCAGGCCAGAACTGAGTCTCAAATACAGAGAAGGCACTATCAGAGTGTCAGGATAACATTGTACAGAAGGGAAGAGGTAGGGGACTGGGGTGGTAGTGTTAGACCAGGACGCAAGAAAAGATCACTGACTCCAATTAAAATCAAATTAAAGCAAGCTTATTATTTCGACCGGCCGGGCTGCCTCTCACTCCCAAAACCGCGGGAACAAGACAGCCCCCCAGCTTTCCTGCAGCCCAGCTTTATAGCCCAGAAAGTTACACAAAGGGGGGTTACAGATAACAGAACTCTGACAAGCATCACACTAATGGTAGTTTACATTTTTTGCTGGCCCCAACATCAGAATTTATGAGGACCATTAGAGCCTCTAAGAGGGTCGTTGTCTGGCCAGGGAAGGCCAATATTTATGAGGCGTCAGTAAAGTTTCAGAGAGGACTGCTATCAGAGAGCCAGGCATGGGTGAGTTCAAGGCATGGGCAGGCATTCCAAGCAGGTTCAGAATTTGCAGTAATTTATAGTAAAGCCAAAATTATCTTTTCATGGCTTTTTGGCGAGATGGCTCCCAATTTTAAGAAAAGATCAGGTTGGTTCTATCATTTCCCCCTTTTCTTATGTGTCCCTTTTAAATCTTTGATAGGGTAGGGGAAGAGCACTGAGGGAATTTTAATCCCTTAGGCAACAGTCTCCAACTTTTTAGAACTCACCCAAAACGGGACTCCCTGATTTTACCTGACTTAATTGATTACTTATATTGATAGTCTATTTATTTTTGGCTCCATTGTTGTAAGAAGAGGGGCATCGCTCATTTTGGCTTCTTCTGAGCTGAGAGAGGGTGACGTGAGGGGGCACGGCGTGAGGGACATGAATTTCCTTTTAGTTCGGTTTGAAGTCTGGTTGGGGAAGAACAGGTTGTAAAGTCATCTGGGGATGGGTGCTTCTATGAGAGAAACAAAAACCATGAGTACTGAATAAATGTTGCAGCAGCTAGAACATGTCACTGTATAGAAGTTCCCTCACTAGGCTTTAACATCCCCGGTTATCAGGACTGTAAGCATAACATTTAACTTTTAGTGTTACAGTTGTCCCTCCCCATAAGATACAGTTTAATAATTTAATGTCATCTGATCTTGCAAAATCCTTTTACTAGTATGACCTGTTACTCAAGGCTGGATAATCATATTAGCAAACCCAAAGCCTACCTGTGTAGGTTAGGAATATCTGTAGGCCTTAAAGTAAAAACTTCTGTCTCTGGCAGCTCCTCTTGATAGTCTCTTTTTATAGTTATTAGGCGTTTCTGTCTGAGAATCCTTCTTTGTAGCCTCCAGTCTTACTTATTTTGGGAGGCTAAAGTAAAGTGTATACCTTAATAATTATTATTATTATTATCATTATTACTGAAAATGCCCAGGAATGGCTGTATTTTGGTTTTAACTATCTTTGCTAAGTGTTTAAGATGAAGCAGTCAAACTGACTTTTGTTTCTATCTATTGTTAACAGTCAGCTGAGCTTTTATGGGAGTCATTCCTGGGGAAACTTGAGAGCAGCTTCACAGTTCTGCTAGTGCCATTTGCACTAGGATGGGTCAAGGTCTTGCTTGACCATGTGGCTTCCCTCGGAAGCATCAGGGATGTCTCCCTTCTCTGATGACTCTCCTCTTCATAGCAAATTCACTGATTCACTTTCTGTTCTCCAGTGGTCTCATTAATCTCCCTGATCAGGGGATTATGTGGCCCAGAGTTGCAAAGCTCTTTAGAGAAGTCCCCTGTTCCCTGGATTCAGACTGACTCAGAGGGCAAGAGCCAAATATTGTTTTTCTGGCCCTTTTAATTTAACTTTAATTTTAAAACTCAATCTTAAACATCCAGCAAATAAATTTTAACAGCCTTATATTAAGAGTACTGGGCTTCAATGTCTATAATTTTATAATTATTTATCTTTTTATTAATTGGGATTTGTATTATCCTATCTGTCTTGTAGGTGATGGCTTATTATCTTAAATTAACCCATGTTGTGTTCTTAAAGCAACACTTCTGTAAAACACTAACAGGGAATCTTTAGATCACTTATAAGGAAATTAGAAAATAAAATTAACAAGAGTAAAAACATTTAATTCGTGTAATAGCTACCCTGAATTTTGGCTGAGTTATACATGATATCCCCTGTTTGAGATCCTAGTAATCTTGACAGAAAAAAACAACTTTTGAACATAACTTTAAATGAACTAAAATCTGGCCTACTGCTTTCGTAGTCATTCTCACATGTAGTAAGATAGGACACAGAGCCTTATCTCAGGTAAGGCAGGGCTCTTTATAAATCTTAAGTGTTCTAGTTCTAAAGCTGATCTTTGCTTTTTAAATATCATTTTACAAAGTTTACATAAATTGTTTGAGGTCACATGAACATTAGCTAACACCATATGTTATCACATTTAAAACATGAATTAGGGCTGGGGATGTGGCTCAAGCGGTAGCGCGCTCGCCTGGCATGCGTGCAGCCTGGGTTCGATCCTCAGGACCACATACAGACAAAGATGTTGTGTCCGCCAAATACTAAAAAATAATTATTAAAATTCTCTCTCCCTCTCTCTCCTGTCTCTCACTCTTTCTTTAAAAAAAAAAATAAATAAATAAAAATAAAACATGAATTAAAGAAAGGCTGAAAGTTTTTAACCTTTACATAGATTAGGCTCTCATTAACTTAAAAATACATTTAAATTGTTCCCCAATGTAAAAAGTAACATAAAACTTTACATATCTTATTGATAACAGGTAAATAAATCCCCAATATATTTTTTTACCATACAACTTCAGAACACCAGCTTGATATAATGCTCTTTTAAAGTTTCTACCTTACAGATTTGTATACCTGGAAGATAATGAGCACATTAATAGCATCACAATTACATTGATGTTTTTATATTAACCAAGTTTAGCTTTTTAAAAAATGACAGTATAATGCTCTAAAATAACAGTTCTTATTTAACCAGTTGTTTAATTTTTATGGTTGCTTGCTCTAGGAAAAAAAATAAAACTAAATAAACACAATGTTATGGGTAAACTTATGTTTTAAGAAATTTTTGTCTCTTTAACACATGACTGATTGTAAAAACAAACTTATATAGACCTTAGTAAATCAATAAGATATCTAACAAAAGTACTCATGAATGAGTAATCCCATATCAAATTTACTTTACTTATTTTATCAAAATATTAGACAAGTGTATTGAACAGTGCTAGCCTTTTTTTTTTTTTGAAGGAAAAGTTCTAGAACCAAGGCATATTAGACATTTTATAGACATTAATATTTTATGAGTTTTTAGAACACCTAGAAAAACTTGTAAGCTTAAATTTAAAGACATTTATTTTTATCTATTTATCCAATTTAAATTGAACCATTTAAATCACATGAATTAAAGATCTTTGGATCCACTTTTTAAAATTTGTTTTTATGAGCGCTCCTTATATATGTTAATTTGTATATCATATATATGATATACGGACATATGTATATATAGACATACAACACATAACACAAGTGTGCACACATAACAATAGTAAAGGCCTTGTAGCTTTTTGCAGGTGAAATCTCCATTGCAATGTTTCAAAAACTCCACAGTTGGTCAAAGATAGAACTGATCAGAAACACATTAACCTAGGTCTGTAGGATCAAAATCATGAGCCCAAAAACATACAGAATCTAAGAAAAAAACAAGAGTCCTAGAAAAAATGACTGGCCAGTAATTAGTAAATACAATACAATTTACCTTTTTTTTTTTTTTTTTTTTTAGGCCTCAGATCAGTCTCCTACTGAGCTTGCAGGCTTCTTTCATTTGCATTTCAACATAAGTCCTGGCTGAGGTCTGGGAGGAGCAGGGAAAAACTGCTATTCTGAGCAGACACCTCAGGCCTAAGGCATTTTAACCATAAGTCATAATTTTCAGGTTCGGATGTTGAAAATTATGATACAAGTTTAAGATATAATTCACAAAATTTTATATCTTTACATCTTGTTTTGTCAACAGATACCATACTATGATTTACTATCCTTGTCCAAATTAATGCACTGGTACACACAGTGACATTTTCCCAGGCTACCCAATTCAAAATTGGTGAAAAAAAAACAAAAAACAAAACTGAATGATTGGGAAGTTACTTGCCAACTTGGAAGTAGAGTTCTTTAGTTTTCCATCCTAAGTATTTAAGTTCTCTGGCATGAATTACCTGAAATCATAAACTAAACAATTGCCTAAACCCAACTTTTAACTGCAAGATTGTGCAATGCTTCAAAAACCTATTCAGATACCAGATTGTTACAATAAAACATCATCTTTTAGACACACATTCAGCCAAGATCATTCCCAAGAAACAATATAATATCAACACACTATTGCACATGTCTTAAAGGGCCAGAAACAAAGACACAGGACAGACAGACAGAAAGGAGCTCCAGACTATGGCTGACAGACAGAAACGTTTAAAACAGAGCAGATAAGAGAAAAATCTCCTACACCAGTGGCACCATAGATGTCCCCACAAGGGGACCAGATGTTTTCACAGAGGGGCAACCTGAAATGTAAAATCAAGGGTCTCCATGGCAACTTTACTGCATTTAGCGTCCCCTTTTTCTTTTTCTCTTTTTTTAAGAAGACAGAGGTGGCATAATCCTTCCAGTGCAGGGAAGGAAGAAGGGAATTCCCCGAAGCAACAGGGCTTCAGCAGCTGCTGGGAGTCCCTCAGTCCCTCCTTTAACTTACAAGATTAGCTCCTCTGGTTCGGTTCCACCCCAGGCATGCTCCATCTCCTAACATTTCAATGGTCAGCTCTCAAAAAGTTCCGGGGGGTGGTGGTGGTGGTATCAAAATTTGTAACTGAAAGTTCGGTTCCTGACCTTGAAGCCAATTAATGCCAATTTAATAATGAGGACAGGGTTTTGAGAAAAAGAAAAAGGGAGGTTTATTGCTTTGCTAACAAAGGAGAAACACAGGGGACTCTGCCCAAAGGTTGTGACTCTCTTGATCTGGGGGGACAAGGGGTTTTAAAGGAGTTTCACTTGTTAACCTGGGAGATACTCAGTTCTTAGATCCCCAGCAGGCATTGCCCTCTGCAGTGGGTGTGCTCCAGCAGCCAGCTAGGGGCTTCTCTCCTCCTGCTTAACAAAGGGGGGTAAAGTTCATCGCAGTTCCTTAAAACACAGTCCAAAGGGGTGTCAGGCTTACTTGCTTTTTTACCCATTTTCATGTCCAATATCCTTAAGTTTTTACCACAGAAATCACACAACAAAAGGCACAAAAACAAACAAACAAAAAACATATAGAACACAGAACAAAACAACAGAAAAACAGAGGAGCAATGCGACGTCTTGCTAAAGCTCGGGGTAGGAGCGCTTACGTGCCCGAGGGCACCTCTCTACCTTTCCAGAGGAATTCCCTACAGAACAGAACAGTGCCAGGGACCAAAAGGGAGTTCTCCTTCAAAGAATAGCCTGACAGTTACAAGAAACAGCCCCTTGGGAGACATCTTGCCTGAGACGCCCCTGCAGCCATCTATCTCCCTAAGACATCCTATGGCCATCTGTCTTCCTGAAGCATCCTGCGTTATCTCACCTTGTGAAGACTTCTAGCAACTGCCGATAAGAGAGCTTTCCCCATCCCCAGCCCATAAATACCCCTGTGTGAACAATAAAAGTTTGCAGCTTGATCAGAACTACTGTCTTGCTGTCATCTCTCTGTGTCTCTTGTCCCTTCATTCCTCCCCATCTAGGTTCGCTGCCCACGCTGATGTGTCCTGCCGGTCGGGACAGAACAGAGAACAGAACAATTTCTCCTTACTATTCCGGAAAGGAGTATATGTGAGCCTCGCGAGGCCACCTCTCTGTCATCAGAAGAGATTTCCCTTAACCGGATACCAGATGTTTTAAAGGCGCCATTTACCTATGGAGGCCTCCTCCACCAGGTGCTTGCTAATAGTTTCAGTGCAGCAGTTCACTGCAGTGCTCCCGGGACCAAAGGCTCACTCCAAGGCCTTGGAACGTCTCAAGGTGCGCACCCCCTAGAGTGGCTCTCCAGCCCGGAGCCCTGGAGCGAAGGCCAGCTTCAGAATTTCCAGCAGTCTGGTCTTGTGATCTGGTCTGGCAGGGTCATCTTGCTGGGGCCTCCAAAATGTTGGACCAGGACGCAAGAAAAGACCACTGACTCCAATTAAAATAAAATTAAAGCAAGCTTATTATTTTGACCAGCCAGGCTGCCTCTCCCTCCCAAAACCATGGGAACAAGACAGCCACCCCAGCTTTCCTGCAGCCCAGCTTTATAGCCCAGAAAGTTACACAAAGAGGGGTTACAGATAACAGAACTCTGACAAGCATCACACTAATGGTATTTTACATTTTTTGCTGGCCCCAACATCAGAATTTATGAGGACCATTAGAGCCTCAGAGAGGGTCATTGTCTGTCCAGGGAAGGCCAATATTTATGAGGTAAAGTCAGTAAAGTTTCAGAGAGGACTGCTATCTGATCAGAGAGTCAGGCATAGGTGAGTTCAAGGCACGGGCAGGCATTCCAAGCAGGTTCAGAATTTGCAGTAATTTATAGTAAAGGCGAAATTATCTTTTCATGGCTTTTTGGTGAGATGGCTCCCAATTTTAAGAAAAGATAAGGTTGGGTCTATCACCAGTTCAGTGGTAGATCACTTGCCTTGCATGCATGAGGCACTGGGTTCAAATCTCAGCACCACATAAAAATAAATAAATAAAGATATTGTGTCCTCCTACAACTTAAAAAATATATATTAAAGGGGCTGGGATTGTGGCTTAGCAGGCAGGACCTGGGTTAGATCCTCTGCACCACATAAAAATAAAGGCATTGTGTTGTGTCCATCTACACCTAAAAAATAAGTGTTTCCAAAAAACACTTATATATATATATATATATATATATATATATTTTTTTTTTTTTTTTTAAAGGAAGAGGTAGGTTCTTAAGAAGAAATAAGTGGCTGGGGATGTATCTCAGTGGTAGAGAACTCGCCTAGTATGTGGAAGGCACTCACTGAGTTCAACCCTCAAAACCATAAATAAATAAAACAAAGAAGGTGAAAGGTGTTGGCATTACTACATCCCAGAGAGGGATCATGAAAGGAAAACTAAAAAGAATCTGTAGGGCTGGCAACACAAGACCACTGAGGACTATGTTCTTTCCCTGTTGCACTAACTGCAAATTAACTGTTTCTGTAGGTCCAAAGTCTGGCACCCTGCAGACAGGGGCTTCCTGGACTCAAATGAAGGTATTGGCTGGGGCTGACTTTCTCATCTAAGGCTCAGGCTCCTCTCCCAAGATCAAAGTAGTTTCTTCCTTTTCACACTTTTCCACAGGGCCCCTTCCATTTTTGAGCCAGCAAAATGGTGGCTGAGTCCTTCTCATGCTTGGAATCTCTTGGACTGCCTCTTCTGCCCACCTCTTCCATTTAAAAAAAAAAATTTTTTTTTTTTTTTTTTTTTTTTTTTTTAGTTGTAGATGAACACAATACCTTTATTTTTAAATTTATTCTTTTAAAATATTTTTTTTAGTTGTAGATGGACACAATGACCTTATTTTATTTATTTCTTTTTATGTGGTGCTGAGGATTGAACCCAGGGCCTCACATGTGCTAGGCGAGAGCATCACCATCAAACCACAACCCTAGCCCCCACTTTTTTAATCTTAATTAATTTTTTTGATACTGGGGATTGAACCTAGGGGTGCTTTATCACTGAGGACACCTCCAGCCCTTTTTATTTTTCATACTGAGACCAGGTATCACTACACTGCCCAAGCTGGCCTCCAACCTGCGATCCACCTGCCTCGGTCTCCCAAGTTGCTGGGATTACGAGCATGCGCCACCTCATCCAGTTTGAGTCATCTCTTTAATTTTTTGGGGGGTTATTGGGCCTCAATCCACAAGTGGTCTACCAGCAAGCTACATCCCCAGCCACACATACCCCTTTTTAAAAATAGTGGAATGACTATTAAAACATAGATATTTTATATAGAGGAATCATATACAGTATTTTTTTTGTATCTGGCTTCTTTCACTTAGTGTGATATTTTCAAGGTTCATCTGTGATGGAGTGTGTATTGATGCTTTATTTTTCTAATAGCTAAGTAATATTCCATTGTGTGAATAGACCATATTTTATGTGTTCATTCATCAGTGAATGAATACTAAGATTGTTTCCACTTTGTGCTATTATGAATAATGCTGCAATGAACACTGGTGTACAAGATTTAGTGTGAGGGCTGGGGATGTGGCTCAAGCGGTAGCGCGCTCGCCTGGCATGCGTGCGGCCCGGGTTCGATCCTCAGCACCACATACAAACAAAGATGTTGTGTCCGCCGATAACTAAAAAATAAATATTAAAATTCTCTCTCTCTCTCTCCCTCTCTCACTCTCTCTTTAAAAAAAAAAAAAAAAAAGATTTAGTGTGAACATGTTTTCACTTTTGAGTAGATACCAAGAAATAGAATCACTGGGTCATTTGGTAACTATATTTTTAATATTTTGAGGAACTGCCAAACTGTGTTGCATATCTGCTCCACCATTTTTAAAAAATTTTTATTTGTTAATGGATCTTTATTTTATTTATTTATATGTAGTGCTGAGAATCAAACCCAGTGCCTCACATGTGTGAGGCAAGCACTCTACCCACTGAGCCACAACCCCAGCCCATGGGCTGCACCATTTTATATTCACATCAGTAATATGTGAGGGTTCCAATTTTTCCATATTCCCATAGTTTTTATTAGTATAGCAACCTTAGTAGACATGAAATGGTAGCTCATTGTGATTTTATTTGCACTTCTCTGATACCTAATGAAAATGAGCGTATTTTCATGCACCTCTTTTTGGAGAAGAATCTATTCAAATCTTTTTTTCACTTTTTAATGAGTTAATTTTCTTTGTATTGTTGATTTGTAAGGGTTCTTCATACATTCTAGGTACTAACCCCTTATAGATGATTTTACAAATTTTCTCTCATTCTATGAGTAATATTCTCACCTTCTTTTCTTTTCTCTACCCCCTTTTTATTTTTTATCTTGAGACAGTGCCTCAGTAAATTGCTGGGGCTGGCCTTGAAATTGTGATTCTTCAGCCTCAGCCTTCTGAGCTGCTGGAATTACAAGCGTGCACCATACAACTACTGGCTTTCCCCAAACTTTCTTGATGATTGTCCTTTAACACAAAAGGACAATTGTTGTTATTGTTTGTTTTTCACAATGCTAGAATGGAGCCCAAAGCACTCAACCACTGAACTGTACCACCAGCCCCAACAAAAAAGCTTTTGATTAGATTTTTAATTTTAATCTTCTTTTCAGGGGGGTACTGAGGATTTAACTCAGGGGCACTTTGCCACTGAGCCACATCCTCAGTGCTTTCTATGTTTTGAGACAGGGCCTTGATAAGTTGCCCAGGATGGCCTTGAATTTGGGATCCTCCTATCTCAGCCTCCAAAGCTGCTGGGATTGCAAGCGGGTGTGACCACCACACCCAGATAAATTGTTGATTTTGATGAAGTATGATGTATCTTTTCTTTGACTGCTTTTGTTTTGTTTTCACTCCTAAAGAACTATTCCCTGCTCCACAAGCTGAGTTGTTAGCATTGTTCGTATATCCTGTTCACCAATCCTTTGTTTGATCTGGAATTTGCAAATATTTTTCTCCCAGGCTAGGCTTGTTTTAACAGTATCTTTTTAAATTATTTTTATCTTTTTTTATTTATTTTTTTTTTGTAGTTGTAGATGGACAGAATGCTTTTATTTTATTTGCTTTATTTTCATGTGGTGCTGAGGATCAAACCCAGTGCCTCACACATGCTAGGCAAGCACATGCCACTGAGCCCCAGCCCCAGCCCTGTCTTAACAGTGCCTTTAGAGGAGCCAAAAATTTTAATTTTGAGGAATTTTGACTGATTGCCATTTTTCCCCCAATGGCCCTTTGGGATGGCCATCTGTGTATCTTTTTGACTGTCCTATGGTGGAATGTCTTTACTATTATTAGAAAAAGTGTACTGTTGTTGCTGGGTGAGGAGTCCTTGCTTCCCCAATGTTGAAGTATAATACCAGAGAAGCACGCCAAGGCAAGGTCAGAGTGGAAAGTAGAAGTTTATTAAAGGACAGCAGAAAAGACTTCTCCCAGAGGAAGAAGGGGACCCAAGAGATGGAATCCATGTAAGTGCAGTTGTCTCCCCATTTTATAGTTCTTTCAGTGATGGAATGTAGGTGGGAAGGCCCAAAGGGTGGGGCACAGCTGGGCCAAAGAAGTAATCTGGGCAGGAAGGACTTTTGAGTCAGCATCTTCAAGTTTGCTGGGAGCTGTTTCATTAACACTTCTTTGGGATGGGCTCTGGGCCTTGGGGACATTAACATTCCAAGAGTTGTTCTGCTTTTCCCGAACATGGCCTCCATTTTCAGCTTTACTCGATATTAGACCAGATTTACCTAACTACACTGACTACCTAACTTTAAATCTGGCTTCATTCCCCCATCTAATTTTGGGAAGTCCTTACTGCTGTAAGGAAAGAGGGCAAAGATGGTTCTGGCTTCTTCAGGCTGAAAGGTGACGATGTTGGACAAGCAGTTTGGAGTGCTGTTGAGAGCCACAGCCGAAGGGGCCCCAGCTAACTTCCAGCTGATTGGCTCACAGTGGCCCCAGCAAACTTCCAGCTGCCAGCTGATTGGCTCCTCTTCGGTGATGCTCATTGGGCTGTTTCCCTGCCCTTTCAGACCACAGAGCTGCTCATTGGGGGACTCTTTTGGCTCCATGCACGCAACCCAGCCAATCGGCCTTAAGAGCGGGAGGAGTGGGGGTTGAGAGGCTCGCCGGAAGGTGGTGGTGGCAGTTGGGCTCTGAGGGAATTCCTGAAGAGCTTGTGTGGTGCCGTGTGTGTGTGTGTGTGTGTGTGTGTGTGTGTGTGTGTGTGTGTTCTAAAAATAAAGTTCGTTCCTGCTTGATAAGTGGCTCATGAATTGTGCCCAGCCAGACTGCGGCAGAGTCCCCCTTTAAAAATCGGGTCTAGGGGCTGGGGATGTGGCTCAAGCGGTACCGCGCTCGCCTGGCATGCGTGCGGCCCGGGTTCGATCCTCAGCACCACATACAGACAAAGATGTTGTGTCCGCCAAATACTAAAAAATAAATATTAAAATTCTCTCTCTCTCTCTCTCCCTCTTTCTCACTCTCTCTCACTCTTTCTTTAAAAAAAAAAAAAAAAAAAAACGGGTCTATCGAGTGGTCCATGATAGAAGTCCAATTGAGAAGTAATAGGCTGGAGGGCCATTTGAGTGATGGGTGGTCTATAAGAGAAACAAGAATTCATTAGTACTGGAACCAGATTGAAGCAGCAATAAATGCCACAGCACAGGAATATGCCAATGAGTATGATGACAAAGATAGAGACTAAAAATATTTTCCACCAGGAAGTACCAGAGAACCAGGAGCTAAGTAATCGTTCCCATGACAAGGTTGGAGAGGACATGGCTTCTATCTGAGCATGTAAATCTTTAAGGATATTTGTCACATTGCCAGAATTGTCAGGGATGTAAACACAACATTCAGTTTTAATAATGGCACAAGTACCATTTTGAGCTGCAGTGAGGACTTCTAAAGCCATCCGGTTTTGTAAGATGGCCTTCCTCGTAAGTGTTATTTCAGTGTTAAGGAGAGAGATACTTTCCTCAACATCATGGAGGGCAGTTTGAGCATAATTGTTTAAAGTCTCTACATGCCACATTACATCTTCTCAATATATTTATCTGGGTCCTCCGAAAATCTCCCCAAGTCTGTTTTTATCTGCTTTAGGTCTTGAAGGGAGAAGGGGGTATGTGGGATAAACAGAGAAGCTAGATGATCATACCAAGGAAACACAGATCGTCCCCATCTATGTTTGAGATTGGGGAAGTTTGCTGGCTGCCTTATATTTGGAGATTTATAACCCTTATCTGCTAGGAAGTTCTAGGAAGTTTAAAAGCTCTTTAGTAGCCTTGATATTCCTTGAGTAGAGGCACACACAATTATGTCATCTACATATTGTAGGACAGTCAGAGATGTTTTATCTCTGAACTCTGTTAAATCCTTTTTTTTTTTTAAAGATAGATAGATAGATAGAGAGAGAGAGAGAGAGAGAGAGAGAGAATTTTAATATTTTATTTTTTTAGTTATCGGCGGATACAACATCTTTGTTTGTATGTGGTGCTGAGGATCGAACCCGGGCCGCACGCATGCCAGGCGAGCGCGCTACCACTTGAGCCACATCCCCAGCCCCTCTGTTAAATCCTTAGCTAGGGTTTGGCCAAACAAATGAGGGCTGTCTCTAAAACCTTGGAGTAATACAGTCCAAGTTAGTTGAGATCCACTATCTGGTTCCTCAAAGGCAAAACAGATATTGTGATTGGGAGTCTAAGGGTATACAGGAAAAGGCATCCATTAAATCTAACACAGTAAACCAAGCAGCGGCTGCTGGAATCTCAGATAACAGGGTTATGGATTAGGAACCATAGGGTGGAGAGGAACAACGGCTTCATTAATTATTCTCAGGTCCTGAACTAGTCGCCATTCCCCATTGGGTTTTTGAATTCCTAAAATGAGTGTGTTACATGGGCTATTGCAGAGCACTAAAAGTTTCTGTCTTTTGAGGTTCTGAACGATCTTCAATAAGTCCTTTTTTGCCTCTGGGCGTAGGGGATATTGTCTCTGATGTGGAAAGACAGAAGGGTCTTTTAAGACTATTTTGATTGGAACTGCACTTTTTGCCCTTCCAATTTTGCCTTCAGTAGCTCACACTTCAGGGTTTATATTACTTTCTAATAAAGGCAAACATAATGGTCCTGTCGGTCCTAAATTCATTGTAATGGACGTCTGAAGTTTTGAAAGTAAGTCCCTTCCCAATAAAAGGGTAGGAAATTCTGGGATTATCAGAAATGCATGAGAAAACATCACCCCGTCCCACTCACAACTCAGTGGGGGAGTAAACCTTCTGGTAATAGGCCATCCAGACACTCCTTGTATGGTTACAGTATTAGAGGAAAGAGGTCCAGGGTAAGAGGTGAGCACAGAATAACAGGCACCAGTATCTAAGAGGAAGTTGACCTCTTGGCTCCCTTCGGAGAAGCATACCCGGGGCTCACTGTGGTGATAGGAGTTACGGGAGCCAGAATCGAGCCCGGGCCCTATCAGGCCTGTGTGGAGGAGTCTGGCTTCAAGGACCTATGTCCCTGAGGACAGTCACTCTTCCAGTGACTGCCTTGACATTTAGGGCAGGGCCTTTCAGGTGGTCGCTTGGCTCTTGGGCAATCCCGTTTGAAATATCCTTCCTCTCCGCAATGGAAACAAGTCCCTTTTGTGGATTGAGGAGCATTTCGTCTTCCTCCTTCACCCTGGGAGCTTACTCCTCTAAGAGCAAATACCAGCGCTTCAGTTCTTTTTCTGTCTCTGAGCTCTTTCTCCCTTTTTTTCCCTCTATAATCTGTATTATAAAAAACCGAAGTAGCAAGTCGGAGGATGTTAACTAAAGATTGATCAGCTCCAATTGCCAATTTTTGTAACTTCCTCCGAATGTCTGGGGCTGACTGAGTGATAAATTTGTCCTTTAAAAGTAACTGGCCCTCTGTGGATTCAGGATCCACGGTGGTGTGTTTTCTCATTGCCTTTCTGAGTTTCTCCATGAAAATAGCAGGGCTTTCCTGAGGTCCCTGAGTAATTTCTGAAATCTTAGAATAGTTAATGGGCTTTTGCTTGATTCTCCTGAGGGCCTCAAGGACCAACACTTGGAAGTGGCTAATTTTCCAAGCATCTTGCTCGTCATTTGGGTCCCACTCAGAATCATTTCTGGGAACTGCCTGTGCTCCAGATGGATGACAAGGTTTGCTCCTAGTCTGTTCTGCTGGGGAAGGAGCAAGATGTAGATCATCCCCAAATTCCTCAGCTGCTCTCAGGGTTGCTTCCTTCTCATTGAAAGTCAAGGTCTGGTTGAGTAATAGCATAATATCTTTCCAGGTGAGATCAAATACCTGGCATAAGTTTTGAAATATCTCAATATATTTATCTGGGTCCTCCAAAAATCTCCCCAAGTCTGTTTTTATCTGCTTTAGGTCTTGAAGGGAGAAGGGGATATGTACTTTGATTGGCCCAAATTCTCCTCCTGGCATCTCCTGGAGAGGTAATATATTTGGTCTGCCTGTTGGGGCAGACGCTGAGAGGCCAGGATATGGAGGACAGGAGGGCTGTTGTTGCACACCAACAGCAGATGGAGATTTTGTGGGTCCTCCTGATTCTTTTTCCTCAGTAGGTGAATCCCCAAGATTTTCTCTCTTCATGGCAGATATCATAGCTAAGTCTACTTTACATTGTTGGCATAATTTAGGGGTTTCCCTTAGAGCAAAGAAAACCACCATTTCCCTTCCTTTTTGAAAAAATTTATCAATCTGTAAAATTGTATTAAAATTGATTTTTCTCTGGTGGCCAGGTTTCTCCATCAGGGAGTTTGTACTGAGGCTAGGCCTGGCGGCAGAAGAAAATGAGGCACTTTTTCTTGAGCGTCTGAGGGTCAAATCTATCCCAAATTTTCAATATTCAGGTTAGTGATGCACCTGGTATCTTGGAGAAAGAAGCTCCCATCTGAGTGAGAAGAGAAAAAAACAGGACTCAGGCACCTGCACCAGAGAAAACTGTTCTTGTTCTCATTAGGGACGTCTCCCTAAGCTTGAGCTTCCTAAATGGTCCAGAAAACCCGTCTCTCACCTTGCTTTGCCAAGGGTGTTTCTGGTCCCCTTTGGCAAAGTGCTGGGGTCTCAGTTTGCCCTGTGCCAGAGACCCTGGGAGGAGTCAGACTTAAGGGCCTTACTGATTTCCTCCCTGCCCCTAAATACCCACAGCAAAAGAAAATCACGCACTCATCTTGTTGCCTTTGCTCTGTAGACTAAAGGAACCTCCTGAGGGTAAGGGATTTCTACTGGTTGTAAGGTAGCGCTTTTTATTGGAGAGACTACTGGAAGAGTTTATTCTAAAACTGCCTCTCTAGCAGCTTAAAGAGAACACAGCACATTTTAAACATCAGAGCGGTAGAACAGACTAGTGAAAGTTACCTATGCACCTTAGGGAACCTGGGCAGCTTTTACTAATTATCCCATGCCTTTCTCTCAGTCCTACAACCTGAATTGTTAACATTTCTGACCTGCGAAGGAAGGGGAGCATCCAGGAGGAATGGATGCGAGGTTGGGAGTGTTGCATAGCCCACACGGAGGCAACTGTGATTGGGGCTTTCCCTCAGTACCATTCATCTACCGATCACCCTAGATACCCCTTAGGGCTGTTGGGAGAGGGCTCAAGAGAAAGGAAACTTAGGAATACGTCTGAGTGTAGCCCAGACGGGAATTCCGCAGTTGTTCCAAACTCCTTCCTCCACCTCCACGCATCCGAGACAGATCGGGATTGGGGACACTGTGTACTCACGCCAATTGCTCTCTGGGCCCAGACAGAAAAGTTGGAAGCGGCTTTGGCAGAACCCAACATGCCTGCTCTGGATTGAACAGGTGATTGAGAGCTGCCTAGGCTGGGAAACCTCTCACCCGAGTTTTGAAGAGTGGCGGCTGCACTAATTGTGTTTAAGTAGCCGTCGGGTGCCCACCTTACCCTCCAGAAACAAAGAGAGAGAAAGATGCACCTCAGACAGACATGGGGTGTGTGGAGAGACGCTTACCTCGGTATAGAATCTCGGTGGAACCTACAATACGTTACTGTTGTTGACCAGTGACGAGTCCTTCCTTTCCCAATGTTGAAGTATAACACCAGAGAAGCACGCCAAGGCAAGGTCAGAGTGGAAAGTAGAAGTTTTTTAAAGGACAGCAGAAAAGACTTCTCCCAGAGGAAGAAGGGGACCCAAGAGATGGAATCCGTGGAAGTGCGGTTGTCTCCCCTTTTTATAGTTCTTTCAGTGATGGAATGTAGGTGGGAAGGCCCGAGGGGTGGGGCACAGCTGGGCCAAAGAAGTAATCTGGGCAGGAAGGACTTTTGAGTCAGCATCTTCAAGTTTGCTGGGAGCTGTTTCATTAACACTTCTTTGGGATGGGCTCTGGGCCTTGGGGACATTAACATTCCAAGAGTTGTTTTGCTTTTCCCGAACATGGCCTCCATTTTCGGCTTTACTCGATATTAGACCAGATTTACCTAACTACACTGACTACCTAACTTTAAATCTGGCTTCAAAAGTATCCTCAAAGTGGGAAATAAGGCAAAAAAGATGACCGTATGTCCTTTGAAAGAATCAGGTATCCACAGTGATATAAATGCATCAAAATTGGAGAGGGGTTTGTGGCTCAGTGGTAGAGCGCTCACTTAGCATGTGTGAGGCCCTGAGTTCGATTCTCAGCACCACATAAAAATAAATAAATAAAGTAAAGGTGTAAAAACCGTTAAATAAATAAATAAATAAACACAGCAATATGAAGGACTGATGGCTCCTGGGATTTTAGTGAAGCAACTGGGGAGGTGTGCAGTCAAGGAAGAGCAGGCTGGGGGGCGTCAGAGTCCTGCTGAACTCCCCCTGTGGAGCTGCCCACTGGCATCAGATCAAGATGCCAACGGGCATCTACCCAATGGCACATCAGTCATGGGACAGGGGTCAAGGGCTCAAAGAGGGCGACCACGCCAGGCCATTTTGCAGTCACAGAAACGATGAGTTGTACAACAGAGTTTATCTGCAAGGCAACTAAGACAGGAGACTCCAGTCTCAAATCCATCTCCCCAAGGATAGGGTTTGGGGACATTTATGGGATAAAGAAGCAGGGTGATTTAAGGTGTGGGGAAAGGTGATCGGAGGTCACGTCATCGTGGGCCACACATGTGGAATCTATCTTCCCTCTTCAAGAGAAGATGGTTCAAAAAATGCAGGCATCAGCGTGGTCTGAGGACCGGGTTTTCACCTTCTGACCTCCAAAGGTCACTTATTGATCACCTGTGCAGTCCCCAGGGAAGAGTCGGTGGTTTTGATAAAAATGGCCTTCAAATCCCTAAAATGACCTGAGTAACTGTTCCATCATGACCTGCACGTCAGAGGTGTCACATTACAGAGCCCGCTCAGTGGCATGACCTCCAAAATTTGCGATTTGTAAAGTTAACTAAAAGCAAGTCCCAAAAAGTAAGTGAAGCAGATTTGGGGGTCTGAAGTCGTCTGGGTGGTCCTTGCACCTCAAGACACGCAGCAGAAGGGACTCAGCCAGGAATCCACTGCCACCTTCCATCCCACTCTCCCTCCAGCCGCTGCTCTCTCTCTTTTCTCCTCTCCCATCCACACTCCTTGACGGAATGGCCTGTGCCCACCTTCCCCTCACCACCCTGAACGGCTACAATTTGGCTTCCTCCCCAACAATTTGTTTAACACCCGCTAGAAAGTTCCTGTGACCTCATGTTGCCAGACCTAGTGAATCTCTTCAGGCTTATCTTTTGGCCTCTTCATGGCTTGTGATGAGGCCAACCATTTCCTCTTTCTGGAAAAAACACTTCTTATCTCTTTCCATGACAACATGATTTCTTGTACTTTTGCTCCTGAGAATGCCTTCAATACTGCTAAATCCTCTTCCTATTCCTGTTCCACCGACGGAGCCTCCACACTCGGCTTCTGTTTCTTGGAATGGTGTCTCTTGGAGCATTACAGTTTTATCAACCACAGTGTATTCATGGCACCCAAGTTTAAATCTCCATTCCTTCCTTTAGGCTCCAAATGCAAATGTACAATGTCCTTCTGTGTGTCCTCACCTGAGAGTTCCCTAACACCTCTACCTCACCAGGTCCAAGACTCAGGGGTCACTTTCCTCAAGCCCCAAATGCTTCTTCTCCCAGTGATCCTCTCTTTTTGTAGAACCAATATCCTTCCAGTTGCCCAAACCAGAAACCTGGAAGCCATCCTCAGTTTCTCCCATCCCACTGTCTCCATATCCAGTCAATCATCACCTCTTATGAATTTTACTTCTTGTATGTTTTTCCACTTGATCCACACCTCTTCGTCTTCATTATCACTACTCCCCTGGCTCAGAGCCTCACCTTTGGGTATGTTGAGTTGGAGGTACAAGTGGGACATTCAGGTGGACAGTTAGACCCAGAATTTGAAGGAGAGGAAACATTAAAGTAAATATATGTCAAGGTGGACACCTTGGAGATACGTCCATAAAAGGCTCCGCAGGCCAGAACTGAGTCTCAAATACAGAGAAGGCACTATCAGAGTGTCAGGATAACATTGTACAGAAGGGAAGAGGTAGGGGACTGGGGTGGTAGCTCAGTGGTAGATCACTTGCCTTGCATGTGTGAAGCACTGGGTTTGAATCTCAGCACCACATAAAAATAAATAAATAAAGATATTGTGTCCTCCTACAACTTAAAAAAAATATATATTAAAGTGGCTGGGATTGTGGCTCAGCAGCAGAGCGTTCCCCTAGCATGGGTGGGACCCGGGTTATATCCTCAGCACCACATAAAAATAAAGGCATTGTGTTGTGTCCATCTACACCTAAAAAATAAGTGTTTAAAATATATATGTGTGTGTGTGTATATATATATATATATATATATATATATATATTTTAAAAAAGGAAGAAATAAGTGGCTGGGGATGTATCTCAGTGGTAGAGCCCTCGCCTAGTATGTGGAAGGCACTCACTGAGTTCAACCCTCAAAACCATAAATAAATAAAACAAAGAAGGTGAAAGGTGTTGGCATTACTACATCCCAGAGAGGGATCATGAAAGGAAAACTGAAAAGAATCTGTAGGGCTGGCAACACAAGACCACTGAGGACTGTGTTCTTTCCCTGTTGCACTAACTGCAAATTAACTGTTTCTGTAGGTCCAAAGTCTGGCACCCTGCAGACAGGGGCTTCCTGGACTCAAATGAAGGCATTGGCTGGGGCTGACTTTCTCATCTAAGGCTCAGGCTCCTTTCCCAAGATCAGAGTTGTCGGCCAAGTTGTTGCTTCCTTTTCACACTTTTCCACATGGCCCCTTCCATTTTTGAGCCAGCAAAATGGCAGCTGAGCCCTTCTCATGCTTGGAATCTCTTGGACTGCCTCTTCTGCACACCTCTTCCATTTAAAAAAAAAAAAATTTTTTTTTTTTTTTTTTTTTTAGTTGTAGATGAACACAATACCTTTATTTTTTAATTTATTCTTTTAAAATATTTTTTTTAGTTGTAGATGGACACAATGACCTTACTTTATTTATTTCTTTTTATGTGGTGCTGAGGATTGAACCCAGGGCCTCACATGTGCTAGGCAAGGGCATCACCATCACCATCAAACTACAACCCCAGCCCCCACTTTTTTAATCATAATTAATTTTTTTGATACTGGGGATTGAACCTAGGGGTGCTTTATCACTGAGGACACCCCCAGCCCTTTTTATTTTTCATACTGAGACCAGGTATCGCTACACTGCCCAAGCTGGCCTCCAACCTGCGATCCACCTGCCTCGGTCTCCCAAGTTGCTGGGATTACGAGCATGCGCCACCTCATCCAGTTTGAGTCATCTCTTTAATTCACTTCTACAACTGCCCATCAGCCAGTCCTGTAACTTCCATCTCCAGCCTCTCTGCCCTGGGCCAAGCTGGAAAGGCTGGACCTGACACCTGGAAAGCTGCACAACCTCCTCATTGGTCCACCTGCTTCCATAGTGATTCCCGCTCCCCACTCTCCACTCAATAGCCTGGGTTGGTTGGTTGGTTGGTTTTGTTCTCTCTCTAATTTTAAAATATACCAGATCCTGTATTTGTCTATCTAAAGCCACCCACTGGGATCTTATTGTTAGGGAGTAGCTAGCAATAAACAGTGAGATGCAGGCCAGGTCAGGAGTATTCTTTAAATTATTTAGGGCCCTTCTTTCAACTACTTCCAAAGTAGATGAGAGAGCAAAGAGTGGTAGTTAATTTGTAGAAAATAAACAGAAGCCAAGGAGCTAGTGGGAAGACCTGTCCAGAGAAAAGGATTCCTGGGACTAACTCTTGGCAGGGTCCACTGAGGTTGGTGTGGAGCTGGAGCTAGGGATTATGACTAACGCTGTCTCCATTTACCTGGGAAGGAAGGTACCTTGGGTAGCATAGGTGCACTAAGGTAACTTCTGATCAGTTATGGATCCCAGTTGACCTGTGAAGCCCCCCCCCTAAATAGGAGGGCCACCATGACAATTCTGGAGAGGACCAACAAGGTCAAAAGCTCCACCGTCTGAGGTGAGTGAAGGAGGAATGGAAGACCTGATTGGCAAAGAGTGGTCCCCCGAAGGTTGTCCCCAGTTCTGCTGGTAAACATCAAACAGTAATAAAACTGGGGACAGCGTTGTCTCCTGTGTTGCTCTCTGCTTGGAGACGACCACTCTCTCCCTTGAGAGTGCATTTTGCTTACGCCTCACTTTTCTTTGATTTTTTTTTTCACCTCACTTTCACTTCTAACAAAGTTCTCTTGCATGAATTTTGGTGTCTGACTTAAATCTTCTTTCATCGGAACACAAGAACTGAGGTGTGGAGTTTCAGGTCCCTGCTTTCCTGTGACATCATCCCACTTGGAAGAAAACCCAAGTTCTTTATCATGACCCTGAGGCCCTCATGACCTGGCCTCTGCCCACCTCTCTCACACTCCGGCGACCACAACCTTCTCCCTGCTTTTGGGAGCACATTCTGCAGCCCCTCTGCCTTCCCCAGATCTTTCCCTGATAGGTTCTTCTTACCTTTCAGATCTCAGTTTAAATGTCATGTTCTCAAGGAGACTTCTTCTGACCCCCGCTCTTAAAGTATCTCACCCATTATTCATTAACCAATCATGTAGTTTTATTTTTATAGATTTTATTATGCTTTCTTGTTTCTTTGTTAATTTTTTTTTTTTGGATTCGGAATTGAACTCAGGGGCACTGGACCACTGAGCCACATCCCCAGCCCTATTTTGTATTTTATTTAGAGACAGGGTCTCACTGAGTTGCTTAGCACCCCTCTTTTGCTGAGACTGACTTTGAACTTGTGATCCTCCTGTCTCAGCCTCCCGAGCCGCTGGGATTACAGGTGTGTGCCACCTCGCCTGGCTTCTTTGTTATTTTATTTATTTATTTACTTACTTTTTGAGAGAGAGAGAGAATTTTTTAATATTTATTTTTTAGTTTTCAGTGGACACAACATCTTTATTTTATTTTTATGTGGTGCTGAGGATCGAACCCAGCACCCCACGCATGCCAGGCGAGCACGCTACTGCTTGAGCCACATCCCCAGCCCCTGTTAATTTTTTTAAAAATATTTTTGTAGTTGTAGATGAACAGCATACCTTTATTTTATTTGTTTATTTTTATGTAGTGCTGAGGATTGAACCCAGTGCCTCACACATATCAGGCAAGCGCTCTACCACTGAGCCACAACCTCAGCCCTTTTTGTTAATATTTTAATTGCTATCCCTACCCCAC
Source organism: Callospermophilus lateralis (assembly GCF_048772815.1). NCBI lineage: Eukaryota > Metazoa > Chordata > Mammalia > Rodentia > Sciuridae > Callospermophilus > Callospermophilus lateralis. The sequence goes on along the minus strand of NC_135305.1, from coordinate 158,034,151 downwards.
TCCGGTGCCAGATCTTTGAGGACAGGATCTTGTCCAACTTGTTTGCTGCCGTTCCGACGGCTCTAGAAGAGGGCTTGTTCAAAGTTGGCACTCAAGGGGCTGGGGTTGTGGCTCAGTAGTAGAGTGCTCGCCTCACACGTGCAAGATCCTGGGTTCGATCCTCAGCACCACATAAAAATAAATAAATAAAATAAAGGTATTATATATATCTACCACTAAAAGATAAACATTTTTTTAAAAAGTTAGCACTCAAAGTAGGTATAAATGATTTCAGTGGCACTTGATCCTGGGTTCTGGTTCTAGGGCCTGGGATTGCAGGGTACAGCTGAGAGTCCAGGGATATCCAAGGCCTTTGACTCAAGGTACTCACTCATGGTTATGAGGGCCGTCCCCGCACACGGCCTGGGCACGCTTCAGAAATTCCCAAAGATAACGCACTCCACAGATCTCCCCCACCAGCTCCGAGCCTACGCACCCTCCACCTGATCTCCCCAGAAAATCCCCCTGGGCACTGACCCTCAATCCCCGTAAGTCACTTGTTCCTTGGTGGTTGTGCCTGTCAACTCTGGGCTTCAGAATTTCCTCTAGTCAAATCAAACAGCTCTTTCCAAGAAGAAAAGGCCGAGTGGCGGGCGCCTTCCTGTGCAGGGTGCTGGTGGCTCTCTGCGTCAGGCCTCCGGCTGTCGTGAGGGTAACCTCAGCATTTCCTTCCAGCCCCACTTTCACCCAGCCCGGGCTGGCAGAATTTTGAAAGTGTTTTCTGGAGAAAAGCTGAGCAATGGTTTTGCCATGGGCGGGACATCGATTACTCCTCTTCCTCACGCGGACCCTTTATATATCTCCTGGGGGCTATGCCAAGCACATCTGGCTACAGAGGTCATTGCCAAGGCCAGCTGCACCTCCTCTCTCACCATGATCTCTGTCACAGGTACCTCACGCTGACTCTCGGGCATGGTCTTGTCTCCCTCAGGGAGGAAGCTTTTGGAAAGAAGGGCTCCACCAGCAGTTGTTCCACCTGGTTTCTGTGACTGAGGACAGGTGGGCAGGAGGTTTGCTCTGTGTGCCTCACAGCTTCTTCTTTCTCCAGGACCCACAAAGCCTGCACTGATGCTGCTCTGCTGTGTGTCAGCCTGGACGTCCATCCACACGTTCCCCACTGATAGGCCCATCGATGGGCCAACAGCATGTGAAGTGCAGCTGATACTCAAGAATTTGGATAACCTGTCGACACAGCTTTTGCAAGACTACGTAAGTCCCCTAGAGATATCTTTTCCAAAGCACTTATTTAAAAAGCCTTCTGTTGCCCCCAGAGGCAGCTGCTCTTTCCAGATCTGATCTAGCTGTGGGTATCCCAGGAAGGGACAGGGAAGAAGGAGATGAGCTAAGGAGGAATGTTTAAGACAGTGAACTGCAGTGGGGAAGGAGACAAGGTCGGCCAGAGTCACAACCTCATTGGTTTCCAGCCGGGTGTGTGTTCACGCGCCTCTCTATCTCAAGCCTGCTGGGTTCACGGTACTATTATCTGAGTTCTCCTGTCTGAGCACATCCTCAGAGATGGGCCATCTTGCGTGCAGGAACCTTCTGAGCAGCAAAAGTCCTTCAGGGCTGCAGAGGACGTCCCAGCCAATGCAGGGTGTTGATAGTGGTTTCTGAGGGTCTCTTCCATCAGAGAAGGGTGGCGGTGAGCAGATGAGGGTCTGCGTGCATGCTGCTCTCTCTGCCTAGTGACTGTAGAACCTGACCCCGGCAATGGAGTGGAAGACTAAATAAATGTGAATACTACTGGGTTTTCTTGGGTTGCCTTCAAGGCAGGGCCTCTTAGATAACTTTGATTAAACAAATAAATACCAGAGCTTGGAACAATCATGAGACCAGTATTCTTCTTCTTACCCTCCCTGACATTTAAACCCTAGGCTTGGCTTTTTAAGATACAGAGGCGGAGGTGCTGGGGATGATGAGGTCTCTTAGTCATTCCATTTAACCTGAAAGCCTTAGTCTTAGGAAGGGGCAAGGAACAGGGGTGGCCCTGAGTCCTCAGTTTGTTTCTGAAAATTCTCCCTAGTTTCTTGGGGGCCTTTTTAAGCAAGCATAAAACCATCCTCTACCTGCCAAAGACATCAAAGTGGCTTTCACACAGGGGGACAAGAGCAGGGAGCTAGTGTGGAAATGCAGATTTGCTCTTAGTCTCCATCCCTGGAGCCCCCAAGCTGACCTCAGCTAGATGGGGCCGAGGGGACAGGATGGAGCAGTGGTTATAAACACAGGCTTGGAACTGTGGCCTTGGGAATGCTGAGTCTGCCAGTTAATCCTGGGCCAGCTCCGTAAACCAACAGAGGCCTAGTTTTTCTCTGGAAATGGAGTTGGCACTGGCCACAGCCTCAGAGGGTGGTTGCAGCAGTTGGACAGGGTGCCCACCAGGTCCGTCGCAGGGGAAGCTCCCGCCGATGAGCTGTCAGCATCTCTGGGTGACACTGCACAGCCAGTGCTCATGCCCGCCGTTTCTCCCCCCTTCCTACAGAGGAAGAAGGAGCCTGACATGCCAGACAACCAAGCCTGGGTAATCCAGAAATACCCGCTGCCGTGCTTCACCCCCGGCCCCCAAGCCTCGCACAACATCTCGGTCATCCAGGCATATCTGAGGAAGACCACTATGGACAGGACGAACAGGACGGACAGAATGGACGGGACGGTCGCTGACGTTCTGGAACAGCTGGACAAGCTCAAAGACGACAGCACCCCTGAGGCCCTGGCCACCACGCCCGTGTCCTCCGGGGATGCCTACGAGGGCAAGAGCTTCATCCTGGCTGTCCTCCACCAGTTCTCGGGCTGCATGGCCCAGACTCGGGAAGCATTTACAAAAAGCCTGCCAAAGGAGGGTCGGAGGTGCTCCCTCATGAAGTAAAGGAGGACGCCAACAAGCCTTGGGCCAGTCCTGGGGGTGCTGAGACCTAAATGTCTGAATTGACTTGAAAGAGATTCTGTTACTGTTATGTCTTTGTTATTCGTCTTGGTATTTATGGAATTATTTTTTTAAATATGTGAGAGCTGGAGAGGCCAGCTCTGTTAATTTATTGATATTTATTGTACTGAGGAGCCCTCAGACTCTATTTAATAAATTATATTGAATTTTTCTCATGGGCATCTGCTTTGGATTTGGTGAGGGGGTTGAGATCAATGGGTGGGAATCGGGTTGGTGGTGGCATGGCTGAGGGAGGACAGGGACCTTCTGTAAATAGCTAGCACTTCTTGCACCACGGTTTCTCCACACAGGACAGACTCCATAATAGGTGCAGCCATAACTATGGGGTTTTGTTTGTTTTTCGGTGCTGGAGATTGAACCCAGGGTGCTCGAACACGGAGCTTTTTTTTTATTCCCGGCAATTTAAAATTTTTCATTTCAAGAAAGGGCCTTGCACGTTGCTGAGGCTGGTCTTGAACTTGTGATCCTCCTGCCTCAGCCTCCCAAGTTGTTGGGATTATAGGCGTGCGCCACAGCACCCAGCTCCATTTTATTTATGCTTAAAACATTTTGGATGAATGTTTATGGAGCATTTCTTTATGTCAGGTCATGCAAATGTCATCACTGTCCTTTTTGTATAGGTGGGGAAACTGAGGCAGGATGTCATTCGGTGACTTGGGCAAGGCCATTTAGTTGTTAAGTGGTAGAAACAAGATTCCAGCTTGAGCTGTGGTGCTCTACCCGACCTCTGTCCCTCTCTGGGCGGTGACTGGGTCTCAGAGGTGCCGACTGCTGTGCCTGGCACAGAGCAGTCTCTCAGTGGCTGCTGCACCTTCTCCCATGGATTCCCAGGGCCTCTGCAACTGCAAAGACCTGGGACTTCCTCACACCAGGCCTTGAATAAAATGTGTGACCAGAGCTGTTAAGTGTCTTGGGGATCCTGTGGACCAATGGTTCTCATGTGTGGTCTGTGGACCTGCAGCAGCAGTGGCCTTTGGCACTGCATTAGACATACAAATCTGGGGGCTGGAGCTGGGGCTGGGGCTGGGGCTCAGTAGAGCACTTGCCTCGCATGTGTGAGGCACTGGGTTTGATCCTCAGCACCACATAAAAAAAATAAATAAAATAAAGGTATTGTGTCCATCTATAACTAGAAAAAGAAAAGAAAAGAAATACAAATCCTTGACCTTGCCCACTGGCTCAGATAGTAGGACACTGGAGCCAGCACTCTGGTTGTGAGTGTGCATGCATGTGCGTGAGTGTGTGTGCATTTGTGCATGTGGGGCTGGGGGTCCAACGCACATGCCCTTGCACATGCCGGGTGAGCACTCTACTGATGAGCCACATCCCCAGTCCAGCAGTCTGGGTTCTTGAGAGCCCTGCAGGGCATCCCAATTTGCTCTCAGCTGAGAAGCGCGGGTCTGAGTCACCTGCACCTTCAACAGTCCTCATCTTAACTATGGGGAACCCGAGGCCCAGAGAGAAGGCCCGCACGAACCAGGCAGAAGGGGGTTGCAGGAGGACTGGCCCAGGCAGCTGTGTGTTGGACCGCTCATTCCTGCTCATGCATGTCTCTGATCCAATCCCACACCTGGCTTTTGAGCCCCCCAATGACCCAGTCTCCAGTGACAATGTTTAGGTTGTCCTTCCAAGAACTCCCCCATGGTGGCCTTCAGTTACCCTTTTTGACTCTCCTGTATCAGAATACCTTCATTGTTATTTTAAAGTTATCCAAAACTTGGAAACAGGCAAAAAGACCACTAGGGGGCTGGGATTGTGGCTCAGAGGTAGAGCACTTGTCTAGCATGTGCAAGGCCCTGGGTTCGATCCTCAGCACCACATAAAAATAAATAAAATAAAGGCATTGTGTCCAACTACAACTAAAAAATAAATATTTTTTTTAAAAAGACCACTGTAAATCTTTCAAAGAGCAAACTAGCCACAAGCCCATAAATAATTGACTAGGTAAGTAAATTAGGGAAGGGGTCAAAGTTTCCTTTAAGAATGACTAAATTATAAACAGAGAGGGGAAGAGGGAAGCAGAAATCATCACAGTATCTTGGCATTATGTTCCCTGGCAAGATCCTCGGAATGATGCTGAAATGAGTGAAATTTTAAAGACAAACAGGAAATCTCTGTGGCGTGGAAGTATCTCCCCTAGCGGTAAAATCATGGTAGTGGTTTTTTGTTTTGTTTTGTTTTGTTAAATACTTATTTTTTAGGTGTAGATGGTCACAACACAATGTATTTATTTTTATGTGGTGCTGAGGATCGAACCCGGGTCCCACCCGTGCAGTGGCGAGCGCTCTACCGCTGAGCCACAATCCCACCCCCATGGTAGTGGTTTTAACGAATGAATATCTACATATTTTAGGCTCCTCCTCCAGGACCAGGAGCTCAACTGTCAACTGTCACTCCCTCCTAACCCCAGCAGGTTTGGGAGATGATGTTTCTCTCTCTCTCTCTCTCTCTCTCTCTCTCTCTCTCTGTGTGTGTGTGTGTGGCACTGGGAATTGAACCCAGGACACTCTACCATTGAGCTATGTCCCCAGCCCTTTTTTTTTTTTTTTTTTTTTTTTTTGAGATAGGGTTTTGCTAAGTTGCTGAGTCTGGCCTTGAACTTGCGATCCTCCTGCCTCAGCCTCAGTCACTGGGATTCAGCTGTGCATCAATGCATCTGGCTTGGGGGCTGCTTCTCAAGAACAGAACCCAGGAGGGGAAACAGCAAGGTGACAAGGAGACTTGGCACTGCCTCCAGGAAGCCATCCAGCTGGCTGTCACCAGTCCCACTGGTGCCGGCCTTTCTGACATGGCCTGGTGACAGCCTTGCTCTCTGTGGTCTTCTTCCCAAAAGTTAAATAAAACCTTGCCCACGCAGTGTGAGAGCTATGTTTTGATAGTCTGAGACGCCTTTTGGTGGCTAGCAAAGCCTACTTCCTGCTATAGAAGCTGACAATAGGAGAGATTTTGCCTTCCCAGCCTCCCTGAGGCTAGCTAGGGTGTGGGCTTGTGGTCATGACAATATGGGCAGACTTTAAGTCCTGAGCCAGTGACCTGAACCTGCAGGGATGGTGGAAATTAATTCTTGCTAGGAGAGGTGTCAAACGCACAGAGGTCCAGGCTCAGGAGCAGCAGAGGCCAGCACTTAGTGGCTGCTTATGCCTCTGTTGGGGACAGGTCCCCAGGGAGCAATGGCCTCATAGCAGCTCTGCGGCCACCTAGTACCCTTGATCTCCTCCAGCTCTGCTGGAATCAGTCAGGACAGGTGGATTGGTGGACTGACCCGGGTTTCTGGCAAACCTGGCAGCAGGCTCAGTCTCTCTCCTGCTACTGAAAACCCACAGCTCTGGAGATGACTCAGCCCCGGGACTCGGGTCCTTTGCTGCAGCCTTTTGATTCAAACCACCTCAGCTCTTGCTGGGAGAGGAAACCCTGTGATGTTCTGATTTCTCCTCTCCAGCTCCCAGCTTGGTCCCAACTGGCTTCTCTGATGAAGAGGCCTGCCGCTGAACACCCCCCCCCCCCCGCCCGCCCCGTTCTCTGGATGGAGCATCTCAAACCTTCCTCTGGGGTGCAAGGCCAGCTGGGGGGAGCCCAGGGGCAGTCACCAGGCTCCGAGTCCAGAAGGACCCCAAAGTATTTTAATCTCTGTTTCTGTCACCATCTCAAAATTCCTACCATTTTTTCAAACAAAGTAGACAGCTGGGTCCTGTTGGAGTATTTGGGTAAAATGTAGATTCCTGGGTTTTACAACCAGAGGTTCTGATTTAGTAGGTCTGGGCTGGTCCCTGGAATCTGTCCTTCACACAGCTTTATTGACATGCAAATTACATACTAGAAAGGTCACTCATTTTATTTGTTTGTTGGTACCAGGGATTGAACTGGGGACACTCAACCACTGAGCCACATCCCATTCAGTGATCTCATAAAATTATGCTGGAGCAGCTGGGTGTGGTGGCACATGCCTGTAATCCCAGCGACTCGGGAGGCTGAGGCAGGACAACCCGTAATTTCAAAGTTAGCTTCAGCCACTTAGTGAAGCTCTAAGCAAATTTGTGAGACTCTGTCTCAAAATAAAAAATAAAAAGGCCTGGAGATTTGGCTCAGTGGTTAAGTGTCCCTGGGTTTAATCCCTAGTACCAAAAAAAAAAAAAAAAGGATACTGCTAGAGCTGAGAAATTCCTGACGAGTGTCAGTGTAGCCATCCTAATGTGATGGTGCAGCACCTGACTCACCTGTATGAGGTGACGCTGTGGCAAACAAATGGTGCTGCCAGTCATACAACAGCATGCAGCACAGTTCCACGGGGCTGGGGAGCAGCTTGGTGGTGGAGAGTTTCCGGTCCCAACACCCACTCACCAAAAGGTACAGTACATATAAGTAGGTTCAGTATATAATACTTGAAATTGATAATACATGGCTATGTTACTGGCTTATGTACTTAATGTATGTGTTCATCAGCTTTTTGCTGCTGTGACAAAACACCTGAGGCAATCAACTTAAAAAGAGGAAAGGCTTATTTTGGTTCATAGTTCTGGAGGTTTCAGTGTCCAGGGTCACTAGGCCCCATTGCTCTGGGGCCTGTGTTGGAGGAGACTCATTCCCCTCATGGCAGCTGAGAAGCAAAGAGAGGAAGAGGAAGAAGCTGAGGTCCCAATAATCCCCTTATGGGCACACCTCAATGCCCTCCCAATAGCATCACAGGTGGGAGCAAGTACCTCTAACCCATGAGCCTGCGGGACAGTCCAGGTCCAAACTATAGCATTATCTTACACTTTCCTCATTATTTCAGGGTGCACTCCTTCCATTTATTAAAGAAAAAAAGCGCCTGCACCCCAGCACCACTTTCAGTCCAGAAGTACCCCCTCACCCACCCACTCCAGCCTAGCCAAGCACCCGACCTGCACCTTCTTGGTTTATGTCGGTACAACACAAGGACTGGCGGTCACCTGGTGACATGCTTCTCAGTGGGTGTCCTTAAGTGACAAATGACTGTATACTTGCAGTCAATCATCACCATTCCGGATCATCTGTATTAGCCCGGAAGAACCCAGCCCCTCTGCCCAGCCACCACCAACCGCTGGCTCCCTGTGCCCGCCATGTGCCTGTTCTGGACTTTAGCATCAATGAAATCACAGACTACGTGATCTTTTGCACACGGTTCTTTTCACTTAGCGTCACCTTCGCCAGATTCGCCCACCGTGCAACAGGTCTCAGGATGTGCGTGCTGCTTCTTGGGCCCCTGAGGTGGTCAACTAGTGTGGTGACATCTGCCGTGATGCTCACTCTGCCCACAGATTCTCAGAAACAAGAAAGATTTACAGGGGAGGAGATTACAGTAGAAATTTGCCTCTAGATCGAGACCATCTCCCACGGCTCCGTGCAAGGGGGAAAACATCCAATTCCTGTTTGCAAAGCAGCAACATGGGACAGAGCCAACCCCAGCTGGTCCGTGGGACAAACCCTAAGCTACCTGGAACTCAGCAAGTGCAAACTCAAATAACTAGATTTTTTTGGGGGGGTAATAATTATCTGCTCAAATCTAGAAAGAAGAAAAAAACACAAGCAGACCTTAATATTTGTTGACAAATTTCCAAAATCATCCAAAAGAATGACTTTTTTTTTTAAGAGAGAGAGAGAGAGAATTTTTTTTTAATATTTATTTTTTAGTTTTCGGTGGACACAACTTTATTTTATTTTTATGTGGTGCTGAGGATCAAACCCAGCGCCCCGCGCACGCCAGGCAAGCGCGCTACCGCTTTAGCCACATCCCCAGCCCCAAAAGAATGACTTTTAAAAGTCCAGGGCCACCAGGTGTGGTGGTGCACTCCTGTAATCCCAGCAACTCAGAAAGGTGAGGCAAGAGGATGGCAAGTTTGAGGCCAGCCAATTTCGTGAGACCCTGTCTCAAAGGATAAAAAAGGGCAGGGGATGTAGCTCAGTAATTTATCATCCCTGGGTTCAAATCCTAGCATCAAAAAAAAAAAAAAAAAAAAAAAAAAAAAAAAAATCAGTGCCAGTAAGTCACATAGACAAGGAAAATAACCTACCAGGGATCACAGAAAATAAAAAGTAATGCAATCATCTGATTTATTTAATTATCTCAGGAGGAATTCTCTAAGGTTGACTAAAAGTTCATGCATGTCAAATTATAAAGGAAACATAGAAGAAGAGGTAATATAACTATAGGGAATCCTGCCAGGTACAGGGGGGCACACCTGTAATCCCAGCTGTTTGGGAGGCTGAGGCAGGAGGATCACAAGTTCAAGGGCAGCCTCAGCAATTTATCGAGGTCCTAAGCAACTTAGTGACACCTTATATCTAAATAAAATATATTTTAAAAAAGGGCTGGGGATGTGGCTCAGTGGTTGAGTGCTCCTGGATTCTATCCCCAGTATCAAAAATAAATAAATAAGTAAAGGTAGGGAAAAGTTGTGTTTTTGTTTTGTTTTGTTTTGACATTTGTCCTGCTAGGTTGCCCAGGCTGACCTCGAACACCTGGGCTCAAGCCATCCTCCTGCCTCAGCCTCCCAGGCACCTGGGAATACAGGTGGGCGCCACCAGGCTCAGCAAGAAGGGGATTTTTAAACAATGTCATTTTCTTATTCTGGAGAATTAAGAGATGAGAGTAAAAGTAGAAAGGAAATAGAAGAGGCCATCAGATAAGGAGAGAGGAGAAGGGAAGGGGAGGGAAGAGGAGAGAAGAGAAAGAAAAGCTTAAATGTAAAACCCAGCAATCAAATAGCCAGTAAATGTGAAACTGCTCAGCCCCACAAGTGCCCAGGAAGACAGCAGGGGCAGCCTTCTGCCGGTGACGGTGACGACAGCTGAGGCCTAGCAAGTGATCAGGCTGGAGATGAGGCTGGTGAGAAAGCCCCGCTCAGCCACTTCCGGAGACAGCATCCTCTCACGGAGGGTTCGGCCCCCCAGGAGCATCTTCCCAAGCAGGCCACGGGACCTGGACGACAGGCAGACACCACAGGTCCGCCACGGTGCCACCGTAGCGTTAAGAGTCGCATCCGAGCCTACCCAAAAAAGTGATGTGACCTGTTTGTCCAGGTCATCATGCCAGAGATTTGCTAGCAGTAAAACCAGTGAGAACCAGAGGGGGGGCAGGGAGCTGTGTCCCTGTTGACGGAGAGAGGATCAGTCACTGCACCTCGGCCTGGGCCATCCTAGGAGGGTTGAGCAGGGCCCTGGGAGAATCCTCAAGCCAAGCCAAAGTCACCCGTCCGAGGAGCCCTGTCTCCCAGGAATGAGCCCCCCGAGGTGCCTGCCACAGGTCACTGGCTGGGGGAAGCTGATGGGACCTCTGTCAGCTGTACTTCCCAAAGTGGGGCCTGAGAGGCACCCTTCCTTCCACGGCCACCTTGCAACCCAAGTGACTAAACCAAGGCCACGTGGAGACATACTCTCCTGTCTCCACAATGGCATGAGGTGGCCCCCCAAGGCCATTTTCTCAAAGAATTACCAAATGGCACAGTAAAATGCCCCAAGTAGAGGGATGGAGTCTAACTCCGTTCAGAAAAGTTTATTTAAGAATCGCCCCCATGGAGTTAAAAAGCACGTGCTGTGTATGCGTCCGTCTGTCTGAGTGAACATATTTATCTCACAGATGGACAGAAAGCAAAATTGAAAAATAGGACCTCTGGGGAGGGGAATTATTTTCTTTATATTTTTATATTTCCTGAAATTTCTTATAATTAGTATATGCCATTTTAAAAGTTAGTAAAATAAACATGATTTCAAATTTTAAGAAGAAGTAGGGGTTGGCGCTGGGGCTCCGTGGTAGAGCATGTGCCTAGCACGTGGGAGGCCCAGATCCATCCTCAGCACCACTTACAAAGATTAATAAATAAAATAAAGGTATTGTGTCCATCGACAACTAAATAATGATAATAATGAAATAGCAGTTGGAGAAAAGAAAATGAAAAATGGAGAGTTGGAGAGTTCTGCGAGGGTCAGCAGAGGTCAAACGCTTTGGCTTGCCACCAGAGCGGTGGGGTGGACCCTGCATTTCTTCTCGATGACCTCTGAGATTAGCCAAGGGTCCGTTGTGCCCTGCTTTCCAGATCCAGGGCTTGAATGGCACAAAAAGTCGCCCCTTAGGGGACACACTTCCTTGCACAACCAGTTTCTCAGTACACAAAGGCAGCATCGCTTTTCCCAGACCTTTAAGTCTTTAAGGGACTATCCAAATGACAATTCTTTGTAATGACAAGGAACAAAATGGCAATCATGAGGCTCCCCAAAACCCCAATTTACACAGGGTGCCACTGCGCACACCTGTAACCCTGGTGACTCAGGAGACTGGGGCAGGAGGATGGCAAGTTCCACATCAGCCTGGGCAACTTGGCAAGACCCTGTCTCAAAATAAAGAATAAAAAAGGGCTGGGATGTAGCTCAGTGTGAAAGGCCCTGGGTTCAGTTCCTAGTATAGGAAAGAAAAGAAAGAAAAAGAAAAGACAAATATCCCAACTTAATTGATTTACTTGCTTGCCGGCTCCAGGCACATTTTCTCTCTTAGTGTTAGTGCTAAGAGCGGATCTTCTTGGGTTTCAGTTTCTGGTTCTCTACTTACTAACTATGCTGTAACTTTAGACAAATTACCTCATCTCTGTGAAGAATACCATTTGCGAGGGGCCGGGCAAAATGAAGCACTGTAGTCCCAGCTTCTCGGGAGGCTAGGGCAGGAGGATCGCAAGTTCAAAGCTAACCTCAGCAATTTAGTGAGGGCCTAAGAAACTTAACAGGATGCTGTCTCTAAATAAAATATGAACAAGGGCTGGGGATGTGGTACCCCTGTGTTCAATCCCTGGTACCAGTGTGTGTGTGTGTGTGTGTGTGTGTGTGTGTGTGTGTGTGTGAACAGAGTCAACACCAGCTAATTCCAGAACACTTTCTCGCCCTGTGAGCAGCCATTTCCCTGTTTCATCTGCCTAGTCTCCTGTTCTGTACATCCACAGCAGAGAACGCCCCAGGTCTGGCCTTGGTGCCTGGATTCTTTCCTGATGTGAGAAACATGCTCACCTCTCCAAACCCAAAGAATGGACTGAGACCCAAGGTACAGAGCCAGCGAGGCTTTTCCTGCCAGTGACCGGATGTTTGGGTAAGTGACACACCCAGAGCCCTTGCGATCAGCATTCTATCCCCTCTGGGTTCCTCACTGGCTGAGGACTGTGGGGTGGGAGTGTCCCCAGGGCCTGGGTTTTACTGTCTGGGGCTGGGTTCTTCTGATCTCCCTGGACGGCCAGCATCTCAGGTCTGTCTGTTGCCAGGCTTCCCCTTCCCCACCTCCTGACTGTCAGGGGCTGTGACTCTCTGGTGTTAACTGCTCCCAACTTTCCACTCTTTCATCCCTCCTGCCACTTTTCCTACATTCCAGTTTTACACTGAAGACTAAATACTGTACTCTAAGTGACCCTCTGGACTTCCTCTCCCCACACCTTAGCACACTGTTTTCCGGGTTCATCCACACGGTGGCACGGGTCAGAACATGATTACTTTTTCTTTTCCTTTTTTTTTTTTTTTTTTTGTAGTGCTGGAGATGGACCTGAGGACCTTGCATATGCTGGGCAAATGACTTGATTCCTTTTCATGGCTGGATAACATTCCACAGCACAGATAAATTAATTTGATTTATCCATTTGTCAGTACAAGGACATTTGATCATTCCTGCATCTGGCTGTTAGGAATGAAGCTGCCATGACATATTTACACACGACATGGTGGAGTCCCTGGTTTCATTTTGTTTTGGCACTGGGGATTGAACCCAGGGGTGCTGAGCTTCATCTCCAACCCTTTTTATTTTATTTTGAGACAGGGTCTCACTAAGTTGCCCAGGTTGGCCTTGAACTTGGGATCCTCCTTTCTCAGCCTCCTGAGTCACTGGGATTAAAGGTGGGAAGCTCCCTGCTTCCACTTCTCTGGGATGTGTACCTAGGACTGCAGTTGCTCAGTCATATGGCAATTCTGTCTTTGACTTTTAAATGAACAACTTAGTTATTTTCCAGAGAGCCTGCACCCTTTTGTTCCCTCTGGCCACAAGTGTTCAATAGCTTGAGATTCTTGACAATATTTAGTTCCTTTCTTTTTTTTTTTTTTTTTTAAATACTTTTTTTAGTTGTTGATAGATCTTTATTTTATTTATTTATATGTGGTGCTGAGAACCGAACCCAGTGCCTCACATATGCCAGGCAAGTGTGCTATCACTGAGCCCCAGCCTCACCTAGTTTCTTTCTTTTTTTCTTTCTTTTTGGTTTTGGGGATTAAACTCAGAGAAACCCGATCACTGAGCCACATCCCAGCCCTATTTTATATTTTACTTAGAGACAGGGTCTCACTGAGTTGCTTAACACTTCTCTGTTGCTGAGGCTGGCTTTGAACTTATGATCTTCCTGTCTCAACCTCCCGAGCCGCTGGGATTACAGGTGTGTGCCACCACACCTGGCTTATTTCTTTATTTGTAGTACTGGGGATTGAACCCAGAGGACTCTACCATTGAGCTACATCCCCACCCTTTTTATTTTTTGTTTTGAGACAGAGTCTTGCTAAGTTGCTGAGGCTGGCCTTGAACTTTCGATCCTCCTGCCTCAGCTTCCTGGATATTACAGGTGTGTACCACCATGCCTAGATGTTTTTGTTTTTTAATTATAGACACCATAAAAATGTGTGCAGCAAATAAACAGGTGAATTTGCCTATTTTTTCTTTGTTGTCTTATCCAAAAAACCATTGCCCAGTCCCAAATCAGGAAGATCTGTGCATTTTCTCTAAGTTCCAAAGTCACAAAGGCTATTATTTTCCCGTGGTCTGGGCTGTGTTGGCAGAGGACAAATTTGCTTCTGGAATCTCAGTTCTGGCCTCTTGGTCAACAAATCTATTTCCAGAATAATACTTCCTTGGTGACTGCAGATTTGTAGTAAGTTTTAAAATTGGAAAGTGCTCCTCAGTATTGTGGAAATAAAAAATTGGGAAGGGTGATTTTGAGATTGTTTTGGTTGTTCTGAGTCCTTTTTATCACCATATGTACTTTTTTTTTAATATTTATTTTTTAGTTTTCGGCAGATACAACATCTTTGTTTGTATGTGGTGCTGAGAATCGAACCTGGGCCGCACGCATTCCAGGCGAGCGCGCTACCGCTTGAGCCACATCCCCAGCCCCTCACCATATGTATTTTAAGACCATCTTGTCCATTTCTGCAAAAAAAAAAAAAAAAAAAAAAGGCCAACAAAAAATTGGAATTTTTGCCAGGTGTGGTGGTACACACCTATAATCCCAGCAACTCAGGAGGCTGAGACAGGAGGATCACAAATTCAAATCCAGCCTCTGAAAACAGTAAAGTGCTAAGCAACTCTGTGAGATCCTGTCTCTAAGTAAAATACAAAAAAGGGCTGGGGATGTGGCTCAGTGGTCAAGTGCACCTGAATTCAATCCCTTAGTACCAAAAAAATTTTTTTTTAAAAATTTTGATGGGGACTACATTGAATCTCTGAATTGGGGGAGTACATCAATCTTACAACAAGATTAAGTCTTTCCAACCATGAACATGGGATGTCCTTCCATTTATTTAGATCTTCTTTAGTTTCTTTCAATATTTTTTATTGAAGCAAAATTGATATGACACAAAATTATCCATCATAAACTGTACGATTCATTGGTATTTAGTGTGTTCAACATGTTGTGTAACCACTACTAATAGTAAATTCTAAAACACTTCATCATCCCCAAAAGACGTTGTAACAATTAAGATGGCAAAGCTCACTTACTCCCACCCACCTCCTGGCAACTACCAGTCTGAGCTCTCTCTGTGGCTAGCTCTATTCTGGAAATCTCATTTGAATGGAGTCGTATATGACTGTTTGCATTTGGCTTTTTTCATTTAGCGTGCCTTTTTTTTTTTTGGATACCAGGGATTGAACTCAGGGGCACTCAACCACTGAGCCACATCCCCAGCCCTATTTTGGATTTTATTTAGAGATAGGGTCTCACTGAGTTGCTTAGCACCTTGTGATTGCTGAGGTTGGCTTTGAACTTGCAATCCTCCTGTCTTAGCCTCTGAGCCACTGGGATTACAGGTGTGCCCCACCGCACCTGGCACTTAGCATGCTTTTGAAGTCCATCCACATTGTACAATGTATCATTAATTTATTCCTTTTTATGGATAACTAATATTCCTCAGTGATGTTGTTAGTATTCAGGGTAACAGTCTTGCACTTCCTTGGTTAAGTTTATTCTTAAGGATCTTATTCTCTTTGATGGTATTGTACATGGAACTCTTAATTTTATTTTTTGGTTGTTTATTGATAGTCTTCAGAAGTATAGCTGCCTTTTGTATATTGGTCTTGTTTCTTGCAACTCTGCTGAACTCACTGGCTCTCGTAGGGGCATTTGTGTGCATGCATCCTTTTACGGTTCCTATATAGAGAATCAGGTCATCTACACATTCACAGAGTCATCTGCGGCCATACCACCCTGAATGCACCCGCTCTCATCTGACCTAAGCAACTAAGCAAGGAAGATGAAATTCGTCAGCCCTGGTTAGGACTTAGATGAGAGTACTGGCTTTATTTCTGGCTTCCTAAACCAATCGCCTGCTATTTCTATGTCTTGCCTAAGGGCTCTGGGTAGACCCTCCAGCAATGTTGACAAGGAACAGACATCTGTGTCTTGCTCCTGATCTTGGGGGAAAGTTTCTGTCTTTCGCTGTTCAGCACCTTGTCCGCTGTGGGTTTTTCCTGGAAGCCCTTTATCAGGCTGAGGAAGTTCCCTTCTGCTCCTGGTTGGCTGAGTGTTCTGAGGATGAGTGGTGAGGCTTGGTTCTTGTGTGTGAAGTGAGGAAATCACACCTGCTCCTAGGGTCTTTTAAATATAAGTATGGGACAATGGCAATGGGATGCCCCATTGTCTGCTGCTGCTAGGGGGCGGGGGCTGGGCTCTGGTCAGACACCCCGGGACTACAGCTCAGATCAGCGGTAGTGACGATGGGCAGTTATGTAACTCTCTCAGCCTCAATTTCCTTATCTCTAAAGTGGGGGTAATAATAGCACCTGCTTCATGGCCCGTTGCATCATCCCTGCAGGGAGTGGTAGATGTGATTTAAATCATGACTTTACTAAGTACTCAGGGTGCAAAAGCTGCGTGCTAGGCGAGATGACTGATAAAATGAGATGTCCTTGTCCTTAAGGCAAGATGGTGATGTGAAGGTGGCACTGAATTACATCACCAGGCAGAAGATGGCATGTGACATGGGTGACAGAAATGGTGTACTTCCGGTAGTAGTTCAAAGTCCAAGGTTGGGTGGGCTGGGCCAGGGCAGACCACGGGGAGCAGGAGAAAGCACCGGGACTTCAGGGTGGGGAAGGGAAGGGTGGCAGAGGTAAGGAAGACATGCGGCATGTGGCCAGCATGCCATGCTGGAACCTGGAGCCCAGAGGTGACGGGAGATGAAGCTGGTATTGTCCCAGGCGCTGGGCAAGGGCCTGGGCCTTCCCCTGGAAGAGCAGCATTGGAGTGCTCCTTCTGGGGCCGGAAGAGGGTGGGGTCGGAAGGGATGGGTGTCTGCAAGCTGTGGCAGCTCCCTGACTCTGGTGGATCAGAGCCGGGGAGTCTGTTAGGAGATGACCCTGGCCAGTGCCAGTCACATCCACAGAATGAGATGGGACCACTGTTGGTGACACTCTTTGACAGATGAGAAGCGGAGGGCAGGCTGCTGAGGGAAAGACTCAGGAAATGCCTCCAGGTGCCACCAAGGATGGTGGCCCGAAGGGTGGCTTTAACAAGAAGGAGAAACATGGAAGATGAAATTCGTCAGGTGTAGAGACAAGAAATGAGAAGTGACAAGACCTGCTACCCACAGTGCTCAGGTTGCCCTGGCGCATACCGTCCCCAAAGTCGCAGGCGGGCACCATTGTAATCTGCAATAGGCTGGAGCGGGATCCCGCACCCAGGCCCCCTGGTGAATGAGGGATCTTGTGCTGAGGGCACTGGGAGCCCCAGGAGGCTTGAGCAGAAGGTCACCATCCCAAAGGTCATAAGAATGACCATTCTGGCCTCATGGGTGGCGAATTGATGGTCGAGCCCAGGAAGTGAGGCATGGAGGACACTGAAGGTGTCAAGGCAAGAGGCCGTGGGGACGGCAGGAGAGGTGGACTGTGACCTTTTGAGGGAGCAACGGGGAGACCCACCAATGGGGTGAGCGTGGGAAGGGGAGGAGGATTCCAGGCCGGGTGGGGGGTTTGGCTTGAGCAGCGGGTGCTGCCATGGGATGCGGAGCATTTGGAGATGAAGAGGGTTTTGGCAGGGGAGGCTAAAGGTCGCAGAGAGGGTGGAGCCCACTTCACATTAAGTTTGGTTGGGAGAGGGACTTAAGGGAGATTTGAGATGAATGAGTCAACGGAAAAAAGGAAATTGTGACAGGACAGATAAGGAACAAGGAAAGGCCCCCGGGGAGGTAAAGGGACAGGATCTAGGAAAATGTAAGATACATCGTGCGAGGCTGGTAACCGGCTCTTCCTTTGAAGTCTGCCCTTCCCTGCGGGGCTCGGCCTCCCTAGTGCCTCCTCCGCTGGGCTCCTTTGCTTGCTGGAAGGCTCCTGGCCCAGGTGCCATCTACCACAGGGCTGTTCCCAGACGCCCCCTTCTGGCTCCTCTGGGGTCTCACAAAGCCCACTGCTCAGATTCGATACCATCCATTCCCTGACCTCACTCAAACTTAGCCAGTCTTGATCAAAGGACAAGAGCGGAAAGAGGAAAAGCTGGACAAGGAGGACCCGCCATGGGAGGGACGGCCACGGGAGGAGCTGGTACCAGTCTGGGATGAGGGTGGGGTTCACTCGGGCCTCTCCCACTACACAACAGTCACAGAACCAGGCAGCCCTTGGGTCCCTTCCCCCAGGAGCTCAGCTCAGTCAGACTAGATCAAGAGATTAGGCAGTTGGCTGTACCATGCCCACTTAGGCAGGAAAGTAGACTCTTATCTTAGAAAGCTTTTCCCCTTACTAAACAGTAGGGTTTTCTAGCTAATGATTCAGCAAAACAGAAAATCTGATCAATTACTACACCCCATTCCCCAGGTTTCTCACTGAGAGTGACTTCTATAGCTTCTCACAAAGCCTTTGGGAACTTTTTAATGACGGACCCTGCAGGAATCTTCTGGAAGTGGTATAAAAAAGCACATTTGCTATTGATGGATGAAATCCATACTGTGCCTAGGATTTGCTTTGAAAAAATGGAGGTAGGGCTGAGGTATAAATGGAACAAAACTGTCCCGCAGTGGACTGTTGTTAAAGTGGATGATGATTCACCATAGCGTTCTCTACTTCTGGGTGTACTGGAGATTTTCAGAACTAAAAAGATAAAAAATCACACTACATAGGCTTAAGGTCAAATCCTAATATATAAAAAGAGCTACCAAAAATAAGAAGCAAAACTGAGGTCCACAGAACCAAGGCTACATGAAGATGAATGAAGTGCTTTCTCAGGGCACAATGGTGCATGCTGTGAATCCTAGCAGATCGGGAAGCTGAGGCAGGAGGATTGCAAGTTTGAGGTCTCAAAATAAGAATAAAAATGACTGGACTCAGTCTTTACTGTAGCTCAGTGGTAAAATAGCCCTGGGTTCAATCCCCAGTACCAAATAAAGAAATAAATAAAACATGGAATGCTTTTAATGCCATTTGAGATTATTGTTACATCTACAACCCAAATTATTGAAATTTGGAATTGACTTATCATCTTAGGACTCAATGCCTTCTTTAGCTTGACATCTGTACCTGTGGCTCCCACCTCCCTGCCCCCCTCCACCTTTCTGAGGGCGTGAGGCAGCTCTGGGACTGAGTTCATTCCATAGTTATCTGGCCCCCGCCATGTGCTAGTTCTCTGCTGGGTACCAGGCCCTGGGCCTTTGTCATAAAAGGAAGATAAACTGAATAATCACAAACAGTGTCCTGGGGACTCAGGGCGCTGGGGCCTGACTTCGGGCCCACACTTGTGCACTGGAGGCGCAGCATCAGGGCTGGGCTTGGCGGGATGGGACAAAGCTTATGTTAGAGACTGAGGCTGCCCCTGGGAAGCCCTGAAGGACCCAGCAGAAGAGCAACCAGCTTAGACTCTGCCCCAGAGCCCTCAGGGTGAGAGGCTGAGATGATGGGCTGGAGCTCCCAGGGGAGCTGGCAACTCGGGTGCTGCTGGCAGTGGGATGGGGAGAGAGGATGGATTTGGAGGAAATTGAGAAACTCTTGGCATCAGGGGGGATGAGGGAGGGAGAAGAGGGGCCTTAGGCCTCCGGGTTTGAGCTTGGCAACTTGTGGGTGGGCAGGGCATCTTGGAGGGGTGTCCAGAAAGACAGTGTCCAGAAAGACAGTGGTCCCAAGGAAGCCTGCATTCACAGGGGAGATGACAAACCCCTGCCATGAAGGATTTTGCCTGGGGACTCGTGTCCAAGGATCATTGGGATTAGGGGGTAGGTCACCATCAGCACAGCCCAAACTGGCCCAGCACTGAAAAGGCTCCTTGTCATGGCAATGGCCCCAAGACACGGGTCTTTCTGCTAATTGTTGATCCAATGCCTTAGACACTAAATACTGGGAAGTTGAGCAGCAGAGTGTCCCTGTGTTCAGAGGTGGAGGTTTTTGTCACCTCTAATTTGCACTCTTTTCTTCCACACCTTCTTCCTCCACCTGCCTGCACAGGTGGCGGATAAGGGAGCCAGCCTGTAGGGAGCTGCTGGCTTGTTTCACAGGACAGTGGTGGAAATCTGAATCCCTGACTTGAGACGCAGTGGGCTGATGCAGAGGCTTGTGTTTGATGAGATCCTCAGGACTCCCCCGGGGAAGAGTCTTCATGACACAAAGCAGGACCTTGGGCCTTGAGAACCAGCACCCTGCAGAGAAAGGCGATGGGCTGCAGATTCCTGTGGACTGGAGGACCCTGGTTTCCACTGAGCTAAGCAACAAGGTGTCTGTTTTGTTCTTCTCATTGATTTGACCCCAGTTCCATATGGTGTGTGCAATCTTAAAAGGCGCTGGGAGCATAATTTGGAGAAGACCAAGTTTGGATGGGTCAGGGAGGGAGCAGCTGTTAAAGCACAGGACCCTCAACACCCCCACCCTGCACCCAAGCCTCCACTCCAGGCTGAATCGCCGTCTCCCAACATTCTGGCTCCTCACTTCACCTTGCCCACAGCTCGACAGGCAGCATTGAAGGCCACACAGAACAGCTTTTCAAAAAAATAAGTTTTTTTATTGTCTTGAATGCAAATATAGTTTAAAAAATGCATTGTAGTGTTGAATACAGCTGGTGGAAACGCGTTTCTCGACAGCAGAGCGTCAGAGGGCTGTGCTGAGGGTGACAGGGACAGAAGGAGCCTCTGGTCAAACCAGACCCTTTCCTGGTTTGGATTTTCATACCCCCAGGTGTAACCACCTCCTCAAAGGAGCCCTGCAGTCACTGAAGTTCACAACAGAAAAAAAAAAAAAAACAAAACAAAAAACCAGCCATGTACATAATAACTGAAACCTGGAAAAGAACAGAACATGCTGTAGCCATGGCCATGGAGTAGCAGAACAAGCCGGTGAGCCCGCTGGCCCTGGGCGGGCGGTGAAGATTCAAACAGGGCGCCCCTGGAGGAAGGCAGCCTGGGGACAGGCTGAGCCCTTCAGGCCTTCCCCCCTGCAGGATGTAAACTACAGAAATGTGTGACTTTGGTGTCTCCCACCCCTCACCAGATCTTCACTAGGAAACCCCAAGAGAACAAACTCTTCAAATCGCTTCACCCAGGATGACTGTGGATCCAAAGTCTGAAGGTGAAATGGAGGTTGAGTTCTGCTAAATAATTGGAAAGGAATTTTATAAAAATTCCATGAAGTAAACACACACAGGCACACACACACACACAGGCTTGTGCAAGAGTGGGTACACACACAAGTCTACATTCAATGTGACAAGTTCCCTTCTTTCTTGAAGGTTGGTTTTTGCATGTGGCAACAAGCAGTCCAGTCTGGTGAGCTGAGGCGGCCTGTCCTCAGCCTCACCCACCCCCATGGCTGGCCCTGCAGGAGGCACAGGATAGGGTTGTTTCTTAAGGCCACCCCCTTTTCCTAGAGCCTTTGAGAAGCTGCCCACCTACCCTGGGGTGGCCTGTGGGTGGTGGCCAAGGTGCCTATCAGACAGTCCAAATGTCAAGACTGCTATTGAGCTCTTTCATTTCCCCTCACTGTCCCGCCCCTACACGTGGCCAGACATGGTTCAAGTCCTCTTTAATACTAACAGGCACTGAGGGGACAGGGTCCACATCTTGCTGCTCCGAGTGTCCCAGTGAGCTGCTTCCCAAACACTGCTCCCTGCAGAGGCCGCAGGAAGATACTTTGCAAAGCCAAGTCACTGGCAGTGGTGCTTCTAACTAGAGGCCAGATTCCCCAGTGTGGAGAAAGGCCCCACTCGCACCTTCATGTGTCTGTTCAGCAGAGGGAAAGGGATCCCCAGGGTCAGATGAGGACAAAGGGAAGGGACTTCTGAAAGCAAGGAGGGGTGATGTCCCCTCCAAGCCTGCCCATCTGGGAGCCAGTGGGGAGAGGAGCTGAGCCCTGGGCCGAGGCTGGGTAAGCCAGTAGGGCCAGGACCTGTGACCCTTCACACACCCCAGGATGCTCTGACCACAGGCAGCCCAGTGCTACCAGCCACCTCACTCCTTCACTGGGAACAACTGGGGTCTGGGCATTGTGTCCTCTGAGAATCCAAATGGTCATCTCAGCCATGGCACAGAAACATTCAGGCCCAGGCTATGGAAGAGGGGAGGGGTCAGAACCCCAGTACAGCACATGGGATTAAACTGGGTCACGAGAGCACGGAGCCCCGTTGGCCACTGACTCTCCTCAGTGGGTGGCAGGGGACAGGGGCTGGACTGGGCTCCACAGCCCTCCAGCCTTCTTTCACTAGACCCAGTGTGTCGTCAGTGCTGACTTCTGAGTGAAAAACCACTGGACTGCAGCTGGCTTGCCATAGGGCCCCAGGAAGGTGACACAGTGTGACCTGCTGCCAACTCTCAGAAAGCCCCTTGGCTGCACCCGCCCCGTCCGTGGTCTCCCACTCATAGCGAAAGAACGAACAGCATGTGGGCACTGATGGGTTCGGAAGATTTCACAGAAACACTTTCAGAGACTGACAAGCCTGCCGTCCTTCTGTTTTTATCTTTTCAGGTCAATTTTCTCCTCTTCAAAGTGTCAGCATTGACAGGGGCTGGGCACAGGAATGGGGTGGGAAGGTGTGTAAACAAGCACCCGCCATGAGGCTGCTGGTAGCAGCGTGGCCTCAGCTGCCCCAAATGCCAGCCAGGGAGCCCAGGACAAAGGTCAAGGACAGGCCCTTCCATCTGGCCAGATTCATCAGGCAAGACTCTAAACCAAGAAAGTTCTCGGGTCACGAGACAATCCCGTGTGGAGCAGAGACACAGCACTGCAGCCTCATAGCCACAGCAAGCAGAGGCACCAAGAGACTAAAGTCAGCCCCAGACAGAAAAGGCCATCCAGCTAAGTCCGCCAGGGCGCACGCGCTCACGCGCTCACACGCCCGCTCCGGTCTCACGGGACCCAACAGCCTCAGCTGAATCATGAAGGTAAATTCAGCAAAAGAGAGGTAGGCCATAAAGCAGGAGGCAGATGATTTTACAGCCCACTGTTTTTTTTTTTTTTTTCTTAAAGTTCCTCCCCAGTAGGAGTGGGAGCCCCCTGATCAGGAGAGCCTTGGCCACCACTACACCACCTGCAGGTTACAAGGCACAGGAGTGGGAAGGGCTGGGCCTGGGTCCCCCAGGAGGCCCTCCCAGCAATGTCTGGTTGTCCTCTCTCCCTTCAGATCCTGGTGGGGCTCCTCCCCAAACACAAGACGGGCTGGACTTTGAGCATGCTGACATATGGTCTTAACTTCTGAAAGGGAACTCTGAATTTATCCTGGGGTAAGGGATCAATTCCATTACCATTTCCCAGTGGAATACAAAGCACCAGCCCCCACATGCCTTGCTCACCCCTCAGCCTGTAAACATGTTTTTTGAGGTGGCTAAGGGGTGCCACCAAGCTGCTCTACATGGGGCAGAAGTGCAGACAGGGGAGCAGATGGCTGGTTAGGGCCCACTACAGAGATGGTGGCTCAGCCAGTGGCTGAAAGAGACACCCCCTTCTCTGTCTTCCATCCACCAAGACTGAGATGGAGCTGGAGCCCCTGCCTTTGCCTGGGTGGAACTTAGGGGCATCCCAGGGCTTCCTCCTCAGGTGACTCCTTTAGGCATGAGGGCGAGGACAGGCAGGCGGCCAGGGTTCAAAGGCGGCTCTGATCCTCACAGCAGATCAGAGAAACACGTTCTTCCCAGGAGGAACCTGAGTGCTGGGGAGAGCACTCAGGTGCAGCCACCTGCAGCTGTCCTTCCTCATCCCTTCCAGCTGCAGTTTGCACTCAGGTCCCCTGAACCTTTGGATGCCTGCCACCTCCAGCCACACCTCCATTGTACCAAATCTGAGTGCAGTCCTTCATGTCTCACCTGGGGACATCTGAAGATAGCTCTGAGGTGACCCCCTCAGCATTCAGTTTCCTCCCCAAACACAGACGGGCTGGACTTTGAGCATGCTGACATATGGTCTAAGACCTGCCCTTGTTCGGGATCCCAGCTGACTCCCACCAGACAAGACGGCCAGCTGACTGCACAGTGTGGCCTGGGCCTTCTGCATGCCAGAACTCGGGGGAACTTCCCTGGGGCATGCCTCCCTTTCTGCCACCAGGTGGGGATCAGGGCAAAGGCCTCAGATGTAAGAGGACCCCCACAGGCCTTGGGCCAGGTCCCCAGCAGCACTGAGAAGAATGCAACACCAGGTGGACCAAACACAACCGACAAGGCAGCTGGAGGGCCTCTGAGCTGAGCAGCCGCTTGGACAATGCTGTGCACGCTCGGTGCCTCTGTTGGGCCTGTGTGCTCCGGGTCTGCGAGGAAGGCACTTCCCCAGAAGCCTGTGGGGTGGAAGAGGGCAGCCCACCAAGCCAAAGTTGAAACAGAAGCCCAGGTCACCCACAAGGGCCAGGCGCCGTCAGGGTCAGAGGCAGGAATAAGGCCTCTGCCCGCCCCGGGCAGGATCACTAGAGGAGCGCAGGGAGCCGAGGGTGCAGGAGCAGGAAGTCTCAAGACAGGAACTCAGAGGGACCCTGGAAGTTTCCCACCAGCAGGATCAGGCTTTGTCTCCTTGTCCCATCTGCTTCACTCACTGGTCCAGGACCCAGACGGACCACCAGCAGGTCAGGACTAGAAAGGCGCTTTTCCCTTTGTCCGGCTGCCCTGTGGGCAGGGAGGTTGGTGACTGAGGTTGCTGAGAGAGAGGTCACAGCAAGGGGTTCCCAAGATGGGCTATCGCTGTGGGCAGGCCCTGAGCATGGCATCCTGACAGCCAGTAGAGCAGAGGGAGGCCCAAGGCTTTGGGTCAGGAAGAGTGGGGACAGGTCGGGTCTCCAGGCATCTCACGAGGTCATATGCCATCTAGGTGGCTAGGATTCCCCCGATCTCTTGCCAATCCTGGTGACAGCTTCTGATGCCTGCTCTGGCAGCTGGGATGGGTCTGTCAGAACAGAGGTGGTGATGCTCAGCTGCCGGAGGGTGCTCAACACCACTGGAAGACAAAGGGCAAGTTAGCCTGGGGACACGACCCACAACAGCAGAGCACGTGACTTCACAGGCGAGACCCTACAGGATGCTTTTCAGGCATAAAGACGACAGCCCAGAGCCAAGTGCAGGGGGGGACTGTGGGCAAGGCCCAGGCCCAGGCCCTGCTAGCCTCAGTCCTCACAAAAGCTGCCTGTACCCTGAATTAAACAATAGTCAATAGCCCCTAAAGCCACCTAGCAAATACTAGGTGCTCAATAACAAAAGCTGGACTGGAGCAGACTGGCAGACACACTGCCCTTGCAATAGCTTTGCTGGCTCAGGGCCTCTTGTACAGCATCATCCTCCCACCCCTGGCACTGCGGGCAGGATCCCCTAAGCACTGACTCCAGTTACACGCCTCCCTCCCTCCGGCACCAGCATCAACCATCCCACTCACTCGGCCTGAGGATGGGCAGGGAGCAGTGCTGGTCCAGCCAGGACAGTGTTGTCTGGTGCAGCTCCTCCAGGCTGCCAGTGGACACCATCCCTTTGAAGGACTCAAACAGCGGCTTGATGATGATGCTAAACTGCAGGGCGTGGGTTAAGGAGAAGGGAGCGTGCAGGAGGGCCAGAGAGCAGGCAGCTGAGGGAAGACAAAGCCCAGTGACAGCCCAGCTTTCCTCCTGATTCCCCTGGACTAGCAAGTATCAACCACAGAGAGCTGATCAGAGACAGAGGCAGTCCTGTCTCCAGGCAAGCTGTGTCCTGCGTGTGATCAGATAGTTTGCTCTAACTATGACCACGGAGTGAGCAGAAGGCAGGGAGGACACATTATTATTCCTGAAATAATGTCATGAACAGATTTTTATGTAACACAGGAGGCCCAAAGCTGACCGATGAGCAGCTGTCTAGAGGGGGCGTGTCTTCTGTGTGCCCGCTCACTGTGTGCATGGACAGCTCCTGGCTGCTTCCTGAGCCAGGGTCACACCCTCCTAGGTGTGCTCGGTGACAGCAGGCTACCAACGTCTCCTGGACTTCACTGTCCACCCCCACCTAGTCCTGTGACAGGTTTTCACTCCAGATGCCACCTGGCTCCACTAATGACAGGAGACAGGAGAGCAAAGCAAGCTGAGTCACGAGTGTCTACCATCTCTTCATTTAAAACCACCCACAGAAGTACACACAGGTGGCTCTGCCCTGTCTGACTGCTGTAGCTGTGATCCTTACATTCCATGTGCTTGTTTCCTCCAAATGCCAGGCCCCTGGCCCCATGTCATGGCTGACCTGCCGCACGAGGGCCCTGCCTACTTGAAGGCAGAGCGGAAGCTGGTGAAGAAGCTATCCCTGTAAGAGCCGTACTGCCATCCGGAAGGTAAAGACATGGCCTAGTACCCAGGACATTCAAAGCCAGGTGAACACAAACTGAGAGGAATCTGAGGGGTCTGGTTTCAAATCCAGGCTCTGCCACTGTAAATATTTATTTATTTTTTTAGTTATAGATGGTATGTGGTGCTGAGGATCGAACCAGAGCCTTACATGTGCGAGGCAGGCCCTCTACCACTGAGCCCCAGCCCCAGCCCCTGCCACTGTAAATTTTTCTTCTTCTTCTTCTTCTTTTTTTTTTTTTTTTTGGTACCAGGGATTGAACCCAGAGGTTCTTCTTAAGCACTGAGCCACAAATCCAGCCCCTTTTGGAGACAAGAGTCTAAGTTGCTGAGGCTGGCTTTGAACTTGAGATCCTTCTGCCTTAGCCTCCCGAGATGCTGGGATTACAGGAATGCACTGCATCCGGCTCTTCCACTGTAACTAGGTGAGCCCTGTTTTCATCTGTCAGTGAAAAGTAAAAAGGCTACGAGGCTGTTTGACCCCTGTCCTTCCCCGCTTGCTGCCTCTGCTGGTGGCTCCAGCATTCTTCACAGACCTAGAGAGCGGAAGTGGCCACGTGGCCTCCTGGCTTTTCCTGCAAAGTACCCTGGAAGCTCTCCCCTGGACGCAGGCCAGGCCAGAACAGACCTCTCTTCCCAGAGACAGAAACTAGCACTGCCTATCTTGATGAGCCAATGACAACCAAGCAGAAAGCTCTCTAAGGGAACTGAGCGTCACATCTACTGTTTCAGTATGTTGCCTACAGGAGCGAAGAGCAAAAAAGACCACCCAAAGATACAATCCAGAACTTCCAATTCTGCAGGATCCGGCTTTTCACGTACTCGTCAAACATGTCTCTCATGTGATCATACTGAAGCCGGGTGACAGAGACTCCTGTGGCGGGGAGCAGCTGCTGGCAGGAGCTGAAACAACAGGAGGAATCAGGGGAAGCTCTGAAGGCAGCTGGCGGCAGAGGAGAACCCTGGGCCAGGTGGGCAAGACTGGCCTGCTTCTGGGCCACTGCCAGGCACAAATGCAGGCCTGTGGGCAGAGGACCAGAACCTAAACGCTGTAGGAGAGGCTCCATCAGCTCCATCAGCAGCAAAACCACAAAAGGTCCCTCTGCCACGTGAACGTGTGAGGCCCGAGCCTCACATGATGGTGGTGTTGAGCTCCTCGATCTCATCCCGCAGCCGCCGGGCCTCCTCCTGCATCTGGCTCCGCTCTTGCTGCAGCTTGGTGATGTATTCCACGGTCTTCTGCAGTGTGATGGCATGGCTGGTCTGCAGAAGGCAGGAGACTCAGGCGGCAGCACCTGGTGCGTCAAAGGCACGCAGGGAAGAGCCATCCTGTCACTACCACCTGACACTCTCAGGCAACTCACCAGCTTGGAATTATTGGAGATTAAACTGTTGAGGGTGTCAAAGCCCATCTTGATGTTGAAGCGCCTCTTCTGCTCAGCTGAGATATGCCGGTGCTGCTGGGAAGTAACTGGTCACTAAGACAAGAGCAGGCCTTGGGCCGAATCCCTCCTCATTGCCCAACCTGACACTGAGTGGCTGGAGGCAGACTGGGACCCTGGGGCACATGATAGGCCAGAGCTAGAGAGCTACACAGGAGAGGGACAACAAAAAACTAAAAGGATCCAATGAGGGGCCAGGGTAGACTACAGCCACCACCTCTCCTCTCCAACCCAGTGCTTCTGGCTGCCGCGGCCTTCCTCAACTGGTGGTGGCAAAGCTGCACCCCTATCATGCTGGAGGATTCAAAGCTGACCCCTGGGTTCAAGGTCTACCCAGAGCTTTCTGATAGGCCCTCATTGCCACGGGGCTGGCTGAGGGGAAGGGGGGGCAACAGAGGGGTGGAATGGATCTCAATGTTTCTGGCTGCCTGAGGGTGTGACATCAGACAAATGCCAAACCAGTGGCTCTCTTTTCCAGATGGATACAGCTGCCCCAAGGTTCCTGAATATTGTCTCCCTTCTCTCCTCATCCTGACAAGGAAATCAAGACCCAAGAGAGACGCGTCATACCTTTAATGCAAATATGTTTTTGGTGTCTGCAGATTTCCCTGAGCAGCTGTTCTGGGGAGACTGAGGACTGGGGCTTTGTTCTGACGCACACGGAGAGGCCTTCCCTGAGTTTGGGCAGTCTCGACCTAGGAAGAATAGAAACTGCTCTCAGGGAAGAGCCTGAGAGAGGACTCAGTATCATGAAGGAAGGTTAGCAACCCTCAGACACAGGGATCCTCCAACTCCTGAGACTAGAGGCCAGTTTTTTAACCTTTCATAGTTGCCCTAGAGTAAAACCTGGAGAAACCCTTGCCAACACTGAAAGGGGTATTTCCCTTAGCCCAGGCAAGGCCTGGCAAAGGCAAGTCAGATATGGGGCAGGAATGCAGCATGATCTCTGCAGCCCCAGGTCTCAGGGAGTGGCAGCCATTAGAGGGGAGGTCTGATTGCTGACCCAGCCCCCTACAATGCTACCTCCAGGCAGCCAGGGGTTTCCACAGGGTTTGTAAGGTCCCCGTTCTTACCTTGTGTGTAGAGCACATTGGAATCTGTCTTATTTCTGTTCTTTAAACTCTACATGTATGCTTTCTTAAACTTTTATCTTACCCATTCTCTGAAATTTTTAATCAAAACCCATTGCCACCTTTGGACCCACACAGAACAAGTAGAGCAGCGCTGTGACCTCATGGCTCTTGTCACTGCCGTCTCTTAAGCAGACAGTTCTTGGGTCCCTTTTCAGCCTTCTTGGCCTGCCCCACTTTACTGCACCAGACGTCCCAGGTTCACGTCCTCTCTACTGGATTATTTCCCCCAAACTATGGTCAGGCTCCACAGCATGGCTCTAACCCCAGGTTCCTCCATCTCACCAGCAGGGCTGTGCGGCCCTGGGCTTTTCTGAGCTTACTTTAGGGACTTGACTTATAATTCTCTCAACTCCTTATCTTTCTAGACTGAAGAGTCCATTTTTTTCAAAACCTGTCCTTACAAAAGACAGTGGCTGCTGCCCAAGCACACCAGCTGCCTGTGCTGTAGTGTGCCGGTGGCCTGCGCAGGAGTGCTGCCCCAGTCACCCTGCTGCCCACCCAGCATGTCCCAGTCCTGGAGGCCCATGGGCAGCTGTTCGTTCCTGTGTGAAGTCCCAACTACTCAACTAGTGTGAACACTCACTGGACCCTGAGGCAGGGCCCTGGGGACTGCCCCCATGCAGTGGGGTCTGCTCGCCCTTCACCAGGGAATCTGGCACTGTGCTCGGAGAGAAGAGCCGGGAGACAGGGGTGGGCTGGCTGCTCGTGCTATGGCTGAGGTCTGTCACCAGGACGCTGCTGTGGAACTCTGTGACTCCAGGAGCCTGTGGTAACATGGGAGAGACTGGTCACCCAGTGCTGATGCACAACAGAGCAGACCGGTTACCCTGGGTGAGAGCCACTCAAATGCAGGCTGCTCTGGGGTGATTCAGACACTGAGGTCTGCCTGGGGCCCTCCTCACCCTAGCGATGGAAGCAGGTGCGATGATCACGCTGGACTGGGACACAGTAGATGCCAGGATCCCTTCTCTCTTCAGAGGGCCTGACGTCATGATCACTGCTTGTGGCTGGCCTGGAAAGGCAGCTGCCAGGAAAAGGCTAAGGTGAGGTGAAGGCCTGGGCCTGCCATTACAGACCCAGCCCCCAAGCTGCAGGTGGCCTAGCTCCCAAGAAGCACGTGTGTGCACGGGCACACACACACACACACACACACACACACACCCTCTTTGCCCCTCACCACAAGGGACAGACAAGACCACCAGGGCATCTAAGTTGTTTTTGCAACTTCTTGAAGGAGACACATTATAGACTCTTGAAAGAGATGCCTGGGACCGTGTGTGTGTGTGTGTGTGTGTGTGTGTGTGTGTGTGTATGTGTGTGTGTTTTATAATTTTAGTTGTAAATGAACACAATATCTTTATCTTATTTATTTTTATGTGGTGTTGAGGATTGGACCCAGTGCCTAGGCAAGCACTCTACCTCTGAGTAGAGGCCCAGGCCCAGAACATGTGTTTTCAAACTGTGGGCTGATACTAACTTCAAAAAAAGACATAAAATAGAAGATGGAATAGATCATGCACATGCATTACCCATGACACGTCTACTTTGTTTAAATGTGTGTGTGTGAAGGGGATGGCCTCAAGATTGACAGCCTATGGGACAGGAGGACACCCCTCCCTGGAGATCCCACGCAGGTGTACTCCCGACTCACCTGGGGCCAGGCGAGCGTTCTTCAACACCAAGGACCTGGGCTCGGGTTTGGAAGCAGGCACTATTTTGGGGGACTGCTTGGGCCTCCCTCCAGTGAAGGATACATGTTTGGGGTGTACAAAAGTTAATCGAGGTTGGGGAGGCCCAACAGCAGGTGGCCGGGGGGCAGGGGACAGTGTCAGGCCACAGGGGGAGGGGGAAGAGGTGGGGTGGCGGGCTGTGATCACAAGGCCCTGGCTCTGGCTGAAGGTGGTGGTGCAGGCTGTGTGGGTGAGGGTGGCAGAAGCCGTGTGGGTGATGACAGGGGGCGACTTGCTGACTTCAGCAAACTTCTGCAGAAAGGCAGGTGGCGTTGGGGGGTTCAGGGCAGGGACAGGAGAGGAAACTAAAGGTAATGCAGGTGGAACAGGGGCTGGGGCAGGGCTGGGGGAGAGTAAGGGCATGGTAAAGATGGGGAGGAAGGGCTGAGGGACGCTTGGGGGAGGCTCCGAGGGACCAAAGTCTGGGGACTGGGTAAACGGGTCCTCAGTCTGAGAAGCACGCTCACAGCCCTGCCCACCTGTGGGGTCAAGGGAGGGAGCAGCAGAGGGTACGATGAGGCTGTCAGGAAGGCTCACAGTGGGCAGAGCAGAGGTCTGCAGGACGCTCCCCTGAGAAAGGAAGAGAAGTGAAGAGCCAACGTGGATCAGACGTCCACCTTCGCCCTTTAGTGTTTTGCGTACTACAAAGCCCAATTTCAGACACTGGGACAGAGGGACTGAAATGCTATCTCTCTGCTGCTGCGCTAGGAAAATAGATCGGTGTCCCCAGGGTGTTGACAGGGATCTTATTTCCATGAGGAGCTGAATAATAACACAGTTCAGACAAAGCAGCGGCCTCCACACAGCTGGACAGCAGCCTGGGAATATCTGGTTTCTGGAGTCCAGTAAGGGTCTCCCTACAGTTTCTGTCGTCTTCTATTACAGAGCAGAGTTGGCCTGGACTGCAGCTGCTCAGGGGTTCCCCCAGGACAGCTTCAGATGTCAATTTCTAGGCAGGCCACATCTTCCTAAGTGGGAAAAGCTATGAGGAATCAACTGTGGAGACCTTGGTCTCTATAGAAGAAATTCTTCCCCAAGTCAGGTGGAGGGAGATGGTGCCAGGTTACCAGTAGCTAACTGGATATAGGCACCAGCCAGAGAGGACTCTCCCAGGGCAGCTTGTTCAGTTCTGTAGCCTCAGCACCTGGTAACCAATTTTTGTTAATTACCAAGTAAAACAAGTGAAAGAAATACACAGAACTATTTTTATTAGTGATCCGTGTTTTCATTCTCTCTAGCTAATCCTATCTCAACTGTTCAGCACAGAACTGGCCACACATAAGTCATGAGGAGCCTCGGGGGAGAACACCTGTGGTGTGTAAGAATGCTTCTGAAGAGGACTCTGGGATTTCTTTACTGGATCCCTGTGTTCAGCACCACATCTAGCATCACCTACCACTTTGCTTGTGATTGCATGGTTATGTCATTGACCTAGCTCTACTGCAAACTATGATGACAGCCCCATGCCTGCTACCCGCTGCCACTTCCCCAATGTCTTCTACCTGAGCAGGAGGGCTGTTGGGATCTGGTACAGATGCTGAAGCAGGTGTAGGCAGCAAGGAGCCAAAAATGGAGCGACTGGAAGAGAACAGGTCTAAAAAAGAACAAGCCGGCAGGGATGTTTGAGCTCTGGGTGCCCACTGTTTCTTAGAAGAAAGACCCAACCAAACAGGGCTGAACCCCACCCTACCTCAGGGTTGCCATGACCACAGAGTATCCCACCCCCCAGAGATGACTTCTTCTGTAGAAAGAGGTGCCTGTCTAGAGCCATCACTGCTGACTGAAAACTCCTGAGATCAGGTAGGCATTTCAGTGATGACAGCAGCTCAAGGACCTGATCTAACTGCAGGAAGCTTTGTTGGGAGGTGGCTGTGTCATCAGTGCCCTCTGCTGCTTAGAGGGAAAACTGCTCACAGTCAGGCTCCAAACTGGTGATAATGCCTTCTGAGAATGTCAACTTCCTTCGAGAGAGCAATGGCCCAGAAAAATTTCCCAAGCTTTGCAGTTACTACAAAATAAAAGTTTAGTTTTTGAAAAATTCTAAGTCTTCCACCATGTCCACTCTAACCATTCTCTTTCTGAAAGGGAAGCACCAATGTGCTCTGAGGCAGGCAGGAAGAGCCAGGCCCGTGCTCCCTTTGCCCTGGGGTCCTCACCCTGGAAAGGTTCAAAGGTATCCATGAAGTCCAGGTTGGGTTGCAAAGGGATCAGCCCTGGCTGGATCATGTCTGCATTTCCTAGATGTGCTGCAAGAATTAGGAGGGAGAATTAGGAGAGAGGAATCACTTCGCCTTCTCAGACAGGGTGTGGGAACATATAAAAGACCTGGAATAGATTTTCTTGGCCCTGCTCATATTCTAGATTCTTCCAAGGAGAACTGTGGGCAGCTGGCTGGGGTTTCTACATTCTTGGAGGTTTTTGGCCATTCCCACACTCAAGAAAGCAGGGAAAAGTTGAGTTTTTACTAGATGGGTAAATGGAGTATCAGGGAACGGGACACCCCCAGGAAGCCACAAATAGCTGAGCAGATGCCAACCCTCCACTCCCTTTCCCAGTTCTGAGTTTTAGTCTTCTCTGGGTTCACTGGAAGACAGGAGGCCTCCAGTTGGGAAGTCAGGTCCAGAAGTGCTTCCAGTTTTCTTTAGAGTCACATGGCCCTGACATGTAGATCTCAGTACTGGCATGTGTCCCTGACTAAAGAGGACAGCAGGACAGTATCAGAAATAATATCTAACATTTAATATCAGAAACATTAAATTGGTTCAGACCACACCCCTGCTTTTTTCTCATAGTGGTGCCAAGGGAATGACAGCTGCTGCAGTGTGACTCAATCTGTAGTCCCCACCCCATTCAGTGCATGTGGCCCTAAGTGAAGGAGGTCGGCTGATCCTTCTCTTCCTCTCTGCCTAGCCTTGACAGATGACATGCAGCAGCTCAGAAATGACCCTGAGAGGCCTGGCAGAGAAGCCAGCTTTCCAGGACTGAGCTGGGGTTACCTATTTCTCGTGGATTGGGCCAGGCCACTGGCTGGTGTGATGAAAGTGTGGAGAAGAGGGTGTCGCTGAATTCTGACATGAGCATGTCCGTGTCCAGCAGGGGATCCTCCTCCATGGGCACTGGGGTCTTCCAGCCATCCCCATGCTTATGCCAATACAGTATGTCATCATCCTGCCACCAACAGAGGGGGAGGAAACATCAAAGGGCAGCTGTGGAACTCGGAATCCTCAGTCCCACCGTGCTGGGAAGCATGCCACAGAGCCGTGCTGCAAAGATGAGGCGGGAGGTAGAGGGCAGCTCCTCCCAGCCTGCCCAGGGGGTCCTTCATGGCTGCTTCCACAGTCACCCGCAAGTCCTGAGCTGGACCTGTCTCCACCTCAGGCAGTCCCTGTCCCACAGCTCTCCCAGGCAGGGTTCACAGAATCACTCACCTGGGCCAGGCTGGAGAGGTCTTCATCCTTGTGTTGCTGTAGCTATGGACAAAAGGAGTGGGAGCAGGGGGTCACCAAGAGCCCTGGGAGGGAAGAGGACCCAGCTTCATCTCCCCACAATGTGAGTTAACCCTCTGGAAGCACCCGGGCCTCATCTCTCTAGGAGGCAGGCAGGGAGAGGGACCCTGCTTATTGCCATCCCCAGGATTTGGTCAAAAAGGAGGTTCCCAGCCAGGGTCTGTGGAAGAAACAGCCCTGTTCAGAGCTAAGGAAAATGAAGGCCACCACTTAGGGTGTGAATGCTGGATTCCCGCTTTCCTTCCTGATTCTCTGCCTCTGGTGGAGCAGTGTGGAGCCCAGGGCCTTGGGCCAGTATTTTGAATGGGGGCTGTGCTCCTTCCCTCCTCTACAGGGGCTTCCTGAACATGTTCTTTGGGGGAGCCCCAGTCCAACACTATGGGGGGCTGTCGCGCTGAGTAACCAGCATTTTCCTTCCCGTGATTGATAGAGGCTGTGTCGGTCACTTTCGTAGTGATCTGGCCACATTCATAGTGGCCCTATACAGCTTCCCCGATCCTTGAAGTAGCAGAATGTGTCTTCATGTGTAGGCGTGCCTCCCTGCAGCCCCATGGGTCGGGCTATGCTCACCTGTTCCTTTGTGATATTACCCTTTTGCCCTGTTTAGGATAGAATGTTCCATGGAAATGCCCTTTGTGTGTCCCCTTCTCTTGCTCTACCTTTGGTTGTAGCCTTCCTAGATGGCAGTCAACCTGCTGACAGCAGACATCATGAAGCTAGACTCAGTCCCCTGAACCCTGACCACTGGCCTCACTTGAATGGCTTCTCCTCAATAAAAGGGGTCAGCACGTGCCCACTCTTTCTGCGAACCCTTAAAGTCAGAGGAGCTGTCACAGGACCCCCCCAAAGAAAAAGATATTTCTGTCTCTTGTGTGGTTATTTTGTGCAGCCCAGTGCCCCTGGAGTGACCCTGAGTGTTTTAGTTGCGACAAATGTGACACAACACCCTTTTCATTCATTCATTCATTCATTCATTCATTCATTCATTTTTAGATACCCTTTTCTTGAAGTAGGTCCTCCACTTGTGGTATTCCCTGATCACAAACTCAATGCGACTTTTCCAGTACTTCCCCTCTGTGGTGATGGCCTGTAATAGAGAGGCCACATTGAAAAGAGCGGTCTTAGATGATCAGCAAAACTCAGCTGTGAACACCAAAGTATCCACTACTCAGAGTGGGCCTCGGACGACCCAGCTCCGGGAACCTCATCACTGCGAAGCTGCGACTTCACTTGCAGAGCATGCTGCATTTCTTCTGGCCCTCTGACTAAAGACACATTTTCATTTCAAGACCTAAAACTTCTAGGGGAATCCTGGTTTGGGTCCTAAGGATCTGCACTGGGGCACAGGAGAAAGCAGAGTCACTCTTTCCCAGCATGGAGTCTTCCAGAACCTCATGAGCAGCCCATATAATATCTTTTCCAGTAGCCTCTGCTGCACTCTCAAAGGGTGAAAATGAGCAGGTGATCACACAGGTTTCAGGTGGACCAGGTACCGCAAGAGCACCAAATCCACCCTTCCACTGCAGCAGGATACATGCCTTCCCTGGTGGCCCTGGAGACTCAGGATAGAACCTACTCTGCCCAATGCAGGCCCAGCCTTCAGGCTTCAAGCTCATTTCCCCTCACTTGCAAACCTTCACGGTTTGTGTCAGTAACAGTGAAGAATCATTTTTTTAAAAAAAATTTTATTAGTTGTTGATGAACCTTTATTCTATTTACTTATTTATATGTGGTGCTGAGAATCAAACCCAATGCCTTATACATGCTAGGCAAGTGCTCTACCACTGAGCCACAACTCCAGCCTAAGGATCACTTTTTTAAAAACAGAATCTTTTTTAAAAATTTTTTATTTACTTTATTTATGTATTTATTGATTTATTTTTGAGACAAGGTTTCACAAAGTTGCTTAAGACTTTGCTAAATTACTGAGGCTGGCTTTGAATTTAGTGATCCTCCTATCTCAACCTCCTGAATTGCTGGGATTACAGGCATACGCCACGGTGGCCAGCTAAAAACAATTTCATATTTCCATCATACCTAAGGAAATCATATGATGTTGAACAGCAGATTATACCTGAGAGTTTCAGGACTACTTCATTAGGTTACTTTAAATCTACCCCCTCTTTTATCATAACAGAAAGGCATTCTTAGATAAAAAGAAAAAAGTGAAAACAGAGTCGGCCTTCATTGTCTGGCACCCATTCTAATTTCATTTCCCAAAGGGACCCTCTATTAAAAGGTTTCTAGGGCTGGGGATGCAGTTCAGTGATAGAGCACTTGCCTGGCATGCATGAGGCCCTGGGTTCCATCCCCAGCAGCAAAATAAATAAATAAATGAATAAATAAGAAATGAATGAATCTCTATATCCTTCTAGACATGTCATTTGCACATATAATCACAAGTGCACACTTTTAAATTAACATAAATATACTAAAAATACTGCTGTGCAACCAGCTTTTTAAAAGGGTGCTCTTTCTTGTTGCTCTCAGTATCTAGCAATCTCAGGTTCCTGTAGGAGTAATGACATCTGCTCTGTAAGGAGGCAGGCTTCTCTCTTGATAACTTCCTGAAGAAAGACCCACTTACACAAGAGGAGAGGATGAGTCTCCACCAGGTTGGCCTGAGGAGGGAATCTCTGTGGGTTGGAGGGTGTTGGAGGCCACCTGTGCCTTCTTAAGTTCATACTGACTGCTGTCACAACATGGGACCCTGCTTCTTCTATCCAGTCTCCCCCGCAGAACTCAGCCCTCGAAAAGTCTATCCTGGGAAACAAAAGCAGTTTCCTTTCTCAGCCCACCATGATGGCTTGCCAAGTACCTCTGGTCGGCGGTGCTCGTCTACATCAACCGAGCCATCCAGTGGGGTGACAAAGTGGCACACGGGATTCTTGCGCTTCTCCAAATCTGAAAAGAGAGATGAGACATTGTCATTGCACCAAGAACCCTGAAGGAATCCTGTCCTACCCATCCACACTCTTCCCTCAAGATGAGATCCTCTAGAGTGTTCCTTCCTTCTCTTTCCCCTGGAAGCCATCCAGGTGAAAAGCAAAGAATCTGACAATAATGTGTGAGTAAGAGAAGGAATTGGCTCATGGAGAGGGGTGCAGCCTGGGCTAGCAATGCTTCGTCCACTCAACTCGAGTCAACGAGTCCTGTGGCATCCAAGCTCCTGGGTACAGGACACAGCTGTGCCTGCAACTTATAAAAAAACTATGTGTGTGTACTGGGGTTCACCCAGGGGTCCTCTATCTCTGAGCTACAGCGTGGTTCTTTTTATTTATTTTTTTAAATTTTGAGACAGGGTCTCACTAAGTTGCCAGACTAACCTCAAACTTGTGATCCTCCTGCCTTGGCTTCCTGAGTTGCTGGGATTATGTATTATATATATTATATATTATAATGCCCAGCTACCTGCATTTTTTCAGACTTTGTGTGTGTGTGTGTGTGTGTGTGTGGTACCCAGGGCTTTGTGCATGTGGGGCAAGCACGCTACCAACTGAGCTATAACCCAGCCCTGCCTACATTTTTTCAGACCTGCTGAAAACAAGAACAACTTTCTAGCTCCTCAAATGTCACCTCTTGACTTCACTCCTGACTCCCCTGAAGAGAACCCCTTCCTCTTCCTCTGGGCACAAGCGTCTAGCATGCTACTGAGCACACTATACTGTGAACAGTAGTCTCACACATCTGCCCCTCCAGACTCTATGCTCTGTCAGCCAACTATGCCTGGACACAGATGAGTATCCAGGTCCCTGGGATTTGGCTTGGTCTTCCCATCTCCACAGACTGCTTGAGAAACTCTCCTATTAGAACATGATGCCTCCAAGCTCTGGGTCCCAAGTTGCTCAGGTCTCCAGTGGGTAGAGATCTGATCCCAGATAACTGGAGGCCCTAAGCCCCATACCCAGGCACTCACACTGCATGTACCAGGCCCGCCAGATGGCGTTGTTGAGCCGGATCTTGTCTCTCCACTGGAGCTTCAGGCCCTTGAAATTCTTCCACTTTGGAGACACCAACTTCCCACTGAAAGAGAGACAAAGCGGGGAGACTCAGTAGTTTCTTGGAAAATGAAGTGAAATTAATCCATGCTGCTCTGTCATTCGGGAACCCCAGAACTCCCAATGAATTCATTACCAGCCACAGGGTAGGCTTGACAGTACACATGTTACTTCAGGATTTTTTCACAGCATACGGGGTAGGAGTGGGGCGTGATGGCAAAAGTGTCGGGCATGGAGGGCATAAATACTGCAGCAGTTGATACTATGAAGTTCACTTAACTCTTTGGGCTACTTTTGTCTATCTGTAACATTTTCTGAATTAAATACCAAAAAGAAATCTGTTGACCACTGAATGAAAACTAGGCTCCTTTTCCCTGGTCTTGACCCACTTCCTTTGTTCCTGGTCCCCACTTGCCTTTCTCAAGCCTTATGAGAAAGGGACCTCTCTGCATTGCTTGGAGGTGGCTCCTGGCACAGCACTTGGAACCTGAACTGTCCAAGAGGGCCATGCCTTTAGCAGCATTCCTTGCCTGTTATTAGCCTGGTCTGCAAGTGCCCTTCACATACTCCAGGAAGAATAGAAAGGTAGACTCTTTAACAATTAGGGGTGGTACGGGCAATCCAGGCATACAAATGTCCTACGGGCCTCGATGACTGAGAGTTCCTCCTGTTCAGAGTCCCTGACACTGGGTCCTCACTCATGAAGGAAGGAACTCCCTCTGCCCAGCCCCTGCTCTGCCTTCCAGAAGCTGTTCCAAGGCCACCCTTCTGGGTTGGCCTGGTCTCTCTTCTTGGCTTTAGTCAGCTTCTGGGACAACACCAACACCTGATGCAGAGATGTCTGAGCACAGTGTATACACACATGACTGCATCTCTCTTGCCACCAGGATGGGCTTACTTAGTAATTTTTCCTGGAATAGGTTACGGGTACTTGCAAACCAAGCTAACAGCCAGCAGAGAGATCCCCAGAGGTGCAGGCTTTCAAGCAATTCAGTTTTCCAAGTGTCCTGCCAGGGGCCACTCTGAACAACTGGCAGAGGGGTCCCTTTTTCAGATGGCTTAAGATGGGCAAGGTATTATTTTTGGTCTGTATCAAAGGGGGTTTGGAGTGATCCATCTGGTCACAGGCCACAGCCTTGTCTCTTCTCCAAACCCATTCAGAAAGGCCCTCTGAGGGGCAGAGGTGTGTCCACAATCAGGCAGCTGCTGGAGTGTCCAAAGGAGGAACTTAAATAATAAACATTCTTTGGTTTATGTGTTGAATTGAACCCAGGGTGCTCTACCTTCCCACCCAAGCCATCAAGGAGCCCAAGCTTTGGATTATGTTGGCCAGAAAACTCACCCCACAGAGGACATGTCATAGAAACATTCTTTGCATGTAGGGGACATACGAGTAACAGCAGCTTCTGCCCAAAAGGTCAAGAACCTCAGAAGAGTCAAAACCTTTGGTGCTTCTTTTGCTTCCCAGTCCACCTGGCTCATCTCCATGTGACTGACCTGTCACCACACCTCTGGGGTTCAGAAAGCCTCTGCTGCACAGCATACCCCAGCTAAGCAGGCACCCATCTGTTCTGGCACAGCCTTTCCCTGTAGAATCAAAATAAAATGCCCCTCCTCCAGAATATTTCACTAAGGATTGAATAAGAATGGGCATGTGTTTACACATACAGATTCTCTCCTCTCCCCGCCCCATATCTGTTAAACCCTAAAGCAAAATATAAAAAAACTATGAGTAACTATCTCGAGAATCAGATTTTAGTTAGTCCTGAAAGCTATCTTTTTAACATCTCCTGACTTGAGATGTTTGCCACACTGCCAGGTGGCTGCAGCTCCTGCACAGGCGGAAGAGGGAGGTGACTTGTGCGCACCCTCAATCCCAGCAGAGACACAGGAAGGTCAGCCCTGTGGTGCCTGTGAGCCCCCAAAGCTGTGGGGCCAAGGGTTCCTTCTTCAGTGCTTCCCATTTACTCAACAAGTATCAAGCACCTACTCTGTGTGGTGAAGTGCTGAGAATCAAGGAAGGGCACGGGCAGGGCAGCAGGGGCCCTGCTCTCCCGGGCCTGTGTGCTGAGTGTGAAGGATAAGCAAAGACTGGGGGAGCACATGGAGCACCACCAACCCAGTGGGAGAATCCAGAAAGCTCTCTGGAGGAAGCAGTATTTAAGCTAAGGCCGAGGAAAGGAGGGGAGGCCCACACTGCTCCTTCTGCCTGCCACTGGTCAGGGCAGTGAAGCCCCCAGTGGCCGTCCAGACAAGGCTAGAAGCAGAGCCTACAAGAAGCTAATAGCTCCCTCCCACCATAAAGAAGACAATCCTCTTTCCCTCCTGTGCGAGGTTCTCTAGCAACTGAAGGTATGGTCAGGGAGGTGGTTCTAGAAAACAAAAGAAAATAACACTGTCCTTGTCTCTTTATTTCCTTAAGGAAAAAAAACAAAACCCTGGCAACCCCTATTGGGTCCCCTCTTGCCCCTGCCAGCTCTATTTTTATTCTTCACACTTAAATAAATCCCACTTCTTTCACTCTTTAACAAACAAAACAAAACAACCTTTCCCTATAATTGACACCCCTTCCTCATTCTGAAGTAAGAATTTTAAGGCTACTCTACATCCTCAGTAGGACCAGAATCTGACCAAACACTGGCCTCCCAGAAATGGCTGCAGAGTACCCACACAGACTGGGGAGCTGCTGGTGCCCTGATGTGGTCTCCAAATTAATCACCTGCTGATATAAACCTAATTGGAGTACTGACACACAACTACAATCCCGGCAACTTGGGAGGCTGAGGCAGGAGGATCACCAGTTCAAGGCCAACCTGAGCAAACCAGTGAGACCCTGTATCAAAAGTAAATAAATGAAAAGGACTGGAAATGTAGTTCAGTGGTTAAGTGTCCCTGGGTTCAATTCCCAGCACTGAAAGAAAACAAATAAAAAAAAAATCCAACTCTAGCTTTGCTTATCCAGCACCTTCAACAAGGCACAACAGGTGTGGGATGGTAAAGAAATTCAACCTCGCACTGGAGGGAAAGAGGATTGTCTTTTCATGGTGGGAGGAAGTTATTAGCTTCTTGTAGGCTCTACCTCCAGCCTTGTCTGAACGGCCACTGAGGGCTTCACTGCCCTGACCAGTGGCAGGCAGAAGGAGCAGTGTGGGCCTCCCCTCCTTTCCTCGGCCTTAGCTTATATGCTGCTTCTTGCAGAGAGCTTTCTGGATTCTCCCACTGGGTTGGAAGTGCTCCACATGCTCCCCCTGACAGGGGTGAGTTTGGGGATTCTTCACTTCTTCCTCCATGCTTGATGAAATGTTTCCCTTCTCCTTGATGTTTGGGTCAAGTACAGTCCCATTTCAGCAGGAAGATGCAAGATTTCAGAACTTCCATCAGTCCAGGTTCCTATATTATCCTCATAGCCAATAGGTGGTGTTCCACAGACCCAAAGAAATGGGCCCAAATGCAAAGGCAAAACTTAAGGTACAGACTTCCCTGCCCACCACAGCAAGTCCAAATAAAGATCTGAAGATGCAACACACATTGCTCTATGATATCAAGGGTTACCAAGACAAATGATGTTACAAAATGACAATAGACAAATTATATTAGGAAATGCTGGGGTAGGCCTCTCTAACTCACCTTCCTGATGGGCTCCTTGGCCTATAAGATGCTCAGGTACATTGTTTGTTGTACCAGGGAACAGCTACCTTTCCACTTGCTGGGGCTCCCTTGTGGAGCCTTTTAGAGAAGCTTCTAGTTTCATGGGAAAAGGCAGCTGTTCCCTGGCAGAGCCATGAGCAGTGTTTCCAGAAAGTCTCCCTAGTTTGGACTCTGCCCCACACTGCCACAGCAAAACTCATCTTCCAGATGTGATGGAAATACGTTTCTTGGTCCAAATGCATTTCTTCTTCAAAGCATAACCAGGACCACTGATGAAATTTTCTGAGACCACTAGCTTTCCGCCAAATTCCTTGACGTCCTCTGCCAGCCTTTGCCTCTCAACTTTGCCCCTCCTTATGTCAGAACAATGATCCCAATGGGATTTACCATCCACTAAGCCTCCCTGCCCACCATATAGGAAGGCCACTGTCTAGGTCCAGCTCATCTTGGGGCTGCCAGCATAGTGTCTGGTACAAGGAAATGCCTTTACATCCAGTTTTTAAATGAACACTAATGTTTCCATGAAGAGAAGTTTTCATACCACCCAGCCTGGCCACCCTTCTTAGAAGGCAGGTTCTGAACATGAAACAGGAACTTCACAGGACAACAAAGATCCCTCTCAAAACTTTGTTGGACCGAGTGAACAAACCATAAATTCTTCAGAGGTCTGGCAAAAAGACTATTTTGGAATGAAAGGAAATTAAAATGCAAGGCTTGCTCAGGCCAAGCTAGATAAGTAGGAAAACAGGGAAGGGCAGCAAAGGGAGGGAGGGCAGGAGCAGGCCACAGATTTGGGATTCTGTTGGTTTCAGGCAGGATTGGAACCTAACTCCTGGTCAAACCTTCTCTCCAACAGGAAGAAGACAGAGGTCTCAGGCTCTGTTCCATTTGTTTATGCCATCATATATGTTATGGGGCAACATGTCCCCATCGTTCCTGATGCTGCTTGGTGGGTTGGCCAATAGCAATGCATCCCCAGCCCTGCCTCCTTACTTCCTCACAAACAGGTGGAGAGGGTGTCAGTGTAAGAGCAGATGAGGGACTGGTAGAGGTGGCAGGCCATTCCCCTCTTCTCTTGGGAGGCAGCTGCCCATATTCACCATGCTCTGCTCTGGAGGGAGGACACGGAGGGAGGAAGTCAGTCTGGGGTTAACTCACAAGCTCATCTTCAGCTCGATCAACAATATGGTAACATTGTAGCCATCATCTGATGGTACTTTTTATTTTTATCATGATAAATCACATGTAACATAAAATCTACCATTTTAGCCATTTTAAAGTATATGATTTAGTGCCACTAAGTACATTCAAAATGTTGCACAATCATCACCGTTACCTAGTTCCCCAACTTTTTTTTGGTTTGTTTGGTTTTGTTTGTTTATTTTGGTACTGGGGATTGAACGTAGGGACGCTCCACCCCTGAGCCACATCCCCAACCCTATTTTGTATTTTATTTAGAGACAGGGTCTCATTGAGTTGCTTAGGGCCTCACTAAATTGCTGAGATGGGCTTTGAGCTTGCGATTCTCCTGTCTCAGCCTCCCGAGTAGCTGGGATTACAGGCATGCACCATGGTGCCTGGTTCCAAACTTTTTTTTGTCACCAGTTAGTCCTGCATTAGCTCTTGGACAATTTATATAAATGGAATCATACAATATGTGGCTCTTTGTGTCTGGCTTCTTTATTTTAGCATAATATTTTCTTTTATTTCCTTTTTCTACATTTTATTGTGGTGCTGGGCAGTGAACCCAGGGCCTCACAAATACTACACAAGCTGGGCCACACGCACAGCTCTACATATTTTCATATCTACCACTGGGCCACATGCACAGCTCTACATATTTTCAAGCCTCACCCATGTTGTAGCAGGTTCAGAACTTCACTCCTTTTTAAGGCTGAATCCTATTCCACTGTGCGCTGTTCCTCTGCAGGACTTTCTTTAGAATGTAAAACCAACCAACCAACCAGGTAACCCATATAAGGGATGAATCTACTTTCTATTCCTCTAGTCCACATTCTATTCCTCTGTTCCTCTATGGACAGACAGACAGCTGGGATGTTTCTACTTTTGGGCTACCATGAACAACGTTGCCCAAAACTAATTCCTTTGTCATATTTTCCAAATGGTCCAGAACACTGGCAGGGGAGAGAGGTCTCATTATTGAGCTGGCAATGGGGACATAATGATGGGCAAAAACAATTGTGAGCCTCGCTGGGAGCAAACTCACAACTGCTTATCAACATTTTGAATGCACATCCTTTTGACCCACAATTCAAGTTGTAGAAATTGATTCTATAGATCCAATTGCACACAGGCACGAGTACACAACAGAAGGACACTAAACCCCAGCACTGTCTGCAGTAGCAGAAGGCTGGAAACAAACTAGATGTTCATCAGAGGGGATCGGTTCAAACACTGGTATATCCATATAGTGGAACACCACGGAATCATTAAAAAGCATTTTTATGTGCTAATATATAGGCCCAATCTATAAGAGGCATTATTAATTTTGTTTGTTTGTGGTGTAATTTTGTTTGTTTTTGATTTGGGAATCAAATTGAGGGCCTCACATATGCTAAACATGCACTTTACCACTGAACTATATCCCCAGCCCCATCTGTATTTTTAACAGGGGGGTATATAATATACACAGACAAACAAGAAGAAAGGAAGGGAGGAAGAAGGGGAGTGAGGAGAATAGACAGCCAGCCAATCTCTGGAAGGACACAC
Organism: Callospermophilus lateralis; assembly: GCF_048772815.1. Taxonomy (NCBI): domain Eukaryota; kingdom Metazoa; phylum Chordata; class Mammalia; order Rodentia; family Sciuridae; genus Callospermophilus; species Callospermophilus lateralis. The sequence continues at coordinate 157,990,002 of NC_135305.1, read as the reverse complement.
AAGAAAGAGGTAAACAGTGATTGATAACTGCAATCCCCTTTAGAGAAATGAATTGGACAGTTATGGGGCCTGGTGGGAAGTTTTCACTGTTTACTGTTTTTTTTTTTGTTTTGTTTTTATTTTGTTTTGTTTTTTGTACTGTTCAAATGTAACACAGGAATAATATATATATATATATATATATATATATATATATATATATATATATATATATATATTTTTTTTTCCCCCCTATATAAGCAAAAAAAAAAAAAAAAAAAAAGGATCAGACACAGTTCAGGAACATATAAAGCTCCAGTTAATTGGGAGCTTTGGAAAGGCAATTAACCACACAGACAGACATGGACTTGTGAATGAGACAGTTCTGTGTACCAGACCAGATAGGATAATGGTTATTAAGCGGATGTCTTTAATGAGTGAGTAGAGGAACAATGCTTAGCCTCATCTCTCCTCCAAGACTCCAATTCTTCTTCTTCTAAAGAGCAGTCTCTGTTGAATTGTCCTGGGTTCTGGGCCTGGTCCCACAGGCTATAAGAGCCAAAACTAACAGGCTGTAGAGGGACAAAGGTTCATTGAGGAGTTGGAACATGGTGAGCAGCCACAGCAAGTGCAGGGCAGGAGGAGGGCTCCTTCAGAGGAGCCCAGGGGGTTTGGGGCCTCGTCCCATGCCTGAGCATGGGTACCTCTCCTGCACCTGAAATTCATCCCTTATGTTGGTTACCTGATTTGTTTTACATTCAAAAGAAAGTCCTGCAGAGGAACAGTCTCTAAGGGCTGTAGCAGCAAGGCAGAACACAGGCTGCAAGTCCTGTTCCAGTTCTGTCCTACAGCAAGGTGAGCCACAACAAGAGTATGTGGGAATTCCACCTGGCTACAACGCTGACCTCTCCTTTACCCTGACTGTGACATCAAGTGATCTATGGTCTTGCCTTCCATTTGCAGATAGACACACCGCCAGACTTACACCACTTCTAAACAAAGAAAGAAAGGAGAGTGGTTCTATTTCTGGACAAGTCTTATTAGCTTCCTGAGTCCACTTTTATAGTTGCAAAATGCCCACGCACAAGAGCAATGAGCGGGTTACAAGTAGGTGTGAGGCCCTGGGCTCAACACAGAGGAAACACTAGTCATTGTGGGGCATGTCCCTGGGTTTTAAAGTGTCACATTCTGGCCATAAATGGACTCACAGGGCAGAGCACCACTTAGAGCCATGTTCAAATGTTTGTCTGCACTGAGGTATAGCTCAGTAATAGAATATGTGCTCAGCATACACTAAGCCCTGGGCTCCCCAGCGCCAAAATAAATAGATAGATAGATAGATAGATAGATAGATAGATAGATAGATAAAAGCTCATTTGCCAGGAAAGTAAACTCAAATCTAGAAATCCAGGTGTGGGCTGGGGATGTGGCTCAAGCGGTAGCGCGCTCGCCTGGTGTGCGTGTGGCCCGGGTTCGATCCTCAGCACCACATACAAAGATGTTGTGTCCGCCGAGAACTAATAAATAAATATTTAAAAAATTCTCTCTCTCTCTCTCTCTCCCTCCCCCACTCTCTCTTTAAAAAAAAAAAAATAGAAATCCAGGTGATCCCCTTCCTCTAGGAACAAGTTGCAATTGAAAAAAAGGTGGTATCTCACTTCATTTTGTGTCATTTGTTGGTGAGATTTAATAATTAAAAAAATATGATGGGCATGGTGATACACACAGGAGGATCACAAGTTCAAAGCCAGTCTCATCGACTCACTGAGACCCTGTTTCAAAAAATATAAAGGGCTGGACATGTAGCTCAGTGCCAGAGTACCTGCCTAGCATGCATGAGGCCCTGGTTCAAACCATAGGAGGAGAAAAAAGAAAAAAAGATCTATGCATTAGTTGTCACTTTAATTTATTTTATGAGTTGTCTGTTCATGTTCTTTGTATTTTAAAAATATAACTTTTTATTTTGAAATAAGTACAGACTCACAGCAAGTCACAAAAATGGAACAAAGAGTTCTAGGTACCTTTCAGTCAAGGGTAATATCTTATATAGTTGCAGGACAATATCAAAACCAGGATACTGGCTTTGGTACATTACAGGTAAGAGGACTAAAACTGTACTTAGCTTTTCAACATCCACTGAAATGCTGACTGCTTTTTTCTTGCTATTTTACATTGTAATATTTTACATTAGCAATATTTACAGTTCATGATTTTCTTTTGTTTTTTGGGGGGGGTTTTTTCTTTTTTTAATATTTTATTAGAGACAGGTCTCACTGAGTTTCTTAGAGCCTAAGTTACCGAGGCTGGCTTTGAAATCATGATCCTCCTGCCTCAGGCTCCCAAGCTGCTGGGATTTCCGGTTGTACCACCGTGCCCCAGTTCATGAAGTTCTTAAAGATGATTCTTCTAGGTCTTTTGCTTTGGTTTGATTTTGCGTGTTCTATTGTTTTTTGCAGTGCTGAGGATGAACATAGGGCCTTTTGCATGCTAGGCAACTGCCTTACCACTGAGCTATATCCCTAGCCCCTCCACGAGGCTTTTGATTGTCTTTTGTGTATTATAGCATGTGTTTGAATAGGTAGTTCATAAGTTTGTGTAGTCATAGCTACTGGTCTTTCCTTATGTGTTTTATTGCTTCCCTCCCTGCCCAGAGGCTGCAAAGATTCTGTTTTAACATTAATCTCTTTTTAAGCCATTTTTAATCTTACTGATTTTTGAAAAAAGATTACATGCTCACATTAAAGAAAATTCAAACAATACTGAATGGTACAAAAAACAAAAGCAAGGTCACAAGCAATTTCACCACCTAGAAGGAACAGTTGTTTAAATTTTGGTGAGAATACTGTATATCTATCTAAAGACAGGTACAGCCTTTACCCTCAGCCTTGAATTCTAGGCCCCTGCAACTCCTGCCTGATACGAGTGTTTTGTTTGCATGGGGGTTTTGGAGTAAGGGACATCAGTTCTGATCACCTGAGTAGCTGGAGACTAAAGGTCAGTCATAGGCAATATGGATGGAGACTTGGTAATAATTCTGCTCTTGGATGGTGTTAATTTGAATTTTTTCCCTGTCATCAAATATAACTGGAAGTGTATCAGTCTTCAGTGGGTTCTGGGGTCTTTCTAGCAAATCATTGAACCTGGAGATAGTTTTGCAAACCCCACAATGTGCATTTGGTGTATTTATTGAAAGAAGTCTTAGGGATTATTCTAACCTTGTAGCTGGCCCATGTGTCCTTTTTCTTTGTTTTGGTTTGTGTTTGGTACCAGGGATTGAACTCAGGACACTTGACCACTGAGCCACATCCCCAGCCCTATTTTGTATTTTATTTAGAGACAGGGTCTCACTGAGTTGCTTAGTGCCTCACTTTTGCTGAGGCTGGCTTTGAACTTCTGATCCTCCTGCCTCAGCCTTCTGTGTCCTTTTTTTTTTTTTTTTTTTAAGTTGTATATGGACACAATACCTTTATTTTATTTTTATGTGGTGCTGAGGACCAAACCCAGTGCCTTCCACATGTGAGGGGAGCACTCTACCACTGACCTACAACCCAGCCCCCATGTATTCTTTTAAAATATATTTATTCAGATAAAGATATAAATATATGAATAATTGTAATAAACAAATAAAGGATCATGCTTTTGTTTTATGTTTTTTTTACTTGTAGGTAACAGATATCTTATTATGTGAATATGGAGTTTTACATTATTTTATTGGCTACAGAATATTCCACTACACATATTTATCATAATCTATTTAACTACTTTCCCATAGATAGATATTCATATTAACAAACACACTGTTTCTTTACTATTATAACCAATGCTATAATGAATATTCCAATATTTATATCTTTGTGCATTTATGAGAAAAATTCCTAGAAATGAAAAAACTGAATCAGAGGGTTTATATATATTTATAATTTGGCGATAGCTAAAGACTCTTTAAAAATTTATACTCATTTACGCTCAACAGCAATGAATAATGCCTATTTCCCCAAAATATTACTTATATTAATTACTAATACTTGCTAATTTTACAGGCAAAATCTGGCTCAATGATACTTTGACTCCCATCACCATCTTTTTTTAAAAAAATGTTTATTTTTTAGTTGTAGTTGGACACAATATCCTTATTTTATTTTTATGTGGTGCTAAGGATTGAACCCAGGGCCCCACCCATGCTAGGCAAGCACTGTACAACTGAGCCACAATCCAAGCCCCCATCAGTATATTTTTGTGTGTGTTCCCTGTTGGTTTTCTTAAGGTAAAATGTTTCCCTCCCTGTTGGCTTGAGGCTCTTTATCTGGTGGAAATGTCTGCAACTCACCAAAGAGTTACCATGTCCTGTCCTATTTGTCTTGACTATTTAAGGTACATGCCCTTTTGGGTTTTTTTTTTTGTTTTTTTTTTTGTTTTTTTTTTGGTCCTACTTAAATTTTTAATATATGGTGGGTTACTGTTGCTATTTTAGTAGAATTTTTTCATTAATGTAGTAAAAACGTAAGTCCTTTCTTTTATGTTTGTTTTTTGTGTCATATTTTAGAAAGGGGGTTTTCTACCCTAAGCCTGTGAAAATACTCATTTATATTTCCTTCTAGTATTTCCACAGCTTTACTTTGTACATTCAACTCTTTGCTGTGTCTAGAATATATTTTGGTGTAATGAATAAGAGGGGGATCCTGCCTAGTCAGTGGTTCCCACCAGCTTGCTAAACCATCCACTTTTTCTTTTCCACTAAACTTCCACCCCAGCACACAGCCTTTCCACACACAAACCTGGGACCATGTCTGAATGCTCCATTTCTTACTCGTTATTGTGTATATGGTTTTTTGTAGGGGAGGGATATTGAGGACTGAACCCAGGGGTGCTCTACCCGTGAGCGACACCCCCAGCTCTTTTTATTTTTTATCTTTAGACAGAGTTTCACTAAGTTGTCTAAGCTGGCCTTGAACTTTATTTCCATCCTCCTGCTTCAACCTCCCTAGTAGCTGGGATTACAGCTATGTACCACACCTGGCCATAAACATATTTTTAGTGATTTAACACTTTCAACATTCAAGTCTTGATTCTTCAGAGGGTGGGGGAGGGAATCAAAATGCAGTTCCTTATACAGTTCTCCAAAATAAATTCTGACTAGGTATCTGACCATCTCAGCTTCCCCAACTTATTAATGGCATTTCCATAAATACATATTATGTCATGACATACAGTAGGGATTGCTCTAGGGCCTCATATCACTGATTGGTGTTCCATCATCTATTAACATGATCCTGACTTAATAATTATAACTTTGTGACATACTTTACTGTCACAAGTAAGGTTAGCGCCCATCATTTTTTAAAATAAATTTCAGAATTCTTGCCTATTTATTCTTCTATTTGAACTTTACAATCACATTGTCAAATCTCAAAAGAAAACTCTTGCCAGGCTCAGTGATGCACACCTGTAGTTCCAGATACTTGGCAGGCTGATGCAGGAGGATTACTTGAGTCCAGTAGTTTAAGGCCACCTTTAACCCTATCTCCTAATAGAAAGAAAGAAAGGGAAATGGAAGAAAATTAGGAAACGCCTCTAGTATTCTGATTGGGGCTATACCTAAGGTGGGCTGCAGTGATGTGCCAATTGGGCTGTCCCCATTCCAGGTTAGGGTTTGTTTCTCTACTTATTCAAGCTATTCAACTGACAAGAAAGGAAAGAGAAAGGCTGGGTGTAGCTCAGTGGTACCATGCTTGCCTAGGGTTCGAGCCCAAGCACCATATAGGAAAAAATGGAAAAGTGAAATCTGAAGCTTTTTAGTTTTCTATACACGTCTTTCACATTTCTTTCTTTCTTATTGTTGTAGCTGGACATGATACCTTTATTTGTTTATTTTTATGTGGTACTGAGGATCGAATCCAGTGCCTCACAAGTGCAAGGCAAGTGCTCTACCACTGAGCCACAACCCCAGCCCTGTCTTTCACATTTCTGATCATAATACTTTTGTAACATTTTTAAATAGTATAAAAATAAAAAGTATAAAGTGAAACCAGCAAAACAAAACCAAATTGCATAGTTACACCCCTGAACTGGAGCACCCTTCAATACAACACCTTTTATTATACTCAACATGGCCCCACCTAACTGATAAGGCAACCTCTGCTGGGATACAGAGAGGAAAGACTTCTATTATATTCAGTACCAGGAATATGCCCCAAAGAATAATCCTACTCTGGCCTCTTCCCCCACCTGGGAAAAAAGGCAGGTTTAAATAGTCTAAAGTAAGATTGTATGTAAAGAATGAAAACTTTCACTGAAATGCAGATACCTGGCTTACAGGGGAAGTGAATCAACAGTTTTCTGGCCAGAGACCACTCGAAGAGTGAAGGCTCTAGAAATTGGCTACCAGAGATGCAAAAGAAATGGGTCATGGGTCAATGTTTCCAAGCTCCTATGAAGACTGGCAAGACACAAATTTGTTATTATCACCATCAGTCACTTCTGAGGCATTGCCAGCTACGTAACCTACTTTAAAGTCAGGGAAACCTGAAGCCATCTGATGCATCTCAAAGGGTAAGATAACACTCTCCAGGTAGCCAAGACCTATAAATAGGCTTCCATAGCTTCTCCCTTTTACAGAGAATTCAAGCAGCTTAGTCCAAATTCTATTCCAGTTCCAAAGGTCCAGAGCATTCCCCTTCCTAGAAAAGGAGATGTGAGCCCTAAAGAACCCAAGTGAGAGGTACCCAAAGTAAGGGGGGGGGGTCACACCAGCTGCCATTAGGCAAAAGAACAAATAGATAAACCTGTCACACCCCACTATGACCAGACTTCTGGCTTATCTCTGAGAAGGGCAGTTCAACAAAGCAAACAACTTTTTAATGCCCTCTTCACATCATCAAAATTCCAAAACAACATCTGTTCTCCCTTGCCTGCTACAGATGATCTCCCTCCCATGTGCTACTGTCATCCCAAACCTCTTCCTCTTTCATCAACTTAAAAAAAAACAGCAGAAGGAGATAAGTTTCAGTTATTATCCAATCCCAAAATTAACATCAGACCTTTGTATATTATTGACCCTGATGCACAGGCAATTCCTATCTTAACTGTCAATGCAAATGCATAAAGAGAAAAATATTTTTTTATAGCTGCATGTGAAGGTGAGAACACCTTTAGTTACTGGGGTGCTATGAAAATCAAGTGGAGGGGTAACTAATGGATCTCTCATTTACCCCAGCTTCAAAGGCCTCTTGGCAAAATAGACAAAAAGAAAATGAGAATGCCTAAGGCACAGATTATTAAGAAAAACAAACTACAGAAGTCAGCACACAAAGTAATAGACATTAGCCAGGCACAGTAGCCCACATGAATAATCCCAGCAATTTGGGAGCTGGAGTGGGAGGACTGCAAGTTTCAGGCCAGCCTCAGCAACTTAGTGAGACCCTCTTTTTAAAAAAGGGGTGGTGGAATGTAGCTCAGTTGTAAAGCAACCCTGGGTTCAATCTCCAGTACCACACACACCAAAAAAAGAGATAGGCATTTATCTTCTCCTAACTGAAATCCTGATATGCTGATGCAGCCAGGCCCTCCAGGAGTTTGTGGAACTGGGAAGACTAGACCAAGGTGGGAGGAGCTATCCTCCTTCTCTGTTTCCATAGACATTAGGGAACTATAAATTCTGCATGAGAGGAGGCAAGCAGAATAAAACATGAAGCCAACCTTTAAATGGATTTTTTGACTGTAGTTTCAGCAGCCTGTGTTGGCTATAAGAGTCGGCTGTGTTTTCTCAGCATAAGGAGGAGGACAATGCCTGACTTTGCTATAGTCAAAATCACAGACATTACAGAGGAAATCTGGTTTTGTCCACCATGCCTGTCCTGATGTCATGAAAAATCTATCAGATCTATCAGCAGAACCTTGGCCAGGCCCCCTTCATGGGTGGAAACACAGAGCATCTCCCAATTAGGGTGACTTCAGGCACAGGGCCAGCTTTTCTAATCAGAAAAACACTTTCAGAATCACCCTGTTACCTGCAGCCACAGGAGAGCAGGGAAAAGGATATTAATGTCCCCCAATGCAGTTCTGCAGCCTAGGCAGACCGCAGGTCTCTCTGAACTTCACTTTCTTTGGGAAGAAGAAAATAGATTTCACAGAGCTATGGTAAGAAAAAATGAAGTTGGAGGTTGAAGCAGACTGACTGCTCCATCTGGTACACAGAAGGGTCTCTGCTGAATGGATTTGCACAATCAGCTAGCCATACCTTCAGAGCTGTGACCCACTCACTATAAAGGGCACATTTAGAGGCCTTGAGGCACTACAGCCAATGTAGAAAGGGAACAATTTGGTGGGGTTGGGGGGTGGTGATAAACAAGATCCTTGGAGCTGGCCAGACACCCTGTAAGATCTCACACTTTAACAAAAACACAAAAGATTGCAGCCAGTATGGGCAGCACAGAGCAAGTTGTCCTTCCAGCATCAGCCCCACTACAGAAGAGCCACTGCACAGGAGCAGCAAAGGGTGGAGTTGGGGATTTCCCAGTACCCACACCCCCTACATCCTGTCCTAGCTCCCTGGGTGAAGAAAGAAATGCTGCAGAGGGACTGATGGCCTTCACCCTTAGCTAGGAGGCCCTCTGCCCCAGCCTTGATTAATTAGTTAGGCTAGAGAGCTGGAAACCTGGAAGGAGCCAAAGGGAGGGTGCTGGGCCACGCTGCCTACTGGAGAGTGCATTAGGAGGCAGTGGACCAGCTCCATGGACTCAGGTACTTGGTCATGTAGTCACAGCTCTTTCAGTCTGACAATCCACAGAAACAAAGAAGAATGAAATAGCTGGGCGCAGTGGTGCACAACTGTAATCCAGTGATTCAGAGGCTGAGGTAGGAGGATCCCAAGTGAGATGGCCAGGCTTAGCGTCTTAGGGAGACCCTCAGCAACTTAGCGAGACTCTGTCTCAAAATAAAAACCAAAAAGGGCTGAGGATGTCACTTAGTGGTAAAGCACCCCTGAGCTCAAAATCCAGCACCAAAAAAATAAATGAAATGTATGGTGGCACACTCCTGCAATCCCAGAGACTCAGGAGACTGAAGGCGCAGAATCAAAAATTTGAGGCTAGCCTGGTGGCTTAGTAAGATCTGGTCTCCAAAAAACAAAAATGCCTGGGTATATAGCTCAGTGATAGAGTGCCTAGTACGTGCAAGATCCTAGGTTCGATTCTTGGTACCAAAAAATAGAATAAGATAAAAATCACAATAATAAAATAAGAGGGCTGGAGTTGTGGCTCAGCGGTAGAGTGCTTGCCTAGCATGTGTGAGGCCCTGAGTTCAATCTTCAGCACCACATAAAAATAAACAAATAAAGTAAAGGTATTTATTAGATTAATATGTGTTTTTGATGAATGAAGGGGAAAAAAGAAAAGAGCCTGCACCTGCATCTTGCTTCCATCACCAGAGATCAAAGCATCCTACTGTAAGGAGGTGATCTTCTACAGGCCAGGAAATGAAGCATTCTAGCACTACCCAACCAGAGCCTGCAAAGTACCAGCTTAACACTGAGGCCCAGGTAACAAAGTGAGTCCCTGGGCCCTGCCCTAGAACCCCACAAGCTAATGGGAATGACAGAAATGGCCGAGTGAGTTCAGGCCTACAGGGATCAAGTGCAGGGAAACACAAAGGAAGGAAATTTAATGGTGCCTGCCTCCAAAAGGATGCCTCACCTGTCTCCAGGTTGGTCAGGGCTGACCAGAGAAGGGGATACAGAGGAAGGGCTCCTTGTAAAAGGAAGAAGCCCCTTCTCCAGACATGAACAGCCTCAGCTCCTGTGCTCTTCTTCCCTCCTTCCCCTATCAGCACCATAAATGGGTCCTTAGTTTTGAAGAAAGGAGTTAAGATAACAGCACCTGAATGCTGAGTGCCAAGGGTCAAAGTCTGTACCTTGCTGCTGTGTCCCCTGCTAGTGGAAGAACAGGTGCCAGTCAAGTTATTGGAAAAAGAAGAAGGTTATGGAAAGTCTGCTGTCCACATCTTACATTTAGACAAAGGGTAATTTCCTGAATCTATGGTCCAAAAGGATGATGGAACAGGAGGAAGAGTTCACCTGTCATGCCAGTGTTTGAAGTGAAGCAGAAAGAGAAAAGCGGTGGGGCAGGAGAAAACAAGAGGGGAAAGAAGGGCTCATAAAAGGGATATTGTGGAGAGATGTCTTTTCTCAACTGTTGTTGGTTTGATGATAAAAAAGTGAAAATCTGCAGAATGCGGTTTCACATACCTGAATCCCAGCAGCTCCAGAGGCTGAGGAAGGAGGTCTAAAACATCTCTCTACAGGGAGATCTGGCAGTTCATACTGAATCAAATGACTAAAGTAAGCATCACTGACAGTGGGGCAACCTGACATTAGACACTCATGAAGCACCCAACAAAAATGGTTAGGCCAAATCACATGTGGTTTATAGGACATGCAGAGGACAGGCACACAGGTTAAACACCCTAACAGAAAAACAAATGAAGAATGTGGGACAGTCTTCACACCCAGATCAGTCCCTTTAAAAGGTCAATGCATACCAGGTGTGGTGGGACATGCCTGTAATTCTAGTGATTTGAGAGACTGAGGCAGGATTCCAGGTTTGAGGCCAGCCTAGGTAACTTGTTAAGACCCTGTCTCAAAAATTTAAAAGGGGAAGACTAAAGGTGTAGCACCAAAGTAGAGTATCCTGAGTTCATCCCAGGTACCCCCCCACACACACACACACAAAAAGTCACTGCAGGAGGAAAAGGAGAAGGATTATACTAGATTAAAAGACTAAAAAGATGAAAACCAAATACAAGTATAGGCCTGAATTAGGTCCTGATTCATAAAAATTAATTACAAAGGACATTTTGAGAAAAACCAGAAAACTTCATGTAGTCTGTATATTTAGGAATAAAATGTCATAAAAGTCTGCAACTTATTTTGTTGAACCATCCGAAAGCAAGAGATATAGATACAGAAAGTGTGATAAAAGCCAATAAAGGGAGGTTGGAGGGGGGACTGTAATGATGGTGGTGGTTGCATTATTTAAACTTCTCTGTTTAAAATCTTTTATAATAAAAATCTGAAAGAAAAAAAAAACTGGGGGGGGGAAAAAAGCCCATGCTCAATTTTTTTTTTTTTTTTTTTTAAGGAATAAAACAGGGGCTGGGGATATGGCTCATGCAGTAGCGCGCTCGCCTGGCATGCGTGGGGTGCTGGGTTCGATCCTCAGCACCACATACAAATAAAATAAAGATGTTGTGTCCACCGAAAACTAAAAAATAAATATTAAAAAATTCTCTCTGTCTCAAAAAAAAAAAAAAGGAACAAAACAGGTTGGGGTATGGCTCAAGGGCTTTCAGGGAAACTCAAAAATATATAATAAATGGTCAAACTTTAGAAACAAAGGAATCACTACAGATCAAAGAAATAAATCTCAAAACACTGGTGATACCAATTGTGACTATCAGATTCACAAAGATCTTTAAAAGCAGGGTAATACTAGCACACAGTTTAAAAAAACAAAACTGGGAAACACTTTCACCATTTCTCTAGAAGGTAAATATACATTCGCATATGACTCAGCATTTAATCAAAAGAAATAAAACCTTTTTCTTTTTCTCCCCCAATCCCTTTATGTTTTATTCTATTTTCCTACAGTCTAATTGCCCAGGCTGGCCTCGAACTTTGATCCTTCTGCCTCAGCTTCCAGAGCAGCTGGGATTACAGGTGTGTGCCACTGTGAAAACTGTATGTCTACAAGACTTGCAGATGAATGTTCTGAGCAGTTTTATTCATTATATAGTTGAAAACAATAAAACTGAATAGAAGCCAGAAGTCCTATCAACTGGTGAATGGATGAAACAGTGTGACGTACAGTGGAATGTCTGCTGAGCCCAGAACAACTTGGATCAATCTTCAAACATGCTAACAAAAGAAGCCAGAAAAGCGCACCCTACACATTATATAAAACCATCCCTGATAGGCACTCAGTGGGAGAGGCGAGCTTCTCCTGGGAAGGACTCAAGGAACCTGCCAGTGCTATATCTTGATTCTGTATCTCTGTGGTGGAAGGGGTTACTGGGGATTGAACCCAGGGCACTCAACCACTGAACTGTATCTTCAGCTCTTTTTAAAAATTTATTTTGAGATAGGGCAGGGGATAAAAAGGCATAGTGGGGATGTGGCTTAATTATAGAGTATCCCTGGGTTCAATTTCCAGTACTGCAAAAAGAATTAATTTATTAAAAATTTGCCAGGCACCATGGTGCACGAGACAGGAGGAACTCAAGTTCAAAGCCAGCCTCAGCAACTTAGTAATAAGAGGCCCTAAGCAACTCAATAAGACCCTGTCTCTACTTAAAGTATAAAAAAGGGCCAGGGATGTGGCTCAGTGGTTAAGTGCCAAAAAAAGAAAAAGAAAAAGAAAAAGAAAAAGAAATGCTGCACTCCTTAGCTATCACTAAGAAACTACTAATCCATTCTGTCTTCATATGTATGTCCATTCTGGATGATGTGCGTAACTGGAATTGTACTATGTGACTTTTTGTGACTAGTTTTTCCTCTTATTATACTGTTTTTGAGGTTCTCTCACATTAAAGCATGTCAGTACTTCATTCACTTTCATGATGGAATAATACTCCATTGCTTAGATTCACAACATTTTGTTTACCATTCAACAGTTGAAGGACATTGAGTTTATTTCTAACTTTTTCTCATTATGAATAAAGCTTCTATGAAAATTCATGAACAAGTTTTTGCACGGACATATGTTTTCATTTCTCTGAAATGAAACTGCTGAATCATAGGGTAATTCTATGTTTCACTTTTTTGAGGAACTGCCAGACAGCACAGCCACTGCACCAGTTTACATTCCCCTCAGCAGTGTCAGCAGTGCAGAGTGCTCAAACCTCCATGTGCTCACCAATGCAGACCATGGCCTAGTGAGCAGAAAGTGGGACCTCACTGTAGTTCTGATTTGTATTTTCCTAATGATGAACAAGCTCAATATATTTCCACATGCTTCTGGTCATTTGTGTGTCTTTGGAAAAATATCTCTTCAATCCTTAGCTCAATCTGTACATTAGGATTTCTAAATTTTTGAGTTGTAAATCTCTTTATATATTCACATATGCATCCTTTACTAGATATATGATTTGCAAAAATTTTTTATTCTGGGAGTTCTTTTCTAATTGGTACAATTTTTGAAACCTGCTCTAATAATATGTATCAAAGATTTCAGCCAGGTGTGGTGCCTCACACCTGTGATCTTAGCTACTCAGGAGGCTAAGGCAGGAGGACTCCTTGAGCCCAGGAATTCAAGGCCAGTTTTGGGAACATTTTGAGATTCTTGTCTCAAAAGAATAAAAATAAAAAATAAAGAAGTGTAATGATAAAAGGTATAAACAAGGTTATTCATTCTATGTAAACTGAATTCCAACCCTTACCTCACATCATATACAAAAATTAACTTAAAACGAACCTAAATATAAGAACTAAAAGTATAAGGTTCCTAGAGGCAGAGGGTATAGCTCAGTGATAGAGCTCTTGCTTAGTATGAGTATTTGCCTAGCATGTTCAAGGCCCTGGGTTCAATCCCCAGCATCACAAAAAATCTTCCTGAAGAAAACAGACAAGAAAATCTTAGAAGCCTTGGGTTTGGCAAATATTTTGTTAATAGAGCACAAAAACGATTAATTATAAAAGACATACTGTAACTGGTTTTTAAAAACCTCTGCTCTACAAAAAACTACTGAAGCCAGGCACACCGGCGCATGCCTATAATTCCAGCAACTCAGAAGGCTGAGACAGGAGGATCACAAGTTCAAGGCCAGCCTCAACAAGTTAGTGAGACCCTGTCTCAAAAAGTAAGAAAAGGACTAGTGGTAAAGTGCCCCAGGTCAATCTCCCTCCACCAAAAAAAACAAACAAACAAACAAAAAAAAAAACCAAAAATGATAGTGTGAGTCTACTTTACCTACATGGGCACAGAGAAAAGTTAAAAGGACAGTAACATAACGGAACCCCCAACTGTAGTATTTCAAAGGATTCTGTCCTTTATTTCTGTCTTTAGGGAAGTATGCATTCCCCATTTGACAATAAACGTGCATCTCCAAGTAATGAGGAGAGTGGTAAGGGAAGAACCTACATAAAAGAATTTCCACTTGGGGGCTGGGGTTATAGTTCAGTGGTAGAGCACTTGCTTGGCATGTGTGAAGTACAGGGTTTGATTCTCAGCACTGCATATATATAAATAAAGATCCATTGACAACTAAAAATAAATAAATAAATAAATAAGAATTTCCACTTGGAAAGGGGAAAAGTCAATGTTCATCTCACATTTAACATAAAGTAAAATTCAACTAACCAGGACACACAGTTTGCCCTGTTGACTGGATTTTTTTTTTTTTTTTTTTAAACTTGGAACATTTGAGAAATGAGAACACACTGTAATTTTCTTTTCTTTTTTCTTTTTTTGTGGCACCAGTGATTAAACCCAGGGGCACTTAACCACTGAGCTACATCGCTAGCCTTTTTTATTTTGAAATAGGGTCTTGCCAAGTTGCTGAGGCTGAACTTGTGATCCTCCTGCCTCAGAATACTGAACTGCTGGGATTGCAGGCATGCACCACCATGCTCAGCTGTAATTTTCTTAAGAATCTCATATCTTATAGCCTTTCCCAGATCTGCAGATCATTTCTATCATACATACTAGTTAATTTGACCAACACTTTTATGACATAACTGGGTAATTACAGCTTCAGAGTATTCCAGAAAAGAAGTTCATACACAGAACATTCTCTTACAACTACCTGGAACTCAATTAACTATCTAGGAGTGAGTAAAAATAATTCCAGATGGATGAGAAACTTCTGTGCACTAGATTCAGAGGACAGTCTCCAAACCCTAAGTTAATTACTCTTATTTTACACTCAATTTAACAAGTTATACAAACCAATAGAAAATGGAAGATCTGGCTGGCAAGGTGGTACACGCCTGTAATCCCAGTGTTTTGGGAGGCTGAGACAGGAGGATTACAGGTTCAATGCCAGCTTCAACAACTTAGCAATATCCTAACTCAAAATAAAAAAAGGAGTTTGGGTGTAGCTCAGTGGCAAAATGCCCTTGGTTCAAGCCCCAGCACGTGAGACAAAAGGGCAGGTCAGCAGTGAACCCCCTGCAGAACCTGAGGAGCTGACAGCCTGGAGGGGACAGTCATTAAAGATTCGAAAACCAGGAGCTTATCCATTCCTAAATTCTTGTGTTCTCCTCAAATAGAATCATGGAGGTGCTTTCCAAGTCTCTCTGAATAAGAACTAGCCCTGGGGAGGTCACTGTATAGGCACCCTTCCACTGGGCTCTGTCACCATGCACTACTGTCTCCTTTCACTCCCACAACCCAATCTATGAGAAAAAGAACTTTGACTTAGCTCTCTGACACAAAAGTTTTAAATTTCTTTTTCTTCCCCCCCGCCCCCACTCTGTTACTTAAGGTCTCACTAAGTTGCTGAGTCTGGCCTTGAACTTGTGATCCTCCTGCCTCAGCCTCCAGCCACTGGGATTACAGGTATGTGCCACTGAACCTGGTTTACCTTCTAAACTCTTAAGATGTCATATTGTAACCACACTGCACAGAAATGAAGTTCTTGAAAAGGGAATCTCAATCTCACTATAAACACCTTCCTCTGTGAGCCACCTCAACCCCAGGAGAGTTCCTGATGTCCTTTCCCTTCAGGAGCAGGAGTTCCAGAGACATCTGGATGTCATAATTTGACCCCACAAATAGGACATTGCACTGAGGGGTGAGACAGTGAGTCGATGCATTGAAGTTAGCTTTGGAAACCAAAATACTGAGTCTCCACTCCTATCCTTGAAGGAGCTCAGCCAAACCTTCTGCTCTTGCTGATTACC
Organism: Callospermophilus lateralis; assembly: GCF_048772815.1. NCBI lineage: Eukaryota > Metazoa > Chordata > Mammalia > Rodentia > Sciuridae > Callospermophilus > Callospermophilus lateralis. The sequence goes on along the minus strand of NC_135305.1, from coordinate 157,974,131 downwards.
TCTATAACTTGAAACGTCATACACAAGATAGGGCAGACACCAGGCCTGAAGGGTCAGTTGAGAGGTCAGCCTTGGCAGCAACAACAGCAAGCAGGCAGCCTGGCCAAAGCAGGTAGTCTGTGTATGGAGCAGGCTAAGGCCACCAGAAGTGCTGTGATTCCTGGAAACTATGCTGAAAGGGCCTTACCAAGAGGTAACATGGGCTGCAGCCCTGGAGTCCAGGATGGTCCTGGGATGCCACTGGAGCAGGAGACAGCTGCCTACTCAAATCTGCTGTTGCTGTGACCAGGGACAGCAAAGGGAAGATGTTTCTCCCCTCCGGAGCAGCAGAGGTAGAAGGAAAGAGGAGCCAGTGTCAGGACACTAGTGCAACTCAAACCAAAGCAACTGACACTTTATTCAAAACAATGGTGGCTTTGTCAGGAGATTGCAACAGCCCAAGAAGAGCCAGTTGAAAAACTTGCCCTCCCCACCTAATTTCTACCCTCCGGTCCTCATAACTTTGAGATATCATGTTAAAAAGAAGGAAAAGGGCCAGGCATGGAGGTGCATGCCTGGAATCCTAAACAACTCAGGAGGCTGAGGCAGGAGGATCACAAGTTCAAGGCCAGACTCAGCAACTTAGTGAGTCCCTAAGCAACTTAATGAGACTACACCTATAATCCCAACAGCTTGGGAGACTGAGGCAGGAGTATTGAGTTCAAAGCCAGCCATAGCAATTTAGTGAGACTCTAAGAAACTCAGTGAGGCCCTGCTTCTAAATAAAATACAAAAAAGGGCTGGGGATGCGGTTCAGTGGTTTAGTGCTCCTGGGTTCAATCCCCACAACCAAAAAAAAAAAAAAGCTGGGGATGTAGCTCAGTGGTTAAGTGCCTCTGGGTTCAACCCCTAGTACCAAAAAGAAAAAGAAGATAAAGAAATTATACATTTAAATCAACATCAGCCAATGTATGTGATGCAGGAGAAGGTCACCGGCTGCCCTTCAGAGACAACACATCACTGGAGCTGCCTATTGTGCAGCAGGGATACCTACCCAGGAGCCAGGGCTCCCAGAACATGTCTAAATCTTACTGATGAATTTCCAGTGATCCCAGCCAACAAAGAACAAAGGGCTGAAACATCAAGTTTTCTACAGTGCTGCAGTGTCGGGTTCCAGTCACTTGGGAGGGAAGTATCAAGATCTTGATGTGAGTTGAGATGGCTACCCCCTATCTCTGCAAGACCCTCAAAGCAGCTACCCCAGGGTCCTCTAGGACAGGAAACAGTACATTCCCTCTGCAGAAGAACTGGAGGCTCGGGAAAGAACAAGTTACAGTATTTCTCACACCACACCCTGCCCTCCTCACTTCATCTTTATTCTCCAATTGGGGCAATCTCCTGCACTCCACAAACACACCCAGAGCTCCAAGGAGCCAGCAGCAGGCACAATAACAAAGATAAGCAAACAAACTTATCAGGTGAAAAGCAGCTGGCTACACACAGGCTACACCAGCCAGCTCCACTGTAACCTATACTCTGGTAAGCTACTGAGAAGGATATGGAGGGGGCCTAGCAGAGCACAGGTAAGCTCTACCTGCTTACTGGCTCTCAACTACTGTACAAGGATAATGCCAAGGACAAGCCAGAGCTGAGCTGATAACCAGGCTCTTTGCTGCTGTGAAAGCAGGCTCTCCTATGGGCACCACCTCTGCCAAGGTTTCGCAGTAGGAAAACAACATGAATTCTAAAACTAACAGGAAGCCTGGGGATATAGCTCAGCAGCACAGCATGTGGTTATTAAGTATGAAGACCTGGATTTGGGCCCCAGCAAACCATAAAAAACAAAAACCAAAACAAGAAGAACACCACCAAAATATACTCACCATGCCAAAACAAAAAAAAAAAAAATGGAAACAGTTGGTCCTTGGGCTGGGGATGTGGCTCAAGCGGTAGCGCGCTCGCCTGGCATGCGTGCGGCCCAGGTTCGATCCTCAGCACCACATACAAGCAAAGATGTTGTGTCCGCTGACAACTAAAAAATAAATATTAAAATTCTCTAAAAAAAAAAAAAAGAAACATTTGGTCCAATGGACAGTTGACTACCCTGAAAGAACAGGGAGCTAGGAGCCTGACCCACTGGTTCCTCAGTAAGGGGTCTGAGCAAGAATGCAAAAGGTTGACACAGGGCCGGGTTTGTGGCTCAGTGGTAGAGCACTCGCTTAGCATGGGCAAGGCCCTGGGTTTGAGCCTCAGCACCACATAAAAAGAAATAAGTAAAATAAAGATATTTAAAAAAAAAAAAAAAAAGATTGACACAGATACCCAGGCTTCCAGGCCTCTGTGCTGGGACCCCACTTCTACACAGGGCAGGCAAAACATAATCAAATTCCTTGTATCTTCAATCACCAGCCCCTCACCCCGCAATCAGCTGACACTGCAGGAGATGAGACAGCCCCTCAAGTGACGAAGGCTGCCAAAAGCAGAGATCAGTCTGCATCTCAGAACACCACCTGACAGAAAATATTTAAACGACGACGTTTCAGAGTGAGTTAGCCCTTCCTCCCACAGCCCTCCCACAGCCTAGGCCTAAATCGCAGGAACACACATCCACAGCACTCACCATTGCGAGAGCTCACCACTGAGCATTGGTGCTGAGCATTCCTCTGGAATCAAGCCCTTTAGAAGCCCTCACCCTCCTTACTTCTGTAACAACAAAAGGCCAAGGGACAGGCTTTCACTGCCAGCACCACTGTGATCACTGCCTCAGGGGTCTGACAGCTGCAAAACACACAAGACTCCTACTGGCTACCAACTATCCTCTGCCCCCTGCTCCTCTGCAGGGACACACATGAAAACACAGACAGCTTTCAAATAAGCAGCCCAGGGTGCCAGAAGAAGGCCACCATTCAGCTGTCTAGCCCCTCACCACCATCCCCATACACACCTACCTGCCTGATGAGGGTGGGCTGGTGTGACAGTGTGGAAGGTGCCTGGTGTGGCAGTATGAGGTACTGCCTCTTTTCCAAGAGTCCTAAAATGTTCTCAGGGTAAATGATTCTGTCAGAAAGGAGGAGGAGGCAGAGGGACCCTTTGGACAAAGGAGCCAACCTGAGGTATGCAAACAGAACTGGGGCCCAGAAACCTGAGGTTACAAAAATACCATGGAAATAATGCTCAAGGGTCAACAGAGGGATTAAGTAAATCATCCACACAATGAGATACTATTCAGCAACTAAAAACAATGCAGATGAATATTTTGGAACTTGAAAGATGTTCACAATCTCTTAAATGGAAAACAAAATATACTCACCATGCCAAAAAAAATTTTAAAACAAGGTTTGGAAGGATAAACACTAGGAAATTGACAAGTTATCTCTGGATGTTGTGATTTTTCTTTTTCTTTTAGCTTTATTGAATTTTCTAATTTTCTATAATAAAAATGCAGTTTAAAAGGAAAGGTTCATTTTATTTTTAATGTTAAAAAATACTGTGGACATAGAGAAATAATGACAAATAAAATCTCGAAGGAAGCTTGGAAAGCACAGTCAAACTCTAAAAAGTAAGGATCTAAGCTTAGCAGGATTCACCAATTTATCAGTGAACAGCAGAGGAAACATTGTATCTCCAATAAATACAAACTCCATTTTAATCTGGTTTAGAAGCAGAAGTAGTGCATTTATGACCATAAGGGTATCTGCCAACACCTTTATAAATCACATCAAAAAGAGAGAGGGGCTGGGGTTGTGGCTCAGCAGTAGAGCGCTTGCCTAGCACGTGTGAGGCACTGAGTTTGATCCTCAGCATCACAGAAAGATAAATAGATAAATAAACAAATATTTTGTATCCATCTACAACTTTAAAAATACTTTTAAAAAAAGAGAGAGAAACAGAGGAAGAATTTGGTGACTATACAAGTGAGTATGTGTAGGTAAGAGGAAGCTCTTAATGACACCCACTATTAAGCCAACACACACACACATACACAGACACACACACACACGCAGTAATAAAATGAGTAGGTTACAAACTTCAAACAGGAGGCAAGAGGCCCACTCAATCCAGAAGCTATAATTTTGTTTGAACTGTAACCAAATCAACTGCTTCAAGTCCAACTTTTTGCCATCCTCCCCAATCTCAGAATCACCCTATGAAAACAGCACCATTCTAGTCAAGTATGATGGTAAGGTTGAGGCTTAATAGTTTAAAAAGGAATGTAAGGCTAAGATTAACTTAGAGTACAAGATTTTCACAAAGCCAGAATAAACCCCCCATCTCTAGGACAAGATCATTTAGAACCCAGGCGCTCCTCCTAATAAAGAGCCACTGTCTCTGAGGACTTCAGTACAGATGGGCATAGTGGCCCATCTCTAATCCCAGCTACTTAGGAGGCTGAGATAGGAGGATCTTGACTTTGAGGCCAGTCTGGGCAACACAGTGAAACCCAGTCTAAAAATAAAAAATAAAAAGGGCTAGGGATTAGTTCAGTGCTAGAGCACCCCTGGGTTCAAACCCCAGTACCAGGGGTGGGGGGATGATTATGGTCCTGTAAACAAAGCTGAAGGTACACATAGCAGTGGCAATACCTAAAAAACTGTCCTTGTACCAGAGCTGGCTCATGGCACACTGTCTTTATCTCTCTTTTGTTTTCCACTTTCCACATTTCACTACCGCCATCTCTCAGGCCAGCCTTGCTTTACACTAGATCCAACCTTAAATTGTACCAAATCAAATTTAAAAGTAGAGTTCACATAAAAATCCAGATTTCCGGAGCTCAGTGGTAGAGTGTGTGCCATGCCCTGAGTTTAATCTCCAGAACCCCTCATGCCCCCAAATCAAGATTACTTCCAGCTTTTCAAATATGAAGATGTTCTAACACTGGGCTCAAAATACCAAGAATCACCTGGAGGTGGGTGATGGATGCCCTCTGGGGCAAACTCTGCCTTGCCCCACAGGTCACTCTCTAGTGCCTTTCCAGTGCTGAGGCCAAGCCAAACAGTTTAAAACTCATATGGTTTTCATAGTAAGTATTTCTCTATAACTGTGACTTTATCAAAAATAGGAAAATAAAATATATAAAAGGTCCTCTTGGACTTACAGATGGCCCATTTTATTTCCTGGTCTTTATGGGGATTTACGTGTAATCCTGACCCAGATAAAGCAATGTTAAGAGGAGAAAGGTCTTAACAGGAAAACTTTACAGAGGGTAATTTGGCAAGTTCTAGTGCACATGTAGAAAACAATTCCAAGCCACTTTTGATCTATAGGGAAAGTCTCAAAGAAGGTCACTTTCCCGATGATTCCTCCCTTTCATGTATGAAGTAAAGATACAGAATCATGGTTCCATACATGGACATAGTTAGGATTCTTAAGACCATCTGATCCTGCACTTTCCAAGTCACATTCCCTAAAAATAATGTGGAAAGTCTAAATTGTTTCAATATTAAAAAAACAAACAAACAACAACAAAAAAAACCACAGCTCTGTTAAGATATAATTTACATACCATAAACTTCACCCTTTATCATTTACATACCATAAACTTCAAACTTTAAAAGTGTTCAATAGCTTTTGGTATATTCACACCATTGCCACTCTAATTTTACAACATTTTCAACATTTCCTTAAAAATATGTACCCTTACTGTGTCCAGTGGCACATTCCTACAATCCCAGCAACTTGGGTGACTGAGGCAGGAGGATCACTAGTTCAAGGCCAGCCTCTGCTACTTAGTAAGACCTTAAGGAACTCAGTGAGGCCCTGTCTCAAAATAAAAAACAAAAAGGGATGGGGATGCAGCTCAGTGGTAAAGCATCCTCAGTATCCAAAAAAGAAAAGGAAAAAAAGTATCTAGGGATCCAGGGGATGGGGACGTAGGTCAGAGGTAGAGTGCTTGCCTGCTTGCCTTATATGTACAAGACCTAGGGTTCAATATCCAACACCATAAAATTGTAACAAAACAAAAATATTAACAGGGACTAACCATTCTCTCCTCTCTTAAGCCCCCAGTAACCACTTTCCATTTCTGTTGATTTTCCTACTCTAGACAGTTCATATCAATGGGATCACAATATGTAGTCCTTTTGTGTCTGGCTTCCTTCACTCCCCATAATGTTCAAGGTTCATCCATGTTGTAGCCATGTATCAGAGCTTCACTTCAAGTTGTTTTCAATTGTTTTGTTTTTTGCTTTTGTTTTAGTTTTTGTGGTGCTGGGGATCCATCCCAGGGCCTCCTGCATGCTACCCAAGTGCTCTACCACTGAGCTACAGTTCCCAACCTTGGATTTTTTTTTCATTCTTTTTTTTTTTTTTTGGCAGGGGGGGGGGTACCAGGGATTGAAATCAGGGGTACTCAACCACTGAGCCACATCCCAGCCCTTTTTTTGTATTTTATTTAGAGACAGGGTTTCACTGAGTTGCTTAGCACCTCACTTTTGCTGAGGCTAGCTTTGAACTCTCAATCCTCCTGCCTCAGTCTCCTGAGCCGCTGGGATTACAGGCCTGCACCACCACACCCAGCTAAATATTTTTAAAGTATATATTTCTTTGATCAAGTCACAATGGACATTCATTAAAATATGAAGCTTTTTTCATTTTCTCTAACATGTTATGAACATTTTCAAACATACTGGAAAGTTGAAAGAATTATCCAATGAACACTCATGTAACCACCACCTGGATTCTGTGTTAACATTCTTTTTTTTTTTTTTTTTTTTTAAAGAGAGAGAGAGAGAGAAGAGAGAGAGGGAATTTTTTAATATTTATTTTTCAGTTGTCGGTGGACAAAACATCTTTATTTTATGTTGTGCTGAGGATCGAACCCAGCACCCTGCGCATGCCAGGCGAGCACATTACCGCTTGAGCCACATCCCCAGCCCCTCTATGTTAACATTCTGACATACTTCCTTCATCACAATCCATCAGTCCTTGCATCAATCCATATTATTTTATTTAAGCAGTGGTTCTCAAAGGGTACCTAAGACCCTTCTAGGAGCCCACGATATCAAAACTATTTTATTTTTATTTTTATCAGTTGCTGATGGACATTTTATTTTACTTATTTATATGTGGTACTGAGAATCAAACCCAGTGCCTCACACATGCTAGGCAAACTTTCTACCAATGAGCCACAACCCCAGCCCCCTCAAAACTATTTTCAAAGTAATACTAAGAAGTTCTTTGTCTTTAATGCTCATTCACTGCAGAGTATGCGGTACAGCTTTCCAGACAAGTAGTTGCAGTTTGCTTGAGATTTTTTTGGTACTGAGGATTGAACCCAGGGTTCCTACCACTGAGCCACATCTTCAGGCCTTTTTATAAAGTTCCTTAGGGTTTCACTAAATTACTTAGGCTGGCCTCAAATCCGCCTGCCTCAGCCTCTGGAGCTATTGGGATTATAGGTGTGTGTCACCATGCCTGGCTAATGAGTTTTTTTTTAAGTGCTTAATAAATAGTTTAAATTTTTCTCAGAGTTGGTTTTTAATATGGTTATATATAGATATAACCTTCCAGCCATGGTAGTGCAGACCTACATTCTCAGCTGCTCAAGAGACTGAGGGAGGAAGACTGCAAGATTGAGACCAGCTTCAGCAATTGCAGTAATTATTTAAAAATAAAAAGGACTGGAGATGCAGGTCGGTGGTAAAACATCCTGGAGTCAATCCTCAATACCAAAAGAAAAAGAAAAAGATATAGCCCACATATACAAAAAGAGTAAAGCAGTCCCAAGACCAAAAAGTTTGTGAGACACTAATTTAAAGCATTTCAGAGTAGAACGTAGACAGAGTACATCATCACTTCATCCCTAACATCTTAGCATGCATAACACCAACTACAGTTTGATATTTGTCCCTGGTTTTTGGTTTTAGTAGGAACTGCATAGAATAAAATGCACAAGTCTTTCATTATTTCTGGTGTAAGGTATTGAGCCCAGGGCCTCATGCATGCCTTTTGAATTTTGTACTTATTTATTTGTTTTTATTCTCATTTTGGCAATGGGGCTTGAGCCCAGAAGCACTTTATCATGGAGCCACATCCCCAATCCTTTATTTTTTGAGACAGGATCTTACTAAGTTACTCTTTTTTTATGAGCTGTAAAGTCTTCACTATTACCCAAATGGGATTCTGCATACTCTGTCTGAGAATCAAAGGCTAACAACAAGGAATCTGGTTTCTATATTCCTATACATAACCACACCCATCTGAGTTAAAAAAAAAAAAAAATTCAGGATTTATGATCACAGGATAAAAACCCTTCTGTTCAGAAGGCAAGTTTCAAACCCCAAAGCCCCACCACCCATCCAATCATCCAATGTCCTGCTCAGGAGGCACATCAAAGGGAAGAGGACAAGATGGTACAGCATGGCCAGAAGACGGAACCCAGGTGCATGGACCTGGGCCTCCCACACTGACAGCCCCTCTCATCCTTTGTCATACCTTGTCACACAGCCCAAGTCCCAGCTGTCAGGAAAGTCTTGGGCAACAAAGTTTTCTGCATTGAGGTGTCCTCAGCACAAATATACCAGCCACACAATGCAGGCTCCTTATTTTAGTAATGGCTCCAGAAGCTCAGGCCCCAAAATGCCCAGTCATCACTGACTCCTTGCTTTTCTTCGCCCCCCCCCAGGTCCAATTCACCAGCAAATCCAAAGACCACCTAGAGTCCATCCACTTCCTACCACTCCACCTGACACGGAGTGTGGCAGAACTCAGATCGGCCTCCAACTGGGATCCTTGCTTCTCTGGCCCCCTAGAGACTACTCTACTAGTTTCCTGTGAACTAATCTACAGATAAGCCATCATGAGCTGCTCGATGAAGACAAATTAATATTCCCAGCACAATGAGAAATGTGCTAACTCCCCACCACAACCAACAAGTTCCCTTGCCTTCTCAGGTTTTCTCCTACATCCCACCTGCCCTCAACCTCATCATGCTGGCCTTCTTTCTAACCTGGGCTGCTTCCTTCCATGCCTGCTTCCTACTTGCCACACATGTTTTGGTTTAATCTGAAATGTCACCTCTTCAGAAGTCTTTTCCAAGCAGCCCAAAGTATCTGCCCACTCTCCCTGCACTCATTACTTCTATCCTTCATTTTGTTTTATGGTCTTGGCTGCATTCAGAATATCAAGATCTGATTTGCTGACTGACTCTCCCACTAGAGTGGAAGTTCCATGAGGGGAGATGATAAATCTGTCTTGTCTACTACTGTGTCCCCAACAGCTGACCTGTGCCTGGAACACAAGAGGCCCAATGAATACTTGTTGGGGGAATAAGCATTTGAGCTTGGGGCAGCTAAGCCAAGACCACAACCAAATTCATGCTGTGGCCTGTGAGGTTCTGCTCAGAGAAAGAGCCAGTCAGCCTCCCTCAAATGTCTGAATTGGAGTCTACAGGGCTAATTTAATTAGACAACTGGCAAAGAGCACTAGTAATAACAGGAAACTCTGAGTGAGGTCCACATGTGAAAACACAGGCTCTAGGGAGCTTAAGGTGGCAGACATGGAAGCTCCCATAAGCAGAAGAGCGGAGAGAAGAAACAGCATCAGGTGAGAATGCCAACAGGCAGCAGGAATGACATCACCAAGGAAAGTGGTGCCTACGAGGAGGCGAGGACTGCATGGTGGTCCATCAGCAAAGAGGGGCATCACCCCTGCTGACCACTAAGGCTGCCAGGGACCAGCACCAGTCTCCGCTGCCCTCCAGTAGTTCTCACATTAAACCCAGGGGTGCTTTATCACTAAGCTACATCCCCAGCCCTTTTTTTTTGGGGGGGGGGGGGGGCGGGCGGGAAAGGGTCTTGCTAAATTGTGGAGGCTGGCTTTGAACTTGCAATCCTCTTGCCTCAGTCTCCCAAATTGCTGGGATTACAGGCGTGTGCCACTGTGCCCAGCCTGATCCTTTCAATAAACCCCTATCCTATAGGCACACAGCCCAAAGAGACCCGTCTAAACCCAGTCCTGGGACCTGGAATTCTAACCATAGATGAGGGATCTCCAACAAAAGACAGAAAAGAATCACTGGAGACACAAGACTTCTAGACTGCACATTTTATACCTAAGAGTTTATTCAATTTCCAGGAAGGGGCTGGGTGTCATGGCACATGCCTACAATCCCAGCAACTTGGAAGGATGAAGCAGGAGGATCACAAGTTCAAGGCCAGACTCAATTTAGCAAGGCCTAAAGCAAGTTAGCAAGACCCTGTCATAAGATAAAAAATAAAAAGGGCTAGGGCTAGGGACATACTTGGACCCCTGGATTCAACATCTAGAATCAAAAAAAGAAAAGTAAAAGAAAGAAAAAGAAATCTGAAGAAGGGGCGCTCATGCTCTGAATTTTTCATTAGCTTCTATATCCCTACAAAATAAATCAGATTGGGGCTGGGATTGTATCTCCATGGTGGAGCACATGCCTAGCATGCACTGAGGCCCTGGTTCTGATCCCCAGCAACAATAAAAAAGTCTATTGACTTTCCATAATATCCTCTTATGGGAATTATACCAGGCAGGGAAAAAACAAGGACACAATCCACTGTATAGACTTTTCTTTGACCAAGGCCCTTCTATTGCTACAGCCCCCTGAACTGGAGCTCAGTACACTCAGCATAATCAATATAACCCTGGGGTGGGTTTGCCAATGAGGGAAAAGAACTTTTCATATCATGATTGGGTGCTTAATGTTTCTCCCAAGAAACTTCTGAGTCAGGTGCCACAGCTCACACCTGTTATTCCCACTACTCAGGAGCCCGAGGCAGAATTGCAAGTTTGAGGTCTGCCTGGATAACTTAGCAAAACCTTGTCTTAAAACAAAAACATTTTTAAAAAAAGGACTGAGGATGTAGTTCATGGTACAGCACCCTGGGTTCAAACCCCAATAACAAACAAAAAAGAAAAAAAAAACAATCATAGAAAGAATCTACAACATAGCAGCTGTTTAGTTAGTGTGAGTTTTCTTATATTGCCCTACCAAATAAACCCTTTTACTTCTTCTCTTCTTTAAAATATTTTTTTTAGTTGTCAATGGGCCTTTATTTTATTTATTTATATGCGGTGCTGAAAAATCAAACCCAGTACCTCACACATGCTAGGCAAGTGCTCTACTATTAAACTACAACCCCAGTCCTCTAACTTCTTTTTTCAGACTCTCTTTCCCCAATTTTATCAATCGTTCTTTGCCCTTCCGTTGAGTTAGCAATTACCTATTCAACCTCTACATAAAAATAGAAATTTGGTTCTGGACTACTGAAGGGCAGAAAACAGGTAAGAAGAATAGTGGGGCTTCCCACCGGGAAAGAGAATCCAAGACTTTTGACAGTTAATACAGGGAAGGGGAGATAAGCATTGAACCTGATGTTGGCAAAACTGTCCGCATAGATACTAGTTATAGCATTGCACATACCCTAAGTACAGTGTAGATACTTCCTCAGCAAGGCATTAGACCTGGTTCACATTGTTACAACCCTTACTAACTACTGTCATTGCTGTGTCTGTCCCACAACTAGTCTTCTATGAAACTCCTTTAGAGATTGACATTTTCATCTCTGTAGCCACAGCTCCCATCTCAGTGCTTGTATGTGCAAACACATATACACATACACAACCTTTTTCTTTTTTTGATGGTGGTGGTATTGGGATTGTACCCAGGGTCTTGTACATGCCAGACAAGTGCTCTACCACCAACCTACATCCCCAACTTTTTTTTTTTTTTTCTTTTTTTAAATGTTAAGACAGAGTCTTGCTAAGTTGCCCAGGCTGGTCTTGAATTTGTGATCTTCCTGCCTCAGTTTCCCAAGGCGCTGTGATTACAGGGATGTGTCACTACACTTCCACCACCTTTTAGAGGCAGGGCCTTGCTGTGCTGCCCAGGCTGGTCTTCAACTTCTACACTCAAGGGATACATACTCCTGCCTCAGACGCCAGAGTGCTGGGACTACAGGCATGTGCCACCATGTGCAGCTAGTGCACACTATCCAATAATTAAAGGTTAAAGACAGAACAAGAGAAGAAGAATACCTTAATTTTTTGTGGAAGCAGCAGAGTAAAACTCAGCTGGGCATGGCACACATCTGTGAACCCAGCTACTCAGAAGGATGAGGTAAGAGGATGGGAAGTTTGAGGCCAGCCTGGGGAACTTAGCAAGACCCTGTCTCAGAATTTAAAAAATTTTAAAAGGGCTAGGGATGTAGCTCAGTGGTAGAATGTTTGCCCAGCAGGCACAAGGTCCTGAATTCATCCTCCAGTACCCTGCCAAAAAAGGAGGAGGAGGGGGAGGAGCAAGAGAAAGAGGATGCTGCTTTGAAACTTAAAATTTTGGAGGACATAATGCTCTGTCTTCAGTCCTTGTTATTCCCAAGTCTGATACAGCCTCCCTCCTTAAGCCATGAACAAAGGGTTACCACACAGGGCACACGTGTGGGGACCACATCCTGAAAACTTACATACCAAGGTTACCTTACAGCTCTTAGTCAAAATGTCTCCTCCAATATCCACTTAAGCAGAAAGCTGTTTTCCAGAAAGCTATTTTTATCTTAAAACACATGAAAAGAGTATCTTCTACCTTCTGAAAACTTCATACCAAGGTTCCCTGACAAGGAATTAAAAAGTAGAAAAGTGAAACCAAAACTGACCACAAAAAGCTACATACTAGATGTGTTCAGAATCTGTGTGGGGGATGTACATGTGTGACATTCCTTGAAATGTTAAGAGGGCAAGAATCATGAACTATGTTCTAGAGTGCATAGCTCCACTGTGGAGCCTTAGAAAGGACTCAGCCAAATCAAGAATGCTTCTGTTTAGTATTTGTTAGGTGGACATTTAAAAACCACCCTAAAAGACACAAGTTGGATACATTTTCTTTTTTCTGATTAGAGATGAGAAACTTGGGATCCTAGAAAATGTCAGTTGAATGAGAATGCAGAATTGAAATTCCATCATGCTCCACCTGCTATAGTCAGATGGGTAAACCTCCTCTTGCCTATTATTTGCCAGGTACCAGGCACATTCACAGACATATCTCAGTTAATACTCATTTCCACCCTGCAGAAAAGTTCTAGCCACCCCATTCCAGAGCAGCAGACAGGAAAGCTTAGGAAAGGTAAAGCCACCCGTAGCTCTTCCATGTCCTCTACCACCTACCAATTTTGCCTTGGGTAGAGGCAATTTCTTCCCTTCTAAGATATCCTAACAATTGAACACACATTTTTAGGACCAAATCAAGACATTTTGCCACAGGGCTACTCAGAATCTCAGAGTGGGTGGCCATGGATTTTAAAGCCAGCTACAAAGAAAATGGAATCCCCTTGGCACAGTCACCAGGCAGGCCACTGGGCTTGCTCACACTGTCTTCTGTCCCCCAAATACCATATTTCCCCCACCAAAGTCAGCCCTGGTCAGACTTCAGGAGTTAAAGCTTTCTTGTTCTGGAACAGACCATGTTCATGATCCCTAGACCACTTCTCAGAACTGGGTGAAAAATAACCACAACTTCCCCTGCACTTGGTTCCTCCCCAAAGACTGTGAACCTCAGCTGGAAACAGCTGGGAGGCAGCAGCTAACAGGAAGCCAAACCAAAAAAAAAAAAAAAAAAGGCACAGAGTGTACCAGGGAGAGTTAGGCAGCTAGAACCAAGAGGCCAGGGGACAGCCAGGACACTGAAGTTAGGAAGGACCCAAGACAGAAACAGTCACATAGAAGAGCAGTTTCAGCTGACATTCCTCTCAGCTGAAGTAAAGAAGAAACCAGGAAAAGCAGTAAAGGCTCTGACCCCACTGAACAGGAAGTCAGACCAGCTCTGAAGCTGAGTCTCTTTCCTCCCTGTCCCCCACCTCAACCTTACTTCTCTGAAAGTCATCTGGTAATCATAGCAAAAGAGCTGAGGTCAAAAACTGCCTTTTCCCCAGCTTTTCTGTCAATCTCTACCAAAATTCCACACTGCCAACTAAGTTCAGGAAAAGCCAAATTGAGCCTCACACAGAGACGTAGAGTATCTTCGTGAAAAATTAGTAAGCAGATCCCAGCAGGGGACCTTTGGTGGTGGACAGACCTAGGTGGCAGTAGAAGGAACTCAGGCATAAGGAACAGCAAGAAAAGCAAGAGAGCTAGGGGGGCTAGAAGCTCTGAAAATCAAGGTAAGCACCAAACTAGTGGTGCATTTTGCAATCAAAAAAGGTAACTGAGCAGTGGCCAGTTGCCAAAATATTTTTGAAAGAAATGAAGGGGGGGGGGAGCCATTACTGAAATTCTTTGGTGTTATTTAATAAGCCTTTAGGTTATCTAAACAAAGGGCAAAGGGGAGACTAGCTTAATTTTCCTTTTGCTGAGCTGACTTGAGGCTTTCTAGCCTGCACCTCCTGTGACTCAAGCATCATTCTTTCACTGTACATGCAGAAGTTTATATTAAAGTAAAGAAGAGGATTAAGTTTTCTTAATAAGACACATTCCTGTCTTTCACCTCTGGTTTTGTTTGAAAAAGCTTTCTCATAGATTATGCTGTGATCTAATTGCTTTAATTCCAATGGAAGTTCTCAAAATTTGAGACTGAAAGGTGAACAGAACTGCAACATCAATGCCATTTTTTTTTTTTAAACAGAACATCTTCTAGGCTCAGTGCCAGCTCAAACTGGCAAGACCTGAGAATCAGAGCAGAGACTGACCAATGTGCCACGTCAGGGGGATAGGATAAAGAAATATGGAACAAGCCATCAGGGAAACCTTCATAAAAGGAAACAGGGGTGAGGGGTCTGTCTCAGGAACATAACAAAGGAACAGGTAGACTAATCATTTATTCCAGAGGAAGAAAATGCCATCCAGATCTAAGTAGATAGCATTTTAAATTCAGGTAAATAATGTTTTAACTTGGATTTATTCAGGGATCACCACTCTTTAAAAAAATTAAAAAAAAAAAAAAAAAAAAAAAGGAAGAAAGAAAGAAAAAAAAATTAAGTCTTTCATGCAGAAAGACTGCTTAAACCCAAGAGTTTTGAGACCAGCGTGGTTACACAGCAAGGTACCTTCTCAAAAATAAATAAATAAATAAATAAAGGAGAGGGAAGTATTTCTGCTCTTCTCTACAGTGTTACTGGAGTCTCATAGGAAACTTTGCCTGTGTTGCCTGTGAAGCAGAGCTAAGTGAGCCAGGGCCACTGCATTTACTAATGCAAGAGATTCAATTCTGTAGGGATCCCATGGGGTGGCGGGTGCGGGTGGAGGAGGTTCTGTGCAAGGCTGGGCGTTCAGGCCAAGGCAGCCAGGGCAAAGAAGTTCTATGATTGAGTGACAAAAGTCACCTGAAGCAAATGCCTAACATATAACCTGAGGAAGGGAGAGAAGAGTGGAAAGACTTCTTAACCCTTGAGAGGCAGGTATTTCTTTCTGTGACTTTGAAAAAAGAGATGTCTGCTCAAAGCCAAATCCACATGTCAGGATGATATCTGGGATGTGTGCCCTAAACACTGACATCTCCCTCATCTAATGTTTCAGGGACACCCAGAAAACCCTTCAACTTGCCAGGAGAACAGACTACACCTCCAACCGCTGTAGCTCCAAAAGTCTTCCTAGGAGCACCCAGGGCGCTCCCCAAGGGCTACCCAACAAATAGGTTGTGAGGAGGCCCAGACTCCAGGTGCTCGGACAATACCAAAAGTAGCTAACATTAATGGAGCTGTACAGGGCTGTAATAAGCGCTTCATCTATCCAATCCATCCCCACAATAGCCCCCTGGAGGCAGATACGACCGTCATCTCCTCTTTATAAAGGAGGAACCAGGCTCCAAGGTGTTTTTACACAATCATTAAATAGTGGAGCCAGCGCCCCTGACACCCTGGACAGGTTGTCTTAATCACCGCTAGGTATTGTTGGAAACACACAAAGAGTTTTGGGGAAGGGGTCGACAGAGCTGGGCAACACAAGGTGCAGCCTTACTACAACGGTTTCTGGTCCGAGATCGGTGGCTCCTGGGACACTGGAGTGGGGGGGCCTGGATGGGGAATGTGAAGCCGGAAGAACCCAGGCACTGATGACAGGGGAAGCGGCCAGGACCGCGGCGCCTCTCACAACGTTGGGACTCCCTCCCAAAGGGAAAGCGTGGAGCCAATGGGACCCCCGGGGTCCCAGCCCTCCACGCTCGTTTTGTCTAAGGAAGGCCCCGGTGAGAGACGGGGCCCGGCCGGGTCCACGAAGGTCGCCGGGTCCCACCTGTAGGCCAGGGTCATGCACTCGAAGAGCTTGGTGAGCGAGGCGTCGATGGACAGGTGGCAGGAGCTGGTCTTGCCGAAGCTGTAGGTCTGGCACGTCTGCTTGTTGACCGTGTCGAAATCGTAGCCCTTCTTAGGCGGGTGCTCGCGGTGCGGCGACGACACCATGAAGTGGCCGCTGTGGATGATCTGCTGGGGGCGAGGGGGCTCCTCGCGGCCCGGCCCGGCCCGGGGCTGCAGTGGCGCAGCGCTCGCGTGGGCCCGGGCCGAGGTGGCCACGCCAGAGGCGGGCGGAGGGGACGGCTCATCCGTGTCCGAGTCGTCGTCGTCCTCAGGCACCTGGGGCTTGAGCAGCACCGAACGGACCCGGCTGCGGGGCCGGCGCGGAGAACACATGAAGACGTCGGCGGCCATGAGGGAAGCCCAACCGCGGGCATCCCCCGGGGGGTCCGGGAGACGTGGGACTACTAAGCTGAGGGGCGCCGGCCCTGCCCGCGCGCGGACTGTCCGCGAGCGCGCGGCGGGGAGGGAAGGGTAGGGCGCCGACCCCGGCGTGACGTCACTGCAGCGCCTCAACCAATCAGATGCTCGCGTCGGGCTCTTAAAGGCGCAAGGGAACTTTTCCTTATCTAGGAGGACAAAAAAAGGGCTACGCCTTCCTGCCCCGCCCCTCTCTACCCCCACCCCTCGGGGCAGGCCGAGAGCTCCAAGACGCCGGGGCCAGGCCGCGCCCCTTGAGGGTGGCTCGGCCTAACAGAAACCTGGCCCACTGGCTGTTCGGGTTCCGCCCCCGCCCCGCCCTGCGCAGCCCAGCGCTGGCTAGAGCGCCGGGCCGCCTAGCTGCGGGCCAAACCTGAGCTCCACGTGGTGGGTGGGGGTGGGGCTCCTCCTCCCCCGCCGGCTTTCGCCTGCGGGGCCCGGAACTGGGTCCTAGACAGCTCCATTCCGAGCTGTTGTGCTACTGTGGCTACTGTCTTCGTTTTTATTGTCGCTGAGTACCGAAGGGGTTTCCCAGATGTGCACAAAAAAACGGAGCCCTTCTCACGAGACCTGACATCCGCAGAGGTCCAGGTCAAGGCGCAGTCCCAGGCCCACAGCTCTGAGTGGCAGAGCTGGACCGGAGCCCTGCTCCTTCCAGTACAGCTCAAAACACTGTGGGGCTGTTTTCGAGACTGACCGCAGAACCAGCCCCTAAGTAATTCCAAAAAGGGGAAACTCTGAACCATAGCTTTTTTCTCTGTCAAACTGTAACAATGGTTCACCTTGGGAATATAACCCTCAGTTGCTCTGGGGCTTATTTTTTTCTTTTCCTCTTCTCCCTCTCCGGCTCCCTAACCTGGGGGCGGGAAACTATTTACCTTGAGTTATCGGTGCGCCAGAGAAAGGAGAAGTCTACCAGAAGATCTAGGAAGTGAATATCTCCCAGATTATGACTTAGCTCCACACACAGGCCTGTAATACCAGCTACGCAGGAGGCTAAGGAGGAGAATCGCAAGTTCAAGGCCAACCTCTGCAACTTAGGGAAACCCCAAAATAAATAAAAAGGGCCAGAGGCATATCTTAATGGTATAGCTCCCCTCCTTTAAATTCCCAGTACCACAAACTGATAATAGTAATATGATTAAATTATAATTCATTAAGATCATTTCCAATATTTCCATTATTTCAACCATGAAAAATATTTTGTGTTTTTGTTTTTTTTTTTTTTTTTTTTGACGGGGAGAGGGGGTGCTAGGGATGAAGCTAGGGCCTCTGGCATGTTAAACACAAACTTTCACTGAGCTATATGCCCATCATATTGTGTGCCCTTGATCCAAATTGTACACTGATGAGTTCTATACCTTTATTGTTCCAGTATTTCACTTTACTCACTTCCTGCCCACATTTGCTTAACTTTTTTTTTTTCAGAGGAGGGGGTTGTCAGTATAATTAGTGATAATATAATAACTAAATTCCACTTTGATTTCCTCTTTATATTTTTGTGTATGGTTTGAGTTTTAAAGATTGTTACAGATGAAGGGACCCTTTAATTCTTCAAGATGATAATATTACCTTTTTTTTTTTTTTTTTTTTTTTTTGGAGATAGGCTCTTGCTATGTTATCCAAGACTGATCTGAAACTTGAGAATTTGACATTACCCCTATTTTAGTCTCCCAAACAGCTGGGATTACAGACATGAACCACAGCTTCTGGTTTGCCTTAGCTTGCTTGTTTGCTTGCTTGCTTGCTTTGATTTTATTTTTTGCAGTACTGGGGATTGAACTGAGGCGTGCTCTACCAATGAGCTACATCCCCAGCACTTTTGAATTTTGAGACAAGATTTTGAGACAGGGTCTCACTGTGTGCCCCTACACTTGGCTCAGATGCAGATTTTTTTCCCCAAATATTTCTAATCCAAGGTTAGTTGAATCCTTGCGTGTAGAACCCACAAAAACAGAGGGCCCACTATATTTTCTGAAATTTTTTTCTTTGACCTACTTTTAGGGAAATTTTACTAAAAGTTTAAATTATGCTTTAAAAAAAAAAAAAAAACTTTCTTAAGAGCATCCTGTCTTGTTTCATGAATACAATATTGACTCTTATTCCACAACTATTTTGAGTTCATAGTACTGGGGATTGAACTCAGGGGCAGTTTACCCCTGAGGTACATCCTCAGCCCTTTTTATTTTTTTATTTTGAGACATAGTCTCACCAAACTGCTAAGGGTCTCACTAAATTACTGAGACTGGCCTTGAACTTGCCATCCTCCTGCTTCAGCCTCCCAGACTATTGAGATTATAGGCATGCGCTAGCCATTGTGCCCAGCTATTTGAAGTCTCTTTTGCTCCCTACATTGTTTATCCCCCCATTCCCTCCACCCTCAACATGAACTCTCTTCATATTGGAAGCTTTAGAGCATCGCACACAAATAAATAAAGTCTATTGACAAAAAAGAAGAAGAAGAAGAAGTATGGAATGGAGCCTTTATGATAACCCCAGCATCATCAATATATGGCAGAAGTAAGGCCCATCAATGGCTGAGTCAGTGTGTGACCAGCAGCCTTTTGAAAGAAGGCTAAATGTGGATATCTGAAAGTCTTCTGACGGGAGGGGACTCCCAGCCATCTAGGAAAGGACCTTCAGTTGTCCTCTGGAAGAGCATGGGTAAGGCTGTGGAATCCCTAGAGCAAGGCCGGGGAAGGGGCCATGAACTTCCTGTTGCTGTGCCCTCTGCTGCTACTGTCGCCCTGCTCTCCGTCTGTGGTCACTCCCTTCCTCTCTACTTTCAGCACCACCACCCCCAATTCTGGAGCCTCCCTGATTTGGTTTCTCCAGAAGGGAGCCCTACCATCAGAGGTAGTCAACAGGACTAGACCCGCTGGGGCTGGGAACCTGACAGACTTTCTGTCCCACATGGGCTTCTAACCTCCTTAGTCCATACAACCTCCCTAGTCCTTTCTTTCCGCCCTCTATGGTACCTCCAATTCTAGAGACTCCCTGGGATCTTGGGAGAGGCCTGACCAGCATCTCCTTGGGATCTGCTTTTGCAGGTCTTTGGTTTTATCTTCCTCCACCTTCCTCCACCTTGCAAAGTTCATTTTTTTCCTTTTTTATTTAGAGACAGGGCCTCACTGAATTGCTTAGGGTCTTGCTAAATTGCTGAGGCTGGTTTTGAATTTATGATCCTGAGCTTTCTGGGATTACAGTTGGGTGCTACCACACCCCGCTTGCAAAGTTTATTTCTTTTCTTTTTTTTTCTTTTGTGTGTGTGTGTGTGTGTGTGTGTGTGTGTTTGTGGTGCTGGGGATTGGGGATTGAACCCAGGGCCTTCTGCATGGGAGACAAGCACTCTACTCTAGCCCCAGCCCCGTGCAAAGTTCATTTCTATTCCTCCAGTCTCCTTCCTACTTTCACAATGGCTGCAGAGAATGCCTGATTTCACTAGCTATGGATTTTCTGCTTCTGCTTATTACTCTCTTACACCTGGGGGGTGATTTTGGAGAAGGAGGAAGGAGAGAATATACGTTTAACTAACATCTACATGTTTTTTTTTAAATTATTGACTATTTGCTAACATTTTTTTTTTCATTACTGGGGATTGAACCTAGGGTGTGTTACCACTAAACTTCATTTCCTGTCTTTTAATTTTTTTTTTTTTTTTAAATTTTGAATCAAGTTCTCATTCAGTTGCTGAGTCTGATCTTGAACTTTCAATCCTCCTAACTCCTCCTTCTGAGTCATTGGTGTGGGGCATTGAATCCAGCTATTTGTTAACATTTAATAAAACATTGATGGGCTGGGGATATGGCTCAAGTGGTAGCGCGCCCGCCTGGCATGCGTGCGGCCCGGGTTCGATCCTCAGCACCACGTACAAACAAAGATGTTGTGTCCGCCAAGTACTAAAAAATAAATATTAAAAATAATTTTAAAAAAAATGGGACTTAAGAGTTTAAAAAAAAAACAAACATTGACATTTCATATAAACTAGACTGACTGTTAGGGCATTCTCAAACAATCAGACTATCTGACAACCCTGGGCCCTTATTTCCCCTCGTAGCTGCTAGAGCCCAGGAGCAACTGTCCCCTCCAAATAAAGTCTGTATTGAGAAGTTTTCCCCAGTCCCCCCCTTCCCTAATGCCTTGGTCTATTGGGCTTATTTACATTACCTGCCTGGTTGCCATGGGTGTTTGAGTTTGAAATTCCTGCTAAGCCTCATTGTTAGCTATGTGCCCCTCAGTGAAATGACTTAGTGGAAGTTGAGGGATTCTGGGATAAAACTCTCACAATTTGGAGTAATTAATATCTACTTCATAGAGTTGTCAAGAGGACTGAGTCAAAATATATGTATGTAAAGGACTTTATAAACAGTGCCTGGAACAAGAGTATATGGCCCTAAGTTTTCGATGGTTATATAAAGGGATCATTCATAAAATGCTCTTTATTTTTTTGCACACAGTTCCAGAGTCTTTTGTATTGGGAATGGAACCCAGGGCGTCTTACATGCCGGACAAGCACTCTATCATTGAGCTACATCCCCCAACTCTTTTTTTTTTTTTTTTTAATTTGAGACTGGTCTCACTAAATTTCCCAGGATGGCCTCAAACTTGAAATCCCCCCACCTTATTGGGCGTAGTGGTGCACACCTGTAATCCAGTGACTTAAGAGGCTGAGGCAGAAGGATTGCAAGTTCCAGGCCACCCCAGACATTTTAGCAAAACCCTGTCTCAAAATAAAAAAATAAAACAGGCTGGGGAGAGAGTACTCAAAAAAAGAAAAAAAGACAGCTGGACCCACATGAGCCCCATTTCAATCAATCGATATTATCATTCAATCATTTAATAAGTGCCTTCAATCTGGCTTTTTTTTACTTAACATAATGCATCTGAGGTCTTTCCCTGTTGTATGTCTCTGTCATTCATTACTTTTTTTTCCCCTTAGTACTGGGGATTGAATTCAGGGTCACTCAGCCACTGAGCCACATCCCCAGCCCTATTTTGTATTTTGTTTAGAGTCAGGGGTCTCCTTGAATTGCTTAGCTGCTCCTTGAGTTGCTCACTGTTGCTGAGGCTGGCTTTGAATCTGCAATCCTCCTGTCTCAGCCTTTCGATCTGCTGGGTATAGTTTGTTACTTTTTATTTCCGAGTAGTACTTCATTTCATGAATATGCTATAGTTTTTCTATTCACCAGGAAAGGGCCATTTAGTTTTGTCTAAATTTTAGTGATTATGAATAAGCCCACTGTGAACATTCCCATCTATTTACCTCTTAGGTAAATATTTGGAAGTGGGACTACTGAGTCATGGGGTAAGTTTATGTTTCATTTTACAAGAATCTGCCAAACTACTACTACTTCTACTACTTCTTCTTCTTCTTCTTCTTCTTCTTCTTCTTTTAAAGAGAGAGTGAGAGATGGGGGAGAGAGAGAGAGAGAGAGAGAGAGAGAGAGAGAAATTTTTTTCAATATTTATTTTTTAGTTTTCGGCGGACACAACATCTTTGTTTGTATGTGGTGCTGAGAATCGAACCCGGGCCGCACGCATGCCAGGCGAGCGCACTACCGCTTGAGCCACATCCCCAGCCCCCCCCCCTCCCCCTCCCCCTCCCTCTCCCCCTCCTTCCTTCTTCCTTCTTCTTTCTTCTTTCTTCTTTTTTTTTTTTTTTTTTGGCACTGCAAATTGAACCCAGGACCACGCACATGAGTTCTCTACCTTGGAGCTACATCCCCAGCCTTTTTTATTTTATTTTGAGACAGTCTCGCTAAATTGCCCAGGCTGGCCTCAAATGTACAATCCTCCTGCTTCAGACTCGTGAGCAGCTGATATTGCAGGCTTGTGACACCAAAATCTACCCAAGGCTTCCAAATGGCCACACAGTTTACATTCCATTAGCAGGGCGTGAAAGTTCTGCTTGTTCTGCACGACTGTATGTGACATGGTCAGTCTTTTTAAACATCCTACCAGGCTGATCAAGGAATCTCACTGTGGTTTTAATTTGCATTTCTCTGATGCCTAATGATGTTCAGCATCCTTCATGTGCTTATTTACTTTCCATACAATTTCTTTGACGAAATGTCCATGCAAATATTTTGAACATGAGGAGAGATGTTTGCTCTGTTATTATGGAGTCTTGAGTGTTTTTTATATATTCTGGTTACAATTCCTTTGTCAGATAAGTGTTTTGCAAAAAGTGATCTGCCAGTCCGAGGCTTGTCTTTTCATTCTCTATACAGTGTATTTAGCAGAGCAGAAGTTTTTAATTTTAATAACGTCTAATTTATTCATTTTTTTCCTCTTACAGTTATTGCTTTGATATCATATCTTAAAAACAAACGAACCAACCCAGCTTTACCTGGTACCATGGTGCACGCCTATAATCCTGGCAACTCACGAGGTACAGCAGAAGGACTACAAGTTCAATGTCAGTCTGGGCAACTTAGTGAGACCCTGTCTCAAAACCAAAAAAAAAAAAAAGGGCTAGGAATGTAGCTCAGTGGGAGAGAGTCCCTGGATTCAATCTCCAGTACCAAAATTAGTTAATTAAATTTAATTTTTTTAATATTTATTTTTTAGGTGTAGTCGGACACAATACCTTTATTTTTTTATTTTTATGTGGTGCTGAGGATGGAACCCAGGACCTCGCATGTGCTTGGTGAGCACTCTACCACTGAGCCCCAACTCCAGCAAATTTAATATTTTAAAATATTGTTTTAGTTGTCAATGGTCCTTTATTCTATTTATTTATATGCGGTGCTGATACTTAAACCCCAAGTCTCACACATGCTAGGTAAGTGCTCTACCATTGAGCTACAACTGCAGCCCTTAAATTTAAATTTTTTTAATATGAAAAATTGTGCTCTATATGTGTAATAAGAATTGTAATGCATTCCACTATCATATATTTAAAAAAAGGAAGAGAAAAAAAAAGTTTTGCTTAACCCCATGTCACAAAGATTTTCTCGTATGTTTTCCTCTAGAATTTTTAGATTTGTGTATTACATTTTGGTCTGTGATCTCTTTTGAGTGCAGTTGCAATAAGGTACAATGTATTAATTAGGTCATTGTTTTTGCATACAGATATCCAATTATTCCAGCATCACTTGTTGTGTGTTTGTAATTGTTATTAACAATAACAGTTTCTCCCATTTATAAATCTTATAAAGTGTTCTGGGGTAGGGACTGTTCTGGCTCCACCTTTCCCTGAGCCACCTGCCCCAAGTGCCTGTCCTTGAGCCTAACAGCTGGGCCTTCTGCAGTTCTGGGCTGGCAGAGGGGTTTGTTTCTGGCCTCTCTACCTCTTCTCTCTCTTCCTGAAATCTCCTGGATAAAACAAACCGTGAAAGGGCAGGGGTGGCCTCGCGGTCTGGCAATGACCCTTTGAAAATAAACAAGTGCAGAAACTGAAAGGCAGCGGCCACCTCTGGGGACTACTCGGAGAAAGAGTTCAGGGCCAATGCATCCGCTGCGCGTGGCTCAGCAGGCCTGAGCGGGCGGCAGGGCGGATACACAAAGCCAAACAGGATCCCAATTATTCCAGAGGTCCCCTCTGGCCAGAGAGACCCCAATGCCTTTACAGAGAGCACCTGATGGTAGGCTCCTTGATGGTTTGCCCAGGACACCTAACACATCCTCCTCTTCCTCATCCAAACACAACCCTGGGAGGCAGGCAGGGCAGCGGACGTTAACCCTGTCTTCAGATAGGGAAATTGAAGCACAGGTGTGTGAAGAAATAGAGGAGTGTGGGTTTGGGATTTTAAAAATAGTCTGGAGAGGTACTATTTATTTATTTTTAATTTAAAAAAATTGGGGGGGGGGGGCTTGGGGATTCAACCTAGGCAGGGGCACATTTTAACACTAAGCTACATCTTCTTCTTCTCCTTCTCCTTTTCCTTCTTCAAGGAAAAGGAGGAGACAGGATCTCACTAAATTGTTGAGAATCTCACTTAAGTTGTTGATGCTGGCCTTGAACTCCTGCCTCAGCCTCCTGAGTAGCTGGGTGCATGGGGCTGACTGTGTGTACCCACGGTGGGCTTTCAAGCCAGAATCTAACAGGACAGTAAACACACTTTTAATGACAGCTCTCCACTTGCTGGTCATTATCTTCAAGCCTCAGTTTTCACATCTATAAAATGAAGCTCTGAATCTGTCCCTCTCTCAAGATAGAAGTCAGGGTGCATGGAGGTCCAGGATCTTGCATGGATTATTAATGGTCCTTTCCACCTGAAAAGTGGGTAAGTACACTGGAGTATACTGGCCCCCTAGAATGTTCTCCAACAATGAAGATGAATGGACTCTAATGACACGAAGCAATGTTGGTGAATCTCATGTGATGAGGGCTGTGGACGTGGCTCAGTGGAGGGAAGCTCTCCTAGCATGTGAAAGACCTGAGTTCTGTCCCGGATACTGCAAAAACCAACACAAATGAGCTTGTGCTTTGTGATTCCATGAATATAAAACTCAAAACCAGGCAAAATAAATCTGTGCAGGGAGAAAAGTCAGGGTAGCAGCTACCCTTGGAGGGGAAGTGACTGGAGGATGATAGGATGGGGACTTTGGGGGGTGATACTCTGTTTTTTCAATCTGGGTGGTGATAATGTAAAGCAGCTGTGTTCGGGTATATATGAAGATTCATTGAGGCTGGTAGTGTAGCTCGGTGGCAGAGTGCTTGCCTTGCATGTTTGCGGCCCTGGGTTTGATCCTCAGCACTACAAAAGAAAAAAATATTCATTGGGCTATATCCTTCCATGTCAATAAAAATTTCAGTAAAGTCTTGCATGGTGCCTAGCACATAAGAGGTAATTGTTATTATTCTTTCAACAGGAAAGTGTAGTCTAGGGCAAGCGTTGGCAAACCTCTTCTGTGAAGGGCCAGATGGTAAATATTTTTCACTTCAGGAGCCATCGAGTTTCTGTTGCAATTACTCTACAGTTGTATGGTGAAAGCAGACGGGGACAATATGTAAATGAGTGAGTATGGCTGCATTTCAATAAAATTTCTGATCTAGAGGAAGACAGGCTAGTTTCTAGACCCTCCTTACTGTCCCTATGGTCATTCCCCGACCTTGGTTTTTCTTTTCTGTATAATGGAGAGACTGATATTCTTCTGCTCTAAGCTACCATTCCGGGTTGCAAGCAGGTCAAATGAGCTCATGGCTCTGGGAGCCCGAGAGAGAAAGGAGCAGGATTAAGAGACTCTTGAGGTTCTTTGTTGCAAAGTAGCTTGCTATTTCTGCCAAGGTCTGGAGAGAGAAAGCCATGGACCCCAAGCCTGCCAGTACATCCTCCAAGCTCCGGTGGCTCAGGGGGTATCCCAGAGGGAAACAGGATCTACAGACTTGGCACCATATCCTTGTCCTTGCCTCCCTGAGGCCTTTCCCCAGAGCCATTGGTGAAGAGCTGGAAAAATGAGTCTCCAATGGGCCGTTCCCGGAGACCAGGGCCCTGAAGCACTCTATGGGTGGCTTCCCTGACCGGCCAGCGCCTGGGGCAGGGATGTGTTGCTCAGACCCTTCCCCAGCCAGGAACGGCTTCCCTCTGCCTGTTTTCTGGTGGGCTTCCACTCATCCCACAAGGACTGACTCATCTGAGATGTGCTATGTGGACAACTCCAGTGTCGATCATTTGGAGAAAAGGTGGGTCTTCCGGGAGCAAAATGTGTCTCTGAGAGGCAAGTCCAAGGCAGCCAGAGATGGGCAGTTCTTCTTCTTCCCTGGCCTCATGACCTCAGAGCTGGACTTCCACATGTGTTTGGTGATAATAACTATAATAGCAATAAAAATAACAACTACTATTTGAGACTTACTGTGTGCCAGGACCTGTTCAGAGAACTTTACGTATATTAATACACTTAAGCTTCACAACAATGCTAGTACAGGCACTGTTATACACCCCATTTTACAGATGAGAAAACTGGGGCCTGCAGAGATTAAGATACTTGCCTGAGGTCACACAGCTCTGGAAAGGCGGAGCTTTGAAAGCTGAAGGTTATAGAAGGTCCAAAATAGGCCCATTTTACCCTCTGCTTATTTCTTTGTCATCAGCTGGGAAATCTTTAAGTCCTTGACACATGGGAGCACTAAAAGGGGAGTGACTTAAGAAAGGGACAGAAACTTCCTCAGAGAGAATAGCATTCAGTCAGGAGTCTAAGCTACATTTCCCATAGAAAGGGCTCCTGGATTTGTCAAGGACACCCTTTGAGCCCTGGGATGGAGGGTGGGGGCTCACCTGGGGAAAAGACCCAGTGAAAACTGACTTAACCATTCAAGGGTATTTATTAGCTCACAAAACTGATAAGTTCAGAAGGAGGGCTGGCTTCAGGGTCAGCTGGAGCACAGTGCCCAAGTGTTACTGTCGGGAAGCTCACACTCACTCAACTCTTTCCTGTGTTGGCCTCATCATCAGTCTTCCCTGGATATGGGCAAAGACATCCCCAGCAGCTCACACCTCTGTGAGCCTCCTCCCCACCATGCTCCAACTGGACTTTTCCCCACCAGTTCCACAGAAATCCCCAGGGCTGACTGTCATTGGACTACTGTGGGTCATGTGCCCACTTATGAACCAATGGCAGAAGCCTGGGGGTGGAACCGTACTGATTGGACCCGGCTGGTTAACCCAGAATCGCCGGCTTCACTTAAAAGAGCTTAAATGAGGGCGAACCCTAGTGGAAGAAGAGGGAAATGCAACTGGACAAAGCCAAGAGTTGTCCACTGAGTCTTTGGAGTGAAACATGTGTTCCTCACCCAAAAGAGCTTGGAAGGGAGGTTAGATTTGGCCTTTAGGATTTGCAGTCTATCTTCAGCCTCACCATAGACCTCCATGACACCACTGGCTTGCTCTGGACTTGGGCCTGAGCTTTCTCAGCCTGCCTCCCCGGGCCCACCAGTCCCCTCTCCACCCACCTGGCTGCAATACTGATTGCTTTCAACATGTCACTCAGGGGCACAAGGGCCCTCTTGCCAAAGCTGGCCTCCTGCTTGTCCTATTGTTCCAGTTTCTAAGCCGTCCTGTCCCCACCTCCAGGGTGGCCTTTTTCAAATCCATGCTATTGGCTGGCAACACTATCCCTAGCCCATCAGAGCCCTGGCTCAGAAACCATCAGTTACTCTTTCATGTCAACAGGAAAACTGCATTCCTTAGCCTGGAGTTCATCCACCATCCTAGGAGCTCCCCTGACCCCTACCATCAAAACGCAGGTCTCCCTTTTCCCAAACTGTGCTAGGCACTGTTCTCAGTGCGCCAGGGCACCTTTCTGCCCAGGAGAGAAGGGTCACCTTTGAGTCATTGCTGCTCAGGGTCCAGCACACAGACAGTGCTCAGTAAATGCCTATAAAGCCTTCCTTTTCCACTCTCATGCATGACTGCTCCTTGATGCAGATGGCAGAAGTCACTCAGCTCCAGAGAGACAGAGATGCCAAGTGACATTGAAAGTGAAACAGAATGACTGGGAGAGCAGAGATTAGGGACTGCAAACATGGGTGGCAGAGATCCACAGAGAGATGAGTCTGGACGGGGACAGATAGTAGGGAGGACAGAAACTGTGATATGCCAGCCAGCTAAAGCTTTTTATTTTTTTCTGTTAAGCAAACATGGTCCCTGTGATTTTTTTTGTCCATATCAGGAGTTAATTTAGCTGAGCGACCAGTTCTGGTAAAAACAACGAAACACACTTGAAAAAGATCAGGGTGGGTCAGAGAGGCAGACGGAACAAAAAGGAGAGTGTTTGCCTCCAGGTCAGCTCTGTAGGGAGACTTGGCTCAGACCTTCTAGAACAATATTCCCTCCCCACTGTATCCAGGAAGCTCACCCAGGGCCAGGGCCAGTTTTCAGCTGGAAGAGGAAGTGAAACCGGACAAGGGGAAGAAAAAATCAAAGGGGGAGGGGAGCCTCAGCTAGGAGGAAAGGGCCCTTGGAAGATTCTGGTTCTGGCTACACCACAAGCGACTGGATGCCCAGTTCTAAGTCAAAGACAAGGCTGCAGTCCATCAGCATGTCCACCTCCCCAAGTTCCTCCTGCAGGACAAAGGCTCCCAAAGTCAGGGAAGCAGCAAACTGATGTCCCTGCTGGAGCCCAGGCCTGAGGTATGTGTCAGGTGAGGCTCTTTTATCATTTTTTATGATGCGGGGAATAAATATAGGGAGACACATGCTTGTCTTGCACATGCTAGGTAAGAGCTCTACCGCTGAGTTACAGCCCCAGCCCCAGCCCCAGGTGTGGCTTTTAGACTGGGGCTCTGCCTGGCCACATGAGCTGGACCTGCACGAGGTAGTTGATAATACCTGTCCACAGAAAGAGCATCTAGTGGTTCACCTGACCCCCCGCTGATGCTTAGTGCTAACAGCTCTCCTGACTGTGGACACAAGAGTCCCTGCATGCGATGAGCTCACCTGAACCAGTACAACCAGGGACATGCAGCCATGCAGACACAGCCATGAGGGCATTCTTGCCAACACATGATAATCTATGTGGGGCTGAGGATTGAACCTGGGCCCTTGCACATGGCTAGGCAAGTACTCTGTTATAGAGCTGTTTTTATTTACTCTCTATTATAATGCAACAAAACCATATGTGCTCATGATTTGAAATTTTCTTTTTATTTTCTGAAATGGAACCATTGTACATTGTACAAACCATATCTACTGATGGAATAAATAAGTGAAAAATTATACTGCTGTACAACACACCAAAAAAGAAAATCATTTAAGAGGGGGGAAAAATTAGGTAACGGTGAAAAAAAGGTCTTTATACCTCTAACCAGGTCCTCGGCCATAATGAACATTCCAAACCATGACACCTTTTGATGATGGGAGGTCACCACCCCATATGAATCCGTCATCAGCTTTCCGGGTTATGGGTGTAAGTGCCAGCACTTTGTGGAATGTGTAGCCGCAGCTCCCCCACCTTCAAGTTTCGTGGGGGAATTAAGTTTGCCCTGGGAGCCCTTTAGGCCACGGGGCCTGATGTCCATGGAAGGCAATCGCTTAGGATCCCCCACCCCTGGCTCTGACGGCTAAAAGGTCTTAGATTCCATGGTGGGGACGAGGGCGAGGGGTGCAGGGTGGGTGGGGAGCAGCAGCTCCGAGGAGCAGACTGCCTCGGGGAAGGAAGCACATTGGATTTCTGCAGTCTAACCATGCCACAGGGAAGGCCTTTCCGGCCAGCGTGGAGTGCAGGGCTGCTGGCGCTCTGCCTGGCGTGGCCTTGGCGGGGCCCAGCTGGTCCCAACCGCTGGCCCATTCCTACCTTCAGGCACTTCAGAGAAAAACTAATGACAGCCTTGGTACCGTGGACATCTTCATCCTCCACTGGGCCGGGTCCCCTCGCCTGTCCAGAGAGGCCGCATGAGCAGAGGAGGCCTGGCTGCCTTCCTGTCTCCATGGATGCTGTTGGAGTCTCCTTCAGCTGTCTGGGTTGTAACCTCTCGTTTTCCAAAACAGAAATAAATATCCAGATTCATCTTTCATCAAAATGGAGCTTTGCTGCAAAGAAAAAACGTTACCCTAACTCTACAGGATCTAGAGGTAAAGCCGCCTTGAGATACGTTGAGAGGTGGCGCCTGGGGTCACTTCCACGTGGAGGCGCAGAACACAGTTCTCAGCAGAACTGACCGCCTGAGGGGCAAAAGTGATAAGTACAAGGATTTTTTTTTTTTTTTTTTAAAGACAGAACCTTTCGGCATTGCTCACTTCAACATTAAGATTTTTCAAAGTTTTTTTTTTTTTCCTTCCCTTATTTCAGGAGACATTTTGCATGAGGTATTTGAAATTCAGGAACATTTTGATTCTTCTTGAAATGCAGGAAATATATACGCTCCCTTAAAAAAAAAAAAAAAAAAAAAACAATAGGAGCTTCACCCTCAGAAACTCTTAGAAAATGGAACCTGGCAGACACTTCCCATGGTGGTCGGGAGAAAGATCCACATATCAAAGTGGTACCTGAATATGCACCAATTAGCCCAAACACAAACAAAAACAAAAAACCCCAACAAAACCCGAAGTCCCCCTCCCACCCCCCAGTAACACACAACTCAAAGGGAGTCAGAACTCCAGTGCAGTAAAGAAAGCTGAGGAAAAGATTTACGGTCTGAGGAGTCCGTATGTTAATTAAGAGCAAACCAGGCCTCAAAACTCAATAGCTAGGCAGTTCATCCAAGGGGGAATCTCCGCTTTGAGAGGACCGTCCCAGCGCAGGCCGGGCACAGGGAGGGGAATTCAGTCACTCCTTTCTGGAGGGTGTGCAAATCTTTCCAATTCCTTGGTGCCTTGTTTCTGGCCTTTAAGGCCCAACCATCAAGGCCTGATCCCTGGTGGGGACCCGACGGCATAAATGTCCTGGGAATGAGATTCCATCCAACTGTCGGCTCTGAGTCAGAACATTTTGCAGAAGCGAGTGGGTTTCCTCCGATTGCAATCTTGCCTCTGGGGGCTGAGGGAGGCCAAGGGTTGGGGTGGGGGGCTGGTCAGAGGGCAGCAGGTTTCTATGGATTTGAAATCCAAGCAACATCCCGTGAGAAAGTTCAGCACCAGCTGCTCCTGCTGCCTGCTCCCACCTCCTGGCCCTGCTATCGTCTTAAGGAGACAAACACGCAGTCAGCCAGAGAAGCCACTTGGTCTTCGGAGGTCCAGGAGGAAACAGTGATGGAGGTGGTGGTGACAGTAGGGGCAAGAGGGTGGAAGTGCCAGAAAAATCTAAGGGCTTTGCATGTCCATCTGGGCTGCTGGGAACTTGAAAATACCCAGCCCCCAAGGCCCCGAGGAGGTAAGGGCATGGCCTGGACCCGAGGAGGCCAGCCCTTGAGGACTGGGCCCTGGCACCTATAATTCCTGGAGTCCTGGAGGCTGGTGCCAACCCCACCCAGGGCTCAGAGGGTGCCCAAGTCCCCCCTTCCAAAACTGGGCCAGCTGAGGAGTGTCTACTGTCCTGTAGCTCCAGCCTGCCCACTCCACAGCAGTCCTGGGCAGGAAGGAGCAGGGCGAGGAAGGTGGTGGCCGCTGCCTCATCCGGACTGAGAGGGCACTTTGTAAAGGGAGATGCAAAACAACCAGGAAACATGCCAGAGGTCACCTCAAGGGCACAAGGCACAAAAAAAGAAAGTGGAAGGAATTGGTAGAACAGTGAAAAGCCCCCGACAGAAAAGCGATTTCCTGATGGGTACCACCCTCCAATAGCTTATATCGATAAATAGAGAAGTGGGGGGGAAACAGCAGCAACACAAATGTGATCTTGGCTTCCGAGACAGTGTGGACGCTCCTGAGCGGTCAGCCCGCCTCCCAGGACAGCCGCTTTGGGGTTCGGGTGTTTCGCTTCACAGCAGAGTTCTTCAGGGTCTGAGAAGTTTCACCGTTCTGGGTTTTCTTGGATTTGCACTTGGTAAACTTGAAACATTAGTAGTCCTGTTCACGCCCAAGAGGAATGGCGCTCACAGCGCTTTCTAGGGTGAGCCTGCTGATGCGCCTGCCACGGAACGCGGACCGGAGGATCGAGCTCGGCGTCTACATCTCTTCGGAGTTCTGTTGAGAGGCCTCCAGCTTCATCTTTTTAGAGGGTGGCACTCCTTCCAAATCCTTGCGGGGAGAAGGAAGAACAACAGAGAGATGCGGGTTAATAAGCAGGGGAGGGATTCAGGCCCAGGAAGAAAGCAAGGGAAGGAGGAGCTGGCGGTCCCAGCCCCAGCCAGGCTTGCAGGGGAACGTCGCGCCCCGGTGCTTTCAGAGCTATGCAAAGCCCCTGCCTGGCCCTGACGAGCTTCTCACCCCTTCACCCCACCCAGAAGGGCCAGGCTTACTTGTGAGGCACCGTCTCATCTGCAGTGAAGTATGACGGTAATTATTTGGTACACCAGGTTCAGGTGCACCTGCCCAAGCCCTACGCAGTCTCCCAAGGCCCAGAACCACTGTGTCACCTGGACTATTGCTCCTCCAGGACACAAGTTCCCGGCCCAGGGCAGACCCTCAACCTTTGTTAAATGTACACACACGCACATTATTCTGGGGAACAGTCCGTAATTGTCAACAAATTCCCAAGACGTCCCATGACCCCCCCCCCAAAAAAAGATCAAATATCTACTCACCACCCAGTTACCTTGGCCACCTGAGAACACCCGAGACCAAGCTCTGGGTCACACTCCTCCTAACTCACCAGTTAGGCCACTGGCCTGGGAGACAGCCCGTGGTCCTTCAGCACTTTGCAGCCCCCATTCTTTCCATCACCACCACCTTTTAGCAAGTCCCATTCATGGCCTGCCCGCCTCTCTTGCTCACCACTGCCCCAGCCACTCCTGAGGCCACCACCTGCCTGGATGATGCGGTAGCCTCCACTAAGGCCTCCCGCATGTCCCCCAACCCAGCCCAAGCACCTTCCTAAGCCATCGGCCACACAACGGGCATGAAACCTCCCAACACTTTCCCTCTGACTTCAGAACAAAATGAGACTCCTTTCCAGGGCTGAAGAGACCAGGGGACCAGCTCCAGTGGACTCTCCCTCTCCCCTGGCCCTCGCAACCTGCCCCGGCCTCCCTTTCACCCCCCATCCTGGCTCCTATCTTGAGGCTGGAGCGCCCTTGGCTGTGGCTGCCTGGAAGCCTGCCATCACTGGCATTTGCACCCTTCAAACACAATTCCTCTCGCTCACGTGGACCCCAAGACTTCCCGACTCATCACTCTTCATCACATCACCCTGTGCCTCTCCCCACGCAGCACTCAGTCAGACTTTGCGTCTAGTCTGTGTCCCGCTGAGCTTGGTCTTCAGCCCATGAGAGCTGCCCCATGTCCCTGGTACCCAGCACACAGCAGTTGCTTGGTGTTAAATATGAAATACAGGCACTGGGCCTGAATACGGGCTGGGCTTCAGGCTTGGAGGAGGCTGTGTGAGCTTCTTCTGTGTGAGCTTCTTCCAGGCACCGGGGACTCTGGAAGGCCTGCTCTCTTCCTCCCTGAACTTTGTTTCCCTTAACTTAAGAGCATACAAACTCCACAGGGGTGTTAACCGGAGAAAGTGGGCTGTAGGGCTCCCAGGGAAGGTGGCCCTCCTTAGGTGAAGGGCCTTCTGTTTGGCAAAGCACCGGGCGAGGATGACGGTGAGGGAGCTCGGATCTGGACCTAGAGTTGACCTGCTCCACATCGGGAGAGAGACAGAGGAGACAGAGGAGCGACACTCGGGCCAGATCAAATATCAGGGAGGCAGAGGGGTCTTCCCAGTGCAAGGTGGGGAGGTGGGGATGGGAGGCAGCATGACTGATTCAAGCAGATGCTGATACTTGGTTATGACCCAGCAAGGGGCCCAAGCAGCGGCCTGGGCTCAGTTGCAAAGGACCCCCCAGCCTTTAGGTCTCTGAGACAAGGTGGTGCTTTTGTGGATCTGAAGCTGAGGCTGGGAGGAAGGACCCCCCACCCCCCAGAGGCTCCCAGGAGCAGGACCCATGTCCTCCTCCTCTATTGCTTGGCAAAGGCACCCAGGGTGACGGTCATGGACACTGCTTGATGGATAAATGGCAGTTCCAACTGACAAAACAATGAGAAAACACCTTTCAAAGCATCCCCAATAGCCCACCGGGCTCCCGGCCGCTCTGGCTGGCCCTCTGAGGCCTCGCTCCAGGTACCTGAGAGATTGTGGACATCTCTGCCGCCAGCCCCGACTCTGCAGACGGCTGCCGTTCTACTTTCTCTGAACTGTTCATCGAGTTTTCCATCGAAGACTGTGAGTTCTGCTCATCAGAAGCGTCTGGGAGAAAAGCAAGACGACAGAAGCTGTTTTCAGATACGTGAGATGCGTCGCCAGATGGGCCAAGTACTAAAAATACCAGGAACTGGGTACTCTTGTGGCCAGCATCTTTCAGGGCTGGATGAGCTGTGGGGTTTGGGAAGCCTCCTGTTTACTTGTTAGTGAGGCTGGGGGGTCACAGGCTGCTCCGGGGAACATCTATTAGCTGCCCCTCAGCAGGACAACCTCAGGATGCTTCGGGTGCCTGGCGCCCTCTGGTGGGCCTGATGTGCCCAACAATCATGGCTGTCCACTCCTTTCCCCATGGGGAGGTGGCTGGCAGGGAGGCTTTGCCCGGTTTCTGTATAGAACCAGCAGTCTCCTCGAGAGAAAGGACCCTTTATAAACATTTCTCTTAATAATATGGGTGTTCCTCTGATATCAGAGCAATGACTTCATGCCAGAAACAGAATACAGGAAAAAAAAAAAAAACACAACAGTTAAAATCAACCTGTCATCTCAAACCACCCACAGATAGCACAAAACAACATTTTTAGAGGATTTGTTCCCATTTTTTCTAGACTGTTCCCCTACGTGTCTCTCATTTTCCTACTTCCCTGGATGGCAATCACAGAGAAGTTTTCATGTCTTTACAAATTCCCTAATCACAAGAGCTTACAAGATGGCTGCCCAGCATTCCAGTTAGCAAGCCCTTATGTGAGATTCTGGCGATTTGGGGTTATTTCTCATGACTCAGTCTCCCTGCTTCCCCATTCCAAATTTCTTTGGCAGCAGGAAGGTGTGGACTGGAAGAAGGAATAGAGCCTTGGGGGGCGGCAGGAGCTGTGAGTTACCTGGAATTCTGGGACCCAGGGAGGGAACAGCAAGTTCCTACCTGAGCTGCTTCATGCAAGGTGCAGACAACAGACCATGTGGTTTGAAAAAAAAAAAAAAAACCCAAACCACACACACTAAAATACAAGGAATGCCTAAGCAACCCGGACTTACTTTCTGGGGTTTCTGAGGCAGAATATAAAAACGTTCAATAGGAGAAAAGCAGTCAGACTTTAACTGAAAGCCAAGAAAGCAATATGGGAACACAGAAAGAGCCAGTGGCTATTCAGGGCCCTGACTGGCTCGGGTGCAGAGGGCTAGAAAGCAGGGCTGCTAGGAATCGCAGGATCCTCCATCCAGGGAGGCCAAGACGGGATGAAGAGCTGCCATTGCCCTGTTCCTCCCTACTCTTGTAGCCATGTCAGGAGGCCAGCACTAGCCCAGGTTCAAGTGTGTGGTTCTGAGCTGGGCGTTTTTGTTTTTTTTTTTGTACCAACGATTGAACCCAGGAGTGCTTTACCACTGAGCAACATCCCCAGCCCATTTTTTAAATATTTTATATAGAGACAGGGTCTGGCTGAGTCATTTAGGGCCTTGCTAAGTTGCTAAGGCTGGCCTTGAACTCACAATCCTTCTGTCCCAGCCTCCTGAGCCGCTGTCAGGTGCCACAATGCCCGGCCTAGAGCTGGGCTCTTTTGTTGCTCCAAGGAAGAGTCAGGGTCCACCATCATCAGGGCTGGGCTCTACTTACAACCCAGTGTGTGGAGGGACACAGGATTTGGACGACAGATCTGGGTTCAAATACTGCCCATTCTGTCTCTGCCACTGGCTGCCTGTGGGACCAGGGGCTCTCAGTCCCAGTTGCCCCCTCTGTAAAAACAAGGCTGACAGTGCCACCCTATCAAAGTGGCTGTGGATTAAATGGAATGACATGATAAGGTCCCAAACTGTCAACTAACAGACTTGGGAGTAACTGAGGGATTGTTTAGGGTACAGAGCAAAACACTATAAACACCTGAAATTTCTTTGATGTTTTTAGTTTTACCTTTAAAATCCATGTTAATGGAAGTTCCTCAAAAAGTCAGTCAAAAAATTAGCAAAGCACCCAGCAATTTCACTCCTAGGTATAAACTGAGGAAATCTGAGGGGAGGGGAGGGAGGATAGTAGAGGATAGGAAAGGTAGCAGAATACAACAGTTACTAATAGGGCATTATGTAAAAATGTGGATGTGTAACCAATGTGATTCAGCAATCTGTATTTGGGGTAAAAATGGGAGTTCATAATCCACTTGAATCTAATGTATGAAATATGATATGTCAAGAGATTTGTAATATTTTGAACAACCAACAAAAAAAAAAAAAGAGGAAAAAAAACTGAGAAAATCTACAAGAGGGTCTCTTGACTCTTGTACATGAATGTTCACAGAAGCATTATTCATAACAGCCCCCGAGTAGAAAGAGCACAAATGTAAATGGACAGATGAATATCCAAACAAAATGTAGTCTCTCCATACAACAGAATGTTATGCAGTCATAAAAGGAATGAAACAGTTGGGTGTAGTGGTGGATGCCTGCCATCCCAGCTCCTTGGGAGGTTGAGGTAGGAGGATTCAAGTTAGAGGCCAGTCTCAGCAATTTTATTGAGGCCTCCGTCTCAAAATCAAACTGGAAAAAAAAAAAAAAAAGTTGGGGATGGAGCTGAAAGGTAGAGCTCCTGCTGGTATATGCGAGGCCTGGAGTCCGATCCCTAGTGTGCACACACACAAAAAGGCAAAAAGAAAAGAATAAAGCACCAAAAATGTGCTGACATGGACGAACCTTGAGGATACGATGCTAAATGAGAGAAGCCAGACTCAGAGGACCACGTGCTGTGTGATGACATTTATATGGAGCATCCAGAACAGGCGAAGCCATTGAGACCAACAGCAGACTGCTGTTTACCAGGGAATGGGGAGAGGGAGGAATGGCAGTGATGGACTCACGGGTACAGTTTCTTTTGGGGGTGAGGAAAATGTTCTGGAACTAGATAGAGGGGATGGCTGCACAACAATGTAAGTGTAATAATGTAATCAATGCCGCTGAACTTTCTTTTCTTTTTTTTTTGGTGGAACTGGAAATAGAACCCAAGGGTACTCTACTGCTGAGCACTTTTTTTTAAGTTGTATTTGGACACAATACCTTTATTTATTACTTTTATGTGGTGTTGAGGATCGAACCCAGCACCTCACATGTGCTAGGCGAGCGTTCTACCACTAAGCCCCAGCCCCAGCCCATTTTTTGACACAGGACCTCATTCAGTTGCTGAGGCTGACCCTGAACTTGCCATCTTCCTGCCTCAGCCTCCTAAGTAGGTGGGATTACAGGTGTGTGCCACTGTGCCTGGTACCAGTGAATTCTTGTTCACTTATAAATGGTTAATTTTTTTTTTTTAATATTCTTTAGTCACTGATGGACCTTTACTTGATTTATTTATATGTGGTGCTGAGGATCAAACCTAGGGCATCACACATGCTAGACAAGTGCTCTTCCACTGGACTAGAAACCCAACCCCACAAATGATTAATTTTTACATTTATTTCTTGATGCTGAGCACTGGACACAGGACCTCATGCATGCTAAGCAGGAGATCTACCACTGAGCTTCACCCCCAGTCATGAAATAGTAAATTTTGTGACTTTCATCTTAGTAAAATATGGAGGGGCAGGAGGGTGGCTTAGAGATCATGAGGGTGGCCTTTCACCCGGCAGATTCATGCTGCCCCTATGCTGAGCAGACACATGCCCCAGCCAGAGGCCTCTCCTGAGAGCCAGGCGGAGCTGGCCGTGGCATGTTTGGGGCTGAGGGCAGGAGTCCTGTTCTCTGAGTGCGCTGGTGCTGGAACTTACCCAGGGGAAATTTTTTTCCTGGAGCCTAAATTTAGTCCAGGGAGCTTGGACATTATGTCATTCCCTGAACTCACTCAGTAGTAAACAAGTTCAAAGCAAGGTCAATATCTGGTGGCCAGCCCGTCTGGTCCCAGTGTACCCACCTGGGAAGACTACATGGGCCTGTCCTGTGCCTGTGGAGGTGATACAGGCCCAGTGGCCTGGGGTGGCTGGAAGAGGACCCTGGTGGGGTGCAGGGACCAAACGTGGGAGTTATGAAAGCTTTAGCCCAAAATATAACTCCCGCAACTCAGCTTCAGTGGCCCTTAGGACAGAGGAGACGCAGACCCCGATTATGGGGAAACAAGGCCATAGACAGAGAGAAACCAGGAAGGCAAAGAAGCCAGGACATGGCTGCAGATGTGGCCACATGTGTCCCAGCACCCCCAGAAGTATTCTTCCCACAAAGGGTGAACACAGTGGTCTCTACAGCTGCCCAGGCCCTTCCTGCCCACTAGAGCCCCTCCCGTCTCCATGACTCCTTGCAGGGACCTGACAAGGGAGGCAACTTTTATCATCCCATTTTATAAACAAGGAAACAGGAAGTGGTATGGGAGGTGATGCTCCCTGTTCAAGGCCAGGCAGCCAGTTAAATGTCAGCCTCCATGTGACCACACCACCTGTCCCAGCCCCTCTGCCTTCCACCTGCCAAGCAACCTGACCAGGAAGGTGCTGGATGCTTGGCAGGTGTCCCATAACCGTGGGGGCTGCCGAGCGGGAACCAGAGAGAGGGCCTACCTAGTGTACGTGGAAGAGCTACAGAGAACACTCGGCTAGGGGAATCCTCTCCTTGAGGACACTGGGCAATATCTGGAAACATTTTTGGTGTCACAGCTGGGGGTGAGGAAGCATCGAATGGGCAGAGAGCAGGGATGCTGCCCAGCACCTTATCACGCACAGGAGGCCCCCATGGCCAGGAACTACTCGATGGTGCTAGGGCCACGAGCCCCTGCTCTAGGGGAGTCACCCTACCTACGGCCTCCCTGGAACAGATCCCAGCTGGATCTCCACATTTCAGTCCCACACATTTCCCCCACCCTTTTGGTGGGATTGGGGATCGAACCCAGGGTCTTGTGCTTGCTAGGCAAGCGTTCTACCACTAGGCCACATGCCTAGCCCTTTTGACTTATTTGAAAATCGGGTCTGCCTCAAATTTGTGGTCCTCCTCCCTCAGTCTTCCAAGTAGCTAGGATCACAGGCGTGTGCTACTGGACTTTTTTGTTGTGTTGGGGATCAAACCCCGCATGCTAGGCAAGCACCCCACCACTAAGTCACATCCCCAGCTCTACCTGTATTTTTTTTTTTCTTTTGCACCAAAAATTGAACCCAGTGGGGCTTAACCATAGAGCCACATCCACAGCCTGTTTTTTTTTAACTTTGAGACAGGGTCTCACTAAGCTGCTTAGGGCCTCACTAAGATGCTGAGGCTGGCTTTGAACTTGCAATCTTTCTACCTCAGCCTCCTGAGCTGCTGGGATCACAGATGTTCGCTTCCATGCCCAACTAGCCATGTTCTCACTGCATGTGCCCTCTGACTACACAGTCCCACTGCCAGGTACAGGTCCTACAGATCTACTTGTACCTGGGCAAAGGTGCAAAGAGATATGTGTATGAGACTCCCTGTAGGGACCACATGTTAAAAAAGAAAAAAAAGAGAGCTGGGTGCAAGATCAGCCTCAGCAATGTAGTGATACTCTGTCTCAAAACAAAAATAAATGGCTGGGGACATAGCTCCATGGTACAATGTTCCCAGCTTCAATCCCCAGTACTACAAAAAACAAAACAGCCTTCTCAGACTTTTACTTTTTCACTTTGGAGAGATAAATGAATTCAAGAAATATCTTAATTTGTCTTCTAAATCTTCAATGAGAAAAACAGTGATTGTGGGTAATACATGTTGCTTTGGCCTTGGTGTGGGAAAGGCAGCAGGGAGAGGTGGGGAGTGTGGTAATTGGAGCAGACAGCCCTACTGCCCTTCTTCCAGGAGCAGCTACTTCTCCACTCCTGCTTGTTGGTGCCCCTGGAAAAGCAGGCCCAGTATTGCCAAATATTCTGATTTTGGGAGAGAAGGTAGAAATCAATCTTAAGTGAAATTGTCCAGTTTTTAAATTCTGACATCACGTTTGAATTTAAAACAAACAATAGTCCTGGGCTTCATGGCCACCTGCACACCCCACAGGCTGGATCTAGTCTAGGACCTCTGCTCTTGAGGGACAGGAAGCAGGTTGTAGCTGTGACTAAGACCTGGGAGCCAGCACAGAGCCTCTCTGGGATGAGGACGAACTCTGCAGTAGGGGGTGGTCCTCCCCGAGAACCTCACCAGCTGCTCGCAAGGCACACCCTGGGATGCAGGCACCTGCCCAGGGAGCTCCAGACCTGCCTGTCTAGGCCAGCCTCTGCTGTCCCTCCCTGCTGCCCTCAGCCCATTTCTCATGCCCAGGTGCACCCATCAACACATGCTCTCTCCTAACACTCTAACACACCCTCCAACAGACCATCAGGACAACTGTTCAGTTTCTTAGGGTTCACAGTGGTGATTCTGTGAGAGGATGTTCTTAAGAGGCACGCTTAGGGACCAACTGCCCTATGTCTACAGATTCCTTTCACATGGTCCTAGGGAAAAAACTACAGACAAAGCAGAAAGAAAAAGAAACCCTCAAATAACAACTGCCAAATTTAGCTGGCAGATACACAGGCATGTATGATGCTATTTCCATTTTTTGGCAGGGATTGCAAAATAAACACACACACACCCCTACGAATGCAGGTGTACACCCAATCTTCCCTTCACAATGAAACCACCTCTTACTGCCCCCTCTGCTCTCGCTCTGCCCTGGTCACCACCCTCTCCCACTGGGACAACTACTGCAGCCTCCTCACTGACGTCCCCTCCTCCACCCTGGCACCCCCATCACCTGTTCCTAATTCTTCAGGTCCTGTCATCCAAATCTCCTGTGGCTCCTGTCTCACCCGCTGTAAAAATCCAGGTGGGCATGGTGGCTTTACGAGTCCACCACTCCTGACCTCGTCCTACTGTTCCTGTCCCGCTGACTCTTCCCCAGCCATGCAAAGCCCCCTCCTGCCCCAGGGCCGTCACACTGCCTGTTTCTCTGCCAGCAAAGGTCTCCCACAACTTGCCACTCGTTCAATTTGACCCTCATCTACTCGGTGTCACCTCAGTGAGGTGCTTCCTGACCACCCTATTTAAAATCATCACACCTCCTGCCATAACTCAGTAAGACAGTCTGTTCCTCTTTTCTGTTTTATAATTATCCCCACACATCTTTAAATACTGAATTATCTGATTTTTTTAATTGCTGCAAAAGAATACCTGCTCCAGGAATTTCTCATTTTTTTTTTCTTTTTTATTGAGGGTGGTGGTGGGGGTACTGGGGATTGAACTCAGGGGCCCTCTACCACGGTGCCACATCCCCAGCCCTATTTTTTTTTTTTTTGGTGGTGCTGGGGATTGAACCCAGGGCCTTGTGCTTGCAAGGCAAGGACTCTACCAACTGAGCTATATCTCCAGCCCTCACAGACCTATTTTGTATTTTATGAGAGGCAGAGTCTCACTGAGTGCTTAGGATCTCACTAAATCCCTGAGACTGGCTTTGAACTCACAATCCTCCTGCCTCAGCCTCCTGAGTTGCTGGGATTACAGGTGTGCATGACTGCACCTGGCAGCTTCAGGTGTTTTACCTTCCTTCTTCTGTCACTTTCTGGGGCTGGCTGATGGCAGGGCCTCCTTGAGTACCTGTGCCCTGACTGAACGCAGGCTGGCTAGAAGGAGGCCCTTCTGCACCCCAGCCACGGCAGGCACGTACCTTCAGCCCCAGGGTGCTCCTTCCCGTCAGCCTGCGCCTCGTCCGCTTTGGCTTCCGTGCCGTCGCTGGGCATGGCGGAGTTGGGCTCTGGTGCAGGGCTGGAGTTGCTGCTGTTCTCCTGTTTGATGGGGGAGGCGTCTGCTAGGGAGCTCTGGTTGCTGTTATCGTCTGCACAGGGGGAGAAACAGGCACAGGGTGAGATCCCACCGGGCCAAGGAACAGCAGATTGGGGACAGCGTCAGCATCCCTTGATGCCTCAGGCCCCCCAGGCTGCTCTCCAGGGAAAGGTCTGGGCAGTTCCTCTGGAGCTGACCACCCAGAGCCACCCCACATGCTCTGTGAAGCAAAGGATTATGGAAGCTGGCCCAACCTTTCCTGGGTGGCCTTTACTGTGTATGGAGAGAGGGGCCTGATACATTGAACATCTTTGGGGGACACCTGAGACCTAATTCTGGGAGGGGAAAGCCATAAAGCACTGTGAAGCACACAGCATGACCCATGAAGCAGCCTGCCAGGGCCTCCACCAGAGTGCATCAAACCTCTGCACTGACTTCCAGGTGACCCAAAATCAAAGGGAGACAGGGACCAGGTAGCAAGAGTAGGCTACCT
Organism: Callospermophilus lateralis; assembly: GCF_048772815.1. Taxonomy (NCBI): domain Eukaryota; kingdom Metazoa; phylum Chordata; class Mammalia; order Rodentia; family Sciuridae; genus Callospermophilus; species Callospermophilus lateralis. The sequence goes on along the minus strand of NC_135305.1, from coordinate 157,931,606 downwards.
AGGACAAGCACCCAATCTCATCAAGTCACTGTCATTAAAAAAAAAAAAAAAAAAAAAAAAAAAGGAAAGAAAAAGGACTGAACCAGGCATGATGGTGGTGCATGCCTGTAATCCCAGGCACTCAGGAAGCTAAGGCAGGAGGATGGCCAAGTTGGAGATCAGCCTCAACAATTTAGCAAGGCCCTAATAGACAACTGTCTCCAAATTGAAAATAAAACAGGCTGGGGATGTGGCTCAGTAGTTAAACACTTTAAAAAAAAAAAGACTGTAGGTGTGACATGGTATAGGGGTGAAGTTCTTGCCTAGTAGCAACCTGGCATCTAAGAGGCCCTGGGTTCCATTCCATCCCCAGCACATCTCTCCCTCTCTTTCTTTCTTTCTCTCTCACATACACACACACACATACCAAGGAAAAGCAGGGGAGATTATTACAGATTTACAGATTAAAGTAACCTAAGAGACTTTAAGACTAAATATGATATATGGAAATTATTTGGATTCGGTTTGGAATGTGCCAGCTGTAACCCATTTTGGGACAATTGGGGAATTTGAATATGGCCTGGATTTTAAAAGCTATTAAGGTATTATTGTTAATTTTGTTAGCAGTGATAATGGCACAGCAGGCAGAGAGAATGTCACTCCTTGGCAATGTGTTCTGAAATGTGTAGGTACAGACTCCAACATCGTGATGCACGGAAATTGACTTGAAAATTTGTTAGCACAGGCTGCAGACAACCATCACGGCTCCCAGAACTTCACACACAAGAGCTGTTTTTGAAAAAAATATGTAAATGATATGTCAATTAAGAAACTTAACACATTAAAAAAAATTGATGCGGCAAATATGGGCTGGTGCTCATAAAAACCAAGGAGGGAGCTCACAGGGGCCATCACGTTACTTTCTCTTCTATGCTCTACAATGAAACTTTTCATAATAAAAAGGAAAAAGCAATGGGAAGTAACTGGGCAGTTACATTAGTGGTGAGGTGGTGGCAGAGCTGGGGGGTGCCAGGGCACATCTCCCCTTGTCCTGCAGCGATTTCAAAAATAACACCATAATCTGACACTGCCTTTCTGGACCATGCTACACTCCGGGCCAAGGCCAATTTTGTGAAAGTGAGCATGGGGGGCAGCAAAGCACTCTGATAGCCCTGGGCACCTACAATGAGGCAGGCACTGGGCAAGAGCACTTAGTTGCCTGTTTTTGAGATAGGATCTTGCTATGAGGCCCAGGCTGGCCTCAAACTCCTGGGCTCAAGTGATCCTCCTGCCTCAGCCTCCCAAGCAGCAGGGATTACAGTTGTGCGCCACTGGACATAGCCATGGGGATTAATCCTCTCAACAACCTACCAGGCAGTCAATGTTGCCATGTTTACTGTATGGAGGGGGAAACTGAGGCTCAGAGCGGCAGACACACTGGTTTAGGCTGGTCTGCCCAATTCCTAGTTCTGTTTCTCTTGTTTACTCAACATGCTGCGGAGGTGCCAGGCAATCACACAGCCCAGCTGGGTTAAACTGGATCTTCCTTTTTCTTTTCTTTACCTTTATTTTGTTTATTTATTTTTATGTGATGCTGAGGATCAAACCCAGGGCCTCGTACATGCTAGGTGAGTGCTCTACTACTGAGCCACAATCCTAGTCCAGGATCTTTCTTTAAGTATACTTTGGGGCCCTCCTTACATAAAAGCATCCTCTTATGAATTCTGGACAAAAAAACAACAAAAAAAGTGTGTTCTCCTGATTTACCCTGCAAGAAAATCTAAAGTTCTTTCTTATGCAAAGATACATGTGCATTTACGGCATTAACAATGACAATATACACTAATGCTTAACGAGCTAGCTGCAGAAACTGGCCTGGAACTTGGTAACAGCAGGACTCTGATACCTGGACCCACTTTAGTGGAATCCTGGGGACCAAAGAGCTCAGTGCTGATGACCCCCCAAGCATTGTGGAACACCTGTTGGGCCCATGTCTCCCATGTCTCTCTCTCAGCCTTCACACCTGTCTTGTTGTACGTGCCCTAGAATGGAAAGGATGCACGAAGGTGGATGTGGTGCTCACATCCTGGGAGCTCCTCCACTCAGCATTCTGAATTTCTGCATTAGTTCAGGCTGTGAGCCTGGATTCTGCCTGTGAAGGACTTCGAATGCCAGCACTGGGATGAGATGTTACAAATTTTCCAACTTCAAGTTAGGCAAGTCACTTCATCTCTCTGAGCCTTAGTTTCTTCATCTGTAAAATGGGACTTTTATTAGATTCAAATGAGGTAATACTCGAAAACAGGCCTGGCATGATGCTTGGCACGCCGTGATGATTTGGTAAGTGGTAGCTGTTAACGTGCCAAGGCTTGAGAGAGACTATCATTTAAATCCTCACAATGAGTTTATGAAGCAGGCACCACCATCCACTTTCTACAGATTAAAATGAGACAAACCCCAAGGCCAGAGGAATGCCACAGTCCAGCCTGAATCTTGGGTCAGGGTGGCTTCTTGGGTTCCTGAGAGAGGGGCTGCTGGGCGATGCCTGGGAGCGAAGTCACATCCCAGCTCAAAGGTCCATTTTTGAAAAGGAAATGAATCTTGACCATGATGACATGGATACTTGAGGGGCTTTCTCGACATGTTAATGGGCAGTGAAACCCCATGTGCCTTTCTGAAGCCAGGTCTTCCAAAAAAGCAAGCCTTCCTGGGACCTGGAGCCAGGGATTGGGTCTTCCAGATTTCTTCTCCCAGAACAAGACAGGTGTGGGGGTCTGAAGGCCTTAGAAACTCCAGTGAACTCCTCTTCCATTTACTTACTTAGTTATTTCTCTGATGCCACCTTGCTATACAAAAGGTTTGGGATGGACAAAAGTACAGACATTGAAATCAAAATCGAGAGGTGGATGGCAGTAGGGGTGGCAGGCACTATGACCCCACGGGCCAGCCAGGTGACAGAATAAGGCGAACCTGGTGGGCCAGAATCCTCCCTACAGAACAACTGTTCCTGCTCAGCTGGCCACTCCCAGGGTTCTAGATCTGACTCCACAAAGGGTGGTAATAGAGCTGATTTCCTGACTTATAAATATTAAAGGCTGCTATAGTTTGGATCTCAAATTCCCCAAGGGCCTACATGTGAAAAGCTAAGTCCCTATCACGGCATGATTGGGAGGCGATAGAAACTTTAATGTGGGGTCTGGTGGAAGGCGGACGTGCCCTTGAAGGTGACCGTGGGACCTCAGCCCCTTCCTCTTCTTCTTTCCCACTCCCCTCTCCACACACACACATCTTAGCTACAAGGTGAGCAGTTTTGTTCTACTTTTGCCACGATGTGCTATCTTGCCACAGGTCCAGAAACAATGCCCGTGGACACTCAAGCCTTTGAAACTGTGAGCTAAGAGAAACCTTTCCTCTATTTAAGTTTATTAACTCAGGAATTTTGTTATAGTAACAGAAGCTGGCTAACATAGAAGCTAACTCAGTTTTGTAAAAACTTTACACTGGAATCTCTGAGAACATTTTTCTTGTGGGGTTGGGACAATCAGGAGGGGACATAAGGAGGCCCACCGGCACTAGTTGGAAACTATCTGGGGTTTTGACGTGGGCTGCTTACATGGGAATATATGGTTTGTGAACGTTTCATAGAGTCATATGCTTAGGATTTGAATCCCCCCATCCCCCGCAATAAAAAGGTAAAAAGAGAAACAAACACCAACAAGGTGTGAAAATGAGAACCTGGGTAAATCACATTTCAGCCTGGATTTGATACATGGGACACAGGTTACAAATTTTTTTTTTTTGGGGGGGGTACCAGGGATTGAATCCAGGGACACTTTACCACTGAGCCACATCCCCAGCCCTTTTTATTTTTTATTTTGAAATGGGGTCTAGTTAAATTGCCAAGACTAGCCTCAAACTTGAGATCCTCCTGCTTCAACCTCCCAATCACTGGGATTATAGGTGTGTGATTGCTGGGATTACTGGCATGTCCCATGGTGCCCAGCTCAAGTTACAACTTTTGAAATTAGATAGCAAGAAACTGAATGTGGTGGCACACCCCTGTGATCCCAGCAACTTGGGAGGCTGAGGCAGGAGGATTGAAAATTCAAAGTCACCTTCAGCAACTTAGCAAGGCTCTAAGCAACTTAGTAAAACCCTGTCTCAAAAAATCAAAAGGGGGTGTTGGGGTTGTGGCTCAGCAATTGGGCACTCACTCTGCACCTTCGAGACCCTGGGTTCGATCCTCACCACCACATAAAAATCAATAAAGAGGGGCTAGGGCTGTAGTTCAGTTATAGAGTGCCTGCCTCACACGTGTGAGGCACTGGGTTCGATCCTCAGCACCACATAAAAATAAATAAAGATATTTTTTAACAATAAAGAAAATAAAGGTATTGTGTCCAACTAAAAGAAACAAACATTTTTAAAATAAATAAATAAATAAAAGGGTACTAGGGATGTGGCTCAGTGGTTAAGTGCTCCTGGGTTCAATCTCTAGTACCAAAAAAGAAAGAAAGAAAGAAAGAAATCCATTTTGGAGCTTCCTAGTAGCAAAACAAAATGGGAAAAAGAAAATACAGTCATTTATCCGGTCAGCCAGACCCAGGAGGGAAAAAGAAACATATACTCCTCCCCCCCAACTCCTCCTGGGCATACTGGGCTATAGAAACAGCGGTGAGGTTTCTGGTCACGGCGGGAGGAGAGGGTCTTATTTTTGTCTCTGGTTTATTTTGCTTTCTGGCTTGGTGCACTGGGGATAGGAACTTCCTCTTCTCTGCAGAGCCTTCTCCTTGGCACAGAGGCCTCTTGGTCCTGCCCATCCTCCTACCCCTTGCCTGGAATGTGAACAAACCTGCTAGAGAAACAAAAACACAACTGAGCGCTTCCCAAGGCCCAGGGACCTGGCAGCTGAGGCAGTGGCGTGGGGAGCTCACCGTGCATGTCCATCATCCCGGGGGAGGAGCTGTTCTCTGGGGTGGTGACCTCGGAGCCACACTTCTCGTCCTTGCCTTTTTTCTTATTCTTGTTTTTCTGGAGGGGAAAATGGAGCAGAACCAAGTCACTGAATCACATGTGAGGACACATGTGCGAGCGACCCCGGGGAGTGCTATGAATGTTTTATTCCATTCCATCAACCTGGAGCCCCAAACTTCTGCAGGGTTTTCTTTCGTCTGCATTTAAGTGTGTGCCCCTAGAAGCCAAGCTCTGGGCCTCCTCCACTTTGGAATCAAAGAAGGGAGATGGCTGCAGCTGGCCTAGGTACAGCACCCTGGGAAATAATCCCTTCTCTGTGGAGGGATCACTAGTGGTCAGGCAAATGCTGCGGCTGGCGGCAATTGTCTCCGCCTCTAGGAAGACTGGCAGGTGCCAGGTGAGGCCAGGTGAACCCCGGAAGGCAGTGGTCACTGATTCTCAGTAGCTTCAGGTCCTCGGGGGCTGCCTTTCTCCAAGTGTAGGGAAAGAGCAAAACCCCAGAGCAAAAACCTATGCTACTCCGTTCTAGTTTTCAGTGTCAGGATGGATCCCAGGACCTCAGGCATGTTAGGCAAGAACTCTACCACTGAGCTGCACCCCCAGCCCCCATTTTTCACCACAGGAACAGAATCATGTTGGAAACCACCTGTATCCATCAATCAGAAACTCATTAAAATAAATAAATGGTATACAATGTAACAACTACAGAGAATATGGCCCACTTCCCCTGTACTAATAGGGAGCCATCTGCAAGAATATTAACCTATGAAAATATTTCAGTATTTCTAAGATGTATAAAAGAAAGGTGTGGAACATGTGAATTTCTCATCAATGGTGAGAAAGGGACAAACATGGGTGTTTCCACGGTTTGTAAGCTCAGGCTCCCTCTGGACGGATAAAAACAAACTGGGAACACTCCAGGGAAGAGAAGTGGGGTGAGGGTGCATGCGAGGAGGACAGGCATATCATAAGGAGAGCTATGTTAGGGCTGGGATTGTAGCTCAGTGGCAGAGCGCTTGCCTTGCATGTGTGAGGCACTGGATTCAATCCTCAGCACCATATAAAAATAAACAAAGGCATGCTGTCCATCTAAACTACAAAAAAAAAAAAAAAAGCCATGGTAAAGTGTAATAATACAGGCTGGGGATATAGCTCAGTTGATAGAGGGCTTGCTTCACATGCCCAAGGCCCTGGGTTCAATTCCCAGCGCCACGACAGAAAAAAAAAAAAAAAAAGTGTAAATACACAAATGCTCAGAGACCAGTGGTTACCAGGGATGCAGGGAGTGGGGAACAGGGAGTGAGTGATCACGAGTATGAATGTTCTTTCTGGGGTGATACAAATGTTCTGGAATTGTAGTGGTAGTGTTGCACAACCAGGGATATACCAAATTGAAGTGCACTCTTTGAAAGAGTGAAGAATGTGGGGTGCAGCTCCATGGTGGAGCGCTTGCCTGGCAGTTATGAGGCCCTGGGTTTGATCCCTAGAACTGCAAGATTGAAGTAAATTTTGCAGGGAGCCATGATGCATGCCTGTAATCCCAGCAGCTCGGGAAGCCAAGGCAGGAAGATCATGAGTTCAAAGGCAGCCTCGGCAAATTAGCGAGACACTAAGCAACTCAGAGACCCTGTTTCTACATAAAATACAAAAAAAGGTCTAGGGCTGGGGCTCAGTGGGTAAGCGCCCATGGGTTCAATCCTCTGTACCAATAAATAAATAAATAAATAAATTTTATAGTATGTAAATTGCCTTAATTTAAAAACATTTTAAAGTAACATTTGAATTTTTGAAACATTTTACATATTTGCAAGAATGAAAACTTCCAGAGTTCTGAAGTTTAAAAAATGGTATTACTGTATACTAATTGGGTATTATTTAAAACAATCAGGAGCTAATCACCCACAATGCAGATTCCCCAGCTCTAACCTCAGAGATTCTGATTCTGTTGTCTGGGGCAGGTCCAAGAATCTGCATTTTTAATCAAGATGCTCAGCCAGGCTGGGAACCTTGGCCCCACAGGGAAAAGGGTGGGTGAACTGCGCATCACATCTCAGACAGGGAAAGGCATGGTGCTTCCAGAGCTGATACCTCATGTGTGCTCAGTGAGAAACCCAGGAACTGGACAGCAAAGCCCCACTACACAGAGGAGGGAGTGGAGTCCCCACAGGGTGGGGTGACCAGTCCAGCCTCATAGGTTAAGCAGGGCTGCTCTGCCTGACTGCGAGTCCAGCACTCTTGGCCCAGTCTGGAGCTGCCCCGTCCTTCCGACGGCCCCTCTATTCCATTTTCTCCTTGATCATATTCCACTTGGCACTTCCCTGATGTCTGTTTCATGCTATTCTATAATTATCTTCCCCCAATGAGATTAGAAATTCCTTGAGAGCAGGGACCACATCTTCTCAAAAGCAACCGGCATTTCTACACCACTTAATGATGAGCGAGGACCAGGCATGGGCCAGAGCCAGGAGCCACCTCCAGGAGCTGGGCTACCCTGCTCTTCCTCTGGAGACTTGCGGAGGACCAAGTCTCAGTGCCTACGCTAGGAGCCCAGGACAGAACCAGAAGGGAAGACAAATACCGAAGCCCTCAGCCCCACACTGACCCCCCTGGGGCAAGCTTGCCAAACAATACCAACATGGTGTCTCAGCCCTATTAGCAGGTGACTGGCACCAAAGCTAGGAAGCTGGGAAACCCTCTTTGCAATGCCTGGCAGCTGCCTGCTGTGGATCCCTCAGGATCCAGCAAAGCCACCCCAGCTCCCTCGAGATGTCTCAGGAGACATAGTCCCACCCCGCTTAACTCCTCCCAAGAGCCCAGGCAACCCTGGACCAAGCTTTCTCACTCCTAGGGCCACCTGTCACCAGCAGCTGCAATGAGCAGAAGGCTCCCAGGAGCAGGCAGCATGTACTTTGGAGTCAGACAGACCTGAACTCCATCCTTGGCTCAGACACTAGCTGTGTAACTCTGGGGAAGTGGCTTCACCTCTCTGAGCACGTGTCCTCAATTGTATAGAGATTTTAAAAGTTCAATTCCATAGGTTCAGTATGAAAAGTAAATGAAATAATAAGGTGAAGCATGAGCTCAGGGCCTGGCAGATGTTAAATGCTCAGGAATGGGACCACAGAGTAGGGAGGGTGGGAGTGGCTGTGGAAACCACTGCCACCACCCCCAAACCATGGTGTCCTGGACCTGGGGAGGGAGCAGCCTTGTACTAGCTGTGTCTCCACTGGCAAACCATGGGGCTCTCAGTACAGAAGACACAACTTGCAGGGGACACTCCTGCCACTCTGGGGCTGGACTATGGAGGAAGGCAGGGACACAGGTCCAGCAGCCTCTCTGGGTTTCAGCTGGGTCCCTGTGCTTGCAGGTTCCCTTGGCTCTGGGAATGGCAGCAGATAGGCCCTCTCCCCACAGTGGGAGGAGCACAGACTGGCAGCCCCAGCTCTGAGGCCAACCGCACATACTCACATCATCAACTTTTGGCTCCGTCACAGGGACCCATTTGTAGATTCGTAGGGACGTGTCACCAACAGTCACCCACTTCTTCTCCCTGTGGAGGATGAGGAAGAGCCCATCATTAAGGCGGCTTGGAGTAGGACCCTGCTCATCCCTGTGGCAGGGTACAAGTCACACTCCTTGGAACAGTAAGGGAACAATCCCTGATGGCACAGAGGTGGCCTTGACCCCCAGCTCTGCCCCTTGATAGCTGGGGACCCTTGGCAAGTCACATCACTAAGGTAAGCCTCATCCTGCCCTCCTGAGAGCAGAAAGCACAGTGGCCCCCGTCCTCTCCCGCCATCTGCCTCTTGTAACAGCTCAGAGGCTCTAGAGAGCAGCTTCCTGGACAGAAAGGGTGCCCTCAGAGGTGACGCTGGGGGGCCATGAAGGGCAGAGCCTGGCCTTGTGGGGAGCATCTCTGTGCCCCTACCTTCAAGGTTCTTCTGCCCTGTCTGCCAGGCCACCACCCTCTGAACTCTGAAGGACAGAATCCAGGCCTCCAGCTGCAAGAGGCAGGTTTCCAGATGAGGAGAAAATTATAAGCCACAAGAAGGAAAAGGGGTGGTAATAATTACTGCCCTCTCCACCACCACCACCCTGCTCTGCGCCATCGCCACTTTCTAGATCATTGCTGCTGCCACAGAACTTCCGTCAGACTGTGTCACTTCCTGCCCCACTTACTCAGAGCCACACACCTAAGGGGACAGAGGCTCAGGGACAGCTTCCAGGAATGGAGCTTGGGTCTGAACTCTGATATTCTGGCCTCCAGCTCTGCCATCTCAGAGAAGTGGGAAGTCACTGAGGATCTGCTGAGGGCCTGGCAAGGAACCTGGCTGATTCTGGGGACTCATGGGAAGCCCTTGGGGCCAGAGGCACACCTGGCGCAGGTGGTAGAGCCTCCAGGGACCCTCAGTAACTTCAATGATAACAGTTCCACTGGAACTGAAAATTACATGTGGTACGAGGACCTCGAGTTGCCTGACACATTGTTTTTGGCCTTTCTGCCCAAGCTCACCCCTGGGTCTTCCCCTCTGTGGGTGCAGGGCCCATGCACACTCAAAACCAGCTAACCAAAACCACAGACACCTACACCCCTGACCTCTGCCCGCGCGGGTCCCACATGTCCCTGCAGGAGGAAGCTAGGGCTTGGCTTTTATTACACTACTGACCACTTCTAGGGCCTTCTATGTGTTAAGCACCAGACATACTTTCTCTAATCTCTACAAAACCTTGGGTATCAGGAAGTGGTATGTGCCCATCTGACAGAGAAACCAAGGCATGGAGAGGGGAACTCATTCTCTCCACAGCCAGTGTCCAAACCCCTGGAGCCATGCTGCTTTTTGGAATAGTCTGTGAGGCTGCCACCCTCATCCCTCTTACCAGGCAGAACAGACAGGTCAGCACGATCCCAATCTTTTGCCACCTCCATTCCAAATAATCAGAGGGTACCTGAAGGGACAAGGATGTTTCCAGAAACACCCTCTGTGATAAAGAGAGCCACAATCATAATGGCCACTGTGCACCGAGGGCCTGGTGCATGTGAGGCTTCACGTCAAGCACTTTAGACTCTTGGCCAGAGATTCCCAAAAGGTGGAAAAAGGGACCACTGTCACCACATTTTGTAGGTGGAAAAACAGGAAGCCCAGAGACCCCTCTGCTGAGTCCCCAAGTTATCAGAGAGACAGGAAGCTGTTCTCCTGGCAGTGGACATGGAGAGGGCTCCTGGACAGAAGCAGGAGTGTGGAGAACCCCATTGGGCACTGGGGCTCCACCAGCCACTTCCCAGGGAGAGGGGCCTGGAGCTCAGGTGTGAGCTATGGAAGGAGCTCTTGGGAGGACAAAATGGGACTTCACAAACACGTGGGACAGGAGCCCAGGCTCAGGGGAGCAGCTGAGATTTCCCATACTGCCGCCAAACCCATTACCCCAGGACACGCAGCCCCTCCCCAATGAGGATACTAGGCTGTTCCCACCACCTCACAGTCAGGGTGACAAACGAGCAGCCAACAGACGTGTTTTGTTTGGCCTGCCGAGTACTTTTAAAAATTTGAATCGATTGCCAAACTTAAAAAAAAAAAAAAAAAACTCCACATAAAAAAATCCAGACTTCTGGCTACTCTCAAAAACTTGATCTGGACCCACATGCCCCAAGGCATGCCAGCTTGCTCCAGATGGCATGATGTAGCTCACTCAACCCCCCCCCCCACCGCCAACTCCCACCACCTGTAGGCATTGGGGCCAGGATTCAACATGACCACAGGGCCGTACCCCAACCTAGCTATGAAACTGCCCCTCATAACAATAGACTGGGCTCAAGAAGCAAAAGCATGTGAGGTCTCCCCCACATTAGGAACACACCCCCGGGCTCCTATATAAACTATAAATACCCTTCCTGGATTCTCTAGGCCAAGGCCAAGTTCCAATGTTCTCCTTGGTCCAAAAGTAAGGGCTGGCCAAGGAGACCATCTGGGGATTGCCCCCCCATCCAAGGGGACCCTCTAAAGAGAGCTCTCTCTCCCTCACTTTGTATCCATGCCCAGGGTTGGTCCTGACACTTTAGGCCAGGCCTCATCCAAACCAGGCGCAGGCCCACTTTACCTGCTTGTATTGGCAGGAAGGTAGGTAGCTGGGACAAAACCCCTAAGGAGTCAAACGAAGCCCCAGGCTCAAACTCAGGTCTCTTCCAGAGACAGGTCAACAGGCCTCAGTCTTCACAGCAACTCGCTGAGGGAAGCCTGCAAGTGCTGAGCCGTCCCGGTTCTACGCTCACCTTGCAGCTCAAGCCTTTGCCTCCCAACCCATGACGCCCCTTCCCCACCTCTTCTCAACCCACACTGGGCCTCATACCCCTGGCCCAGTTTGCCCAAACAGAGACCCACCATTTTGCTTTTGCTTCAGCCATCTTCTGGCCTCACACTCCACAGCCTACCTTCCTAGGACAGCAGATAGAAAGGAGGCCACTGCTAGCTGCTGGCTTCTTCTGCAGGGGCAGGGGAAGGGTGGGCCTGGCAGGGGAGGGGGTGTGGATTTTGAGGGTCACTGATGCTGAGAAGAAATTCCCCCCTAGGTTTAAGCACTGACGGGTATGCCAGACAGCTTGCTGTCCTCTGGATGAAACGCAGAACACACGCTGGGGGTGCAGCTCAGCGGTAGAGCATGTGCTCAGCATGCTTGAGGCCCTGGGTTCCTTTCCCAGCACTACAAACAGATGAACACAGACTTCCTAGTTACATCTGAACTTCAGAATAATGGATAATTTCTTGATATAAGCATATCCCAAATTTTTTATTGAATACACTTACACTAAAAATATTCTATTTTTTTGGGGGGGGGGTACCAGGGATTGAACCCAGGGGCTTACACATGCTAAGTATGTGCTCTACCACCCAGCTTCCCCCCCACCGAGCAGAAACATTTATTTTTAAAAATTATTTTGTTGTTTATCTGAAATACAAATTTAACTGGGTGTTCTATATTTGCTAAATCTGGCAACTCTCCCTCCTAGCCAGTGGTGAAATGCATGGTTGGTGGCCAGTTAATAAACAACCCCAAAGCCTCTAGGGCTAACTGGAAGACCCATTCTAAAGGCTCAGCAAAGCCAGATTCAGCTTCTCAGGGTCGCTGGAGAAACCTGGGCAATGAGACCATGCTTTCTGCTTATAAGAGGAAAAGGGGGGAGGTGCAAAATTCAAGTTTCTACAAAGTCCACCTTATAATAAGGACAACATTCACAAGTGCTCCTGTGAGCGGGACAATGTGCTTTTGGAGACATGACCTTAACCACCTCCAATAGCCCCAGGATGGGAGAGAGCCACTGAGCCCCTTGTTGCCAGGGTTAGAGAACTGAGTTACATGGACTGCCCAAGGTCACAGCAAAGAAGTGAAGCAGAAGCTCAACCAGGAGGTCCCAAAGCCTGAGGTCTGTAGAGGACTCCAGGTGCTGTTTCCTGAAACACAGGAACGGACTCTGACAGATCCCCCTCCCTATAGCGGTGTCTGGCCAGGACAGAGAGGCCGGCTGCTCTGCAGTCTCCCGGGTAGAAAGCCCCAACCCTCCATCTGCCCTCCCTGCAGAGCAGCTGGCAGCCCTGGCTGCAGCTGTCACTGGGTGCAGGAGCCTGGGCAGGGCTGAGAACCTGGGGCAGGAGGCCCCACCACGCCTCCAGGAGCTGAGAAGGGCAGCTTGCTTGGTCCCTTTCTACCCTCCAGGCTGGTGACAGCCAGAAGGGACACAGGCCCAAACACCAGCTCTTTCTTTGCACAGGGGCTGAGGCAGGGAAGGAGGTGACTCCAGCCTTCCCACTGGAAGTCCCACAGGAGAGAAGGTTATGGGTTGTTTTCCTGTCTGTATTTTGGCCTGCAGCTGTTTCTGCCATTTTTAAATGGCTCCAATTGGGCACTGGGCGCCCTGCGCGGCAGGGGAGCTCCTGCCGGCACCTAAGACTTGGATCTCAACTTTGGAAAGCCTCTCCTTCTCACGGTTGTGAAAATTCTTTGTCCCATTGGAGCCAAACCCAGCCCACGGCCGGGCATCCAGCCATCCGCAGACAGCCCTTTCCATAGGAGGCCCGGGAGCACGTGGACTTTATTGATTTTCCCCTTGCCTTTTTGTTGGGTTTGACTCAGAAAGGACAGCTAACTTGTGACACCACCTGACCGGAGGCTCGCCCCCAGTGGTTTTTAGAGACCAAGGCGTACTCAAAGAAATGACACCCCCAAATATAAAGAGAGCCTGCCGTGGGGCCTGGTCAGGCTCTAGAATTTTAGTAAAAGGTCAGGATAAGCCCGCGGGCGCTGACACTCAGGGACACCGTCGCGGCTGCTCCTCTCCCTCCCGGACTCTGGTGAAGCCGTGGGAAAAACATAATAAAGTTGAAATCAGGGAGCGGGGAGTTTTCAACAAGTCCAGTGCAACCTGGCGATCTGCTCGCGCCTCAGGCCTGGCCCTGGGGTCGCTTCCGAACCAAACCCTGCCGAGGCCATGAAAATGTGCCAACCCACTGATTATAACGAGGCCACGCCGGACACGATCTAATTTGAGCTTGAAAAACACGCCCGGCCCACGCCGAATCTCGCTGTTCTCCAGCGCGGAGAACAAAAACAACGGCTCTCCCAGCAAAACAAACACGAGCTCCGGGTCGGGGAAGGGCAGATGCGGCCCAGAACCGGTTTCTGGCTCTGAATATGAGCCGGCCCGCGCCCCCCGCGCTCTGGGCGCCGCGCAGAGCCGGGTGGGTCGTAGGTGCCCCGCGCCCCGCGGCCGCCCGCGCAGCTGCCTCCCGGCGCTCGCCCCCATCTTTCTTCCTCGCCAAGAGCCCTCGCTCCAGGCAGCCCAAAGCGCTAAATTTAAACGGCTCGCGCTCCGCAAACTCCGCAGACTCGAGGGCGCCGGGCCTGGGAGGCGGGGAGCGGGCGAGCTGGGAGGGCAGGAGGGCGGGAGGCCGGGACGCTGGGCCAGCGCTGCGCCGCCCGGGGCGCGCGGGGAGGAGACGGCGGTGGCGGCGGCGGCTCGCTCGGTGCCTGCACAATGGAGCTCGCGCTCTGCCCGCCGCCGCCGGCACCGCGGCCTCGGCGCGCGGGAAGCCGCTTTCATGTGACTTGCACAAAACGAAATGGCTTCTGGGGCCGGCCCCGAGCCCCCCTCCCGGGAGCCGAGCGCCGCGGCGGGGGCTGCCCGCCGCTCCAGCAGCCCGGCCCCGGGCGCCCGCCGCCTCCGGGCTGCCGCCGCCGCCGCTCCAGATGGGCGACAGGCGCGAGCGCACCTGGGCAGCGGCCGTGGCCCCCGCCTGGCGCAGGTGACCCGGCTCGCGCGCCGCCCGCCCGCTCGCCCGTCCTCGCCAACTCCGGGCCCGCGGCCGGCAGGGCGGCTCGGAGCGCTACGCCCCGCGGCTTTCTGTGCCAGGGTAGGGTTCCAGGCGGCCGTGGCGCCCAGCAGCGAGCGAGCGGGCGGGCAGGATCCTCGGCTTACCATTTGCGCACTTTCTCGATAGCCGCCATGACCCTCTTGATATCATCTTTGGCCCGGCTCCTGGTCTCGGCTCGAACCGACCTGCCCGACATGGTTCTGGCGGGGAGAGAGGCTGGGGGAGCGCGCCCGCCGGGTCCTGCTCGCGCTCCGCGGCGGCCACACTCGCGCCCGCCCGCTCACTCACTCACACACAGACACTCACACACTCACACACATACACACACACAAAGCCTGATGCCGCCGCGCGCCCGGGGCCCAGTGCGCAAGCGCCGGGCGGCAGCTGCACCGAGCAGGGGGAGCAGCGCCGCCGCGGCCGCCAGCAGTGCGGCCTCCGGGCGCCGCCAGCGCCGCCGCCGCCGCCGCCGCCCACCCAGGGGAGCCACCCGACCCCATTCCCGGGGGGCGCCTGGCGACCCCGACCCCCGGCACGCGGAGGGGGCGGGGACTCACTCGGAGGCCGCAGGTGCCGCGGGGACGGCAGTCTGGCTGGGTGGCCCGCCGCGGAGGGGGCGCATTCCTGGAGCCAGCTTGGCCAGTGCCCTGCCCGGGGTTTGTGGCAGCGGATGCAATAATGCAAGTTTCCTACGGTGCTCTTGACTTCTGAGAGTTGAAGGTGGCGATTCGGGACGCGAGGTGCACTTAGAAGAGTTGAGAGATACCGATCTCTCCTGACCCACTGCTCTGTTTAAAAATGAGCCAGGACGTCGCTCTGCATGCTACGCCCGTTTGGAAAACTAGGGTTCTAGGAGAGGTGCCTGGAACCTAATGATTATCATCATTGTCACAGGGATTCTTTTCCCCAGAGATAAGTTGCCCTGTCATAGATAAGGTGAGGGGGTCCTCGCTGGGGCTTGTCAGAGGACCGCAATTTAACCGTAAGTCGTTTCTGACAGAAGTACCAAGCTTAGACCAGGTGCTGCCACTGCACACATAACGGTAGAAGGTAAAATGGACTGGCCCGACCCACAAGGAGGACTTTTAAGGATCGTTCCATCTCTCCAGCCGCTAGGACGGAGCTCTGGAAGAATTTACAAGGGTCAGGAGAACCAAGTGCCATGTCTCTGTGTGCAGCTGCAGCTAAGCCTGGACCAGACTGGATGCCTGCCCAGATGGATGCTGGGAAAAGAGTGACCTAATGTGAGCAAGCCCTGTGCTGGAGATGAACTAACCCAACACCAGTCATTTCAGGGTAGGAAACTGAGTCTCAGGGAAGTTCAGGGTTGCAGCCATAAGCTGTAACCTATGACTCTCATTCATTCCAGTACCAATAAGTTTTCCCTGTGGTTTTGGTTTTGACAGAAATGGAGTGAGAGACCGTGGGCCTTTTCCTAGACATATCTTTTACCATTCTGAAATGCAAACTCCCAACATGAAAGTGAAGATAAGAACAATTACCTCAGAGAAGCATCCTGAGGATTTATGCGGGAAAAATTACCTGACAG
The DNA here is from genome assembly GCF_048772815.1 of Callospermophilus lateralis. Lineage (NCBI taxonomy): Eukaryota > Metazoa > Chordata > Mammalia > Rodentia > Sciuridae > Callospermophilus > Callospermophilus lateralis. The sequence continues at coordinate 157,915,745 of NC_135305.1, read as the reverse complement.
CAGCCTGGTTCTGTGTGCTGTGTACTCCCAGTTACTCCAGAGGCTGAGGCAGGAGGATCACTTGAGCCCAGGAGTTGGAGACCAACCTGGGCAGCATAAGGAGACTCCATGTCAAGCAAACACAATAGTAACAGTGGGTCACAAATCAGAACTCTCATGCTGTTGGCCCTTTCACTGCATCTAGCCAACAGATATGTGCTTTGGGCCACAGAGAACTTTTAAAAATTATATTTCTGGACTCAGTGGTAGAGTGCCTGCCTAGCTTGCTTGGGTTCAATCCTTAGTGCCACAAAAATAAATAAAAAAGAAAAGAACAAATAAAAAATGGTATACAAATCAATAGTTGTAGAATATATATTTATTCATATTAGGTGGGTTTTGTTATATTGCCCAGGCTAGCCATGAACTCCTGGGCTTAGGGGATCTTCCACTTCACCCTCCCAGATAGTTGGGACTATAGGTGTGTGTCACTGCACTCAGATATATTTGATTTAAAATAAGACACCATGTCAAAAATATAAATACTATTTGATGAATTGATCAATGCATGTATCCACACAATGGAATATCAGTCACTCAAGGGAATGAATACATGCTAAAAAAAAGTCCTGACATGCTAAAACATGCTAACTGAAATCAGGGTACACAAGGACAAAGATGGTATGATTCCAGTTATGTGAGTTATCTAGAACAGGCAGTCCACAAAGATAGCAGGTTGGTGGTTGGCAGGAACTGAGGAGAGGGGGTGACGCACAGTGACAACTAATGGGCATGGGGTTTCCGTTTAGGATGATGCAAAAATTCTGAAACTAGATAGAGGTGACAATTGCATCACATTGTGCATGTCTTAAGTGTCACTGCATTGTACATTTTAAAATGCTTACAACAGGCAGTTTGATGTTACAAGTATTTCACAATCATAAAAAGAAATCCAAGCCAGGCCCTGTGGAGACACACAGCTATAATCCCAGCTATTCAAGAGACTGAGGCAGGAGAACTACACATTCCAGGTTGGACTCTGCCTCAAAATAAAGTAAAAAGTGCTGAGGGTATAGCTCAGTGGTACAGTGCTTACCTAGCATGCGTGAGGCCCTCAGCTCAACCTTTGAATCTGTAAAAAAAGAAATCCAAATATCCAGCTTCTCTTGAGACTTCTAGATCCACACACAGGGCCTCAAGTGCCACAGGGCACCAATCAGCTGGACGTGAGGAGCTCTGTGCCCTACAGATAAAGCTGTCCCAGTCACCAGAGTGCTTATCCAGCCACTTGACTCATCTCTGGTACCTGTATGACCCCTGAAAGTGTTTGTGTTCTTGATCCCTGAGTAAACCATACAGCTTCTACAAATGTTCTTTATAAACGTAGTTTGTCAATTTTTACAGTTTCTGTAAAAATTGTTTTACACTTTATAGTTTCTGACCATGAGATATTTCAAATTATTTTTTCAACAAAGCATACAGTTGTTTTATATCTGGTGACCAATGATTCTAATATTTTGAAGTATCTGAGGATCTGTTTTTGCTAGTTCTTGCTCATGGTGTCATATTTCCTTGTTATATGCCTGATTATCTTTGACTATGCTAGATACTGTATTTATTTATTTATCTATCTATTTATTTATTTATTATGTGGTACTAGGGATCAAACCTAGGGCATCCCGTATGTTCAAGCCCTCTACCAACCTCAGCTCCCTTTTAAATTTTATTTTGAGACAGGGTCTCACTAAATTGTCCAGGCTGGTCTGGAGCTTGTGATCCTCCTGCCTCAGCCTCCCAAGTAGCTAGGATTACAGGTATGGTGAAATACCACCACTCCTAGCTTGGACACTGTATTTTAAAATTTATTTATAGGGATAATTTGAGGCCTTCCTCCAGAGATGATTGATATCTGTTTCTGCCAGGCTCCTGAGGTCACTGCTAATGTGGGACTACAAAAATCCAAGGTCAGGGCTTGTGGTTCCCTGACCACCCAGCTGATGCAAGTGCAGCCTGTGCAATGGCGGAGACTGGTTCACAGACAGTCCTCTGAGGGTGGCATCTATAATGTGCTGTAGCTGACTTATGGGCTTGAGCTTCTGAGCTCTGTGTCCAGGGACTTTAGGTTGAGAATTTGAAATCATCCACAGTGGGAATATTTACACTTCAGAAATTGTAACACTGTATACATCAGGACCCTTCTTCCCCAACCCTACCCAGAGCTGATTGTTGAACATTTGCCAGCTTATCACACACTGGGGAAACCTGACTGAGGGAGGTGGCTCCCAAATTATTATGGAGGGATTTCCCACTGGGTGTGGGCCCCAGGTTGTAATTTTCTGGCCTCTCACCCCACAAAACAGTCAAGTTCAAATATGCTAGGGTTGGCAAATATTTGCAGGGTAAACATGGCTTCCTTGCTGGATTATTTTTTAGCATTATCCCCTCATTTTGGCCTATTAAATTCTTACTATTTTGTCAGTACATGGTGGCTTTTAGCATGTTTTCAAATGTTCTTCCTAGCTGTTTAGTTACTCTCACCTTGAGAGTTACTCTGAGCAACTATTTGCCAGAAACTAGGATTCAAACCGTCTTATGAAAGTTAATATTCTAGACATGTTAAGAGCAAAAGATGCTGGGCATAGTGGCACACACCTGTAATCCCAGGTACTTAGGAGGCTAAGGCATGAGGATGGTGAGTTCCAGCCCAGTCTGGGAAATTTATGAGACCTTGTCTCAAAATAAAAGATAAAAAGTGCTAAGGATGTAGTTCAGTGGTAGAGGGCTCCTGGGTTCAAACCCCAGTAAAAAAAAAAAAAAAAAAAGTAAAAGATGATTCCAAAGTTACAAAAGTGTGTTTAGTTAAACAGCTTAAACTCTCACCTCATCTGTAAAATGGGAATGAAAATAATCACACCTACCTCATAGGGTTGTTATGAAGATTAAACACAATATTTGTCAAGCACTTGGAACAGCGTGGGCACAAGTAGAGCTAAATTCAGGACCTGTGTGATTGCCAGAATTAGGAAGGCCCACACTAGAGTCTGAAGTCAAACTACTCTCCTAGCCTGGGTTGCTAAATTCAACTCTTATTCCACTTCTGCCATTGAGCGTTCTTCTGGGTGGAGGCTGGAGCACCGCTGTGGGGTGGAGGAGGTTTCCATCTCTGGAGTAGAGATGTGTAATTGGGAGGATACTGCAGGCCCAGCTTTGGGGCTTCTCTGCAGCCTAGCAACTTGCAACAGCAGCAGCAATGTCTCTTTCATAAACAGAGGTGCTCTATGGCTCTGGGAGAAGGTCATTAGCCAGGCCTAGCAAGGGGGAAGAGTGTGCAGAGAAAGCTCCAACCACAAAGTGGAATAGAGTCCCTTCCTTTGAGAAAGGGGCAGAAAGATGAAATAGACCATCCAGGCCACTCCCCACTTTTTTTTTTTTTTTAATATCAAGGATTGAACCCAGGGGTACTTAACTGAACCACATCCCCAGCCCTTTTTATTGTTTATTTTGACACAGGGTCTTACTAAGTTGCTTAGGAGTTGCTTAGGGCCTCACTAGATTGCTGATGTTGATTTTGAACTTCAGATCCTCCTGCCTCAGCCCACTGGGATTATAGGCGTGTGCCACCATGCCCAGCGACACCTCCCTCTATTAGGAAAAAAATAAATAAAAGCTAAAATCAAGTAGTCACATGGCCAGTTAGCAGAGATATGGCCAGAACCAAGCTCTACCCATAGTGTGGTCCCTGGAACTTCCCCATTCCGTAAGCACTATAGTGTTGACCGTTTGAAATTAGTCACTGTGGGGCCAGGTGCAGGCCTGCAAATTGCAGCAGCAAGTTGGAGACTGAGGCAGGAGGATCACAAATTCCAGGTCCACCTGGGCAAATTAACAAGATCCTGTCTCAAAAATCAAAAAAGGGTGGGGATGTAGCTCAGTGGTAGAGCATGTGCTTAGCATGTGTGAAGCCCTGGGTTCAAGTCCCAGCATCAAAAAGCAAAACAAAAACCAAAAGAGATAGTAGACAGGAAGGGCTTTGAACGACGAATGTGTTCGAAGATGAGGTAATGTCACCCAAATGCTCCTCTAACATTGAGTGATTAAATACAGAAAGTCTGGTCCTGACCCAGTAAAGCTAGAATCCCTCCACCACCAGGCCTGGTAAGCTCTCAGGTCAGGAATCTAGGAGCTGCCTGCATCTCTCTCCCTTACTCTCCACATGTGCAGGTGTTTAGACTCTCCAGCACACAAATGCCCTTCCTAGTTCTGGGTGAGCCTTTGGCAATGGGGACAAGCCACACTACAGAGCTAAAGGGTCCCATGTGTATTTTCACCCAGGGATGGCTATGGTTGGACGTCTAGCTAGTTGATTTTATTTTTCCAGTATTAGGAATTGAAATTAGGGGTGCTCTACCACTCAGCTACATCCCCAGCCCTTGTAATTGTTCATTTTGAGACAGGGTCTCGTGGAGTTACCCAGGCTGGCTTTGAACTTGCAATTCTTCTGCCTCCGCTTCCTGAGTAACTGGGGTTACAGGTGTGCATCACCATACCCAGCTAACCAGTTTTTTTTTTTTTTTTTAATGCTGGGGATTGAACCTAGGGGCACCTACCACTGAGCTACATCCCCAGCCCTTTTTACTTTTATTTTGAGACAGAGTTCTGCTAACCTGATTAGAGTCTTGTTAAATTTCCGAGGCTGGTCTCCAACTTTCAATTGTCCTACCTCAGCTTCCCAAGTCTCTGGGATTACAGATGCCCAGCTGCTAGTTGATTTTTTAAAGTAACAGTTTTATTAAGTACTTCATAAAGTGTATCCTTTTAAATTATGTAATTTGGTGGTTTTTAGTGTATTCACAGAGTTATACAATCATCATCAACAGCAATTTTAGAGCATTTTCATAATTCATCAATGAAACCTTGTACCCATTAAGCAGTCACTCACCTTCTCCCTCCCTTCAAGCCCTTGTCAACCAAAAATCTACTTTCTGTCTCTCTCTTGGATTGTGTTAGCTTTCTGTCACTGTGACAAAATACCTGACATAAACAACTTAAAAAAAGGGAAGTTTTACTTAGTTCACAGTTTCAGTCCACAGTCACTTGGCCCCATTGCTATTGTGTCTGTAATGAGTTAGCACATCATGGTGGAAGCACGTGGCAGAGGAAAACCTGTTCCCCTCATGGTGGCCAGGAAGCAAAGGAGAAAGAAAGGAAGGAGCTGGGTTCCCAATATCATTTTCAAGGGCATGTCTCCGTGACCTCACTTCCCCCACTAGGCTTCACCTTCTAAAGGTTCCACCACTTCTCAGAAGCGCCATAGGCTGGTGACCAAGCCTTTACCACGTGGTCTTGGGGAATGATCCAGATCCAAACTGTAGCCTAGATGTTCCATATAAATGGGATCACCTGTGTGGCCTCCTGCATCTGACTGCCTTCACTTAGCATGTTTTCAAGCTCATCCATGTTGCAGCACGTACCATTTCTTCATTTCTTTTCACGGCTGCGTGATATTCCATTATACAGACACACCACAGTTTATCTTTCCATTCGTTGATGGACATTATGGCTATTATGGACATTTTGGCTATTATGAATAACGCTCTTGTCAACATTAATGTACAGGTTTCTGTGTGAATGTGTATTTCCTTTCTCTTGGCTGCATACCTAGGGAATGGAATTGCTGGATCATATGGCGATTCTGTTTAACATTTTGAGCATCTGCCAAACTGCTTTCCAAAGTGTCATCATTTCACATTCCCAGCAGCAAGAAATGAGAGGCTTCCAACTTTCCCACATTGTCGTTAACACTTATTATTGTCAGTCTTTTTTATTTAGCCATCCTGGTGGAGGTGAAGTGATTTTGATTTTCGTTTTCATTTTTGAGGGAATGTAGGGGCCATGGAGAAGGGACTCTCCACTAGGGAGACAGAAGTGGCCACTGGGGAGCCTAAGGGGACTGGAGGGTTGAGTGCATATGGAGCGGGTACTATTGCCACCCCAGGCTTCTCTGGCTCCTGCCCATTAGAGAGCTTATCTCTTTAGACTCTCCACTGAATCTTTGAGCGACCTGATAGTCTTCAAATAAAGCCCCTTTCCACTTGAGCTAATCAGAGCCAACTTCTATTACAGCCAACCAAAGATTATGATCAATATCACATTTAAGCTGCCTCTTCATCTTCATTAGTCTTACTCTTCCCAAATGCTACTTCTCCTGCTGCAATCCTTGCCTTCCCCTGAACTACAAAATAGATTCTTCACTATTTCCCGCTTTCCCCCGCCAGCCCCCACAAGCCCATCACCTAGCCTTTACCCCTAAGATACATATTTGATCCTCATCTCCCCCTTCACTTGAATCCAGTTTAACCTCCTTGATTTAGTTCTTCAGGACATCCATAATGTAACCACTGGTTCCACTGGTTTGCTCCTTGGGCACCCCTCAGATTGGCTTGGGATGCCTCAAATATCTCTTATTCCCTCCCATCCTCACTCCTTCATTTCTGTAATTTCTCCTCTCCCGTCTGTGATCTTCTCCTCTTCCCTACCCCACCAGCTCTGTCCCTGTATCATATTGCAAGATACTGTAGTGATGATTGACAGGCCTTCTTCCCTTTCTACAATGTAACCTTCCAAAGTCAAGGACCATGCTCTGTGTCACATTGTATCTCAGGGTTCAGCACACCAAGCAGCACACAGACAGCTGACACTCAGTCACTCTTCGGGTATCTGTAGACCACAAGTTATTGCCATCTTGTCATTTCTCCTAGCACAAAGAGGTAGAGGTGACCAACAGGACCTTGGGGGGCCGGGTAAGCTGCAGGCATCTGTTGAAGTTGCACCTGGCAATCACCAGTGACTCTGACCTGATACACACCTACTGAGAAAACTGCTGTTGATTCCGTTTTCAAAAAATGCTGTGGCTGGGGTGTAGCTCAGCATAGAGAATGTATTTAGCACACGTGGAGCCTAAGTTTGGTCCCAGCACGCCCACCTCACATATAGCTGCAGTCCCAGGGAAACTCAGAGGGGTGAAAAGACATCCCCTCAAGGACATTAGGCACATGCCTGGGACTGAAACAAAATGGGAGCTCCTTTACCTTCGGCCAGCATGTTAGTCAGTTTTTCATCAAAATACCTGACAATGACAACTTTTAGAAGAGGAGAAGTTTATTTTGACTCATGGTTGCTGAGGTTGAGTCTGTGGTGGGGCGACTCCTTTGCTCTGGGCCCAAGGTGAGGTAGGAGGACATCATGGTGGGCGGGTGTGGTGGAGGAAGACTGCTCCACTCAAGGCAGCCAGGAAAGCGGAGAGAAAGGGGGAGGAGCCATAGGGAAGATGCACCCTTCCAGGGCATGCCCCTAGGGACCCACCTTCTCCAGCCTCACCCCACCTGCTTGCAGTTACCACCCAGTCAGTTCTTCAAACTAGGATGGGCCCATTACATTGCAGCCCCATAATCTAATCCTTTTGCCTCTGAACATGCCTGCACTAACACAGGAGCACTGGGGACACCTCCTATCCACACTGGAAGAACACACCAGACAGGGCTGGCACCGCCTGCAACTCATTTGTGGTATTTCCTGGGATTCTCTGAGTGACAGACAGCCTATCCCACATCAAGGCTCTTTGCCTATAAGAAAATGAGAATGGCCGGTTTTTCCTCTCAGAGAACTTGGCCGCCTCCTTTCTTGCTGCCCATTTCACACATGAAAAATTCAGACTCACGGGGAAGAAGCACACGGCGGGGGTGATGAAGGAAGCAGAGAGATTGGAGATCACTGTGGACCCTGTAGGCCGCCTCTGGAGCCTATGGAACCCCAACGTGAGGATCAGTGATTAGCACAAGCTCCCTGAGAGCTGGCCAGCCCTGTGCAATGCCCAGCAGCTGTGAGCGGACCATGAGTGAAGTCAGTTGCTCTTGGATGATAGATGAAGAAATGAGAGGAGCAGCGGCTGTCCCCGAGCAGGACGTGTGCCCCCTCCCCATCCTCTCTGGGTGTGACACCAGCATCTGTATCTGCTCAGCTCCAGAGCCTGGCCGGGGACCTGGGGGCCCAGAGCAAATACGCTGAGCCACGGCTGGGTGCCAAGCACGTCCATGATGTACGAATGGTTCATCAGGAGCCTGTGCGAGTTGTCGCAATTAAACTCAACCCACCCCCCTCACCAAGGAAAACACCCCAACTTGCTTAAAAGAGTGAGAATACACAAAAACAGATATCATGTTTATGGGGATGTGTTTTGTGGCTTCCAAACTATGAAAGTAGAATCCATGAGAAGAGGGGAGAGAGAGTGGTTTGACCCTTTCCTGTCAGGGAGATGTGGGTCCTGGGCCTCCCCATTGCCACCTCTTGGCACCACCAATTTCAAACTCTCAAGGAAAATGAGGTCACTGGTGGAAAGTGGTCTTACTTTTTTCAATTATTTTTCCTTTTCCACGGCACTGGGATTGAGGCAGGGCTTTGCATGTGCCAGGCAGCCCTCTCCCACTGCGTGAGACCCCAGCTGGACAATTATCTGCCTGGGCCTAAAGAGTCTCACCTGGGCGTGGAGAAACATCCATTGTGACTCAGCAAAGGCAAGGGCTGCCTTGGTGGAAGCACCCATTAAGGTCACATGGAAGGTACTGTGTCCACACGTCTTTTTGTTGTGGGTGCTGGGATTGAACCCAGGGCCTCCCACGTGCTGAGCACGCACTCTGGGTCCCCAGCTTCTCTGTATTATCTCTCTTTCTACCGTTTCCTTTTCTCCTCCCTCCTTTCGGTCCATCCTTTCTCTTTTCCTTCATATTTCTTCCGGCTGAGGTAGAGGAGGGTGGTCACATGACATTGAGTAGGTGGCAAGGTGCCCTTGACTCCCAGGGCCCTGTGTCTGTTTGTGACAGTCAATTGTGAAACAGCTGCACATGGGGGAACTGCGGGCCAAATCCCTAAAGGACATGATCAAGCAGAAAACACCAGGCTGGTTCAGCCTGAGGACACGTGCTTAGAGGGGGACCCTTTTGGTTTGCATCACCTTGAAGCCCACAAAGGCCAGGTTTGTGCAGAACAGGCAGCGAGGGGGGCTGTGGCGTCAGCTTTTTCTGGAGTGTTTGCAGGAGAGCAAAGGCATGGGAAGAGGTGGAGAAGAATCTGGGGGAACTGAGTTAGAAAAGTGGCACAGATTTCACCCTTCTTATTTTGGAATTATTTGATTTTACTTTATTTATTTTGCTGTACTGGGAATTGAACCCAGGGGCCCTCTACTACTGAGTTACTTCCCCAGTTCTTTTATTGCTTATTGTGAGACAGGGGGATGCTAAGTGGCCCAGGCTGGCCTGGAAGCTTCGACCTGTCTGCCTCAGTCTCCTGAGATTACAGGTGTGCGCCACGGTACTCAGCTTTGGAGTACTTTTAGATTTCCAGAAAAGTGCCAAGATAGCACAGCATTCCCACCTGCCCTCCGCCAACTCCCCCAAGGTGAACAGGTCTCACAGAAACATGGTGCATTTACCAAAACCAAGAAATCAACACCAGTGCAGATCTGCATTTCACTGGTTTTCCCAACCATGTCCTTTCTCTGTTTCAGGAACAGATCTGGGTTCCCAGGTTATGTTTAGCTGTCATATTGTCCTTACAAGTTCTCAATCTTTTATCTTCATCATAACCTTGACACTTTTTTTAAAAGAAATCTTATTTTTTAGTTGTAGTTGCCACAATACCTTTATTCTACTTATTTATTTTTATGTGGTGCTGAGGCTTGAACCCAGGGCCTCACACATGCTAGGCTAGTGCTCGACCGCTGAGCCACAACCCCAGCCCTGACCTTGACACTTTTTGAAGAGTAGAGGTCAGATATTTTACACAAATTTATTGTATTTGTAAAAATCTGTCAGAGGGCACGAGTGGGTGAATTACAGCTTCTGGGACAAATCCGGGCTGTGGTCTGGTTTTGTGCGGCCCTCAAGCTAAGAATGGCTTTCACATTTTTAAAGTGGTTGAAAAATCTAGCTGTTGGTGGTGGCACACATCTGTAATTTGAACAACTTAGGAGGCTGAGGTAGAGGGATCACAACTTTGAGGCCAGCCTCAGAAATTCAACAAGCTCTTGTCAGAAAGTTCTGGGGGGTTCTGAGGATGTAGCTCAGTGAGGGAGTGCCCCTGGGTTCAATCCCCAGTACTGCAAAACTAAAACCAACAAAAAACCTTTAATAAATCCAAAGAAGCATATGTCATGATACATGGTAATCATCATGAAATCCAAATTTCAGTGACCATAAATAAAGCTGGATTGGAAAGCAGCCACAGTTACTCTTTCCTGTAGTATCTAAGTGACATTTGTGCCATGACTGCAGGACTAGGAAGTTGTGACAGAGATCATTTGACCCAAAGAGCCTCAATATTGACTCTCAAGCCCCTTATAGAGAGCTTGCCAATCCTGGTGCAGAGGGCCCTGTGAGGACCTGAAATTCACTTTGATTCAAAAGCTAAGTCAACTGTTTAAAGAGAACTGAAGTTTCAAGTTCACTCATGTAATGATTTCAGAGGAACTTACTCAGGGCCCATGGTCAAAACTAGGAGAGACCCTAGTTTGAGCAGATGTGAAGCAATGCTCAAACTCGGGAGCTGGGAGAGGTTAATTCTCTCCAAATGTCTTCCCCGCTCTCCAGAACAGTCTCTGCCTGTGATAAGAATAGCTGCTGTCAGATTTGGAGCACTACCCTGTGCCAGTATTGCTTTATTTGCACTGTCTCTTTTAATCCTCACAACCACCCAGGAGTTGTTCAGGAGGAAACTGAGGTTGAAGGGCTCAGCCACCCGCACGGCACACAGGGAGCCATGAAGGACACAGAACAGCCGAGTCTGCGAGTCTGCAAGTTGGCAGCCTCCACAGTGGCCACCCTCCAGAGGGGCCTGGGGTGAGGGGAGAGGCCTGGGGCTGGGGGAGGCTCTCAGTGCTTATGGAAGGCCACTGCTAGTCCCCTTGTTCCTGACCTTCAAGTAACAACTACCCAGAGGCCCTGCTGTCAACAGTGGTCACTTTATAAAAACATCACAATGTGCTTTTGGGTGGTATTAGTGGTTGGTCCCTAAGTCTTGATACACAAGCTCAGTGACACTGTCTTTTGTCTCTTTGTTGTCCCCTGCTGTTGTTCCCGCTCTGCCATTCCCGTTGTTGGAGACTCTGAGCTCTCTGTGCTGCCCATCCCTTCCCTTGGGCCAGGGTGCTGGTGCCTAGGCTCTTCTCTGAGGCTGGGCCTGCCTGGGGTGGAAAGTGCAGGGACCTTCAAGGGGTTAAAAGGGGACACTGTATAACTCCGTCTCTGTCAAAGAAGTCAAGAGGCAATAAAACCAAGGCCCCTGCTGATAGAGGTCTCAAGGTGGGAAGGGCCCTGCCAGGCTGGGCTGGGAATGCCACTGATACCCATCCTACAGTCGCAGCTATTTTGGCCTTCCTGGATGAACAAACATAACCAGGACTTCGCCCCCCTCCACCACGGCTAGATCAGCCCAGAAAGAGCATCGCAGCCTGGGTTTCACAGTGGTCCCAACTCTACCGGGTCCAACTGATCCCGGTCAGCTCTGCTCAAGACAGCTGTTCCAATATATGTAGTTGATAAGATCACAATGGAAGGGCACCAGATTTAATGAAAGAAGCCCCTGATTGGTGTCCATGCTTGTCCAATTCTGAATTATTTTTTAAAGAGAACAACAAGTCATTCATGAGTTTCCTGTTCCCTAAAACGTCCCCGGAAACTTTTTATCTGGCTTGGTAATATATCTCCTAAGTCCTTAGCAGCTGCAAAATTGATGTATAAAGCTTGTTTTTATTTTTGTGCTTTTTTAAAGAACAAAATGTAAACGAGGTTGCAGAGCCCTGGTGACATGCTCCAACAAGCGGGCGCCTACAGATCCTTGGCTCGCACCATCTGCCCCAAGGTCGCTGTGACACAGCCTGGTTTGGGGCAGATGGTTCCTTCCGTTCCATGTTCCAGGGTGTTCCAAAGACTCTCACTATGCCAAATTTCCAACTGGACACGAGGCAGTGAGAAGGCTCAACACAGGAAGTGGCGGTGGCTGCTGCTGGGTTTCTCTCCTGGGGACTGCTTCTTAGGAGAGTGGCACTTTATCTTGGTGCTGGTTTCTCTGGGAAGTGCGCAGGTTGGGGTGTGGGTGTGCTGGACCGAGCACTGGATGGAAGCACTGGACATGTCTGCCTGACCAAGGCCTCAGAAACAATGACAAAGCTCTAAGATCAGACCCTAATCTTCCTCTGCTTACACTGTGATGCTATGCTATTTCCGAGGCCAAAATACCACTGTGAACTTAGTGATGATATCCCCTATATGTCCTTGGAGCTGAGGAACTAGCCCCTGTCCAGAAGCCAAGCAGAGTGTGAGGTGGTGAAGCGACCACAACCTGCTGGTTAGTCTGCGGTGCAAGGGGAGATACTGGCCCGCAGGAGTGGGGCTGCATGGGGCTCTGGCCCAGGTGCAGCACCAGGGCTCCAGCTGCTTCTGTATTCCCTCTGGCAGTTGCCACCGGGGATAAGCATGGCCAGTGGTGCTCATCTTAACAGCCACACATAACTGCTTGGGTTTTTGCTGAGAAAAAGCCACAGTTGGTGACTCTCAGGAGCCCAGAGCACCCAGCACCTCCTCCCCAACTTCACAACAGGCAGAGCTGATCCATACTGAGTCACATTAGGCCAAGGGCCCAGGTGACACTCCAGGGGAAGGGAATAGGGCCACTGACTATCATTTCCCTGGACCACTCATGTCAACAGGAAGGTCTCTTGCTGGCTGAGACCCACTGTATCCTATGCAAACCCGTCCAGGAAGACTGCCTTAGATGAGGCACGAAGACAGTCCCGGGTGTCCAGCCGCCATGTACACCCAGCTGCTAGTGCTGTTCTTGTCCCCACCCACTTTTCTATTTCAGAAACACTGGAATGTCCAACTTAGCAAATTCCAAAGCTTAAAAGAAATTTTCTTTTAATGTCTAAATGTTCTGAAGATTAGAGTGGGGGTAGGGAAACAAACGCAGAAAAAGTAATGCTTCTTGGAAAATGCACGCACAAGTCCTTTGTGCTTCAAACATTCCTCACAGCTTCACTGACCATATCATCCAGAATCCTCTGCAATGGTTAAGCCAAGAATTTCAGTCGCAAATATTTCCGCAGTGATTTCGTCTGGAAGTTCTTCTTTGAGGCAAATTTTTGAGCCTGGCCAAACAAGAGGAGAAAACCAAATGCCTTCCACTAATGAGGCTTCTAAAACAGAGGACGTTCCAAAAACACAAGGGGAGACACCAAACAAGAGGAAGAGGTGCTCTGTGCTGTGGTTTGACTTTGACCCTTTGAAAACCACTGGGTGGAAACCAGTTCAAATCTCTCCTTTATCCAAATCTCTGCAATCTTTGCTAGAAACTCTTGACCATCATTGACTGTTTCAAGATTGCTAGAAACAAAAGGTAAATATCTAATGATCGGGAAAGCCATGTTCTGAGATCCAAAGTACACAAAGGAATGGGTAGCCAACAGATACCGAATTCCAGAATTTTCTGAGTTCAGGAACTTTGTTAAATTAGATTCTGGGAGAGGGGGGCTGGGGTTGTGGCTCAGTGGTAGAGCACTCGCCTAGCATGCATGAGGCACTGGGTTCAAACCTCAGCACCACATAAATGTAAAATAAATATACTGTATCCACCTAAAACTTAAGAATAAATATTTTTAAAAAATTTAGATTCTGGGAATGGACAATAAAAGAAGGAGTGGAATTAGGGAGACAGGCAGGGAAACTTTGTCACAGTAGGTAGCAGCCCTGACCACTGGGGCGTGTTGTTGGAGACATTCCAGCCCAAGAAGGCCCAGAAGGGCTGTTTGGATTGGTTCCTCCTGAGCTTAAGTTCAAGCAGCATTTCAGGCTAGTGGACTAAAAGGAGAGGGTGGAGAATCGGGGAAGGCCAAGAAGGAGGATCTCATTTACTTATTTATTTATGTACTTGTTAATTTATTTTCTGAGTGCTGGGGGAGCAAGCTCTAGTATGCCAGGTGACACTAGGCCAGGGCTCTACCATGGAGCTACACCCCAGCCCAGGACAGTTCCAAAGCACTCTAATGTTCTCACAGCTTGAAGCTGGGCTTGTGCCACCACCAAGCTGTCGTCTCTCCTTATCTGTGTCTCCCTGTCAATAGTCTTGTCTTGAAGCCGTTGCCACACTGCACCCTCTACTAGTGGCTGGTGTTCACCCGCTTAACGCAGAAACCCTTGACTAATGGGATGAAGAACAGGTCGGTGAACTAAAGGGAAGAGCAAGGCCAGGAGACACAAAAGGACAGCAGAGGGCAGGGGCAGCCAGAGCCCTTGCACACGGCTCCTCATAATTTATTCAGGTGGGACTCCTAGCAGGCTGACTTTGTGGAGTGCACAGTCTTAAGGAGAGTGGCTTGCGCCAGTCAGGAGAGATAAACACACTTAAGTCTACAACAAATTAGTAAGTCACGGCTGCATGCCCAGACAGAGCCAGCCCCAGTACCTTTGACAGACGAGGCCGCAGGCTCCGATTTCCACCCCTCAGGATTCAGGCCAAACAGTGTGGCAAAGCAGTCATGCATCTCCTCCTCTGTCATGTGCTCACCTGGGTGTCAAAGAGCAAAAAGAGGCTTTTCAGCTTTGGGGGCCAAGCACAAGATCCGAGTTTGGGATCATCAAGCCAAAGGTCTCAGCTTCCATTCTTTAAGGTTCAGTTATTCTGCTATTCCCTTCTCTTTACACACAAAACACTTAGGAGAGTCCCATTCACCGTCAGAGCACTTCCTCAAGTGATGTTAAAAGTGTGCTCCCATCAGGGAGATATGCTGGGGCTTGTAGAGAGAAATAAGGCAACTTGCAGAGAGACTGCCCAGCTTTATCTTCAAGTTCCCTTCACCAGAACCCCCCAATTAGACTCACAGGAACCTCCCCTTCCTCCGAAAGAAAGCTGACTTGACCCCCCCACATAAAATAATGTGGAAGACAGCAGGTAAACATAAAAGCTTACTTTGGCGCAGTTTTATTTCCCGAATATATCCCAATCTGATGCTAGCCCTATGAGAGTGATAAGCTGGCATTTGAATCCCCATTTTATAAGTGAGGATGATGAAATTGGCAGTTTCTGGAGGCTGGGACATGAACCATGTAGGGTCCCTCCCCTCACCCCACACTTGCTGAACATGGAATACAGTCGCAGCATCCTTCATGGTTGAAAGGCTCTCAAATTACTATTCTTTCATGATGGATGGAGATCCCAGGGGTCTGTCTCACCTAGGTTGGTTCTCCCTACTTAGAAAAACCCAAGGATGTTACCAGAGACCCCCTTCATGTATCTACCTTTAGTTAGGAGCAGTTCCAGGAAATCTTCTCTCTGAATAGCCTTTTCTCCTTTGGAATTGGTATAACCAAGAACTTTAAAGCTCTCCTGGATGCCACTCATGGTGTTACCGAAAGGCGGCCTGTGGTTAAGGTAAATTTTGAAGAAATCTGGTAGATTGATCTTGTCAATTAGCTTTCCAGTGTCCACGTATTTACTAAACTTGATTTCATTAAACATGTCATCAATCTAGGGAAGAAATTTAAGAAAAAAAGATCATGGTAAACAGGAAAGACACTTTGTTGTTATACTTCTAAAAACTGGAAAGGAAGAGACTGATATTCACAGTCAACTTGGAACAAGTCAGTTAGGGTAAAATTGTGCCCCCCAGAAAGATATGTTGAAGTCCTAACCTTCAGGACCTTATTGGAAATACAGGTTTTGCATATGTGATTAGTAAGAAGAGCTCATTCAGACACTATGGCACACGCCTGTAATCCCAGCTACTTGGGAGGCTGAGGCAGGAGGATCATAAGTTGGTAGCCAGTCCGGGCAACTAAGTGAGACTCTTTCCTAAAATAAAAAATACAAAGGCCTGGGGTGTATGTAATTCAGTGGTGGAACACTCCCGTACACACACAGATGCACAAACATGAGGTCACTCTGGAGTAGGCAAGGAACACCCAGGGTGGTCCTGTGAGGCAGAGACTGGACTGGGAAAGCTTTACGCCAAGGAATTGCAAGGGCTTCAAGCAACCACTAGAAACTAGAAAGGGCAAAGAAGGATTCTCCCCGAGGGTTTCCCAGGGAAGAGTGTGGCCCTGCCGAAACCTTGATTTGGGATTCTGAGAGAATAATCAATTTCTGTTGTCTTAGCAGGCACTGGGCCCTGGGTTCAATTCTCAGCACCCAAATTAATTAATTAAAATCTCTATTGTTTTAAGCCACCCGTTTGTGGTACTCTACTAGTGCTGCCCTAGCCCCATCAGGCTTGTCAATACTGCAAGGACCGGCAGGAGCGCTTTTTCACTCCTTTCAACTAAGGATCTCATGCTCTATCAACTACTTCCTTGCCTTGGGAAGCAGACAGTAGTCTTATTTTAAAATTAGAATCCTCAATAAATTGGAAATGAGTTTAGTTGAATAAGCCAATAATTCAGTAGGGAGCTCAATTATAGGACCCCATCCCTAGTAAACTTAAGACAAATAATTGCTCCACAATTCCCTTTTCATCACTTTTCTAATTTTACTGTGCAATATTTTATGTATACAATAGATTATATGTAACATATGTGTAACTTACATGGTGTGATTTTTTTAGAACGAACACCTATAGAGCTGTTAGTCATAGAAAGGGTCAATAAAATTGACAAATATTAGCCAAATTAACCAAGAAAAAAGAGAAAAGGATGGAAGAAGATGATATTATTACTGATTCTACAGAAATAAAAATAAGCCTAAGGGAACAGGATGGACAACCGGGTGTTCACAAATTAGAGAACTGAGATGAAATGAATAAAGGCCTAGAAAGATACAAATGACCAAAACTTACTCAAGAAGAAACCATACCATTGAATAGACCTACAGCAAGAGACTGCATTAATTTTTTAATTCTCCACAAAGAAAAGTCAAGGGCCAGATAGCTTCACTGGTTTCCACCAAATATTTATAGACGAATATCAACTTTTCTACAAACTCTCCCCCAAAATAAAAGGGACTACTTTCCAATTCATTCCATAATGGACAGTATTACCCTGAAACCAAATATAGAGCAAATACTTCACAAGAAAAGAAAACCATAGGCCAAAATCTCTTATGATTTTAGATGCAAACATTCTCAATGGAACACAAGCACACTGAACCTAGCAACATATAAAAACAACTATGTACCAGGACCACGTAGGGTTTATCCCAAGAATGCAAAATTGGTTTAAGATTTGAATCCCAAAGTAATGTTAAACATGATTATTAATAGAATAAAGGACAAAAAAATCATATGATTTTTTTTAAGAGAGAGTGAGAGAGGAGAGAGAGAGAGAGAGAGAGAGAGAGAGAATTTTTTTAATATTTATTTTTTAGTTATTGGCGGGCACAACATCTTTGTTTGTACGTGGTGCTGAGAATCGAACCCGGGCCACACGCATGCACGGCGAGCGCGCTACCACTTGAGCCACATCCCCAGCCCGTCATATGATGTTTTCATTAAGTGCAGGAAAGAGCATTTGACAAAAACTCTAATGTTTCACATCATAGAAACACTCCACACACAAGGCTCAGGACAATTCCTCAGCTGGTAATGGGCAGGTGTGAAAACCTCATAGCTAAACTGTCCCCCTAGGACAAGACAAAAGAAAGATGCTTGCTCGCACCACTTTTACTCAACACTTTACTGAAGGTTCTAGCCAAGGAAATTACCTGGAAGGCGGGGCAGGAGAAAAGAGATAAAAAGTACCAGATTTGAAAGGAAGAAGTAAAGCTATTTCTATGCAGCTGACATGATCTTGTACATACAAAATTCTAAGGAACCCACTAGAATCTACCAGAACTGTTAACTAAGTTCAGCAACTTTACAGGGTATGAGGTCAATATGTGAAAATCATGTGTTTTTCTACACACTAGCAACAAACACCACAAAAATGAAAGAAAATAATACCATTTCTAATAGCATTCAAAAGAATAAATAGGAATAAATTCAACAAAAGAAACAATGCACTTGTGCTCTGAAAAACTCCAGAATATTATTGAAAGAAGTTAAAGAAAACCTAAAGAAGGGGAAAGACTTCCCGTATTCAGGGCTTAGAAGATTTAATACTGTTAAGGTGATGAGACTCTACAAATTGATTTATGCATTCAGCAGAATCTCTATCAAAATGCCATCTGGCTCCCTCCCCCACAGAAATTGGCAAGCTGATCCTAAAATTCAAATTGCAAGGTACCAAGTATAGTCAAAAACAACCTTGAAAAAGAACAAAGCTGAAGGACTCATACTTCCCAATTTTGAAACTTATGACAAAGCTTCAGAAATCAAGACACAGCATGACAGACAGACGTGAGGTTCAATGAAATGGAATTAGAAGTCCAGAAATAAATCCTCACCTTCATTATCAATTGATTTTTGACAAGGGCAGCATGTCAATTCACTAGGCAAAAATAGTCTTTTCTACAAATGGTGCTGAGACAACACGATGACCACACACAGAAATGAGCTCTAAATGCGTCAGGTCTAAATGTATAAGCCCAGACTATGAAACTCCTAAAGAAAACATCAGGGTGAATCTTTGGTTTAGTCAGAATTCACAGATGTGACACCAAAGCACAAAACAACCAAAGAAAAATGGAGAGAAAATTGAAGTCTACCAAAAATAAAAATATTTTTGCTTCCTAGGACACCATCAAGAAACCAAAATGACAATCCACAGAAAGGGAGACATGTGTAGATCAGATATGTGACAAGCAAGGGACTTGTAGCCAGTAAACACCAAGAACTCTTCAAACACAATAAAAAAAAAAAAAAAAGATGGACAAAACTAATAAGAAAGTGGGCAAATGATCTGAATAGACATTTCTCCAAGAAGACATATGAATGGTCAAGAGGCACATGGAAAGATGCTCACTTGTCATTAGCCACTAGGGAAATGCAAATTAAAACCACAGTGAGATGCCACTTCATATCTACCAGGATGGCTAAAATCAAAAAGACAGGCGTTGGCAAGCATGAGGAGAAGTGGGAACGCTGATGTGCTTCTGCTGAGAGCGTAACCTGGCACGGCTGCTGTGGAAACCAGTCTAGATGTTCCCCAGATGAAACATGGAGCCCCTGCGGGACCCTGGAATCCCTCTCCTGGTACATGCCTGGGAGAAACAAAAGCTTATGTTCACACGAAAATCTGGACACGAATATTCATATTCATAGCAGCATTGTCATAATGCTGGGCAATGGAAACAACCCAAATGTCTATCAACTGACAAATGAGAAATGAGAGGTGGCCCATGCGTGCATGGGGCATTATTCTGCCATAAAAAGGAATGAACCACAGATACCTGCTACAGCATAGACGAATCTTGAAAATATGCGTTATAAGAGATTACGCTGCTATCTGAAAGAAACCAGTCTCTCCCCCCACCCCCACTACTGTAGGAGTCCATTTACATGAAATACCCAGATTTGGTGAATCCATAGTGAAAGAAAGTAAAAGTGGTTGCCTATGGCTGGGGAGGAGGTTTGGAAGAAATGGGGAGTGACTAGTAATGGGTATGGGGTTTCCTTTTTGGAGGATGAAAATGTTATACAAGTGGATTGTGATGCTGTTCACACAACTGTGAATATGCTAAAACCCACTGAATTGCACATTTTAAAAGGTATGTGGTCCATGAATTCCATCTCAATATTTTTTTTTTCCAAGAAACCATCACCCAACTAAAGAAGAAAGTCACCAGTGCCTTGCATCTACTCAGGTGCCTCTTTCCCGGGGCCACCTCCCACCTCCTGCCCCACGAAACCATCCTTTGAATTTTCCATTTGCCACTCTCCACTGGTTGAGACAGCTTCATTCGTGAGCCCACATCCCCAGCCCACAGACTGCCTCCTTTTACTCTGAAGACCCTTGGATCATTGCAACCTGGCCACAGTTGCTGAGTGGCCCTGGAACCACCACAGCCTGCTAGCTCCCTTTGCTTCAGCAAGTTCACCTGCAGACATTTGTTGCTTAGACTCGCACATCTGCATGAAGCAAACAGAAAACATGACATTTTTCATTCCATCTGTGTGAGAAAAGAACTGTCAGATGCTGGCTGTCTGATCCCAAGAACTTTACGGTACTCTGCAGGGCTGCTTCGGCCTCCTTACCTTTTGATCAGGAATGCCACCTCCTCAGAGATAAACGCCATGCCTCCAGGCCTTAAGTGCCATTCTGATAAGGGTTTCATTTTGGCCATTAGCACAGGACACACAATTATGCCACCACCACCATCACTTGGGGGGCCCATGGCAACCCACCCAGGCCCACAGGAGGGACTTTTTTTTTTTTTTTTCCCACTGCTGGGGATGGAACCTAGGACCTTGCCACATGCTAGGCAAGTGCTCCACCGCTGAGCTACACCCTCAGCCTGTCACCCAGTATTTTTCAAAGCAGCCACAAATTCTCAATGCAACATTTTAGAAATGGTCTTTTGAAATAACATTATTGGTTATGGATACAAATTAAATATAACTGACACTATATTAGTAGCTGTAAGGAATAACACTCTTTCCTATTGAGTTTACATTTTATACAACTGCATGTTATTATGTGTGTAAAGTTTTGTACAAATAAAATACCACCCAGTATCAAACTTACATACTATAGTATCTTAATATTATATACTTTTAACCATATTAATATATCATATGCCACTATTTACTATGAACCAATAGAAACTAAAAGTATAATCTTTTAAAATCTTTTTTAATCATTGATGGACCTTTATTTTATTTGCTTATTTCTATGTGGTGCTGGGAATCCGATGCAGTGCCTTACATTTACAAGGCAAGCGCTCTATTGCTGAGGTACAACTCCAGCCCCTGAAATTATAATCTTTGATGAGAGACTTAGGTTCCAACTTTGGTACTGCCATTTTATGTGCATGGGACCTTGGGCAATTACTTCACATTCCTGTCCTCAATGTCCTTGAAGAATACATATGCACTGGGCTCTTGAGATAATATATGTAAAATGTTTACACAAAGCCTAACACATAGTAAGCACTCAACAAACAGTAATTATTATATGATTATTATATTTTCCATGCAATAGCTAATTAGAACATAGGTAATTACAAGTGACAATATATAATTATATATCATGTTAATTAGATATAATAATTTATAACTATAAAATTGTAATATATATAAATTATTAATGTAATACACAATTGAACTTAGTTCAGAAGCAGGAAACTAGGATGACAAAATGGAATCCAATAGAATAGTGCCTGAGTTCATCCTCCCCAGAGTTCCAAAGATCTCAGGGAACATTCTCAGCACAAACCACTCAGTAGGTGACCCACTCCTTCCTCTCTTCTTCCCAGTGATGGACCAGGAATGGCTACTCAACAAGCAGGAAGCTGGCAGCTTTGGCATCCCTGCAGCTCCTTCCTGAGTCACCTCTGCAAATGTTGGTTGCAAAGGCAGGTGCTGCCACTTGTCTAAACAAAGCCCATGTTTGGAAGAGGAACCTCCGAGATGGAAATGGCATGCTGAGCACCTTCATAATGCCCCGACATGAAGATGGTTTTGGAGGAGCAGGAGGTCACGCCAGCCTGTACAGAAGACTGGTTGTCCTCGGCCGGGCATTTATCGCAGGCAAGCCCATCATCTGCTAAGGCAGTGTTTCAGTCCAGTCACCTGGGGAGCTTTAAAGATTCGGGGGGTCAGTCCCACTCCCAGATCCTGATTTAAGTAGTCTGGCATGGAATCTGAGCAGTCACAGTGTCTAAGAGCTCCCAGTGATTTGAATGTGTGGCCATGGCCAGGATGTCCAGCTTGAAGGCAAAGGACTCTCAAACCGCATCAAGCACTAACACGACCTTGTGGGTCTGGGTAAAACAGGGACAGCTGGTCCCACCCCAGAGTGTCTGATTCACCAAGCCCGCGATGGGGCTGAGAATCTGCATTTCTTACAAGTCCAAGTGATGCCAGGGCGGCTGTCTGGGGGTCCACCTTTGAGAACCACTGTCTTGGGACACAGGGGTTCATGAAGGTGATGCTCATGTCAAAAGGAACCAGCGCCAGCCTTGTGATTTTCAGTAGCACACCTGGCTCCTGTGTTGAGCTGTCTACCTTCACAGCAGCTCAGTCAGCCTTAACCTGGTGTTGCAGGAGCTCAGGGAAGTGCCTCATGGACAAGTGGACAATATGGGACCATGGAAGAGTTTCTGAGAACTCACACAGGCTTCCTTGGAATGACCACTCACTGCCCTGGTTCACGTCCTCAGTTTCTAGTAGTTACTGTGCATTGGTTTGGCCAAGGTGGGATATTATTTAATGATCTGTCACTTGATTTACAACTTTTAGGGATTGGGGCCTCTGATGGTACGGCTGACCTAGCCCCTGTGACCTGAGGGCGGCCTGCCCTTGGTGGGCTAGAGTCCCTCACACGGGATTTTTACTTCTGCCTGTCACTAACCCAGGTAGGCCTTTGGTTTGTGGTTCCTGCTGTCAGCTGCACACCGAGGGCTTCTGAATTACGTTTTATAATTAAGTTTTATAAGCTCCCTGTTTAATGGAGAGGAACCTGATACATTTGAACTGAGGCCACTCGGTGTTCTTGTAAGAAGGCTGCAGATGGGGTTGGCTTCCTTTTGTGATGGTTTCACAGACTCCCAGGCTGGAGCACTCTCCCTCCTGCCCACATCTTCCTCTCCACATTCAATACTCTCTAGAACATCCTCAGTGAAGCGGGAGGCAGCCCCGGTCACAGCTCATCTCCCACGCCTCCTCCCAGTTGCTCACTCCAGCCCTGCCTCCCTGGCCCAGCTCAGGGAATAAATCAGGCAAAGAGGATTTGGGGCTGGGCAGTGTCACAACATGGCCCTGTCTGCAGACACCTCTGAGCCCCCTCGGCCTCACAGCTGCCCTGGGTCTCCTCTGGAACCATACAGTGGTCCTCCCTTATCCTTGAGGGATATATTCCAAGACCTCTAGTGGATGCCTGAAACCACAGATAGTACAGAACCCTGTATCATCATTTTTTCAATATTAACTAAGCTCTGAACATGGATAATGGTTGGTCATAATTTTTGTGATTTTAGGTGCAATAGCAAAACTAGTATACATTTCATTTCCTTTCCTCATGATTTCACAGAGGGTTTGTTCTTACTATAGATCTTAGTAACCTGAGCATATGACTTTTTCTTGGAGCGGGGAGCACAGTTACTAGGGATTGAAACCAAGGGTTCTTTACCACTGAGCTACATCCCTGGTCCTTTTTATTTTAATCTTGAAACAGGGTTTTGCTAAGTTGCTGAGGCTGGCCTCAAACTTGGGATCCTCCTACCTCAGCTTTCTATATTGCTGGGATTGCAGGTGTGTGCCATTATGCCTGGCCTTTTTAAAAATTATTATTAAAAAGAGAACTTTTGCCTTTTTCATTACAGGAAGCACTTTTCAGTTTCTCTTTGGCATATCCAATTGCCATCATCACTATGCTTGCACTTTGGGGCCAGTAGGTAAAATAACAGTTACCTGAACACAAGCACTGTGATACTACAGTGGTTGACCTGACTACAGAGCTGGTTATGAAGTAACTAACAGGCGGATAGTATATACAGAGCAGATACAATGGGTAAAGAGATGATTGTCTTGGGTGGGATGGAAAAGGATGGCACAAGATTTCATCATGTTACTCAGAAAAACAATTTAAAACTTATGAATTATTTCTGGAATTTTCCATTCCATGGATTCTGGATCCAGTTGACTCAAGGTAAATGAAATCATAGAAAGCAAACCTATGGACAAGGGGGTGCTACTAAATCTGAACAGCTGCCTCTTTATCCTGGAGTGGTGAACCCCATGGTCAGGTACTGCCCCCTGGGCAGTTGGGCCACTTAGCCACAGAGCTTTCTCCCAGCTGTTTTATACCCCGTGTGAACAACACCAACCAGAAGGCCTCTTATGATAACCTTCACTCATTCCCTCATCAGAGCCCAGGCCTCAAACACTTTCAGGGACTCTTCCCCACCTCTGTGAATGTTTTTCAAGAGTTTCAAAGGGACATTGCTATCTGAATGACAAGTTCTGCACCCTATCCCAGAGCCACTACTGAGGGTTTGTCAGGTGCCCACAGCTCTCTGAAATTCTGATCTTGCCTTGTGCACCGTGAAGCACCAGATGGATTCTGGTTCAAGTCAAGAAATAATATGGATGGAACTCAGTTTGGCAGTTCCTCAAACAATTGGACATGGAGTCACCATTTGAGGTAGCAATCCACTCCTAGGTACATATACAAGATAAATGAAAACACACATCCACCCAAAAAATTACACAGGAAGGCTCATAGCAGCATTTTTCATAATAGCCAAGAGCAGGGGCAACCCAAGTGTCCATCAGTTCATGAATGAATAAATAAAATGCAGCATATTCACATGAAGGAATAGAATCTTATTCAGTCATAAAAAAGAACGAAGCACTGACATGCACTACAACCCAGATGAACCTTGAAAACATCATTCCAAGTGAAGGAAGCCAGACATAAAATATCACATATTATACACTCTCATTTATATGAAATGCCAGAAGAAGCAAATCCTCAGAACAGAAAACAGATGGGTGGTTGCCAGCCGCTGGGGGAGGGGGAAAGGAAAGTGACTGTTAATGGGCCTGAGGTTTATTCTGGGATGATAAAAACACTTGGGATTACACGGGGCAGACAGCCACATAACTCTGTGAACATGCAAAAGCCACTGAATTGCATACTCCAAATGGATGGGCGGTATAGTGTGTGTTGCATCACAGTAAAGTTACTAAAAGAAAAGAAAAGAAGCCAAGCATGGTGGCACGTGTCTGTCATCCCAGCGGCTTGGGAGACTGAGACAGAAGGATTGAGAGTTCAAAGTCCGCCTCAGCAACAGTGAGGCGCTAAGCAACTCAGTGAGACCCTGTCTCTAAATAAAATACAAAACAGAGCTAGGGATGTGGCTTAGTGGCCATGTGCTCCTGGGTTCAATCCCTGGTACCACTCCCCCCGAAAAAAAAAAAAAAAAGAATGAAAAGAAAAGAAGTAATATGGAGGTGAAGACATGGCAAGAGCAAGTACAAAACTTCAGATCCAAGGACATTAGTACTTTAAAATTTGCTGGGTGTGGTGGTGCTCAGCCACTCGGGAGGCTGGGGAGGAGGATCACGAGTTTAAAGCCAACCTCAGCAAGTTGGTGAGGCCCTGAACAACTTAGTAAGAATCTATCTCTAAATAAAAACAAAAAATTAAAAAGGGCTGTGGCTATGGCTCAGTGGTAGAGCACTTGCCTAGCACATGTGAAGCACTGGGTTCCATGCTCAGTACTACATAAAAATATATAAAGGTGTTGTGTCCATCTACAACTAAAAATATTTTTTAAGTATTTATTTTTTCAGTTTTAGGTGGATACAATATCATTATTTTATTTTTATGTGGTGCTGAGGATCAAACCCAGTGCCCCATGCTAGGCGAGCACTCTACCACTTGAGCCACAACCCCAGCCCCTAAAAATATTTTTTTAAAAAAGGCCAGGGTGGGCTGGGGTTGGGACTCAGTGCTTGCCTGGCATGTGTGAGGCACTGGGTTCAATCCTCAGCACCACATATAAATAAATAAAATAAAAGATCCATTGACAACTAAAAAACTATTTTTAAAAAGGCAGGGGGCCAGGGATGTGGCTTAGTGGTTAAGTACCCCTGGGTTCAATCCAAAATATATAAGATATATATTTTTTCCACCATCATTTTTTTTAAAGAGAGAGAGAGAGAGAGAGAGAGAGAGAGAGAGAGAGAGAGAAGAGAAGAGAAGAGAAGAGAAGAGAAGAGAAGAGAGAGAGAATTTTTTAAATATTTTTTTTTAGTTTTCGGCGGACACAACATCTTTCTTTTATGTGGTGTTGAGGATCGAACCCGGACTGCACGCATGCCAGGTGAGCACACGACCACTTGAGCCACATCCCCAGCCTTTTTTCCACCATCATTGCACTACACTTTAAAAAAAAATTTTTAGATGTTGATGGATCTTTATTTTATTCATTTATTTATATGTGGTTCTGAGAATCGAACCCAGTGCCTCGTACATGCTAGGTAAGCACTCTACCACTGAGCCACAACCCCAGCCCCCATAAAAAGATGAATACATGTTTGTTGTGAAAAATTCCAACAATGGAGATATAAATGTCCTGAGTCCCCATCCCATAACAATAGCTAGGGTGGCCGTCTCGACTTTCAGGGTTTTCTTCCTCCTTTGTACCTAATACATGTAGGATCAGAGCCAGGGTCTGGGGTGGGCCAGCTTAGTCCTAGACTCTGGACCTGAGTGACTGCAATACTCCCAAGGCTCTGTGCTCACTGTCTCCACCTGTGCAATGGAGAGGGTACAGCCAGCTGTGCCTCCTGCAGTCACCCTGAGGATCAAATGACCCAGGAGGACCAAGGGCCCCAGGGGTTCAGCAGCTCAAAGCACAGCTCCAGAGAGAAGAGCCGCTGCTGCTGTAGTTGGTGGTCGCTACAGTATCATCATCTACATTCCTTTTTCCAGTGGCTCATGGTATCCCAGGATTTATTTCTTTAATGTGTTAAGTGTGAAAGTCTTGTCCTGCTCTGGTTTTTCTACAGGAAGCTGTTTGCTGGGTAAGGGCCCAGCCTGGAGGCTCTCAGCGGACCAGGTAGGCCTCTCCTAGAACAGTGGGCCATTTCTCTTACCTTCAGGATGGAAATGCCTCCCAATATTTATGTTTCAAAGCAAGACCCAACATACTGAGGGCCTCTCTTCAATGTGCAAATTTCCAAATTCCCCTGGGATCTTTATCAGAGCAGAAATTGTGCCCATGATTCCTGGCTCAAATTTCTCCCCCTCATTATGGGTGAGGCTGGACTACTTGGCTAGGTCTCTCCACCCCAGCTGGGACCACATTTTAGCCGTAAGGATTCGTGCGCAAGGCTTTAGGAGGATCTGTGTGTTTGTCTTTCTGAGTTTTGTTCTGAATACAAAAGCAGCACAAACTATGGGCTGCAGTTAAGAAAAACTGAATAATATGAAAATGTAGGTTTGAAGTTCCTCATCCCCTGCATTTGTAACCTGAGTGTCTTCCAAGAAGGGTAGAGGTCTTCATTTACAGACCCCTGGGAGGGTGTACACTGTACGCTGGGAAACAGAAGTTAAGAAGAGCTGAACTGCCATGGCTCACAGAGGAAGAAGAAGCTGGAGTTTCTGGGGCCTTCCAGGAAGGAGGCCAGAGGAGCCAGGGTAGGGGAGGGCTGAGTGGGATGGAGGCCAGAAAGGAGACCCCCATGGTGGCAGGTCATAAGGACTGAGAAAAAGAATGTCTAACAGCAGCTTGAGGTGAATATGGCTTTGTGTGACCTTTCCTGATGACTCCCAAAATTTCAAGAAAGTCCTCTTGTGGGAGTGGGCTCTATGTGGAAAGTGGGGGAGGGAAGGTGTCGGGCCTGGGGTAACGGGGGTGCACAGAACCTGCACATGCACAGGCAGAACCCTGAGATAGGGAGGGCACGAGCCCCTAGAGCAACCACAAAACTCTGGCTGGCTGAGGCCAGGGTTCCAGCTGGTTTTGGAGGCCTCAGTTTAAATCAGGTTATATGTACAAAGCAGGAAGCAACATTCCTCCCAAATTCCATCCCCCAGAAATGGTATCGTTAAGGTTTTGGAACTCAGTAACTCAGTGAGACCCTGTCTCAAAATAAAAATAAAAAGGGGGCTGGGGATGTGGCTCAAGCGGTAGCGCACTCTCCTGGCATGCGTGCGGCCCGGGTTCGATCCTCAGCACCACATACAGACAAAGATGTTGTGTCCGCCAAACACTAAAAAATAAATATTAAAATTCTCTCTCTCTCCTCTCTCTCATTCTTTCTTTAAAAAAATAAAATAAAATAAAAATAAAAAGGGCTGGGGATTCAGCTCAGTGGTAGAGCACCCCTGGATTCCATCTCCAGTACCCCCTCCCCCACAAAAAAGAGGCTTAGAACATGTTCCTTCATGTTTTCCTAGGCATATATAAACTCATATAATAAAGAAACTTGCCTTTTTCCTTTTAGTAACAAATCCTGTACATTCTTTCTGGATCAGGAAGCATGCGTCAATCCCACATATTATTTTTTTTTGGGGGGGGGGGAGGGTGCTAGTGATTGAACCCAGGGGTGCTCTATTAGTGAACCACATCCTCACTTCTATTTTTTATTTTGAGATAGTTGCTGAGGCTGGCCTCAAACTTGTGATCCTCCTGTAACCTCTCGAGTTCCTGGGATTATAGACAGCTACAGATATGCCAGCTCAATCTCACTTTTTAATGATTACTAAATATAGGGGTGCCCTATTTTATTGATCCCATCTCCTGTCAGTGGACATTAGGGTTGTTTTAATTTTTGCTGCTAGAAACTATCCTGCAATAATTGTCCCTTCCTTATGTGTATTATTGTACACTGTGAGACTTTTCCTGTAGGATATACCCTTAAAAGTAGATTTGTTGGGTAAGGAAGATGGCACACAGCTATAACTCCAGCACTCAGGGGGCTGAGGCAGAAGAAGGATTGAAAGTTTGAGGCCAACCTCAACAAGTTACTGAGGTTGTCATCAATTTAGCAAGACCCTGTCTCAAAATTTAAAAAAATTAAAAAGGACTGGGTATGTCGTCCAGTAGCAAAGTTCCCCAGTACCACACAGACACAAAAAAAAGTAAACTTGTTGAGTCCAAAATAAACACATTTAAGAAGACAAGTAGTCTTTTATTTCCTCTCCGGACACTCCTAAACAATGTCACCACTCCTGAACACAGCAAACACATTACGGGTACCTGATGATCATTCAGAAGTCAAATCATAAAGTCAGGGATTCTGCCTTCCTCACTGTTCTTGCAGTCAAATGTAGCCCGTGGGCACCATTCACTCATTTACATACTCAGGTAACACTAGCGGAGTGTTCACTTTGGGGGCACTTTGCAGGCACACATATGTCTCTGGGATTCGCCTTAAATTTATGGAACTAAGTGGTTGCACGGTGTTAATTCACTACAAAAACTGGTCTGGATTATACAACGCTGCACAGGTTAAACAGAAGAGAGGCTGGAAGTGACAGCCAAGGAACCTTGCACAGGGGCCCCTCCAACATGATGCTCCAATGTCCTGGAAGACCTGATGCATTTGTAAAGATGGGAGATGAAACACTCCCAACATCAATATCATCAGCTAATAAACTGGACAACTAGGTCCTGGCTCCTTCAATAACATTGTACACTTTACTAATCGTTCATTTAAAAACATGGTTTATAAGAACTGCCCCCTCTGCCTGCTTTAGCTGTATTCTGTGAGTAGCTTCCTGCAAAACAAGGGAAGGACTAGGAATTCTTTGGGGAGAGTTATATTCTTGTATAATTTGGCTTCAATTTACCACGCTGACTAGCTTCAAATCCCCGAGGCAGTTACTATGATGTAAGAAAAATATAAATACAATATAGTCTTAGCGGGGCTGGTTTGAATCTCTGTGCTTGAGCCTTTAATATGCCCAAGTGTTAAAACACTCTATTAGCTAGGCCAACTTCTCTGTGCAGCTTCTTGGGTTCGGGGGACCATTGCATCTTAATGGGATGGATGTGTTCCATTAACCACAGAAAAGCCAGAGTTGAGAAGTTTCAAAGCCTTGAAAAGATTTTTTTTTAATCACTATAAATCTGACATGAAAAACAAAAGATCAGAAACTTCTCCCTGAGCAGCTTCAGATATAAAGTAACTCATCAGCTCACAAAGCCTGCACACTGGTATGGGGCACATCTGGATCCCAGGGCCTTCAGAAAGTGTCTCCAAAGAGTAAATATATTCTTTAAAGTGGATTTAAAACCCCAGTCCAAGGGATTTATGAAGATGCTGACGTCAGCCCTGAAACTCCCCATTTGGGCTGGGGATGGGCGGATGCAGGCGCCAGTGGAGACCTCACAACTGCTGTTTTATTCCATTTTTTTTTTTTTTTTAGTTTTTAGTTTGTAAATAATTATCAATGTCACTTTATAAACATTTGCTATAGACTAAAAATTATTTTTCTAGGAGCTGGGATTATAGCTCAGCGGTAGAGCCCTTGCCTCACACATGCGAGGCACTGGGTTTGATCCTCAGCGCCATATAAAAATAAGTAAAAATAAATAAAGATATTGTGTCCATCTTTAAAAAATTATTTTTCTAGATACCTATTATTCATCAGCAAGATTTTGGTAGGTTTTTATGCATTATTATTATTATATTTTTTTGCCAAGGATAGGATAAATGTCTACTATTGTGTATTTTTGGAATTTTCTACCATAAAAAGTAAAAAATGAGAAAAAAAATCACCATCCCATCAACCTCTTATAAAGAACATGCCATCTTGATGAGAAATGCAGGATGGTGTGGGGGTACCAGGGATTAAACCCAGGGGTGCTCTACCACTGAGCTAGACCCTAGCCCTTCTTAAAATTTTTATTTTGAGACAGGGTCATGCTAAGTTGCTAAGGTTGGCCTGGAATTTGTGATCCTCCTGCCTCAGCTCCTGAGTTGCCAGGATTATAGGCCTGTACCACCGTGCCCGGCAGAAGCATTCCACCGAGTAAGTGCCTGCTCTGTGCTGGGTGCTGCCTGGCTTTGGTTCTTTAGTCTCATGGCAACACTGAGGTTGCAGGTTTTCCCAGCTTCATCTTAGAGTCAAGGATCCAGGAACTCAGACTATCTTTGAAATGACTTGCAGATCCAGAGGCATGGCCACCAGGTCAACTAATTCTGAGTCCCCTGCACTTCCCACCAAGATAGGCTCCTTTTCTTTCCTCAATCTTGAAGCACCAGGCATTGTGCCAAGCAATCACCCAGAGAAGATGAGTATCATTTTAAGATACACGTTTAGCTAAAAAAAAAGAACCACAGATACAACCATGAAGGTGAAATGCAGTGGAGTGGGGGCAGTAAGGTGTGAGCTGGGCTTTCCTCAGGAAATGAGGTTTCCATAATGGAATGAGCTTGGGGAATGCTCTAGTGTTCATCACTTACAGATTCCTGAGCCCAGGGACCTTTTAAAGGTCTGAATAGTGGACCCATTTTTTTTTATCCTATGCAATTCCCCCCCTCACTGCCCCCGCCACGTGGTGCTGGGGATTGAATCCAGGGAGGTGAAAATGCAGAGTGCCAGGCCCTGTACTTGGAGACGGATTAGTTCCATCAGGGATGTGACCCAGGAATTGGAAATTTGAGGACATTCTCCAGATAATTCTGATGTGGCTGAACAGTTTGGGAACCAGCATTGGAAGGTTAGGTTTGGAAAATATAGCTCTAAGAATACTATTTTGTTGTTGTTGTTGTTGTTATTTGTTTGTTTGTTGTTTTTAAGATGAGGTCTTGCTATGTTGCCCAGAATAGCCTTGAATTCCTGGGCTCAAGTGTCCCTCTGTCCTCAGCCTCCCATGTACCAGGGACTATAGATACAACACCAGCTTAAAGAAAACCACTACATAGGCCGCACACCCCTTCTTGGTAGCAGTGTGATACCAGTCTTGTGTTTACAAAATGCACATCAGAGACCCCCTCTGTGGCGCTTAGAGAACACCTGTGTTCAAGGTCCTCATTTAGGACTCAGCCATGGGCTGTGGGCTCCAATGACTCATTTCTCTCTCTAGATGCTACTTGAAAATAAAAGCCACCTTCAAGCACACACAATACATGTTCTGGGTAGGCCCCTGGAGCTCTGTCACCTAATATGAACATCAAGACTCCGCTGGGCTTCAGGGGTTGTGTGTGCCTGATGGCAGGCGGGTAACAGGCCACAGTGTTGGACAGCAGCCAGGCAACATGGGGGCCGACAAGTTCATGTTCTCTGACTCAGTCATTCTGCTTCTCAGAATGATCCAAGAAAATAACTGGAAAATTAAGCAAAACCCCTGCTCAGAGACGTTCATTACAGCTGTGTCTGCTGGCCAAATACTCAGATCACCTCTGTGTCCACCAGCTGGGGGATTGTTCACTTGGGTACAAGCCTCTAAAGGCAGGCCATCAAGGAACTTTCACCATCAACCTCACCAACTAGTCGTTACTGAGAACGCCAATACATGTACACACATACATACGCACGCCAAGTACTTACACATACACGGACTGTATAATGTTGATGTGTGTGTGTGTGTGTGTGTATACACATATACATATTTACACCATTGAATGCCAATTCTTTGTTTAAAAATATAAACATATCTTTCTTTATATAGTGTGTATATACATACATATATATCCACCAAATAATAACAGTGATCATCTCTAGTTTCTATTTTCCTCTTTACAGTTCTATTTTTTAAATCAGAAAAAGTTATAAACTTAAAATATATCCTTTAGAGAGCATGTTTTCACAGATTTTATGGTAAAATGGAAAGTGCTTATGATATAATATTAAGTCAAAAATAAGATAGATATATATATTTAATTTAGTATCAATTTTTTAAAACTAAAAAATTATTTCAAAAAGCCTTTTAAAACTATGTATGTATGTGTAAGCTGGGTGCAGGGTACATGCCAGGCTGAGGTAGGAGGATTGCAAGTGTGAGGCCAGCCTCAGCAACTTAATGAGATCTTATCTCAAAAATAAAGAAAAAAAGAACAGGAGATTAGCTCATTGGTGAAGTGCCCCTGGGTTCAATCCCCAGTACCAAAAAAAAAACAGTTCACTTGAGGATGCTCCCCTGGGCTGCTTCTTGTCCCTGATGGGAGCTCTTGCGGCGGGGGGTATCTCTGCCTGTCTCTGACAAATGACTGACTGGGCTCCTCCTCAGACCAGAAGGGCCCCCACCTCCCAGAGGTGCCCCATTAACACACGCACTCTACAATGACAATAAAAGTGATTGAAATGTCGAGTTCTTCCTCCATGCCCAGCGCCCCCCAGGCGTCCCCTCAAATCTGAGAAGGCCAGACCTCGTCCAGCCAGGGTGCAGCATGGTGCTGACTGTCCAGTTCCAGAACCTATGTTGTAAGTCCCGGGTTCCCCAACATGGAACTTCCACAAGGAACACATCTTTGGGGAATGGCACGCATCTTTCTATTTGTTTGGTTTTGGAGTTGGGGGTCTCGCCGTGTTGCAAAGGTTGGCCTCACAGTTCCCCTGCTGCAGCCTCTAGAGTAGCTGGGATCATGTCTTTATTGTAAATCAGTTACTTAGGAGTGCATCTGAAATGCCCACAACCTTCTTTCTGATCCATTTATGTAAGAAAAATGTTAAACTTCTACTCTGACCTATAATTATCTTCCCAGAGGTAGTTGTTATAAATAGCACATCCACCCCGTTCTTGTTTCTGTCCTACCTACCTTCTCTTCGGATGGGTAAAAGCCAATTGCTCTCATGACATAAGGAACCTCCGACAGGCAGATGTGTTCCGACACCTTCCTGGTCTCCATTGTATCAATACCTTGACTGCGGAGCTGAGAGTAGTAAAAATAATCCTCCAGCTCCTGTGTGGAGATGAAATGGAAACACGGCATTCTGGCTTAGGCAAGGGTGTTAAGAGTTCAAGTACATTCTCTACAAAGTATGTTTTGAGCTTAGCAGGGAAAGGAGTTTGGGAGAAAAACAACAAGGGCCAAGCCCAGGCGTTTCTCTTCTACAGACTGAACTAGATGTAGCAGGAAGCATTTATTCTGAGGACAATTACCCTGTAGAACTTTCCTTCCCTGCCACCAGACACCAGACCATAGAACGGGGTCAAGTCTTCACCCCCAAGAGAAACCGCAGCCTCCAGGGCACTGGAACAGCAACAGAAAGTCACAATTAGGAGGCACTCATGCTCCAACATGACCCAGGCAGGGTTCTGCCTGGACCAGGGCCCTCTGAAGGGCACTGAGCCACCAGTCCAGTGCAGGTCTCTGCCAACTCCATCAGAGAAGTCCCTCTGTAATGAAGCCAGAGACAGAAAATTCAATGTCAAGTGTGGGACTCGGTGGTACAGGGGACCTACCTTAATTAAGGTTATGTTCTTTAGCTGATAACAGGGCAGGTGCTTGGTAATTTGCTTGTAGTCTTTGGGGACCACATCTTTCTTAAGGGAGGGTAGGTGGGTGCTTGTATTCTGAAACCACATACTCCCAAGCACAGTGGCTTTACCGGTAACTTTAGACACCAAAAGGTTGGGAAACTGTGCAGGTGGACCGCCAGCTCTAATTGCTTCCACAAAAACTCAGGAGACCACAGGGACCCATGCCAGTCAGACAAGAATAACCCTCTGCTCTCTAACACAGGGTCAGATTTCCAAAAATAGGTCCTTTAAGTGGTAAGAAAACCTACTTTGGTATAAGACTGACTTTGCCTCATATAAAAGGCTAATAAGCTGAAATCTTTATAATATTCCAGTCCATGAACTGGGCTTCTGCTAACAGGCGATTGGCCCCTCCGCTGGGACATTAAAACACTGCAATGCAGCACACTGTGGGGAAGGGGCTCCACGTCTGGAATGTGGAGCCACAGGGATGCTTGCAAGCTGTGGACTGACTGTGGGCATGAAACTTGACCCCAGCCTCTGTTTCCTCATCTGTGAGGTGGGAAGGTGCACAAAGGTTGCTGGAAGGATCTGAAAAGTGAGTGTTCAGGAAGGATTTGCTGCCAGGTCCTTGGTCTCTTCCTGTGGAGTGTGTTTGGAAGTGGGGATTAGGGCAGCAAGCCTGGCTTTGCAGGATCCCAGCCCCACGTACTCCATTTACTCCATTTGAGCCGTCGATGTACCCCACACAGTGAGCTTCTTCACCTCTATGTGGGGATAACAACAGTGCCCACCTCACAGGACAGGACAGCAGGAGGGACATGTGAAAAGCACTCCGTACAGGCCTGGCCCAGAAGAAAGACTCCAAACAAAGTGCTTAGGATAACTGTTACCATGGAAACAGAACCGCCATGCCCCTACCCTCTCTTACAAAGAGATACCCACAAAACTGTCTTGCTGTCAGGGCTCTGCCCAAGCTCAGTAGGCAGTGCCAGGGCTTGGGCACCTGGTGCCTTCTCCAAGTAGGCTTAAGGTCCCCTCTTGCAGGGCCTGGCCCTCACCCCAATTCCTGGCTCTGACACTGGGCTGTGGAGGAGGTTTCAGCCCTCGGGGTTCCTCCACCTTCAGCCATGTGGTCCTGGAGCAGGGCAGGGACCCAGAGGAGCCCATTACTACCAAGGAACCCAGATGGGAGGCTGCACGAGCTCCTGGCTCTCCTAGACAGCCCAACACTCTGGGCTATGCTGGTCAGGACTGACCACATGCCCTGCTTCCTGACCGTGGTCAGCTGACCCAGCGGGGCCAAGGACTGAATCAGGATTTCTCCCACCAGGGAAAGAGGGAGAGAGACTCGCTCCCCCTCTGATGAGAACTACAATTTGTGAAACCGAGGAACTGTCAGTGGCCACACTCCTACTGAGAAACCAAACCTAGTTCTGCAGAGAGAAGCCAACCGCAGAGCCAGGCAGACAGGGATGGGGACAGTGGCAAGTGTCACTGTCCCTGCTCCTACTGCCACACAGCTACACAGGATCCTGATGACCTTCTCATAACCCCCCACCTTTCTGCCTAAGTTGGAGAAGGCAGAGCAATAACAATGGTGGTAATCGTTACCCTCAAATCCAGTCTGAACTCAATGATGATGCTCCCATTTAACAGACGGAGGAACTGAGACTCAGAGAAGTTATGAGACTTGCCTGATGTCATCCAGTAAATAAGTGGTGAAGTTAAGACTTGAATCCAAGTCTTTGCTTTTATCTGAATAGGGCGGCAGGAGAAGAGGAGACAGCCAGGCTGAGCATAAAAAGGGAATGGGGGATTTTAAAACACATGCCAGGGAGAGGAAAAGGGGAGCACGCTAGCAAAGGCAGCGAGCAGGAGGGTGGCAGAAGGGGTGCTGGAGAAAAAGCTCTGAATGCCGCAACCCCAGCGTCTGGGCCTGGACACGTGCTAATTAGAAGCATCAGAACACGAGGGGATCTGTCATCTTCCTTTCACCCTAAAATTCTGCCATCAATAAATCTAGTAGGAAATCTGTTTGTTTCCTTGTTTAGGGTTTTTACATTTCTTTCCATTAGTGAAGCGCCGAACATATTAAGTCACCAGAAGCAGCAATAAAGTGCTAATTAGTTTATAATGATCCTTTGTCCCCACAACAGATTAAATTGAAATTCTCAGAAGCCTGGACTCTGGCCAGGCATGGGAAAGCTACTGGAAAGCAGGTCTTTTGGTTTTGTTTTTATTAATCTCTACCTTTCTAGATCCCGGGATGGCTGAGAAGAGGACAAGAATGAAAAAGGGAAGACTGCTTTCCCACCAGGGTATCACCTGCACTAAGGTTACAGGTGGCAGGTGAGGTGGCACGGAATCAAGTACCTCACACAGGACATGCTCAGGAAGGGCTTTTCAATGGAAGCACTCACCTCCAGCTGCTAACGCCCCAAGCCCCGGCCCTGCTCTCTTGGGTGAAGGCTCAGATTAAAGTCAGAGCTGCAGCTGCCATCTCAAGCCACCTGGGCACCAGAGTGGACTCCACAGGCTATTTTCACTCAAATTCGTGTTAAGAGGAGAAGCCTGAGTATCCGCTGTAAAGAGGAAGGTGTGTGCTTGGCAGGAGGAGGACTTCATGGGGAGCCATGAATCAAGTTGTGTTTTTGAGGAAAGAAGGTGCCTCCAAGCTGTCTCTATTTACCCCTAAAGTCACACTATTGGGAAAGGTCTGAAACAGAGGCAGAGCGGGGACATCGAGAGGGTGTTCTCGACTGGGAACTTGCTGCTGAGTGGTTTGTTCCATCCCTGTTGCAGTTGACTGGATTTGGGTAGCTGAGGGGATCATTTTAGTGCTTCTCCCTTCTTTCAGTGAGAAAGATCCTGAGCTCATAAGTGAATGCTCTCATAAAGAAAAGGGAAGGTGATCATTCATTGCTGCATAAGTAGCTTTGCACTAAATAATACTTTTTTTTTTTTCTTTTTTGAGACAGAGTCTTGCTACATTGCTGAGGCTGGCCTTGAAATTGTGATCCCTCTGCCTCAGCACCCCAAATTGCTGGGATTACAGGTGTAATCTAGCTACATTAGGTACCTCACATATATTATCCTTACAAGGGACCTGTAAAGGTTTCTATTGTTACCCTCATTCCCAGATGAGAAATCTAAATATCAGAGATATTAAGAAACTGCCCTAGGTCCCACAACCAGCAGAGTAGGCCCCATATTCAAACCCATTTTCCTGTACTCTCTGATGTTCAACTCTAGAATCCTCCAGAATCACCTTAGGTAGAGGTTCTCAGTTCAGGGCAGGAAGGGTGAGAGGAGGAGAGGAGACTGAAAGTACACATTTCAAATAATACTCTAATTCTGTAATGTACACTTTGGAGATTCAGCCTAGATCTTTCCGGCTGGTGTGTATGTGACAGTGAGGGGTATTCAGGGAGCACGGGTGAGTCGAGGTGGACTTGAATAACCTAAAGCATCAATTCAGTCCCATGGCCCGCGAGACTGCACGGCAACTCTTGGTCTGCACAGTAAACAGGTGTTACAAGAGGGCATCCTTTAAGTCAGGCTCTGTGACATACTAGCACATGGTAGGGCTCCACAGCTGTCAGCTGCTATTGAGTGAAAAGAAGGGGTCTACCCTTGACGCCTCCCTCAGAGGCCAAGGTGTCCTGTCACGCACCTTAAGTTGACTTCCCACTGCACCACTGAGCGGTCCCGTCCTCCTGCTGTGAAGGCGTAAGAGCCATCATAGGAAAGAGCCATCCCGGCTACCCCATCCGGGTGGCAGACAATAGCGCATGTCTTGTGTGGATTGCCATCAACTGGCAAGATCTGAAGTCCAACCTAGGAAGGAACATTCATTCAGTCTCAGGCAACCGGATCCCAACTCAGGCCTGGCCGGCTGTGTGTCATCTCCTGATCCATGAGCTGCAAGAACCTGTGTGTCCAGAACCATCTCAGGGTGTGGGAGGCATGTGGATTGTAGCTGAACATCCATTTACTGGCCCTTGCTGGGGGAGATGGGCGCCCCTCACAGCTTCGCACATGAGAGACAGGAAGCCTTCCTCCCTATCCTCACGATCAGATGCCCAGAGGTTTCCAGAATAATTCTTACAATCTATGACTTTCTACTTTTCTACATAGATGATTTGTGAAATGTACAACCAGGTATAACTAATTTTCATGTCTTTAAAAAGACTTTTCCAAGGGCTGGGGTTGTGGCTTAATGGTAGAGCACTGGTCTAGCACATATGAGGCACTGGGTTCGATCCTCAGAACTACATAAAAATAAATAATGGTAATGTGTCCATCTGTAACTAAAAAAAAGAAAAAGATTATAAAAAGACTTTTTTCCATCCTTTGGAAAAAGAGGGCCACGTGTCTTCACTGGAGATACAGAAAATACGGCAGGTCTACCCCAGATACTGGCCCAGAGTCCTGTGCTCACTAATCTAGCAATTTTTAGTATCATATCACCCTGGACAGAAGTGGTTACATGCAGCCAGCAGACCAGGTGTCCTTGAGTCTGTCAGTCCTTGGGACTAACTCCCCCGCATGGGTGAGAGGTAAAGAGTAGAGGTAGAGAGCAGAGAGCAGATACCTTGTCTTTGTTAATGAACACCAGGTAGCGCCTCTGTAGATCCAGGGTGGTTTTCACCGGGAGGACCTGCGTCTGCTTGATAGGAGATCCGTAAGTTGGCCCAAGAAGTGTCTTTCTGGATGGGAAAAAAAGGAATGGATTTTTAAATTCCACAAATCTAAACACAGGCTTCGGTCAGGACTCTTTGGTCATGATGATCTTATACATTTTTTGATTCTGAATTTCCTGTCTTGTCACTCAGCTCAGCTGGGATGTAAGAGCCCTTCCCAGTCCCTGCGAACCGCTGCTGTAAATAAGAGGCAACAACTCCAAACAGCAAACGCTCTGGGGAGCCGGGCTGTGAAGAGTGCTTGCGGGAGTCTCGTCTCCAACTTAAAACGCATGTGAACAAGAGACAAGAAAGAAGCTGCAGGGAAAGGACGCTCATTGGCAGGACACTGAGAGCACCCCAGTCCCAGCGTGAGGCCCCAAGATGAGGATGACATCTACGCTTTGTTCCATGTGTCTGATTTACAAAGGTGCGTGCTACACACAGATTTCCAAAGCCCATCTGTGCTCATGCATCAAACTGCAATGGTGTTGGTGACACTTCTCTAATTCAACTTTTCATTTTTCTTTTTTGAGATGGGGTATTGTTATGTTGCCTTAAACTCCTGGGCATCAGCAATCCTCCTCTTCAGCCTCCTGAGGAGCTGGTACTTCAGGTGTGTATGGCTGCACCTGGCTTAGATTCCTCTAATTCAGACTGTTTTATAACTAGGGCTCGCTCCAGGCCAGGGCTAGATGTTTCCTGAGGCCCGCAGCATATAAGCTCAGGACCCCTTATTTGTACCCAGTGAGCCCTGAGGGCTTCTAACAGAATTAGGATGATTTCATGGATCATCATTATTAATAATAAATTTCAAAGTAAAGAAAAGGTTAGGTGCTAGCTGTGCTTCTGGTTCCTTATTAGTAAGATAGGGATAAGGACAGCACTGGCCCCATACGCTGGCTGTACTGGACGTCAAATTACTCAATATGTTTGAAGCCCTCAGAATGGTTTCTGGCACACAGCCACCTAACTGCCACCACATAACTGTATTATTAAGCCTAGCGAACAATCTTATAAATTAATTATCTTTTTCTTCTAGCCAAAAAAGTATTATATACTAATTGTGAAAAATTTCAAACATTTAGACACATAAACCTATAATACCACATTGCTGCACCCTGTCCCAAGATAGGCCTGGAAAATAGATGTACATGATGTGAGAATTTCTTTTGTAATTATGATCTCATATGAAGTTAGAAGTATACTGTTTATGCTTATTTGGCAAGTTGCTCAATCTAATCTTATATCTTAAAGATATTTCCTTGTGGGCTGGGGATGTGGCTCAAGTGGTAGCGCGCCCATCTGGCATGCGTGCAGCCCGGGTTCCATCCTCAGCACCACATACAAACAAAGATGTTGTGTCTGCCAAAAACTAAGAAATAAAATATTAAAAAAAAAAAAGATATTTCCTTGTTACCACATAGAGAACTATCTTACTTTCTTTTTTTCCTTTTCTAAAAAGCGGCACCGTGTTCCAGTGTACTGACAAGCCATCATTTAACTAACCCGCTATTAATGGACATTTGGATTGTTTCCATTTTAAAACATATTTTCAAACAAGAGATCCTTTTACTTATGTCTTGGCATAACTGTGTGAGTACATCTGTGGGCTCCATTCCTAGAATTCAGAAGATATGATAAAATTTAATAGAGGGTGACAAATTGCTTTCCCAAAAGGTTGCACCAATTTGCACCCCCACGGTAGCGGGAGAGAGCGTCCGACTCCCATACCCTTGCCAGCACTTGGCACTATCGATCATTTTTATCTTTGCTAATATGATTTGTAAAAAATGATATCTTGTTTTCATTTGCATCTTTGATAGACTGCTGAGCATCTGCTCATGTTTATTGGCCTTTTTCTGTGAACTGCCTTTTCATGTTCTTTCAAGTATTTTTAAAATGTGTTTTAAAATTCTTTTGGATTTATCATGAAAAAGTAACTCCTTCCCCATTAAGCTGAGGTTATGAGGCTTTACTTCTCCTACAAATGGAAGATGTCTCCTGCAAGGGGTTTTATTTTGGAAG
Source organism: Callospermophilus lateralis (assembly GCF_048772815.1). Lineage (NCBI taxonomy): Eukaryota > Metazoa > Chordata > Mammalia > Rodentia > Sciuridae > Callospermophilus > Callospermophilus lateralis. The sequence goes on along the minus strand of NC_135305.1, from coordinate 157,875,036 downwards.
GACGCAGATGTTCAGAACAAGAGGTGGCGGCTGCACAGTACTGTGGCTGTGTGAGACTCCATTACGTTGTTCATTTTTAAATGCTGAGATTCACGTTATGTGAATTTTATCTTTATAAATTATCTTCTTAAAAGATGACTCATGAGAAGCTGGAGCTGTAGCTCAGTGGCAGAGTGCTTGCTTTGAAAGTGTGAGGCCCTGGGTTCCATCCTCAGCACTACATAAAAAATAAACGAATGAAGATATTGTGTCCATCTACAACTAAAAAAATATTTTTTTTAAAAAAAGATGACTTATGCTAATTTCAGATTGATCTCCAATAGGCAAAACTCCTAAATGTGTGGCTTGAAGTCTCTCTTGTTGATAGCTGTTAGCAGGAATGTCAAGCCTGAGGCATGCCATCCCTAACTCTCCTGCCCTGCAAATGCAGAGTATCTGTGGGATATTCTTTACCCTAGAAGTGTGCATCCATTAGAGATGATGCACAGAGATTCTAAAATCTTCCTAAAACTCTTCTTTATACATTCTTCAAGTGTTTTAATAGTTTTTCCCCCCTAAATTGTGCTGGATTTCTTTTCCTACCATATAATGTGGAATTTCTTATTTTTCCTTATGCTTTCTAGAAAAAAAAAAAAAAAAAAACTTTTAAGGAAGAAAAAAAGACCCCAGTGACCGGGGCTTGCAGGCCCTATCTCATCTGAGACATTCATCACAAAAATGGTTGTTCTCTAACACAGTTGCTGCTGTGAGCTCTTCTACCTGCTCCTGGGAAATGCTGTCGCTTCCAATTTTGCTTGGCTCTGCCTCTTTCTAGTTAAACCTGAGAGGCAGAAAATCCCCTCCAGGTCTGTCCAGGCAGGACTCAAAGCCAGGCTGCACAGGTCTGTGCAGTCTCTAGTAGAGGTCAGAGTCACAGCAAGGTTTGAAGATCAAGTCTTGCCTGCCCTGCCCAGCTGTGTCACTGAGAAGACCTGAACCTCAGCAGGACGCAGGATTTTGAGGATGAAATGGATGATGAGTGCAGACCTGGACAGAGCTGACACGCACTGTGCCCATGGGGAGGAGCAAGCCCAAGGTCTGCAGGTCCAGCATACCCTGCGGTCACCCCCGGTTGCAGGACCACTTCTGCAGGGAAGGTGCTGCACTCAGACACCAGGTGTGTATGCCCTAGGCTTGGCCTTCAACCTTCATCTACTCTTCCCTCGACATCTCCTGTCTGTGGCTTAAAACGCTTCTTTCCTCTTGACCTCCAGCCTAGCTTACTTCATGACCTCTGGACTCAAGCACCTAAGCCGGGTATTCCTACGTGGATGACGAGTAGAATCTCAAACTTACCTGGTCTAAACTTCCAGTCCTGACTGTCTCAGACCTGCTGCTCTGGCTGCTCAGGCCAGAACCCTGGGGGCCTGACACACTCCTCTCACTTAGAGTAAATATAGTAAATGACCACATGGTGAGAGAGCAGGTGCCGCTGAGTACCACCAGCAAACCCTGTTAGCATTGCCTGCACGATGTACCCAGAACCTAACTCCTTCCCTGTCACCCCTTGGGGCCACCATCATCTCTTACAATAGCCTCCTGACCTTGCTCTGCCTTTGCCCTCTGTACCCCAGAGTCCAGAGCCCAGACAGAGGCCAGGTGTTAGGTGCCCGGCCCAGGCTGCGCTCTCCCACACTCTCCCCTGCCCACTCCATTCCAACCAAGACTTGCCCGGCCCAGGCTGCGCTCTCCCACACTCTCCCCTGCCCACTCCATTCCAACCAAGACTTCCTGGCATTTATCAAACCCAGATGCTTTCTGTCTTCAGTTCTCTTCATGTGCAGATCCTGTCTGGAGGTCTTTTCCTCCAACGCCCTAGCCTGCCCCCTCACCTCCTTCAAGTCTCTGCCTAATGTCACCTACTCTGAGGTATCCCCTGCTACCCTTTGAAAACAGCAGCTCCTCTTTCCCAGGACCCCACCTCTTGGGGTAATTTTGCATACCACCACTCCCTGGCACCTACTCCCTCATCACCTGGTCAATTTCTGCATTTACTGCAAGTGTAAGCCCCACTATGGAGAAATGTTTGTTTTGTTTTAATATGCATTTCTTTAGTTGTAGGTGGACACAATACCTTTATTTTATTTTTATGTGGTGCTGAGGATCGAACCCAGTGCCTCACGCGTGACAAGTGAGCGCTCTACCACTGAGCCCCAGCCACAGCCTGCTGTTTGGTTTTTACCCCCCCCCCCCTTCAGCACCTGGAACAGCGGCTGGCTCATGCAGACAGGGGACAAATGATGTGCCACCTTTGAGAGCCAGGGTGAGAATTTTTTTTTTTTTTTTTAAAGCTGGGAGTAGTCTGGTGAAAATATGGCTTTCTTCACATAGAAGAACCAGGCACTGGAGAGCATCAGCAACCTTTCCTGGGCCCCAGGCTCTGTCTCATTCATTGATTCATGAGCATCGAGCTCTGGGCGTCCTACCTCCAAGCTGTACCAGGCTGCCGGGCTGTGTGACCTTGGGTGAGAACTACTTGTGTTTCTGTGCCTGAGTTTCCTCTGCAAAGTGAGGAGGATGATTACAGTAGCCAAAGTGTCACGGGCCCTTGGGCGGAGACCTGAAACAGACTGGGGGCGGAGGAGCCGATCCAGGCAAATCTTGCACTCACCTGCACATTTTGGTGGTTGAATTAAAAAGTTTCATTTTGTAGCCACTGTTGCAAATAAGCAAGAATTGCTCCTTGACAAGTGGCGGGTACCAGACCATACAGGTTGGGTAGTTGCCCTGGTCAGTTCGATGAATGTCCAGGACTTCCAGGTTGTCTTTGTAGCTCTTGATGAGATTATACTCTATCTGCAGAAGAACCCAGGAGGACACATGTGAGGACTGAGCTGGATGAAGAGCTCACTCGAGGAGCCTCAAGTTCTGGGTGCTGGCCTTTCTAATCCTCAGCCCTCAGGGAGACAGTGTTGGCTCCCTCAGACTCACCTAGACCTCGAAAGGAAGGAATTACCATACTGAGTACTCCTCTGAGAAACAGGGCCAACTATTTGAGCTGGGGATGTGACTCAGTGGTGGAGCCCTTGCCTAGTATGAGTAAGGCCCTGGGTAGTTTAATTCCAACTCCCTTCAGAGTAATAGCTGTGTCCATTTCACAGAGGGTCAAATATATGTTCTCAGCAGCTTGCTCAAGGCCACGCAGTTAAGAAATGGTAGAGAAAAATTTCAAATTCAGGTCCAACTGACCCCAACTTGAACTCTTACAGTTATGTTATTCTGCACCCTTAATGTTATCTAGCAAACTCTTCAAGAGCAGGAACTAATTCACATCTAAATCTCAGCATTTAATGATCACAAATTAGTAACCTGCTGCATTTTCCCATAGATATGTTTTAGTGGGTACTCCAGGATGAATGGATAGAATAAAGAAAAGCAGAAAAGGAAGGCAGAGGGGGAGTAGGGAGAGAAGATGAAAAGAGGGAGGAAGAAACCACAGATGGATACACTGAATGCTTTGGAATCCTTTGACTTCATCCTGTAATATTGTGCTTGCACTGTCTCTCTTTTTATCTCCTGTCCTCTAGGAGCTTGGAGGGTTCAACCCGGGTGTCATACATGCTAAGTAAGTGCTCTACCATGGAGCTGCATCCCCAGTCTGAGTCTTCCATGCTGTGGGGGATACCCTATTCCCTTGCCTTCCCACTTGCCCCTTCCCAGGAGCCCCCTCCTTCAGGCCCCAAATCCCAATACAGTGTCACAGCTATGTTAAAGCAAGATGCTGACTCAGGGAGGGTCTAAGACTGTGCTGGGTAATCCTTGTCTCCAACAAGCACACATTGCGGGCCTGTTCTATGCAAGATGCCAGGGATGTTGTAACAAGAATGAGACACAGTCCTGGAGACCAGGAAAACAAAATTAAACAGCTCACCAAGAGTCTGTCTGAACCCAGGCTCAGTAGCCTAGGCTCGTTGCTGTCCAGGTGAACCCCAAATAGGAGGCTTTGGATGCTTTTGCGGTGAGAACGGAGTCTTGCTAAATATTCCCAGACCCTTTGTCCACTTTTAACTACCACCATGTACACAGCCACAGTGAAATTTACATCCTGGATACAAGCACAGGAGCAGAAGTCATTTATTATTTTTTTTCATGTTATGACTTAAGAATCATATTTATGCTCTTCACAACAATTTTGCTTTTAGAATATCTTATTCACCCAGGCACAGTGCCACACATCTGTAATCCCAGAGGTTTGGAAGGCTGAGGCAGGAGGATCTCAAGTTCAAAGCCAGCCTTGGAAACTTACCATGCTCTACGCAACTTAGCGAGACCCTGTCTCTAAATAAAATATAAAAACAGATGGGGATGTGGATCAGTGGTTAAGTACCCCTGGGTTCATTCCCTGGAACAAAAAAAAACTCAGAATATCTTATCCAAAAAAATCTTACTCTGTCAGAACACGCAGTAAAATAATTTTACAGATGAGAAAATTACAGTTACAAGTAGACAAAGGTGGACGGGAGAAAAAGAGTTCATCTGACACTGGAGTCTTACTCTTCTTTCCAAGTCCCGCCCCACCCCCCATTCTCCACTGAAAACCAAGAGCCTGACCCTTTGTTTTTGTCCTCCCTTCTCTTTGTTCAGCTGCAGAAAATAGAAAAGGTATGACAGAGGCCGAGGTAGGAGAACACGGTCTGGGGGGACACATATTCCCAAGCTGTGTGCCCCAATGCCTTTGCCCTGGCGAGAGCCACGTGCACCTCAGAGGAGAGGCAACTTGTGCAGCAGTGGAGGTGCTCAGAGACTGTGGGGGCCAGGGAAGGTACTGCTCCCTCAAGAAAAGCAGACCAGTGGTACAGGCAGGAGGGAGAGGTCAAAGGTCTAGAACATCCTTCCTGAGACCATGAGCCTTAAGAATAGAGGAAGGAACAGAATACAAAATGCTGGGTAGAGGATGCTGCTCTGAAATCAAGGAGATTTCATCTTGTCAACAATGAGAGGCAAAGATTAAAAGAATAGGTGCCATCACAAAAGAATCCACGTCTGGAAGTTCTGAGGCCTAATCTTATACACAGGCAAAAGGCCTTCTACCTCCCTCACCCCTTGCTGGAAACAGCCTATTGAGATATAATTTACATACCACACAGCTCACCCATTTAATGTGCAAGGTCCAGTGGTTTTTAGTGCAGCCACAGAGTTGTGCATCCATCATAACGGCAACGTTAGCACATGCCGTCATCCCCATCTTCCCCGACGGGCCCTCTTTTGATCTTCAGTAAGGGTGCTAAGCTACCCGCCAGCAGTCAGTGAAGATACTTACAGCAGTCGCCATATACTGGGAGTCATGAGAGAAGCTGACGTGAGTCACGCTGGTCCTGGAATACTTGAAAGCCTGTGGGGTTTCATTTACTAAGGACATTGCGTCAAGAATATAAACTGTCCCCTCTGTGAAGCCAGCTCCAAGTAGAGCTCCTGAAATGACAAGCCAGAGAACCCTGATGGAAAAAGGACTTTATTCCATTTGAGAAACAGGGAGTCTGAATCAGGCTTGGTCCTAGGTGCAGAGCAGACAGTGACCAGCACAACAGACAAAGTCTCTATAAGAAAAATAAACTGAAAAGCTGGACACTTGGCATGAGTTCTCAGAGAGCAGGAGGTCCAGAGTGCCACAGCACTCTCAGAGAGAAGGCGTTTCCTCTATCAGGGGCAACTGCCTGGAGCCCTGGCAGCTAAGGACATAGCCCCTGTGGGCGTGTTTTGGACTTGGAACCCGTGATAGATTGGCGAGGTGAACATACCTTCAGGGTTGTAGGTCAGACTCTGGATTCCAAGCCCTTTCTCAAAGACCCTGCTGAAAAGATACTTCTTCTTTTCATAATCCCACACTTTAATTATCCCACAGACACTCCCAATGGCGATTAGAGGTTGGTATGGGTGGCAGGAGATGGCATAAATGGCATCCTTGGGCTCTATGAATAACTTCTCAAGTTTGGTGCCATCTGTTGTTAAGTGGTACACCGAGGCATCAGATGTTCCAATGATAAAATTCCTGTTTGCCAAGGAGAGACCAAACAGTATCAGTGTTTGCAGGGAACAGGGCACGCCAGCCATTCTGCCTCTAATTGCACACGAAACGCCTCTGTCATCTGTAATTTAGTGACATTATTAACCCAACATCTCCAAAAATATACCACCAATACCCAACAGCCTCTATTTGCAAGTGAAAAAAGCCCACTTTTCTACATGTAAATTGAGTCATTAAGTATGCAGATGGACAGTCAGTTGTACAATTAGCTAATCTGCACATGCAAATATTCATTTGTGTATGCAAATATGGAGCTGGGTGCACACATACAGATGTGCCTGTAAAGACTGCAAGGGTAATTAAGCAGACTCACAGATAATTCGGTTTTGAAATGTTATGGCTATTAATTACCTAGCGCCTTTAACCACAGTGGCTGGGACAAGCTCAGCTCAGAGCAAGAGAGCAATTGTGGCCAAGGACTCAAGGCTCAACAGAGGTGAGAGAGCGCAGTATAAGGACTTTCCAGCTTCTAGTTACTCAAGATTCCTTATATTTAAAAAATGATCCAATGATCCTTTGCAATCAGCAAAGGAGACCATCTGTAAGCAGGTAAAGGGCTGAGGAGAAAGGCTAGGCCTCTTCATTTCATATCCAAGGAACAAGAGGAATGTTCCACTACTTGCAAACAAAAGATGACCCCAGACATTTTTTGACATTCCAGATGACTAGATTCATCAACAACTTACCTGACAATGAAAAAGTCACCTTTTAAAGTGCAGTCCGGAAGGAAGTTTGATTCCTCAGTAGGAGGATTTGCTGGGATATTTGAAAAGGATAGACTCCTTATGGGACTCAGTTTGAAGTGACTGTACCAGTTAACAATGGACAGGGTGCTGTCGTAGAACTTAATGTTACCCCTAATGTCACCTGTGACAAGGTAGCTGAAATAAAGAATAACATGGGTTTGTTAATAGCAGTAATAGCAAGTACCATCTATTGAACACCTGACTATGTTGCATTCTGGGATCTGGGCATGATAAGAAAAACTTCATTGAATCTTGTCTGATTTATATCTAGGAAAAGTATGAGGTTGCCCCACTTTACATCTAAGAAATTAAGCTCAGAAAAATTGAAAAATTTGCTCAAGACCTAGGATTATTTGATTTAGCAAACAACAACACAGGATGCCCAGATAAATCGGAATCTAAGATAAGCAATGATTTTTTGGTGGGGGGTAGGAAACTGGGGATTGAATCCAGGGACACTTTACCAATTAGCTATATCCCCAGCCCTTCTTATTTTGAAAAAAAGGTCTTGCTAAGTTGCTTAGGACTCACTAAGTTGCTGAGGCTGACCTTGAACTTGTGCTCCTCCTGCCTCAGCCTCTGGAGTCACTGGGATTACAGGCATGTGCCATTGTACCGAACTTTTTTCCCCCAGTATTGGGGATCAAACCCAGGGTCTTGCACATGCTAAGCAAGTGCTCTACCACTGAATTATACCCCCAGCTCATTTTAAATTAAATTTTGAGAAAGGGTCTCACTAAGCTGCCTAGGCAATCCTCCTACCTTAGCCTCCTTAGTAGCTGGGATACAGTTACACACCACTGCATGCTGACGAATAATCTTCTGAGTAAGTATATCCCAAATATCCCAAGGGACATACATATGCCCTGCAACCATCTGGCTAGACCACACAGAGAATCCAGGTGTATATGAAGTAAAGTTCATACACTCTTTCCTGATCTCCAAGGTCAAATGCATAGAGGGACAGTGATTTACATTTGCTATACCACTATAGATGACAACCAAGTCAATCAACCAGCCCTCCAAAAACTACACAGGCTGGCAATGGGATACTAGCTGCTTCCAAGGAGGGCACTGTTGTAAGAGTGATCATAAACCCCTGTCCAGTCATCACAGTCAAAGGCAGTGTCGCATGACAAAATGGGTTTTATTTCCAGTTCTTGGATCCATCCCAAATGAGCTTTTTTTTTAAGACTGTGACACAATTATCATGATGGGGAAGGGGAGTAAATTTTCTCATATATTATACATAGTGATTAAAGGAGGTTTCTGGTTAACAAGCAAGGCAGGTGGGCAGAGTAATTGGCTAGAATTTATTTCACTGCCCTCTGCTGGACAGAAGCAGCAAAGCTGGCCAAGTGTTTTCCTTCAAGGGCTCCCAGGTCCTGGCTGGTTCTAACACGGAAAGAGGGGAACCTAGGCATGGTCTTCTTTGGGCCCTAAGCCACAACTAATTGAGTTGACTACGTCATCAATCACAGATCTCCTATGTTTTATGCACTTCTGGGTGAAGATGACAATTTGCACCTCTCTTTGTGAAACCACGCCAGGACCTCACTATTCCCCTGTATCAAAGGGAAGGCAAAGGAAAGCTAATGGGTCTTTTAAAAGCAGATGGTACAGTGACTTCAACCATATGAGTAGATCCTTGTCATTGGGTATTTCCTCCACACTTCTGGGAACTTCTCTAGCATACTAATGATGGCTGTCACTTACCTAGGGGCACCTCTAGGCTAAGCAGTGTGCAGAGTTCTGCACACTTGTCTCATGAAAGCCTCATAAAATAACTCTACAGAGAGTGCTGTGGTGCCCACCCTGTGGATGGAGATATATAGGTTTAGCAAGGTTAAGTTTCTTGCTCAAGGTCACCCAGCCAGGAAGAGTTGCAGCTGGAATGTGAACTCTGTTCTAAGCAAGGTTTTAGATCATCTGTGAGCCTCCACAGTCCCTCAAAATGAAGTTAGTGAATTCTATAAAGTTCTGATGCATTTGATCTTCACACAATGCATAAATGTAATTTTTCAATCAGATAGAAACAAGATAGCTCTTTGAGTTATTTTTTTAAATGTAAAGTATGCAAAATTTGGGGTGCAAAACAAGTGTAATTAGCACCAAAGAAAAACTTCAGTTACTTTTTGTTTCACCAACACAAAGGGATTTTTTAAAACATAACGCAGGCCTGTGATCTTAAAAAAATCCAATTAGTACAAATGGGACTATAAAAAGAAGTAACTCCACCCCCACCCTTAGTTCTTGTTCTCACTTCTTTTCCTCAGAGGCAACCAATGTTCTCAGTTAATTATGAGTCTCCCCAGAAATATTCTATGCATATACTAAACATGTGTACAGAAAGAGTTCTAAAGCATTTTTACAATCATCTATGGCTACTTTTTAACTAGATTAATTACTTATCAACTGTGGTGAGCACGGTGATGCCCTCCCTCTGCAGATGTACCAGTTTACAGGGTTTGATGTAGGGAAAGCTAAAGAGGGTGGAGGAAGACTCCGGCGGACGGTGTACATCCCAGACGACCAGCTTCCCTTCCATCGTCGCCGAGAGTATTTGTGTTAAATTCAAGTGAAAGACGGACTGGCTAAATTTTCCCACAAGCTTGTTGAATGTCTGTGTTTCAAAAGACAGAGTATGAGTTATTATTGGTAATAAATACAAAACAAAGCATTTGTCAAAAATGTAACATTTTTATAATACTGTGCTGAAATAAAGTGAGAAAAAAAAGAAAGGGGAAAAAAACATAAAGAATCACTAAAGGCCTTCTCCCATGGCTCTTGCCATGGTCCTGACAGTCCTGAACCTCCTAAAGTTTACGAAGAGCAAATGATGGGTTACGTACTGCGTTCAATTAAACTGCTTGTTTAAAGCAAATGAAAGAGTAGGTAATCACTGTTTATACTAGGCCAACTTCGACAGAGGTTTCAGAGGCTGATAAAGAAATGACGTCCTTCATGAGCAAAAGCATGCTCTGGTTGTAACATATCATAAAATAATTACCCCAGTTTCCTTTGATCATGAGATATTTTCACATCAGCAAAAATTATTTAAACACTTATATAGAAATGCCCTAAATAAGACTCCTTATTAAATTTGTACCACAAAATAAGGTACTAGGCCATTTTTCTTAGGCAGTGTCTTAGAGATGAAGGATAGAAAGAATACAGAACAGTGATAAAAGCCTTTTTAGTGAATGTTCATGAAATAAATGAAACTCAGCAATGTGATAAAGCAAGTCTGCTGCCTAGTTCTCTAAGTATGCCAAGAAGATTGTGGGGTTGTGTCCTCTGACCCAACACAAGAGGATCAGTAAAGAAAAATTGGCCAAACAAGAGCACCAAGTTCTTTCTAAGAGTAGCACTGTTTCAACATAAGGCATTTTTACCATTTCAATTTGCAGTACATGCTCATTATTTGCTGATTCTGTACTTGCGAATTTCATCTACTTGCTAGAATTTATTTGTAACCCTAAATCAAAATAGTACTTTCACAGTCATTTGCATATATGTGTATTTGCAGTATGGCAAAAAAAAAAAAAAAAAAAAAAAAAAAAAAACTTGACTAGACATGTACTTTCCCAGCTGAAAGTCAAACAAGGAAGGGTTCTGCCACCACCTTGTTGGTGGACCTTTATTTATTTATTTATATGTGGTGCTGAGAATTGAACCCAGTGCCTCACACATGCTAGGCAAGTGCTGTACCACTGAGCCACAGCCCCAGTCCAGGGTTCTGCCTTCTTATTTCAGTTCTCATACTATAAACAAATGTTCTTTCCATTTAGTGCTGTGTGGCACACATTTTTTGGTGTTTTTTTGTTGGTGATTTCAGTATTTAAACCAGCCCTCAAACTTAATGCTGAAGTGCTACCTAGAGTCCTGAGTACAAGAAGGCTGTGATGTGCCCTGTGGAGGAATGCATGTCAGATGAGCTTCATTCAGGCATGAGAAGTTCTAGTGCTATTCATCATGAGCCCCCTGTTAATAAATCAGTGTCGTATATTAATGGTGTCTTTAAGCAGAAACATACATAAAATGATGCTGAATGTTAAAGATGTGACCAGGGGTCTGGGAGTGATGGGTCACTATTCACTAATTCAGTACTTGCAGGGACTTTATAGAACATAGCTACCTTGATTAATGAGAGCTGACTACTTTTTATACTCTCATTTCTGGAAAACAAGTTTGCACACAGAACCATCTTTCCTTGTGTCCATTCATTCCATCTTTATTTTTTTTTCTTTTGGCATAATATCCTCCTTGATTTTTTACAAATCATACTAAGAAAGAACAGGAGCAGTAAAGTCACCATAAAGTATTCACTGAGGGCAGATTACATGGGCATCAAAGGGAGGAAATGCTGTAGTAGACAGAAGCCCAGTTCCAGCTCCAGTGCAGGGGCTTGAAGTAAGAAGGTGAGAAGAAACACTTTCCAACACACTCTTTAAAAAATTATTCTGAAACTGAGCAGCTTCCTAAGAGATCTACTCATGTCTGGCTACTCCACTGGCACGATTTCTAATTAATTTTCATTCTTTGTCAATATGCACATAAACATTATAAAATCCATTGCATTTTGGATATTTTCTTATATGGCATTTTACTTATTTTTTTTTTTTTTTTTTGAGAGAGAGAGTGTTAATATTTATTTATTTATTTTTCTTAGTTTTCGGCGGACACAACATCTTTGTTTGTATGTGGTGCTGAGGATCGAACCCAGGCCGCACTCATGCCAGGCAAGCGTGTTACTGCTTGAGCCACATCCCCAGCCCAAGGCATTTTAATTTTAACAATATTTCTGTTATTTTCAACTGACAATTTGATAAGGGCAAAGGACCCAAGTAAAACTTTTCCAATTATATCTCAGTGGTTCAATATTAAGACATTCAAACATGATCTGAAACAACTGAGCTTGCACATACACAATCCTTCTCCACAGAATCTGGTATATAAAAATGCAACAGGCATACTCACTTTTTCTGTTAAGAGTGGGGCACTGTGAGCAAGTATATTTTTCTCTTCACACTGATAAGCAAAGGAAAAAAATAATCACTACCAAAAAAAAAAAAAGACCTAATTTCCAAAATAGGAACTACATAATAGCAAAATCAAAACAAACTCATCTAAACAGGGTCAGAGATTTGCAATCTCTATAGCTAAGAGAACCTACCATCTTAAAAAACCTCTAAAAACATTCTCAAAGAAAAGCGAATACACAGAAAATGCCAGAGTGACTGAGACTTTAAATGGTAGTTAATAAGAATTTTAATTCTGCATTAATAAGCCTTTAAAGCTAAAATAAACAGCTGAAGCAATGAATATTACTGACAATTAACAAGTCAATGTGCTTTTGTTTTGCATTTTTTAAATTGAGGCAAAATGCACTTAACATGAAATTAACTGCTAACTATTTTAAAGTGTATAATTCAGTGGTATTTATTATATTTAAAATGCTGTGCAACTACCGCTATCATATTTTCTCTTTTTTCCCACTATCACATTTTCATCACCCCAAAAAGACCCTGTAACCAACTCTCCCACCAAGCCCCTTATAACCACCCTGTCTATGGATTGGCCGATTCCTGCATTTCACATAAATGGAATCAGACAATGTGTGACTTTCCGTATTTGGCTTCTTTCATTTAGAAAAAAATGTTTTTGATGTTCATTCATATCATAGCAAGTGCCAGTACTTCATTCGATAATATTCCATTGTATGAATCTGTCTCATTGTTTACCTATTCATCAGCTGATTGACAGTCGATGGACATATGGCTTGTTTTGACCTTTTGATTATGGTGGAGATGCTGCTCCAATGAGTATTTGTGTAGCACTATTTGTATGAATGCCTGTTTTCAATTCTTTCAGGCATATACCTTAGAATTGCTGAGTCATATGGCAATTCTACATTTAATTTTTTGTGTGTAGGGCTGGGAATTGAACAAGGTAGGCAAGGGCTCTGCCTCTGAGGCACATTCCCAACCCCATCTTTTTTTTTTTTTTTTTTAACCTTTATTTTGTTTATTTAGTTTTAGTTTTAGTTTTTTTTAATGTGGTGCTGGGGATCAAACCCAGTACCTCCTGCTAGGCAAGAGCTCTACTGCTGAGCCACAACCCTAGCCCACCCAGCCCCACCGTTTGTTTAGTGATGCTGGGGTTTGAACCCAGGGTGTGTGCATGCTAGGAAAGCACTCTATCAACTGAGCTATCTCCCCAGGCCCTAACTTTGTTCTTTAATGTCATTCTTTTTTCCTGTATTGGTATATATGCTTCTACCGATCTGTTTGCTAATTCCTTTCTGAAAGGAAATAAAGTCCATGATCTCAAAATACACTTTTAGACCTGTAACTATATTCAAATAAACATTTGCTTTATTACTTAAAGAAATTTAATTATGTTTCTGACTTAATATGCTAATTTCCAATGGGACTAAAACAAAGACTATAATTAAATCAACATTTTGATATATAGTCATTGCTCCCTAAATACAGTATTATTATATTACTAAAATGTCTGTATCCAAAGAATAAACTTGTACTCATATTTAAAGAAATCAAAATATTTCTACTTACCCATGAATAATATATTGCCTGTGTTTTACTATTGCTCACCAATTCTTTATTATTTGTTGGATTAAAAGTAAGGTAGTTCTGAAATATGAAGTATGAAAATATATTACATGATATATTTTGTTTCTCTCTGGTTAAATTGAATGTTAAAAAATACATATTAATGTTAAATGCTATATATGTTAATAATATGTATAATTTTGGTACCAGGGATTTAACTCAGGGGCACTTAACCACTGAGCCACCAATCCCCAATCACATCCCCTATCCTTTTTGTATTTTATTTAGAGACAAGGTCTCACTGAGTTGCTGAGTACCTCACTAAATTGCTGAGATTAGCTTTGAATTCAAGATCCTCCTGCCTCAGCCTCCCGAGCCACTGGGATTACAGGTGTGTGCCACCGTGTCCAGCTAAATAATAATTTTAATTAAAATACATAACCAAGAAGGAATATAAAACAGAAGACATGGCATGTGGTGGGCAATGAGAATACCATTTAAATGCTGGTTGATAAGGAATACAGTAGAAAGTGTGTTCATTTTCAAATCTTACTTATTATAATTCTATAAACTAGAATAAGTGAAAGAAAGTAAGCCAACATTCAAAAATACCCTTTTTTTTGGTCCTAGGGACAGGGCCTCATGCATGCTGAGCACACATTCTACCACTGAGCTATATATCCCCAGCCCCTCTCCAATGACCTCTATTCTGTGTCCTTGTGGACAAGGACTTCTGCATTCACATTTCTAAAATTGACAGGGCCACAAGAGATCTTAGAACGAAAGCGAGATGTTGGAAGAAGAGTTTGATTCCTGCCAAGATTATGCATGGTTTGAGTTGCTGGCTTCCTTCCCCAAAATCACTTCTGCAGAAACTACAGAAGTAAGGGAAACATTAAATGCAGAAACAAAACAACGACAATAACAACAACAGAGCGAGAAATTCCCGGGGAGCCAGAAGGCCTGTATCTGGAAATGTGCACAGGAGGTGGGCAGCTACAGCTAGAGATAACAGGCTACAGGGGGCAGCACTGAGACAGGGGAAAGCTGTTTATGTTCCAGGCTAGTCGCTTTCACCCCAGCTCCAAACCTATTCCTTTGCCTACTGCTTAAACCATCCAGGCCAGAGGCCTGGGGGAGGGAGGACCTGATAAAAGCAAGTGCACGGACCAGAACCTTCCAAGACTGACTACTTTGCTGAGTCTTTGTGGGCATGGTGGTTACATCTGTAACCCCAGCAATTTGGAAGGCTGAGGTAGAAGGATCACAAACAAGTTCAAGGCCAGCCTGGGCAACTTAGCAAGACCCCATCTCAAAATAAAAATAAAAAGGACTGGAGAGAGGGCTTAGTGATAGAACGCTTGCCTAGCATATGTGAGGCCCCTGGGTTCAATCCCCAGTTCTGAGGGAAAACAAGTTTTCTTTGAAGGAAGTCATCATCCCAAGCTTCAAATTAGTTCTATACTTTTAAAAATAGAACACTGAGAATTCAATGAAACATAACCAGACATATGAAAGGGGCAGATGCAAATGACTGAAAACCAAGGGGGTGAAGCAAGAGGCCAACAGGAGTCCAGGTGTGAGATTAACAGACGCAGCCTGACAACTGTGATTAATAGGCTCAAGAAAGCTAGGATAAGATCTCAGCAGATACTGCTATTTTTTAAAAAAAGAAGCAAATGGAAATTTTAGATCCGAAAAAAAAAGGAGATTAAAAAACTCAAAAAGATGCTTTAAAAGGAAATTAGATATAGCCAAAGAGATGATTAGTCAGTAGAAAAGAAAGATAAATTATGGCAGAAAACATCCAGACTAGACCATAAAGAGACAAAAAGATATAAAAACAAAAAAGAGAACAAAAGACCAACTGGACACAATAAAAAAGGCCCAACGCATTTGTAATTAGAGTCCCAGAAGGAGAAGAATATAGCAGAAGGAATATTTAAAGAAACAATGGCTAAGAATTTTCCAAAACTCAGGAAAGATATAAGCATCCCAGGTTCAAGAAACCCCCCAAAAATAAGCTTTAAAAAATCAGCAACATACCCATATACAAACAGATACATCACTGAAAAATAAGAGAAATTTCTAAGTATCCAGATAACTTTGAAAATACAGATTGGGGCTGGGGCTGGGGCTCAGTGCTTGAGCACTTGCCTAGCATAAGGCAGTGGGTTTGATTCTCAGCACCACATATAATTAATTAATTAAAAGGTCCATCAACAACTAAAAAAATAAAATTTTAAAAGAAATACAGATTGATGGCTGATTTCTCAAGAGAAACGGAAGAAGTCAGAAGACAATGGAGTCTTATCTTCAAAGTGCTGAAAGAAAACAGAATTCTTTACCTGGGAAAATATCCTTCAAAAATGAAAACAATGTCGGGTATGGTGGCATGCACCTGTAATCCCAGTGGCTTGGGAGGCTAAGGCAGGAGGATCGAGATTCAAAGACAGTTTCAGCAATTTAGTGAGGCCCTAAGCAACTTAGACTGTCTCAAAGAAATACAAAAGGGCTGGAGATATAACTCAGTGGTAGAGTGCCAAGAAACAAAGAAAGGGGAAGGAAAGCAGAAAAAGAAAACTACCATGAAAATGAAAGCATATATTTATGCAAAGGCTTGTACATGAACATTCATAGCAACTTTATTTTTAATAGCCTCAACTCATGTCCACCAACAGTGAATAAACAAATTGTAACATAACCATGTGCCACTATTCAGCAATAAAGAGGAATAAACTATTGATGCATGGAACAAAATGATTGAGTTTTTTAAAGAAGCCAAAGCCCACAGCAAAAAAAAATTCACTTATATAGAATTCAGTGTTGGAAGATTGATTAATGGATCAGATCAGACCTTGGAGGCCATAGTATGGTGTTTTGTTTTTATTTTAAGGGTAATGAGAAATCATACAAGGGTTTAAGTAAGAGAGACATATATATTTTACTCATTTAAAGAACATCATGTGCCTGCAGGGGTAGAGTGTTCAGGGGTGAGGCCAGAGTGAGCTCAGAGCTCCAGGGTAAGGAGCTGTAGTCACGAGGTAGAGCCTGGACAGGATGGCAGGAGAGATGCAGGAGAGAGGAACAACTTCAGGGCATCTTTAGAATGGATGAGAACTCTCAAGAAAGCTACAAAGAACAGGAGGAGGAGAAGGGGGAGGAGGGGGAGGAGGAGGAGGAGAAGGAGGAGGGGGGAGGAGGAGGGGGGGAGAAGAGGAAAGAGGGTAGAGAAAGAGGAAGTCGAATTGAAACAGATGAAGAAGGTGCAGGAAGAGGAGGAGGAGGAGAAAGAGGATGGCTTAGAACTAAATCTGAGGAACACCAATATTTATAATGTATGCAAATGAAAGAAAAAAAATCCACAAAGGAGCCAGAGAAAGACTGGTCTCTGCGATAGCACAAAAAGTGTCTTGTAAGCCATGGATGGAGCTGCTCACAGACGAAGAGTAAAGAGATCTAACATGGTCATCCCACTGGCATGCCGGAGACCACAACAAGCATGGTTTGGATGGAGCCACGGGGTGGGAAGAGTGGAAGAGGAATGAAAGGAGCCCAAACGCCCATCACCAGCGTAAGTTGTGTTACACTCAGAGCAACAGTGAGGATGAAAGAATCACAGCTCGGCAACCAACAAGAATGAGTCCCAGAAGCAATGCTGAGCAGATGAAGCAATAAAATATACTTCAAATATATCAAGGTCAAAAGCAAGTCAAACTAAATAAGATGGAATTGAGGGATACATAAATAGAGAAAAGTATAAAGAAAACAGGGAATGTATAACACAAAACTTGGGATAGTGGTTCACTGCAGGGAGAAAAGAAAGCAAATGAGATTGGGGACAGGGATCAAAGAGGGACACGGTGGCACATGCTTGTCATGCCAGCTCCTCGGGAGACCTTGACAGAAGGATCAAAAGTTTGAGGCCATCCTGGGCAATTTAGTGAGACTCTGAATCAAATAAAAAATAAAAAGGGCTGAAGGTGTAGAAGGTATAACTCAGTGGAAGATCACCCCTGGGTTCAATCTCCAGTACCAAACCAAACATCCAAACACACACACACACACACACACAGTGGGCTTCTAGGGTTGGGCCATGTTCCATGTCTTGATCAGTGGTAAGTACACAGGTACATTTTGTTTTCTTCTTTAAAATATACATATTTTGCATTTATGCTTTATTTAACAACAACAACAGTGTGTGTGTGTGTGTGTGTGTGTGTGTGAACACGGTGAGGTGGGAAGCAAGCTAGCCAGCCACCAGAACAGCCAGCCAGTGCAGAGAGCTCTTTTGCTCTTAATGGCTGAACTCAAGGTCACCTGAATCAGCTCTCTGGGCGGCTTTCTCTGGCCACATCCCCTGCTCAGCTAGGGTACCAAGAAGGCAGAATTCACTAGGGGAGAGGGTATGAGCTGCCCAACAGAACTGTCTGCAATGATAGAAATGCTCCGTGTGATCTGTGATGCCAAATATAGTACCTAACAGCCACATGTGAGCGCTTCCAGGGCAGCTAGCAATACTGAGGAACCCATCTGAAGTTCTATTTAATCATAATCAATGTAAATTTAAATAGTGCATTCAGCAAAGTCACAGGATGCAAAATTCTCCTGCATTTCTGTACACTAGCAACAAATGATCTGAAAAGGGAGTTAAGAAAACAATTACAATTATAAGAGCATAAATAAGAATCAAATACACAGGGATAAATTTAATCCAGGATGTGGAAGAGTTGTACAAAGGAAACTAAAACACTGCTGAAAAAAATTAAAGAAGATATAAATAAACACAAGACATCTGGTGCTCAAGGACTGGAAAATAATATTATTAAGAAGACACCAGCACCCAGAGTGACCCACAGACCAGTGCAGTCTCTACAGAGCCCTGAAGGCACTTTCCGCAGCAATAGGAAAACCCACGCCAAGTCACCACACACTATGTATTAGTGCCACTTTAAGAAATAAGGACATTTTTTTTCAGAGGGGAAAGGAGGGAATCAGAGCATTAGGACTGCATAAAGACATGTATCTTGCTGAGTCTAATGACCCAAACCCTCTTTGGAGGTTTTAGACCCTGTGAGCCAGGTAGGTGCCTGGCACAGGGCACATCCTCAACAGATGTATAACGAATGAAGGATCCGGGGGACATTGTGACAACATGGCAAACAGGAGTGACACAGGAAAGCAAGAGACTGTGCAGAAATGCTGTAGATGACCTTGGCAAGTCACCTCATATAAACTGAGAATAATGATAATTTCTCTCCATACTTCAATGAGCTTCTGATAAGGTTAGAAGCAGTTAAGAGCGCGTGTCTAGAAGAGGAAAGTCTGCTAGCTGGGTGACTTCAGACCGATTATTGAATAATTACTAATAGTCCACAGACATTAATATCTCCTTGCTAGCATGTTTGCCTGGATTATGTGAGATCATGTAAGTAAAGAATTTAGCCAAATCTGGCACATAGTAAGTGCTTGAACTATATTAGCTTTTCTAAGCAAAGATAAACAAGACCTGGGATATGAAAGTACTTTTAAAAGTGCTGATGCACCACAGCAGAATTCCACCAAAGCAAAAGGTAGGCTCTGACCTGGCTTCAGTGTGAGGTCAGGCTGAGGTTTACAGGACCAGACTGACCTACCTGGAAACCGTACTCCTTGGGGAGAAGGAGACTGCATGCCGGCGTCTCCACTGCCAAAGTCCACTTCCAGATGCATACTTTCTACAAAGGAGAGCACAGTGAGAAGGCCTCTGAGAGCTGCTGCAGAGAGCTATGTCCCTTGTGGTGACACGGTAACTTTAGGCAACTAAGCAATGGACCACAAGCCAAGCCACATAGCAGGAAGTGCCAACTCTGCACCATGGAGTCTGGTCATCTCCTGGGAATACTTCAGAGGCCAGCTGGCTGGAGCAGAGCTGACTATGGGGACACCTGACAGGTTGACCAGCTTGCTGAGGCCAACCCAGAGGGCCCTTTACCTGGACTTCAGCGTCTGAGATGGTTGCCAGATACTTGGCGTCACGGGTAATGGCTATCGCCCTAATGCCATTACCTTCTGGGCAGCTGTCAAATATGGTGTGTACAGGAATCCTGCAAAACAGGACAGGGAGGAACAGCGTCCAGCTCAGCTCAAACCTTCCAAAAACATAGCAAAATGTGGTCTATCTACACAATAGGATATTTATGTTTAATTGATTCATTATTAATCACTAATAACAACATAAGAATATCTGTATCTAGTTAATTTATTCATTATTACTCACTATTCCATAAAATGGAGTGAAGCCCTGACACAGGCTACAACGTGGACAAAACTTAACAGCATGATGCTATCTAGGTGCGGTGGTACACGCCTGTGATCCCAGCAGCTTGGGAGGCTGAGGCAGGAGGATCTCAAGTTCAAAGCCAGCCTCCGTAAAAGTGAGGCATTGAGTAACTCAGTGAGACCCTGTCTTTAGACAAAATACAAAATAGGCTGGGGATGGGGCTCAGTGGTCAAGTACCCCTGAGTTCAATCTCCAGTATCCCTCCCCTGCCACACAAAAACACATGCTAGTGAAAGAAGACAAACACAAAGGCCATGCATTCTGTGGTTCCTTTGATATGAAATGTCCAGAGCAGGCAAATCCAGAGACAGAGAGCAGATGTGGTTGCCAGAGGCTGGAGAGCAGATGGGAGGCTTCTGCTCCTACTGGGTACAGGGTCTCCTTCTGAGGGGATGAGAATGTTTTGGAACTAGACAGAAGGATGAGTGCACAACATTGGGAATGTACTAAACGCCCAACCACCTGCACACATCCAAATGGCCAATCTTATGTTTTGTGAATTTGCCTCAGTAACAACCAACAGCCTAACAAGGAAGAGGACACAAACGCTGTGTGTTAGAGCTCACCCTGCACGAGCTCTAGTGGCCCTGTCACCTGTTCCCAGGTGCCAATTCAATGAGAGGCGCTTCACCAGGCATGAAGGATTCAAATATAAAAACCACAACTAGGACAAGGCCCAGCTCAGGAAACTGGGTGCCCCCTGCACACAGAGAACAAATAAGCACCCCCTTCCTGGGAGCAACATAGCTGTGACTATCTGAATTTTAAACCCTATCTGTACTCTAAGGCTCAGCAATTGCAACTCCTGTAACTTTTCTTAGAGAAATAATAGGAAAATTAAACAAAATAAACCAAGATGCATGTTCATGGTGATGCTATGTTAACAGCAAAATTTAAAAAAAAAAAGCAAAACAAACCTGTTAAAATAAGAATTATTTTAAACTATTATGGCAAAACCATCGAGTGGAAAACTTGGCTGCTACAAAAAGAATGTGATATATCTGAGAGAGTGACCGAGAACTTCGTGAGAAGAGCACATCACAAAACAAATTCATAGTGTCATTTTGACTGTGGCACACACGGGGGTGTGGGTGTGAGGGCATTTATATGTATGAGAAAGGCCTGCAGGAGTGACCGCAGGTTGTCCATGGTGGTTGCAGTCTGGAGATGGTCTGGCTGAGGAGGGAACTTTCCTTTTCTACCTGCACACTTCTGTATGTGTCCCTGGTGAGGACTTACAACTGTACAGGTCAGGTGGAGCTTGACGTGTGCAGAATTTAAGCTGATGACCTTGACATACCTGAGACAGACAAAGAAAGCAAGAAACCCCAGCAGCACTGGAGCAGGTGGGCTGTAACATGGGGTTGGGGGTCCACGTGCTTCTGTTGTGAGGGGAGAGTGGGTGGCAGTAAGATGGAAGCCAGGGGCTGGGGCTGTATCTTGGTGGTAGAGCACTTGCCTAGCGTGTGTGAGGCACTGGGTTCCATCCTCAGCACCGCATACAAATAAATAAATTAAACGTCCATCAACAACTAAAAAAATATAAAAAAAAAAAAAAAGATGGGAGCCAGGCAGGCTGTGCCCCACTTTGTTCCACTGTGGTATACTGTTCACAGTGAATTTAAACAGGCCTAAGTTTGTCATGTTGGCACCCCAACTGTCTTAACCAAGTCCGTGTCTCAGGGCTGGGGATGCGGCTCAAGCGGTAGCGCGCTCGCCTGGCATGCGTGTAGCCCGGGTTCGATCCTCAGCACCACATACAAAGATGTTGTGTCCGCCAAATACTAAAAAATAAACATTGAAAAAATTCTCTCTTCCTCTCTCTCCCCTCTCTCACTCTTTAAAAAAAAAAAAAAAGTCCGTGTCTCAGCTGAGGCCTACTCAGGTTCTGTCATTTCACAATTTACTTGAAAGGCAACCCTCAAATTCTTGGGGGTGACACAGTGGAGTTCTCAGTGGGAAAATGTATCTCATCTCTGAAGACATTTAGAATTAAACATGGAGAAGTCAGTCAAATCCATAGAAGTAACATATTTATGATAAGAAAATTTGTTCTTCTTTTTTAAGGAATGCATAATGTTTAAGAGAATTTGACATATCAAAGTTTTACCAGATTAGATTTAATTCTAATTTAAAACACATAGTGGATTTAGACTTATGATTTTAAATTGAAATCCTATTAAGTTGTACAATGTTATAACACTTAAGACAACTTAAGATTTGCCATATTTGTGATTAAATTTATTAGATTTCTAAGAATTACTTAAGTACCAGTGAAGAATTTGTTAGACTACTAAAAACATGTAAAACTGAATATATTAAATTTATAAATGCAGTTTAAAATGCTTAAAAAGAGCTAATAATCAAATTTGTGAAGCCAAACATTAATCCAAGCTTTCTCAAAAGTGATTACAAAAATATGCTAGATTTATAAATGAGTAAGTGAACAAAATGCTTAAGGAAGCATTTTGTTTGTAATCTGTCACTTCAATACAGAGGATATTAATTCTAAAGCCAAAACATTCTCTGAGTAATCTTTTCTGGGTCCCAAAGCCACCATTTGGGAGATCACAAAACTTGTATCCACGTTACATTTGAATTGTTAATCACAGATATGCTTTATTTTCGATTTAGGAAAAAAAAAAAGTCAATCCCTTCAAGATGCTGCATCTAGCAGGGGAACAGCTTCATAATGAATAAAAGATCAACAGGCCAGAACTGCTCATAACAGGCCGAGCTCTGTCAAGGGGAAGAGACACAGGTGACAGGCCTCTGCGACAGGTTCTGTGGACATCCTGCTGCATGAGGTGGTAACTTTCCCTTGTGGCCAGGTTGGAAAGAGAACTAGGACTGGAGATGAAAGCTAGCCAAGACTTTAGCTTTCAGTTGAAGTGGATTAAAATAATTGGGTTTTCATCAAAATACATTTTTATCAAAATCAACAGATAAGCCAGGTACAGTGGTGCATACCTGTAATCCCAGCTACTGGGGAGGCTAAGGCAGAAGGATCATAAGTTCAAGGCCAGCCTCAGCAACTAAGCAAGACCCTGTCTCAAAATAAAAAATACAAAAAAAGGGGGTAGGGATATAGTTCAATGGTAGAGCATCCCTAGATTCAACACCCAATACTGCAAAAATAATATATAAATAAATAAATATGTGATTTATCCATATAATGGAATGTTGATTCAGTCATCAAAAGGAATGAGGCATCGACACATGCTATGACACAGATGAATCTTGAAACATGCTCAGTAAAAGAAGCCAGACACAAATGGCCATATATTGTGTGATTTCATGAATGTCCAAAGTAGACACATGTACAGAGGCAGAAGGCGGGGCCTGGGCAAGACAGCATGGGGAGTTCATGAGTCCAGAGTTTTCTATTTAAGTGATAAAAATGCCACTCAGTTTGTGGAAATAGTGGTGATGGTTGCACATGGTGGCTATAATTGATACCATTGAATTACACATTTTTAAATGGTTAAAGTGGTAAATTTTAAGTTGCGTATATACATATATTTTATTTTTATTTCTTTTAGTTGTAGTTGGACATAAATATCTTAATTTTATTTATTTATTTTTATGTGATGCTGAGGATCAAACCCAGGCCCTCTCAAGCACTCTACCACCCAGCCACGATCCCTTAAGTTGTGTATATTTTATCACAATGAAATAAGATCTGTGTCATGGAGAATGAGTCATACAGTGAACCGCTGGGAGGGAGATCAGCCAGGAACTTGTTGCAATAGCCAGGTGAGAGAGCGGAGGGGAGAGGGGAGAGAAGAGGAGACAGGAGAGGTCAGGCAGTGGGGAGGTCACCAAGGCAGTTTGGGAGCAATATTTCAGCAGGAGAGGCCCAGGGACATCCAGGTGGAGAGTCCTCTAGCAATTCCTCATCAGGAAGAATAGGGGATGCTGAGAGAGCCCTTGTTGAGATTAGACTCTCCTATCTGGGAACAATGGTGCTGGTGGCCTTGTCACCATGGGTGGTGTTCAAGGGATGGCCGGGAAGGGGATCCTGAGAAGAGACTAGAAGGAAGGGCCATAGCAGAAGGGAACTAGGGGGCTGTGGTATCAGAGAAGCCACAGGAAATGCAGTGTCAGATGCCACTGAGACCCAAGTAAGGTAAGGGTGGAGACTGGCTGGCGTGGCCTGTGGAGATCTCCAGGAAGCTGGGGGACCCGACCCTCGCTCCAGGACATTAACAGGACTTCTGCCTAACCTTCTCATTCCCCTGAACCTGCCACTCCTTCCCCACACACCCAACCAGGGCCTTAAGCTCCTGTTGGTGAATCTAGAGCTTCGGTCTACCTCTAGGCCAGGGATTACGAAAGAAAACCCCGCTATGAGCATCTACCTTGGGCCAGGTGTGGATTCACCTGATTTTCACAACAATCCTGTGAGAGTCAGCCAAACAGTGTGCCCCCAAATTCCTGTCCACCCAGAACCTCAGGATGTGACTCATTTGGAAACAGGGTCTTGCAGATGGAATTAGTCTTGCAGATGAAATCATACTGGATGAGGACGGCCCCACACCCAGGGAAGAATGAAGACTGAGAGACACGGGGGTGGGGGGGCGGGAAACACCTGCGAAGATGGAGGCAAAGGCTGGGGGGCTGCGTCCACAGTCAAGGAACGCCGAGGGGTGCCACAAACTGTGGAAGCCAGGGGAGGGACCCTAGCAGGAACCAACCTGCTGACTCCTTGATTTTGGGCTTTTGGCTTCCAGAACTATGAGAGAGTAAACTTTTGCTATTTTAAGCCACCCAACTTGTGATAATTTGTTACAGCAGCCTCAAGAAGTCAAACAGTAGGTATTAGCCTCATTTTTTCCACAAATGGGAAAGTCACTTGGTTTCTTTAGGCCTCCAATCCTCACAGGAAGCACACAGCAGGACTAGGATGGAAGCCAGGTGGCCCCAGGGCCACTTGGCTAGCATGTCACTCAGGAATCCACCAAGTCAGCATGTAGGCGTCACCACACGCTGCGGTTTTGCTTTCTGGAACTCCAGGGCTCTTTCCCTCCACTTTGGTGGACATCTACTGTATTCCCAGTGATTAAACCGAGCAGTACTCGCGTTTCCAAATTCCCAGTCCCATTCCCAGCTAAGCCAGCCTCCTGCTTGGCAGCTGTTGCCCCAAGCAATACAGCAGTCTGCCCACACCCAGCTGCCCACGCAGCTTCTTGCTAGCATTTCCCAAACTACCTGAGGTGAAGGACTCTTTCTAAATTTGTCACTCTACTGCAGACAAATGCTTTCATAAAGTAAAAACACTGCGGCGAGGTCAGATGGCCACTGAGTTCCCAGAAGCTTCCTCTCACTTTCTCTGCTTCCTGTTTAGCACGGCCAGCTCAGCCTGTGTGTCACGCGTTGAGTAGCGCTGCGCTGGCCCCTAGAAGTCCCTCAATTCCTCAGCTGATGCACTAGAAGAAAGGGGGGCACAAATGCTGAGCCTCATGATTAGGAAGAAGGGCACTGAAGGGTGGCCACCTTGATTCCTGCAGACTACCTTCCAGCGTCACCAGCAAGAGGGGCATGAGCTGCCAAGCAGACCTGGAGGGTGCAGAATCCCACCGCCTGGGCCCAGGCTCCCATGTCCGAGCCTGGACTTGCTGACCTCCTCTCTAGGCCCTGGGCTGGTCTCTGCGACACTGGACTGAAAGGACTTGCCATCTACCCAGGGGACAACACCTACTGTGGTTCATGTCTCAGATGTTGCAGTAGGTCAAGGGCTCTGGGTCCTACCATGAAAAGAATGCCAGACCCATTCCCATGGAGGGCTCCCTAGAAAGCCCTGGTCCCTAAAACTGCGAAGATCATCCCCAAACCAGGGAAGGCTGAGGACCCCACAGCCCAGAGGAGCCTAGGGGACATGACAAGTCAATCTAAGGTGGTCACCTGGATGGAATCCCAGAACAGAATATGGACATTAGGATGAAAGGAAGGAAATCTAGGTATACTCCTATGTAAATAATGACAATGTTCCTTAACAATGTACTACGCTACTGTAAGATGTAAATAAAAGGGTACAGGGAACCCTCTCTACTATCCTCTCGATTTTCCTATTAATCTAAAACTGCTCTAAGAAAGTGAAAGGCTACTAATTTTAAAGGAGGGAAAGGTCAACTGAAGGTTGTGAGCAGGGCGAGCTGTCAGAAGCCGAAGGGCTGCAGAGGAACAGCGCATGGGAGAGCCTCTGTGGCAGGCAAACACATGGAACATAATAAAGCACACCCACCAGGAAATGTGCCACAGCCCAGAGGCCAGGCAGCATGGAACACATGTGGCGTGCTGGGGCAAGGGAGCACTTGGGGATGACCACTTAGGACTTCCCAGGGAGGCTGGGTGGAGCTCAGTGGTACAGCCTTGCCTAGCTAGTACAAGGCCCTGGGTTCCTTGCCCAGCACTGAAAAATAATTTTTTTCCCCAGAAAAGGTAGGCTGACCGGGACTAGAAAATCTGTCTTTATGAAAGCAATGGTTTTCATTGCAAGTGGCCGATTTGATTTCTGGTTTATCCTTTGAGCTTATGTGTGCTGGGATACTGTGAGTCAGCCCCTCCCAGCCCAGGCTACTTGGGGCCACCAACTAACCAAGTTTCTGGGCCTCGTTCTTTGCTTACTGGGTGGCAGACACTGTACAGAAATCAGGGGGAAAAGAAGCGACTACACGCTCTCTCTGCTTCTTGGTGGCCATGTCCTGACCTGCTTTCCTCTACCACACCCTTCCACCATGAGGTTCTGCTCACCTGGAGCCCCAAGGTATAAAGCTGGCTATCAATGGACTAAGGCTTCTAAACCATGAGCCCCCAAATAAACTTTTCTTCCTCTAATTATTCTTGTTAGGTCTTTTTGTTACAGCAATGAAAAAGTTGACTTAAATGTTTCTTTTGAACAAGACCACTTAGGAATTAAATGAGGAGGAGGAGGAGGAGGAGAGGAGGAAGAGGAGGAGGAAGAAGAGGAGGAGGAAAGGAGGAGGAGGAAGAAGAGGAGGAGGAAAGGAGGAGGAGGAAAGGAGGAGGAGGAAGAAGAGGAGGAGGAAAGGAGGAGGAGGAAAGAAGGAGGAAGATGAAGAGGAGGAGGAGGAGGGGGAGGAGGGAACGCACAAGCCTACCCTGTGAAGGTGTCCCATATAATTATCAGGCAGTCTGGCCCTTTGTCCGCTGTGGCAACCCACCGCCTGTCTTCACTGATGCAGAGGCAGGAGATGAGGTTGGGGTGGCCCTGTGGAAATGAGGAGAAACTGCTCTGAAGCACCCAGGATGGGCCCAGCCTCACGTACCTCAGAGAAGACTGGGACCCGCAGAGAGATCTGAGCTCCCTTCAAGGCTCCTCTGGGTAGGAACTTTTCCCGTGGGCCTGTCCATGGTTTCCTCCATCTCCTGGTGGGTTTCTCAGAATTCCTCTCCTCAAACACCTGAAGAATAAGCCACACTCCCCACAGGAACGGTGGCTCCCTGGGGGTGGGGGCATTACCCAACCCCCAACCCAGGTTGAGAAAAAGCTGATGCCTGGGATCTCCCACCCACCCACGGGGCTCCCCGCAGCCCACCTCCTGGGACACAGTTCCCCTCTGGAGAGAGACAATCCTCCTGGTCTCTCTTATGGTCCTAGGGTGGCCCCACACAACAGAGGCATCCTGCGGAAGCATGTGAACGCCTGAAAGGGCAGCACTCTGTGGGGAAGGCCCTGTGTCCTTCGGCTCCCTCACTCCCTCCTCGCTCTGCACCAGCCACCTGGCGTTCTCTCTGAGCCTCACACACAGAGCACATGGAGCTCCCTCGCTTTGTAAAGTTCTTTCCCTTAAACTGTCCCTGTTGGCTCATTCTCATCCCTCAGGTCTCAGCAGAAACAGACTTTCTAAATCCCTGCCCACCCAATCCAAAGTGCAGGCTGCAGAGGCCACGCCCATAATCCCAGGGCTCCGGAGGCTGAGGCAGGAGGTAGCCTCAGCAATTTAGCAAGGCCCTCAGATTGAGTGAGACCCTGTCTCAAAACAAAAAATAAAAAAAACTGCAGGGCTGGAGTTGTGGCTCAGTGGTAGAGCACTTGCCTAGCATGTGTAAGGCACTGGGTTCAATTCTCAGCACAGCATATAAATAAATTAATAAAATAAAGGTCCATCAACAAATAAAAAAATATTTAAAAAAAAAAAGGACTGGGGATGGGACTGGTAAAGGTAAAGAGCCCCTGGGTCTAATCTCCAATACCAAAACATTAATGTTAAAAATAATAAAACAAGGGCTGGGGTTGTGGCTCAGTGGTAGAGCATTTGCCTAGCACATGTGAGACACTGGGTTCTGTTCTCATTTATAAATAAATGAATAAAAAAAAGGTCTATTAAATACTTTAAAATAGTTAAATAATAATAATAATAACAATAATAATAATACATTTAAAATTTTTAAATTAAAAAAGGACTGGTAAAATGCCCCTACGTTCAATCCCCAGTACCAAAGATAAATAAGTAAATAAATAAATAAATAAAATGAAATCCAATAAAGAGGGCTGGGGATGGAACTCAGTGGTAAGCATCCCTGGGTTCAATTTTTTTAAAAGTTAAAGTAATTCTCTCTCACCCCAATTTTTCTTGGAGTATTTTTGCTCTGTTACAGTGTGACCATGTCGTCATGTGTTCACCTGTCTGATGTATCTCCGCACTACTCTGGATGCTCACTAGGGCAGGGACTACACCTGCTTTGTTCATGACTGTAGACCCACAATCAGAAACGCAGTGGTCATGATTCACGTTTGTGATATGATGAATGGTCAAGGCCATTCCCAGCCATTGACTCTGGTGAGGCTGGACTCTGAGGGGCATGACCCTCCTTTCCCTCAGCAGAGCCTGTCCACAAGCTCCCTTCCCTTCGGCTGGAACTTCTGCCCTCTGTGCTGCGCACTCAACCAAGCTCCAAGGCTGCTGCCTGCTGATTGATGTCAGTGTTTCTGTGCTTCCAGGAAGGAAACTCCTGGAGCTGCGCGTGTGTGTCTTGGACTGCTGGCTCAGTGCTGAATATTGTCCAGGTTCTTGGTAAATACTTTGTGAAGGTTTTGAACTAGGTATTGACTAAGGAGGGTCCTATAACAATGCACATCAATGAAAATATGACACAGACCTGTTCACCAGGTCAACCAGGGCATGTCAGACACCAAGAAACAGGACAGTTAGGTAGATGAGTGACGACAATGAGAGGGCTAAAATGTTAAGAATGAAGGAAACAGAGAGGTAGGAGGAAGACAGCATGGAGGATGCACTGGAGGAAGGCAGGGTTGAACTAAGAGAGCTACGGTAGGGAGAGAGGGACAGGAGGCCCACTGACCTCCTAAATATATTCAGGTCAAGAGAACTCCAGTCACTGTTTACCACCCATAGTCTTGGGCAAGTCACTTAAACTATTCTGAGCCACAGTTTCTTTTTCTTTAAAATGGGTATGTTAATACCCACATCTCAGCTTGGTTATGAGGATCCAAGCTCATTGGAAACTGGAAAGGAGTCTAAGTATTCATTAGGCCTGACTCCCTGGTGAACAGACGTCCTTGTGTTCATTGTGGTTCTCTGGAGACATCATGGTCTACATTGTCCACATTTTTGCAGAAATGTAAAAAATACAAATGTTTCAAATTCTTGCAAGGATAAAATTAATATCCACTGCTATTTGTCAACTGATGCTGATTAGAATCATAGACATAACATGTTTCTAAAAGCAGGATTTGCTGTAGTTCAAAGGAGAGGCAGGAAAGTATGACAATGATACAGTGAAGTCAGCCTGAAAGTCCAAAGCAAAACACTACCCACAAGTTAGAGCCCTTTACAAGCAGGAAAAGCCCCACATACCTGCAGGTGGTACTGGCTATTCCTGAAGATATTATAGATGACGGCATTGTGAGAAGACACGTACAGAAGGACTCTATGGTTCTTCTCACGGACATAGAAGACAGGGAGGGAACTGTTCCATCCAAATGACCAGGTCAAGTTCTAGAAGACAAAAGCAAAACCAGCAGGATGCCAGTGTGCAGAGCCCAGAGCCACGCTCCTGCACCAATGCCCAGAGAAGAATTCCACAGCACCAGTGCTACAGAGAAAAATCACTTTAAGAAAATTATCAGCAGTGAGCCGGGTACATGATACAGGACAACAGTTCCAGCAACTCAACTAAGGCTGAGGTAAGAACAATCATGTGAGTCCAGAATTTTGATGCCAGCCTGGATGACAGCAAGACACCATCTCAAGAAAGAAAAAAAAGCCCGGTGGGGTAGTCCACACCTTTAATCCCAACAGCTTGGGAGGCTGAAGCAGGAGGATCATGAGTTCAAAGTCAGTCTCAGCAATGGTGAGGCGCTAAGCAACTCAGTGAGACCCTATCTTTAAATAAAATACAAAATAGGGCTGAGGATGTGGCTCAGTGGCCTAGTGCCCCCGAGTTCAATCCCTGGTACCTGTCCCCACAAAAAAATAGGGCTAAATATGTGGCTCAGTTGTCAAGTGCTTCTGAGTTCAATCCCTGTTATCCACCCCATTCAATCAAAAAGAAAAAAGAAAAAGAAAGGCTCTACATGCTACAATATGAAAGAATCTTTGAAGAGGGGACACTAGGTGAAAGAAACCTCACACACACACACACACACACACACACACACACAAACAACAACAACAACAAAAAAAACCCCTACATTAGATGGGCAGGTGGTACACACCTGTAGTCCCAGCAGCTCGGGAGGCTGAGGCAGGATGATCACAAGTTTAAAGCCAGCCTCAGCAACTTAGGAAGATGCTGTCTCAAACAAATAAAAAGGGCTAGGAATGTTGCTCAGTGGTAAGCAATCTCTTGTACCCATACCCCCAAAAAATTAAGAACAGAAGAGAATGGAGAGTAGCTTATAAGAAGAAGTCTTATAAGCTGATAAGAGGTGCACAGGGCAGAGAAATTGCTGCAAGATAAAAATGGGTGATGTAGAGAAAGATAAGAAGGTTCTTGTTCAGAAGTGTGCCCAGGGCCACACCAAGGGAAGAGCAGCAAGTGCAAGACTGGGCTGAGCCTCGGACTGCTTGGGTGGAAGGCATGTCAGGCCTGGGTTCCCCAACAGGAATACAGGTGTCACCTGGGGACAGGGAGCACTGATAGAGTATTTGGAGAATCTCAAAAAGGAACCTCTCAGAACAAAAACTATCTGAAAAACTCAGAAAAGCTACTAACGAATAATAGCCACAGGCTTGTTTATTGCAGAACAGAATGCCTCATGGCTTTCTTGCATGAACCATCATTTACTTGATGACAGACACCAGAATTCAGATCAGGAATGGCTGCAGATTTTTTTTCAGTTGTAAATGAACACTATAGCTTTATTTTTAATTTATTTATGTGGTGTTGAAGATCAAACCCAGTGCCTCACACATGCAAGGCAAGCACTCCACCACTGAGCTACAATCCCAGCCCTGGCAGAATATTTTTTTGGACAGGCTTGGTTCAAATAAAATTGATTTGTAGTTCAATGAACATGATTTTTTAAAAAGTTTTGATGATAATCCCAGTTCAGTAAGTATGATCACAATTTTTCCTTTCCAGAAATATGATTAGAATTCATTAGTAATGTCCAACCTTTCACAGGGTGGTGAAGGCCATTTAATGCCTACTGAAGGCTGGTTTTATACTTAGATTACATGACTGGTTCTGTGAACAAGTTTAAATCCTGGAGGAGATCCCTTCACTGTCTCTGAGCCCAACAAGACTCACACGCGTTTCAATTTGTGTTCATCAGCCTGTTAAGGGCCGTGGCTGAGGACAAGGAAGCAGTCTGGTCTACTTTATATTTTTGTTGACTAATCCAATTTAATTAGAATTCCTCATATCTAAATTGCTGCCTTTGCCAGGTGCAGTGGTACATACCTGTAATCCCAGTGGCTTGGGAGGCTTAGGCTGAGGATTGCAAGTTCAAAGCCAGACCCAGCAAAAGCAAGGTGCTAAGTAACTCAGTGAGACCCTGTCTCTAAATAAAATACAAAATAGGGCTGGGGATGTGGCTCAGTTGTCAAGGGTCCCTGAGTTCAATCCCCAGTACCCAAAATAAAATAAAATGCTGTCTTTTACTTATGTGTAATATCAAATAAAGAATATGTAACACATTTTTGCAAGTTCAGATGTTTTAAAGTCAGCATGATACAATAGCAATAGATTATACTTTTGAATATTTTCTGTATCAGACTAAGTTATAATGCAAGATTGACTTTAAACAGCTATTCAAAAACACAAAAACTGTGGGAAAACTGTGGAAGTGTGATTGGGTAAGGGTGCTTTTGCCAACTCACTAGAAGGATTAAAGTAGAAGAGATATCTCATCAGCACAAATTTGCAAATTATGTGATCATAAAATTTGAGATAATCAAAACTGAAATCAAAGATCAAAAAAATTAAAAATAGCATTATCACACCAAGAATGGTGGCACATGCCTGACGTCACAGCTACTCAGAAGGCTGAAGCAGGAGGATCACAAGTTCAAGGGTGGCCTGGGTAATTAACAGGACCTTGTCTCAAAATAAGAAAGAAAAAGCAGGGTAGGAGTGGGGGAGGTGGAAGGGCAGTAACTAGGGATGTAGCTCAGTGGTAGAATGCCCCGGTGCTGGGGAAAAAATTACAATTTGATCTAGCAATTAAATTTCTGAGTATAAATCCAAAACCGTTGAAAGGAAAGACTCAAAAGATATTTGTACACTCATGTCCATAGGAGCACAATTCATAAGAGCAAAAGGTAAAGCAACCCCAGTGTCCACTGGTGAATGAATGGATGAACAGACTGCGGTCTTTCCCTACAGTGGAATATTATTCAGTCTTTCAAAGGAAGAAAGTTCTGACACAGGCTACATGGATGAACCTTGAAAACATGAAGGGAAATAAGCCTGTCACGAGAGGACAAGCACTGCTATGGTTCCAAATTCAGAGAGAGAAAGGAGAACAGCAAGTGCCGGCAGCTGAGGGAGGAAAGGAAGGAGAGATTTGGTTAAATGGGTGCAGAGTTTCGGTTTTGCAAATGAAAATGGAAAGGCAGTGGGATGGATGGATGCCTCAGCAACTTAGCAAGGCCCTAAGCAACTGAGACCAATCTCTAAATAAATACAAGAAAGGACTGGGATGTGCCTCAGTGGTTAAGCACCTCTGGGTTCAATCCCAGTTAGAAAGAAAAAAAAAGAAAGAAAGAAAAGAAAAAGTCTTTAACAGTAAATAGAAACCATTCCCTACTCTTCCATTCCCCAAGACCCAGACCTCACTAGCACCATCCCACAGTGAGCAGTTAACATGGTGAAATTCCATTACTTCCTGAAAGCACAGAGAACAGTCAAGTGATAATAAAGTCAATAAGTAACTTTACAAGAAAGGCAAGTATTCAACCTAAGATTTGGTTCTTATATACCATTTTTCCTGGAAGGATAAAAGATAAAAAGACAAAATTCCCTTAGAAGAATTAAAAGTTCCACATTTCTAGGAATAAATCCAAAATAAAAATTTCATTAAATAAAAAATTATAGGTACTAAAACCTATTACATTTTTTGGGGGGCGGATATGAGGTATGAAACCAGGGGTGTTTAAACACTGAGCCACATTCCCAGACCTTTTTATTTTTCATTTTCAGAAAGGGTCTTGCTAAATTGCTTAGGGCCTTGCAAAGTTGCTGAAGAGCTGGCTTTGAACTTACGATTCTCCTGCCTCAGCCTCCCAAATTGCTGGGATTACAGATATGTACCATTGAACCCAGCTAAATTTATTACTTTTAATTGAATAGAAAAGCTTTTTATTATAATTTTATGTTTAAAGTCTACTGCTTTTAATTCAATGACAGCTTGTTTTTGTAGTAATCTTGTGTGTATCCATACAGATTATGGTGTATCCGTACAATGGGATACAATTCAATGGTAAAAAGAAATGGCCTGCCAAGCCACAGCAGGACATGGAGAACCCTTACATGCATATTGCTAAGTAAAAGAAGCCCATCTAAAAGGGCTCCATACATTCTAGAAAAAGCAAAATGACAGAGACAGTGACATCTCCAGCCGCAGCCAGGGCCCAGCAGGAGGAAGGAGAGGGAATAGGTGGAGCATGAGAATCCTGAGGGTAGTGAATCTCTCCTGAAAGATCCTGAAATGGTGGATATACATCATTCCTTGCTTGTCAAAGCCCACACAGCATATAGCACAGAGTGACCCCCTAACGTAAACCAAGGACTTTAGTTAACAACGATTTGTCAATGTTGGCCCACCGAGGCCAACAAATGTACTGCTCTTGCAGGATGTTAATAAAAGGGTCACCTGGGGAAGAGGAGGTGCAAGGGAGCCGATGGGGACTCTCTGTACTCAGGGATCAATTTTCAATAAGCTTAAACTGCTAAAAAATAAGGTCTATTAAAAATTAACCAAGGGGCTGGGGTTGTGGTTCAGTGGTAGCACGCTTGCGTAGCATGCATGAAGCACTGGGTTCAATTCTCAGCACCACATACAAATAAATTTTTTAAAAAATAAAGGTCCATCAACTTCTTAAAAAAAAAAAAAAAAAAAAATATATATATATATATATATATATAAAATATATATATATATATATATAAAAAAAAATATATATATATATATATATATATATATATTTTTTTTTTTTTTTTTTTTTTTTTTTTTTTTTAACCAGGGGGCTGGGGCTATAGCTCAGTGGTAGAGCACTTGCCTAGCATGGATGAGGCACTGGGTTCAATCCTCTTAAGTTCAATTTTTAAAAAAAAATAGATAAGTAAAATAACTTAGAATTCTTTTTAAAAAAATTAGGGACAATTAATTACACATGGAAGAATGTAGAAAGTGATGTTTGAATGATGAGATGCTAAAAATCAGGGAATTATATTGGACTATAGAAACAAAATTGGGAAAATTTCCTTTCTTATCTTTGAACTAAGTACTTATAAAGTTAAATGGATATACCATACATTTTTCCCCAAGACAGACATAGCAGGTAATATGGCCAATTTCCCTCTCCTTCATTCTTCATTCTCTGTCCTGTTCTGTTTCCATGTGCCTGTTCCTTATAATTTATATTTCTATTTAGATCTTTTATTGTGTGGGCGTGAGTGGTAGAACGATGGAATCATAATTGTCTCAAGCTGCAACTTCTAGGAACAGAATTATTTAATATTTGGTTCTTAAAAGCTGATTCATGCAAATGAAATTGTTCTTTTGGAAAGCCACTAATCCTTAAAGGATCATCATATTCAACCTGAAAATTAATTTTTCCATTTTGTAAATTAGTTATAAAAAGCAAACATTTCTGGACAGACTCCTCTCCTCAGCTACAGCAGCTCTTCCAAGGTCAACTGGGTTGCCTTCACCCAGTGATGATGGGACTCGTCACCTAGCAGAGTGTTAATCCCTATATTCTATATCAGCTCTAACATGGGTGGCAAATTACTAGGAGGGAGCCACCTCTTACCTCAGCCTTTTCCTAAAACATGCTGATGTGAAAAATAAAATTTTATTGTCAAAACTGAACTTCTCTGTGTGTGATATTCCTGAGATCCTGCCCATAAGAATATGATTACTTTGTTTCCTGGCTGGGTGGAATTCATGGTTATGTCTTTTGCCAGTAGCATTGTGACTTCTCTCAGGGGACCTCAAAAGAAAAAGGTGGCCACCAGAGTTACAAGAGAGAAGGAGGAGCACATTCCCCATGGCAACTTTTGTGAGAGGGAAGAAGGAATTAGAAGAAACATAAATGGCTACAGAGAAGTGAGCAGTTACATTTAAAAAGAAAAAATGGAGCTACAGGCACCGATATCAGAAACCTTCTAAGACATACCAAGTTTTCCACATCTTGCACAAATGCAGAATATCTCAGTGGTAAAAAAAGAAAAAAAATTAAACCAAATGTGAGCTGTGTGTGTGTACCCTATGAGCACACAGTATGTTGGTGTTCGCCAGGAGAAAGATCAGGAAAGACACAGTCTCCCAGATGGAGCAGGAGTTCCTAGGGAAGCGAGATGGGTGGGAGTGGATGTGGGAGAGGGCTCTTCCTTCAGACATGTCTGTGTTGTATGGCATCTTTACAAAGAATACTGGTTGGTTTAAACAAAAGAAAAATAATAAAGGAGAAAAGTATTTCCAAAAAGTTAAAGAAACTTGCAAAGATCCAGGAAAGTTTTTGGTCCTTCAGCGAGACCAAAGCCGACTGGAACCAGAACTGGGGAGTGGCTCTCCTGGAGGCCAGCGGCAGGCCAGGCATGGATTCTTCGCTCTCGCGGGCATCCTACCTGAGCTCTGGTGAGCTGGAGAAATAAGACCAAAGTCTGGATGGGCCCACAGCCCCATTAGTCTAAATCTCAGGCTGAACAAAGGCAGGCTGCGGGGGACCCCTGCTCAAAGAAGGTCAAATCTCTAGAAAGGAGGTTTGTAGCAGTCTGCCTTCCCCACTGGATGACTCTACTCCCCATGGTCCTTGTCCTCTGCATTATACAGTGTAGAACACCCATGGTGGGTCACTGTGTTAGGAGCTATGTTGGGTACTTTATATGCCATCGGTTGCTGCCAAACTTTCCACAGGCATAAGACTACAGGAAAAAAGAGAAACAGGGCAAATCCTAGGAAATGATTTTCTGAAAGTAGCAGATGGAGGAAGAAGAAGGGGAAAAAAGAAAAAAAACCTGCTTTTCCTTCTCTGAGTAAATGATAATATTTTTATGCCTCCCAGATGGTGCTTCCCTGGAATATCAGCAGCAGAGGCAGAGTCCTTGGGACAGGCTGGTGCTTTGCAAAGCAGCCTCCACTTTCATCACACCTGTCACTTTTCTGGCCAGGATTTGGGGAGCCCATAAAGGCATCAACCCAGTGGAGGGCAGAGAGGTGAGGCAAGAAGGGGAAGGGAAAGAACTGAAGGGACCCGGGAGATTACAACGTGGCAGGTGGAGAGGAGAGGAAAGAGGGAGGAGGGAGAGGAAGGTGGGAAAGGAGAAGAAAAGGAAAGAGGGTGGAAGGAGAGGGAGAAAAGTCAAGGGGAGAGAGGGAGGACGAGATTTTGAGTCTCTTGCTCAAAACAGCACCCTATGCAACAAACTATGCATGGAATTTCCTGCCCATTGAGCAACAGTATTGAACCCAGATGGAGCGTTCATGTTCCTGTTCATCACACATGTCCAACCAGAGTTCTTAGCTTAAAAAGCATCTTTCTGGTGGGACATTCTCCAGACACACATGCAATTCTCCTGTTTTCCCATACTCTCCAAGCACCAGGGAAATGAAGATGCACTTTATGCTTACCAAGGGGTACACAGGGGTGCTCTCATCCTTTTGGAACAAGGAATCCTCTGTGGTGGTGGACACCAGGGACTCCTTGGAGACCCTTTCTTTTTCTCCTTTTTCAATGAGGTTGTATGACTCTTTCTTTTCATGTGTCCTTTCATCCTCTTCTGATTCTGTGGCTTCCTGTTCTGATATCAAATCCCCTTTTGCTTGTTCCACTGTGTCTTGGGGAGCCTCTCCAGGTTTCTCCTCAAGCTCTTCTGGGAACTGCCAATCTGTCTGATCAATGTCATTATTGATTTGCTCCAAATCCAGAAATGAATGTTGTGAGCTGAGATCTCTTAAAATTTCATTTATTTCAGAATTGTCTGATGGTAAGGAAGACTTATCTCCTTGGGTTTCCTTTAAAAAGAAATAAAAGGAAATTGTGATTCTAAACATAGTGCCTCCTGCACATTCTCCTATTTATTGTTCCCTCTATTCTTCACCAGCCAGTCTTGGTGTTAGCCTCACCTTGGAATTATGAGATGTTTTTCATAATGTGTCAGGAGCCTGGGACATTTTGTACTTAAGAAATGAGTCCAAGGGGCTGGGGTTGTGGCTCAGTGGTAGATGGCTTGCCTAGCATGTGGGAGGCACTGGGTTCGATTGTCAGTACCGCATATAAACAAATAAATGAATAAAGGTCCATCAATAACTAATAGAAAAAAAATGAGCCCTGGGTGAGTCTGGATTTATTCTCAGCCTACTAGCAGGCAACGACAGTAAAATCATTCTTTTAAGTGTCACTGGTGGTCTCCAAAAGCCTGCTAGACACAGAGTTATTTATGTTGGGCCAGCTGAGTTCTCCCCACTAGGAACAGACTGGGGAGGCCAATACTACTGTTATTGCACTGACGCTAAGATGAGCCCACTTCCGCTAACCCCTACTGCCCTTTAAAGTCAGCTGAGTGCACACCTCCCTCCAGGGAACTTGTACTGATCCTCCTCCTAAATGGGTTAAATTGACTTTTTTTTTTTTTTAATCTCCTGTGCATCTCACAATCCCTGCACCTCCATGTTGCTTTATGTATGCAGTTGTGGGTCTGCCTCCAGACATACCCTAGAGCTCCTTAATTAAAAGGATTGTGTCTTATTTGGTTTTGTATCCCCAGAGCCTGGTGTATATTGAGCATTCAATTAATGATTTTGAATGAATGGAGGAATGAATTACAATTCTACTTACCAGGAAAGCTCCTGAAATGGATGACTGAGAACTAGAAAATTCTTTCTCCAAACTGATCATGGACATGATTTCTGAAGGTATCACTGTGATGTCCTCCTGGACTCCTGCAGCCTCCTCTTCCTCAGTTTTTCCAAACTTGTCCTCAGTTTCTTTTACAACAGCCTCTTCCTCCTTCACCACTACCTCCTCTTCCTCTGCCTCTCCTTCCTCCTCACCTTCACCCTCTTCTTCTTCCTTCTCCTCTCCTTCATCTCCCTTCTCCTCTTTTGTTTCTTCTCTCCACTCCTTCTCCTTATCCCTTTTCCCCTCCTCCTTTTCTTCCTCCTCCTCCTCCTCTATCTCTTCCCCTTCCACCTCCTCCTCCTCCTCCATCTCTTCCCCTTCCACCTCCTCCTCCTCCTCTTCCATCTCTTCTCCTTCCACCTCCTCCTCCTCTTCCACCTTTCCCCCTTCCTCCTTCTCCTCCTCCATCACTTCCCCCTCCTCCTCCTCCTGAGATTCTCTCCATACTGATGTGTCATCTTCTTTTGATTTTTGCTCCATATTTTCTACCTCTTTATAATTCAAATTGTATTCTTTTTCTTCCACGTCTGTTTCTTCACTTTCTTCTGCTTCTTCCGGGACATTTTCTTCTGCATCCGACATTCTTCTCTGTAGAGGTTCCTCTAGAGAGATATTGATCATAATAATCAGCAAGCCCCATTTTGATTCCTGGGTGTACTATCCTATTGATGAAATGTGCAATACCAGCTCTGGTTTCTTTACACAGGAATAAGAGGAATGTCATATTTTTTTGGTGGTACTGGTGATGGAGGCCATCCAGGGTGCTCTACCACTGAGCTACATCCCTAGCCCTTTTTTTGGTGGGGTAGAGTGGGTAGGTACCAGGGATTGAACCCAGGGGCCTTAACTACAAGGCCACATCCCCAGCCCTCTTTTTTAAAATATATTTTTAAATTTAAGTCTCTTTTTAAAAAATGTTTTAGTTGTAGATAGACATAATACCTTTATTTTTATTTATTTAGTTTTATGTGGTACTGAGGTGCCCAGTGCCTCACACACACTAGGCAAAAGCTCTGCCACTGAGCTACAACCCCAGCCCTATATTTTTTAATTTAGAGACAGGATCTTGCTAAGGTGCTGAGGGCCTTGCTAGGTTGCTGAGGCTGGCTTTGAACTCATGATCCTACTGCCTCAGCCTCCCAAGCTATAGGAATGGGCTAACGTTCCCAGCTCCCTCGCTGATTTTTTTAAAAAACTGAGATAAGGTTTTGCCAAGTTGTCCAGGTTGGCCGGAAAATTGCAATCCTCCTGTCTCATCTTCCCAAGTAACTGGGATTACAGGTGTCTGCCACCACACCCAGCAAGAATGTCATATTCTTGGAAAGTCAAGCCTGAATCTTAAAAATATTGATTCCATGCCCTCTCATCTTTCTAGGAATATGCTTAGAGCCTTCTAACTCATTTAAAATATATTCACATTCCCACAGGCAGCAAAATTCATAACCTAGACATTAGCAATGACTCCAAGGACACAAATAAGAGAATAATCAGTGTAGTTTTGTGGTTAAAGCATGGGTTTTGTAGTCAAAGCCTTGCATTGAATCCCATTTCTTTGCCTCACCTGCTCCATGACCTTAGGCAAGTCACTTTACCCCTCAGAATCTAAATTTGCTCACAGGCAAAATCAAAATGATAATATTAAATTCAGGGCTTGTGAAG
Organism: Callospermophilus lateralis; assembly: GCF_048772815.1. NCBI lineage: Eukaryota > Metazoa > Chordata > Mammalia > Rodentia > Sciuridae > Callospermophilus > Callospermophilus lateralis. The sequence goes on along the minus strand of NC_135305.1, from coordinate 157,835,113 downwards.
ATTAGATAAGGCGCCAAGTGCTCAACACAGTTCCGGCACGCAGCGCAGGGAAAATAAGGTAATGGTTATGAGGATAAAAGCAGCCCTAATTTTGCAAAGAACTGAACACTTTAAAAGCCCCCTGACATACTCTTTTCATTTTTTCCTTACAACAAACACGAGTTGGAGGCGAAGCCACTGCGAAAGCTAGCAGCAGCTGACTCCCCATCTGAGAAAGCGCTGCTCCCATCAGGAGCCCCCGGACGGACCCAAATTGCCAGGCACCTTGGCCTGGACATGGGGCTTGGGGAGGGGACAGGTGTGTGGGTCTGTGGGGGCAGAGCCCAGCGCCGTAGCCTCCTCCTGCGCCCCCAGCCACCCGAGGCCGCGACCCCCACCGGCCCCTGGACTCTGCCTCAGACTCATAGAGCGCGCCCACCTTGCTCCTCAAAAAGCCGGGGTCCTGCCTCCTGCAGCCCTTAGCTGGTATTGGACTTTCACCAGGCACCTTCTTCACCAGCTCCCTAGTTACGGTTGCCACCCAAGCTCCATCCCCATGGCAACGGCTGCCGCCTGCCGGAGCATCTGACCGTAAAGCGAGAGGTCAGGGCCATGGTCACGTGCCCAGAAAGAGGCTGCAAGCCGGGCCCGCGCGCCCCCTGCCGGCCACTGGGATAGCAGCTCTTACTCCCCTTGCTCTTTGACACTCCAGGAACTCTCCCTGGCTTTCCCCATGATGTCATCCCCCGAGAAACTGCCACGACCAACACTGGCAATTCTGACTTTCCCAAGGCTGGCCATGATTATGTGAAGTGGAATGAACTATTTGATAAAATTCCTCTTTCCAAAAGCAAACTGAACTTCCTAGTCTCACGAATACAACACAAATCTATCACCTGCCTCTGGCTGGGACATTGAAGGTACAGAGAATTTTGGCTAGCAGCGATTGAATATTATCCAGGTTGCAGGATCTTGTTGTTCTTATCACAAAAATTCTGCAAAACCAGCGTGGTTAAATCATTTAGGGTCAAACTGACTCCCAGCCAGAATCGCACAGGAGAGTGCAACAGGTGGCTATTCTGGGCTTTCCAAGGGGAGGCCTGCAGGAAACCAGCCAAGGTACTGCCACAGAAGACTCTCTGATGCTATCATTTTAGAAGGTGAATGATTCTTCCCCACTCCCACCTCCCACCATGCCCCCACTGCTGCTAAGCTGATTCATATGCATACAGCTCAAAGGAACAAAGGAGATACCAAGGGATAAACTGAATGGTGCAAGCTGTTTATTATAGTCTGGGACTTACAAAAAGAGACTGGAAAATACTTGGAATCAGAACATGTAATTTATACAGCATCCACTGGTACACAGCATGTCTATGGCTATAAGAGGGAAGACACGAGGCTGTACGGCAGGACAGTTGTGGGAAGATGCTCCTATGATGCCTTTCAAATTGAGCATGAAAACCCACCATGGAAGCACACACCAATATCGACTGCCATCAGGGGAAGCTGGTATCTGCATCTACCTCCAGAAAATCCAATCCTAAGTAATGCAGGCTTCCTGGCAGAATGTGGCACACCTCCCCCAAAACACAAAGTGGTCTGAAAGAGCTGGGGAAATAAACACTGGAACAAGAAATTAAGATGCAGAGTCCCAGGAATCACTGAAACCCATCTGACATCTTAAAAGAGAGAATGAAAGGCAGAAAGCAGCAGCATCTTCAACAGTCAGATCTTTAAACACAATTTTGAGCATACCTTAGTTCACAAAACTGTTGTTCTTAGGACATGGCTAAAAAGTTCGAGGGTAAAAAGTCAATTTAGAAGCAAATTTGCAGGAGTTTTTATTCTAGAAGTGAAGGGAGCTTGTTGCCCTCTGGTGAGTTACTGAAGAGGAAGCTGGCACACACCGGGCCACCCAGGGAACCTCCTGACTTTCCTCATTCTCCAAAGGGAGCTATGGTGGCTGTAGAGGCTCAGAGGCTAAGGATACCAAACTTCTGTGTCGAGAGTAGCAATGGTTCAATGCAAAGAAAGTTATTAGTCAAATCTTGACTTCAGCCCAATTACTGATTTTTTTTGTTTTGTTTTGCCCAACTTTAAGAATATTTCAACCCCATCTGAGCTTAGGTTTTGAGAGGTTCCTAATAAATTCAGCTTGGGTGACAACACAGTCATATCAGAACTGCAAAACAGTGTTTATTTGAAAAACAAAATTCCTAAAGGAATAAAGTCACATGGGCACCTGCCAGAATAACTCCCGCCCACTTGCCCACAATCCAGAGAATTCCCATTTTTGGGACATGGCCCAATGTGCCAAAGATGCCAAGCACAAATCTCATTTTTAATGCCTTAATCCAGAGAGATACATTGGGAGGCCACAGCATCTCCACCACCTAGACGTCCGGCTTCCAGCCTCTTCCAGATCCTTACTCTTTGGGAGTGAAGAGAATGAGGAAATCCCCACCAGGCCCACGGGCAGGGCAAGGGAAGAAGCTTTCCTGTTACTGTTTCCCAGGGACAGTCATCTTTGCAGAGGAATGATGTTGCAGCTACAAGGAAGAAGAGGAATGGCATCAGTCTGGTGGCCCACTGGGGAGGGTGAACAGATGAGCCCTTGGGAGCTCCTCACCAACACCCTTTCATTCTCTCAAAGCAAATGCCCAGCTGTTGAAAGGCCCAGAGATCCTCAGGAGACCCTGAGGCTCTCTCTGCCTCTACACCTAGAGCCTCCTTGCTACCATAAGCCTTTGTCTCAGTTTCTACATATTCTGGGGATTCCCACAATTCAGCAAGCCCCCTGGAATTCCCCACTTTATGGCTAACACTCCACTGACGCTGCAGTGTGCATGAGTGAGGCAGATACCTTACCCCAGCAGGCCTTTCCCGGCCCAGCGCGTTGGAACAAGCCTGAGCTGGTGTCTCTCCCCTCTACGGATTACTGTAACATTCAGGGGTTTCTGCGAGAAAAATAAAATTGTTTCAGGTTCAACTTAATATTCAAAAGGATTCAGGTTCAAACATTGACATGTCATTTTGTGCCCACCGAGTTGACCAAGATTTGTATTTTATTTTATATATTTATTTAATTTTTTTTTTAGTTGTAGTTGGACACAATACTTTTATTTTATTTATTTTTATGTGGTGCTGAGGCTTGAACCCAACTCCTTGCACATGCTAGGCGAGTGCTCTACTACTGAGCCCCAGCTCCAGCCCCTAAGATTTGTATTTTAAAGCAAAACCCTGCAGTTGGCAACAGTGTGGGCCCTTGGGGCCAGTGGGAATACACCAGTTGTGCCATCTTGCTGGAGAAATGTGTTCCCCTCAAAAATATTTACAGGGTACATGTAAGATACATTTTACAAAAGCATAAGAAGATACGCATATAAAGTGTTCATTCCAGGACTGTATATATATATATTCAAAAAATGAGAATACTCAAAATATCCATCTATAAGATATTGTTCAGCTAGGCACAGTGGTGCACATCTATAATCACAGAAATTCAGGAGGATGAAATGGGAGGATTGCATGTTTGAGGCCAGCCTCAGTAACTTGGCAAGACTCTATCTCTAAATAAAATATTTAAAAAAAGGGCTGGAGATGTGGCTCAGTGGTTAAGCATCCCTGGGTTCAATCCCCAGTACTACTACTACTACTACTAATAATAATAATAATAATAATTTTAAAAAGGGCTGGGGATGCAGCTCTGTGACAGAACACTCGCCTAGCATTCACCAAGTCCCAGGTTCACGGGGATGACCACATACCAAAAAAAAAAAAAAAAAGAAGAAGAAGGAGGAAAAAGAACAAAACTGTCCAGAGTTACATCCAGTCAGGTGCGCTGGCATGTCTATAATCCCACAAGTTCAAGGCCTCCTCCCCCCTCCACTTTCCTTGGTTCTGGGATTCAACCACCTTCCTTTGGGTGCTCTGCTCCTCCCACCTCAGGACCTTGAACCTCTGGATTTGCCTTTTGGACAATTTCATACGAGTGGGTCATATAATATGTGGGCTTTTGCATCAGGTTCTTCATTTAGCACCAGGTTTTCATGGTTCACCGATGTGCTTTATTCCTTTTTTTACATTTTTATTTGTTCTTTTTAGTTATACATGACAGTAGAGTCCATTTTGACATTCTTACAAACATGGGATATCTTATTCTAATTAGGATCCCAGTCATGTGGATGTACACGATGTTGAGATTGACTGGGGTATTCATATATGTACACAGGGAAAGTTATGTCTGATTCATTCCACTGTCTTTCCTATTCCCATCCCCACTCTCTTCCTCCTTCATTCCCCTTTGTCTAATCTATTGAATTTCTATTCTTCCCCTCACCCCCTTGTTGTGTGATAACATCAAGAAATCAAAGAGTACATTCACTCTTTGGTTTTGGGGGATTGGCTTATTTCACTTAGCCTTGTAGTCTCAAGTTCCACTTATTTACCAACAAATGTCACAAACTCATTCTTCTTTATGGCTGAGTAATATTCCATTGTACATATATACCACATTTTCTTTATCCATTCATCTGTTGAAGGGCACCTAGTTTGGTTCCATAGTTTAGCTATTATGAATTGTGCTGCTGTAAACATGAATGTGGCTGTGTCACTGTAGTATGCTGATCTTAAATCCTTTAGATATATACCGAGAAGTGGCATAACTGAGTCAAATAGTGGTTCCATTCCTAGTTTTTTAGGAATCTTCATATTGCTTTACAGAGTTGGTTGTACCAATTTGCAATCCCACCAGCAATGTATGAGTGTACCTTTTCCCCCACATCCTCACCAACATTTATAGTTACTTATATTCTTGATAATTGCCATTCTGAATGGAGTAAGATGAAATCTCAGTGTAGTTTTAATTTGCATTTCTCTAATTGCTAGAGATGGTGAACAGAACATTTTTTCATGTATTTCATGTATTATTGACCATTTTTCTTCTTTTGAAAAGCATCTGTTTAGTTCCTTTGCCCATTTACTGATTATTTGGGTTATTTGTAGTTTTTTGGTGTTAAGCTTTTTGAGTTCTTTGTATCCTGGAAATTAATGCCTTATCTGAGGTACAGGTGGCAAAGATTTTCTCCCATTCAGTAGGCTCTCTCTTCACACTCCTAATTGTTTTCTTTGCTGGGAAGAAGCTTTTCAGTTTCATACCATCCCATTTGTTGATTTTATTTCTTGCACTTTAGGAGTCTTACTGATGAGGTCAGTTCCTATGGTGACATATTAGAGCACTGGCCCTGCATTTTCTTCTAATAGGTACAGGGTTTCTGGTTTGATACGTAGGTCTTTGATCCACTTTGAGTTTTGTGTAGGGTGAGAGACAGGGGTTAAATTTCATTCTACTACATACAGGTTTCCAGTTTTTGTAGCACCATTTGTTGAAGAGACTACCTTTTCTCCAATGTATGTTTTGGGTGCCTTTGTCTGGTATGAGACAACTGTATTTATGTGAGTTTGTCTCTATGTCTTCTACTCTGTTGGTCGTCTTCCTGTTTTGGTGCAATGCCATGCTGTTTTAGTTACTATAATTTTGTAGTATAATTTAATGCCAGGTATTGTGATGCCTCCTTCTGGCTAAGGACTGCTTTGACTCATTCCTTTTTTTTTTTTTTTTTTGGACACAATACCTTTATTTTATTGGTTTATTTTTTTATGTGAACTGAGGATCAAACCCAGTGCCTCATGTGCTAGGCAAGTGGCTACCACTGAGCCACAACCTCAGGCCCTGATTCATTCCATTTTATGACTGAATAAAATATGCATTGTTTTTATAATAAAGACTATTTGTTTATTTTTGTAATGCAGGGAACTGAATCCAGAGCTAGGCATATGCTCTATCACTGAGTCACACCCTAGCCAGACAATAATGTTTTTAACTGAAGATTTACTTTTTTGAAAATATATGCACTAGGGGCTGGGGATGTGGCTCAAGTGGTAGCATGCTCGCCTGGCATGCATGCGGCATGTTAACATTCAGTAACATTAACGTTCATCACCATGAAAAATTTTTTTGAACATATAAAAACAGATATTCAACTTTTTCCAGTAGTCAAGACAATACAAATTAAAACAAAATGTCAACTTCACAAAAATTTTAAAAGATCAATACACATATTGATCAGGGTGTAAATTAGTAAAACCTTATCAAATTACCTTGAACATGCACACTCTTCAAGCTTATGAACCTACTTGTTAGTATCCATGGAGAGAAGCACACACGTGTACAGTCACATACAGTGTGCCCTACTCTTCACACTGGCACAGAGCTGGCGATACCTAAACATCCCCAGTATCAACAACAGAGTACTACGCAACAGTGAAAAAGAGCAAGGCATGAGCCCAAGTGAACAGACCTCCAGAAACATTGTTACATGAAAACAGGAACAGGAAACAGGAGGGGGATTTGAGGTAGGGTGGCTAGGAAAGGCCTTGCTGAGAAGTTGTCAGTAGTGTAAAGAGGAGGGCAGTGAGGAAGGAAAAGCCTTGGGGTAGAGGGAACAGGCTCTAAAGAGGGACTGCGCTGAGCAACAGCTGTGGGGCAGCCAGGGCCCCATCACTGCTTCCAGGCTACCCACAAATGCAGCCCGCTACCGTCAGAATATCTGGGTCCCCTCCTTCAATTCATACTCGGAAATTCTGATCCCCAGTGTGTAAGGTACCAAGAGGTGGGACCTCTGGTTGGCATCAGGCCATGAGAGTGGAGCCCTCATGCTGAGACTCATGAGGACACAGTGGCAAGGTGGTGTTGCTGGACTGGGAAGCAGCCTGCACCAGACCCCGAGTCTACAGGGCCTTGCTCCTGAGCTCCCCAGCCTCCAGAACAGTGAGCTGTATGCTTCTGCTGTTTGTAGCCCCAGTATATGTAGCTGCCAACCTGCCAGGGAGCCCCCGACTCCCCAACTCACCCCCTCGCTGTGCTGCACCACACTGCCAATGTTGTGCAGCGACTGGAAGTTCTGGGTGTTCACAGAGCCAAACTCCACAATCTCATCATCCACCTGCAGACCCTAAAGAGAGAAGAGGAAATGAAGACCAGGGACATGTGCTCCCGGAGTTCTCCACCCTTCAAGACCCAATTCAAGCCAAGGAGATTTCCTATAAGGGAGAATAGCAGGCTGAAAGCGGACATCAGGGATTTAAATACCTCATGCAGGAAGGGACAGTAGGCAACTGGGCCACTTCCCCCCCAGGGTTCCTTCTAGGTCTCCCCAGAAAAATGCTTCTTTCTGGGGCCCAACCCCAGGCTCAAAGGCAGGAAGAGGCAAGCCAGTCTTAGGTCAAGATTCAGATGAGTTAGATATTTGCACTCAAAGACCAAACGAGCTGTCACAGGCCTGAGGCTGACCAGGAGGAGAGTGATCCTTTGTTCTTGGTCCCAAGAAGGAAGATCACCACTCATTCACCCTTAACAAATACTGGTTGTGAACCAACTATAGCACTGTACTCGACGCTATGGATACGGCTGTGAATAAAACAGAGCTTGTGCACAACTTAGAGTCCTGTGATATTGGTAATCACAAGATGATTGGCAGATCTTGGATTCAGGACCCAGTTCTTCCTCTTGAGAGCTATCTATGCCAGCACAGGTTACCTCAGGTCTTCAAAGCTTTTCCTCATGGGTCAAACAGAGTAAAGATTAGCATCTATCACAGAGGGTGGCTGTGGAGTTAAACTTAACTACAAGTCTACAAGCTAAGCTGGACACGAATCTCCACAGCAGCACTCTTCTTAACAACTCTAAAGTGGAAACAATCCAAATGCCTATTAGCTGACAAATGGATAAACACAATCTGGCGCAGCCATGCAGGGGAATATTATTCAGCCACAAAAAGGAAGGGAGAATGGACACCTGCTGCAACTCAGAGGAACCTGGAAAGCCTGATGCTGACCAAAAGAAGCCAGACACAGAAGACCTACTACGTCGATCACTCCCATTCTATTAAAGGCCCAGGACAGGCAAATCCACAAAACAAAAGGCAGATTGGAGGTTGCCAAATCAGAGGCAGCTACCTGGGACCACAGGGCTTATTTTTAGGATGATGAGAATGTTTTTTTATTTCTGATCATGTATTCATGTGTAATCACAGGAAAGTCATGCCTGATTCATTCTCCTGAGAATGTTTTTAAACTGACTGTGGTGATGGATGCACAATGCTCTGTGAAAACACTAGAAGTCTCTTAATTGTATGCTTAAATAGGAAATTTATGACATGTGAATACTATCTCAATAATGCTGTTAAATTAAAACAGCAAACAAACCCTGTAAGATATACAACTCATGCCTTGAACAAACGGTAGCTCAGCATTCTCACCTACTCTTCAATACCAAGAAAAATGAGCCCCAAGAAGAGAGTCCCTTTCTGTCTCTGGGGACATTTCTCACCTTCCATCTTGTGTCCCAGCTGTCACTGGGAACAGGTCTCTCCCCCTCCACCCAGTTTGGTGAGCAGCAGGGTTTGACCCCTCTCCAAAATCCTGACCTCCTATACACAGTAGACCTGACCAGTGCTTGTTGAAGTGTGAAGGAAGTCAGAGCTACAGCACAAAGAGATAGGGTTGGGTCCCCACAGCCTGCCCTGCCAGAGCCCATGACCACCCACCCACAGTGCTCCTCCCTGGGTATGGATTTGGGGCTGGGCTGGATTACCGCAATGCTGGCTGGAGAGCCAGAGCTGATGCTATTCACTTTAGCGAAGGCCTGTGGCAGGTCGTGGCCCTCATTGTGGCTCATCCTGTGGCTCATGGCCTCCTCGTGGGCCTCAGCCAAGTCCCGTGCCTGCTTCTCCTTGTCATGAGCATGCAGCTGGTGTAGGGCCTCTTCCACCTGCTTCATCACCGCTTTGTGATCATTCTGCAGGCCTGGGGGGAGAACCGTCACATCAGGGGCACAGGACACCTGCACTCACTCACTGAGCATTTAGAAAGTGCCTGTTACATGCCAGACCTAGGGACAGAGGCTGAGGACAAATCTCGAACAAGACAAAAGGACCTTCCCTCCTGAAGTGTGCTGGCTAGAGAGAAAGCAGCTGTGGAACAGTCACCACAATAAGATGCAGCAACCCCCGTGTGGGCCCAGCCAGTCAAGGACATTAGGCAGGGTTTCCCAAAGGCAGAGCAGCCCTGGCTGAGACCTAAGGGAGAGCGGAAGTAGACCTCATTTGTGAGTGAGAGGCAAGCACGGTGCTCAAGCAATTGAGTAAGGCGGGCTCTGCACAAGAAAGATGTCACTTTGCTCCTGATAGTTTGAGAAAGAAAATTGAGGCATAAGCCTCATAATACATGCTGGGGCGCTCTACCCTGTCTGGGAGAGGCCGCAGTTGTTAGCTAAATGCTCCTTGCTACTGGGCTCTATCCAATTAGAGTGATTGGGAGGCAAGGACCATGTCTCTGATTCCTTGGGTTTTCCTAGGGGGAAAAAAAAAAACAGAAAACTGAGAGCTTATGGATGAAATTCTCTGATTTTCTGGTACAAAAGGCTAATTCAAAATAATCACCATGCCAGTCAAACAAGTCCTGACTAGGTTAGTCCAGCATAGCACTGGCATTTTGATAACTGTTTTTTTTTTTTTAAAGAAAGAGTGAGAGAGAGTGAGAAAGAGGGAGAGAGAGAGAGAATTTTTAAATATTTATTCTTTAGTTTTCGGCGGACACAACATCTTTGTTTGTATGTGGTGCTGAGAATCGAACCCGGGCCGTACGCATTCCAGGCGAGCGCGCTATCGCTTGAGCCACATCCCCAGCCCCTTGATAACTGTTTTTTAACTTCAAAACAACTCATCCTGCTGCTCTGGATTCCACCTCTTTGCCCACACAAATCCCTCTTCAGAGTTTCAAAGAAGGCCTGGGCATACCTTCACTGTCACCCACATCTGGCATCTGGGGGACACAGCCCGTCAGACTTTTCAGGAGCCTTCGACTGTGGGCTTAACCCCATCCCTGTCACTATGGAGCAAAGGCAAGGTCCTCAGATATTCCAGGACTCAAGTACTCAATCCACAGGAGAAGGCGGGAGGAAAGAACCCAGAACTGAGCAAATGGAGACACATCCTGGCAGGAAGGCTAAAAACAAAAAGTCCACCACCATGTGGTGAGGTCCATGAGGGTCCCAAGAATCCCCATCAACGCCCAGCACCTAGTCAATACTTAATACACAACTACTGGGTAACAGAATAAATGCCTTTCTTCACAATATATTACAATTCTATCAGAATTGAAAAAATTTTTTGATAAATCCTTCTGCTGTAGATTTCAAAAACCAAATTTGCAGTTACAACAAATATACCAGGCTAACAAGTTACTAATCAGGGGAAACTGGGTACAAAATATGTGGGAACTTCTATATTAATTTCCCAATTTTTACATAAATATGAATTGTTCTAAAAAATAAAGCCCGTTTTAAAAATACAATAGATTAGTGAGGAAAGGGGAGGGTAAGAGAGGGTAAAGGGCGGATATGACCAAAGTACATTACACATATGTACAAACATGCCACAATACAGCCTTTACTCTACACAATTAATACACAAACACAAAAACAAAATGTGAGCCCATGGCCATGCCAATAATCCCAGCAGCTCAGGAGGCTGAGGCAGAAGGATCACAAGTTCAAGGCCAATCTCAACAATTTAGCAAAACCTCACTTCAGAATTAAATAAAAAAGGCTGGGGATGGAGCTCAGCGGTAAAATGCCCCTTCAAATCCCCAGTACTACAAAAATTTTTTAAAAATTAAAAAATAAACTTGTGAGAATAGTTTTTCAAAAGAAGACCAATGAGGAAGAATTGCTCAACAGCCTCTTATGTGTAGTAAAGTCATTAAGATGGCACCATAGGGTACCAAAGAATAGATCAATAGGACAGTGAAAAAAGACCAAGAACAGACCTAAGCATGAGTGAGAATGTGGTATGTGGCAATGTTAGCATTTTAAATTAGAGGGAAAGAGGAGACTATTAATAAATGGTTAGAATATCAAACTAATCATTTGGAGAAAAATAAGTCAGCAGGTGCTCAGTAGCTCAGTCCCCCTCAAACCTCCCAGGGGTCCTCCTAATGTAGAGGCACACTGCCACATCCCAGGGACTCTAAAGGTTTAGACAAAGTCCCCAAACTTCCCTCAAGCCTGGTCATATTAACATGGCTTTCCCCTTTTCTGTGTCTTCCTATTTCCTATTTATTTTAATCTACAAATGAAGTTCTTCTTTTACCAAAATCTTTAGGGTCAAGTGACACTCTTAAAAGGTATCCCATTATCTTACTGTGGCGTGGGGAACTTCAGCTCTGTCAACCCTGGGGTTCCTTGTCCCACCAGGGCATGCTGCAGATGAAACCAGGGTTCAAACAGATTAAATAGCAGTCCTTCAGTGAAAAGCACAGATGATAAATTCCCTTGTAATGAGAGTCCATGATTGAGACCAACCGCTGCCTACCAGGGGCAGGGTGAGGAATGGCCTCCACAGTGCCCACGGCCTCATCTCTGGAGTCTGTGAACACGTGACCTGCCATGGCAAAAGGAACTTGGCAGACATGGTTAAGGACCCTGAGATGGGGAGATGGCCCTTCATCACAGTGGTCTTGACAAGTGAAAGAGGAGACGGGAGAGTGAGAGAAAGAGGCGAAGACAGAATCAGAGGCTGGGGAGATGCAACGGCCTTCAAGACGGAGATGTCCAGGGGCCAGGAAATACAGGTGGCCTCCGAATGCGGGAACAGGCAAGGAAATGGGACCTTGTCTGAGCTTCCACAGGGAGCCAGCCCTGCGGACTCTTTGAGTTTAGTCCAGTGAGACCCATCTGCACTTCTCACCTCCAGAACAGTAGGCTCAATGTGTGTGGTTTTAAGGCAGGAAGTCTGTGGGCATTTGTTACAACAGAAACAGAAAACCAGCACCCAGCCTCTGCTCTCTCCCAGTCCCTTAGCTAAAAGCAAATGAATGCATAAAAGATTTCATTCAGAATAGTGATACGCCTGCGCCTGCGCCTGTGGTTGGTCCCCATCTTTCCTGATGGGCAGAAGGACCTATGAGGGGAAGGAGAAGTTGACAGAATGGGCAGGAGGCGGAACTTGCAGAAAAGATCCTGGAGAGGGGGTGCTGGCTGGCGCTGGACTCCCCACCTCTTCCTGCCTTTTCTTTCCTGCTTGCAACATGGGCTGCTGACCCCAAAGGAGATGCAGAACCTGGACTTGTGCTCAGCAGCCCAGTGTACACATTTCATGTCTTTTGTTGGAGTGACCATAGTCAGGTCACTACCCTAAACACACACACAGTGGATTTGACCAGGACCTTAAGCAGCACTGGACTTGGGCTTCTGTAGATCAACAAAGTTTTCTTAAGAACAAAAACGAAAAAAATGAAAGCCTCCATGTAGAACCCTCGAGTCTAACTTGCTCCCTTCAGTCTGTCCCTTAGTGGGGGCAGTGAGATAATCGCATCAAGGAGAGGGGTCAGCTGATATCCTGAATACAGGCCATTCCATTTGTGAGCCTTTAGCATCCCGCCATGTAACAAGGAACCCATGAGGGCCACTCACAGATGATGTTGTGCCTTGCGGTGCGGACCTGGTACACGTCCACATCTGCCCGGGGGTAGCCCTCGAAGTCCACCAGTGGCTCGTTCATCCCAACTCCTTTTTGCTGGAGGAAAAACATGTGGTCAAAAAGATGTCACAGGTGGAACGTTCTCCATAAGCCATTCCCCAGACCCTTGCCCTTCTGAGCTGTAATACAGGTGCAGGAGAGGTGCTTATCTCATGACCTCACAACTACCTGTGAGGTGGGACTAGCCTTTCATCTTTAATATTTTAACACCATAATGCATGAACATGTTCTTTTCTGAAGTTAAAACAGGGAACACAAAACTGAGGTTCCCCCCGAGCATCGCCATGAGCCCACCTCTCCACCGACTCCCCCAAATCCTCCTTCCCCCAGACAGCTGGCACCCAGCTGGCACCCTGAAGTTGGAGGGGGGTGAAAACCCCACAGAGCTCCCAGCTGCGGCTGGGTTTCCAGTCTTCTAAAAATTAAAAGCTCTACAAGGGCTTTCCAAGATGCTTTTCAACCTTGGAAGGATAAAGACATTACTGGCGACCTCCAAGGAGGGGCACTGGTGTCAGGGGTGGGAGAAAGACTTTTCATCTCATCTTTTTCTTTCATCTTTTTGCAGGCTTCAAATTTTGATAATGGGAATGTATTCCCTATTCAAAATAATACATTTATTTTAACATTTTATTTTGAGACAGGGTCTCACTAGTTTTCCTAGGATGGCCTCTAACCTCTGGGCTCAAGTGATCTCCCTGCCTCAGCCTCCCAAGAAGCTGGGACTATAGGAAGAGGTATGTACCACCACACACAACTTTCCTTACCATTTTAAAGTCTCTTCCTACATAAGTCAAGGGACAGTGCATAAAAATAACCAAACATGTCACACGGTGTAAGGCAGGGGCTTTGTACCTGGTTAGACAACTTGAGTCCCTGTTCTGCCATGGAGTTGCTGGCGCCTGTGCCTTGCCCTCCCCTCTCAATGCCTCAGTTTCCTCACTGCATGACGGGAACAAACTCGCCCCCTCCTCCCTGCTGCAAGAACTAATGACCTGAGCTCTGTGGGCACTCAGCACAGAGCCAGGCGTATCCGTAGTGTAGAGGGCTGAATAAAAGATCTGACCACAAAGATCTGACCACATCCTCACTCCCAGAACCTCTGAATGTGACGTTATCTAGGAAAAGGTCTTTGCAGATGTGATTAAGCTTAGGCTCTTGAGACAAGATCATCCTGGATTCCTCATGGACCTAAAACCAGTGACATGTCCTTGAAACAGAAAGGCAAAGGGGGAGCTGGACACAGCTGGACAGAAGGCCAGGTGGAAATGAAGGCAGGGACTGAGGTCACACAGCTGCAAGTCAAGGACTGCAGGTGAGATTGGAACCGAGAGCCTCCAAAAGGGACCAATCCTACTGACACACCTTGATTTTAGACTTCAGCCTCCAAAATTGAGAGAGAATAAATTCTTTTTTTTTTTTTTAAAGAGAGAGAGAGAATTTTTTAATATTTATTTTTTAGTTTTCGGTGAACACAACATCTTTATTTTTTTATTTTTATGTGGTGCTGAGGATGGAAACCCAGCGCCCCGCGCATGCCAGGCGAGCATGCTACTGCTTGAGCCACATTCCCAGCCCCAAGAATAAATTCTTTTTAAGCCACCAACTTTGTGGCAATTTGTCAGAGAGGCCCCAGGAAACTACCATACATAGAAAATAATAAATGGAATCTGTAATTATTTGTCACTCCAGAGACAAGCTGCCCAGTGTGCACGGCACTGACAGAGCTACCTGTTCACTTTCCTTGCCTCTTCTCTGGAAGCCTCTGTGTTCCCCCAGACCAGTTCCCTGTTGAGGGAGAGGGTTCAACACTCGCCCTCAACACAGAAGGCTCTGGTACATGTCTCCTATCTTCCCACAAACACCAGGAGGGACTGGCCTCACAGAATCAATACTACATAAGACACTGCTTCCTAAAGGGTGGGACCTACCTACACCAGTGGCAACTCACACATAGGTCTAAACAACACTAACTCTGAAATACTTGTTATTACTTGTCTTTCTATGAGAGACATCCCAGTGACTGAGGGCGGCTTCTCACCATGGTTTTGATTTGCATTTCACCAACAGCTACTCACAGTCAGCACTGTTTCATGTGCTTATTGGCCATTTGTATGTACTACATTTTCTTTGGAAAATGTCTATTCAGATTCTTTGCTTATATTTTGAGTTGTCTTTTTACTATAGAGTTGGAAGTGCACTTACTAAATTCTAGATGCTACCCTTACCAGATATTTTCTAAGGATTTTCCCATTTTATGGCTTGTCTTTTCATCTTCTTGATTATATGCTTTGAAACATGATTTTAATTTTGAAATCCAATTTATCATTTTTGCTTTCATATCTTGTGCTCTTGGTGTCATATATAAGAAGGTTTTAACTAACTCAAGTTCACTTAGATTTATGCCTATGCTTTATTCTAAGAAATTCAAATGAGCTGGCACCTGGCACACGCCTATCATCCCAGGGGCTCATGTGGCTGAGGTAGGAGGATTGGAAGTTCGGAGTCAATTAGGCCATAAGCAACTTAATGAGACCCTGTCTCAAGATAAAAAAAATAAATAAAAAGGGCTGGGAACGTGGCTCACTGATTAAGCATCCCTGGGTTCATTCCTGGTACCAAAAAAAGAAAAAAAAAAAGTTAGACTTTTAACTCTCCATTAAAGGAAAATCAAACAGAGTAGGACTTCAGGCATAAAGCCTTTAGCAGGCAACAAAGCAAAGGTAGAAGCAATTGATGTACAATATCACCTTAATATGTACCTTATATTTGAGGGAAGAAATGGAAATTTTTCATATACAGGGGAATTACAGATTTTTATTTTAAAATAAAAATATCTGAGTAATATCAATATCAATGTAATAATTGTATAAGATGTGGATAGTTCTGTCTGTGGTAGAAAAAATAAGTAAGATTGGAGAAATTGCAGGCAATCTTCTTGAAAGTTCTGGACTGAACAGACCTGTGGTCTGAATCCCACACATGACTTTGAGCAAGTGACTTCCCTTTTCCGAGCTTCAGGGGCACTACCAACTTCATGGTGTAGTTGTCGGGGTTCCTGATCCCAACCCACAACCCAGCACCCTTCAGGGGTCAGGTGTGCACCCAGTAAAGGTACCTTGGCGGGGCTGGGGATGTGGCTCAAGCAGTAGCACGCTCGCCTGGCATGCGTGTGGCCCGGGTTCGATCCTCAGCACCACATACAAACAAAGATGTTGTATCCGCCAAAAACTAAAAAATAAATATTAAAAAATTCTCTCTCTCTCTCTCTCTTAAAAAAAAAAAAAAAAAGGTACCTTGGCCTCCACAGGATACATCTTTTCCCATCACACCTATTTGGATATAATTAGCCTCCTCTTCCACTGCAAAGTGATTTGTGGTCTTATACCAAATGGCATAAGGAACACTCCCTCCTTTGGAGTCAGACAGACCTGGGAATCACTCCACTCCTGCCATTGCGGAACTGGGCAAGCTTTTGCCCCACTCTGGGTCTCTGTTTCTTCCTTGGACAAAAAGGATATCAGGCCTTGTCAGTCAAAACGTGGTCCTTACACTATCAGCGTCAGCATCAACCAGATGCCAGGTGATTTTCACCTGTACTGAGACTCAGTGGACGCTGATGTAAAACATCAGCAAAGCCAACTTCACCTGTCGACACTGACTACCGCCCCTGCCTCTGCTAATATTGCAGCTCTGTGGCTCCAGGCAGGTAGAAGGAACGCCGCGGCGACCCCTTCCCTAAGGTGGGGACGGAACAGCTCCCACCTCAAAGGTCGCCAGGAGGATTAAGCGGGCAGGCCAACGACAGCGCCAGGCACAGAGAGAAGACGCCACAAACGCGTGCTAGAACTGCCAACCCAGCGGCTGAAGCTGCTGCCGCCGGTGCCCGCACTGCCTGCTGCCCACGGGCCGCCCCGGGAGCGGAAGACCCTCGAACCGCGCCCGAGCGGGGCTCCGGCCTCCCGGCCTCGCGGTCTCCCGGGCCCACGCCCGCCGCGGTCCGAGCCCCCACTCACGCCCTCCAGCACTTCGTAATTGGCCTTGATCTGCGCCTCGATCTCCTCCTTGCGTCGCATCAGCTCGTGGATGTCGCTGACAGTCGCCGCTCGGGCCCCCGATGAGCTTCCACTCTGCCCCGCGTCCCTATCCGACATTGCGGACCGCTGTCAGGGATCCTGGACGCCTGGCTTCCCGGTCACGGACCCCGGAGGAGACAGGGGCTACGGCTCCACCCGCGGGCCAAAACACCTCGGCCGTCAGAGAACGCCAGGAGAGGCGAGAGGCGGACCTATCAGAAGCCACGCCCCCGTATGAACCCGTGGTCCTAGCCCTAAGACAGGGAGGACTGAGTTCTCATGCCGCTACGCAGAAGCGCACACAGGCAGGCGTCAGGTGACTCATTTTCGTTCTCATTCACGCAACAAACATTTTTAAGCGCCTGCTGTATGTATGTGCCACAGAACTCTGCCCTAGCGCTCCAATTCAATTCTTCATGTCTTCAGAGCCCTTAAAGATTTACAAAATACATCCAGGTTTCTTCCCCCACCCCTCAATTCAGTTCAAATCCACTCTCTTGACACTTACAGTGATCTGTGTGACCTTAGGTAAGCTACTTCGCCTCTCTAAGCCTCAGTTCCTCACTGTAAAACGATATAGTGCATCGATAGCACTCTATATCACAGGGCTGTCCTGCCAACAATTACTGTGAACTCTTCCTATCTGCACACGCTGCCCTAGGTCTGGAGTGGTGAAGGTCTGTGCAGTAGGTATTACGTCCTCTATAAATTGTGGTAAAAATACTAGCTATGAGGAGCTGGGGGCATAGATCAAGGGTAGAGACTTGACTAGCTTGTGCCAGCACTTGGCGGGGGGGGGGGATGATAATAATTATTTATCAAATACTTATGTTATGCCAAGATACTGATCTGAAATCAGTGTCCAAAATGTATCAATTCACCAACTCAATGAAGCCAGGAGCATTATTATCCCCACTTGACAGCTGCGGAGACCATCGCAATAACCCACTTAGCCAACTAGCAAAACAGGAAGCCCGCGTTCCAATCCAGCTGAACCAAACAATCAGACTTAACAGGTGCAACCAACAGTTTACAAAAGAAATAGAACTCTACACTAGTCCTCCTCTATTTTATGTAATCAATTCTTAAAAAAAAAAAAAAAAACTAACATTTTAAACAATGACCAAAAAGAAAATGAGAGAGCATAACTAAATGCACATCATTACATGTATGCCTAATATTCTGCACTGAGCAAGACACATCACCTATGAAGTATTCAAACATGTTTGGCCTGAATCTAGTCATGGAAAAACACCCAGACAAATGCAAAGGGGACATTTTCAAAACAACTGGCCTGAATGCTTCAGAAAGGTCAATGTTGTGAAATACACACACACACACACACACACACACACACACACACAGATGGGATGGGATTAACTAGGTGTTTGCCTAGATCAAAGAAAAATACAGAGATGCAAGAATTAAGTACAATGTGTATTTATTGACTGGATTCTGTGTCTCCCCCCTCCAAAGCTATAAATAATATTCTGTTAAATAAATTTGAATATGAATAGTATATTGTTGATGTTAAATTTCTAGATTTCAGTGTTTGCACTGTGGTTATATAAGATAATATCCTGTAGTATTAATGCACAAGAGGGGAGACTTTTTTCATGGGTCAGAAAAAAAATATAGATGAGTATATATTTGTACACAATTGAACAGCAAAATTAATGCAACAAAATATAAATAATTGATGAGTAGAGGAAAATACAAATGGTCTTTTTACTATTTTTGCAAATGTATTTAAATTTAAAATAATTTCAAGTAAGTAGTTAAAAAATCTTTAAACAAGTAGAAAAAGAAAACAGAGGAACTGATTGCAGTAGGCCTCCTATATTTTGTTTGATCATCTCTTTTTTAAAAAAGTTCTTCAAACCTTGACCAGAAAGAAAGGGGCAGGGTGATGAAAAAGAGAACAACTAAATAAAATGCCTATTCCTTGGTTGGATAGTGGATTTCTCTCTCCTCTCTCTCTCTCTCTCTCTCTCTCTCTCTCTCTCTCGTGAAAAGAAGTAGCTTTTATTATTTGTACCAATTGGGCTTTATGTTAAATTCTAGTATATCAATATTAAATATTTTACATAAGATCATGACATGGCAATTACATAAAAGAATCTCCTTATTCAAAGTGATTAGTGATTTCTGCAACAACTTCCAAGTGGCTCAGCAGGAAAAGAAAAACACACAGGCAAGTGGGGAAAAGCAAAATGTAAGAATTTGTAAATCTGAGTGAAAGGTATACCAATGTCTGTGGAAACTGTCTTGCAAGCCTCTGAGATTTGAAATGTTTCCAAGTAAAATGTAGGGAGAGAAGATTCTCACCATGGCCAACTGAAACCAGAGCTATTGTGTGTCACTATAACTTTTGTCATTGTCATTGTGGTTGTGATTATTGTGGGAAATCTAGACCCTGTCCCTTGTACTCCTGTCATAGTTTCAAATCCATTATCCTCTCCATCTCCACTCTCATCCCTGACCCCAGTCTTTCCCTGATTGCAGCAGTCTCTGAACTAGTCTCCATTAACCCGTTCCCCACAGCAACCAGAGGAAACTTTCCAAAGAGGACATTGTCACTCTGCTGCTTAAAGGACTTCAATGGCTTTCTGATGCACTTTTCTTGTCCTTCAAGTTCTTCTGATGGCTGCTTGCTTTTAGGCCTCCAGCCCCACACCCTCCACTCCCTCCTTCCCCCAACTCTGAACTTCCAACTGTTGCTGGCACATGGACTGTGCACTCCCTCTGAGCCCTGGGTCTCAGTGCCTGCTTGTCTCTCCCCTCGTGCATCCCAGGCCAGACTTCAGCTCCTCCTCCAATATCCAGCTCCAACATTCCTGGCCCTGGGAATCATTCTCTGACCCACCTCAAAGTGGACTGTTTTCTGCACTTTCCTACCCGGTGTTGTCAACACGTGTGTTGACAACAGGCACTGGGGACTCTCAGAGGATGTGGACATAGGCTTGTTTATCTTCAAATATTTGCCTGAATGTTCTGAGAATTTTAAGGGAAAAGTGGAGAGAAACACATGGCCCTTTTTTGGGCTGCTTTCCCACCTTTTATTCCCCAACAGGGCTTGTGTCTAGGAAGCTGCCAGACCCAGGAGCACCTGGACTGTTGGCCTCCTCCAAACATCCTGGTCTTGCTCAACCTTTATTTTAGAAGAAGGAGGCCTCCAAGAGAGGAGGGACTGGGAGGCAGAGTCAGGGACCTGGGGTTCCCCTAGGAAGACCTGGCCCATCATAATCCACATGGCCCGACTCTGGGACTCACCAGAGAGTTCATATTTCCTCTCAACCCTAGACTAGGCATCAAGTGAACTGACAAGTCCATTTTCTTCTCCTCTCCTCATTTCCTGTGTCTAAAAAATGAGGGGCTAGAGTTTGTGGTCCAAAAGGGTGGCAGGTTTGTGTGAGTGGCTTGTGAAGAGTTTCTAAGAAATTTCAACTTGTTGCAGAATGATCACAAAGCAGCTGGTGCTCAGAAGGAAGCCAGAGGGGTGTTTAATGCAGGGGCTACTTACCAAGCATAGGCCATGTTAAGGCAGCAAAAAGGATGAAGCTGCCTGGGGTGGCCAGCTTGAGGGTTCATCACCACCAGGTACCAAGGGGGACAATGGAGGCGCTATGGTTTGAATGTCCCCACCAAACCCAATGCTGAACTTTAATGCCCATCACGAGGTATCCAGAGGTGGGAGTTGAAAGAGCTGACTAAGTACTGAGCCTTCATGCATGGAGAAGCGATTCCTGGATTAATGGGTCATCTCAAGAGCTGCTACAAACCCCAGCTTGGTTCTGTCTGACATGTAACCTGCCGCAGTCTGGCTGGGCACAAAATAATGGAGCCGCCACACAGCCTTGTAGGTTCAAACAGCAACCTTTATTCCCGAACTCTCACTGGCACTCTACACCCACTTCCCAGGAACACACTCCCTCCACTGGACTCCAAGTGCCAATGGGAACTCCAAAGTAGTGGGATTAGGGCAGCAGGATCTGCCCTAATCCCAGCAGGATCCTCCCTAATCCCGGAGCCGCCCTAATCCCGGAGCAGGGTCACCTTTCAACCATTCCCTCTGGCAAAAATGCCAGGTGTCATTCTGACTAAACTGTGGATCTCAACAGTAACCCTCTGACCACATCATGCCCAGAGTCACCTCAGGACTCTGCAGGGAATCAAAACTTTGAACCTCCCAGCCTGCAGAGCCACAAAATGAATAAATCTTTATTCTGCATAAAGTATCCAGTCTCAGGTATTTTGTTATAGCAACGTAAAACAGACTAAGACAGGTAGGCAATTCTTGGGGAATCTAGAGGGAACTGTAGCCACCCCATAGGAAAGTGGCCTTTAGTAGGGGAACCCCGCTGTACTAAAACAACATGTAGCAGAGAGGAAGTAAAAGGGATACCAATCACAGTTGCCAATATTTAAGCATTTGGAAAAATAAGTCAGGGAACCACACAATAAACAATTGTATTTTTATACAACAAAGTCAACTCCCCTGTATGCAGGGTACAGAGTATGCTTGAAATGACTGCATGAGAATGGAGAAAGTGGGTGGTTATGTATGTTAAGTTGTTAACATTTAGTTCCTCAGCAAAGTGTGGGTCAGGGGAGAAAGTAACTTTTAAGAATAGATTATTTATTGGGCTGGGGATGTGGCTCAAGCGGTAGCGTGCTCGCCTGGCATGCGTGCGGCCCGGGGTTCGATCCTCAGCACCACATACCAACAAAGATGTTGTGTCCGCCGATAACTAAAAAATAAATATTAAAAAAAATTCTCTCTCTCTCTCCCTCCCTCTCTCACTCTCTTTAAAAAAAAAGAATCGATTATTTATTAATGCTAGTTCACAGTAATTATTATAAGTAACAGGGCTGTGTGTATGCTTAACATAAATGGCCCTCGGGTTCAAGCCCAGCACCAAAATAATGAATGAATAACAAGAAAGAAATTTGAGGGGTGGGGTTGTAGCTCAGTGGTAGAGAGAGCGCCTGCCTCACACCCATGAAGCCCTGGTTCATTCCCCAGCACCACATTACAAAGAAGAAAGAAAAAAAAGATATTCTGTCCATCTACCACTAAAAAATATATTTAAAAAAAGAAGAAAGAAAGAAACTATTTGTGCTGGGGCATAGTCCAGTGGTAGAATACTTGCCTAGCATGTGGAAGCCTTGGACCTGGTCCCCACCACCTGGAAAGGAAAGAAGGAATAGTTACAGATTGGGAAGCTGCATTCAGGTGAGCTGGATCACCCTGGATGGCAAGACTTAGCAACAATTTAATCCATACATGTGGATCTATGTATGACCAAACCATCCACCATGATTGTTTATGGATAAAAAATTATCAGTGGGTTTGTTTTCTTCATCTTTTCCATCTTTTTACTTTAAACTTAATTATGCATATTTTCTTTTTTCCCTGAATTAGCTGTATTTTTGTTGTAAATAGCAATATAAAACTCACATCGGGCCAGACTTGGTGGTGCATGCCTGTAATCCCAGCAGCTCAGGAGGCTGAGGCAGGAGGACCATGAGTTCAAAGCCAGCATCAGGAAAAGCGAGGGGCCAAACAACTCAGTAAGACCTTGTTTCTAAATAAAATACAAAATAGGATTGGGGATGGGGCTAGTGGCTGAGTGCCCCAAAGTTCAATCCCCAGTACCCACTCATCCCTGCCCCCCCCCCAAAAAAAACTAGAGCTTAGGACGTAGCTCAGTGGCAGAGCACACCTGGGTTCAATCCCTAGCACACACACACACAAAAAAAAAGGCTCATATAATTGATCACCCAGGGCTGGGATACTGCTTCAATGATAGAGGATTTCCCTAGCGGTTGAGCCTTGGGTTTGACCTTAACCACTGTAAAATAAGAAATCAAACTGGAAAAAAAAAAAAATATATATATATATATGTGTGTGTGTGTGTGTGTGTGTGTGTGTGTGTGTGTGTTTCTCCCCCCTGTGGTGCCAAGGATCAAACCCAGGGCCTCACACATGTAGGCAAGTGCTCTATCATCCAGCTCCACCTCCACCCGCCACTTGTGCAAACCTCTGGGCATAAACACTCTTCTCATTTCTGAAATCCAGGTTCCAGGGTGCCAGCCCAGCCCCCAGTGTGTACCCTTTCTGCCCCTTAGGGTGTGGTGCAGGCTGGATCTCAAGAGCCCATCTGTTTAGAGTAACGGTTGAGCAAGGACCCTGGAACCCACCTCCTGGCACAGGCTGGGCACAGAGAGCAACGGCCACATCCCACTGCTGCTAATCTGTTATCACCTGAGCCCAGCCGGAGCTAGTTGCATCAGGGAGGAACAGGGTGCTCCAGACACTGGGACCCAGAGAGTCCCTAGGCTCTGGCCACAGATGGCAGTGGCACCTGCAGGGATCCAGAGTGAGACTCAAACCCACAATGCTTCTGAAAACAAATTCCAGAGTGGAGGAGGAACATAGTCATAACCCTGTTCAGCTGAACTGGACACCAGCCATTGGCCTCTGGAGCTCAAGATGTGATGACTGCACACCAAACATTGATCTTGTGCCCAGGATATTAGCCAGGCCAAGATCCAGGAATAGGGGTTTGATTTGGCCATAGCAAGCAGGGGACTAGATATTCCTGCTGGCCTGGAGGGATGGATGGGCTGCACTGATCCCTTTTCCCCCAGGGGAACATTCTAGGTCTGTGAGCTCCACTCTACTTTTCTCAAATGGAAAATAGACTCAGGGAGCTGAGGTGAATGTTGGGGGTGAGGGAGGGGCAGGAAGCCTGGAGAGCCATCTGGGAGAGGAAGAATGAGGGGGTGGGACCACCTCCACTGCCTACAGAGTAGCCCAGAAGACAGAGAAAGGCAGGGAGGGGATGGGTGGATGGGTGGATGAGACCCACCTGCAGAGTCCAATGGGCTGCAGGGCAGAGTTCTGTTCTGACCCCAAGTTCACCAGCTCTGTGACCTTGGGGAAATGCGTTTGCCACTCTGGCCTCAGTTTCCTGGGGACATCAATATCTCCCATTTCGATGCAATTTAAAATGTGGGCCCCAGAGGTAGAAGCCCTGGCTCACACTCCATTTCTGTGCAGCCACTTGCCAAGGGCATACCTTGGAGAGTCCTCTGTCCTGTACTCCAACCCCCAGGGTTGCTGACCAGGGTCTCCATCATCAAAGCAATGAAGAGAGTTTCAGGGGACTGGCATGGACCCAGAGCCTGGTGGGTGCAGGAGACTGGGGCAGGGGCAAGGCCAATGCTCTCTTTCAATACTCAGGCCACAGTAATGCCAAGGACTCAACCCCCTTTAGGACCCCTTCAAATCTCAAAGAAATACCTCTTGTCCCTATGTGCTATATACAGGGCTATGTGCAGGTCCAACTCCAAAGCATTGAACTATGGTCTCAGAATCCCCTCATACTATTATGGTTCCCATCTTATCGATGGAGAAACTGAGGCTCACAAGGTCTGTGCCAACCCCAGTCACATGGTACATAGCAGAACCAGTAAGCAAATCCCTGTCCACGTGCCCCAACTGCCATGGAATTGTATTACTTTTTATTTTTATTACTTTATTTTATTACTTTTTATTCCAAATACAGTCTACACGTTTGTTCTGCCAAGAGGGCTTCAAGATCAGCCCGCAAATTCCCGGAGTAAGAAGTTCTGAAAGTGGTGGGGGGGAGGGGGTGGCTGGGCTTGTGGCTTAGCGGTAGAGCACTCGCGTCATACATACGAGACCCTGGGTTCAAGCCTCAGCACCTCATAAAAATAAATAAGCTGTGTCCAACTACAACTAAAAAATAAACATTAAAAAAAGAAGAAGAAGAAGTTCTGAAGCTACACCTGCCCTCAAGGTGGCCTTGGCTTCTGAACTATGGATTTGGTTGGCAAAGATCACAGTCCCATTCTGGGGTCCTGGAGAGACTATACCATGGGATGACCTCAGCTCCCCACCCCCAGGGAGGTCAGGGGCAGGCCCTGCCCCCTGGTAAATACCTCTGTACAGCACTCCCAAGAGCTGCGCGTCCCTGTTTTCCTGGCAGGAAGCTTGACCCAGATCAGCCATGGTGAGGGTCTGCCTAGGGCCATGGTGGCTCCCCGGGGGATGAGGACCTGCCATGAGACTTCAGCAGTGCCTGTCCCCCTGGCAGAGCCTCACTGTCTTTTTCTTTCTCCTTAGACGACCTATAGTGACAAAGGAGCAAAGGTGAGCAGGAAGGGAATGGGGGACCTGGGTCTAGAAGGGAGTCTGGGCTGGGGAGACCAGCATGTGAGCACAAAGTGAAGAGGAACAAGATTGTGGGTCTGCTAATACCTGGGCTCCCCCAGACTGGCTGGACTCACTTGCACCCGCCTGAAAAACTGTCAGCTCTTCTTCATTCACCTGCTGACCTCTTCATCTCATCTGGAAGCTCTGGCTAAGTCTCCCTTCAATCCCTGCTGCTGTGGCTGTTCCTCCTGGGAAAGCTGGGTTGCCTCCTGAGGGGCCTTCCCAGTCCCGAACACTCCTGCACACTCCAGGGGCTCAATTTCTAAGTGAGCAGTGTCTCCTGAGGCCAGGCAGAGCTCGTGGGGTTCGGCCTCTCCTAGGTGCTGGGGCTGAGTCTGGGCGAGGGAGCGGGCAGGGGAAACCTCTCCACCTGCACTTCTCTAGACCTCCTTCCAGGGACTCAGCCTCCCTCCTTCTCTCCTCCTCAGCCTGAGAGAGGCCGATTCCTTCACTTCCACTCTGTGACCTTCTGGGTTGGCAATGCCAAGCAGGTAAGCAGGGCAAGGTGTTGGAGTGGGCAGAGGACATGCAAGAGGGCCCCCTGGACCAGGGAAAGCCCCCAGCGGGTCTGAAATTGGCTCAAAAAAGGGCAGGATCAGGGCCCAGTTAGGACCCAACACTTTGGACCCCAACAGAAAACTTCTTTGGAGCCAGGCATGGTGGCACACTCCTGTAATCCCAGTGAATCGGGAGTCTAAGGCAGAAGAATCACGAATTCAAAGACAGTCTCAGCAATGGTGAAGCCCTAAGCAACTCTGTGAGACCCTGTCTCTAAATAAAATACAAAATAGGGCTGGGGATGGGGCTCAGTGGTTGAGTGTCCCTTAGTTCAATGCCTGGTACCCCAAAAAGAAAAAAAAAAGGAAACTCCTTTGAAGACAGAATATACTACAGAGCAGCCTTTTCCCCAGTGCAGTCTCAGCTCCTGAGCAAGCAGGCAGGCAGGGGACAGGGACTCTCGTCTGGGCCCCAGGCAGGTTCTCCACCCTCACGAACACTGTCACCTCTCTGTCTTTAGGCTGCCTCCTTCTACTGCAGCAAGATGGGCTTCGAGCCACTAGCCTACAGGGGCCTGGAGACGGGCTCCCGGGAGGTGGTCAGCCATGTGGTCAAGCAAGGAAAGGTGCGTCCACACCCCAGGGACCCCTAGCTCTCAGAGCTCTCTTGGGGGCTCTAATGTGGTAGGCACCTGTGTAACAGGGACCTTCCCAGGCGAGTCTCCTCAGCCTGGTCCAGTGCTGGCCCCACAAGTTCAGCAAGCCAAGGCCATAGGTGTAGGGAGTTTCAGCAGAGTTGTGGCCCATGGGGTCCTGGGAGTTCTTCCCCAGGGGACCCAGCAGCTGATCATGGGTCCTAGGGGTGGCACAGGAGAAAGTCCCCAACCCTCAGGACCAGGGGGAGAGGCCAAGGCAGAGAAGAAGCTAGAAGCCGGGATTCAGGAGTCCTGCATGGCTAGCCCCCTGCTCCACCAGGGATTTGTGGGGGTGAGCAGGACGGAGGGGAGCTGCACCTGTCCATGCTCCCCTGAGCCACCAGTCACACCCCCTTCTCCACCATGGTAGATTGTGTTTGTCTTCTCCTCTGCACTCAACCCCTGGAACAAAGGTGAGGGGCCCCGGGGTGGCAGCAGGGCTGTTGGAAGGGGTCAGGGGTCAGAGGGCAGGGCCTGGGAAGGGCACTAGGGGGGCTGAGCCCAGAAGGCTGAGAGCCTGTCCAGGGGCCTTGAACTCCAGTGCCAGCACTCCCTGCCGACCACAGAGATGGGCAACCACCTGGTGAAACATGGAGATGGCGTGAAGGATGTGGCTTTCGAGGTGGAAGACTGTGACTACATTGTGCAGGTGAGAATGTACCTGGGCTGGCCTGGGAAGAGGCCTTAGGCGCAGCCGGCTCTCCATAGGTCCCGAGGATCCTGTCAGTCAGAGCTGGATGTTGGCGTGACATCCCTAAGACCTAGTGACAGAAACCCTGCCCCTTACTGTGTTTCCTCACTTTCATGTTCAGTTTACACACCTGTAATGGGGATAATCATAGCCTGCACCTCACTGAGTTTTAAAAGAGGAAATGGAGTCATATGCCTATAATCCTAGCAGCATAGGAGGCTGAGGCCAGGAGTATGAGGATACCAAGTTCAAGGGAAGATTCAGCAATTTAGTGAAGCTCTAAGCAACTTAGGGAGACGTTGCCTTAAAATAAAAAAAATAAAATAAAAAGTGCTGGGGATGTGGCTCACTGATTAAGAACCCCTGGGTCCAATCCCTGGTGCCCCCAAACTAAAACAACCAACAAATAAATAAATAAATAAGAGAGAGAGAGAGAGAGAGAGAGAGAGAGAGAGAGAGAGAGGGAGAGAGAGAGAGAGAGAGAGATATCACAATTACCATTTCTGGATTATGACTCTGAACCAAATGCAGCCCTAAAGACAGGTGAGGCCTCAGTTCAATCCCCAGCACATAAGGAAAAAGAAAAAAAGGTGGATTGGAGGTTCAGAGTAGATTCCAGAGTTAGCATGACTAGGTCTGGGTCTTCCCAGCTGTGTGAGTTCATGTTCCTCGCTGTAGAAGGCAGACAGTGCTGCTGTGAGAACTGCCAAGGTGCATCCCCAGTACATGACTGGGCTGGGTGTCACACTGGCCTGCAGTAACTAAGGGCTTGCTAAATTAAGGCACAGACCTGGCATGCAGGGCTCCTGGCACAGGGCCCAACACACAGAGGTCACTTCAGAAATGTCCACCCCCATTCTTCTTTTCCTCCACTCTTTGTACAGGGAGGGAAGCTGAGGCCTGGAGGGGGAGGAGGGCTGCAGAGTGAGTTAGGAGAAGCAGACACACACACACCCCCTTGTCTCCCAAGCCCCAACTCTGAGCCTGGGCCTCAGTTTCCCTTCCTGATCAACGGGGATGAGGCACACTTTGGTGGGGGAGACAGGTGACACTGCCATGTCAGGACCACATAGAAACCAACCCAGCCAGAGCAGCAGGCCAGGACTCGGGGTCCCCAGCCCTCACTGCCTCCCCCTGCTCCATCTCCTTACAGAAAGCCCGAGAACGGGGAGCCAAGATAGTGCGAGAGCCCTGGGTGGAGGAAGACAAGTTTGGGAAAGTGAAGTTTGCTGTGCTGCAGACGGTGAGTTCCCTTTGATGTCCCTGTCCCTCCTGCTGCCAGAACCCATTGAGATGCCAGATGCTCCTAATTCACCCCATTACACCATCCCACCCATGGGCCTCAGAACATGGGCTTCCCCTGGGATCTGACCTCTCAAAATTCCTGTCCAGAGTGCAGAGGTGGCAGGGCCACCAGCCACCCTTCCCAGGTTCCCCTGCCCCCACCCCCAGTGAGAGGTAATAGCTTTGTACAGAGGCTTGTTCAAGAGGAGAGAAGGGTGGGCCTGGGAAGCCACGCCCCACACTAGCTATGAGTCCATGGACAGACCAACTTCCCTCTCTGAGACTTAGTTTAAATAAGCAAGGGTTGAATTAGACTCCTGTGTGACCTGGGGCACACTCTTGCACCACCCTGTGCCTCAGATCCTTCAGCTAGATCCCCTTCCAGGGCCATTGTGAGAGCTGAGTGTGACCATTGGTGTAGAGCACTTAGAACAGCAGAGCCTGGCACACCGTAGGCACTTAGCAGAGATAACTGATTCTGAAGCCCCGTGCTGCTGTAGGACAGAGACAATCCCCTTGGGCAGGAAGAGCATTAAGCCTGTTGAATACCCTTCAGCATTAGAGCTGATGCCTCCACAGACACCATGATGAGCGACACAGCATCCCTGTCCTCACAGGGCTTCTGGTCCGCCGAGGCAGGTAGACTGATGGAAACTCCTAAGTGAATGACAGATGGCAACAAATGCCAGTCAGGGGAAGTGAATTTCTTTTTTTTTTAAACACTTATTTTTTAGTTATAGGTTGACACAATATTTTTATTTTACTTTTATGTGGTGCTGAGGATCAAACCCAGTGCCTCATGCATGAAGGTGAGCACTCTACCACTGAGCCACAGCCCCAGGCCAGGGGAAATGACTTTCCCAGGATCACATGTCGACTTAGGAACCCAGGGCTGGGTTGGGGCCATGAAAAGGCCCAGCAGTGGTGGGTGGGGGCACAGGGCTGAGCCAGTCTGCTTTCCATCCCTAGTTTGGGGACACCACCCACACTCTGGTAGAGAAGACGAACTACAGCGGCCGGTTCCTGCCTGGATTCGAGGCCCCCTTGCTCAAGGACTCCCTGCTTCCCAAGCTGTAAGTGCCCCAAGCTACAGGAGTGGGGTGGAGAGCCTGTCCCCCTCCTCCATGTGGACTCGGCTTTTGTGATGGGGCCAAGCTCCTGGCAGCTCTGAGGGCATAGAGCAAACGGGCCCCAACACCGGAGGGCCCCAGGTCCCATCCCAGCTTCCTCCCTCCTCAGCCATTGGACCTTGGGCAGGGCACTGGAGTTTTCGATGGCCCCGCATCTTCATCTATAAAGTAGGGGTTGCACTAATGAGTTAGTTAAGCGCTTTCCTCCCCACTAAGAGCTGCATAGGTGTGAGCTTTGGCTATTATGGGGGGGCAGTGGGAGTGGTGAGATTTGGGGGGGGCAGCCTTCTCAATGCCCCTCAGTGCTATCCTTTTCCTAGGCCCAAGTGTGGTCTCGAGATCATCGATCATGTTGTCGGAAACCTGCTTGATCATGAGATGTCGTCTGCCTCAGAATGGTGAGCCCTGTTCCTCACCACAAGGGCCCTGGCCCCAGTCCTTGTACCAGATGGAAAGGAGCACAGGTGGGTGGGAGGTGAACCAGGGCCAGCCCTTCAGTTATTCCCCATACATCTGTCCCCTGAAGAATGAGAGGATCAGGGACTACAGGAATCCACAGCCCGCCACCATGAGGAACTGCAGGGGTGTCCTTCCAGTGAGTGGGGGGCAGACTGCCTCTACCTGACTTGGTCTGCTTCCTGCTGGCCTCCCACAGCGGGACGTGGGGACAGACCAGAGCAGAGAGCAGAGACCTGAGCTCCCTTTAGGAAAAAAACAATCCCAACTGATTGGCTCTGACCATAACATTAACATACTCCTGAGGCAGAGCCCTGGGTGACCTAATACCATCCCAGTGGCAGTGAAAGGCCAGCAGGGTGCACAGGATCCCCCTGCCCCACCCAGTCCCCCTACCTGAGCATGGCCTCCTATGTGGCTTCTTATATAAGACACTTTATTTCCACCTTGAGGAAAACTGTCACAACAAGGGTAAAGACCTACAGCATGTATGATGTGATTGTCATCTTCCTTCTGGAGCCCCCTTGGGGACATGTTCTGGAGGGTGGAAGTGGGAGCAGGGGAAGCCAGTCCCAGGCCAGAACTCAGAGCAGATGTGTTCTGCCTGCCACCTGTCAGGTACCTGAGGAACCTACAGTTCCACCGCTTCTGGTCTGTGGATGA
The DNA here is from genome assembly GCF_048772815.1 of Callospermophilus lateralis. Lineage (NCBI taxonomy): Eukaryota > Metazoa > Chordata > Mammalia > Rodentia > Sciuridae > Callospermophilus > Callospermophilus lateralis. The sequence continues at coordinate 157,804,798 of NC_135305.1, read as the reverse complement.
CACACAAGTGCACACAGAGTACAGCTCTCTGCGCTCCATTGTGGTGACCAACTATGAGGAGACCATCAAGATGCCCATTAACGAGCCCGCAATGGGCATGAAGAAGTCCTCGATCCAGGTGCGGCCCTGCCTGGCTGGAGAAGGAGAGAGGAGGGAAGAGGTTTGAGGCCTCCAGCAGGGCAGGGCAGGGGTATGGGGAACAGAAGCAATGACAGGGGCCTCCTGTTCGCCTTTCCCAGGAATATGTGGACTATAATGGGGGAGCTGGAGTCCAGCACGTCGGTCTCAAGACCCAGGACATCATCACAACGGTTAGAACAACATCCCTGGTCTTTTTTGTTTTTAGTTGTAGTTGGATACAACACCTTTATTTCACTTGTTTATTTTTTTTAATGTGGTACTGAAGATAAAACCCAGAGTCCCGCATGTGGGAGGCGAGCACTCTACCACTGAGTCACAACCCCAGCCCACCATCCCTGGTCTTAAGACTTCTCTCTTCAGCTCCAGGGAAATTCTCTGCAGAATGGGGAGGGAGGGGGCAGTGGCAGTCTGGAGTCCCCTTCTCCAGCCTAGAGGGCTGACAGGGTTCCCTGCCTGGTTCCTGCAACTCCTGCTGCCACCCCCGTCCAGCATGGGCAGCTGACCTAGGTTTGCCCGAGTGATACATTCAAACAAGCTTCAGGATGGCTTCCCCAGGCTCTGGGCCTCAGGCTCCAGAAGGGAGAGCAAGAGAAAGTCAGGAGAGGCTGATGAGAGAGAGAGAGAGAGAGAGCATGTTTGGAAGTGAGCTTTTATTTGGGGGAGCACTGTTCTTAGAAAGTTCCACCCAAAAAAAAGAGCAGAAAGTGTAGAATTACAAGGGGGCAGGTGAGTGTAACTCAACCTCAGCAGTATGCCTACACCTGAAGACCAGCCTTGCTATCTGAGCTGGGACAAGGCCCAAGTCACTACAAAATGTAGTGATCGGTCAGAACCTTGTGCTTCAGGACTGGAAGGTGTGATCATTCAAAGCAGATCCCCACACCTGTGTAACTAATCCCTAACCACCTCACTTGGAAGAGTTTGGTGTCTCTAGAATATTCTGGGCTTTAATGGTGGCAGATGCCAGAGGATAAGGAAGACTGCATCCTGCTCCCAGATCTGCAAGTCCCCATTTGTCTCTGGGGCACTCACCAGCCTTCTTGGGCTTCAGCTGCTTCACCTTGAAAATAAGGATATTATACTATAAGATCAGACTTGTGCTTTCCTCCAAATTAAGCACCCTGTGTCTGTGGCTCTGTCCCTTGGGGAGGCGGGTCCTGCCTAGGCCTTAAGGGGAAGAGCTTGGACTGTCCCATCCAATCCTGTGGAACTTCATTTGTATCATGCCTGTTGAGGCTCTGCCATGTGCTAGGTGCTATTTTAGGTATGTGGGACACATTAGTAACAGTTTCTGCTCTTATGGAGACAAAAAACAAATTAAATAAATAGGTGGTGTGAGAGGTCTGGAAGAACAGGTGGGATGTGGGGGAGCAAGGGTGGGGGATTTTCACCTTTAAAGTGGGTGAAGGAAGGTCACAAGGGGAAGGAGACTTTTGAGAATGCAAAGGGTTGGAAGGACAGAAGCCCGTGGAAATCTCTAAGAAGGACCCCGGGCAGGAGGGATGGCCCAGGCAAAGGCCCTGAGATAGGTATCTTCCAGGAAGGTTGCAGGAACAGCAAGGAGATCATCAGTGTGACTGGAACAGAATGAGCAAGGGAAAGAGAGGTGGGAGATGGAGTCTAAGGTGGAAGTGGGGGCAGATGGTGAGGGCCTGGCAAGAACCTGGAATTGGACTCTGAGATGAGGCACCACCCCAAGGTAAGCATCGAGTGGCATGATTTTGGCCTGTGTTTGAATAAAATCCACTCTGGCTTCTCTGCTGAGAACAGATACTTAAATCTCTCGATGACTCAGTTTCCCAGCTACGAAATGCACAGAGCAGGATTGCTTCAGGGACAGGAGGAGGCAAGACTAGAAAGACAGGCACATAATGGGTGCTCTGTGAACGTCATGGATCCCTGCTCTAATGGGACTCAGACAAGGACAGAAGCGGCTGAGGCCACACTGCATCTTGGCACTCAGGAGAGCAAGGACAGGGATCCTGCCTCCTCATGGCCCAGCAGCTCCACCTGGCTTAGGGACATTGAGCCTGGAAAGACAAAGGCTAATCTCAACCTGCTCTGCGACAGATTCGCAATTTGCAAGAGAGAGGCATGGAGTTCCTGACTGTACCATCAACCTACTACAAGCAACTTCGGGAAAATCTCAAGACAGCCAAGATCCGGGTGAAGGAGAGCATTGATGTGCTGGAGGTGAGGCCCAGCAGGATGCTAGGCCACAGGCAATGTGAGCCCTGAGTTCCATCTGGCCTCCCCCATCCTGCAGCAGACACAGGCACACAGAGAGAAAACCAGAAAGAAACAGAGTATGTGTGTGTCGGTGCCATGTAAAGTTAAAACAGGCAACCTAGGGCTACGTTATAGGAAGTGGCGAACTTTTGAGAAGGTGACTTTAATTGAAAGCTATATAATAAGAGGGACCTGGCCAAGAGGTAAGCTAGGAAGAGCATTCCAGCAGAGGGAAGAGCAGGTGCAAAGGTGATGGGGTGGGAGCAAGCTCCAAATGCCTGAGGAGCAGGAGGAAGGCTCATGTAGATTGAAGACAGCATCTGAGAAGAGGTGTACCAAAGCAGGTAGGCAGGGTCCGGTTCCTCTTGGGGGCTTTTAGGATGCAGTTTTGCACTTCTTTAGCCACAAAGCATTGAAGGTTTTTTGGTTTTTACCTTTTAACAGCTAATTGGCACAGAACTCATATTAAATGGTTATCTCTCGCTATTTGCTAAAATCAAAATCAACATCAATTTTAGAATATTTTCAACACCCTGAAAAGGAAACTTGATCCTCTTAGTCATTACCTCCCAACCTCTCCACTTCCTTCCTCCCATGCCACCCTAACCCTAGGCAACCACTAAACTACCTTTGGTCTTACAGATTTACCAAGTCTGGAATTTCACATAAATATAATGATACAGCATGTGGTCTGTTATGACTAGGGGTTTGTTTGTTTTGGTACCAGGGAATGAACCAATGAGCCACATCCCCAGCCTTTTTTATCTTTTATTTTGAGACAAAGTCACTGTAAGTTGCTTAGGGACCCACTAAGTCCCGAGGCTGGCTTTGAATTTGTGATCCTTATGCCTAAGTCTCCCAAGAAGCTGCACTAGGAGGCCCAGCATGACTGGTTTTCTTTTTCACTTGCATAATGTTTTCAAGGTTTATCTACTTTTAGCCTATGTCAGTACTTCATTCCTTTTTGAGTGTATAGTGCTGAGCATTGATCCCAGGACCTCAAACATACTAAGCTACACCCCCACCTCTACTTCATTCCTTTATTTTGGTTGAATAGTATCCCATTGCATTGATGGACCACATTTTGCTTATCTATTCATCAGTTGGTGGATATTTGGGTTATTTCTAACTTGGGGCTATTATTATTTTTATTTTCACAAATTAGGTAGTTCAGTCCATGATTTTTTATTGGCATATTATAATTATACAAATGCAATTCATGGGGCTGGAATTGTGGCTCAAAAGGTAGAGCACTTGACTAGCATGTATGAGGCCCTACATATAAATAAATGAATAAAATATAAATAAATGAATAAAATAAAAGTCCATCAACATCTAAAAAATAAAATTAAAAAATAATGCAATTCAAGTTTACATATTCACATATGCACATAAGAGAATAATATAATTTTATTTTGTGGCAATTAGGAATGACTCTGATATGAACACTCATGTGCAAGGTATTGTGTGGATGTATGTTCTCATTTCCCTTCAGTATGTGCCTGGGAATGGCGCTGCTGGGTCACAGGCTAACTTTATGTTTAACCTTTTGAGAAAGAGTCAGGCTTTGTTTCAAATAGGTGTATCATTTTGCCACAGTCTGGCCGACAGGAGGCACTTGTAGGTTCAAACAGGAAATACTTTATTGCCCAAACTCTCACTGGCACTCTATGCGCACTCCCCAGGAACTCTCCCTGCCCTCAACAGGCTCCAGGAGAACTCAATGGGAACTCAGGGAACTCTGCTAGACTCAAAAGTAGCGGGTGTCTGAGGCAGCAGGAGCCGCTCTATTGCCGGACAGCAGGGGCCTATATACAACTGAATACACAGCCTGTTTCAATCCAGCATCAATCATCCAGTCACAGCAATTATACACAGCTTAATTTAATTATCATCATCTTAATGGCTCCCTGGCTTCACCTCTCAACCACTCCTTCTGGCAACACCATTTTACATTCACAGCAGCAATAGGCAAGGGTTCCCATTTCCACGGGAGGGTTTTTGGTTTTTGGAAGGGGTAGTGGGGACTGAAGCTAGGGCCTCATTTTTAACAGATGACTGAAACAATCTAATCTGAGGACTGCAGGAAGAATGGAGTTATAAGGAGGCAAGCCCAGCAGCAGGGGCTGCAGCAGAAGGGTGGTAACACAACAGTTTGGGGATATATTTGGAGGGGCCAGGAATTGCTGGAAAAAAAGTTTTTCTTGGTGCTTGGGGCACTCAGGTCCCTTGGACTTTCTAAGGATCCCACCGTGCCAGGCTAGAAGGACAGGCTAGCTTTCCGCTATCGGAGCTCCCTGTCTCTCGCCCAGGAGCTGCAAATCCTGATGGATTATGACGAGAAAGGCTACATCCTTCAGATCTTCACCAGACCTATGCAGGACAGACCTACACTCTTCCTGGAAGTCATCCAGCGCCACAACCACCAGGTAGGCCCTGAGCAGGGACTGCAGGGAGCATCATCTGCTTTCTGGGTCCCCAGCTCACCTGCTGTCTCCCATTCCAGGGTTTTGGAGCTGGCAACTTCAACTCGCTGTTCAAGGCTTTGGAGGATGCGCAGGAGCTCCGAGGCAACCTCACCAATTTGTAGTTCGCGGGGATGTTGGTCAGCACACAGGACCCGCCCACCACAAGTCAAGCCCCTAACCTGAAATTGCTCAACCCTCCCACTGGCATCTCCCTTCAGACCCCGCCCACCAAACGACTTCCTGGCGCAAGGCTCCACCTATCCCATGACCACGCCCTCTCACTCGATCTGTTCCTGCCCTCCTGAGTAAGAAATAAAGCACACTCAGTACTATGCGGTGCAGGAGTTTGTGCATGGGAGGAGCAGTGGCGCCCCTTTGCTGCCAGGGGGAGGCCAGCGCCGAGGCGTTTCGGAGGCATCAGCTTTAGGGGATCCCTGCGCCCTGCCACCCAAGCCAGCGTGGGGTGGGATGCAAGCACTTTGCTAAGCCGGACTGCGCTGGTGGGGGCGGGGAGATTTCTGGAACGTGGGGACAGGGAGCCTACAATCTAGAGGAAAGGACGGGTAGTACCGTTTCCTAGAAGACAATCAAGCAGGTCTGAGGTTGAGAGGCGGTGGAGTTGGGAGGAGGACTAATTCAATCAAGGGAAAGCCCTTCTGAGAAGGTGACTATGGGGAGCCGCCCAGGGAAATCCATGGAAAGCATTTCTCAGGTAAAGACAGCGGCATGAGGGCTGGCGATACAGCTCAGTTGGCAGAGTGCTTTGCCTTGCATGCACAAGGCCCTGAGTTCAATCCCCAGCACCACACACACACACACACACCAAAAAAAAAAAAAAAAGCAGCAAGAGATAAGGTCCCTAGGTGGGACAGAAGATGGCAGCATCATGACTGGTGGCTTTATGACTGCTAAAGATGCACTGTCTTGGATGTCCAAACCTCTGAACACGGGAGAGGGGAGAGTTAGCCAAGGGACTTTCAGAAGGGACTTTCAGGGCGCCATCCTTGTAGGGCAACCAGAGGACACAGGACAGGTAGGAGGGATCTGAGCCACTCACCTCCTACCCTGCACCCTCACATGACAGTCCACAATGTCCCACACAATGCCACTGCATACGCCCTTGTCCCCAGTAAGAAATCTTCATACTCGGCCACCAGCAACCCTTGCAAAAGAATGAGGCAATTGGTCCTAAAACCCTTGAAAGGCAAGTATTTCGACAAAAGCAAAAAAAAAAAAAAAAAAGGTGGGGGGCAGTGTTAGAGGAATAGCTCAGCAGTAGAGGGTTTGCCTAGAATGTGCTGGGCAAGGCCCTGGGTACCATCAAACCCAAGCACAGCAAAAACAGACAAAAAAATCATACAGCAAAGAAGAGATGTTCAGGGGATGCATTGGGTCCCTTTTCCTTCTGACTTTTTTTTTTGTTGTTGTTATTCCAAGCATTGGACTCAGGGGCACTCAACCACTGAAACACATTGCCAGCTGGGCTTCGTTTTTTGGTGTTTTTAAATTTTTTTTTTATTTATATATGACAGCGAAATGCATTACAATTATTACACACATAGAGCACAATTTTTCCTATCTCTGGTTGTATACAAAGTATATTTACATGAATTCATGTCTTCATACATGTACTTTGGATAATAATGATCATCAACTTCCACCATCATTTCTAAACCATGACCCCTCCCTTCCGCCCCCCTTTTACTTTTTTTTTTTTTTTTTTTTTTTTAACACAGGGTCTCAACAAGTTGCTCAGCACCTCACCTTGCTGAGGCCAGCTTGGAATTCGTGATCCTCTTGCCTCAGCCTCCCAAGCTGCTGGAATTATAGGCATTCGCCATACACCCGATCCTTCTGCTTTAAATGCTTGACATCCCTTCCTGAGGATATGTAACCTCAGAATTAGTACAGGTGGATCTCTGTGTAAGGAAAATAATCTGAGTTAATATTATGGGGGAAATTTGAGGTTTTCAGATTAGAGAAAATACCAAGGTTTCTGGGATCATGAAATTAAAAAATGAAAAGAACATGGGAGAGAATCAAGATGGACAGGGGCCAGGCCCATGCAAAAATAGTCTCCTTCTATCCCCACAGCTTATGCAAAGGCAAATTCTAAAACCCACAATTTGGTGGTTTATAGGCCAAATATGGCCCATGGATGTACTTTATTTTGCCTGCATGGTTTCAAACAAGTTTGCAACAACATTGTAGAAAATAGTGCCATTTCACAGCTGGGGATATAGCTCAGTTGGTAGAGTGCTTGCCTTGCATGTACAAGGCCCTGGGTTCAATCCCCAGCATTACACACACAAAAAAGAAAATAAGTTGTGCTATTTCAGCTGGGCTACTCAGGAGGCTAAGGCAGGAGGATCTCAAGTTCAAAGCCAGCCTCAGCAATTTGGCAAAGCCTGAGCAACTCAGTGAGACACTGTCTCTAAAATACAAAAAGGGCTGGGAATGTGGCTCAGTGGTTAGGCACCCCTAGATTCAATCACTCTTACTAAAAACAAAAAAAAAAAGAAAAGAAAGAAAGAAAGCTGTGCTATTCCATATAAAATTCTGCTTCTTTGTGGAACAATCAGAGAACTCTGGGCTTGTCTTCCTATGCAGCAACAGGCAGCCAGTGCTAAGTGTAAAAGCCTCTTCAGACCCATATGAAGGACCTGAACTCTGGGCACAGCAGTCCCACATTAGCTGAGCTCAGGCTATGAAACCACACTGACAGGGTTCACAGCCCCAATCATCCTGTTGCCAGCTTTGATTTTTCTAGAAAACCAAGAAACCAAGTGCTTGTGAGGAAAATCCTCTGATTTTATAATACAAAAAGGCTAATTCAAAATAATCACCAGGCCAAACAAGTCCTTCCATTAGGCTAGCCCAGCATAGCACTGGCATTTTGATAACTGTTTCTTAACCTCAAAACAACTTATCATATTGCTCCGAATTCCACCTCTTTGGTCAAACCAAACTGCTCACACAAATCCCTCTGCAGAGTTTCAAAGAGGGCCTAGGCACACCTGCATCTGGCACCTGCATCTGGCACCTGTGGGACACAGCCTGTCACCCTCCAGGAGCCTCTGGTACCAAAACAAAACAAACAGAAACAATGTGTGAGACCTGTGTCCAAAATCAAAACAAAACAAATAACAATAGCCAGGCCCAGTGGCACAAACCTGTAAGCCAAGCAACTCAGGAGGGTGAGATAGGAGGATTGCAAGTTTGAGGACAGTCTGGGCAACTTAGCCAGATCCTGTCTTAAAATAAAAATTAAAGACTAAGGATATGGCTCAGTGGTTCCCAGAACCAAAACAAAATGAAACATTATATCTCACAGAGCTGGGCAAGGTAGCACATGTCTATAATCCCAGTTATTCAGAAGGCTGAGGCAGAAGGATCTCAAGTACAAGGCCAACCTCAGCAACATAGCAAATATCTGTCTCAGAATTAAAAATAAAATTAAAAAAAAGGCTGGAGATACAGTTCATTGGTGAAGTATCCCTTTTCAATCCCCAGTACTATTTAAAAAAAAATTATGAGAAGAGTTTTTCAAAAGAAAACCAATGAGGAAGAATTGCTCAACGGATTCTTATGTGTAATAAAGTCATTAAGATGGCACCATAGGGCACCCAAAGAATAGATCAATAGGAGAGTGAAAAAAAGACCAAGAATAGACCTAAGCATGAGTGAGAATGTGGTATGTAGCAACACTAGCATTTTAAATTAGAAGGAAAGAGGGGACTATTAATAAATGGTTAGAATATCAAACTAATCATTTGGAGAAAAAAAAGTCAGCAGGTGCTGAGTAGCTCAGTCCCCCTGCAATCTCCCCAGGGTCCTCCTAATGTAGAGGCACACTGCCACATCCCAGGGACTCTAAAGGTTTAGACAAAGTCCCCAAACTTCCCTCAAGCCTGGTCATATTAACATGGCTTTCTCCTTCTCTGTATCTTCCTATTTCCTATTTATTTTAATCTACAAATGAAGTTCTTCTTTTACCAAAATCTTTAGGGTCAAGTGACACTCTTAAAAGATGTCCCATTATCTTACTTTGGCTGTGGGGAACTGGGGTCTTCAGCTCTGTCAAGCCCTGGGGTTCCATGTCCCACCAGGGCATGCTGCAGATGAAACCAGAGTTCAAACAGATTAAATGGCAGTCCTTCAGTGAAAAGCACAGATGATAAATTCCCTTGTAATGAGAGTCCATGGTAGAGATCGACCGCTGCCTACCAGGGGCAGGGTGAGGAATGGCCTCCACAGTGCTCACAGCCTCATCTCTGGAGACGGTGAACACGTGACCTGCCATGGCAAAAGGAACTTGGCAGACATGGTTATGGATCCTGAGTCGGGGAGATAGCCCTTTATCTAGGGGTCTTGACAAGTGAAAGAAGAGACAGCAGAGTGAGAGAAAGAAGCGAAGACAGAATTAAGAGGCTGGGGAGATGCGACGTCTTCAAGACGGAGATGTCCAGGGGCCGGGAAATACAGGTGGCCTCCCGATGCGGGAACAGGCAAGGAAATGGGACCTTCCCTGAACTTCCACAGGGAGCCAGCCCTGCATTCACCTTGAGTTTAGTGAGATCCATCTGCACTTCTCACCTCCAGAACAATAGGCTCAATTTGTGTGCTTTTAAGGCAGGAAGTCCGTGGGCATTTGTTACAACAGAAACAGAAAACCAGCACCCAGCTTCTGCTCTCTCCCAGTCCCTTAGCTAAAAGCAAATGAATGCATAAAAGAATTTCATTCAGGACAGTGATGGGCCTGCGCCTGCGCCTGCGGTTGGTCCCCAGCTTTCCTGATGGGCAGAAGGACCTATGAGGGGAAGGAGAAGTTGACACAATGGGCAGGAGGCCGGACTTGCAGGAAAGATCCTGGAGAGAGGGTGCTGGCTGGCGCTGGACCTCCCCACCTCTTCCTGCCTTTTCTTTCCCGTTTGCAACATGGGCTGCCGGTGCCCGCACTGCCTGCTGCCCACGGGCCGCCCCGGGAGCGGAAGACCCACGAACCGCGCCCGAGCGGGGCTCCGGCCTCCCGGTCTCCCGGCCCCCGGCCCTCCCGGGCCCACGCCCGCCGCGCACCGAGCCCCCACTCACGCCCTCCAGCACTTCGTAATTGGCCTTGATCTGCGCCTCGGCCTCCTCCTTACGACGCATCAGCTCGTGGATGTCGCTGACAGTCGCCGCTCGGGCCCCCGACGAGCCTCCACTCTGCCCCACGTCCCTATCTGACATCGCGGGCTACAGTCAGGGATCCAGGACTCCCAGCTTCCGGGGTACGGACCCCGGAGGAGACAGGGCTACGGCTCCACCCGCGGGCCAAAACACCTCGACCTTCGGAGCAGGCCAGGAGAAGCAAGGGGCGGGGCTGACAGAAGCCACACCCCCATATGAACCCGTGGTCTTTGCCCTAACACTGGGAGGACTAGGATCTGTTGCCGCTACACAGAAGTGCACCCAGACGTTGGACATGAGCTCAAGCCAGGTGACTCATTTTCGTTCGTCATTCACGCAACAAAAGTTTTTGAGCGCCTGCTGTAAGTATGTGCCACAGAACTCTGCCCTGGCGCTCCAATTCAATTCTTCATGCCTTCAGAGCCCTTAAGGATTTTACAAAATACATCCAGGTTTCTTCCCCTCCCCTCAATCCAGTTCAAATCCACTATCTTGACACTGTGATCTGTATGACCGTCTTCGCCTCTCTAAGCCTCAGTTTGCTCATCTTGTAAAACGGTATACTGCGTTGATAGCACTCTATATCACAGGGCTGTCCTAACAACAATTATTGTGACCGCTTCCTATCTGCCACAGGCTGCCCTAGGTCTGGAGTAGTGAAGGTCTGTGCAGTAGGTATTACGTCCTCTATAAATTGTGGTAAAAATACTAGCCATGAGGAGCTGGGGGCATAGATCAAGGGTAGAGACTTGACTAGCTTGTGCCAGCACTGGGGGTTGGGGATGATAATAATTATTTTTCAAATACTTAAAGTATGCCAGATACTTTTTTGAAATCTGTCTTAAATGTATCAATTTAACAACCTCATGAAGCCAGGAACATTATTATCCCCACTTGACAGCTGAGAAGACCATCTCAAAAACCCACTTAGCCAACTAGCAAAAAAGGAAGCCCAAGTTCCAATCCAGCTGAACCAAACAATCAGACTTAACAGCTGTGCCCAACAGTTTGCAAAAGAAATAGAACTAGTCCTCCTCTATTTTATGTAATCATCTCCTAAAAAAAAAACAACAAAAAAAAAAAACTAACATTTCACACAGTGACTAAAAAGAAAAAGAGAGAGCATACTAAGTGCACATCTTTACATGTGTCCCTAATATTCTGCACTGAACAAGACACGTCACCTAGGAAGTATTCAAACAAGTTTAGCCTGAATCTACTCATGGAAAAACACCCAGACAAATGCAAAGCAAGGGGACATTTTTCAAAACAACTGGCCTGAAAGCTTCAGAAAGATCAATGTTGTGAAACACACACACACATACACACACACACACACACACACACACACACACACACGAGAGAGAGAGAGAGAGAGAGAGAGAGAGAGAGAGAGAGGGATGGGATTAACTAGGTGTTTGCCTAGATCAAAGAAAAATACAGAGATGCAAGAACTAAGTACAATGTGTATTTATTGACTGGATTCTGTGTCTCCCCCCTCCAAAGCTATAAACAATATTCTGTTAAATAAATTTGAATATGAATAGTATATTGTTGATGTTGAATTTCTAGATTTCAGTGCTTGCACTGTGGTTATATAAGATAATATCCTGTAGTATTAATGCACAAGAAGGGAGACTTACTTCATGGGTCAGAAAAAAATATAGATGAGTATATATTTGTACCCAAATGAACAACAAAATAAATGCAGCAAAATGTAAATAATTGATAAGTAGAGGAAAATACAAATTGTCTTTTTACTATTTTTGCTAATATATTTAAGTTTAAAATAATTTCAAATAAAAAGTTAAAAAATCTTTAAACGAGTAGAAAAAGAAAACAGTAGAACTGATTACAGTAGGCCTCCTATATTTTGTTTGATCATCACTTTTTTTAAAAAAGTTCTTCAAACCTAAACCACAAAGAAAGGGGCAGGATGATGAAAAAGAGAACAACTAAATAAAATGCCTATTCCTTGTTGCATAGTGGATTTTACTTTTCTTTCTTTCTTTCTTTCTTTTTTTTTTTTTTTTTAGTGAAAAGAAGTAGCTTTTATTATTTGGGCCAATTGGACTTTATGTTAAATTCTAGTATATCAACATTATATATTTTTGATAATATCATGACATGGCAATTACATAAAAGAATCTCCTTATTCAAAGTGATTAGTGATTTCTGCAACAACTTCCAAGTGGCTCAGCAGGAAAAGAAAAACACAGGCAAGTGGGGAAAAGCAAAATGTAAGAATTTGTAAATCTGAGTGAAAGGTATACCAATGTCTGTGGAAACTGTCTTGCAAGCCTCTGAGGTTTGAAATTTTTCTAAGTAAAATGTAGGGAGAGAAGATTCTCACCATGGCCAACTGAACCCAGAGGTATTGTGTGTCACTATAACTTTTGTCATTGTCATTGTGGTTGTGATTATTGTGGGAAACCTAGACCCTGTCCCTTGTACTGCTGTCATAGTTTCAAATCCATTATCCTCTCCATCTCCACTCTCATCCCTGACCCCAGTCTTTCCCTGATTGCAGCAGTCTCTGAACTAGTCTCCATTAACCCGTTCCCCACAGCAACCAGAGGAACCTTTCCAAAGAGGACATTGTCACTCTGCTGCGTAAAGGACTTCAATGGCTTTCTGGTGCACTTTTCTTGTCCTTCAAGTTCTTCTGATGGCTGCTTGCTTTTAGGCCTCCAGCCCCACACCCTCCACTCCCTCCTTCCCCCACTCTGAACTTCCAACAGTTGCTGGCACGTGGACTGTGCACTCCCTCTGAGCCCTGGGTCTCAGTGCCTGCTTGTCTCTCCCCTCGTGCATCCCAGGCCAGACTTCAGCTCCTCCTCCAATATCCAGCTCCAACATTCCTGGCCCTGGGAATCATTCTCTGATCCACCTCAAAGTGGACGATTTTCTGCACTTTCCTACCCGGTGTTGTCAACACGTTTACTTGTGTGTCCCAGGCACTGGGGACTCTCAGAGGATGTGGACATAGGTGTGTTTATCTTCAAATATTTGCCTGAATGTTCTGAGAATTCTAAGGGAAAGGTGGAGAGAAACACATGGCCCTTTTTTGGGCTGCTTTCCCACCTTTCATTCCCCAACAGGGCTTGTGTCTAGGAAGCCCCCAGACCCAGGAGCACCTGGACTGTTGGCCTCCTCCAAACATCCTGGTCTTGCTCACCTTTATTTCAGAAGAAGGAGGCCTCCAAGAGAGGAGGGACTGGGAGGCAGAACCAGGGACCTGGGGTTCCCCTAGGAAGACCTGGCCCGTCATAATCCACATGGCCCGACTCCGGGACTCACCAGATAGTTCATATTTCCTCTCAGCCCTAGCCTAGGTGTCAGGTGAACTGACAAGTCCATTTTCTTCTCCTCTCCTCATTTCCTGTGTCTAAAACCCAAGGGGCTGGAGTTTGTGGTCCAAAAGGGTGGCAGGTTTGTGTGAGTGTCTTGTGAAGAGTTTCTAAGAAATTTCAACTCGTTGCAGAATCAGCATGAGGCCTCATCACAAAGCAGCTGGTGCTCAGAAGGAAGCCAGAGGGGTGTTTAATGCAGGGGCTACTTACCAAGCATAGGCTATGTTAAGGGAGCAAAAAGGATGAAGCTGCCTGGGGTGGCCAGCTTGGGGGTTCATCACCACCAGGTACCAAGGGGGACAAGGGAGGCGCTATGGTTTGAATGTCCCCACCAAACCCAATGCTGAACTTTAATGCCCATCACGAGGTATCCAGAGGTGGGAGTTGAAAGAGCTGACTAAGTACTGAGCCTTCATGCATGAAGAAGCGATTCCTGGATTAATGGGTCATCTCAAGAGCTATTACAAACCCCAGCTTGGTTCTGTCTCACATGTAACCCTCTGACCACGTGATGCTCAGAGTCACCTCAGGACTCTGCAGGGAATCAAACTTTGAACCTCCCAGCCTGCAGAGCCACAAGATGAATAAATCTTTATTCTGCATAAAGTATCCAGTCTCAGGTATTTTGTTATAGCAACGTAAAACAGACTAAGACAGGTAGGCAGCTCTTGGGGAATCTAGAGGGAACTGTAGCCACCCCATAGGAAAGTGGCCTTTAGTAGGGGAACCCCACTGTACTAAAACATCATGTAGCAGAGAGGAAGTAAAAGGGATACCAATCATAGTTGCCAATATTTAAGCATTTGGAAAAATAAGTCAGGGAACCACACAATAAACAATTGTATTTTTATACAACAAAGTCAACTCCCCTGTATGCAGGGTACAGAGTATGCTTGAAATGACTGCATGAGAATGGAGAAAGTGGGTGGTTATGTATGTTAAGTTGTTAACATTTAGTTCCTCAGCAAAGTGTGGGGCAGGGGAGAAAATAACTTTTAAGAATAGATTATTTATTAATGCTAGTTCACAGTAATTATTAAAAGTAACAGGGCTGTGTGTATGCTTAACATAAATGGCCCTCAGGTTCAAGCTCAGCACCAAAATAATGAATGAATAACAAGAAAGAAATTTTGGGGGTGGGGTTGTAGCTCAGTGGTAGAGAGAGCGCTTGCCTCACACCCATGAAGCCCTGGTTCATTCCCCAGCACCACATTAAAAAAAAAGAAAAAGAAAAAGAAAGATATTGTGTCCATCTACAACTGAAAAATATATAAAGAAAGAAAGAAAGAAAGAAGAAAGAAACTGATTATGCTGGGGCATAGTCCAGTGGTAGAATACTTGCCTAGCATGCGGAAGCCTTGGACTTGGTCCCCACCACCTGGAAAGGAAAGAGCTGTTACAAAGAGCATTCAGGTGAGGTGGATCACCCTGGATGGCAAGACTTAGCAACAATTTAAATGTTTTGTTCTAGGAAATGGTTAAAGAAATTATGATACAGTCTTTCAATGGAAAACACACACACACACACACACACACACACACACACATATACACCCACACATACATGCAGAAGCATGTGTACAAATATGTATACATATTGCCATGAAAGTATATACAAAGTATATGTAAAAATTATCTACAGAAAATATATCCATACATGTGGGTCTATGTATGACCAAACCATCCACCATGGTTGTTTATGGATAAAAAATTATCAGTGGGTTTGTTTTCTTTGTCTTTTCCATCTTTTTAGTTTAAACTTAATTATGCATATTTTCTTTTTTCCCTATGTTAGCTGTATTTTTGTTGTAAATAGCAATATAAAACTCACATCGGGCCAGGCTCGGTGGTGCATGCCTGTAATCCCAGCAGCTCAGGAGGCTGAGGCAGGAGGACCATGAGTTCAAAGCCAGCATCAGGAAAAGCGAGGGGCTAAACAACTCAGTGAGACCCTGTCTCTAAATAAAATACAAAATAGGGCTGGGGATGGGGCTAGTGGCTGAATGCCCCAAAGTTCAATCCCCAGTACCCACCCATCCCTGCCCCCCACCAAAAAAAAAAAAATAGAGCTTAGGACGTAGCTCAGTGGCAGAGCACACCTGGGTTCAATCCCTAGCACAGAAAAAAAAAAAAAAAAGGCTCATATAATTGATCACCCAGGGCTGGGGATACTGCTTCAATGATAGAGGATTTCCCTAGTGGTTGGGCCTTGGGTTTGAACTTAACCACTGTAAAATAAGAAATCAAACTGAAAAAAAAATTAAAAAAAAAAAAAAAATATATATATATATATATATATATGTGTGTGTGTGTGTGTGTGTGTGTGTGTGTGTATTATATAAATTATATAGATCATATATAGGTAATTATAGATTATATATAGGTATACAAAATTATAAATAAAAAATTATGTAGAAAATATATGTGTGTGTGTGTAATTTCCCTACCCTGTTGGTCCTGAGCTCCTGAGCAGCCTAGAGGAACAAAGTCTCACTGGGTCTGCTCTGCATTTGACCCAGTACTTCCTGCGGTGCCCACTGGGAGAAACTGAGTGAAGTGGAATCAGGTTCAGACCACAATTGCAAAATGCAAGGGACCAGGAACAAGCAAGAGAGGCTGGAGGGGTCCAGGCCCTGTGACATGGCCTCCCCAACATCCTGCTCTGGTGGGGATGATGCATTAAAGAATTCACAGGAGAAAGATGAAACACTTAACTCCCATGTGCCAGGCCCTGGGTTCCATCCCTGGCACTGGTAGGGAAGGAAGGCAGGCAGGCAAGGCGGGAAGAGCAGGCTGATCTTGAATGAGCGAGAGCAAACCTTACATCGTAGGCTTCTGTAAGTGACCCAGGTTGTCCAGCAGATCCATGGGGTTTTCGCCCTATGTGGCCCCACAGAGGGGTGACTACAATCTGCCACCATCATGGAGTCAGGATCTGACTCACTGGGCAAAGCAACTGTGCCTGACTTCGGCTTGGAGTCAGAGTCAGGCACCTGGGGTATGCGCAGCCAGGACTGCCAGGACTGCAGGGCCAGGCTGCCTGGTGGGGCCATCAGGGTGCCAAGGAGGAGGGCGCCAGGGCTGCGGCCACTGGGACGCTCACACTCCACCCCAGGGAAGCTGCTGCTTGACTTTCAGCCTTTCATTCCCCAAACAAAGCTTCTGCCTTGTGAAGCAGTGAACCAGGCGGGGTCATCGACAGTGTGTCAGGCTGAGTAGAGAGGCCATGGCTGCCAGCACAGTGCCAGAAGTCCCCAAGAACAGCACCAGTTCAGTGACTTGCTAGGAGCACTTGCAGTCCTCGTTACAGCCACAGGCACGCTGGGATTCCCGACAGCCAAAGAGCAGAGCCAAGTGAGCAAAGGGAAAGTTACACCAGGTGAAGTCACAGGAAGCCAGCGAAGCTCCCAGTCCTCAGCCCCATGGGGTCACATGCTCATTCCTGCAGTAGCCTGTGAAGTGGTCCAGGGTTCTGCCAGGTGTGGGTTGTTGGCACTCTCTACAGAGAACAGCCCAAATTCCAGGGAAGGGGAAACCAGTGTGTGTGTGTGTGTTTCTCCCCGCTGTGGTGCCAAGGATCAAACCCAGGGCCTCACACATGTAGGCAAGTGCTCTATCATCCAGCTCCACCTCCACCCGCCATTTGTGCAAACCCTCTGGGCACAACCACTCTGGTCAATTCTGAAATCCAGGTTCCAGGGTGCCAGCCCAGCCCCCAGTGTGTACCCTTTCTGCCCCTCAGGGTGTGGTGCAGGCTGGATCTCAGGTGCCCATCTGTTTAGAGTGACCATTGAGTAAGGTCCCTGGAACCCACCTCTTGGCCCAGGCTGGGCACAGAGAGCAACGGCCACATCCCACTGCTGCTAATCTGTTATCACCTGAGTCCAGCCCGAGTCCAGCCTGAGCCCAGCGGCATCAAAGAGGGACAAGAGTGTTCAAGGCACTGGCACCTACAGGGTCCTTACCCTAGGCTCTGCCCACAGATGTCAGTGGCACCTGCAAGGATCCAAAGTGAGACTCCGAACCACAATATTTCTGGAAGCAAATTCCAGAGTGGAGGAGGAACATAGTCACCAACCGTGTTCAGCTGAACTGGACAGTGGCCATTGGCCCCTGGATTTGCTCAAAATGTAATGACTGGACAGCAAACACTGACCTTGTGCCCAGGATATTAGCCAGGCCAGGCTCCAGGATTAAGGGTTTGAGTTGGCCACAATGTGCAGGGGACAAGGTGTTCCTGCTGGCCTGGAGGGATGGGTGGGCTGCACTGATCCCTTCTCCCCCAGGGGAACCTTCTAGGCCTGTGAGCTCCACTCTAGTTTTCTCAATGGGAAAATAGACTCAGAGAGCTGAGGTGGATGTGGGTGGTGGGAGGCAGGAAGCCTGGAGCGCCATCTAGGAGGTAAAGAATGAGGGGGTAGGACCACCTTGCCTGCCTACAGAATAGCCCAGAAGACAGAGAAAGGCAGGGAGGGGATGGGTGGATGGGTGGATGAGACCCACCTGCAGAGTCCAATGGGCTGCAGGGAGAGATCTGTTCTGACCCCAAGGTCACCAGCTCTGTGACCTTGGGGAAATGCGTTTGCCACTCTGGCCTCAGTTTCCTGGGGACAACAATATCTCCCATTTCGATGCAATTTAAAATGTGGGCCCCAGAGGTAGAAGCCCTGGCTCACACTCCAGTTCTGTGCAGCCACTTGCCAAGGGCACACCTTGGAGAGTCCTCTGTCCTATACTCCAACCCCCAGGGTTGCTGGCCAGGGTTTCATCATCAAAGCAATGAAGAGAGTTTCAGGAGACTGGCATGGACCCAGAGCCTGGTGGGTGCTGGAAACTGGGGCAGGGGCAAGGCCAATGCTCTCTTCCAATACTCAGGCCATAGCAATGTCAAGGACTCAACCCCCATCAGGGCCCCCCAAATCACACACACACACACAAAAAAAACAGCTATTGAGCCTGCATGCTGTCCACTGTGCAGATCAAACTCCAAAGACTGGCACTGTATCTCACAGAAGTCCTGCCATGCTATTATGGTTCTCATTTTATAGATGGAAAAACTGAGGTCAGAGGGTCTGTGGCATTCCCCAGTCACACAGTATAGAGCAGAACCAGAAAGCAAACCCCTGTACACGTGCTCCAACTGAAATGGAAAAACCCTTTTTCTTTCTCCTTAGACGACCTATACTGACAAAGGAGCAAAGGTGAGCAGGAAGGGAATGAGGGACCTGGGTCTAGAAGGGAGTCTGGGCTGGGGAGACGAGCATGTGAGCACAAAGTGGAGAGGAACAAGATTGGGGGTCTGTTAATACCTGGGCTCCCCCAGACTGGCTGGACTCACTTGCACCCTCCTGAAAAACTGTCAGCTCTTCTTCATTTACCTGCTGACCTCTTCGTCTCATCTGGAAGCTCTGGCTAAGTCTCCCTTCAATCCCTGCTGCTGTGGCTGTTCCTCCTGGGAAAGCTGGGCTGCCTCCTGAGGGGCCTTCCCAGTCCCGAACACTCCTGCACACTCCAGGGGCTTAATTTCTAAGTGAGCAGTGTCTCCTGAGGCCAGGCAGAGCTCGGTGGGGTTCGGCCTCTCCTGGGTACTGGGGCTGAGTCAGCCTCCCTCCTTCTCTCCTCCTGCAGCCTGAGAGAGGCCGATTCCTTTACTTCCACTCCGTGACCTTCTGGGTTGGCAACGCCAAGCAGGTATAAACTAGGGCAAGGTGTTGGAGTGGGCAGAGGACAGGCAAGAGGGCCCCCTGGACAGGGCAGGCCCCCAGCTGGTCTGGGATTGAATCCTGGAATGGGGAAATGGGGGTCCAGTAGGGATCCAACACTTTGTACCCTGCTGGAAAATTCTGGGAGGGCACAATGTACCCAAGAGCAGCCTTTTCCCCAGTGCAGTCTCTGCTTCTGAGCAAGAGGGCAGGCAGGGGACAGGGACTCTCATCTGGGACCCAGGCAGGTTCTCCACCCTCACGAACACTGTCACCTCTCTGTCTTTAGGCTGCCTCCTTCTACTGCAGCAAGATGGGCTTCGAGCCACTAGCCTACAGGGGCCTGGAGACGGGCTCCCGGGAGGTGGTCAGCCATGTGGTCAAGCAAGGAAAGGTGCGTCCATACTCCAGGGACCACTTGCTCTCAGGGCTCTCTTGGATCTAACGTGGTAGGCACCTTTGCAACAGGGACCTTCCCAGGCGGGTCTCCTCAGCCTGGTTCAGTGCTGGCCCCACAAGTTCAGCAAGCCAAGGCCATAGGTGTAGGGAGTTTCAGCAGAGTTGTGGCCCATGGGGTTCTGGGAGTTCTCTCCCAGGGGACCCAACAGCTAATCATGGGTCCCAGGGGTGGCACGGGAGAAAGTCCCCAGCCCTCAGGACCGGGGGAGAGGCAAGACAGAGAAGGAGCTAGAAGCTGTGATTCAGGAGTCCTGCATGACTGCCCCCTGCTCACCAAGAGGTGAGGGGGGTTGAGTAGGAGGGAGGGGAGGTGCACCTGCCCACGCTCCCCTGAGCCACCAATCACACACCCTTCTCCACCATGGTAGAGTGTGTTTGTCTTCTCCTCTGCACTCAACCCCTGGAATAAAGGTGAGGGGCTCTGGGGTGGCAACAGGGCTATTGGAGGGGGTCAGGGGTCAGAGGGCAAGGCCTGGGAAGGGCACAAGGGGGGCTGAGCCCAGAAGGCTGAGAGCCTGTCCAGGGGCCTTGAACTCCAGTGCCAGTGCTCCCTGCCGACCACAGAGATGGGCGACTACCTGGTGAAACATGGGGATGGCGTGAAGGACGTGGCTTTCGAGGTGGAAGACTGTGACTACATTGTGCAGGTGAGAATGCACCTGGGTGGCCTGGGAAGAGGCCTTAGGCACATCCGGCTCTCCATGGGCCACAGGGACCCTGTCAGTCAGGGCTGGATGTTGGCATGACATCCCTAAGTCCTAGTGACAGAAGCCTGGCCCTTTCATGCTTTCATGTTCCCACACATGTAAAATGGGGATAATCATAGCCTGTACCTCACTGAGTTTTAAAAGAGGAAATGGAGCCAGACATGGTGGCACATGCCTGTAATCTAGCAGCTCAGGAGGCTGAGGCAAGAGGATCAAAAGTTCAAGGGCAGAGTCAGCAACTTAGTGATGCTCTAAGCAACTTAGGGAGAACCTGCCTCAAAGTAACACTAGAAAGGGCTGGGGATATGGCTCAATGATTAAGTGCCCCTGGGTTTCAAACCCTGGTACCAAAGAGAGAGAGAGAGGGAGAGAGAGAGAGAGAGAGAGAGAGAGAGAGAGAGAGAGAGAGAGAGAGAGATATGGGGGGGGAGAGTAGAAATTACAATTTCTGGACTATGACTCTGAACCAAATGTTGTCCTAAAGAATGGTGAGGCCCTGGGTTCAATCCCCAGCCCTGAAGGAAAAAAAAAAAAGGTGGATTGGAGGTTCAGAGTAGATTCCAGAGTTAGCATGACTGGGTCTGGATCTTCCCAACTGTGTGAGTTCGTGTTCCTCGCTGTAGAAGGCAGACAGTGCTGCTGTGAGGACTGCCAAGGTGCATTCCCAGAACAAGCCTGGCCTGGGTGTCACATTGGCCTGCAGTAAGCAAGAGCTTGCTAAATTAAGGCACAGACCTGGCATGCAGGGCTCCTGGCACAGGGCCCAACACACAGAGGTCACTTCAGAAATGTCCACCCCCATTCTTCTTTTCCTCCACTCTTTGTACAGGGAGGGATGCTGAGGACTGGAGGGGGAGGAGGGCCACAGAGTGAGTTAGGAGAAGCAGACACACACACACACCCTTGTCTCCCAAGCCCCAACTCTGAGCCTGGGCCTCAGTTTCCCTTCTTGCTCAAGGGGGATTAGGCACACTTTGGAGGGGGGACAGGTGACACTGCCATGTCAGAACCACATAGACCAACCCAGCCAGAGCAGCAGGCCAGGACTCGGGGGCCCCAGCATTCACTGCCTCCCCCTGCTCCATCTCCCTGCAGAAAGCCCGAGAACGGGGAGCCAAGATAGTGCGGGAGCCCTGGGTGGAGGAAGACAAGTTTGGGAAGGTGAAGTTTCCTGTGCTGCAGACGGTGAGTTCCCTTTGATGTCCCTGTCCCTCCTGCTGCCAGAACCCACTGAGATGCCAGATGCTCCTAATTCACCCCATTACACCATCCCACCCATGGGCCTCAGAACATGGGCTTCCTCTGGGATCTGACCTCTCAAAATTCCTGGCCAGAGTGCAGAGGTGGCAGGGGCCACCAGCCAACCTTCCCAGGTTCCCCTGGCCCACCCAGTGGGAGGTGACAGCTTGCGGGGCATCAGCTTTGTGCAGGGGCTTGTTCAAAAAGAGAGAAGGGTGGGCCTGGAAACCATACCCCACACTAGCTGTGAGGCCTACTTCCCTCTCTGCAACTCAGTTTAAATAAGGTGGAACTGGCCTCCTGTGTGACCTGGGGCACACTAATGCACCATTCTGTGCCTCGGATCCTTCAGCTGGAACCCTAATCAGGGCCATTGTGAGTGCCGAGTGTGACCATTGGCGTAGAACACTTAGAAGAGCAGAGCCTGGCACACTGTAGGCACTTAGCAGAGATGACTGATTCTGCAGCCCTATGCTGCTGTAAGGCAGAGACGACCCGAGGTCCCACCTCCTCAAGATCACATCAGGCATTAATCCCATTGATCACCCTTCAGTATGATTAGAGCCGATGCCTCCACGGTTATCCTCATCAACACAGTTTCACTGAGCACCTGCTATGCGCCAGGCACTGCCTAGGAGCCAGAGACACCATAATGGGCAAAACAGCATCCCTGTCCTCACAGGGCTTCTGTCCCCTGAGGCAGGTAGACTGTGATGGTGAAACTTCTAAGAGAATGACAGATGGCAACACATGTCAGTCAGGGGAAGTGACTTTCCCAGGATCACATGTCGTCTTGGGAACTCAGGGCTGGGTTGGGGCAGAAAAGACCCAGCCATGGTGGGTGGGGTCCTAGGGCTGAGCCAGTCTGTTTCTCACCCCTAGTTTGGGGACACCACACACACTCTGGTGGAGAAGACCAACTACACCGGCCGGTTCTTACCTGGATTCGAGGCGCCCCTGGGACTCCCTGCTTCCCAAGCTGTGAGTGCCCATGCTGTAGGAGTCAGGTGGAGAGCCCTGAGGTGGGTGGAGAGCCTGTCTCCCTTCTCCATGTGGACTGGGCTTCTGTGATGGGACAGAGCTCCTGGTGGCTGCTGAAGCCCTCTGAGAGCACAGAGCACATGGCCCAAACACCTGAGGGCCCCAGGTCCCATCCCAGCCTCCTCCCTCCTCAACCAGTGGACCTTGGGCAGGGCGCTGCAGTTTTCGATGGCCCTGGGTCTTCATCTATAAAGTAGGGGTTGCACTAATGAGTTAAGCGCTTTGGCCCCCTGTAAGAGCTGGTAGGTGGGTGCTGTGGCTATTATGTGGGGGGCAGAAGGAGTGGTGAGATTTGGGGGGCAGCCTTCTCCTTGCCCCTCAGTGCTGTCCTTTTCCTAGGCCCAAATGTGGTCTCGTTGTAGGAAATCAGCCTGATCAGGAGATGTTGTCTGCCTCAGAATGGTGAGCCCTGTCCCTCCCCCACAAGGCCCCTCGTCCTATTCCTTGTACCAGGTGGAAAGGAGCACAGGTGGGTGGGAGGTGAACCTGGGGCTAGCCCTTCATTTATTCCCTATACATTGTCCCCTGAAGAACAAGGGGTTCAGGGCCTACAGCAATCCACATCCCCGCCATGAGGAACTGCAGGGGTGTCCCTTCCAGTCAGCATGGGGGGCAGATGCCTCTACCTGACCTGGTCTGCTTCCTGCTGCCTCCCACGGTGGGAAGTGGGGACAGACTAGAGCAGAGAGCAGAGGCCTGAGCTCCCTTTAGAACAAACCCATTCATGGGAACTGACTGGCTCTGATCATGACATTAACATACTCCTGAGGCAGAGCCCTGGGTGACCTAATCACCTCTCAAGGTTCTCTAATACCATCGCACTAGCTGTTAAAGGCCAGCAGGAGGCACAGGAGTGCCCTGCACCACCCAGTGCCCCTGCCTGAGTATGGCCTCCTAAGTGGCTTCTGATATGAGACACTTTATTTCCACCTTGAGGAAAATTGTCACAACAAGGGTAAAGACCTACAGCATGTATGATGTGATTGTCATCTCCCTTCTGGAGCCCCCTTGGGGACATGTTCTGGAGGGTGGAAGTGGGAGCAGGGGAAGAGCAGATGTGTTCTGCCTGCCACCTGTCAGGTACCTGAGGAACCTACAGTTCCACCGCTTCTGGTCTGTGGATGACACACAAGTGCACACAGAGTACAGCTCTCTGCGCTCCATTGTGGTGACCAACTATGAGGAGACCATCAAGATGCCCATTAATGAGCCCGCAATGGGCAGGAAGAAGTCCTCGATCCAGGTGCGGCCCTACCTGGCTGGGGAAGGAGAGGGGAGGGAAGAGGCTTGAGGCCTCCGGAGGACAGGGCAGGGGTGTGGGGAACGGAAGCAATGACAGTGGCCTCCTGTTTGCCTTTCCCAGGAATATGTGGACTATAATGGGGGAGCTGGAGTCCAGCATGTTGGTCTCAAGACCCAGGACATCATCACAGCGGTTAGAACACCATCCCTGGTCTTAAGCCCCCTCCCTTCAGCTCCAGTGATGGTTTCTGCAGAATGGGAAGGGAGGGGGCAGTGGCAGTCTGGAGTCCCCTTCTCCAGCCTAGAGGGCTGAGAGGGTTCCCTGCCTGGTTCCTGCAACTCCTGCTGCCACCCCCGTCCAGCATGGGCAGCTGACCTAGGTTTGCGCGTGTGAATTTGTGGTGAAGCAAATAAAACACAGACACAATTTACATTTACACAAGCTTCAGGATGGCTTCCCCAGGCTCTGGGCCTCAGGCTCCAGAAGGGAGAGCAAGAGAAAGTCAGGAGAGGCTGATGAGAGAGAGAGCACATTGGGAAGTGAGCTTTTATTTGGGGGAGCACAGTTCTTAGAAAGTTCCACCCCAAAAAGATCAGAAAGTGTAGAATTACAAGGGGGCAGGTGAGTATAACTCAACCTCAGCAGTATGCCTACACCTGAAGACCAGCCTTGCTATCTGAGCTGGGACAGGCCCAAGACACTATGAAATGTAGTGATTGGTCAGAGCCACGAGCTTTAGGACTGGAACGCGTGGTCATTCAAAGTGGCTCCCCACACCTGTGTAAGTAATCCCTACCCACCTCACTCAGAAGAGTTTGGTGTCTCTAGAACATTCTGGGCTTTAGTGGTGACAGATGCCAGAGGATAAGGAAGACTGCATCCTGCTCCCAGATCTGCAAGTCCCTTGCCATTTCTCTCTAGGGCACTCAGCAGCCTTCCTGGGCTTCAGCTGCCTCACCTCGAAAATGAGGATATTATTCTATAAGATCAGACTTGTCCTTTCCTCCAAATTAAGCACCCTGTGTCTGTGGCTCTAGTCCTTGGGGAGGCAGGTCCTGCCTAGGCCTTAAGGGGAAGAGCTTGGACTGTCCCATCCAATCCTGTGGAACTTCATTTGTATCATGCCTGTTGAGGCCCTGCCATGTGCTAGTTGCTATTTTAGGTATGTGGGACACATTAGTAACAGTTTCTGCTCTTATGGAGACAAAAAACAAATTAAATAAATAGGTGGTGTGAGAGGTCTGGAAGAACAGGTGGGATATGGGGGAGCAAGGGTGGGGGATTTTCACCTTTAAAGTAGGTGGTCAAGGAAAGTCACAAGGGGAAGGAGACTTTTGAGAATGCAAAGGGTTGGAAGGACAGAAGCCCGTGGAAATCTCCAAGAAGGACCCCAGGCAGGAGGGATGGCCCAGGCAAAGGCCCTGAGATGGGTATCTTCCAGGAAGGTTGCAGGAACAGCAAGGAGATCATCAGTGTGACTGAAACAGAATGAACAAGGGAAAGAGAGGTGGGAGATGGAGTCTAAGGTGGAAGTGGGGGCAGATGGTGAGGGCCTGGCAAGAACCTGGAATTGGACTCTGAGATGAGGCACCACCCCGAGGTAAGCACCGAGTGGCATGATTTTGGCCTGTGTTTGAATAAAATCCACTCTGGCTTCTTGCTGAGAACAGATACTTAATCTCTTGATGCCTCAGTTTCCCAGCTATGAAATGCACAGAGCAGGATTGCTTCAGGGACAGGAGGAGGCAAAACTAGAAAGACAGGCACATAATGGGTGCTCTGTGAACGTCATGGATCCCTGCTCTAATGAGACTCAGACAAGGACAGAAGCGGCTGAGGCCACACTGCATCTTGGCACTCAGGAGAGCAAAGACAGGGATCCTGCCTCCTCAAGGCCCAGCAGGTCCACCTGGCTTAGGGACATTGTGCCTGGAAACAAAGAGGCTGACCTCAACCTGCTCTTGGACAGATTCGCAACTTGCAAGAGAGAGGCATGGAGTTCTTGAGTGTTCCGTCAACCTACTACAAGCAACTTCGGGAGAATCTCAAGACAGCCAAGATCCGGGTGAAGGAGAGCATTGACGTGCTGGAGGTGAGGCCCAGTGGGATGCTAGGCCACAGGCAACCTTAGCCCTGAGTTCCTTCTGGCCTCCCCCACCCTGCAGCAGACACAGGCACACAGAGGGAAAACCAGAAAGAAACAGAGTGTGTGTGTGTCGGTGCCATATAAAGTTAAAACAAGCAACCTAGGGCTACGTTATAGGAAGTGGCGAACTTTCTGAGAAGGTGACTTTAATTGAAAGCTATATAATAAGAGGGACCTGGCCAAGAAGAGTGCTAGGAAGAGCATTCCCAGCAGAGGGAAGAGCAGGTGCAAAGGTGATGGGGTGGGAGCAAGCTTCAAGTGCCCGAGGAGCAGGAGGAAGGCTCATGTGGATTGAAGACAGCATCTGAGAAGAGGTGTACCGAGGCAGGTAGGTGGGGGCCGGTTCCACTTGGAGGCTCTTATGATGGGGTTTTGTACTTCTTTAGCCACAAAGCATTGAAGGTTTTTTGGTTTTACCTTTTAACAGCTAATTGGCACAGAACTCATATTAAATGGTTATCTCTAGCTATTTGCTAAAATCAAAATCAATATCAATTTTAGAATATCTTCAACACCCTGGAAAGAAACCTTGATCCTCTTAGTCATTACCTCCCAACCCCTCCACTTCCTTCCTCCCATGCCACCCTAACCCTAGGCAACCACTAAACTACCTTTGGTCTTACAGAATGCCTAGTCTGGAATTTCACATAAATAAAATGATACAGCATGTGGTCTGTTATGACTAGGGTTTGTTTGTTTTGATTCCAGGGAATGAACCACTGAGCCACATCCCCAGCCTTTTTTATCTTTTATTTTGAGACAAAGTCACTATAAGTCACTGAGGCTAGCTTTATGAATTTGTGATCCTCCTGCTTCAGTCTCCCAAGAAGCTGCACTAGGGTGTCCAGCATGACTGGTTTTCTTTTCCACTTGCATAATGTTTTCAAGGTTCATCTACTTTTAGCCTATGTCAGTATTTCATTCCTTTTTGAGTGTATAGTGCTGAGCATCGATTCCAGGACCTCAAGCATACTAAGCTACACCCCAGCTCTACTTCATTCCTTTTTTTGGTTGAATAGTATCCCATTGCATTGATGGACCACATTTTGCTTATCCATTCATCAATTGGTGGATATTTGAGTTATTTCTAACTTGGGGCTATTATTATTTTTATTTTCACAAATTAGGTAGTTCAGTCCATGATTTTTTATTGGCACATTATAATTATACAAATGCAATTCATGGGGCTGGAATTGTGGCTCAGTAGTTAGAGCACATGCCTAGCATGTATGAGGCCCTGGGTTTGATTCTCAGCACTATATATAAATAAATGAATAAAATAAAGGTCCATCAACATCTAAAAAATAAAATTAAAAATAATGCAATTCAAGTTTACATATTTACATATGCACGTAAGAGAATAATATAATTTTATTTTATGGCAATTAGGAATGACTCTGCTATGAACACTCATGTGCAAGGTATTGTGTGGATGTATGTTCTCATTTCCCTTCAGTATGTGCCTGGGAGTGGCGCTGCTGGGTCACAGGCTCTTTATGTTTAACCTTTTGAGAAAGAGTCTGGCTCTGTTCCAAAGTAGGTGTACTATTTTACATTCCCAGCAGCATTAGGCAAGGACTCCCATTTCCACGGGAGGGTTTTTGGTTTTTGGAAAGGGTAGTGGGGACTGAACCCAGGGCCTCATTTTAAACAGATAAGTGAAACAATATAATCTGAGGACTGCAGGGAGAATGGAATGTAAGGAGGCAAGCCCAGCAGCAGGTCTGGCTGGATGATTACTTAGCAAGGGCTGCAGCAGAAGGGTGGTAACACAACAGTTTGGGGATATATTGGGGGGGGGGGGCAGGAATTGATGAAAAAAAATTTTTTTCTCGGTGCTGGGGGCACAGGGGTACCCTGGACTTTCTAAGGATCCCACCGTGCCAGGATAGAAGGGCAGGCTAGCTTTTCTGCTAATGGAGCTCCCTGTCTCTCGCCCAGGAGCTGCAAATCCTGATGGATTATGATGAGAAGGGCTACCTCCTGCAGATCTTCACCAAACCTATGCAGGACCGGCCTACACTCTTCCTGGAAGTCATCCAGCGTCACAACCACCAGGTAGGCCCTGAGCCAGGCCTGTAGGGAGCATCATCTGCTTTCTGGGTCCCCAGCTCACCCACCTGCTGTCTCCCATTCCAGGGTTTTGGAGCAGGCAACTTCAACTCGCTGTTCAAGGCTTTGGAGGATGCGCAGGCGATCCGAGGCAACCTCACCGATTTGTAGATCAAGGGGTGATGGTCAGCACGTAGGACCCGCCCACCACACGCCAAGCCCCGAACCTGGAATTGCTCAACCCTCCCACTGGCATCTCCCTTTAGAACCCGCTCACCACCCGACTTCCTGGCCCAAGCCTTGGCCTATCCCATGACCACGCCCTCTTGCTTGATCTGTTCCTGCCCTCCTGAGTAAGGAGTAAAGCACACCCAGTACTATGTGGTGCAGGAGTTTGAGCCTGGAGGAGCAGTGGCGCCCCTTTGCCGCCAGGGGGAGGCCAGCGCTGTGGCATTTCGGAGTCATCTGCCTTAGGGGATCCAGGTCCCTGCGACCCAAGCCAGCGTGGGGTGGGGTGCAAGCGCTTTGCTAAGTGGGACTGCGCTGGTCGGGGGGATTTCTGGAACGTGGGGACGGGGAGCCTACAATCTAGAGGAAAGGACAGGTAATACCTTTTCCTAGAAGACAGTCAAGCAGGTCTGAGGTTGAGAGGCGGTGGAGGTGGGAGGAGGACTAATTCAATCAAGGGAAAGCCCCTCTGAGAAGGTGACTTTGGGGAGCACCAAGGGAAATCCGGGGAAAGCGTTTCTTGGGTAAAGATAGCGGCAAGAGGGCTGGGGATACAGCTCAGTAGGTAGAGTGCTTGCTTTGCATGCACAAGGCCCTGAGTTCAATCCCCCAGCACCACACAAAAAAAAAAAAAAACAGCAAGAGATAGGTCCCTAGGTATGACAGAAGGTGGCTTTATGACTGCCAAAGATGCGTGTCTTGGATTTGGTTACTTGGCACCCAAACCTCTGAATATGTGAGAGGGGAGAATTAGCCAAGGGACTTTAGGGGTGCCATCCTTGCAGGGCAACCAGAGGACACAAGATAGGTAGGAGGGATCTGAGCCACTCAGCTTCTGCCCTGCATCCTCACCTGACACTCCACAATGTCCCATCCAATGCCATTGCACCCGCCCTTGTCCCAGTAAGAAATCCCCTTAGAAAGGGGCTCTTCATACTCAGACACCAGAAACTCTTGCAAAAGAATGAGGCAACTGGTCCTAAAAACCCTTGAAAGGCAAATATTTTGTCAAAAAAAAAAAAAGGTGGGGGGCAGTGTTAGGGGAATAGCTCAGCAGTAGAGGGTTTGCCTAGAATGGGCCCTTGCAAGGCCCTGGGTGCCATCAAACCCCAGCAGAGCAAAAACAGACAAAAAAAAAAAAAAAAAAAAAAAAAATCATACAGCAAAGGAGAGGTGTTCAGGGGACACATTCAGTCCCTTTTCCTTCTGCCTTTTTTTTGTTGTTGTTGTTCCAAGCATTGGACTCAGGGCATTCAACCACTGAAACACATCCCCAGCTGGGCTTTGTTTTTTAGTGTTTATTTTTAATTTTTTTAATTTATATGACAGCAAAATGCATTACAATTCTTGTTACACATATAGAGCACAATTTTTCCTATCTCTGGTTGTATACAAAGTATATTTACATGAATTCATGTCTTCATACATGTACTTTGGATAATAATGATCATCACCTTCCACCATCATTTCTAACCCATGCCCCCTCCCTTCCGCCCCCCCTTTTACTTTTTTTTTTTTTTAACGAGTTGCTTAGCATCTCACCTTGCTGAGGCTAGCTTGGAATTTGTGATCCTCTTACCTAGGCCTCCCAAGCTGCTGGAATTACAGGCATTCGCCATTCGCCCAATCCTTCTGCTTTAAATGCTTGACATCCCTCCCTGAGGATATGTAACCTCAGAATTAGTACAGGTGGATCTCTGTGTGAGAAAAATAATCTGAGTTAATATTATGGGGGAAATCTGAGGTATTCTTTTTTCAGATTAAGAAAATACCAAGGTTTCTGGGATCATAAAATTCAAAAATGAAAAGAACATGAGAGAGAATCAAGATGAACAGGGCCAGTCCCATGCAAAAAATAGTCTCCTTCTATCCCCACAGCTTGTGCAAAGGCAAATTCTATAACCCACAATTTGGTGGTTTATAGGCCAAATATGGCCCATGGATGTACTTAATTTTGCCTTTATGGTTTCAAACAAGATTGCAACAACATTGTAGAAAATTGTGCCATTTCATGGTTGGAGATATAGCTCAGTTGGTAGAGTGCTTGCCTTGTATGTATAGGCCCTGGGTTCAATCCCCAGCACTACACACACAAAAAAAGAAAATAAGTTGTGCTATTTCAGCTGGGCTGCTCAGGAGGCTAAGGCAGGAGGATCTCAAGTTCAAAGCCAGCCTCAGCAATTTGGCAAAGCCTGAGCAACTCAGTGAGACACTGTCTCTAAAATACAAAAAGGGCTGGGGATGTGGCTCAGTGGTTAAGCACCCCTAGGTTCAATCACTTGTACCAAAAACAAAAACAAAAAGAAAGCTGTACTATTTTATATACAAATTCTGGTTGTTTGTGGAACAATCAGAGAACTCTGGGCTTGTCTTCCTATGCAGCAACAGGCAGCCAGTGCTAAGTGTAAAAGCCTCTTCAGACCCATATGAAGGATCTGAACTCTGGGCACAGCAGTCCCACATTAGCTGAGCTCAGGCTACAAAACCACACTGACAGGGTTCACAGCCCCAATCATCCTGTTGCCAGCTTTGATTTTTCTAGAAAAACAGGAAACCAAGTGCTTGTGGGGAAAATCCTCTGATTTTATAATACAAAAGGCTAATTTAAAATAATCGCCAGGCCAAACAAGTCCTGCCATTAGGCTAGCCCAGCATAGCACTGGCATTTTGATAACTGTTTCTTAACCTCAAAACAACTTATCATATTGCTCCGAATTCCACCTCTTTGGTCAAACCAAACTGCTCACACAAATCCCTCTGCAGAGTTTCAAAGAGGGCCTAGGCACACCTGCACTGTCACCTGCATCTGGCACCTGTGGGACACAGCCTGTCACCCTCCAGGAGCCTCTGGTACCAAAACAAAACAAACAGAAACAATGTGTGAGACCTGTCTCCAAAATCAAAACAAAACAAATAACAATAGCCAGGCCCAGTGGCACAAACCTGTAAGCCAAGCAACTCAGGAGGGTGAGATAGGAGGATTGCAAGTTTGAGGACAGTCTGGGCAACTTAGCCAGATCCTGTCTTAAAATAAAAATTAAAGACTAAGGATATGGCTCAGTGGTTCCTAGAACCAAAACAAAATGAAACATTATATCTCACAGAGCTGGGCAAGGTGGCACATGTCTATAATCCCAGTTACTCAGAAGGCTGAGGCAAAAGGATCTCAAGTTTAAGGCCAACCTCAGCAACATAGCAAATACCTGTCTCAGAATAAAAAAAAAAAAAATAAAAAAAAAAAACTTGTGAGAACAGTTTTTCAAAAGAAGACCAATGAGGAAGAATTGTTCAACAGATTCTTATGTGTAATAAAGTCATTAAGATGGCACCATAGGGCACCCAAAGAATAGATCAATAGGCCAGTGAAAAAAGACCAAGAATAGACCTAAGCGTGAGTGAGAATGTGGTATATGGCAAAGAGGGCCTAGGCACACCTGCACTGTCACCTGCATTTTAAATTAGAGGGAAAGAGGGGACTATTAATAAATGGTTAGAATATCAAATTAATCATTTGGAGAAAAAGAAGTCAGCACATTCCCAGTAGCTAAGTCCCCCTGCAATCTCCCCAGGGTCATCCTAATGTAGAGGCACACTGCCACATCCCAGGGACTCTAAAGGTTTAGACAAAGTCCCCAAACTTCCCTCAAGCCTGGTCATATTAACATGGCTTTCCCCTTCTCTGTGTCTTCCTATTTCCTATTCATTTTAATCTACAAATGAAGTTCTTCTTTTACCAAAATCTTTAGGGTCAAGTGACACTCTTAAAAGATGTCCCATTATCTTACTGTGGCTGTGGGAATTCAGCTCTGTGAACCCCCAGGGTTCCTTGTCCCACCAGGGCTTCCCAAAAGAATGAATTTATACCAAAACATGCTGCAGATGAAACCAGGGTTCAAACAGATTAAATGGCAGTCCTTCAGCGAAAAGCATAGATGATAAATTCCCTTGTAATGAGAGTCCATGGTCGAGACCGACCGCTGCCTATCAGGGGCAGGGTGAGGAATGGCCTCCACAGTGCTCAAGGCCTCATCTCTGGAGACGGTGAACACGTGACCTGCCATGGCAAAAGGAACTTGGCAGACATGGTTAAGGACCCTGAGTCGGGAAGATAGCCCTTTTATCACAGTGGTCTTGACAAGTGAAAGAGGATTGGGGAGGGCAAGAGAAAGAGGCGAAGACAGAATCAGAGACAGGGGAGATGCGATAGCCTTCAAGACAGAGATGTCCAGGGGACGGGAAATACAGGTGGCCTCCCGATGCG
Source organism: Callospermophilus lateralis (assembly GCF_048772815.1). Taxonomy (NCBI): domain Eukaryota; kingdom Metazoa; phylum Chordata; class Mammalia; order Rodentia; family Sciuridae; genus Callospermophilus; species Callospermophilus lateralis. The sequence goes on along the minus strand of NC_135305.1, from coordinate 157,772,360 downwards.
GGCACAGGCAAGGAAATGGGACCTTCCCTGAACTTCCACAAGGAGCCAGCCCTGCATTCACCTTAAGTTTAGTCCAATGAGACCCATCTGCACTTCTCACCTCCAGAACAGTAGGCTCAATTTGTGTGCTTTTAAGGCAGTAAGTCCGTGGGCATTTGTTACAACAGAAACAGAAAACCAGCACCCAGCCTCTGCTCTCTCCCAGTCCATTAGCTAAAAGCAAATGAATGCATAAAAGATTTCATTCAGGACAGTGATGCGCCTGCGGTTGGTCCCCAGTTTTCCTGATGGGCAGAAGGGCCTATGAGGGGAAGGAGAAGTTGACACAATGGGCAGGAGGCTGGACTTGCAGGAAAGATCCTGGAGAGAGGGTGCTGGCTGGCGCTGGACCTCCCCACCTCTTCCTGCCTTTTCTTTCCTGTTTGCAACATGGGCTGCCGGTGCCCGCACTGCCTGCTGCCTACGGGCCGCCCCGGGAGCGGAAGACCCACGATCCGCGCCCGAGCGGGGCTCCGGCCTCCCGGTCTCCCGGCCCCCGGCCCTCCCGGGCCCACGCCCGCCGCGCTCCGAGCCCCCACTCACGCCCTCCAGCACTTCGTAATTGGCCTTGATCTGCGCCTCGGTCTCCTCCTTGTGACGCATTAGCTCGTGGATGTCGCTGACAGTCGCCGCTCGGGCCCCCGACGAGCCTCCACTCTGCCCCGCGTCCCTTTCCGACATCGCGCGCCACTGTCAGGAATCCTGGACGCCCAGCTTCCGAGTTACGGACCCCGGAGGAGACAGGGGCTACGGCTCCGTCAGTGGGTCAAGTCTCTTCGGCCATCAGAGAACGCCGGAAGAGGCGAGGGGCGGGGCTATCAAAAGCCACACCCCTTTAAGAAGCCGTGGTCTTAGCACTCACACGTGGAGGCCTGGCTTCTGGTGCAGCTTAGAAGAAATGCGCGCAGGAATTGGAGTTGAGCTCACACCAGGTGACTCATTTTCGTTTGTCATTCACGCAACAAACATTTTTGAGCGCCTGCTGTATGTATGTGCCACAGAACTCTGCCCTAGCGCTCCAATTCAATTCTTCATGTCTTCAGAGCCCTTAAAGATTTACAAAATACATCCAGGTTTTTCCCCACCCCTCAATCCAGTTCAAATCCACTCTCTTGACACTTACAGTGATCTGTGTGACCTTAGGTAAACTACCTCGCCTCTCTAAGCCCCAGTTTCCTCACTGTAAAACGGTATAGTGCGTCGATAGCACTTTATACCACAGGGCTGTCCTGCCAACAATTATTGTGAACGCTTCCTATCTGCACACGCTGCCCTAGGTCTGGAGTGGTGAAGGTCTGTGCAGTAGGTATTTCGTCCTCTATAAATTGTAAAAATACTAGCCATGAGGAGCTGGGGGCATAGTTCAAGGGTAGAGACTTGACTAGCTTGCGCCAGCACGGGGTGGGGGGGGGATAATAATTATTTATCAAATACTTACGTTATGCCAAGATATTGTTCTGAAATCAGTGTCCAAAATGTATCAATTCACCAACCCCATGAAGCCAGGAGCATTATTATCCCCACTTGACAGCTCAAGAGACCATCCCAATAACCCACTTGTCCAATTAGCAAAACCGGAAGCCCGCGTTCCAATCCAGCTGAACCAAACAGACTTAACAGGTGCAACCAACAGTTTGCAAAAGAAATAGAACTCTACACTAGTCCTCCTATATGTTCTTCAGTCCTTTCTTTTAAATAAACTAACATTTTAAACAGTGACATAAAAAAAAAGAGTAACCAAATGTACATCTTCACATGTGACCCTAATATTCTGCACTGAGCAAGACACATCACCTATGAAGTATTCGAACATGTTTGGCCTGAATCTAGTCATGGAAATACACACGGACAAATGCAAAGCAAGGGTATATTTTTTTTTTCAAAATAAAGATCAATGTTGTGAAATACACACACACACACAGAGAGAGAGAGAGAGAGAGAGAGAGAGAGAGAGAGAGAGGATTAGCTGGATGATTGCCTAAAGAAAAATACAGAGATGCAAGAATGTACAATGTGTATTTATTGATGGATCCTGTGTCCCTCCCCTGAAAAAAAAAAAAGCTATAAACAATATCTTGGGACTGCTGGAGAAATATTGTTGATGTTAAAGTCCTAGATTTCAGTGCTTGCACTGTGGTTATATAATATCCTTAGGAAGTACACAAGAGAGGAGACTTATTTTCATGCATCAGAAAAAAATATTATATATATTAATATATATTTGTACACAATTGAACAACAAAATAAATGCAGGAAAACAAATAATTGATGACTGGGTGAAAATGTAAATGGTTTTATACTATTTTTGCAAATTTTTATAAGTTGGAAATCATTTTCAAAACAGAAAGTTAAAAAATCTTTAAACAGAAGAGTAGAAAGAAAACTTATTTCAGTAGGCCTCCTATATTGATACCCATTCCTTGAGTGTATAGTGGATATTTTCTTTTAGTGAAAAGCAATAGCTTTTAGATATTTGGGGGCCAATTAGTGAGATTTGAATATGGACTTTATGTTAAATTCTAGTATATCAACATTAAATATTTTTAATAAGATCATGGCATGGCAATTACATAAAAGAATCTTATTCAAAGTGATTAGTGATTTCTGCAACAACCAAGTGGCTCAAGAAAAAAAAAATAGAAGCAAGTGGGGAAAAGCAAAATGTAACAATTTGTAAATCTGAGTGAAAGGTATACCAATGTCTGTGGAAACTGTCTTGCAAGCCTCTGAAGTTTGAAATTTTTCCAAGTAAAATGGAGAGAGAGAAGATTTCCACCAGGGCCAACTAAAACCAGAGCTATTGTGTGTCACTATGACTTTTGTCATTGTCGTTGTGGTTGTGATTATTGTGGGAAACCTAGACCCTGTCCCTTGTACTGCTGTCATAGTTTCAAATCCATTATCCTCTCCATCTCCACTCTCATCCCTGACCCCAGTCTTTCCCTGATTGCAGCAGCCTCTGAACTGGTCTCCATTAACCTGTTCCCCACAGCAACCAGAGGAACCTTTCCAAAGAGGACATTGTCACTCTGCTGCTTAAAGGACTTAAACAGCTTTCTGGTGCACTTTTCTTGTCCTTCAAGATCCTTCTGATGGCTGCTTGCTTTTAGGCCCCCAGGCCCACACCCTCCACTCCCTCTTTCCCCCACTCTGAACTTCCAACAGTTGCTGGCACATGAACTGTGCACTCCCTCTGAGCCCCGGGTCTCAGTGCCTGCTTGTCTCTCCCCTCGTGCATCCCAGGCCAGACTTCAGCTCCTCCTCCAATATCCAGCTCCAACATTCCTGGCCCTGGGAATCATTCTCTGACCCACCTCAAAGTGGACGATTTTCTGCACTTTCCTACCAGGTGCTGTCAACACGTCATGCCTCAGGATTCTGCAGGAAGTCTCACCAGCAAGAAAAGGCGTTGCCCTCAACTTTGGATCTCTCAGTCTCCAGAGCCATGAGCTGCATAAGTCTTTATTCTTCATAAAGCACCCAGTCTCAGGTATTTTGTTATAGCAACATAAAACAGACTAAGACAGGTAGGCAGCTCTTAGGGAATCTAGAAGGAATTTTAGCCATCTCCTAGTGTGGGAGGCCAACCTTACGGGTGACTGAGTTACACTCCCCGGCTGGGTCCTGAGGCGCTCAGTCACAGAAATGGGTGTGTCTTGCTACAGCCCCATGGGTGAAGCTATGCTCACCTGTTCCTTTGTAATATAACCCCTTGCCCTGTTTAGGATAGAATCATCCATGGAAGTACCTTGTGTGTGTCCCCTCCTCTTACTGTGCCCTTGGGTGTGGCCTACCCAGGTGTCAGTCAACCTGCTGACAGTGGACATCATGAAGATAGACTCAGCCCCCTGAAACCTGACCCCTTGCCTCATTTGAATAGCTTCTCCTCATTAAAAGAGGTCAGCGCGTGTGCTCTCTCTCTCTCTCTTTCTGCGGACCCTTAAGGTCAGAGGAGCCGTCACAGCAACCCCAAAGAAAAAGGTATTTGTGTCTCTTGTGTGGTTCTTTCGTGCAGCCCAGTTAGCCCAGTTTAACTAGAGTGACCCCTGAGCCTTTTAGTCACGAGAACAGAAACCCAGCACCCTAGGACAGTGGCCTTCAGTAGGGGAACCTTGCTATGCTAAAACAACATGTAGTAGAGAGGAAGTAAAAGGGATACCAATCACAGTTGTCAATATTTAAGCATTTGGAAAAATAAGTCAGAGAACCATACAATAAACAATCATATTTTTATACACAAAGTCAGCTCCCCTGTATGCTCGAAATGATTGCATGAGAATGGATAAAGGTGGTTATGTAGGTGAATGTAACAATTAATTTGAATTGTCAACCTGATTAGATTAAGAGATGAGGAAGATTAAAAGGGTTCTGAGTGTGTCCTTGAGGGTGCATCTAGGAATGATTCGCATGTGGAACAGCAAATCAGAGTGGAGACCCTCCCTCAGCAAGGGCAGCACCATTCAATAAGATGGAGGCTTGAATGGAGTAAAAGTTTAAAGAAAAAAAAAAAAAAAAACAAACAAACAAACAGCTGCAGGTGCAAGTTTGATTATTCTTGAGTGGGTTCTTGATTGCTGCTGTAAGCACCTGGGGATAGCAGACCCTCCCTCCTTCACTCTGCCAGTGATTCTTCAGGAAGTTTCCAGAGCTTTTGGTCTCCAACTGGCGTAGCACTGTTGATCCCTCTTGTTCTCAGCTGTCAACATCTTGGACTTCGAAGCTACTGGTTCCTCCTATTCTTTAGCCTTCAGATAGTCAGTGTGGACTATCCAGCTTCTGGTCATGTAAGGCAAGCTAATCAATCATCTTTTTATAATCATACTTTCTATTGATTTTGTTCCTCTAGAGAACCCTGACTAATACCGTGAAGTTGTTAATATTTAGTTCCTCTGCAAAGTGTGGGGCAGGGGAGAAAGTAACTTTTAAGAATATTTATTAATGCTAGTTCACAGTAATTTTTTAAAGTAATGGGGCTGTGGGTATGCTTAACATGAATGGTGTTCTGGGTTCAATACCAAGAACCAAAACAATAAAGTAATAACAAGAAAGAAATTGGGCTGGAGCATAGTCCAATGGTAGAATGCTTGCCTTGGGGAAGCCTTGGACTTGGGCCTCACCACCAGGAAAGGCAAGAAGGAATCGTTACAGACAGTGAAGCTCCATTCAGGTGAGCTGGATCACCCTGGATGCAGTTTGTAATGGCAAGACTTAGCAACAATTTAAATGTTTTGTTCTAGGAAATGGTTAAAGAAATTGTGATACAGTCTTTCAATGGAAACACACAAGCACACACACACACACACACACACACACATACAGAGGCATGAGTACAAACATGTATACTTATTACCATGAAAAAAGTGTTACAAAGTATATGTAAAAATTATCTACAGAAAAGTATCATATCCATACCTGTGGATCTATTTTTAGAAAGTAGTCTGTATAGATATTACCAAAAGGTCCACCAAGGTTGTTTATAGATAAAGGTTATTAGTGGGTTTGCTTTCTTTATTTTTTCCTCTTTTTTGTTTAATTAACTATACACTTCTAGTCATATTCAATAAAAATATGATTTTCCAAATTTAAAAAATGCATGGCAGGGGCTGGGGGTGTGGCTCAAGCGGTAGCACGCTCACCTGGCATGCGTGCGGCTTGGGTTCGATCCTCAGCACCACATACAGACAAAGATGTTGTGTCTGCCGAAAAAACTAAGAAATAAATATTAAAATTCTCTCTCTTTCTCTCTCTCTCTCTCAAAAAAAAAAAAAAAAAAATGCATGGCAGGCATGGTATACCCTCGTGTAGTCCCTGTGACTTGGGAGCCTGAAGCAAGAGAATTACTTGAGCCCAGGAGTTTCGAACCAGCCTGGGCTACATAGCAAGAACCTGACTCTTTTTAATTATTGTTATTTTAGATGCTGATGAACCTTTATTTTATTCATTTATTTATACACAGTGCAGAGAACCAAACCCAGAACCTCACATATGCTAGGCAAGCGCTCTACCACTGAGCCACAACCCCAGCCCCTGACTTTTTTTAAAGTGCACAAAATTATAAAGAAAATTTGCCTGTAATCCTAGCTCTCAGGAGTCTGAAGCAGGAGGATAGCAAGTTTCAGGTCAGCATGGGCAACTTAGTGAGACCCTGTCCCAAATAAAACAAAAAGAGCTGGGATGTGGCTCAGTGATAGAGCACTTGCCTGGCATGTGCAAGGCCCTGGTCTCAATCCTCAAGAGTGAAGGAAAAAAACAAAGGAGCCAGGCACAAAGGCACACATCTGTAATCCCAGCAGCTCAGGAGACTGAGGCAGGAGAATCACAAGTTCAAAGCTAGCATCAGTAACAATGAGGCCTTAAGCAACTCAGTGAGACCCTGTCTCTAAATAAATTACAAAATAGGACTGGGGATGTGGCTCAATGGTGGAGTGCCCCTGAATTCAATTCCTGGTACCAAATATAAATAAATAAATAAATAAATAGATAGATAGATAAACAAATAAATAATTTTTTTAAAAGGAAAAGAAAAATTTAAAAGCCAATCCAATTCATCTTATTGAAACAAGATTCAGATAACATAAAATTAACCATTTTAAAGTGAAAATTCAGTGGCAGTAAGCACATTCTCAATGTTGGGCAGCTCTCACCTAGGTCTAGTTCCAGAACATTTCTTTCCACCAGCTATAAGGAAAACTCTGTACCCATGAGCAGTCTCCGGTTTCCCTAACCCCCCAGCAAGCACCAGTCCACACCTTGTCTCTGTGGACCTGTCTGTTCTGGATAATGTCATGGAAATGAAATTCAAAAGAACACAATTTTCAAACCAATGGTTTCACATAAAAATACAAATGTCTAAGTTCTCTTGAATAAAATCTGGCCACGCTGGGCCCATGTTTGTCCCCACAGGCAACTGGCTGGAACTGTCATTGTCCTTTTTGACACACTGTGGGAAGCAATTCCCCACCAGCTCTGCTCTCTGCCATTCTCCAGGCTCCTGGAGCAGTGGGGGTTCAAGCCCCTGCCACTGGCCTCTCACACCTCTTCCATTTCTAAGAAATCCTTTGGGTCTCCAGAGGCAGTGAGGTGCACATGAAAGCTGAGAAACTAGGACTGGAGGGAAGGAGAAAGCAATCCCAACTCCACCTGCTGGTATGAACCGCTTAGCTTCTCTGAGCCTCAGTTTCCTCCACTGCAACAGGGGTACAATAAGACAGACCTCACAGGGTTATGTTGAATGCAGGTGCATTGCATTGGACACATTGCCACCTCTGTCCCTGTAGGTAAAGGAGACACACCACAACTCTCCCTAATATTTGGAAATGGGGATAGGGGATCCAGAGAGGTTAAGCAATATATTGAAGGCAACTGAGCAAATCAGAAGCCAAAGTGAACTCCCCTTTGGCTTCTGCCAAAAGTAAAAGTCAGCACTCCACAGTGAAAGGTGGGAGACGTTCGCAAGCCTGGGGACTGTGGGTGGCAAGGGCACAGGCTGGAAGGGATCAATGGCTGGTCTTGAGTAACTCTACCCATGGCTTATGCAAGTGACAGAGCACTGACGTGATGGTAGTTTGGACTGAGGGGAAGGAAAACACCTTTGATATGCCCTGGGCTTTACTGCCACCTCCCTGGGGCCACCGATTTTCTCCTTTTATCCCCTAGTCGTGGGGACCTCCCACCCCAACCCTCAGGCAACTGCAGTGGAAGGAGAGCTGCAGGGACTCAGAAGAATGTCCCTTCAATTCCTCAGAAAGCCTATGAGCCCAATTTTAAAAAATATTACTAGAAACTAAGTTACGTTTAAAAATCAAGTTTAGGGCTGGGATTGTGGCTTAGCGGTAGAGCACTCGCCTAGCACGGGCAGGACCCAGGTTCGATCCTCAGCACCACATAAAAATAAAGGCATTGTGTTGTGTCCATCTACACCTAAAAAATAAATATTTAAAAAAATCAAGTTTAAAAGCAGCAAAAACATCCCACAACTAAATGATTAAATTAAAGCTAATAAATGTTCAAATCTCATCACTTCTGAATTATTTCACTCATTTTTATAAAAACATATACTCCTGAGCTTGTTTACATCTATAACAAACATGTGATGTGTTATTGCACATGGCTTTTTTTTTTTTTTTTTTTTTTTGGCATTGGGGATTGGACTCAGGGGTGCTTTACCATGGAGCTACATCCCCGGTACTTTTTAAATTTTTTTATTTGAGACATGGTCTCACTAAGTTGCTGAGGCTGGCTTTGAACTTGCCAGCCTCCCACCTCAGCCTTCTGAAGAGCTGGAACTTCAGGGTGCGCCCCGTAGGGGGCTTGGCTCAGCATTTGCTAGCCACAGTGGACAGTGGATTTGGGTGACTTCCTCTTGCTGAGGTTCAGTTTTGTCTGTAGAACGGGAAACAGCAGTGATTCCAGAGGATTAAGCAGACACTATAATGAGTGGGGGAGGTGGTGTGTGCTGTCCATCCATGGCACAGGGGGTGGGGGATTAGGGCTGGTCCCTAGAAATAGACCTCAAAGTGAAAGGTGACTTAGGAAACCACATGGGTGAAAGGAAAGGGGGGAGCTGCACTGGGGAGAAGTCATGGTGCAGACCTAAACTGGAACTTGGCCAACCCTCCCAAGAGCTCTAGAAACAGACCTACCAGGCAGACTTGTGCCCCATTCCACTCAAATGGCCCAATCTTCCCATGCTCTTGTTCAGCTACCACATAGGGACTACCTGGGAAGAATGTGGCCTCAAGTAGCCTCTGCAGCTGAGGCCAACCCTATAGGAGGTGACATCTGGCCCCTCTCCCCATAGCTGAGCAGCAAGTGAGTCCTTCTTGGTAAAGGAGTAGGCATGTCTACTCTACCCCCAAGGGTGCATTGACTTTAGAGAATTTAAAATAAAAATAAAAACAGCTAACGTCTGTTGATTTCATCATTTTGTGCCAACAAACCTAAACAATGTTGATAATGATATATTCTTCCCTGCTGAATCCACGCCCTCCGCACACACACCCCCTCCCCGCGATTATGAATACCTGCTTAGAGATACTGTTGTTGTTACTGTTATTATTATTCTCCTCGGGTTTGTCAGGACTAGCAGTGGCAAATGCTAGAAACAACTCCATCCAGCTAAAGCTGATGGGGAAATGTTGGGTTCCTGCAGAAGCTGGGAATGAGCCTTGAGGCTCAGGAACCTGCCCCCTCTCGCTATGACTTCCACAGACACACCTTCCCTCAGGGGGCTTCAATATAGCCACTGCAGGACCATTCAGTTGGGTTGGCAAACCCCAAGTTCAGAGGCAGCCCCTTCTCAAGTGGAAGTTCCAGGGCAAACCCACATTGGCCTCTTCTGGTCCCATGATCATCCCTGATCCAACCACAGGGATTCTCATGGGGCAATTCTAGCTCACATGCCCCACCCCTAACACTAGGGAAAGGGTCCCCCAGAAGAAAAGGGAGAAGCTGTCAGTAGAGGAATGGATACTGGAGAGACAAGAACAAGTAGCCAGGAATCTGCTCGATATCCCCAGTGCCAAGCACAGAGGACAGGCTTCAAACCAGGTCAGATCCAGTGCCGCTTCTTGCAGGGTTTGGGGTACTAATATTCAAGAGCAGAGCTGAGAGTGGCCTAAGATCACCAGGTCCAGTGTCCAGAGATCTTATATCCTGTGCCATCAACTTTCTGGACCCTTTAGGCTGTCATTGATACCTGATGAAACAGCTGCCTGTCACCCCAGTGCTCAGGCTCACAGATCTGTGCCTCAAAAGATAAAGAGCAGTCCCACCCAGATGCCTGCCCAACTGCACCAGCCCTGATAACAGAACCAGCTGGGCACCCTGGCTGGCCCTCACCCTCTCAGCACCCAACTGAGATCTCAGCACTTGCTTGGTGACTGTGCAGCCTGGATGGGGAGGAGGGACATTCTGTTCACAGTCTTACACCTTAGAATTCTCATTACTGCTGTCTGTAGTTGTGGATTCCAAGAAGCAGAGCTCAGGGCTATTCGTTGTTTTTAGACCCATTAAAAAAGAAAAAAAGTTGGGGTCTCCCTATATTGCCCAGGCCCATCTCAAACTCCTGAGATCAATTGATCCTCCTGCCTCAGCCTCTTGAGTAGCTGGGACTAAAGCAAGTGCCATTGCACCTGGCTTCGGTCTGCTTTTAAACTGTAACTAAAGCCTCTTGGTTTATTTGTTTCCTAAGCATACCAAAGAGTCACAATGCAGCTGCTGAGCCACATTGTGCAAGAACAGCAGGTGGACAATGGGTGTGTGTCTGCTCAGCCTCTTCCCTCTGCTGACCTTGAGCAGAGCAGGTTTTAAAGTTCTGATCATGTTGCAACTCTGCTATAAAACGGTCAATAGACCCCACTGCCTCAAAGTAAAAATCCAAATTCCTTAACTTGACATTTGAGAACCCTCCTTCCTCCCTTATAACAATAAATCCATGAGTGCCTGCCACATGCCAGGCATCCAGCAAAGCTCGATGCATACATTAGATCAGATGGTCCTTATAGCAACCCTATGAGGAAGGGCCTATTAACCTTCCCATTGTACAGACAAGCAAACTGAGGCTCAGAGGGGGCGAGTGAATTGCCCCAGGCCGCTCTGCTAGTGATGGACACAGGAGCACAAGTCTCTGTCTGTGCAGAGGCTTTGCTCTACCCTGGGAGCTGCTGAGTCCCCTCATTCTGCTGCCACCACCATCCCTGACTACTTGACCTCTGTGCCAAGCTTGCCCTTTCCACTCAGCCATGGGCCAAAGGAAGTGGAACTTTCTCCAGGATCTTAGTGGGAAGCACCAGGAGAGCAGAATTTGTCTGCTGCTAGAAGATGACATGGAGATTATTTCTTTTTTAATTTTTTTTTTTTAGTTGTAGTTGGACACAATACCTTTATTTTATTTATTTGTATGTGGTGCTGAGGATCGAACCCAGGGAGTCTCATGTACCATGAGAGTGCTCTACCGCTGAGCCACAACCCCAGTCCCCCTGTGGAGGTTGTTTCTGGTCAGCTACAGCATGGTGAGATCAACTGAGAGTGTGGACTTTGGTGAGAGGTGGGCCTGGGTTCCATTTGCCGATGTCGACTTTCTAGCTGTGTGTCCTGAGGCACTTCTCTGAGCCTCGACTTTCTAGTCTGTAAAATGTGGTAATAAAACCACCTCAGAGGATTGATGAGGGGTTGGATGAGGAAAGGGCAGGGCATGTCGCGTACTTACCACAGTCCCTGGCAAGTAAAACAGAGTGACCAGAAAATGGGGGGAGTTCATGTTACTGCCAACATGACTGTTTTGAGTAAGCGCTCTGCCTCCAGAGGTGACTGCTTGGTGGATCACAACCCTTGTGTTGAAGACTCTTTTCTTTTACATAAAGATGTCAGCTCACTTCTTAGAACACCCAAAACATAGGGATGTAAGAAAAAGGAGATAAGTTAAACTATGCAAAAATTAAAAATTTTGGTACTCCAAAGGCAGAGTGGCCATGCCTGTGATCCCAGGAACTCAGGAGGCTGAGGCAGGAGGATTGTGAGTTCAAGACCAATCTCAACAACTTAGCGAAGCCCTGTCTCAAAATAAGAAATAAGGACTGTTTCGGGGGCTCAATGGTAGAGCGCTTGCCTAGCATGAGCAAATCCCTGAGTTCAATCTCCCTGCTATAAAACTCCCACAAGACTGACCCATTTATACTGATATTCTGGAGAAGGCAAAACCGTAGGGTCAGAAAGTAGGTCTGAGGGGCCAGAGCCCCAAGGGGGTAAGGGATGGAGGGAGTGTGAAGGTGGGTGGGTACATTTGAGGGATTGTTCTTTATCTTGATTGGGGTGATGGTGACACGACTGTAGATGTTTTCCAAGGTACACTGAACACAGTGACTTCCACTCCGTGTAAATCATACCTCACTTAATATGACCCCTCCCTGAAGTCTGGATTTGCAAAATTGTAAATTATGATGAAAATCGTGTAAATACAATTTGCTGCAGAACCAGGAAGGGCAATTAGATGCACTGAAAAGGAAATCAGCATGAAGCACTGTGCAGTCCATGCTTGGAAAAGCTGAAGGTTCTAAGCAACAAGACTACACTGGTTCCTCTTCCTTTAACTCTGCATCAAGTCATGAGACTAGGTGGCATGTTTAGCACTGCGGAAAATAACAGCAAGAACAAAATGAAAACCACCTGTGAAAATGTTTTGTTTTTACACAAATGGTAACTTATCACATACACTGTGCCTTTTGTTGTTGTTGTTGTTTTTTTAACTGAATGTACCTTGGAGCTCTTTGTCCATCATTACACGGAAAGTTCCTCTTACCAGGGATGGTAGCAATGCTCCCCAGGTCCCCACCTCCAGCTGCTGACCTTGTAGGCAGGCCTCTCTCAGAACCCCTGTAATTCTGCATGGTCTGTTCCCTTTGCCCTTGACCGAGACAACAGCAAAATTTTCACCGGGAGGACCCCATGCAGCAGGGCAAGACCAAGGCACAGCATCTGTCTCAGTTATATCCTTCAGAGATCCTGGATGCAGCCAGCTAAAATGAGTCCCATTAGTCATCAAAGTCTATCTTAGAAAAGGAGGTGGTGGCTTTTCTGTAAGTTTGGCACAGCACAAGCTGTTGAGGTAAAGCTGACCTGAACACCTCCCAGGACAGAGAAAATGTCACTGGTGTGTCAGGACACACACACACACGAGGGGTATAATTCCACAGGACACACGTGTTGTCCCCTGGGAACAGAGTTTACAGTGTCAGGGCAGGGTGTGCATGGGCCAGGCCATCAGAGTATCAGGGCTCCCAAGGTGACCCCCACTGAGGGACCTAAGGCTCTCACTAGAGTCCAAATTATTCAGTTTCTTTCAGGTTGCAAATGGACCACTAGAGGCATCTTGTTCTAAACCCCTTTGCCTGCCAACAACCAGTCGGGACTGGATTCAGAATTCAAAGATTGAATGAGCTTGCCAAGGCAGCAGGGAGTGTTTTCCTCCAGGAAGAAGGGAAAGCTTCCAGAAACATCACAAATGTCCTTTTCTCCTGTGCTGAGCCTCCCAAGTTCTTTCTATTATTAAAAAAAAAAAAAAAAAAAATCTGTTTGTACCTGGAACATCCCCCAAACCCACATGTTAAAGGCTTGGTCTGGAAGCAGTGGGAACTTAAGAGGCGGGACCTAGGGGAAGTTCCTCAGGTGATTGGGAGCGTACCCTCCAAGGGATAGTGAGAGCCCAGCCCCTTCCTCCTCTGTCCCTTCACTTCCTGGCCATGAAGTAAGTGGTTTTGTTGCATCAAGAGCCTCCACCATGATGCGCTGCCTCACTTCAGGCCCAAAGCCACGGGGCCAATGGACCATGGGCTGGAAACCCCAAAACTGGGAGCCAAAACAAACTTTTGTTCTTGTAAATTGATTTATCTCAGGTGTTTGTTATAGTGATATAAAGCTGATGAATGGACCCACTCAGTGGGCTTTGTATCAGATAGGGGAAAAAAAGGCATTTTTACAGAAATATTTTTATAAAACTTAACCAGAGAGATTCATTAGATTCAAGAAGAGGTTCAGGAAAAAAAAGCCTGACTTTTCACAAATTTCCAGAATGGGTATATACAGCCTGGCATGTTAGTACATACCTGCAACTCAGGAGGCTCAGGTAGGAGGATTGCAAATTTGAGACTAGCCTCATCAAGTTTAAACAACCTGTTTTAAAATTCGGGACTGGGATTGTGGCTCAGCAATAGAGCACTCGCCTAGCACGGGCAAGGCCCTTGGTTCAATCCTCAGCACTACATAAAAATAAATAAATAAAATAAAGGTATTATGTACAACTGAAAGTAAAAATATAAATATTAAAAAATAATAATAAAATTTAAAAAATACTTTTTTGGTTGTAGATGGATATAATGCCTTTATTTTTATTTTTGTATTGTTATGTGGTGCTGAGGATTGAATCCAGTGTCTCACACATGCTAGGCAAGTGTTCTACCACTGAGCAATCCCAGCCCTAAAAAAGTTTTTTTTTTTTTTTAAAGGGCTGGGGAGTTAGCTCAATGGCAGAGCATACCTGGGTTCAATCCCTAGTACAAAAAAAAGAAAGAAAGAAAGAAAGAAAGAAAGCTTTATATAACTGACCACCAGAGCTGGTGATGCTGCTCCAGTGGTCAAGGGTTTGCCTAGCAGGTGACGCCTCGGGTCTGATCTCTGACACTGTAAAACAATAAATTAATCAAATTTTAAAAACAATACATGGGCTGGGGCTGGGGCTCAGTAGAGCCCCAGGTACAGCAGTCACCTAGCACATGTGAGGCCCTGGGTTCAATCCTCAGCATCACATAAAGATAAATAAAAATAAAGATATTGTGCCCAACTACAACTAAAATAAATAAATAAATATTAAAAAATATATATGTGTGTGCTACAGATATTACATAGATTATATATGTGTATATATATTTATAAATAAATAACAAGTTATATATATTACATAGAAAATTTATTTGTATGTGTGTATATAAACATACACACACACACACACACATATATATATATTTTCTACATAACATATATATATATATATATAATTTCCCAGCTAGGTACGATGGCGTATACCTGTAATCTCAGTGGCTCAGGAGGAGGAAGCAAGAGGATCCAAGTTTAAAGCCACCCTCAGAAACTTAGCAAGGCTCTAAGCAACTCTAAGCAACTGTCTCTAAATAAAATATAAAAAGACCTGAGATCAGGGCTAGAGTTGTGGCTCAGTGGTAGAGCGCTCGCCTAGCACATTCAAGGCCTTGGGTTCGATCCTCACCACCACATAAAAAATAAAATAAAATAAAGGTATTGTGTCCGACTACAACTAAAGAAAAAGCAAAATATTAAGGAAAAAAAAGGGGGGCTAGAGGTAGTGGGTGAATGCCCCAGGGCTCAATCCCTGGTCCTGGTAGGAAAAAAAAAAAAAACCTATCCTGTTGGTCCTGAGCTCCTGAGCAGCCTAGAGGAACAAAGTCTCACTGGGTCTGCTCTACATTTGACCCGGTACTTCCTGCGGTGCCCACTGGGAGAAACCAAGTGAAGTGGAATCAGGCTCAGGCTACGGTTACAAAATGCAAGGGACCAGGAACAAGCAAGAGCAGACGGAGGGGCCCAGGCCTTATGAAGTGGCCTCCCCAACATGCTGCTGTGGGTGGGGATCCACAGAAAGATGGAGCTGGAACTGGGGCGTGGCATGTAAATCACATGTGCCAGCCCTGGGTTCCATCCCCAGCACTGGTAGGGAAGGAAGGCAGGCAGGCAGGGCCGAAAGAGCAGGCTGATCTTGGATGAGCAAGAGCAAACCTTTCATCAAGGCTTCTGTAAGTGACCCAGGTGGTCCAGCAGATCCAAGGTGTTTTCGCCATATGTGGCCCCACAGAGGGGTGACTCCAATCTGCCACCATCCTGGAGTCAGGATATGACTTATTGGGCAAAGCAACTGTGCCTGACTTCAGATCAGAGTCAGTGTCAGGCATCTGGGGTCTGCGCAGCCAGGACTGCAGGGCCAAGCTGCCTGGTGGAGCCATCAGGGTGCCAAGGAGGAGGGCGCCAGGGCTGCGGCCGCTGGGACGCTCACACTCCACCCCAGGGAAGCTGCTGCTTGACTTTCAGCCTTTCATTCGCCAAACAAAGCTTCTGCCTTGTGAAGCAGTGAACCAGGCAGGGTCATCGCCAGTGTGTCAGGCTGAGTAGAGATGCCATGGCTGCCAGCACAGCGCCAGAAGTCCTCAAGAGCAGCCCCAGTTCGGTGACTTGCTAGGAGCACTCGCAGTCCTGGTTACAGCCAAACGCACGCTGGGATTCACTATAGCCAAAGAACAGAGCCAAGTGAGCAAAGGGAAAGGTACACCAGGTGAAGTCACAGGAAGCCAGCGAAGCTCCTAGTCCTCAGTCCCGTGGGGTCACATGCTCATTCCTGCAGCAGCCTGTGAAGTGGTCTCTGCGAGGGACGCTGGATCGAGTCAGAGTCCACCAGGATTTTGCCAGGGGTGGGTTGTTGGCACCCTCTGCAGAGAACTGCCCAAATCCCAGGGAAGGGGAAACCAGTGTGTGTGTGTGTGTGTGTGTGTTTCTCGCTGCTGTGGTGCCAAGGATCAAACCCAGGGCCTCACACATGGTAGGCAAGTGCTCTACCACCCAGCTCCACCTCCACCTGCCACTTGTGCAAACCCTCTGGGCATAACCACTCTTGTCATTTCTGAAATCCAGGTTCCAGGGTGCCAGCCCAGCCCCCAGTGTGTACCCTTTCTGCCCCTCAGGGTGTAGTGCAGGCTGGATCTCAGGTGCCCAAATGTTTAGAGTGACCATTGAGCAAGGTCCCTGGAACCCACCTCTTGGCCCAGGCTGGGCACAGAGAGCAACGGCCACATCCCACTGCTGCTAATCTGTTATCACCTGAGCCCATTCCGAGATAGTGGCATCAGGGAGGAACAAGGGTGCTCCAGACACAGGGCTACACACGTTCCCCTCCCAGGGCTCTGCCCACAGATGGCAGTGGCACCTGTAGGCATCCAGATGGGACTCAGACCCACAATGTTTCTGGAAGCAAAGTCCAGAGGGGAGGAGGAACACATTCACCACCCCTGCTCAGTTGAACTGGACACCAGCCTTTGGCTCCCAGGGCTGCTGATGACGTGCTTCCTGGATTCAGCAAACATTGACCTTGTGACTCCAGGAATAAGGGTTTGAGTTGGCCACAGTGTGCAGGGGACAAGGTGTTCCTGCTGGCTTGGGGGGATGGGTGGGCTGCACTGAGCTCTTCTCCCCCAGTGGAACCTTCTAGGCCTGTGAGCTCCACTCTAGTTTTCTCAAATGGAAAATAGACTCAGGGAGCTGAGGTGGATGTGGGTGGTGGGGAGGCAGGAAGCCTGGAGCGCCATCTAAGAGGTAAAGAATGAGGGGGTGGGACCACCTCCACTGCCTACAGAATAGCCCAGAAGACAGAGAAAGGCAGGGAGGGGATGGGTGGATGGGTGGATGAGACCCAGCTGCAGAGTCCAGTGGGCTGCAGGGCAGAGTTCTGTCCTGACCCCAAGGTCACCAGCTCTGTGACTTTGGGGAAATGTATTTGCCACTCTGGCCTCAGTTTCCTGGGGACATCAAATATCTCCCATTTCGATGCAATTTAAACTGTGGGCCCCAGAGGTAGAAGCCCTGGTTCACACTCCAGTTCTATGCAGCCACTTGCCAAGGGCACAGCCTGGGAGAGTCCTCTGTCCTGTACTCCAACCCCCACAGTTACTGGCCAGGGTTTCCATCATCAAAGCAATGAAGAGAGTTTCAGGGGACTGGCATGGACCCAGAGCCTGGTGGGTGCTGGAGACTGGGGCAGGGGCAAGGCCAATGCTCTCTTTCAATACTCAGGCCATAGCAATGTCAAGGACTCAACCCCCATCAGGGCCCCCCAAATCACAAAAAAAAATATTGAGCCTGTGTGCTGTGCACTGTGCAGGTCCAACTCCAAAGACTGGCACTGTATCTCACAGAAGTCCTGCCATGCTATTATGGTTCTCATTTTATAGATGGAAAAACTGAGGTCAGAGGGTCTGTGGCATTCCCCAGTCACACAGTATAGAGCAGAACCAGAAAGCAAACCCCTGTACACGTGCTCCAACTGCCGTGGAAAAACCCTTTATCCCAAAGACAGTCTGTGTGTTTGTTCTGCCAAGAGGGATTCAAGACCAGCGCACAGATTCCCGGAGTAAGAAGTTCTCAAGCTACCACTGCCCTCAAGCTGGCCTTGGCTTCTGAGCTTTGACTCTGGATGGCAAAGATCACAGTCCCACCCTGGGGTCCTGGCAAAAATGTACCCTGGGCTCCTTGCCCTGGCTCTGCCCCCACTGCCTAGTGGACCAGGGTAAGTCACTGCCCCTCTGAACCTGGCAGCATTGCCTTGTCCTGTGAGGCTCAGAGGCAAGGCCTTTGGAGCTGAGCTCACCTCCCCACCCCCAGGCCCTGCCCCCTGGTAAATACTTCTGTCTAGCACTCCCAAGCTGCACGTCCCTGTCTTCCTGGCAGGAAGCTTGACCCAGATCAGCCATGGTGAGGGTCTGCCTAGGGCCATGGTGGCTCCCTGGGGGATGAGGACCTGCCATGAGACTTCAGCAGTGCCTGTCCCCCTGGCAGAGCCTCACTGTCTTTTTCTTTCTCCTTAGACGACCTATAGTGACAAAGGAGCAAAGGTGAGCAGGAAGGGAATGGGGGACCTGGGTCTAGAAGGGAGTCTGGGCTGGGGAGACGAGCATGTGAGCACAAAGTGGAGAGGAACAAGATTGGGGGTCTGTTAATACCTGGGCTCCCCCAGACTGGCTGGACTCACTTGTACCCTCCTGAAAAACTGTCAGCTCTTCTTAATTCACCTGCTGACCTCTTAACTTCATCTGGAAGCTCTGGCTAAGTCTCCCTTCAATCCCTGCTGCTGTGGCTGTTCCTCCTGGGAAAGCTGGGCTGCCTCCTGAGGGGCCTTCCCAGTCCCAAATACTCCTGCACACTCCAGGGGCTCAATTTCTACATGAGCAGTGTCTCCTGAGGCCAGGCAGAGCTTGGTGGGGTTCGGCCTCTCCTGGGTACTGGGGCTGAGTCAGCCTCCCTCCTTCTCTCCTCCTGCAGCCTGAGAGAGGCCGATTCCTTCACTTCCACTCTGTGACCTTCTGGGTTGGCAACGCCAAGCAGGTATAAACCAGGGCAAGGTGTTGGAGTGGGCAGAGGACAGGCAAGAGGGCCCCCTGGACAGGGCAGGCCCCCAGCTGGTCTGGGATTAAATCCTGGAATGGGGAAATGGGGGCCTAGGAGGGATCCAACACTTTGAACCCTTGCTGGAAACTTCTGGGAGGGCACAATGTACCCAAGAGCAGCCTTTTCCCCAGTGCAGTCTCTGCTCCTGGGCAAGAGGGCAGGCAGGGGACAGGGACTCTCATCTGACCCCAGGCAGGTTCTCCACCCTCACGAATACTGTCACCTCTCTGTCTTTAGGCTGCCTCCTTCTACTGCAGCAAGATGGGCTTCGAGCCACTAGCCTACAGGGGCCTGGAGACGGGCTCCCGGGAGGTGGTCAGCCATGTGGTCAAGCAAGGAAAGGTGCGTCCATACCCCAGGGACCCCTTGGTCACAGGGCTTTAATGTAGTAGGCACCTTTGAAAGAGGGACCTTCCCAGGCGGGTCTCCTCAGCCTGGTCCAGTGCTGGCCCCACAAGTTCAGCAAGCCAAGGCCATAGGTGTAGGGAGTTTCAGCAGAGTTATGGCCCATGGGGTTCTGGGAGTTCTCTCCCAGGGGACCCAACAGCTGATCATGGGTCCTAGGGGTGGCACGGGAGGAAGTCCCCAGCCCTCAGGACCAGGGGGAGAGGCAAGGCAAAGAAGGAGCTAGAAGCTGTGATTCAGGAGTCCTGCATGGCTGCCCCCTGCTCCACCAGGGGTGAGCAGGACGGAGGGGAGGTGCACCTGCCCACACTCCCCTGAGCCACCAGTCACACCCCCTTCTCCACCATGGTAGATTGTGTTTGTCTTCTCCTCTGCACTCAACCCCTGGAACAAAGGTGAGGGGCCCCGGGGTGGCAGCAGGGCTGTTGGAGGGGGTCAGGGGTCAGAGGGCAGGGCCTGGGAAGGGCACAAGGGGGGCTGAGCCCAGAAGGCTGAGAGCCTGTCCAGGGGCCTTGAACTCCAGTGCCAGCGCTCCCTGCCGACCACAGAGATGGGCGACCACCTGGTGAAACATGGGGATGGCGTGAAGGACGTGGCTTTCGAGGTGGAAGACTGTGACTACATCGTGCAGGTGAGAATGCACCTGGGCTGGCCTGGGATGAGGCCTTAGGCACAGCCAGCTCTCCTTGGGCCACGGGGACCCTGTCAGTCAGGGTTGGATGTTGGCGTGACATCCCTAAGTCCTAGTGACAGAAGCCTGGCCTTACTGTGTGTCCTCAATTTCATATTCCCACACATGTAAAATGGGGATAATCATAGCCTGTACCTCACTGAGTTTTGAAAGAGGAAATGGAACCAGACATGGTGTCACATGCCTGTAATCTAGCAGCTCAGGAGGCTGAGGCAAGAGGATCAAAAGTTCTAGGGCAGAGTCAGCAACTTAGTGATGCTCTAAGCAACTTAGGGAGAACCTGCCTCAAAGTAACACTAGAAAGGGCTGGGGATATGGCTCAATGATTAAGTGCCCCTGGGTTTCAAACCCTGGTACCAAAGAGAGAGAGAGGGAGAGAGAGAGAGAGAGGGAGGGGAGTGGAAATTACAATATCTGGACTATGACTCTGAACCAAATGCAGTCCTAAAGAATGGTGAGGCCCTGGGTTCAATCCCCAGCACTGAAGGACAAAAAAAAAAAAAAAAAGGTGAATTGGAGGTTCAGAGTAGATTCCAGAGTTAGCATGACTGGGTCTGGATCTTCCCAACTGTATGAGTTTGTGTTCCTTGCTGTAGAAGACAGACAGTGCTGCTGTGAGAACTGCCAAGGTGCATCCCCAGAACAAGCCTGGCCTGGGTGTCGCACTGGCCTGCAGTAAGCAAGGGCTTGCTAAATTAAGGCACAGACCTGGCATGTAGGGCTCCTGGCACAGGGCCCAACACATAGAGGTCACTTCAGAAATGTCCACCCCCATTCTTCTTTTCCTCCACTCTTTGTACAGGGAGGGAAGCTGAGGCCTGGAGGGGGAGGAGGGCTGCAGAGTGAGTTAGGAGAAGCAGACACACCACCAGCTTTGTCTCCCAAGCCCCAACTCTGAGCCTGGGCCTCAGTTTCCCTTCTTGCTCAACGGGGATGAGGCACACTTTGGTGGGGGAGACGGGTGACACTGCCATGTCAGAACCACATAGACCAACCCAGCCAGAGCAGCAGGCCAGGACTCGGGGTCCCCAGCCCTCACCGCCTTCCCCTGTTCCATCTCCCTACAGAAAGCCCGAGAACGGGGGGCCAAGATAGTGCGGGAGCCCTGGGTAGAGGAAGACAAGTTTGGGAAGGTGAAGTTTGCTGTGCTGCAGACGGTGAGTTCCCTTTGATGTCCCTGTCCCTCCTGCTGCCAGAGCCCACTGAGATGCCAGATGCTCCTAATTCACCCCATTACACCATCCCACCCATGGGCCTCAGAACATGGGCTTCCCCTGGGATCTGACCTCTCAAAGTGCCTGGCCAGAGTGCAGAGGTGACAGGGGCCACCAGCCAACCTTCCCAGGTTCCCCTGCCCCCCCCCACCATGAAAGGTAATAGCTTGGGGTTATCAGCTTTGTACAGGGGCTTGTTCAAAAGGAGAGAAGGGTGGGCCTGGGAAGCCACGCCCCACACTAGCTATGAGTCCATGAACAGACCAACTTCCCTCTCTGCGACTCAATTTAAATAAATTGGAACTGGACTCCTGTGTGACCTGGGGCACACTAATGCACCATTTTGTGCCTCAGATCCTTCAGCTAGAACCCCAATCAGGGCCATTGTGAGGGCTGAGTGTGACCGTTGGTGTAGAGCACTTAGAAGAGCAGAGCCTGGCACACCATAGATACTCGGCAGAGATGACTGATTCTGCAGCCCCATGCTGCAGACAGAGACAACCCGAGGTCCCACCTCCTCAAGATCACATCAGACATTAAGCCCATTGAACACCCTTCAGCATGATTAGAGCCGATGCCTCCACGGTTTTCATCATCAACACAGTTTCATTGAGCACCTGCTATGCGCCAGGCACTGCCTAGGAGCCAAAGACAGCATGATGAGTAAAACAGCATCCCTGTCCTCATAGGGCTTCTGTCCCCTGAAGCAGTTAGACTGAGATTGAAACTCCTAAGTGAATGACAGAAGGCAACACATGTCAGTCAGGGGAAGTGACTTTCCCAGGATCGACTTAGGAACTCAGGCTGGGTGGGGGCCATGAAAAGACCCAGCCCTGCCCAACCCCATCTCCCTGCCTGAGCATTGGTGGGGTCCTAGGGCTGAGCCAGTCTGCTTCCCACCGGCAGTATGGCGACACCACCCACACTCTGGTAGAGAAGAGGAACTACACTGGCCGGTTCCTGCCTGGATTCGAGGCCCCCCTGCTCAAGGACTCCCTGCTTCCCAAGCTGTGAGTGCCCCATGCTGCAGGAATTGAGTGGAGAGCCCTGAGGCGGGTAGAGAGCCTGTCCCCCTCCTCCATATGAACTGGGCTTCTGTGATGGGACCGAGCTCCTGGTGGCTGCTGAAGCCCTCTGAGGGCACAGAATACACGGGCCACAACACCTGAGGGCCCCAGGTCCCATCCCAGCTTCCTCCCTCCTCAACCAGTGGACCTTGGGCAGGGCGCTCCAGTTTTTGATGGCCCTGGGTCTTCATCTATAAAGTAGGGGTTGTACTAATGAGTTAATTAAGCGCTTTGGTCCCCTGTAAGAGCTGCGTAGGTGGGTGCTGTGGCTATTACGAGGGCAGTGGGAATGGTGAGATTTGGGGGGCAGCCTTCTCCTCGCCCCTCAGTGCTGTCCTTTTCCTAGGCCCAAATGTGGTCTCGAGATCATCGATCACGTTGTAGGAAATCAGCCTGATCAGGAGATGTTGTCAGCCTCAGAATGGTGAGCCCTGTCCCTCCCCTACAAGGGTCCTCGCCCTAGTCTTTGTACCAGGTGGAAAGGAGCACAGGTGGGTGGGAGGTGAACCTGGGGCCAGCCCTTCAGTTATTCCCCATATATTGTCCCCTGAAGAATGAGGGATTCGTGGCCTATAGCAATCCACAGCTCCCCCATGGGGAACTGCAGGGGTGTTCCTTCCAATCAGTGGGGGGCAGATGCCTCTACCTGACTTGGTCTGCTTCCTTCAGACCTCCCACGGTGGGAAGTGGGGAGAGACCAGAGCAGAGGTCTGAGCTCCCTTTAGAACAAACCCAATCATGCTCCCAGATCTACAAGACCCTTGCCATTTTTCTCTGGGGCACTCAGCAGCCTTCCTGGCTCTGACCACGACATTAACATACTCCTGAGGCAGAGCCCTGGGTGAGCTAATCACCTCTCAAGGTTCCCTAATACCAACACACTAGCAGTTAAAGGCCCCTGCACAGGAGCCCCCTGCCCCACCCAGTCCCCCTGCCTGAGCATGGCCTCCTATGTGGCTTCTGATATAAGACAGTTTATTTCCACCTTGAGGAAAACTGTCACAACAAGGGTAAAGACCTACAGCATGTATGATGTGATTGTCATCTCCCTTCTGGAGCCCCCTTGGGGACATGTTCTGGAGGGCAGAAGTGGGAGCAGGGGAAGCCAGTCCCAGGCCAGAACTCAGAGCAGATGTGTCCTGCCTGCCACCTGTCAGGTACCTGAGGAACCTACAGTTCCACCGCTTCTGGTCTGTGGATGACACACAAGTGCACACAGAGTACAGCTCTCTGCGCTCCATTGTGGTGACCAACTATGAGGAGACCATCAAGATGCCCATTAATGAGCCCGCAATGGGCAGGAAGAAATCCCAGATCCAGGTGCGGCCCTGCCTGGCTGGGGAAGGAGAGAGGAGGGAAGAGGTTTGAGGCCTCCAGCAGGGCAGGGCAGGGGTGTGGGGAACAGAAGCAATGACAGGGGCCTCCTGTTCGCCTTTCCCAGGAATATGTGGACTATAATGGGGGAGCTGGAGTCCAGCACATTGCCCTGAAGACCCAGGACATCATCACAGCGGTTAGAACACCATCCCTGGTCTTAAGCCCCCTTCCTTCAGCTCCAGTGATGGTCTCTGCAGAATGGGAAGGGAGGGGGCAGTGGCAGTCTTCAGTCCCCTTCTCCAGCCTGGAGGGCTGACAAGGTTCCCTGCCTGGTTCCTGCAACTCCTGTGCAAGGAATCCCTACCCACCTCACTTGGAAGAGTTTGGTGTCTCTAGAACATTCTGGGCTTTAGTGGTGTCAGATGCCAGAGGATAAGGAAGACTGCATCCTGCTCCCAGATCTGCAAGACCCTTGCCATTTGTCTCTAGGGCACTCAGCAGCCTTTCTGGGCTTCAGCTGCCTCACCTCGAAAATGAGGATATTATTCTATAAGATCAGACTTGTCCTTTCCTCCAAATTAAGCACCCTGTGTCTGTGGCTCTAGTCCTTGGGGAGGCAGGTCCTGCCTAGGCCTTAAGGGGAAGAGCCTGGACTGTCCCATTCAATCCTGTGGAACTTCATTTGTATCATGCCTGTTGAGGCCCTGCCATGTGCTAGTTGCTATTTTAGGTATGTGGGACACATTAGTAACAGTTTTTGCTCTTATGGAGACAAAAAGTAAATTAAATAAATAGGTGGTGTGAGAGGTCTGGAAGAACAGGTGGGATATGAGGGAGCAAGGGTGGGGGATTTTCACCTTTAAAGTAGGTGGTCAAGGAAAGTCACAAGGGGAAGGAGACTTTTGAGAATGCAAAGGGTCGGAAGGACAGAAGCCCGTGGAAATCTCTAAGAAGGACCCTGGGCAGGAGGGATGGCCCAGGCAAAGGCCTTGAGATGGGCAACTTCCAGGAAGGTTGCAGGATCAGCAAGGAGATCATCAGTGTGACTGGAACAGAATGAGCAAGGGAAAGAGAGGTGGGAGATAGAGTCTAAGGTGGAAGTGGGGGCAGATGGTGAGGGCCTGGCAAGAACCTGGAATTGGACTCTGAGATGAGGCACCAACCTGAGGTAAGCAACGAGTGACATGATTTGGCCTGTGTTTGAATAAAATCCACTCTGGCTTCTCTGCTGAGAACAGATACTTAAATCTCTCGATGCCTCAGTTTCCCAGCTATGAAATGCACAGAGCAGGATTGCTTCAGGGACAGGACGAGGCAAGACTAGAAAGACAGGCACATAATGGGTGCTCTGTGAACGTCATGGATCCCTGCTCTAATGGGACTCAGACAAGGACAGAAGGGGCTGTAGCCACACTGCATCCTGGCACTCAGGAGAGCAAGGACAGGGATCCTGCCTCCTCATGGCTCAGCAGCTCTACCTGGCTTAGGGACACTGAGCCTAGAAAGACAGAGGCTGACCTCAACCTGCTCTACGACAGATTCGTAGCCTGAGAGACCGAGGTCTGGAGTTCTTGAGTGTTCCGTCAACCTACTACAAGCAACTTCGGGAGAATCTCAAGACAGCCAAGATCCGGGTGAAGGAGAGCATTGACGTGCTGGAGGTGAGGCCCAGCAGGATGCTAGGCCACAGGCAACATGAGCCCTGAGTTCCATCTGGCCTCCCCTACCTGCAGCAGACACAGGCACACAGAGGGAAAACCAGAAAGAAACAGAGTGTGTGTGTGTCAGTGCCATGTAAAGTTAAAACAGGCAACCTAGGGCTACGTTACAGGAAGTGGCGAACTTTCTGAGAAGGTGACTTTAATTGAAAGTTATATAATAAGAGGGACCTGGCCAAGAAGAGAGCTAGGAAGAGCATCCCAGCAGAGGGAATAGCAGGTGCAAAGGTGATGGGGTGGGAGCAAGCTCCAAGTGCTCGAGGAGCTGGAAGAAGGCTCGTGTGGATTGAAGACAGCACCTGAGAAGAGGTGTACCAAGGCAGGTAGGCGGTTCCACTTGTGGGCTCTTAAGATAAGATTTTGTACTTCTTTAGCCACAAAGTATTGAAGGTTTTTTTTTTGTTGTTTTTTTTTTGGTTTTGCTTTTTAGCAGTTTTTTGGGGGCATAGAAGTCACATTAAATGTTACCCCATTATCTACATGCTAAAATCAAAATGAATTTTAGATTTTTTTTTTTTTTTTTTTTTGTACAAGGTATTGAACCCAGGAGTGCTTCACCACTGAGCCACACCTCCAGCCCTTTCTATATTTTATTTACAGACAGAGTCTCACTGTGTTGCTTAGGACCTTGCTAAGTTGCTGAAGCTGGGTTTGAACTCATGATCTTCCTGCCTCAACCTCCAGGATGCTGGGATTACAGGCATATGCCACCATGCCCAGCTCAAATTAAGAACATTTTCATTTTCTCCCAAAGAAACCCTGATCCTCTTAGTTGTTACCTCCCGAACCCTCCACTTCACTCCTCCTGCCCCAACTTTAGGCAACCACTAGACTCCCTTTGATCTTACAGATTTGCCTAGTCTGGAATTTCATATAAATGAACCATACAACATGTGATCTGCTAGGTTTTTTCACTTAGTATAAAGTCTTCAAGGTTCATCCAGTTTTAGCCTAAATCAGTACTTCATTTCTTTTTGTGTGTGGAGTGCTGGGGATTGAACCCAGGACCTCGCACATGCTAAGCAATCCTTCTAAGGGAACTCCCTGTCTCTCGCCCAGGAGCTGAAAATCCTGGTGGATTATGACGAGAAAGGCTACCTCCTGCAGATCTTCACCAAACCTATGCAGGACCGGCCTACACTCTTCCTGGAAGTCATCCAGCGCCACAACCACCAGGTAGGCCCTGAGTCGGACCCGCAGGGAGCACCATCGGCTTTCTGGGTCCCCAGCTCACCTGCTGTCTCCCACTCCAGGGTTTTGGAGCCGGCAACTTCAACTCGCTGTTCAAGGCTTTCGAGGAGGAGCAGGCGATTCGAGGCAACCTCACAGATCTGGAGACCAACGGGGAGGTGTCCGGCATGTAGGCCCCGCCCACCGAAGGCCAAGCCCCTAGTACTGGAACTTGCCCACCTTCTCCGCCCTCAAAGTCAGATCCGCCGGGTCTCGCTTCCGCATTTAGACCCCAATCGACTTCGGGATCCAAGGCTCCGCCCACCACTGACCACGCCCCCCTGGTTGAGCTACTCTTGCGATTAAAGTGGACCTGGTCCAAGGCGGTGTGTGGAGTTTGTGCCCCGGAGGAGCAGTGGCGCCCCTTCGCCACGAGGGGGAGGCCAGCGCCACGGCATTTCGGAGGTATCTGCCTTAGGGGATCCCCGCGCCCTGCGACCCGAGCCAGCGTGGGGTGGGATGCAAGCGCTTTGCTAAGCGGGACTGCGCTGGTCGGGGGGATTTCTGGAACGTGGGGTCGGGGAGCCTACAATCTAGAGGAAAGGACGGGTAATAGGTTTCCTAGAAGACAGTCAAGCAGGTCTGAGGTTGAGAGGCGGTGGAGTTGGGAGGAGGACTAATTCAATCAAGGGAAAGCCCCTCTGAGAAGGTGACTATGGGGAGCCGCCGAGGGAAATCCGGGGAAAGCGTTTCTCGGGTAAAGATAGCGGCAAGAGATAAGGTCCTCAAGTGGGACAGAAGGTGGCAGCATCCAAACTGGTGGCTTTATGACTGTTAAAGATGCGCTCTCTTGGATTTGGTTACCGGGCGTCCAAACCTCTGAACACGTGAGAGGGGAGAGTTAGCCAAGGTACTTTAGGGGCGCCATCCTTGCTGGGCAACCAAAGGACACAGGACAGGTAGAAGGGATCTGAGCCTCTCAGCTTCTGCCCTGCACCCTCACGTGACAGTTCACGATGCCCCACCAATGCCACTACACCCGCCCTTGTCCCCAGTGAAAAATACTTTTAGAAAGGGGTTCTTCATTCTCAGCCACCAGCGACCCTTGCAAAAGAATGAGGCAACTGGTCCTAAAACCCTTGAGAGGCAAGTATTTCTTCAAAATCAAAGAAGAGGGGGTTAGGGGAGTAGTTCAGCAGTAAAGAGTTTGCCTAGAATGTGTGTGTAAGGCCCCGGGTGCTATCAGTCCCCAGCACAGCAAAAACAGACAAACAAACAAAAAATCATGCAGCAAAGAAGAGATGGGTGAGGGGCAAATTTGGTCTCTTCCTTCTGCTTTACATGCTGACATCCCTCCCTGAATAAGAGTCAACTCAAAACTAGGTACAGATGGATGGATCTCCAGGCAGGGGGGGAAAAATCTGAGATGGTATTATGGGGGAAATTGAGAGATTTTTTTTTTTTCAGATTAGAGAAAATATCAGGGTTTCTGGGATCATGAAATTCAAAAATGAAAAGAACATGGGAGAGAATCAAGATGAACAGGGGCCAGGCCCATGCAAAAATAGTCTCCCTCTATTCTCCCATGACTTATGCAAAGGGAAATTCTATAACCCAGAAGGCGGCAGATTGGTGGCTTCTAGGCTAAATCTGGCCCATAGATGTATTTTATGTTGTCTTCATGGTTTCAAACAAGTTTGCAACAATATTGTTGTGCTCTTTTATATACAGACTCTGGTTCTTTCTGGAGCAGTCAGAGGACTCAGGCTTGCCTTCCTATGCAGCAACAGGCAGCTGGTCCTAAGTGTAGGTGCCTCTTTAGATTCATCTGAAGGTTTGGGTTCTGAGCAGAGTAATCCCCCATTAGCTGGGCTCAGACTAGGGAACCAGCCTGCCAGGTTCACATCCTGATCATTGCTAGCTGTATGACCTTGGCATGCTACCTGGCTTCTCAGTCCCTGTGTTTCTTCATCTCTATATCAAAGGTGTGGCTTCCACAGTGAGGAAATATATGTGTTTTTATTCCTGGAGAAGGGACTGGGTGAGGGACTCCTGCCCAAGTCTGCCTGGAACCTCCACCCACCTCTCCCTAGGTCAGATATACACACATCTCAAGTTGGGGTTCTCCTTTTAGCCCCCTGCTATGGAACCAGTGGAAGAGCCTTACTCAGCAGGATTATGGGAGATCAGAGGGAAAGTGGATAGATCTGAGGAATAACAGAGAACCACCACCAGATCTGGGAGGGGAGAGAAGGGGGAAGGTAGAATCCAGGATGGCTGGACTTTGAGCTTAGACAGCAGCAGAATGTGAGTGAAGCAGGACACAGAAGTGCCATTGACTAAGCTCGAAAATTTGGCAGGAGGAAGAGTTTCAGAATGCAAGGTATTATCTATTTTTTTTTTTTTTTTTTTGTATTCAGATGAGTTTCCTCCATGTACCTAGGGCTGGACCCCTGTGTTACCCTTATGTTCCCCTGTAAGGCCCAGCACCGTCTGCCTCACCTACTCGATACCTCTCAGATTTATTTTTTTACCCCCTGGCATGTCAGGCTTAACTTCTGACAGTGGACACTTGGGCCCAGGGCTTATGTGCCTTTTAAATCCCTGATGTCAATCTTAATGTTTCCTCTTAAAGGTTACATTAGTTAACATTTCCACAATGATGCCCCAGTCTCCTTGCCTTGTGCCAACTGCCATGGGGTATTTTGCGATTTCCAATTCTGGCCAGCTTGTCAGGGAAAAAGTGCTGTCCACACTTCTCTAGTAAGAGAGACCCCACATCTTTCGCTAAGATTCCAAGACTTTCCTTCATGGAAATACCCTGGACACCATCTAACAAACACCACAGGCCCCTCATCACCCTGTCGGGGGATCAAGCAGATCCAGGCCCAGTGGCCCTGGAATGCCACAAACACTGGACACACTCTCTTCTCAACTTGTGGTATTTTATCTGTCTCTTCTTCCTCTCAGTTGCAGTCCAGAGGGATGTCTCCCAAGTGTTAAAACATGGTTGAGGAACCACCTTTCCAGGTACTTCTGGTGATAGTAAGATACTTGATCTTGTTTCCTTAGCTGCAGACTATTAGCAGCATTAGATACCGGAGTTGTTCTGCTTGTTTTGGCAGCATGTATACTAAAATTGAAAAACACCTAAGAAAAAAATCTACAAGAAAAACTTAAAATATGTGTAAGGTCTTATCTGACTGTAATTTGGTCCAGTTTATAGACTCCACTTACAGGCTCAGAGTTTAAGAACGATGGTCTGAATGAACCACACCATACCCTCCTCCAGTTCCTGGCCAGCCTGCCCTCCTTGTGAGCAGGGTGTACTCCCAACAGATAGAAAAAAATTAAAGAGGATAGGGAGAGAGAGGAGAGCAAGAGAGACGGCGTATCTGTAAGAAAAGTCAGTATATTTATGGTTTGCTTTATAAAAGTTACTATAATACAATGGTACATAGTATTGAATTCACAAAAATATGAACAAATATTTACAGCAAGACACACCCACAACGGAAACACTTCTCTTCAAAACAAGTTACATACTGATGGATGACAGAGTCTATACGTACAAACATCTCTAAAACTTATTCTCTTTGCGGGGGGAGGGAAAGAAGAAAGAAGGGAGAAGGCAGAGAAAAGGAAAAAAAAAAAAAAAAAGCAGAAACCCCCAACACTTCAAAAGCAGAGAATCTGTTCAATGAAAACAAAGGCTTTGAGAGAAAAATGGGCCAACACACATGTGGATTATTGCAAAGCATCCTGGGGTGGGGCGGAGTCCTGGGGAAGATGGGGGCCCAGTCCCTCGCCATTGGCCAAGGCTGGCCAAGCATTAACACAGCCTCCTTGCTGGGCGAGGGGAGGCACAGCAAGGGCCGAGGTGGGCCCTCCCTGTATTCCTCACATCCCCCACTTTTCTTTTATGGAGGCGGAGGGGAGAATGGAGGCAGCCCCTTGGGGGCTGCACAAGTAACTTAAATCGGCTCTCTCTACAAACTACACATTTCCTCATGTGAAAAATAAATATTTCCTCGGTTGCACCATTAGGCAGAAAACTGCAAACGGAAGAGAAGGTCGCCGCTGTGTCCAGGTGCCCCCCTGTCTTAATGCCATCGATTTCCTTGACCTTGGAACCGGTGGGCACAGTCTCAAACAGAGGGCCTGCGGTGAAGAAATTAAAAAAAAAGAAAGAAACCACACACACACACACACACACACACACACATACACACACACACACAACAAAACCACAACGACAAAAAAGAGAAAAATAACAATTCTTTGTACAGAATTTACATGATAACAAGCTTGACACAAGCTGAGATACCAGAGGCTGGCAGCCTGGGCCGCGGTGGGCGCGGCTCCCACCCAGCGCTCCCCTTGGTGAGCACCTGGGTCACAACAGTCAGTTCCAGAGATTATTTACACGCCTGCTCTGCTTTCCAGGGGGTGGGGGACTTGCATTCGTGTCTTTTTTTTTTTTTTTTTTGGAAGTACAAAGAAATGAGCAAAAGTCTTCCCACATGTTTCTACAAGAAACAAGTTCCCGAGAAAAAGTCCTTTATGGCAGTCTATATACAAAGTTGGTTCTGAACTTCAAAAATCTATTTTTTTCCCTTCGTTTTGATTTTATACACGCACTAGAAAAAAAAAAATTCATGGAAATAAACCCTGAAAAGGATGAGAAGGGAGGGGAAGAAAGGGTAAAAAGGAAAAAAAAAAACCACTGTCAAAGACTTAGATCCGAGTTTTAAAATCTTTCCCAAGATTTTTCTTTCTCTGGGAGAAATAACCTGCTCACTCCGAAAATAAATATGCTCTGGCCTTGGGGGGTGGCCAGGGGTGGGAGGTGGGGAGGTGGAAGTGGGCTGGGCGGCGGGTGAAGCTTATGAAAGAAAAATGCCACATGCATACGGTCAGACAGCCTGTAATGGTGGAGGGGGACCCCTGCCCTGGGAGCCCCCTTAGCCTGCGTAGGTTGAGGGCAGTGGAGGGTGGAGACCCCTCTTGCCAGTGCCCCCCACGCTGGGCCCCAGGGAAGCCCCCTCATTGCTGGCATCCGAATGAGAAAGTAAACATTGAGCCCAAGGATTTGGGGGGCAGGGAGTGCCCAGGGGACCTTCCTGCCTGGGACCAGCTTGGCTCTCCCAGGCCCCAGGGAAGGGACAGACTGGGGAGCAGCTCAGGGGAAGAGGTGGGGTCTCCTCACTGCATTCACTGGCAGAGAGGGGGCCTTTCGGCATTGTAGTGTCGAGGTCAAGGCCACTGGCCCGGCCCTTCCCCTCAGCACCTGGCCCGGTCTGCCCAGAGGGTGCAGGGACCCTCCGTCCTGGAGGCCTCTGGCCCCACCGGGTCCCCCCTCTCTGTTCTGCCTTCACATTTCAACGGTTAAAATGTCTTTTCTTATGACAGGGAGGGAAATAAAAAGAAGACAAAATCACATAGCAGCATTGACGGGAGAGGCTGAGGATGGGGTGGGAAGGAGCACAAGAGAGCCACGGGGACGGGACGGGACACCGAGGGAGACAGAAATGGCGTCTGGCTAAACGCACATCTGGAAAGGAGCATTTCTTCAACAATGAGAGAGACACGATGGAAAGACAGAGAAGCCCTTTCCCGCTGCGGGGCCGGAGCTGCGGGTGGGTCCTGGGGTAGTGTTGGGGGCGCCAGGCCCTGATGGCCGCGGGGGCGAGGGACAGCACCTGAAATGGGGCGGGAGGGGCCGGCCCAGGGGCCTGGGGTCCGGCCCAGGCGGCAGCGAACATCCTTCTGAGTTTGGCGCTGGGGGGCCTAGTTGAGGGTCCCCCGGCAGTTCTCTGAGCCACAGAGGCAAGGGATCTTGACGTCCTCGATGGGGAACTTGTAGTCGTAGGTGATCTCCTCGTTCACGTTGATGTGCTGCTTGGAGTAGATGACGATCTTCTTCTGTGACTCTACCGTGATCACCTTGGCGTAGCAGTTGGGCTGTAGGGAGGGGCAGCACGGTGAGGCCCCCCAGCCTCTCAAACCCAGCATGGCCCTGCCCACGGGCCAGCTGCTCCAGGCTCAGCCCACCCCCTCTCTGGGTGACAGGAACCTCTTGCCCCTGATAGTAAATAAAAATGATAATGATGACGATGATTTCCCAGGGCTTCTACCTCCTTTTCCATTTGTGCCATAGGTGACTCCTAAAAATCTGTCTGGCCCAGGCCTCACTACTTCTTTTATGTGTGGGACATTAGGGATTGAACCCAGGGGTGCTCTACCACGGAACTACATCCCAAGCCCTGTTTTATTTATTTATTGATTTTTAAATTTGAGACGGGGGTCTTGCTAAATTGCCCAGGTTGGCCTTGAACTTGTGATCCTCCTGTCTCAGCTTCCTGGTTGCTGGGATTATAAACATGACCAGGCCTTACTTTTCTGAGCTCTAGACAAGGTCAGCAAACTATAGGCCTCAGCTACCTGTTTTTTTTTGTGTGTGTGAATAAACCTTTATTGGCACACAGCCACACTCACCTATCATTTGCTTATCACCCATGGTTGCTTTTGTTACAAGGGTGCAGTTAAGCCTGCTACAGAGGTCATTTGGGGCTCAAAGATAAGAATATTGACCACCTGACCCTTTACGGAAGAGGCATGCCAGCCCCCATCCACAGTCAGAAACCCAGCTACCTGCTCAGGGCACATGCATTGGCTCATAGCTGATTCCTGATGGGCTCCTGCTCTGGCCCCTGAGCACCTAGCTCCTGGTGTCCTCCATCAGTGCCAGCTCTGCCCCTCCACCACGTCTAGGGGATTCTGTTGCCTAATGACCTCTGGAGTCTTGACTGCTGCTCCCTATTGCTCCCTGTCTCTGATGCCACCAGTCACAGTCAGGCTCCCATCACCGCTCACTGTTCACCTGGACCACAACAGCTCTTGCTGCCACTCAGAGAATCGGAAGCCAGGGACAGTTTTCCCAAGGGATGGCAGATTCTGTCACCCCATGGCTCCATACCCTCTAGTGGCCTGCTAGGCCTTTTTTCTGGGTGCTACAGATTGAACTCAGGACCCGATTTGGCTTCTAGAGAAACTCCTCAGCTCAACCAACAAGCCTGTGTGACCCGGCATACAGACCTTCCCCCTTGTCCTTTCTCCCTCCTCCATCCACTGTCCTCTTGCTGCCCCTCAAACAGGTGTTCTCCACGTGCCCGCCCCAGGGCCGCTGGCCACATGTTGCCCTACATAAGGCGATGTCCCCTTATTCCTCAGATCTCACAGGACAGTCACAGAAAAGGCTCTACTGGCCCCTCCAGCCCAACGGCGGTTAAAGCACCATCAGGAGGGCCAGTACACGCAGAGGACTCGTCACTGTCGGCACTTTCCACGGGCCACATGCAGTAGCACACTGGACTCTCCCAACAGCCTACATAAGAAGGGACTGTCACAGTCCCTGTTCACAGATGAAGGAACTGAGGCCATGAGACGTGGAGCAGCTGTCCTGGGGCAGCTCACTAGGCAGCACTGCCACAGTGGCCTGGGCCAGGCTGCTGCTGAGGGGAGCTTGGGCCACACTCCCTCCCCAGTCCCGAGCACGGTCTACCGTCAGGCTCGATACGACTAAATAAAATTGAAACTCAGTTTCTCAGTTGCACCGGCCACTCAAGTGCTCCAATCACACACAGCTGGCCCACACCAGAGGACAGTGAGGTTGATATCACACCACTGTGGAAAGTTCTGGGACTGGGACATACCTCAGAGGTGGAGCACTTGTCTGGCATGTGTGAGGTCCTGAGTTCCAATCCCAGTACCAATTTAAAAAAAAAAAAAAAAAAAAAAAAAAGACAGTTCTTTTGGGAGACTCTGTCCAGAGCATGAGCCTCTAGGGTTGTGCAGAGCCAACAGAGCCACAGAAAAGGCCCCAGACAGAGGAGTGATCCCAGAACACCACAGAATTGAACCAGCCTTTCTCTTTCTTTTTGAGTGGGGATTGAACCCACTGGGGTTTCTACCACTGAGCTACATCCCCAGCCCCTTTTATTTTGAGACAGGGTCTTGCTAAGTTGCTGAGGCTGGTTTCAAACTTGCAATCCTCCTACCTCAGCCTCCCAAGGTCC
This sequence comes from Callospermophilus lateralis, assembly GCF_048772815.1. Classification (NCBI taxonomy): domain Eukaryota; kingdom Metazoa; phylum Chordata; class Mammalia; order Rodentia; family Sciuridae; genus Callospermophilus; species Callospermophilus lateralis. The sequence goes on along the minus strand of NC_135305.1, from coordinate 157,737,926 downwards.
TGGGATTACAGGCATGTGCCACCACTCCCAGTGAACCAACCATTTCTTGAGCACCGTTAGTCCTCACACAGCAACACAAGTCTCACTGCGCTCATTTTACTGATGAGACACTGAGGCTTGGATGAGAAAAGTGCCTCGTACAGGCCACAGCTCCCCACACCCCCAGTTGACCTGAGTGTGGAAGGAAGCTGAGGTGATTCCTGTGCTTGGGACTCCTAGGTGCCCAGCACTTTGATCGGGCACAGACACCCCTTGTTGGACACTCACATTGCAACTGTGGTTAATGAAGCGTGCAAAGTTGCCACACTTGGTGGCATCGATGATGGTGTCGTGGTCTACTCGGAACATGTAGCTGCTGCCGATGCCCTCGTCCTCATACCGTTTCTCCCGCATGTCTGCGATCACCTGGGCACAAAAGGATGTCAGTCTGGGTGGATCCGGGGCCCACCCTGTACCCATCCTGCCAGGCAGCACCTACCTGGCGGATGTTCTGGCCCACATACTCGATGACCATCTCATCAGCCGCAATGGGTTCCATGGCGAACAGGCCCCAGTCATGAATGTGGCTCTTGCAGAACTTGAGTTTTTTCTTCCGGAACTGGGGGAGGGAGTGAGAGGAGGGGTGAGGCTCTGGCCTCAGGTCCTGCCTCAGCCCCAGCTGCCCTGGGTGGGGCCAGGCCTCACCTTGAGCTGGTTGAACTTGAGTAGGTCGCTGTCACAGCTGCCAGTGAAGGAGGACAACAGGCGGCGCTGCTCTGAACGCCGCTCCGAGCCTGCCCGAGTGGAGGCATGAGGCTGCGCTGGGATGCTCATGCCCTGCCAAGCGCAGCACGGACATAAGTCAGCCCGGGACTTGGCTGCCGGGGCTCGGTGGGCGGCCCACATCCTGGGACCTGGGGCAGCCCCTCCCTAAACTCTGCTTCTTTGCTGTACCCACTCCCCAGGTTTCTCCCTCTGGGCTCCTCTGGCCGGTCCACCCCTGATCATCAGGCTGTCTGCCTCCTCTTTCCCATCAGCATCTGTATGTGTCCAAGTTTCTCCCACCTTAAAAACAACATCACAACTTCCCTTCAACCTTTGCCACTTTTCCTGACCTCAGCTAAGTTTTGCAGTATGTGAGGTGTCTGCCCTAACCCCTGAGAACCCCAGCAAGGCCCCCAGTGCCCCACACAGCTCCCTCCTTGCCTGGCCTCTCGGCCTTTGCCGCACCCCTGAACCCCGAGCTGCCAGGCCGGCTCCCTCCTCCTGCATGCTCTTGGAAAACCTGCTCCATCCTGATGACAGCTGTTTGGATCCCAGACCAGAAGCCCTGATCCCAAGCTCTGCTGCTTACCTGGGTGTCTACACTGTCTGCTATACTTCCCTTCCTGGTGTCCCACAAACCCCACACTGAGGTTGTCCCTAAGTGGAGGTGCCATCTGCATGCCCACCTCAGGCTTGGCATCCAGCCCAAGCTGCAAGCCAGACCCTTAGCTGCCCAACCAATTTCTTCCTTTCCAATCCCCAATCCAGGCCCAATTCTGTCCATCTGACTTCCTGACCAACCTCAAACACATCCTCTTTCCCTTGTGGCCCCCTGAGTCCAACCCACCCTCATGTCTGGCCTGAAACTGCAGCAACTGTATTGGCAGCTCCCCGGATCTCTGCACAGCAGCCCCCATGAGCTTCAACCATCACAGAGAGATCCACAAGACCCCACCTCTCCCAACACTCCCCGGGTTGCCAGCTGACAAAATACAAGTGTAAATTTGTCAACCCAGACCCCAGGGCCCTGACAACCTGTTCCCTACCTCTCTAGCCACAGCTGTCCCACTTATACTGCTGAGTTCCCCCTGCCTTAGGACCTTTGCACATCCTGCTTTATGCACAACCTCCGGGACTTGTGAGTCCCTCTCCTGTCTCAACTTTCTGTTGCAACCTTTCTACTTCTCTGTGACCTCTCTCTGTTCCACATAGCTGGTTCCCTCACTTCACTCAGGTCTGGTTCAAATGTGACCTTCTCTGAACCCTCCCAACTTGCCAATCCCCAACTTCCTCTCCTGTCTTCTCCGTAGCATTTGCTCTGCCTGGAAGCACATAATTATTGCTCATGTATTTCCTCCCCATCCCACTAAAATATAAATACCATGAGGAAATGGATTGTCCACTCGTATAGTCTCTCACTCAGTGCCTGCTACTCGGCAGAAGCTAAGGAATATTTGCTAAATTAAAAAAGGGATGAGCTGGGTCACATCTGAAAGTCCAGATGCTGGGGAGGCTGAGGGAGGAGGATCACAAGTTCTAGGCCAACCTCAGCATCTTAGACCCTGTCTCAAAATAAAAAGGGCTGGAGTGTAGCTCAGTGGTAGCCCTTGTGTTCAATCCCTAGTACTGCCAACGTTTAAAAAATGGGAATGAATTAACTTCTGGAAGTGTAATTCGGAAGCTCTCCACTGCCCATAGGCCACGCCCACCCCTTGGCACCGCCCCCAGCAGGCAGGTGAGGTGCAGTCTGCATACCAGCAACACTTGCAGGACGGCCCCACCTGAGGCGCCAAAGGTGGCTCCCTGGTGCCAGTACCTGGGTGTCTGCAGGGGGCTCATCGGTGCTGGCGCGGCTACTGTTGAGGTATCTGAGCTTGTCCTTCTTGTCAATGGTGTAGAAGCCCTCACTACGGGCACAGCCTGTCACGTGCTCACGGATGCCATCATCGCGTTTCTTTTTCTTAGCTGAAGAGAGGCTGGTGGGTGGGTGTGGGTCAAGGGTCATACAGACATTCTCAGAGAGCCCCTCAGGAGGCCTGTCCCAGCAGGTCCAGCCTTCCCAACCCCAGACCCATCTCGTGGAGGTGTCTATACCTATCTCAGCTGCCCACCAGCTACGCCCCACACAGCTCCAGCTCTGATGGCCACGCCCTGGGCATGTTCAGGAAGTACCCTGCCTCAGTCTCCCCTATACACTGGGGTGACGGTGGTGCCAGCATGTGAATGATGCCATATACTTAGCAGGGTTTCTGAGGCAGGGTGAAGGTTCACTAGTCTGGAACAGCAGGGATACTGACAGCTCCAGCCCTAGAGAATTCCAGTGAGGCACTGGGGCCAGCAGCCTGATTCAAGAGCCAGACTTGCCCAAGTTCAAGTCCCAGCTCTGCAACTTTGTAGCTAGTGACTTGGGGCACATCACCTCATCTCCCTGAGCCTCAGTTTCTTCACTTAGGAAGGGGAAGGCCAACTGCCTTGCCCTCGCTGGGCCGTGGGGATTAGATGGGGAGGCACCAGGAGGAGTGGACACACAGTTGGTGTCCACTGCCACTGCTAAGTTCTACAGTCTCATCCCCACCAACTCTAGGGATGAGGTGGGCCACAGAGCGCCAAGGATGATTCAGTTGGGAACCTGGCACAGTGCCAGCACAGGCACTACCTGGGGCAGAAGTAGTCAGTGCCCTTGCCTTCATGGGCACTGATGATTGCTACAGACTGGGAGGGGCCCAGAGGGTGGTAAGGACTTCCTGAGTCCTAAAAGACATGGACGGCTACGTCCCACAGGATATAGGGATGGTAGACCCAGAGTGTGTCGTTGAGCCAGTCCATGCCATTGTCCTGCTGCAGCAGCCGCTCATAGGTGACACACAGGAAGCGGATGTCCTCCTCGTCAATGCCACCGTTCCAGATGTCATACAAGATGGTCATCTCCTCAAACTCTGAGCGGGGCCGGAAGAGGGGCTGGGGTGGAGACAGCTCGGGCGAGGCAGCCACCAGGTCCTCGTGGCGCTTCTTAGGTGGCCGGCGCCACGGCCCCCGTACCTTGGCCAGCTCCATGAACTCCTCAGTGACTTCATCTCGCCCACGAGGGCCTAGGGGGATGGCCTCACAGGGCCACTGGTTGTCTAGCTCCTTAAAGGGCAGCTTGGCAGGTTCAACAGGTGGTGGAGGTGGGGGTGGAGGAGGCTGGGGGGGAAGGGGCGGAGGGGGGGCCGGGATCCCTGCGTTCCGGAAGTCCAGAGTCACAGCCCGGGGATCATGGGTGCTGGGAAAGATGGGGGTCTGTGGCTGGCCTGGCAGGAGCAGAAGGTCCCTTCCAAGGGCAGCCCCCGCTGGTGGCCGCACCAAGGGCCCATCCAAGGACAGCATAGATGGTGGGGATCGCCGGGGCCGGCCCGGCTTCCTCTTGATGGGGGGTGGGCAGGGGGCCAGGGTGGCAGGCAGCAGAGGTGGCAGCTGGGCAGGGGCCCGAGCCTGGGCCCTCAGCACGGGGACAGGCAATGCCAGGGGCAGGGGCAGAGGCAGGGGCAGGGGGAGAGGGAGGCCCGTCTCCAAGAGCACCGGGGAGGCCAGAGGGCCAGAGCGCTCATCTCGCCGGCCAGCCGGGAGCGGGCAGACAGGTAGGAGCAGGGGCCCACTGGGCTCTGGGAAGGTGGGTGTGAAGCTGAAGTCCCGGCCAGGTGTCCGTGGGAGGCCCCCGCTGCTCAAGCTGGGGGATTGGGATGGGTAGGAGAAGGGACTGCCAGGCACCTGTGGGGAGCTCAGGGACAGGCCGCTGCTGCCCCCTGATAGCGGGGGCTCCCCGCCTGGTGTGGCTGGCACTGTCTCCGTACTCTGAGACTTGCCCAGGCTGCCACAGAGGCCAGGAGTACGTGGGGGCTGGTCCTCAGGGGGAGGCTCCAGAGGGACAGTTGGGTGTAGGGGCTCTGGGGTCTCAGGCTCTGGGGGTGGGCTGGGTGGCCGGGGTGGCCGGGGTGGCGGCAATGGTGGCTGCAGAGGCAAGGACAGCATTGGAGGGGGCTCGGGCTCCACTTCCAGATGATCTTCTGCAGAGGAAAGCAAAAGCCAGAGCATCATTATTTGATCCAGACAACTCCCAGGACATTGTTCCCGCACCCTACTACACACACTGGATACTCAAGTGCCCAGGGTTCCTGAGCAGTTAAACCAAACAACGCTTGGCCCCCAGCCAGGCACACAGTGGGTGCTCATTTAAATGGTGGTGGGGTTTGTTGAAGACATAGGAGACATGGTTGCTAGCCTTTCAGTATCTTCAAGACCATGAATCTAGGCTGGGCTGCAGCATTGGCCCAGCATGCACAGGCCCTGGGTTCCATCCCCAGCAACACAAAAAAACATAAACAAAAAAAAAACTGTGTTCCTGTGGCCAAGAAAACTTGCTCTGTGATGGAACAAAATCTAACAAGTCTCCTCGGCAAGACTTGTCAGAGCCTGCAAGGAAACCTGGTATGCCTCCCTATTGTCACAGAGCACACTGGTTAATGTATCTTTTGTCACCTCTTACCCTGCCCTAGAATATAAACTCCACGAGGACAGGTATTTTTGTCTGTCTGATCCACTCTTGTATTTTAGTGCCTAAAAGAGTACTGGGGACCACAGAACCTTAATGTTGAGTCTCTATTCAAAGATCTGTGGTTTGTGGTCAAGTAAATAAAACAAAACACATTAAACTAAATACATCAGTTTTCTTTTCTGAAGACTGAAGGCAGGTATTAACTCGAGTGGCTATGTCGAAATTAAATAGTATCACACATCTGGTTCCACAGTGGCTCTGGCCACATTGCAGGAGCTCAGTAAGCAACACTGCATCTGATGGCCACGGTACTGGTCAGCGCAAAGACAGCATCTCCACCATTGCAGGAAGTTCTAAAGATGGTGTGATCAGAGCTTTTCATGTGCTTTGTGCAGCTCCCTCAAGGGAGTGGAGGGTGCAGAGCTCATAGCCCCTTTCCCTGGACTCGTACCCCAAAGCTATCCCACTTGCCTAGAACTAAAATGACCTTACCTTTGGGAGCAACTCACAGGACTAATGGTCTAAGCACTAAACCACAGGGGAAATCCTGGTACTATGGAAGAGAACAGCCCTGGCCCCTGGTGGGCTCATCCCTCATGGTTCTCCTGTTTCAGGCACCTCATCTCATTACGAGCCCATGCGACCCCATGAAGGAGATACATCTGCTGATGCCATTTCAGAGGAAACTGAGACTTGTGAAGGGAGCCTGGGCTGATTCTGACAGCAAGGACACCTTGCCTCCTCCACTGCCCTCCCAGGAGGCTGCATGTGGTACCTGGAACATGTTCAGGGGACATTGGGGGCTGAGCTTCCATCTCCCTGGCAGGGGGCTCTGGAGACAGCAACATGGCCTCTTCCTGGTTCAGGCTATCCTCCTCCAGGGGCTCCTTGCACCCGGCCAGCTCCTCAACACCCACAGGCAAGGGGGGCTCCTCCAGGAGAGGAGTCTGCTCCTCGGGGGCTTCATCCTCAGCTTCAATGTCCACCTCTTCTTCTGTGCCCAGCGGCTCCACTGCAGATGCCCCTGGGGCCAGAGACACCTCCTCCTTGTCCTGCTCAAAGTCCTCAGCACCTGCAGGTGGCATGCTCTCATCTGCCACTGCCACTGCCTCCTCCTCCTCCTCCTCCTCCTCCACCTCTTCCTCCTCCTCTTCTTCCTCTGGCCCTGCCACCATCTCCTCTTCGTCCTCCGAGGACGAGGACGAGGACTCGGAACTTGATTCAAACTCAGAAGACTCAGAACTCTCGCTGGATGACTCGGCCTCTGCCTTGGAGGTGGCAATGCTCACCGTCTCCTCTGGATGTGCGACAAAGGGAGAGTCTAGTGATCTGTGGTGCTCCTGCCCCGGGCCAGATGCCTCCCCAGAGGCCACGAACAGGGGGCACCTGGCTGAGCACTGCCTCAGGCAGGCATGTGTGAAGTAGGGTTGATAACTATACTTCATTTTTAAAAACATAACACAAAACCAATTGTTCATTTTAAAGCGAATAATCCCACTGAGCACAGAGGTGCACGCCTATAATCCCAGCCACCTGGGAGGCTGAGGAAAGGCCTGCAAATTCAAAGCCAGCATGGGCAACTTGGCAAGACCCAGTCCCAGTATAAAAGTAAAAAAGCTGGCGTGGGGGTAGCTTGCTTGCCTAGGATATGTGAGCCTCTGCATTCCATCCCTGATACTAAAAAATAATAACTCAAGAGCAGTTCCATGCCTCCTCTGTTCCATGCCTCCTCTGCCTAGCTGTGCGACACTCTCGCCACCTCCCTGGCCCACCCACCAGCACGCAGTCCCGGCCCTGGGCACCAGGCTCTCCCTGCAGCTCTGCAGTCTTGGCCTTCTGGCTATTGCAACGAATGGAATCAGAAAACACGGTTGTGCACTCTGATGAGTACAGATTTCAAAAGCGTGCTTTCCTGCCCCAAAGCACTCTTTGGGAGGCTCCTTGCACCCTGCCAGCTACTCAACACCTCTGCAAAGAGGGCCCAGGGCTGGCCATGCTGCTCGGCCTGCTCACCGCCTTCTGAGTCTCCTTCGTCCTCACTCGCTCCTGATAGGGCTGCATCTTCACCCTCGTTCTCGGTGTCATCGCTGTCCTCATCGTCATCCTGGGGAACAGGGAAGGATGAGGACAGGTAAGCAGGTGGCCTGGGGCTACCTGACAGGCCTAGAGCCCCGAGGCAGGCCTCCGGAGGCAGACCTTCTCAGATGTGCTTGAGCTGGAGGAGCAGGACACCTGGCTCCGGGGGCCACCCTCCTCCTCCTCCTCCTCCTCTTCGTCCTCCTCCTCGTCCGCTTCCTCCTCGGCTTCTTCCTCCTCGGCTTCCTCCTCAGTGCTTTCCCGCTCCTCCTCCTTGTCAGAGGCTGAGGACGAGGGTGAGGTGGTGGAGGACCCAGAGGATGAGGACCCAGACGAGGACGAGGACACTGACAAAGACTCCTTCTCATCCTCCTCCCCGCCACTGTCCAGCTCCAGTGGCCGAGCTGGCCGCCGCCGCACGCCCACACCCTTGGGGTCCCGCTTGGCCAGCTCGCAGGGGGCATCTGCCATGTCTCGGTCCCGCTCCCGCTCGGACTCTGTAGGAAGAGAGGGCAGTTTCAGTCAGGAAGGGGAAATGGGGGCAAAGGGAAACCCAGCCCCCAGTAAGAAGTTAGAGGTAACCAGGCACAAACCTTCGTCTTCTTCATCCACAGAGGTTGAGGGCCGAAGGCGCTTCTGGTCACCAGATGATGCTGTGTCTGGTGGCTCCTTCCTCTTGACCTTGAAGGAAGGCAGGCGAATGGCCCCTCGCAGCCCAATGCCCAGGCCCAGGCCCTCATAGCCCAGGCCTTCGCCTTTGCCCCATGACTCCAGCAGGCATGAGGCAATTCGGTCCTTGGGCTTTGGCCGGTCCTCATCCTTGTGCTCGCCTGACTTCACAGGGGTCAGCGAAGCCTGGGATGGGAGAGAAGCAGGGAGTTGCCATGGTTGGAACACTGCTGCTGACCCCACAGGCCTGCTCCCTGAGTGGCAATGACAGCAGCCTCAGGTGACAGGGAGCCTCCTGTCTGCACTCCTGGCATGCAGTTCACCTTCCTCAGGAGGCACCAGAGCCCCACTCTGCCTCACTGACCCACGTGTCCTCACCTGCAGGGTGGGCTACTCAGGACAGAGGCCTCCAAATTTAGAGAGGAGACTCCAAAAGCAACACATCCTCACTGGAGGTGTGTAACCTACACCATGGGGATGCAAGTCTCATAAGATTCACACTGTCCTTATTTTTCTGTTCTTTTCCAATGCATTAAAAACAATACCCATGGACTTTACTTGGCCCCTGCAGTTCCAAAACGCTGTGCCTTTGAGGGACGTTTTAAAATGAGCTATATTAAAAGCTTCACATGGGGCAGGTCACCAAGACATAGTGGCCCCTTTCATTCAAATTGTTCTTGGTAGCTATTAGAAGCTGTTACTATGACTCATCTGGTAGGGCCAATGTAATCAGGGTGAACCACAAAGCACCAGACATCAGGTGGCTCGTTCTCATTTTACTGTTCCATCTTACAGATGAGGAATGGGCTCTGACAGGTGTGCTTACCTGGACTGCAGAGAGCAGGCTCTTAGTCACAGCAGCATTTCCCAAAGCGTGCTTGGCGGGAGGGGGATAGCAAAAGTGATAACCCTGGTCACCTCTGGGGACGGGGGTAGAGGGGACTGGGCCTGAGGGTAGTGACTGAGAGGATTTTAAGATAGTGAGAGATGCTGCACATGACAGCACACAGCTATGGCCCTAGCTTCTTGGGAGGCTGGGGTAGGGGCATCGCCTGAGCCCAGGAGTTTGGGGCCAGTCTGGGCAGCATAGCCAGACCCCATCTCTAAAAAGAGAGGGAAAAAGGAAAGAAAATGTTCTCTCGAGTGGAGGGGCAGCGGTTACTGCTCATCTATGAGATCACCAAGGACATCCACTGCGTAGAGAGGAAAAGCTCTCCCACCAAGACAGGTCTCTACCAAAGACCACTTCAGGATACGGTGGGAGCCAAGCCCAGTGTGCTTTGGTGTGGCCCACCTGTGCTGCTAGGCACATGGTGCCTCTGTGCTGTCCCAGGAGGTGGCCACTGGGCACGTGAGAGTGCTGAGCACTTGAAGTCTGGTGAGGGGAACGAGGAACCCAATTCACACTTTCATTTCAACCAATCTAATCCAGCGAGTAGACTAGTGGGCATGTTGACAGTAGTCAGTGGCCCTCTCCAAGTGCCAACCATTCCATCGCCCCACACAGGGGTGCAGATGGCAGTGTATCTGTCACACACCTTGCAGAAGGGGGCACCTGGCCAGGCTCCTGCCCCACCCCCACTGGCCACCTGGGGTGCTCTGCACCCACCTACCCACCTTGGCCATCCGCTCCTTCTTGTCCCACCACTCGTCAAAGGCCCGGAAGGCCACCACCTCCACCATCTTGCGATTCAGGTCACGCTTCATGATGGCCTTCAGCTCCTTGAGCACCACCAGTAGGACACCATCCACTGTGGCCTTGTGCGGGTCCTCCTGACGTGGCACGTAGCCTGGTGGCGGCACTGACGGGTCAAACTTGGGCAGGGGTGGCCAGGGCTGCCCACGGCCTGGGCCACTGCTGCTTAGGGAGAAGGGGCCCCGGTAGGGCGGCAGGTTGACAAACTGTAGACCAGCTGAAGCGGCAGCGGCTGCAGCAGCCATGAAAGGTGGGTAGGGACAAGCGCCCTGGCCTGTCATTAGACGGCTCAGCATCTGCGTTTGCATCTGGAAGGACATGGGCATGCCACCCCACTGGCCGCCCAGCACATGGCTCATATCCACCTGCATCACAGGAAACAGCCCTGGTGGAAAGGGCGGCAGGGGCGGCAGGATAGGTGGTGGGGGGACGCCAGGCGGTGGCGCTGGCAGGGGTGGTGGGGGCACGGTCACTGCAGGATGGGCTGGTGGTGGCGGTGGCGGGGGTGGAGGCAGAGGTGGGGGCATGGGGAAGCCGGGCTGGGGCGGGGGTGGGGGTGGGGGCAGTGGTGGGAAGCCGGGTGGCGGGGGCAGCGGCAGGGTCGGGGCCAGCACATTGGGGCCTGCCACAGCTGCTCCCCCTGCGGTCACCACCATGGGCTTGGGGCAATCGGCACTGGTGATGGGGGCTGAGGGCATCTCGTCATCCGAGATCTCCATGTCCTCGCCTGAGGACTGCTGGCCCTGCGGAGAGAGCAGAGAGGGCAGTGAGCAGGGGAGGGTGGCCAAGCAGCTCCAAAGGCCTCCTGAGTATCCAAAGGCAAGATGGATCAGCAACATGGGCTCTCAGCTGTGTGACCTCTCCCAAGTCACTCAGCCTCTCCAAGCCTAGTTTCTCCAAGTGCATAAAGGACAGGAGAGCACCTGCCTCTTGGGGTTACCATGGGGACCTGTACAGTCACTCATTTAACACATGCCCAGCACCTGCCTGCCAGGCACCGTTCTGCTATGCAGGGACACTCACAAAGGTGACCATGCAACATATAAATCTTGCTCTTGTGGCACTGAATTTCTAGAATTCAGAAGACAGCCAGAATGAAGGCAGGAAGTACATCATGGAGAAAGGAAAGGGGTCGGGTGGGGGCAGACAGAGGGAAATAGCTTCTGTTTTAATTTGAGGGATTGTTTCAATGTGTATTCAGAGAAGGTGATATTAAGAGTTAACACTTCTGTAGTGCTTCCTATGTGCCAGGTAACTTTACATATATTAACTCAGTTAATCCTTAGAACAAACCTGCAAAGTAGATGTTATCTCCATTTTTACTAACGAGGAAATTGGGGCACAGAGAGCTTAAGCAACTTGCCCAAGGCCTCACAGCCAGTAAGAAACAAGCCAGGATTCAAACCAGGAAGTGGCTCAGTCAGACTGCTGTCCTCACTCTGGCCAGGAGAGTCTGGAGCAGAAGGTAACGTGAGCTAGGCTTGGGTGTGTGAGTGAGTGGGTTTAGCAGCATTAAGGACTCGTAAATAGGAATCGTGCTCTGCACCCAGTATTGTGGATGCACCCAGTGCAGGGTGGAGCGCACCTTCCACCCTTCCCCATCTGTTCTTGTTTCTCCTGCAGTACTGGGGATTGAACCCAGGGCCTCACTTGTGCTAGACAAGTGCTCTACCACTGAGTTACAGCCACGGCCCCCGACATCTCACTTCTTATATGAAGAAGAGCCCAAGAACCTTGTGACCTGGGGGCCCACTCGGATCCCTCCAGACAAGTGAGGAAACAGACCCAGCAGGGGCACGGCCTGTCAGAAATAGGGCCAGGACCACCCTCCAGACACCCATCCCACAGGGACTGTGGCTGGAATGCAGAAATGGCTGGATTAGGGGAGGAAGCAAGGATGATCAGGGGTCACAGATGACCAGGGAGGGCCCTTTACTATAGGATCCAGTGCACAGGCTTGATCCCATGGGAGGCCCAGACTGGGTTCCTCCTGGTGTAGGTGGAGTGAGAAGCTAGAGAAGGGGTGGAGATGAGAGGGAGGGGCCACCCCTGGCTCTTGTGTGGCTCAGGCCCTGGCCTGGATGAACAGGTTAAAAAGGAAACAGAACTTGCTTTTTTTTTTTTTTTTGGTTAGGCTGGGGATGGAACCCAGTGCCTTGCAGATCTAGTGACTGCTGAGCCACGTCCCCAGACCCCAGCTTGGGCTTCTATAGGCTGAAAGAAGGCATGCATCGGAAGGCTGAGGGGATGCGGTCTGTGTAGGATGCAAAGCCAGAGGTCAGGCCTGTAGGTGAAACAGGCCTCCAAAGAAAACTGGAGGGAGGGAAATACCAAACCTATATAAGAAGCAGGAAGCCCTGGATTTTACTAGGTACCCTACAAACATACGCATGCACTCACACTCACGCGTGCGCACGGGCACACACACACACACACACACACACACACACACACACACTCCCCCTCTTCAAAGTAGCCTTGCACTTGAGGAAAGGACAGGCAGGTTGGGCTAGATATCGGGAGACAGTGCCCCAGGACATCAGACCTGGGCAGCAGTGAGCAGGTGAGGCAGGCCAGAGCAGCACACAGAGGGTTAACCCAGGCCACTGCAGCCAGCCAATCACAGGAGCCCCAGCAGAACTCCAGCCCTTGCCCAGCCCCTTGGCTGAGCTGGGCTGGGGCCGCTGCTGCTAGGAAGCAGCAGGGTTCTCTCAATCTGAGAGGAGGCAGGTGCTCTCACCAGCCCATTTGACAGATGATGAAACTGAGATGCAGAGAGGGACAGTGCCTTTCCAAGGTCACATAACCCATAAGTGACAGAGCCGAGGTTTAAGAACTGAAGCCCATGCTTTTCAGCAGCCTCTGGGAAGCAGGAACCCTCCCCTCCCACTGGCCCCTCTGGGTTGCTCCCTAGCCTCAACCCCAGCCTAGGCTGCGACTGAGCACAGCACTCCTAGCTCTCCTACACAGCACACCAGCCCCAGGATCCCCATCCTGCTCTACCCACTGCCAGCAGGGGGCTCCCGAGGGCCAGCCTGGAGCTCAACCGTGCTCTGGACTTCCGTCCCCAGGCACCAGAGTCCCCCCAGACTCCAGGTCTCAGGTCCTCACTTTCTCCTTGCCTTGGGCAGCCCAGTGGAGGAGACCCTGTCCACTGGTGACTCTGGGCTTCTCAGCCCTGGACCGGCTCGTCAGCATGGCGAATGCCCCAGCTCCAGGCAGCCCAGAAGGAGGGGTTAGGGCCAGCAGCTCTCCACCTCTGCACACCTGTCAACTCCCCCTGCCTGGACCATTTACTGCCAGAAACCACTTCCCCAGAACTGCCTGGAGCCCAGCCACCTGCAGCCCCTTCCTGGGGAGGCCAAGTTCCTCTCTGTTCCTCCCCGAGGCAGCCAAACCGGCCTCATCAAAGGGCCCAGGAAGGGGGGACTCTCCTCCCTGCTGCCCACAGGGGCATGGAGCTCCGTCTGTGCCCCTGGCTGCTCATGCCTGCCTGGCTCACAAACTCCAAGACAGGTGTCTAGGAGGGCCAAGGCATGGGCCTCCACCAGGAGAGGAGGGGGCAGAGCCAAGTCCAGGAGGGTGACCAAACCCTCTCCTAACCTGGCAGCACCCTCACCCCAACCCCTGGGTGGAACTTTCTGGGACTGGAGGTTTGGGCAAATGAGACCAAGGTGAAGTGAGGAGACAGCGGGGACAGTCAACTATGCCCACTTCTAGCTACTGTCCCCTAAACCAGTCTTTAACTCCTTCCCCTGAAGAGGCCAGGAGACAGGGAAACTCACCTGCCTCGCAGGCTTCCCCATCTCTTAAGAGGGCACAGGCTGTAAAAGACAGTACTCCAGAGCTTCCACTGGCCTGGCTCAGCACAGTACCTTGGCTAGTCCCTCTCCTCGCTGCCTGAGCATCAGGACCAGCCCTGAGCATTCCTAAGCCACAAAACAAAGAGGGGGGCCTAGGGACTGGGGATATAGCTCCGTTGGTAGAGCGCTTGCCTCACATGCACAAGGCCCTGGGTTCAATTCCATCATCACAGCCATCAGCACAACCATCATCACAGCCCACACTCTCTAGAGGTCTCTGCAAACTCCATCAAAGCAGCTCAGGTCAGCAGGGCACAGTGGCACATGCCTATAGGATTGAGAGTTCAAAGCCAGCCTCAGCAACTTAGTAAGGCCCTCTCTCAAAATGAAAAATAAAAAGGTCTGGGGATGTAACTCAGTGGTAAAGTGCCCCTGGGCTTAATTCCCAGGAGGCGGGAGGCAGCTCAGGGGAAAATTTATCCCATGGAAAACTCTTAACTCCCCTTATAAAGAGAGCAACAGAACTCAACCATGTTCTCATTTTCTCCCTGGCTGCTAGGGAGCTCAGAGCCAAACCAGCTGCTTGATCACAGTCTCTGGAGCTTTTCCCATCCTCTTTTTATTTTCTAAATTCGATCTGTTATATTGGCTTCTCTGTTGGGAAAGGCATTGGCCTCCTAACCCTTTTGCTTCCGGGTCTTAGCTAGTTATCCTAAATGTTTTAAGGGGAGAAAAAGTGGGACAGAGATAAACAAATCAATCCCAGATAGATGGACAGACATGGTGGTACCTCATCCATCTTCTCTGAGGTCGGGGTCCCGTCTCCAGCCAGGTCCAAGGCCACCTCAGCTGACTGGCCCAGAAAACCAGTAGGGTCTGGGGGGCCTGGCTCAGGTGGGGGTCGAGGCCCCAGGCCCACGTCCAGCTCATCATCCTCATCGGAGTCAGGCAGAGGCGTGGGGCTGATATCCTCTAGGCCCGTGCTGGAGGGGCGTGAGGATGGGGGTGAGGGGCCGCGGAAGCCCGGTTGGGAGTTGGTGCCGAAGGGGGCCAGTGGGGAGAGTTGGGAGGAGGAGGAGGAGATGGGGCTGCCCTCCATCTGTAGCTCGGCGTCCGAGTCTTGCTCCCGTAGGAAGGGCAGCTTAGTGCGCTGCTCCTTCAGCAGCATCTCGATGCGCGAGTCCAGGCTGTCATGGGGCTTCTCAGGCCCCGCAGGGGATGACTCCAGCGTGGGTGTGCCAGGGCTGTCACAGGGCTCAGGACTCCAACCAAAGGTCGGCCGGCCGCCTAGCTCCATGCTGTTGGTGTCAGGGGGCGGCGGGCCAGGCGGTGTGCCCGGCTTCTCCTTGGCCAGAGGCTCAGCAGGTGGCAGGGGTGGAGGTGCAGGTGCCCTCCGGAACTCCCCACTGTCACGGGCCCCAAAGGTGGCTGTGGTGGTGGGCTCCTCGGGGGGTGGGGGGAAAGGGGGTGCTGGGGTCTGGTATGGAGAGAAGGCCGACTTGAATCCGGGAGTGGGGGCTGCTTGGGCAGGCGGTGGAGTGTGGGCAAATGTGGCTGAATCCTGCGGTTGGGCCTTGAAGGGAGGGCCACTGCTGCCCCCACTGCTGCCAACTGCCCCAAATGGGAGGTCCGAGGAGCCCCGAAAGGGAGCTGCGGCCCCAGCCACTGCAGCCGAGTTGTGAACATAATGATGCTCGTGGCGGCGATTGTAAGCATCGGTAAACTTGCTCTCGTGGCGCCGAGCCTTGAAGGTCGCTGTGGGGTCCGGGCCGAAGAGGTAGGAGGGTGTGGGCTGGCGGCTGGAGTAGCTGGAGTCCTGTGAGAAGGGGGTGCCCAGGCGCGGTGTGAGTGGGGTGCCCTGCCCATAGGAGTTGGGCGTGTCCAGGCGGCAGCTGGAGTAAGCCGTGTCCTGGGAGAAGGGGGTCCCGCCACTATTGGGGGTGACAGAGGAGGAGCCAGAGCCACAGCCCGCAGACAGGCTGCCATCCTTGAGGCGCTTCAGGGCATCTGACAGCTGGGAAGAGAGAGGGAGAGAGGTGAGATCTGGTGCAGGCTCGGGCGGGCAGGCTTCCCTTCTTATTCCGACTGCTGGGACCCACAGCCAAGTTGCTCTGTGGCACAAGGAAAGAGGGTCTTAATGTTACTCTGTTCATTCTTAGCGAACCTTGGGGACTGTTCCTACTCCCAAATGCAGAGTAAAGGAAGACCCTACCATCTTGGTATAGGCTGGGATGTTCTTTCAGTCGGCGGCTGTCAGGCACTGAGGACCTTCTAGGCAGAAGTATGACTGAGAACTAGGGTTTGGGGATTGAGTGGCTGTGGGCTTGGTTCTGTCCCACACTGTGGGTTGAAACAGTGTGACATGGGGAAAGCACCTGAAGGACACTCTGGCTGACTGAGCTCTGCCCTCCTGACTGCACTGGCTGATCCAGGGGAGGAGCTGGGATGGCCCTGTCCTAGGAGGTGGGGGTCAGGGAAACAGGGCCTGAACTCTGCTTTCTGGGGACAAACATAGAGGGGGATGCAGGCAGCACCCACCAGGGCCTTGGGCACTGCAGTGTTTGAGCATTGGTGTGGAAAAGCATCCCCAAGCCTGTGGACCCCTCCTGTGCTGGGGGAGGGCTGGAGGGAGGGGCCGAGTGGGCTCAAAGCCACAGGAACAAGGCTGAACCCAGGGGAGCTGCACTGAATGAGCTTGGAAAAACGGATCTTGTAGACCCCACTCTGAACCTGTGGTGGGTGTGGCAGGCTCATTTACCTCCTAGGCCTTGGTCTCCAAGACTGGTGATAGTGAGCTGGGGGCTGAGGCGGGGGTCTGATCAGGAAGTTGAAAGCTTCCAGAGGTGGGGGGACATGACGGAGCTGGTGATGGGAGAAGTGGTTGTGATAAACCCACCTGTAGGGTCTCATTCACAATTGGAGAGACAGCATCCAGCTCACCCACTGGGAGGGTCTGGGGGGTGTATCGGCCGGTAACCAGCAGTTCATAGAAGCGCATGCGGGTTTCTCCTGTGATGAAAAGGGCAGAGGCATTCAGCCAGGCTCTAGGATGGGTCAGTCCCCACAGGTCTCTAAACTGTTTGGGATCCTTGTGGGTCCTGTATGTCTGGGATCCCAGGCCTGGGGAAGCTGCGTGACCCCTGACCAAGTTCCCATCCTTCCTCCCCTTGCACCTCACTCAAGATCCTCATCTGTTCAATGAAGCTTCAAAACTGATATTTCTTATCTTGAGTCTCAGAATTTAATGCCCTGGCTAGGACTCCCCCAAATTCAGAGTTGTCAAGCCCAGCACAAAATCCCTTCCCATTACCTGGGCCATGGTGCCAAAGAAAGAGCACCCTCCTCCCCCACCCCTGCTTTTTTCACCTTCCCACTTAGCCGGAGCTTATAGCAAGGATGGGGGAAGTCCGGTGACATAGAGGTGATACTTTGTTAACTACCTGGGGCCAGGTGACAAGCAAGTTTGCAGAACACATTCTCGTAGCATATTACTGTGAACTTTGCACTGACTTCTAGCTGAGGACCCAGGACCAGAGTTTGCTTGGGGACTCTGCAGGGTACTGTCCAACCGAGCCCCACTGGACCCCATGAGGAACTTTCTACCCCTCAGCAAAGAGGTCTTCACAGACCAGGGCCCCAGATTACTGATATTTATAGAACCTCAGAGGCAGCTGGCTGCATATGCAAAGGAGACACATTCCTTGAGCTACACTTTACACTTTGCTGGTCTCTCTTGAAATACAAACTTAGGTGGCAGTCTCTGCAGGCGGTTTCTTTCCCCCTTTATTTTTATTTTTACTTTTTTCAGAAATAGAATAATGGTGAGACCTGACTCCTTAAGTCAGATTGCTGACTTGATTCTCAAGGGGAAATCAGACTGCAGCCATCCAAGGGGGTAAAGTCCATAGGCCCCTGCCCACCCAGAGACTGAGGAGCTAGGGAAACGAGGGGAGTGGCTGTGGATTGGATGAAAACCTCAGACTTGTGCCCTGAGGAGAGGTACATCTAGAAATAGGGTCAGCAATTGTGGATGGGGTAGTCAAAATACTCAGCATGATCTTAGACTCAATTAATATGTATTAATTGTTAAAATCAAAACAACAACAAAAAGGTTTAGATTTCCCTATTTTGGTTTGGTGTACTCAGATGCCGCCAAACCTTGTGCTCACAAAACCCTTGGAGCTGTTGCACCTAAGTCCTCCCAGGCAGGGTTCCCAGGTGGCCCCAGAGAGCTGGGGATCTAACAGGGCTCTCTGGTCCCAGAGCAGCTGGCACCTCCTTTCATATAGGTGGGAACTTCTTAGAGAGGTCACAGGCAAACTTTGGGAGACACCCTCTGAGCCATGTAAGACCCTCCAGCCAGCATCCAGGGGAGTCTAGGCAACCCAGGGATGGGAGGTGTGGCTCCCCAGCCTGGTTGTGAATCAAGCGGGACTCTGCTCCAACGTGCTGCGGTCTCTTTAAGAGAGAGGAGGGAAGACAAAGTGTCAACCCTTGAGCACCCAGAGCAGCCCGCCCCCTTGGCCCTATCGGGAACATTATCAATGAAACAACACTCCTAGCTCAGATTGGTTCAGGGGAGGGGGTAAAGGGGGAGGGGGTATCCATCCTTAAAGGATTCACTTTTCAGTTGAGGGACCTTCTCTTTTCTGTATTTAAAGGTACCTTAACAGCTCTTCCTCAGTTCTCCCCCTAACACACACCAAATAAACAAATGCCTCCTCCTAACACAGGCAGCAACACTGGGGACTGCTAAACCCAGGCCACCGGGACTCTGAAAGGGGCCCACAAGGGGGGTGTCAGCAGTGGGGAAGCCTCTTGGTAGTCTCTAGGGGTGCAGTGGCCAAGAACCAGCACATTTGGTAAATTATAGCCTGTCTCTTAGCAACAGACAACACATTTAGCTCCATGTGACTCTACTCTCAGGAGGGGTCAAATATATATATATATATAAAGTTGTGGGAAGGGATTCCAAGGAAGAATGAGAGGCTTCCCAACAGTGCAGAGGAAGCTGGTGAAAGGGGTCAACCCTACAGGAAGCCTTCATCTCTGCCCCCAGGCGCCCAGCTGGCCCCCACTAACCTTTGGTGTCCAGCTCCACGTGGATGATGTTGCCCATGACCGAGGTGCTGTGCAAATGCTGAACAGCCTCCTTGGCTCCCCTGACTGTGGCAAAGACCACCTTGGCAATGCCCAAGTGCTTCTTGGTCTTGGGGTTGTACAAAATCTCCACCTCCTCCACCTCCCCATACTTCTTGCACATGTCCCTCAGGAAGTTTTCGCGGATGTTATCATTAAGCTTGGCAAATGTCACCTGCTTAGGAGGCACCGGGCCCACGTAGAACTCATCGATCTGGCAGGGGCCGAGGGGGAAGGGAGTTTGGAAAACATTGAAACCGAAGAAAAAACGCAATATTTCCCACTCCCCCAGTGCTTAAAAACAACGAAGGGTTAAATTTTTTTTTTAATTTTTTTTTTTCGAAAAAAAAAAATGCACGCGGGCGGGCCCGGGAAGCAGAGGATTAAATCGTTTGGAACGTGGAAGTCCTCTGGGTTCGGAAGGAAAGGGGAAAAAGAAACAGTTTCTCTTTCCCACCCCCCATTCTGGCCTCCCCTCCTTGCTCACCGGTCAGGGGCGACCCCTTGGACTAGGAAGTTGTCCCCCCAAAGTCATTGGGCTGGGAAGGGGGGCGGGTCCCGGGGCCAGGCCTCTGGGTAGGCAGGAGCCAGGTGGGGACCCAGAGCCCCCAGCTGGGCATGCAGGACACTGTATCAGCGCCGTGATTACAGTTTCACCGAGTGTTATTTTGTTTACAGTGGCCGGGAGGGGGACACCCCACTCCCCCTCCCCGCCAAAACTTCCCGGCCCTGGACGGCGGGAACTAAGAATCCGGCTGGGCTTGGTCAGGGCTGGCGTTATTTTCGAACTCGGGGAGGGAGGGGGAGGGGTCCTACCTTGAATTTGGGCACCGACAGCTCCAGCTCCTTGTTTTTGGTCCAGATCCCGACGACCCGGGGATCTTCGACAATTTCCACCGGGCGGTTGCTGGACATCTGCGGAGAGGATGGGGGGAGGAATGGGCGGGCTGGTCCCCTCCCCAGGGGCAGGGGCAGACCCCCTTCCCCGGGTCATGGTCCAACTCCAGGAGTGGGGCCCCGGCTGACAGTTGGCCGGGTGGTGGGCAGCGGGGTGCCGGCCGCTCGGCCCCAGGGGGCGGTGGGGGCGGCGGGAGGCGCGCCGGCTACTCACCGCCAGGCTGAAATGCTGCCCATCGTAGCGGTACAGTTTATGATGCCCCTTTTTCAGAGCCGGGTCAATCATCAACTTGTAACTTCTCCAATGGTGGTTCCTCCTCTCGCCCGAAGGGCCGGGCTGCGGCGGGGGCTGCTGGTGGTGGTGGTGGGGGGGGTGACTGTTCTCCATGCCGTTAACCCAACCTGAAAACCAGCAAGTTGTTGTCGTCTCCGCCGCGGCGGCGGCCGCTTCTACACACACGCGAAAGAATCAGATCGGCCGGCCCCCACCCCCTCCCACCTTACCAGCGCGCCCCGAAAGGAGCTGTCTCGCTGGCTCCCCCCAAAACGAGAATGGAGCGAGAGAATAACCCTTCCGGGAGAATTACGCGCCCGCCCGCTCGGCCACCGTCTCCGGGAGGCAGCGAGGGGCTCCCGGGGGCCCCCGATGCGGGCTGGCGGGGCCCGGGGCGCCCGGAGGACGCGGACTCCGGCCCATGGTGCCCGCCCGGCCGCCCGGCGTGGCGCTCGCTCGCCCGCTCGGCCGCTCGGCCCGGCTCGGGCGCGGGGCTCGCGGCAGGCCTGGCGCCGCCCGCCCGCTCGGGCCGGGGGCTCGCGCCACCCGGCTGCTGCCCGCGGCCTCTCCCTCCCCAGCCGCGCTTACATCCCCGCCGGGCGCCGGCCTCCCTGCGCCGCCAGCCAGTACATGGTGTCCCCCGCGGGAGCCGAGGCCGGGGCGGCCGGACCGGGGGCCGGGAGGGGGGGTCGCCGCCGCCGCGGCTGCCGGGCCCGGAGCTGCCGCCGCCGCTGCTGCTGCTGCTGCTGCCCGGGAGGCGGCTGGCGGCGGAGGCTCGGCTCCCAGTAGCCGCACATCCCACAATACACCGCTAAGGAGCCCGACCCGAGCGCTCACCCTCCTCCTCTTCCTCCTCCTCCTCCTCTTCCTCCTCCCCTCTCCTTCCTCGCCGCTTCCCCAGGCACTCTCCCGGTGGCGGCAGCTGCGCCGCCAAAGCCCCGGGCCCCAGCGGCCCCCCACCCCTCACTCGCGCGCTCCCACACTGCCTCCCCCCTCCCGGGGGGGAAGGCCTTTTAATTTATTTATTCTGCTGGGACTGAGGTGGGGGGCTTGGCTGGCGGGGGAGGGGGGTCTCCCTTGGCTCTACCTCCCGCGGCTGGGGCTACTTTCCGAGCCGCGGCTGCCACGGCGTGCGCCTCGGGCCTCCCAAACTGTTTCCAAACTGCCAAGACTGGAGGTGGGCGCGTGGGGACTCGGGGAGAAAAGATGAGTTTTGGGGGAGGCGATTGTGTGTTTAGACGCTGGGAGCCGTGGGGGGAGGCAGACGTCGACCTAAGACGAGTTGCAATCGAGGTATCTCCGCTCCGGCTTCCTCCTCTGCCCGGCGACCCCCTCCCCCCGGAGCTGAGCTGGGGAAGGGAAACCAGGATTTTAACCACATTAGCATTCACATTCCTGGGAGGATGCAGCCCTCGTCTGGACCTGAGTGATAGAAGCTATTTTCTCTGTTTTTATTTTTGGAGGGGAGCGCCCTGTAATTGTCCTGAACACATGCTTCTCCCCCCACACCCCCGGCTCCAGCCACCAACGAAAGAGAGTCCCCCTTTTTTGCATTTATCTTTTCCTTCCCCTTTCTTTATTAAAGGTCCGGGAGTGGTGGTGACCAATCAGAGCGCGGCTTCCATTTTGTGAGTTCAACTCGGAGGCTCCCGGGCTTCGCGAGGACGCGTTTGCAGCCCCCTCTGCCTCTCCTCTCGGGCGGCTCAGGCGAACGAACCGTCTCGTTGGGGCTTCGTGGTCGTGTATTTCATATTGGGGCTCTTTTCGGGGTTTGTAATTTGGCCGTGGGTAGGTAATTGGCTGGAGCAGGGCGGCAGGGCGCGGCAGCCAATCAGCGCGTGGCTTCTATAGGGCTTGAGTTATTAGACGCTGATCTCAAAACATCCTTCATCAGACACCAAGGAGAGGCCAACAGATGAGGGGAGCCATTTTTCTGCAATGGAATTAAATGGCCAAGTGGGTTTTTCCTTTGTTGCAAGTGGGGAATGTTTTTCCTTTGACTCCACCATCCAGTTCAGGACGCCTGAATGTGTTGTTTAACATTTGTCAACAGGCTAAAGGACTCACTATTGGAAGAATGAAGAAGACCTTTTAAAAAGATCTGGATTTTTCCTTATGACTTGGAATCCATCTTTGTCTTGTATAACTAGGTCATAGCACACCATTAATGTCAGCAGTTAACAGTTTTGAATTCCAAAAAACCTAAGTAAATGACATATTTAATTTTTTTCCTTTTTTTTCTTGGGTGGGTGGGGGGAGCTTGGAGCTGTCTTAATCTATATTCTCTTTGAACAATAAATTTTTAAATATAGTTTCCTCTATTAAACACTTATACCTGGCCATCTTATTAACTCCTTCTCTCTTTTTAACAAGGTAATGTTTTAAATGTATAGTTTTAGGACTAGCGAAATGGCAGCAACAACAAAAAATTGTGAGCAGTTGTTACTCTTTTAAGTTTTTAAAAACCTTTTACATTGTAAGTACCCAATCCATTCTGTCCTTACGCAGTGCAGTTTTCATGTAAATGTTGGCTGAGATGTCCTTTAATTTTGCGAACCTTCATCTGCATGTATGTCTTTGTCTCTCTTGTCTAATATAAGCCAGTTAAAATGCTTTTAGACGATTTTGCTTTTATAAAGCTAAGGTTTTTAGCTTCAAGCTTTTGAAAATGTTTACAGCAATAAATGCTAGTCAGCTTTCTTCCCAGTAACATGTACACTTTCTTTGAAAATCGATCTATTTGAAGAAAAACAGCTCTTGTTTTTCTCTTCTTGGTGGGGTGGGGGGGTAGGGAGAGAAAGGAAGACCTTCTCTTTGTGTAGAAAGACTAAAGCGGTCACAGGAAACTAGATTAAAACTGGAAAACAAGTCCTAGCTGGTTCGAGCCAAACACCAACGTTAACTCGGTGGTATTTTCTATGGTGGTTGGGATGGCTGTTGTGCTTTTGCCTTTTGTTTGACTGTGTGTTTTCGCCTTTTGTCTCTTAATGACGATCACACCATTGCTATATCCAGAGCAGTAAACAGTCCTCTGCGAAGCCGACTTTTTGCCAACCCAACTCTGGAAAATGCAGACGTGGAAGGAAGCAGAAAATGCCATGAGAGTATAACTTACAAAAAGGTAACAACAACAAAAAAGACAATACCATAAACCCAAATTTTCCCAACTAATCAATCAAAAAAGTGTTTTTTATAATAATGTCTCCAAAACCACCGCCCAGCTTCTTCTAGACTCCATGGCATCTGGCTGAGCGGGTAAGTAAAAAAAAAAAAGTGCCTTTTGCCCCTTCGAGGAAATCCTTTATTGAGCAGGCCAAGGGCTGCAAGTGTTTGGGAGCTGAGAGGAGAAGGAGGTTTCTGGAGCTTTGTGTTTGGCAACCAGAGCGGAGTGCGGGGTCGAGGGGGGTTCTTAAGACCCCTTTGCCTCTTCGGCCCCAGAGGCCAGAAGAGGGTCTCCCCAGCGACGCTAGGGCATCCGTGGAGCCGCCTGCGCTCGTCCCCCGGGCTCTCCCAGGGTCGAGCCTTGGTGGGGAGAAGACATCGAAGTGCTTTGGAGACAGGGTCTCAAAAAACGAGGAAACCAACCCGCCCGGTCGAGGGGCTCCTTCCCTCTTGATTGTGGGGGTTTTGCACCCCGAAGCCGGCTTTCTGGGGCGCGCCTGTGCTTCCCAGGCGAGCAAGGACAAAAGGCCGGCGTCCATGTTGGCACCATGACGCAGCATCTCTCCCGCCTGCAGCCCGGCGCTGCCTGTCCTCCCGGCCGCGCTCGCTCCTCCCTCCCAAACACGACTTTTATTTTCAGGTTTCGAGCAGCAGAGCCGCGGGCTGGGCCGGGCTGCGGCTGCGGGCGGGCGGGCCCGGCTGGGCAGGGTTGCGCTGGCTAATGGCGGCCGCTCTTCTCTTCCTTCCTCCCCCTGCTTCCTAGCTCGTTGGGCGCCTGGAGCGGGTGGCGGGCCCGAGGCCCGCTCGGACCCGAGATCCCGCAGGGCATGGCGCCGGGGTCGCGGGCCCGGCACGTCTGGCCCGTTTCGGGGGCCGCGGGCCTCGGGGGCGTCGCGCGCGGCGGCTCCCGCGCTCGCCTCCTCAGGGCGCGGCGGCCAGGCGGGCGCCATTTCGTGCGCCGCCTGCGGCTCGGGCGGTGGCGGCCTCCGAGCGCCAGGCTGGAGGAGGGGAGGGAAGGTCTGGCGAGCCGCCGCCCGCGTTCCAGGCCGCCGGGGGCGGGGACCCGGCTCTCCGCAGCGGCCCGGGACTTGGAGGCCCACGCGGGCACGAGGCGGCCTAGTTACCTGGCCGGCTGCCGCGGCCCTTCCTCCCTCGCGAGCGGGAGCCAGTAGCAAAGGGCCACGGAGCCGGCGCGGAGGCCTCCCGGTGGCCCAGCCCTGACCCCTGGCCACCCCCCGCCGCCCACCCGGGCCTTGGCGTCGGGGCCCTGCCTGGCAGTCGCCCTTTGATAGCCGAACCAGAGGGGCGGGTCTCCCCCTTTTGTCCCCACAAGGGACATCAAGGCCTTCGCAGTGGCCGCGGACTCCCCATTTGGCCGCCCTGGGCACACCCCTCCGACCCAGCTCTCCTGCCAGGAGATAGGGGTTGGGGCCTGGGAAAGCCGAGTGGGCCTCCCCGGGATCCCCCCAGCGCCTGGGCCCTGGGGTAAAGCCTCAGATCTTGGCCTTCCTGGGGGAGGGGATGCCGACTGGGCGGGCCTTTGGAAATGCAGATGAGTTGCCTCCCGCTGCTCGGCGCCGGGGCTGAACCTAGGTGACTCAGCCACCCCCACCCCCCATCTATTCCTGGGTGAGGGCCGCCTTGGCAGCTGGGAAGGGGGGGTAGCATTTGTGAGGTTCCCTTTCCGCCTTGAAGACCCTGTTGGTTTGCATTTGGCCAGTCAGTTAGTTCTCTGACACGCGTTGGGGATTGCCGTAACAGGCCCTCGAAATTCTTCCCCCCAGGTTCTTGACCGGAGAAGGGGCCATGTCTTGGTACCCCCGCAGAGTGGACAATCCTTTCTTCTGGACAGCAGGAGCAGGCCTAGTGTGACTGACAGTCCTCCCACTGAGGTAGGTGAGAACCCTTTCCCAGGCTGTGAGGGCGATTTGGGGGCTTTGGCCTGACGCCCGGGGAGGGCGGGTTGGGATCCCCAAACCCGCTGGGCTGGTTCTGGGGCCCCTCCCCCCCACAGATGCGGCGACTGTGTGTGAAATGGGCGGCCTGCTGGGTCTATCCAGCCCCGCCTGTCAGCTTCTGTTGTCAGGCATTTGGGGCGTGCAACTCTGCTGAATTTAGTAGCTAACTAGAGGCTGCACTTGCAAGTATTCCCCAGTTGTGTGTTTGTGGTGGGGGGAGGGCCTTGGATGCCTCTTGCTTCTGAGACGGCCTGGCCGCAGCCCCCTCTTCCGGCCTTCAATATGAGCCACCTCTGATGTCTGGTTGCTAGTGAGATGAAGAAGAAACAGGCATGAGATCTGGGCCAGCTTTCCGGGAGGTTTCCGGGACTCTTCCTGCCCTTTCCAGGGTATCCTTGCTCCCCAATGCGCAGGCACGTATAACCTGATTTCTAGTGTGAAACCTCAATGGCTGTTTACCAGCTGTGACCTTGCATGAGTTACAGAGTCTCTGAGTCCCTTTTTCTCCTTCACAAAAGTGGGGCTAGATCACGGTTTCTCAAACTTTCGAAGTTGCCAGAATCCCGCAGGAGACTCATTAAAACCAACTGTCCCCAGTCTTTGGATTTCTGGTTCACGTGGAGTGTGAGAACTTGCACTTCTAACAAGTTCTCAGCCAACATGTTTTGAGACCCTCTGTGCTAGGCAGCACCTGGGGTGTTGAGGTGCCTGGCAGGTAGCAGTTGTTCAGTGGGTGCAGCTGTATTCTAATACCAGCTGACCTTGGTTGTCAGCCCTCCTAACCGTCCATGGCTGGAGATGGTGTGCTCCCTGATCTCTGACCCCTGCTTTAGTCTGTGATGACCCAACGGATTGAGTCCAGGTGCCTCTGCTCTTGGCCCCTGGCTTCCAAATTGAAGCAGCCCTGCCCTTTCCCCACCCCTGTGTGACAGCTAAACTGACTTGGGGGATCCTATGAACTTAGTTGTAGGCATTTTGATACTTAATCAAGGGAGGCTCTAAGACAGTCGGAATCTGGATGGTGCCGGTGACCTTGGGCAAGCATCTCCCCTGTGAAATGATGGTAATGATGCATGCTGGAAAGGCCAGTGGGAGGATTAAAGTGCGATTAAGGGGGCCGTCCTCCCCAGCCAGCTTCACAATATTCAGCCTCCATTGTGATCTGGGTTGTTGCTGGGAGTGGCTGCCGCGTGGGGGTTGGGCTGCCTCCAGAGCTCCTCCCCTGCCAGCCCACCTTTTAAAGCACGTGGGGACTCCTCCAGGCAGAGTGAAAAATGTTTTCCTTAGGAAGGCTGCCTGCTAGTCTCTGGTAGTGCCAGGCTGCTGGTAGAAACCTCTGATAGGATCATGATTTGGAGTCACCCACCAATGGCCCAGAGAAAAGTGACTTACTTGCCTAGGGTCAGGAGGCCACTACTGGCTCAGCCAGGATGGGGTTCCAGGTGTCTTGACTCTTAGCCCAGTGCTTGGGCCCATGGCACCCTGTCACCCCAGCTGTCTGGGTTATTTTGGGCTCCCTCTGGTGCCAGCTGTCTGCTTGGCATCACTGCTCGAGAGCTGTCTGGTTGGAAGTAGCCAGCACGGTGCTGTTGGCTTCTCCTGGTGAGGGTTGGCTGGGTCTCCAGTCCCAGATGAGCTGCCCTTGATCCCTCTCCTTTCTGGGAGTGGGGCTGTACCCCACTGGTCCCATTCTAAATTTTTTTCTTTTTCCATTCTAAATTTTTGTTAAAGAGACTAGTGCAGGGACCAGGCTGTACCCCACTGGTCCTACCCCCCAGCCCTAGTGAAGGAAGAGACTGAAAGTGCTTTGACGAAGTTGCTGTAGTTGCCATTGATGCCCATACCTTAAATGATAACCTTACTGAATTCCCTTGACTCACTGGGGTCTTTACCTCTCCCTGATTCAGATGCCCAAATGATTGATTTATGTCTTCCCCTCCCAGCTGGCCTAACAGCCAGTCCTTCCACTCCTGCCCTTGGACCCTCACGAAGCAAGAAGGTGCAGTCTGGATGTGATTCTTGGAAGGTAGAGATGGCTCAGAGCAACGTGGAAGGATTGTGCCTCTCCCTGCTTCTGACTTTCCAGTACCTCCCTCTTCTCTCTTTGTCCCCACCTCCCTTCTCCTGGGACATGGAGGGGCGGGGCAGTCTGTCCTCCTGTCATTCTCCTGGTTCTAAGAGAGGTGCTCCACCCACAGTCACCCAGTGAGCTAGGGGCGGGCCTGCTCCAAGCAAGCAGAGAGAAAGCCACGCCAGCACCAGTGGAAGGGTTTCCGGGGCTGGGAGGAGGCTGGACTAACCTTACTACTGAGAGGCTAGTGTCCCGCCTCTTCCGGTCCCTGCACCAGGAGCTTTAGTGCTGAATATGACCTTTTAGACCCTCACTGTAGAGATCGATGACATGTAGCTGCCTGGACTGGGGAGAGTGACATCCCACCATATAGGATCTCTTGACCCCAATGCTTTCTCCAGCCAACTTGTGACTACCTTTCAGTTCCTGCCTATGTGAACTGGAAGGAGGAAGTTAGAAGGTAACCTTCTGAGTTCTTTCTAAATTTTTGTTAGAAAGGGAATCTCACTTCATTGCCCAGGCTGGCCTCAAACTCCTGGGCTTAAGTGAGCCTCTGCTTCAGCCTCCTAAGTAGCTGGGACCATAGGCACATGCCACCTTGGCTTATTAGGGGAGCATTTTGTACTGTAGAGGTGACCTACCCATCCTCCACCTGCCCTCTAATGCTTATAGGCTGCTGAGGCCTAGAGGGAGTCCTTTAGCCAGGTGGATAGACAGTTTGCTTCTCCCAGGTATCCTGGCTTAGTCACCTGGCTTCTCTGGGCCCTCTGGAAGTAGCTTAAAGCTCCTGTCTTTGGGCTGGGGGAGCTGGGATCTTTATCTTCCAATGTTATTTAATCATTGGGTGGTTAAATAATTTATGGTGCCTCAACACCCAGGGAAGTGGGTGCCCCATCCTAACTTGGACTGGCTGGACTTTGCCCTGAAAGATCAAAGTGAATCAGCACCCTCCACACCCCTGCTCCATTTCCCTGTTGGCTTCTCTATGGCAGAGGCCTCCTTGTGGCTACAAAGACCACCTGGTATCTCCTTGGGACTTCTGTGTCCCCTAGCTCTTGCAGCAAGAATCAGCCTAAAAATTTTTTCTTTCCCTCCTAAAACTCTCCAGGAATTCTTGGTGAGTGGGAGATTGACTTGGGTCTGGGTCCTCTGAACATCTTGCAGGTGAGGGAGCAGGCCTCTTGGGTGGGTGTGCCCAGCTCTGCAGCTGGCTTAGCCTGGCAGGCCTTCTCTTAGGAAGTTCTGAGCAGCTGGCTAGGCTCCTGGGTATTTTTAGCTACATATCCAGCCCCACCATTACCATGAGTCCTGGGTCCAAATCAAACACGCTCCAGGCTGGATGGGGCTGGGGCTCTGCCAGCCTTCTGACCAGGCAGGGGTGGATGGGTAGGCAGTCTCAGGCCAGTAGCAGCTGTTCTCCCTGGGCCAGGCAGGAGAATGCTGGTATTTGCTCCTTTCCTCCCTTGCATTTTGTGCAGGCTTGCTCTGTTGCAGAGATCATAGCCACATTTCTAGGATGAAGAGTGGATGAAGGATGAAGATACTGAGGTCTGAGGATGTTGAGAAATGTCAGCAGCCCTCCATGGTGTGTATTGTTAACCAGGTGTTATGAGCCTAAGTGAGTTCTCTCTTCCTGTCCCTATCTTTCCCTGAGCTTCAGGGTGCTGGGTGCAGCTGGAGGGGAGAAGCCTGGGGCCCCTGCAAAGGTAAGTGCTTCTCACCTCACCCCCTACTCCCCAAACTCACTTTTCATGGCACAGTTACTCCATCCTTGGTTGGCCCCTTCTTTCCCTGCCAACCTTAGGGTGCCACTGAGAGACTGGCACCATATCCAGCCTTCCTTGCCAGCAAGCTGGCTCCTTCCTGGTCACCCTGGGATAACTCAGGCCTAGTTGTGGTTGGACTCCTCCCTTGTGCAGGAGCCTCCTTCCAACATCCCCCTTGAGCCTGGCAGTCAGGCCCTGCAGCCTTGAACCCCCGTTACTTGTCCATGTGGTTTGGGTACTAACCCTTGAAAATGGTTCACCTGCGGCCCACTCCAAAGCCTCACCATGTCCTGGTTGTCTCACTCCCCAGCCACTGCAGAACCTGAGGCTTTCCTAGTTACAGTGCATTTGCCCAGGCAGAGTATCTAGCCTGCCATCCAGCACTGCCCAGCTTAGTTCAAATGCCAACCACCTCAGCTTTCCCTGGGACCTTGACTGTGCTCTCTAAATTGCTCACATCTCCCAAACCCCATCAGACTGCTTCCCCAAGACTGAGCTCTTATGAGGCAGGAACCCAATTGCCTCTCAATAAACATGTTGCAAAAAAAAGGAACGGATGAGTCTCTGTAAATTTGTCTTGTGGGTCCTTGACACAGAAGATGCTCCTCTGCCAGGTGACTGGCCAGAGGTCTTCCACCTAACACCCTGGGCAGATGCTGGCGCTGCCCTCCCTGGCTCTGGCTGTTGTCTTGGTTTCCACCAGTAGTTGCTGCTGCCCCCTGGTGACCAGAACTTGCCTAGCACCTGCTGGAACTGAGCTAGCATTTAGGAGCTACTAGGTTGGCAATTTACCATTTACCTCCACAAAGTGAAATTTACTTGACTTTCCCTGAGAACTTGAATATTAGGAGTTTTGGAGGCATGGTCAAGGGCAAGAACATCCTGATTTCTGCCAGCTCCTCCTTGAAGAAATCATGTAATTTGCCATACATATCCCCCATGATGATACCAGGTTCTCTTAGACACCAGCTTTACCTACCCCAGCAGGGAGGACCACGTCATTCGACCATGCTTTGTTACTACTGAGGATAGCCATCTCCCTCCAGTCCTTGCTTGAGTAGGGGACAGTCGGCCCACGGTAACACAGGGAAGGGATGGCCACGAGTGGTCTCAGCCAGCTAGCCTGATAGTACCTGCATTGTCGTAAGCTCTCAAACCAACAGTGGTTTTGGTCAGGGGATAGGAGTCCTTGGGTGATGGATGTAAGGCTACTGGGCAGAACACTTAACATTTCTTGGTGAGACATATTCATCCAAGTAGGTCTTCCTTGGCTTGCCCCTTCCCCCACGATGTCTGGCTGGTTTCACGCCTCTGGCCCCTGCAGGAAGGAAGATGTTTGGGTACTAACCCTAGAAAGCCTTTCACCTGAGGCCCACTCCAAAGCCTGGTCTCGACAGAGGGCGCCAGGCTTCCTCCCTGCAGACCTAGGGAAGTGGGGGGACGTAGGTAACTGCCATTCCTCACCGCTAGCCAGCAAGCGCACCAAGGTCCCCTGAGGGTCAGGGCCAGCCTAGGTGAGCAGACACGATCCCTGTGCCATAGCCTCCCGGCACCACCGTAACTACATCTTATAGGGAAATAGGCCAGGGGCTGGTTTCGGCCATGCTACATAGCCAGAGATGGGGGCTTTCCCCAGAGCTTGAAACTCGGGCTCCTAGAACCCGGCTGCTAGGGGTACAATCCTCCAATAAATAAGTTCCTGTCCAAGGGGGGCGGCCGAGATGGCCAATCAGAGGGTCCTCGCCAGAAAGGCGGAGCCTGCCAATCAGGGGTGCGGGTAGTGGAGCAGCGGAACCGATCCAGCCTTGCCCGCTGGGGGCGCGCCTTGACGCGCCGGGATGGGAGGGGGAACTGCGCTTACGAGCCAGCACCATTTTTCTCAGCTGCCTCAGTTTCCCTGGGAATTGGAAGTGACCCTGGGCCGGGACCCTGGTAGAAAGGAAACAAGCCGGAGGTGGGCTCGGGAGGCTGCCTGGTGGAGGTGGTGCTGGCTCGGGGGCGGGGCCTCCTTAGCCCCGCCCCGGCATCGACCTCTTAGCCGGCTTCGCCGGGCGCAGCCTCCAGTGCAGCTGGCTCCGGGCTATGGACACCCCCGGGGCCCCAGCCCCGACCGCGGCTCCGCGCCCGGGCAAGAAGGAGCTGAAGATCGTAATCGTGGGTGACGGCGGCTGCGGTAAGACGTCGCTGCTCATGGTGTACAGCCAGGGCTCCTTTCCCGAGGTGAGGCCCCCCGGTGGGTGGGAGGGGCTTGGGACCACTGGGGGTGAGGGACATCCTCAGGCCTCGACTCGAAGGTCCCCGAGGTCCTGAGCCTTTAGAGGCGGCTGCCACTCCGGGTAATCCCATGGGAATTCCAGAGCCCAGGGGTCTGGGAGCACTGAGCTGGATGGGGTGAGATTGGTAGGCAGTGGGGGTTCAGCCGGACCCTGGGCCCCCGCCGCACCCCCTAAAGACCACCCCTGCTCTTCCTCCTACAGCAGTACGCCCCGTCAGTATTTGAGAAGTACACGGCCAGCGTGACAGTGGGCAACAAGGAGGTAACCCTGAACCTCTACGACACGGCTGGTAAGTGCCCCAAAGAGCACAGTTTGCTCTCCAGGGGTTTCCCCGCTGGGGCATCCTGATCTGGCAGCCTCTGCCCAGCCTTGCTGCTCCATCAGACCAGGAGGCAGCATAGATCTGCTAGCTTCGAGGCCGAAACCACCAACCGAACCGTCCCACCTGTAAATGGAGGAAATAGGATGAGGTGAATTCCTGGGCCACCCTCCCATGTCTGTGCTGAGAGCCCCCCTCCCCCCTGCCTGGTTTGTTTCTCTCCTGTGGTTCTAGAAAACGTGGGCAGCGCTTCTGCCTTCCGTGGTTCCAGGATTTCATGCATTACTTGCTGTGGTCTCTGAAGATTCTGTGGGCTGCGGATTTGAGTCCCCAGGGAGACTCTGAGCTGCCTTTCTGAATCCTGTGATTCTAGGATAGTCAGCTCCCCATCCAAACCGGGTACTGGCATGCTGTGGCTGGCAGTTCTGTGTCTGTGTCCCTTGCTTCTGGGATTCCATGGACTGCAGTCCCTGGTTCTGGAAATCTGTAGCTACAGTTGACTTTGTGCTTTCCTGGTTTGTCTGGAGGAAAAACCAGACAGCTTAAGAAAATGAACTGAGGAAGAAAGAGGAGACCTCTAGGAAACATAGGCCCCAAATAAGGCTCTAACACCTGCAGCTCCTCACAGGGGGGTTTATGGTTTTCTGGCCAGAGGCATGAGAATTGAATTGGGGGGATGGGAGAAACAGTGGGAAGACCCTGCTCGATTCTGGGTGACCTCAGCGTTGGAGAGCAAAGGTTGGGATTCCCAGGTGGAACCTCACCCAGTTCTGTGACTCAGTCATCATTGACTTGGGTGGAACTGTGTCACCAAGTGTCCCTTCCCCTGCCTACCAAGCTTTGTGCATGTGAGGTGAAGTCTCTGACCCTTCTAGATGAAGCCTTAATCTAGACATTCCCCTTGGACAAAGGCTGTCCCCTGGCCCAGACCTCTCCTCTATTCCTGCGGTGAGCAGGCTTTGCTTGTAGGAGTGACCCACCCTTACAGTAGCCTCTGAAGATCCCTGCTTTTGGATGAGGGCCCTGCAGGACTGCCTGCAGAGAAGAGCCATGCCTCCAGGCCTAGGTGAGCTGGGAAAGCCAAAGGAACTCCCAAGGCAAGGTCCAGAGGACAGTACAAATATGTCTGGGATACTTTTATTTTCACATTTCTTGTTCAGGAGCCAGGGATGGGCAGGGCTTTATGAGTGGAGTGCTGGGGGGAGGGGGAGAGAGCTTGCTTTCAACCTGAGGCTCTGGGAGAGGAGAGGGGAGTTTGCTCTCTCCTCCTCCCTCTGCCAGGCCTCTCCTGTTAGATACCAGAGTTTTCTGTTCAGGGCAACCTCCCCCATCAGACCAGAAACAGAGGTCACTTCTGGTTTCTGGCTTCACCCAGAGAAAGATGCTCAAAGAACACCTTGGAGTAGATTGTCATGTGAAGGTTCCAGAAAGTTGCTACTTGGTGGAAGAGTTTGTAATAAGAGGCCCTTCCGGAGGGATGGAGGGAGTGTCTGTTAACTGTCATTAGAAGCTTGTGAGTGCTGTGCAGTGATGGTCCTGTCCACAGCTCCCTGCCACCTGTTTTGGAGTTAAACTGGGCTCCACTGGCTGGGTATCATTGGGAACATCCAGTTTTCTCATCTGCCATCAGGGCTAAAATGGTTATGAGAATTAAATCAGAATAATATGATGTGTGGCACTTCACACAGCAGCTGGCTCTGAGGAAGATACATGTTGTCACTGAGATTTAATTAAATCCTCCTGCCATTCAAGGCCCAGGACCCAGCCCAAGCCTGTGCTTTAGGATCCAAGGCCCAAGAGCTCTATGTACGGGGAACAGCCATCTTCCTGGCAAGACTCTTCCAAGCTGCAGAAAAGCAGTGCTGGGTTTTGTGCCCTCCATGGATGTATGTGTATCAGGGAGGTGTCCTCATAGTCAGCACAGTAGATCAAGGAGGGATTCTCAGTGGGGAAGGAATCTAGCTGCTCCCTCAAGAGTAGCCACTGTGACCGGGGAAGCCCTGCTAGTGGGAGGAAACTCCCTGGTTGGTAAGCAGTGCAGGGATGAGCCCGGGTCATTCCTCCTATGTATCAAGTGCTTGTCGTAGAGGCAACTCAGGAAATGACCGTGGAATGAATGAATAATACATCTGAATGTTGGCGGCCATTCAGCTCTACTATGGGGAGGGAGGATGGATACTGGGAGAACTGGGCAGAAAAGGCTGGCCAGATGATCATCGAGAGGAAGGAGGAGGCTAAGGAGGGGAGGGGAATGGATGGAGTAGAGATGAGTCTAGTAAATGTTGTAGAAAGTTCCAGAATGATGGATTAGCCCTGGTGAGGGAGAGGGGCATCTTCCCCATCAGTGGTGACCAGAGCTATGGGAATTGAGTGGCCCCAGGGTGGCTGAATTTCTCAACACACCCGACCAAGTGACAGCTGTGGGCGGTGCCAGGACCTTGCCCACAGTGCCCGCGTGCAAGGCCAGTCTGGCTGCCTGTCTCCATCCTGCGGAAGCAGTTACAGACACCCAGTGGTCTGACAGAGCACCCTCTGCTCAGAGGTGGAGAGAGGGTGGGGCCCAGAGCACCCATTGCTCTAGTAGCCTGGCCCCACCCTGACATCCTCAGAGGCAGGAAGCTGTGGTGAGGCCTGAAGGTTCCTGGGCAGGATGGCAAGGCGAGGAAGGGGCTGCAACACCAACTAGAGACTGCACTCTTGGGCCTGGGGATGGGATCCAGGGTGAAAGGGGCACAGAGTGGGTGGGGAGCCTGAGATGGGAACAGTAGGAAAAGAGGGGGGCAAAGGAGCTGCTAAGACAAGGAATTAGAGGTGAGGGTGCTGTGGAGCCCTGGAGCCAGCCAAAGCTGGGGACCAGTCAGAACATGGTTCTGGCTGAGGATCTGGGCTGCCCCAGCTACTCCTCTCCCTAGGGAGGAAATGCAGGTGGGAGGGCCCCAGCACAGCTAGTAGGAGTGGGTTCCTCCTCTTGCAGCTTCCCCTTCTCAGGCCGCCTACACCTCTCCCCTGTCCAACGCCCTGGACAGAGCTGGGAACCACCTGCTCTGTGCATGTCCTCCAGCAGATTTGGGGACAGCCACTGTAGCACAGTGACACTCTTTCTCTCCTCAACCCAGCTTTGGGCATTAGGGACTCTTGCCCCAGAAAGAGGGTTACAGAGGCAGAGCTCCATCCCATGCAGGAAATACCCCCAGGTTGGGTGAAAACCTCACTTCCGCCCTGCCCCACACTGACTGTAGGAAGAATGGGAGGCTTCAAGGGAGCTTGGGCCCAGAGACCTTTTCTCATGAGAAATAAATATATCCTTTTGCACAGGACACTGGAATGTTTTTAACCTCCAAGCCCATCATGGAGGCTAGGTGGCAGCTCTACATGGCTGAGCAAGTGACTTGGCCCCTGTAAGCCTTGGCATCATTGTGGGCAAAATGGGGAAGGGCAGTGGTATCACCTCATGTCTGGGAAGTCCCCTAAAGCTATGAGTCTAAAGATTCCTGGGCTGGAACTCCACCCAGGCTCCTAACTTCCCTTGGAAGTTTCTATTTCCGTAGGAACCATCACAGCAGCCCCTCACCTCTGCCTGGCCTTGCATGGCCTGCAGGCCTTTTACTTCCCAACTCAGGGCAGCATCACCCCCTTTCTCAGATAAAGAAATGAGGCCCAGGAAAGGAGGGTGTCGAGGTCCTGGAATGTGCATCTCAGTGCAGCCTGGACATGCAGTCCACCCCTCCCTGGGAGGCAGGGGTCAGCAGCACATAGAAGTGCCTCGTCTACAGCCCTAGGCCTTCTGAGGGGCTCAGAGTAAATCCTAGGGAGAGCTAAACTGGTGAATTTAGGCCAGGAAGACACTCTGGAGGAGTGCTAGGGTCTGGGCTGGCTGTTTGTCTCCTCCCAGAGTCCCTCTTTCTTGAGGTGACTGTGTCTGCAGCCACGTTTCCTTACCTGGTCAGGGCTGGAGTGTGTGGGTTGACACGTGTTCCGTACCTTCTGGGGTGGGTTGAGAGAAAGGTACCTGTATAGTCCTCTGTCGTTTATAAAACTTCCCATTAGCTGGGTGACTTTGGCAAGTCACTTCACTCTTTGTGCTTCAGTTTTTCTATTTGTAAAATGGGACAACAGTAGTGTTTACCTTGTAGGGTTGTGAGAAAGGCTGAGTTCATTCAGGGAAAGGGCTTTGGATGGGATAAGTGTTCATGATGACTACTGTAGTTATTAACCACCCTTACGATTGCTGTCATTGAAGCATACCTGCTTTTCACATGGCCATTTTGCAGATGAGGAAACTGAGGGCCAGGAGTTAATTCCTATGGGGGAAGGTTGCCAGGGAGAGCTAGTGCTCTGAGTGGCCTGCAAGCAGCTGACCTGGGCCCTAGGGACTGAGCTGGTGCTCCAGTTCACAGGATGTCTGCCTCTGACCCTGACAGAGGCTGCCTCAGCCTTAACAGGAAGAGCTTTCTGTGCCTGGCTTACCCCCTGGGCCGCTGCTGGAATTAGCACAGGCCAGGAAACCAGATGCCCTTGTGAGCAGGCG
This sequence comes from Callospermophilus lateralis, assembly GCF_048772815.1. Classification (NCBI taxonomy): domain Eukaryota; kingdom Metazoa; phylum Chordata; class Mammalia; order Rodentia; family Sciuridae; genus Callospermophilus; species Callospermophilus lateralis. The sequence goes on along the minus strand of NC_135305.1, from coordinate 157,702,017 downwards.
CTGGAGGGCATGTGGGGGCACAGCTCCCCCTTCGTTCCTGAAGTCACCAAACATTTATTGAGCTTACCTGTGTTCCAGAGAATGCCACAGTGAACAATGCAGAGACAGCCCCCGTGCTCAGGAGCAGACAAACAGAAAAGAGAAAAGTATTGGCATATTAGGTAGCCATTTGTGCTGTGAAGTGAAATAAAGCTTCTGTCACAGGTCAAACTGTCAAGGAGGCTGCTGTTTGAGGGCAGTCAGCAAAGGTCTCCTGGAGGAGACAGGAAAGAAAGGGGGAAGTAAGCCAGGCTGCTACCTGTTGGAAGAGCCTTCTGGAAGAGGGGCCAGCCAGAGCAGCACCTGTGTAGGGGGCAGGCTGGGTGTGATTGTTCTCAGCCCTCGTGGTGAGACTTCCTCCTTCAGTCCCCTGCAGCCTGGCTGCCGCCCTCAACATCTCCACTGAGACCACTCCTTCTGTCACCGCAGCCTGTAATTGCTAAACACAGTGGGCACATCTCAGCCCTCATCTCTGTTGCCTTTGCCAAGAGCTGAACAACTTGAACACAGTAGTTAGCCAGTATTTCCTCGATGCCTCTGGGTGCCAGGAATTATTTTTAAAGACAGACATGGTCCCTGCCCTCGTGTACGCACAGTCTACAGGGAGACGGTAAACAAGTCAGTTTCTAAGGACGGCGATGGGGGTGTGCCCACAGAAGCCATCAGGAGCCTGGTAAGAGACAACCTTGAAAAGCAGGCTGAAGGAAGTCCAGTCAGAGCAGGTGGTGTTCAAGCCCAGGGTGAGTCTGCCCTGGAGAAAACGGGAGGAGAGAATGGAGGGGAGATGGCCAGAGTGTCCTGGGCCCCATATTATAGTGGCTGGTTCCCTGATGCAGAATTTCTGGAACCCACTGTTAACATCCTAGAGGCCCAGAATGTTTTTGTTTTGTACTGGGGATTAGACCCAGAAGGTCTCTACCATTTAACTACACCCCCAACCCTTTTTAATTTTTATTTTGAGGTAAGGTCTCGCTAAATTTTCTAGGCTAGCCTGGAACCTGCAGTCCTCCTGCCTTAGCCTCCATAGTTAAATGGCATGCACCACCATACCCAGAGCCTGATTTTGCAAAATATAAAACCAGAAAGCATTCATTTGTATCAGCAGAAGGAATATTCCATTTGGAATTTCACAAACTGGGATCGACTCCTGGCTCAGTCACAGATTCAGGGAGTTTGGGCACAACCCTTCTATATCTTTCTAAGAAATGGGAAGATAGTCCTCCTTCTGGATCCGTGACCACCCACAGATTCCTAAATTCACTGATGCTTAAGTCTCTGGTATAAAACAGGGAAATATTTGCATATAACCTATGACCAACCCCCATGACTTTAAATCATCTCTAAATTACTTATAATACCTCATACGATGTCAGTGCCTTGTAAATAGCTGTTATTGTTTAAGGAATAATGACAAGAAAAAAATCTGTACACATTCAATACAGATGCAATTTTTTTTTCCTAGTTTCTAACTGAGGTTGTTTCTGTGGATACAGGACCTGACATTGTGGAGGGCTGACTGTATTCATCGTTTTCCTATCATATGAAGTTGTAGTGTAAGGATTTCTTTATTACTTATAGACAGAAGCACTCTAGAAGCTAGGGGACATATAAGGTATTTTATGAAAGTAGAAGTAGAAAGTAGGCAGGAAACCTAAAAAAGGAAATAATATAGTCTGAATGTGTGCCAAAAACATGCAATGAAGAAAAGTCGGGGTGGGGGGGGAGAAAGCAATGAGGAAAGAACATTCCAGGCATTGGGGACAGTGAGCACAAAGGCTCTGAGGCACAAGGGCTTGGTGGGCTTGAGAAATGGAGTTGGTACCCTGGAGTGAACTGCAGTGGGCAAGCAGGTGTAGAGGGAGACCAAGTCGGTGGACCATTGGGAGATGTTTAGATTTTGTACAAAGGATAGTAGGGAGCCATTGGAGGTGTTTCTGCTGTGGAGAGGTGAGTAGGATCTAATTGGTGCTTCACGATCACTCCAACAGCGAGTTGGAGAATGGATTCATCAAGGGCTACAGGAGACCAGGGAATAGATGGTGGTGGGGAAAAGTGGGGCGGGGCGGGGTGGGTCTCAGAACCAGCCGTCCAAAGGACTTTCTACAGTGGTAGGGGTGCTCTATACCTGTGCTACCCATTGCTGTAGCCACTGTCCCCATGTGGCAGTCAGTTACTTGGAATGTAGCTAGTGCAACTGAGGAACTGAATTCTTAAATGCTAATTTGAGTCTAAATAGCCAGATGGAGCAGGCCACTGACTGCCCTACAGGACAGCACAGGCCTAGAAAGACATGGACAGAGGTTAGGAGAAGGAACAGTTTGGGGACACATGTGGAGCAGCATGCTGGAGGTATGTCTCACAGGTAATCTCCAGCCTCCAGGTGGGGAGGGGTGATGGGTCTGAGCCTTCACCCCTTTCCCAGGGTTAGGGGAACTTTGGTTGAAGGACCCCGGGGATAATCCTGGCCTAATCATTGTCATAGCTGTGGCTTTTTGTCCATACCCTCATGACCCCCAAGCACTGGGTACATTGGCTGGGGTCAGTCCCATGAAGCAGGTTTTATTAAGACGTCTCTTCCGGGTGGGGAAACAGGCCCCCCCAGGTATCCAAAGTCAAGGTCACATAGAAAGTGAGAGGCAACTGGGATTTGAACTCCTGTCTGGTCTGTCTCTAGTGCCCATGACCTTCAGCACTGTGGTGCAGTGGAGCTGGCTGAGGGCCTTCAGGGTCCATGGATGGAGGGGGAGCCAGGAGAGAGTAACTGGGGGGACATGGCCTGGCTGTGCTCCACGCAGAGGCCACTTGTCCTGAGAGGACTTCGGCAGGGAAGGAGCGGAGGGCAGACTAGTGTCATTAGGGCACTCCTACCTGCAGGGTGGGGAGATTCCTGGGCCTCCATGTCCTTGTTCAGTGGAAGGACACCACAGAGCCTTTCTGCAGAGGTAGCTGTGGGGGTTGCTTATGAGGCTTGAACTTCTCACTATGGAAGTTTTAGAAGAACACCAAGGCATTGGGACTAAGGAAGATGTCCAATCCTGGCTAGATCCTGGACTAGGAAAAAAATAAAGGACATTATTGGTAAATGGGCAAACTCTAACATGGCCTGGGGATTGGATCAGAGTCCAGGGTCTGCGTGGCTTCCTGGGTTTGACATTGCAGTGTGGCAGGTAAGAGAAGCCCCTGTTCTTAGGAAATCATTTCTCAGCTGTAAAGACTAGAGTATCTGCAACTAGCTCTCACTGGTTCTGAGACAAAAGGTGTTTATATATATAAAAAGCAAGTGGGGTAAAACATAAACACTGTGAATCTGAGTAGGGAGTGCTTTACACTCTTTGTTGCAATTTTTCTGTAAGTTGAAACTGTCAACATAAAAAGTTACCCCCCAAACTTTTAAGTAAAAGCCTAAGAATCCAGCCACATGGAAGCCCAGCTTCTGGGTTCTGATCCCACTGTGGTCAGGGAATGTGGGCTCCAGGATTGTTCCCTGTTCCCAGGTGGGCCTGATGTACAGCTGAGATGATGGAGGCTGCAGGGTCAAGAAGGGCTGCTTGCTGCTTTTTCCAGCAATCCTCCACCTCCTGGCATCTGTGAGCATGGGCAGGAGGAATCCAGTCAATCATGGCAGAACCAAGGAGACTAGAGGCTGAAGCCCACACAGGCTCTGGGCCTTGAGGACCCTCCTGGGCCCCCATGGGTCTGAATCTCAGGGGTGGGGGCCCCAGAGTCCGAGCTTTTACCCCGAGCATCAGGCAGGGGAAGTGCACTCAAGGTCTGCAGAGTTACTAGCAGTTTTTCCAACACTTAACCTGCCATCACTTGACTCTGAGCAGTGCATGGGCTTGTTTTCATGTAATCTACTGCCCCATTCTATAGAAAACTGAGGCCCAGAGGGCACCCCCACTCCACTCATGGAAGCCTAGACAAGGGGGCTCCAGCAGACAGAGATATGTGCCTATCTGATGCCACCCTCTGGTTTCAGGGCAGGAAGACTACGACCGGCTGCGGCCCCTCTCCTACCAGAACACCCACCTTGTGCTCATCTGCTATGATGTCATGAACCCCACCAGCTATGACAATGTCCTCATCAAGGTGAGGCCCCCAGCCTGCCTTTGAGGGTAGGGGCCATGGAATCAGGATAGCCCCAGCCCTGATACTCTGCCTCCTCCTTCCACAGTGGTTCCCTGAGGTCACACATTTCTGCCGAGGGACCCCCATGGTGCTCATCGGTTGCAAGACAGACCTGAGAAAGGATAAAGAGCAGCTGCGGAAGCTCCGGGCGGCCCAGCTGGAGCCCATCACCTACACACAGGTGGGCCAGGACCTCAACCCCACCCACAGCCATAGGCCAAGGTCTCTCCAGTGCTGCCTGCCTCAGCCCTTTCCAAGGAGGTCAGGGTGCCAGCAAAAGAGACTTCTGAAAACACCCCCACCATGGCACATAACTATGGCAGAAAGACCTCCAGACTTTTGAGCTGTGTAACTGGGGTGCCTCAGTGGCCTTTCTGGGAGCTGAAGCAAGCAAGATTCTAAGAATAATTTTAAATAATTTTAAAGCTGATAGCTTATGGATCTGAGCACTTGACATTACTTCCCTCATTTGATTCTTACGTTTCTGAGACGGGTCCTAATAACCTCCCTCAGTTCACATGGGAGAAACTGAGGCCCAGGGAGGTTCAACAACTTGCCCATGGTTTCAGGTTTCAGGTTCAGCAACCTGAAAGTGGAGTCAAGATCCAGCCCAGTCACTGAGGACCAAGAGTCTGCCCTATCAACTCCATCCTGCCCTGTACCCAGGGCGTCCAGGAGTGCAGTCCTCATTTGAAATTGGGTGTCCTCTGGAGCCTCTGAGAGTCACAGCAAACCCAAGCCTTGCAGTTTTAGGGATGAGGCATGTGAAAATAGTTAGAATAAAAGGAACACAAAAATAATTTAATAAAGAAACTTTAATAAAAGGAATAAGCTTAATAATGACTAATTTATTTTTAAAATAATTTGTTTTGTTTGTTTTTAACTCAAAAAACTCAGTGGCTTAAATTGTGCTGTCAGAGAAGAGAGGGAGACAGGTGTCTAGGAAGAGGTAGTCTCTGTCTTGGAGCCTCCCACCTTTCCTCACGGGCTGGGAAAAACCACCCCAGCCCCAGTTCCCTGGAGCTGGAGAGAGGCTGGGGTGGAGGCCAACACGGGGCTTGTACCAGGGGTGGTAGTCAGTGTGGGGATACCAGAGAGCCCTAAAGTCCATCCACACACACTGGTGAGGACTGGTCCTAGGATGGAGAAGGGAAGGAGTCCCAGCCAAGGACTCTACCTCTGAAGAGTCCCCAGAGCCAGCCCCCAGCCTGTGAATCTCTAACAAGGTATCAGGAGGCCCCAGGCTCCTCATCTAATAATGCCTCCTCCCCCACTCAGGGCCTGAGTGCTTGCGAGCAGATCCGAGCTGCACGCTACTTGGAGTGTTCTGCCAAGTTCCGGGAGAACGTGGAAGACGTCTTTCGAGAAGCCGCCAAGGTGGCCCTCAGTGCTCTGAAGAAAGCACAGCGGCGGAAACAACGCCGGGTATGCCTGCTGCTGTGACACGGGCACAGGCCTCAAGACAGGACTAATAGGGTCAGGGACCCAGGCCTAGACCACTCCTAGGATTCTGCCCCGTCCCTAGCCCTGCGGCACCTAGGACCTCAGGCTGCACTCTTAGAACATTCTGGAACTCTCTCCTTTCTGTGAACTTACCTTCGGGTTCACAGAGAGTGTAGCAGTGATTGAGGGAGTCGGATACATGTCCCTCTACCCTGGAACCAGCTTTTGTTCCCAAGACTCAGGAGGGCCCTATCATGGTCTCCCCCTTGTGTGTCCCCCTTTGCACACCCAATTCATGCTTAAAACGTAGGACTTCATGTGAGTACGTGGGGATTTGGCACCACTCCACACGGTGCCCCTCAAACTTGCTGCTTCTATGTCACCCTCCTCCCTGGCCTCCCAAGATAGGTATGGCTGCATCCTCCAGCCTCTTCCTTCTTTCCCCCAGACCTCCGGGGTCACCACAGGGCCAGGGCCTATCAGGAGAACACAGGCAACAGCCCTGGAAGTGAGGCTGGCACTAGACCCTCCCTCTCCCTCTTCCTCCTCCTCTGTCCCACACAGCAGAACTCGGCCTTTAGATTGGGCACCATCATGTGTGCCCAGGGGGGAAAAAAGTGATCTCTCAAAAGGTTAGATGCCCTGGGTCACTCCCCTGACTCCTATTCCAGGTCTTACCTCTGGACCCTACTCACACCCCACCAGGGACTTGGGGTGGAAAGTGCCTGAGGAGACCTCTGTTCTCTCCTGGGATTGTCTCCCATCTTCAGGGGCCCAGGAGGGGTCCATTTAAATAGGCTTTCCACATGCCCCTCACAGCCTGCTTGTATCAGGATGTGGAGCTTAGAACTCCCCATCCTGGTCTCCTTCCAGTACTGACATCAAAACCCCTGTCCATGCAGGCCCATAGCCTGCCTGTGTCCCTGCCAGCCAGCTGCCTACACCCTGAACCTTTCAGAAGGTCTGGGATTGGGCGTCCAGGACTTTTTAAACAAGTGCCCAATGGCTCTAATGCCTGAGACAGCTGTGTGGTTGTGAGTAAACCTAAGAGTCAGTGTTGCCTGAGATGGTACCATGATCTTGGCCGGCATTTGTTCTCCCTAGTGCTGCCTGCCTCGTCTGTTCCAGGGAAGTCAGGGTGCCAGTGAAAGAGACTTCTGAAAACCACCCCACCAGGTTCCCCAAGGCCCTGCTGTCCCCTGGGGAGTCATCCAAGGACCTCTCCTTCTCACAGAATCCAAGGCCTTATGGACAAATGATGGTTTAGGGTGGAGGTCAGCAAACTATGGCTGCAGGCCACATCAGGCTACCACCTATTTTTGTAAATAAAACGTTTTATTGGCATCGCCAAACTCACTTTTGTATGCACTGGCTCCTTTTACTCTACAACTTCGCCTCTAAAACATTTATTGTCTGGCCTTTGATAAGAGTTTTCTAACTCCCAGCTGGGCAAACTTGGGTGCCTACAAAGGGCTGAACAGAGATCCAAACAAGGGGAGTAGGGCAGGGGTAAAGGGAATGGTGGGACTGCCAAACCAGAGAGCCAGTGCCTGATCTCACCTTGTGGGAATGCTGTTGGATCTTTTCTTTTGTGTGTGTGTGTGTGTGGGCGGGGGTGGGTACTGGGGATTGACCTCAGGGGCTTTCTACCACTGAGCTACATCCCCAGCCCTTTTCTTTTTTCCCTTGGTACCAGGGATTGAACTCAGGGGCACTCAACCACTGAGCCACATCTATAGCACTTTTTTATTTATTTAGAGACAGGGTCTCAGCTGCTTAGCACCTCACTGTTGCCCGGCTGCCAACCTTTTTTTTTTAAGACACTTTCTTGCTATAGTTACCCAGGCTGGTTTTGAACTTGTGATCTTCCTGTCTCAACCTCCTGAGTGCCTGGGATTACAGGTGTTCACCACAGAGTCCAGCTCTTTCCATTTTTCTAGAGGAAGTAGAAATCTGGATTTTAATATGAAATCTCACTGTGGGGAGGGCATTGTTTTTTAAATGTAACTAATTAAAAGAATTTAAAACCCCTTTGAGCAGGGCACAGGGGCAGATACCTGTAATCCCAGCTACTTGGGAGGCTGAGGCAGGAGTATCACAAGTTTGAGGCCAACCTGGGTAACTTTGCCAGATCCTGACATAAAGTAAAAAATAAAAAGGGCTGGGGATGGCTATCCTACTCCTCAGTTCATATTCAAAGGACTTAAAATCAGCCTACCACAAGGACACAGCCACATCAATGTTTACAGCAGCTCAATTCACAATAGCTAAACTATGGAACCAACCTAGATGCCCTTCAACAGATGAATGGATAAAGAAAGTGGAGTACATATACACAATGGAATATTACTCAGCCTTAAAGAAGAATGAAATTATGGCATTTTCAGGTAAATGGATGGAACTAGAGAATATCATCCTAAGTGAAAAAAGCCAATTCCCAAAAAACAAAGTCTGAATATTTTCTCTGATAAGCAGATGCTGATCCATGGGAGAGAGGGGGAGAATGAAGAAACTTTGTATTATGCAGAGGGGAGTGAGGGTAGGGGTGGGGCTGTGGGGATGGGACAGATGATATACAATGAGACAGACATTATTACCCTACATACAGGTATCAATACACTACTGGTGTGACAGAGGAAGGAGAATTTGTGTTCCCTTTGTGTACAAGGTGTCAAAATGCATTCTACTGTCATGTACAACTAATTAGAACAAATTTAAATTTTCTTTTTTTTTAAAAAAGGCAGGGCTGGGGATGTGGCTCTGTGGTAGAGTGCTACCCTAGAATGTGTGAGGCACTGGATTCAACCCCTTACACACACAGACACAAGACACACAGACAAACCTCTGGAAGCATGTCTGTGGGTACCAGCTATGTGGTCTGGTCTGGGTGGATGTGTAGGGAAATGGTCAAAGGCAGCTGAAGCCTGTGCATAGGTGGGCAGGGGCAGGCACTGAACTGAACCTGCTGGCTTCTTCACCCTCCCCACTACAGACCTGGCTGGGTACCCATACAGCAGCTCTGGCCTCACAGGCTGGCCTCTGGGAGTGAGCCTGCTCACTGTCCCCTTTCTCACGTATTACAGAACCTCTGAGGGAGGTGGGGAATGGGCCATCTCCGAGATGCTTAAGTCCCAGCCAGAGCTGAGTGTGTGGCTCCTAGGCCCTGAGTACTTGTAGTACGCTTGGGAAGGTGGGCTGAGGGAGGGGGTCAGAAAACCCTGAAGGATGGCCTGGTACTTCCAATATCAACGACCTGGGTCACTCTAACAACCCAGAGGCTGGTGCGCCCTCTAGTGGCCAACTTCTTAAACCCTCCCACACTAGGACTAGCCCTCCCAGTGACTCCAACGGGGCGGAGCCCTCAGGTCCCAGGGAGGCAAGGCCACTTTCCCAAGGACCAGCAGGCAGGTGACTCAGGAAGCACAAAAAACTTGAGACAAACACAGGCAGTGGTTCTCTGAGAACTTAAATAATCCCCCATCACTGAGGGCAGGGGGCCGCGGAGGGGGCTTACAGCAGGGGCAGCTGGGGCCCAGGGGAGGGGGCTCCACAGGATGCCAGAAGGTTTCATTCCACCCTGCGCCTGGGGTGCGGTAAGCAGCAAGTCAGCATAAGTCCAACCCCTGCGAGGCACATCCAAACCCCTTCGTGAGGGGATTCAAATGACAGGGGTGGGGACAAAGGGGCTCCCTGAGGATTTGGGCCCCACCCCTAGGAAGACTGACCCAGTCTCAGCTATTGCTGAGAGCAGCAGGGAAGGCCTCAGATTCCAGGGAAGTTGGGAGGACCCGGTATTAAATATGTCATAAATAGGGAGACTAATACTGTGCAGAGAGGTGGGCTTCACATTCCTCATGTCCTGCTTGGGAGGGGGCCTCAGCCCTGCTCCCAGCAATGCCACTGGCCCCCCTACTGCTGTTGGCCACCAGTGACAGGCATCCAGGGTGCCAACAGGAATCCCCAGTAGTCTCAAAGTCCGGGACCCCAGGGGCACACAAGTTGAGATGCTCACGGCTTCTTCATCTCATTTCTGTTCTTCTGGAATTTGGCGCACCCAACCTTGAATGCAGTCAAGTCCAAGGCTCATGGCTTCTTCGTCTTGTTTCTGTTCTTCTGGAGTTTGGTGTGCACGACCTTGAGCGTAGTCAGGAAATTGCCAAGGAAGAGGACGAGGAAGGTGAGAGCCAGCACGAACACCTGCGGACCCACAGGGATGCAGCGCCCAGCAGCACAGAGGGCAGGGTGGGTAGAGAGGAGAGAGAAGCTGGGTCAAGTCCCCTGCTGAAGTGTAGGTCCTCACCTGGGGCCCCAGGGCCCCAGCAAAGCTGCAGGGGTTTCCAGAGGCAGAGGTAGGTGAACTGGGTAAAGGCAATGAGTTTCCAGCATCAGGCTGGTCCTGGAGAAACATTTGATGGGGTGGGCCTCCTTAGCCCCTAGATCCCTGAGGGGCTCCATGGTCCCTGAAATCCCTCCCACTATCTCCCAGAGTTTTCTGAGCAATAGGGCCCCAAGGCAGAGAAAAGGAGGTGGCTGAGGACAGAAATGTCCCTAAGCCAGCTCAGCACCAGCAAGGCCTCACCCCTACTCACACATACGCCACACAAACACCATACCTGCCATTCTCTGCATTCTTCATGGCTGGAGAGCTCAAACAGTGTGACAGCATTGTAGAGCTGCCAGAACTGGAGACAGGAAGACAGTACTGTTCACCCACTGAAAAGTCAGGGAGATGTCCAGCCCCCAGCTTCCAATCCCACCTGAACGAGGCACACCCCCCAGATAAACTGCACCCCAGGCAGGGTGGGTATGAGGACCAATTCTGGCTTCTTTCCTTAGTATCCCTGGACCCAGAGGGCATCCCTGAGGCTTCTTGCTCCTGCAAGAAGACTGACTTGGTCTTGGCCATTGGCTCAGAGCAGCAGGGAAGGCCTCAGATTTGGGGGAAGCTGGGGTGGGCTAATACTATGGACAGAGGTGAGGTGGGCTTCACATTTCAGCTGCCTGTAAACAACTGGTGAAGAAGGGGGAGACCTGAAGACCTTCTATACTTGGGATCAGCACAGACAGGGGCACCCCAAAATAGCAGGGGAACTCACGTGGCCACAGAAGAGGAAAGGGAGGAGGAAGGTGAGGCCTCGCCACATCCAGGACTGGAATCCTTCTATAGAAAGCAGCAAGGAGCCAAGGGCCCATATGAGGGGACTCAAGGGGCCACTGCCCCACCATGTACCCTAAGATTAGCCAGCAACTAACACCAGGCAGGCGCTGTTCACCTTCTATAGGTGGGTAAGCACTCCACCGCAGTAACAACTCAGAGACCTGCAGAGCCCCTGTCACCATACCCAACTGCTCTCTCAAGTCACCATGAGACAAGGCCCGGCACTACTCAGGCGGCTTCAGGCACTGTGTTTTCACTAATTTCCTTAATTGCTGCAGGAGTTTGCATTTTGGAATGGGCGTTTGCACATATCGCTTCAATCATATTAAAGTAGGGCTTTTTTTTTTTAAACCAGGGATTGAACCCAGGAGCGCTTAACCCCTGAACCACATCTCCAGCCCTTGTTTATATTTTATTAGAGATGCTGAGTTGCTTAGAGCCTCGCTAAGTTGCTAAGGCTGGGTTTGAACTTGCAATCCTCCAGCCTCAGCCTACAAAGTTGGTAGGATTACAGGCATGTGCCACAGCACTGGGCAAATAGGGTCTATTTTGCAGAGTACTCAGGTAGAAGTGACCTTCTCCAATGATAGCAGAGCTTTATTACAAATAACTTCCCCTTAAAGTTTAAATGAGGGAAAGCTCTTTTTTGATTGAGCATGCCATGGATGAAAAGGGTTAAGCTCATATTTCCAATGTACATATGTATATACATTTTTTAAATTGTTTTGGTGCCAAGAATTGAACCCAGGGCCTTGCACATCTAAGCAAGTACTCTACCACTGAGCTATCCCTCCAACCCCTATTTATACATATTTATACATATATGTGTCATACATGAATTATATGCAAACCAATACTAGGCTAATAGTGTGTGTGTGTATATTTTTGAGATGGGATCTCGCTATGTTGCCCAGGTTGTCCTGGGCTCAAGCCATCTACCCATCTCAGGCTCCCAAGCAGCTGGGACTACATACACACACCATCATGCCTGCCTAATATTTTGAATATTATAAAATACAGGCAAAGAATAGATATCTAAAAAGAATAAGGTCAAGGCCCAGCTCTGAGGGCCTGGCACTCAGTCAGCCTCACACTGGGCAATTGAAACAGAATCCATAATGAATTACAAAAAGCAACTCAGATAAAGAATGGCAGCCCTGGCTCTGCTGAATGGAAGGTCTTGTGTCCTTGCAAGGACATGCTCCAGTGTGGGGAGCTGGGCAGGCCAAGGCTTGTTTAGCCCTTGCCTGGCTACTCACCCACAGTGAGGTCCAGGTGATTCCTCTCACCCAGGGCTCGCAACCTGTAGAGGCAGCCCCTCTGGTAATAATACTGTAGGAACTGGACACAGCCTGCAGGGGGAGCACAGCACCTGGGCTTAGGGCTGACAAACCTGAGGACAGGACAACTTTGCCTCTCACCCAAAGCTCTAAGGCCCCCAAGTTCAGCAGACCTTACCAAACCACAGGCTGGTGGGACGTCACCAGCCAGAGGGCAGAAAATTCACCCTGGTTACAATCCTCTCCCACCCAGGTTACAATCCTCTCCCACCCAATCCCAAAACACACACACACACACACACACACACACACACTCTCTCTCTCTCTCTCTCTCTCTCTCTCTCTCTCTCCCTCCCCCCCCACCCTCCCCACACTAGTCTGAATCTGCTTTATCCTCTATCCAGAATACAAAGACAGCTCAGATATGAGGACCCGTGTAAGCCCCAACTAGACTGGAAACTTCTGAAATTTTCCTAGGCACGCAGTACACGCTTGAGAGACACCTGCTGGAACGTAAGATGCCAGTGCTAAGCTGGAGGCTACACACAGTGGAAGATCACAAGAGATGATGCTGTATAATAGGATAATTCCTAGTTGCTAAACATGAGGAGGTACTGACATAACAAAATAACAGTTAAGATAAAAATTTTAAAAGTTATAGGGAGAAGTGCTGGGGAGTGATATTAGCCAAATTATATTGCTATATTGTGTATTGTGTTCATGTACAGATATGTAACAAATCCCATCAGTATGTACATCTATAATGCACAATAAAAAATGTGGGAAAAATAAAATTAAGGTATAATAGTAAAGCTCTATGTCCATAATTATAAAATGTACATATGAAATATATATATACATACATACATATGTGTATATATATATAAAAACATTTGAGGGGGCTGTGGCTCAGTGGTAGGGCACTTTGCTGAGCACATGTAAGGCACAGGGTTCAATCCTCAGCACCACATAAATTGAAAAAAAATAAGATATTGTGTCCATCTACAACTAAAAAAAAAAAAATAAAAAAAACAACATTTGAAAGGACATAGATCTTAATGTTGATCACCCCTAAAGGTGGATTATTGTACAATTTTCATTGTTGAATTTATATATTTATAGTTGTTTGCAAGCAGGTTTTTATTTAAAATCCAAGTAATATGGAGGGCTGGGGATACAGCACAGTATTAGAGCACTTGTGTAACATGCGCCAAGCCCTGGGTTTGATCCCCAGTACCTCAGGGAAAAAGAAAAAATGATAATACAGAGACAGGTATGGTGGTTGCACCTGTGTCCCAGAAACTGGCGCTGAGTCAGGAGGATCACTTGAACCCAGAAGTTTGAGGTCAGCCTGGGGTACACAGCAAGACCTGTCTTAGGGGTGTAGCTTTGTGGTAGAGCACATGCTCAGCATGCACAAGGCTGGGGATTGAAGCCCTAGCACCAAAAGAAGGGAGGAAGGGAGGAAGGGAGGGAGGAAGAAAAAGGTAGGAGACAACCCCCTCAGAACCAATTCAGAATCAATTCACTGTATACCAATCCAGAGCTATTCTCTGCTTTTTTTTTTTTCTTTTTTCTTTTTTTCTGGTACTGGGGATTGAATTCAGTACGATGGATGGAAAAACCTTAACCCTGAGCTATATCCCCACACCTTTTTATTCTATCTTGAAACAGGGTCTCATGAAGGTGTTTGGGTTGGCTTGGAACTCTCTACCCTCCTGACTCAGCCTCCAGAGTCACAAGGATTACAGGTGAGCACCACCACATCCAGCCTTCAGAGCTACTCTAAAATGGAAAAAAAAAAAAATCCATTTTAAGGACTTATTTAAACCTGGGAAACAAGGTTTGTGGCTCCAACACCACTCAGTTCCCAAAGGTTGCACTCCTGGGCAGAGGCTGGGGCTCCAAAGGGCAGGTGCAGGCTGATGTCCCTCTCCTAGGGCTGGGGGTGGGGAGGTAGGGTGGAGTTCAGCTGCGGGGCAGGGAATGGTTCTTTTCTGGATTTCTGGTCAGGGTCCTCTCCCTCCCTGGTCTCCCTCTACACAGCCCAGCAATGATGTCCACTGGGGGGACCCCTTCAGTGAGAGCCCCAAGAAATCAGTCCCTCCCCCAAAGCTGGGCTCAGACACTCACTCTGAAAAATTGAGAATGCTAAAAACTGATTGCGAAACTTCTGATAAATTAGTCCATTGGGCCTGGAGAGAAAGAGGAAAAAAAAAAAAAAGAGATGAGGTGCTCGGAAATCTTGACATTGGTCCCTGTCCCAGCTCCACTCCAACCAAGAGAGAAGAAAAAGGTTTTAAAGTTAAGCCAGAGTCCCTGGTCTCTGCCCTTATTTGTCCTGGAACTGGGCCAGGTCATGCCCATCATTCTTTCTAAAACCAAGAGAGCTTGGTAGTCATTCTGAAACCTCATTCATTCCTTTGGCCTTGATGTTCCCTGTCACCTCTGCCTCAGACAGCAGGCAACTGTGAAATATTCCCAGCTGTGGAAACTCCCAACTGGCCTGACAGGGCCCTGGCAGCTAGTCCTCTAGCCCAGTTGTAAATTCATACTTGCCTTCCTGACCCAAAAGTCTTCCCTAGAAGGGCCCCTTCCACATTGACCAGCCTCAATTCATCCAACTCCCTGGGGAAACTCTAGGGGCCCAGCAAGGGGCAACTCACCAGGTCAGCATCACTCCAGACAGGAACGTAGAGACATAATGGTGAGACACCCACCAGCCTTTAATTCTCGGGGAGAAAAGAAGGAAAGATGCTCAGGTGGGGACAGAAACACAGGTGATGGCCTCTGTTTCCAACCTATGCAGCAGGGGCTGCTCTACAGCTGGAAACAGCTTCTTGGAGTGAGAAACCAACAAAACCAAGGGCTGAGATGTGGTCCTGTGGTAGAGCACTTGCCTGGAAATGGGCACAAACCATACTCTGTCCCTTCTTGATCCTACAGAGATAATAATCCTATGCTGACTACCTGCAGATTATCCCAGAGACCCACCTCAGGCTCCAGGGGTTTTGGAGACCCTCATAACACATCCCTAACATCACCTGGCCTTCAGGCCCACCTCCCTATTCTCTCTGGGCACCCAGATGTTCTGAGCATCCTGGCCTTTTCTTGAATTTGCCAAGCCTGCTGCTGCCTCAGGGCGATTATGGACTGAATTACATCCCCTCGAATTCTTATGTTGACATCTACTCCAGTACCTTAGAATGTGACTCTATTTGCAGATAGTGTCTTTTTTAAAAAAAATATTTTTAGTTGTATGTGAACACAATACCTTTATTTATTTATTTTTCTGTGGTGATGAAGATCAAACTCAGTGCCCTACATGTGTTAGGCAAGCGCTCTACCATTGAGCTACAAACCTAGCCCCAGCGAGGGTCTTTAAAGAGGTAACTGAAGTTAACAGAGGTCACAAAGGTGACCTAATCCAATGTGACTGATGTCATTGTACAAAGAGGAAAAGGCACCAGGGATAAGTGTGCACAGAGGAAAGGACACACTGTGAAGGTGGCCCTCTGCAAGCCAAGGAATAAAGACCTCAGAGAGCAGCGTGCCAGCATCTTGACCCTGGACTTCCAGCTTATGGAACCATAAAGAATAAAGATGTAGTTTGAGATGCCCAGTACACAGTAGTCCCCCTGGCAGTCCAGCAGCTAGTACAAGGCCTCTATACCTGCTGCTCTCTCTGCTCCAAGTCTTCTGCCTGCTGGGGGTGGGTATGAATTCAAGTTTCAGACTAACTTTCACCTCCGCCAAAGGCCTTCGCTGACCACCTTGCTAAAACCCTGGATTACATTCCTGTTTAATTTTCTTCATGGTACTTACTGCCATCTAAGATTATGTACTCCTTTCCTACTCATCTGTAAATCCCAGGAGAGCAGGGATCTTGTCTGTGTTGCTCACTGATGTATCTGTGACACCAAGATCAGAGCAGCTGCTCAGTTACTGTGTTGAATAAACACACAAATATATATATGCACTCACACAGAGCCGTAGCCATGCTATCCTGTGCAGACACAGGGATGACAGACTCCACATGTGTCCACATCTGTCTCGGGTCTCTGCTGGACTCCCCAGATCCTTTCTGGGAGCTGCAATCCAAACACATGGAGCAATGAGCTCTGCTAAATGCACCCTGGGAACAGCTGGGCTCCTTCCTCCCAAAGACTGGGCAATGGGTGACGGACATGGAAATAATAATCACCTCTGTTCTGTTATAACTCTTCCAGAACAGAGTACTGAGAAGGCAGATGTCCAGATGCTGTCTCTTACAAGGAAGAGGAACCACGAGAACCTGCTGCTGGGGAAGAGGATGCTGCATGAGGCTTTCTTTTTAATGAAAACCAGCCTGCAGCTTGCTCTCCTGTCATCACCACCAGGCCAACTGGCAGCTACAGGCCTGCTATTTGGGGATGTGGCAAACAACATTCCAAGGAGTGGCTCTGCCATAGTCTACTTGGCTCTTCCACAAATGGTCACCATGCCTCTTCTCAATACTGTTGTGACATCCTTGTGGAAGTCCCCTGCATGACACTTTCTCCATGGTGGCTATCAGAAGCTGGACGACTGGGGCAGGTTATGCCTTGATACCTATCAAATCACCCTCCAAAACAGCTTCCCCAATTTACACTCCCATCAGCAGTAGATTTGTTTCCCAAAACCTTCACAAACACTAGAGATAATATTTAATTTTTTTTTAGTTGTAGCTGGACGCCATACCTTTATTTTATTTATTTTTATGTGGTGCTGAGGACCGAACCCAGGGCCTTGCACATGCTAGGCAAATGCTCTACCGCTGAGCCACAACCCCAGCCCAACATTTAAAATTTTGTCACTTTCATTATGTCTTTTGTGGGGGGGGGGCACTGGGGATTGAACCCAGGGCCATGTACATGCCAGGCAAACACTTCATCATGGAGCTACACCCCTGCCACTGTTATCGGGATTTTTTTTTTTTTTGGCAGCAGGAGGGGGTGGGGGGGGGACCAGGGATTGATCTCAGGGGCACTCTACCACTGAGCCACATCCCCAGCCCTATTTTCTATTTTATTTGGAGACAGGGTCTTGCTGAGTTGCTTAGCACTTTGTTAAATTGCTGAGGCTGGCTGTGAACTCATAATCCTCCTGCCTCCTGAGCTGCTGGGCATGTGCCACTGTGCCCAGCAGTTTGTCATTGGGATCCTAACTTGCATTTCCTAATAGGTGGGTTGGATCCATCTTAAAATCTTCCTACTGGAAAGTGCACGTCACAAGAATGAGGGCTGAATCTTAACCAACTCCTCTTCTCTTTTCAGCCCATAAGACATTTCTGGATATCAATTAGCTGTTCAGGCAACAACCTATGTGTGACTCAAGGATTATGGTAAGAGATTTACGTTTTACGAGGCTCTGTATTCCTAGCAATAACAGCACCAGGTAAACAACAAGCATTCAATAAATGTTGTCACGAATGAAGTGATATCCAGGAGGTGTGGCGAGTGAAAGCAGCAGCTAGTCTGTATGCCAACCAACACAGGAGATCACATTCATCCAAATATTTGTCCCCAGCACTGCCCCAATTCTACTACCCTCTTCTTGCCTGTCCGAGTCTAAGAGGACCCCTGAATCCAATTTCCTAATAGTAAATTCAGCTGGCCAGAACCTCGGACTTTCAGCTTGAAGATCAACCAAGAGCCTGACATGGCAGTGCATGCCTATAATCTCAGCTGCTCAGGATGCTGAGGCAGGAGAATCACAAGTTTGAGGCCAACCTAAAATTTAGTGAGACCTTGTCTTAAAATTAAAAGGGCTATGGGTACAGCTCAGTGGAAGAGCACTTGTCCAGCATGCATGAGGCCCTTGGTTCAATTCCCAGGACCTCCCACCACCAAAGGGCAACCAAGAGGTATCACTGCAACCCCTCTAGAGTTCTGCAAAGCCACACAGGGGCTCTCAGATCTTGTCCCCGGACACTCTTTTGTCCTACTCCCCAAAGTTTCCCTGAGAAATGCCCTGGGCCAAACCCACACTCTGGACAAGCTTGACTGAGCAGCAGCTTTCAATTTCAGAGCTAATGGTGCCCAGAGCCCAGTTTTGACAGATGCCATCAATAAACACAGCTCAGCACCATGGGGTGAAGCTAGAAACTGCATCTTCCCCAGCTTAGCATTCATGAACCCTACTGCCCATCTGTTCACCCCAGGGCTCGGGGCTGGTTTTGTGTCTGTGTGTTTTTATATAAAGGTTTGATTGTGATATAACTCAGATACCGTCAAATTCATCCAGTTATACAATTCAGTGGTTTTTATTATATTCTCAGAGCTGTGTAACCATCACAATCAATTCAGAACCTTTGAATCACCTCAAAAAGAACTCTGCAAAAACCCCATAGCAGTCACTTTCTAGGCCATGTCTGCCATAAAAACAAGGCCTGTGGACTTGTTCTTAGAAGCAGAGGGTATAGGACTCAGGAAGAGCAGGTGCAGGTGGGCCAGAGCAGAGGGATAGCACATTGGACTCTGCAGATCATGCCAGGGAGATTTCCGCTTCTCCCTTCAGGACACATTAGATAACGAGAAGAGATGCGCACCAGGCATTGTTCAACCCAAGGCAGCTTCTGGCTTTGGGGCTGGGGCAATCTGGACAGCTGGGGAATGGCTTCTACTCCTCCCTTGCCTGCAGCCCTCTACATGTTTGTTCCAAGGATAGGCCCCTGAAAAAGCCAGAGATTCAAGCACTGTGAGCTGGTTCTCTAGGAAAGCCAACCCAGCTGGGTTGCCATCACTACTGATTTGGGCATAGAACTAACTATAGTGGACATCAGCTGTTTTGCCATCTGCCAATCACCACCCATCCTGGTCTGCGGCCTCAGGTATACAGGAAGTCACCCCACTCACACCATCGGCTGGTTTGGTGGAGCTGAGGACTGTATCCAGCACATGTCTCAGAACTGGCCAATAGGTGTTCAGCAGCTCTTTGGCAACAGTGATTGGTTCAGGGGCCAGCAAGTCATCCCAATTTAACCAGTCAGAAGTTTGAAGATTCCCTCTGGATCTATGAGGATACAGGAGGGGCTCTCAGCTCTGGAACTGCTGACCCGATTCCTGGCCCACCTGGGCTTAGAAGAGCCAGCCCAGGGAGAACACTAGGGAGTTAGAGTGGGCTGTTAACATTGTTGGGAGTGGGTCATGCTGATGTGCGCCGCCAGAATCCCAGCAACCCAGGACACTGAAGCAGGAAAATCACCAAGTTTGAAGCCAGTCTTGGCAACTTAACGAGGCCCTGTCTCAAACAATAAGAAAGGGCTGGAGGTGTAGCTCAGTGACAGCACCCCTGGATCCAATCCCCAGAATCGGGGTGTGTGTTGGAGGGGGGCACTGTTGGAGCTTTTTTTCTCCTTTTCCCAGTTATGTGGGCTCATAAGTGCCCCCTCAGATTTAGTCCCTCCTGGGTGGGTTTCCATCATTTGCCAAGTTTGCAAGGGAAGCTGACTTGCTTATTGAACCAAAGAGCTACAGCTCAGGTGGGAGCCCGCACAGCAGGGGTGGCTCCATTTTGTGATGGGAATACACCCACACCTCAAGCCTGTTCCCAGAGTACTCCGTCTGTCCAAATTCAGGTCTCAGACACAACCAGGAAACAGACAAGAGTCTCGGGGATCCATCACGTATGACCACAAAAGTAGGACCCTAAATAGAATAAGTTACATTTTATGTATGTATATTCTGCCAAAGTCCATTCTACTGTCATGTATAACTAAGAATAAAAAATAAAAATCTTTTTAAAAAATGTCTCTGGGAGCAAGCCTGCAGGAGGTGCATATGGTTGGTTCTGCTCTACTATCCCCATAATACCAGTATGGTCCCAAAGACCTTTCCTCACTGCAGAGCCTGGCTTCAATTCATTTCAACAAAGTCCATGGGGTGTTTGCTGGGTACCAGCCCTAAGCTCCTGAGCTGGCTCTGGGCTACTTAAGAAATGAGAAAAGCAGCACGCATCCCAACTTGGGCCCTCCTGCTGCCTCCGCACATGCTTTTTGGGAATAGTTTCTTAGCTATTCCCTGGTGAGAAGCCACAGCGGGAGAAACCTCCTGAACATCTTTCTTCATCCGCCCCAGGATAAATCAGCTCTGAGGAGGAGCTGGAGGAGGATGGAGACTAAATCTGCAGCAGATGTTGAAAACGAGTCACAAGTTTTGAGTCACCCAGATTCAGCCCACCTGCCTCATCCCCTCCCCCACAAGCCGGCCACAGCTCATTGCCGTCATTGTAGAAGCTGAGGCCCTCATTTGGGCCCACTGGCCCCATTCCAGGCTCTCCTCCCCAAGGCCAGTGTGGGATGACAGCCTGGAGGAATGGTTCCATCACAACTTGAGATTTCTTGGGCCACACTTACCAGGACAGGGCCTTTTTAAATTTGTGGGTGCTCCCAAAAAGTAGTGTGAGTTATCTTGGAGTCTTGTAACTCAGTGTCTGGTGCTCAATAAATATGTGATGAACACCACATGCTTGGGGGCAGGAAGAGCAAATGTACAGAAAGCTTTGCTGTGAAAGCCCAGAGACAACACTCCTGCTCTTCCTTCAGCATCAACACCCAGGAGGCAGGAAAGCTCCTTCTAAACTGTTAGGCAAGTAAGGTTTGTCTCTGGAACTCCATCCCTCCCTTTAGTACTGGCGCTGAGCTCCAGAATTTCAGGGACTCTCTCTCCTTCTCTTTGGTAACTCCCCCACCAGTAGCTCAACATAGTAAAAAAAAATAACAACAATAAAAAACTGGACAGAATAACTCTTCCTAAAGTGTGGATGACTGTTAAAGCATGCACCCAAGCTATCTCTCCTAATTTTTTTATACATTTATTTATTTTTATGTGGTGCTGAGGATCAAACTCAGGGCCTCACACATGCTAGGTGAGCGCTCTACTGCTGAGCCGCAACCCTAGCCTCCCCACCCAAGCTCTTTTAATAGAAGCTCAGCATAAGGGTGAAACAGCAAGATGACAGCAAGTCCACAGCTACAGAAAAGAATTAGTGATAAAAGTGTCTTGCCAATTGCCCTGGTCTCATTTCCCTATCATCTGGATTCGATCCAACCACATCCCAAAAAAGATAGATACTATTCACTCTAAAATTAATGTTACTTATGACTTAATGTTAATATGAATGTTACTTATTAAATTAATTTTATTATGAATGTTACTTAGTTGGTAAGGTCTTCTATTTCAGTGTTCCCCAAAGCATAGGTGCATGCCACCCAGTTTTAGAATGACATGAGAGCATCACACCAAATGTAATGAACCTCAAGGAAAGGTCCACTGTTTAGGTCTTCTCCTTTCCCGATTAAGTCGAGGAGAGTCTGGGTTACATGCTAGGATATCTTTAATGCCTCTTGAGATCTGCTCATCCCCCTTTTGCTACACACACACACACACACACACACACACACACACAGAGCAAACTTCAGGCCCAAGGGCTCAAGAAGCAAGAATAACTGACATCAACGATCTCTACAGGGAAAATAGTAGGATACTTTTACAGAACTCTTCTCCAACTGCTGGTTGTTTTCCTTTTTTTTTTTTTTTTCAAGAGAGAGAGAATTTTGTTATTTTTATTTTTTTTTTTTAGTTCTTGGTGGACACAACATCTTTGTTTGTATGTGGTGCTGAGGATCGAACCCGGGACGCACGCATGCCAGGCGAGCGTGCTACCTCTTGAGCCACATTCCCAGCCCCCTGCTGGTTGTTTTCCATGAATGATGGCGAAATAAAGTTTTCTATAATCATAAATCAATATACATTTAAGTTTAAAAAAAAGGAGGATTGATTTAAAATGTAAGTAAATCATCACCCAGGTTGTACATGAATATGGCAAAAATGGTGAGGACAGGACAAGAATGAGCAGTCTGAAAAAACACTGATCTATCTAAACAGCTGTGCTATAGGTTGTGCTCCTGAGTCACTGTGCCCACCCCCATGGGCTGGCAGGAGGGATATGGTGGTCCTTACCTCTTGGCTTTACGTTCAGGGTGAGAGCCGGCAGGGCAGGGACCTGCCATAAGAGACCACCAGGCAAAAAAGTGAGAAGGTGGCAAATAATTTCAGGGGTTTGGCAAATGTTCATTTCTTGGCTGATCCTTACCAGTCCCAGAAAGCAGGAAGTAGGAAGGGGTTGGGAGGCTGTTCCATGGTCACCCCCCAAAGAATCAGACCTTCAGAAAATGAGTCCTCCACGTGGCAAGGCATGGGTCTTTTTCTACCCCCCATGCTGGGGATCAAATCCCGGGCCTTATAACATACTCCACTCCCAACCTCCAAGTAATGGATCTTAACTAGGTCCTATGACTCTGCTCAAAGGCAGGTAGAACAGAAAGGAGACCAAGAGAAAACAGTGGGGTTTCTCAGACTCAGAACCTTTTAGAGATGGGGAAAGTTGGGGACACCCAATCATGCCAAGATTCACTCATGACACTAATGCAATCGCTTCCCCCAAGGGACCTGAAAACCTCCCAAAGAGGGGATATGGCTTGCCTAGGGCCACAGAGCTGCTCAGTGACAGCACTGGTACTAGAACCCAGGAATTCTCACTCCTAACACAGGCTAGGTTTGGCCCAAGACCCTCACCAACCTGTCTATTCTTCTCCCCATCTCCTTGTATAGGACTTTCCACTCTTGACACCAAAACTCATCATCCTCCTAGAAATAATATCCTAGTGTTCCTCTGGGGAACTTTTCCCCTCCTAACAAGTGTTTCTGTGCTGCTAATGATGGCTGCAGGGTGGGCAGGAGGCTCCAGCCTAGCCAGTCACAGCAGTGTACTGACGGGCAGCAGTTCAGAGACTCGGTCAGCTCCTGGACCCAACCAATGGGACCCAGTTGCTGAGACATGGAACAGAGAAATATGTCCTGTTTGCCAAGAGTGATGGTGTGGAGCCTGAGAGTGAAACAACACAGGAGAGGGCAGAGCTAAGAGATGGAGAAATGAGTCCTGATGACACTGTCAGAACACCTAGGTTAGTCCTTACCTGAAGTCAGAACCAATGAACCTACTCATTTTGTGAGACAACAGATTTCCTGTTACACTAAACCAGTTTGAAGTAGGATTCCTTGATCCTCCGCAGAATAACCATGAACATGAAACTGCGCCAGCAGCATCAGATGCAGTGTCCCTCCTCTCTGGGTCACAGAGCCCCCAAGGGGAAAGGGAATGCAGGTTGAGGGTGTCAATCCTCACCTGACTCCCCTTCATGACAGAATTCCTTTTGGCTCCCTCTGCGCCCCCCACAATCTGGGCTCCCAGTTACCTCGAGCCGTTGCTGATGAGAATACTCTCCCGGATCGTCAGGGTGCAGTAATACCACACCAGCAGGAAGTTAAAAACTTCATCCGTCACCCTGGCATGAAGAAACAGCCCCAGGGAGGGGAGCAACGTGAGCACCAGGACAGCCAGCCCTTCACCCCAAAAGGACAGCACCAGGGCAAGGGCTGCCCATGGCAGGCGCTACCTCTGGAAACCCCTACTCCACCTTGACAAGCAGAAGTCTGGACCCTGGATGTCTCCTCTCTCCCTGTAATGTCCAGGGCCACTGCTCTTCCTTCTACCGGGCCCTACCTGCACTCCAGGCTCTAGCTGAGGATCTCCTCCTCTTTGGTCCAATGCCCAAGGCAACCCATCTCTAAACTCTTCCTGTCTGGGAAGATTCTGGATGACAACAGAAGGACCTTTAAGAACTGTTCTATTTTAGGTTGTTTGTCTTCAATGGTAAGATGCAAATTCCTCCCATCTCCTCAAACCAGGTAGTTTTGGGGTGGGGGTTACTGGGGATAGATAGAATCTAGGTGTCTCTACCACTGAGACAGATCCCAAGACCTTTTTATTTGTTTAATTTTTTTTTTTTTTTTTTTTTTTTTGTGTGTGTGTGTATGGTGCTGGGGATTGAACCCGGGCTTTGTGCATGCAAGGCAACCACTTTACCAATTGAGCTATATCCCCAGTCCCCTTAATTTAATTTTTGACAGGGTCTCTCACTAAGTTGCTGAGGCTGGCCTCCAACTTAGGATCCTCCTGCCTCAGCCTCCACACTCACTGAGATTACAGGTGTGTGCAACCACACCTGGTTAAACCATTTGTTACACATATGAAATGAGTCTTAATGGCCTATGTGAGCTACCAAGCTAAATGAAGAAATACTCCTTTGCCTCTTCTACTGTGATTGTAGCCTGGAACCTAGCTGAGCAGGTCTCAGATGCAGACAGAATGGACTGCTGATGCCCATGGGGCTGTGGGCCTCAGCTTGCCATCTGTAAAGTGAGAAGGCTGGCCCCCTACCAGAGCATCCCAGGGCAAAGGGTCCCAGGAAAGAGCCAGTGGCAAACAGCCCTCTGAGGCACCCCTGCCAGCAAAGGCTCTGGTGGAGGGCTCTGTCTTTGACCCTGACAGGGAAGCTCTTCTGCACCTGCCAGTGCCAGAAAGACTTCTCCCAGGAGAAATGACCATGGGTCTGGGCTGTCTGCAGATAAGGGAGGAAAAACACCCCAATTTCCCTGAAGTGGGAGACCCTCTTCCCTCAGAGGGAAGGAGGGAGGATGCAACTTCAGCAACAATGAATAAAATTAGGGGTGTCTCTGAAGCTATGTGACTGTGTTTTGTGGAGTGAGATGACAGTTACCCTCAGACCCCAGGGCTGAACTGTTGTCACCCACAAAGATAGTCTCAGGAAGGTCAGGATTCCTGAATTCACTCTGGAATTCCAGGGCCTGAGTCCAAATCCCAGCTCTGTCACTTCCCAACTATGGGACTGAGGATGAGTGAGCCGCTCCTTGGAGCCCACACTTCCCCTCTGTAATGTGGGAGCCCTGCTGTGAAGGGCTGCCATGCTCACGAGCTCAGTTAATACAGAGTGCTTAAGACAGTGTCCCCAGTGTAGCAGAGCTATGCATGTTCTGGGTTAAAACTCTGGAAGTACCAGACCATCCAGTCTGCAAAATGAGGTTCAGAAGCTTATCACTGAGGAATCAGAGGCCCACAGGACTTGGATGAGAAGTGAGGGTGGCAAGAGACAGGTATCCCAGGACAGAGGGTCACTTTTTTTTTTTTTTTTTTTGGTACTAGGGAGTCTAGTACCAAAATCCAGGGGTGCTCAACCACTGAGCCACATCCCCATCTCTTTTTATATTTTATTTAGAGACAGGGTCTCACTGAGTGGCTGAAGGCCTTGCTAAATTATTGAGGCTGGCTTTGAACTAGCTCCTGCCTCAGCCTCCTGAGCTGCTGGGTTTATAGGCGTGTGCCACTACACACAGCCGGGTGAGGGTCACTTTCAAATGCAGGTTTTCCTGCTCACCTCCAGCAGGAGGAAAGCAAAATAGCCAGCTGTGGATACAAGGACATTTTCGCTAATCCCTTCCTAAATATTCTGGATGAAGACAGGAGTCAAAACAAAATGTTATGGTTCCAGCACTTGCTCTGACTTGCTTCAGGTGCTGGCCTCAATCTGCTTGGCAAAGTGTGTGAGTTTCCTATGGCTGCTGTAGCAAATCACCTTGAACTAAATGGTTTAAAGAAACCATTTAATCTCCTACCATTCTGGAGGTCAAAAGTCTGAACTGGGTCTCACCAGACTAAAATCAAGCTTTTGGCAGGCCTGATCCCTCCTGGAGGCTCTCAGGGAGAATATGCTTCTTGTCCTTTTCTAGTTTCCAGAGGCTGCCGTATTTCTTGTCCTTCTACCATTCCTATCTTGGTTTCTGTCATCACATCTCCTCCTGGGACTCTGATTCTTCTGTCTCCCTCTTATGAGGACTCTTATGATGACCCTGGGTCCACATGAATAACCCAGGATAACCTGCCCATCTCCAGATCCTTAACCCAATCATATCTGCAGAATCCCTCTTGCCATATAAGAGAGTGTGTTCACAGGTTGCAGAGACGAGGATGGGACCACTACTCAGCCTCTCACACTGGTCAGCACTGGTAACCAGAAACTTGCTATGCTATGCGCATTCTGCACGGATGGTCACTCTGAATCCTTGAAAAGCCCTGCACAAAGCAGGTACATGTACCACACTCACACCTGCATGACTTCCAATTGCCAGAACCTGCCACTCTTGATGTGCCCAGGGCTCTCTTGGGCCACCACAGCCACTCTTCTGGTGCATGAAGCAGATCAGAAGGTGGAGGAATTAGTACCCTCTAGGAGCAGTCCCTAGCTTCCCTGATGGACAGCAGTGGGAGGATGACACACCAGCTGCCTGGCCCTCAGGTGGGACATCCCAGGTTGTTCTGTACTGTCCTGGATTCTATGCAGCACTGAGCTCCAAATGCCTATGGGATGGCTCTTCTTTGTTTCACTTTCCGTTCAGCTACCCATGTTTCCTAGGATCATCTATCATAGGGACTGAAATACTTGTCTTGGGGTGTTATATATTTGTCTTCTAAAGGAAACCCAAGGATGGAACTACTTCCTACTTTACAGATGAGGAAACAAAGGCTCAGAGAGGGGGAGTGAGTTGCCCAGGATCACACAGCTGCTAAGCCTTGGAATGAGATTCAAACCCAAGCCCATCTAAATGAAGCTTAACTCTGACTACCTTGTTCCTACCTGGCTTGAAACCCCATAAAGCAGTTCTGACCTCACAAGCTTCTTGGCTTGAAGACTGCAGACAGAAGTCTCAAACTTTCTAGGTACCTCAGATACCTCAACAAAGCTTCCTAAACATCAGGCAGCATGGATAAGAGGGGTCCTAGGGACCATGGGAAAGACGAGGAAGCAGAGTGGTGAAGGGCTATACTCAAGGTCACATAACCTATGAGTAGTAGAGTTGGGCTTAGGACCCAGGGCTCTGAAGCTGTTGGCTGTCAAATGCAAGCTTAGAGATATCAAGGAGAGCATTTGGGTGGAGCACCCAGCAAGGAAACTATGCCAAGGGGGAAAGTATAACCCTGCTAGTTGGGCACTCTGAATATTAAGCTGTGATCTTTGGGGGGCAGATGGGAAGATAGATTCTGGCTATGTTTTCAGGCTGATCTTAAACTCATGGGCTCAAACAACTCATGGTTGCATGCACCTGTAGCTGAACTACAGGTGCATGCAACCATGCCTGGCTGTGATCTTCCTGAGAGCCCAGTCCTAACACAAGGTGACAGTGACAAAAACAGTAGCAAGTACTAATGGCTCCATAGCAAGCTCCCCTGTGGTCACCAGGAGAGAGGAGCTGGCTGCCCAGTCCCACCCCCTGCCCCTTTTTCAGCCTACGGATGGTGTACTGGGTTGAAACAATGTCCCCCAAAACTCATATCCACTGGGACCTCAGCATGTGTCCTCATTTATAAGTTTAAACGAAGTCATACTGGGTTAAGGTGAGTCCTAAATCCAATGGCTGGTGTCCTTACAAGAAGGCCATGAGGGAGACACTCAGGAAAGAAACCATGTGTCAAGAGATGCAGCGACTGAGGTAAAAGAACTTAAAGCCAAGAAACACTACGGACTACCAGGGAGGACAGCCAAGGAAGAACCTGCCTTGGAGCCTGCCAACACCTTGATTTCTAGCCTCCCCAGCCACCAGAGAAGAGGACGGATTTCTGTGGTTTTAAGCTCCTCCAGTTGGTGGGACGTCTTATGGCAGCCCCAGGAGACTGAAACAAAGGGGAGGGGGAGAAATGGGACTATCCATCCAGGCCCTGGGTAAAGAACTTGACAACACAGTCCAGGTTTCCCCTGGAGGGCCCTAGAGGTTCCCATGCAAGGGAATATAGTTGCACACCAAGAACTTTTACCCCTTCCAGAGGGGAGGGTAAGCAGGCATTACTGGTGTGCACAGCCTCTGCCCCCAGGGAAGTGGGCCAGGCTCCACGCAGCAGGCAGACATGAGCCCAGGGCGTGCGAGATCCTGTCGGGTCACCTGAGTGCCAGACCAGCAGCTGGACTCTTAGCCAAGGGCAGAAAATAAACTCTTGACACATGGACCAAATCCAAAACCATACTTGGCTGCCTCCCCTGAGGGCAGAAGAACCAAGGCCAGAGGGAAGAAGGGACCCCAGGGCAGGGCAGCGCAGCCCCACCTCCCTCCTTGGAGAGCTTGCCAACCACAGAATGTGGATGCACTGAACCTTCCCCACCCTGTGAAATATGGCCTGTTGTCTGTCACCTTGTCTTACAGATGGGGAGACAAAGGCTCCCAGGGGGAACCCACCCATGGTAACAGCCAGTTAGTCTCAAAGCCAGTGTTTAAACCAAGGCATTCTGGGCTAAACCTTTTTCTTTTTGAATTTTTAAAATTTCTTTTTTTCTTCTTTTTTTGCAATTCAGATATAATCCACTTACCTTTTAAAGTATTCAGTGGGTTTTGTTATATTCACAGAACTGTTTGCAATTGACATTACCTAATTTCAGAACTTTCTCATCACCCCAAAAAGAAACCCTATAATCCATGAACAGCCACTCCCTGTTGCCCCTCCTTCAGCCCCTCCTCCAGCAGGCTCTGATCTGCGCTGTCTCTAGATTGATCTACCGTGGATATTTCCTATCCATGCAATCATGCAACATGGTTTTCTGGGTCTGCCTTCTTCACTTAGCAGCATGTGTCTGTGTTTTATTCTGCTTTATGGCTGAACAGCATTCTGTTGTATGAATGTGCCACACTGGACTCTGTCTTAACTACTGCATCAGAGGGACCTCCAGCAGCACTGTGGGCCCTCCACAGGTGATCAGCATTGCGGTTTCCCATGAGAAATGGTCCTTCCCCCCTTATATCTTATCACACCAAACACTCCAGGAGCAGGAGGGACCTTGCCTCCATCTGGCCCCCTCTCTCTCCTGGCCCCCTCCTCACACCCCATGTGCCCATGCACACACTGCCACACCCCACTACCTGTAGTGAAGGACAAAGCGACACGTCACAGCTCCCAGGAGCAGGATTATAGTCAGGTAGAGCTTGAACTTCTCATACTCATCCTTGTAGGCAAACCTGCCATGACATAACCCCCCAAGAAAGGTCACATTCTATTAGTATTCCACTCCACTCCCAGCCCTGCCAGTTCCAGGACTACCACCACTGCCACAACCCATGAGGACCTGCACATTCCACTAAGGGAGACACTGGCCTTGAGTCAGCAGTGACCAATGAAGGAAAGAGGGCCAACTACAAAAGGTCCCCCTATTCCTGGACTCCTGGGTTAGAGCTTTGGGCCCATGATACAAAGAGATAGAGTCTCTCCCTCAACCAAGTGGTGCAGCAGAAACACAAGGGTCACTCTTGCCTAGAAATGGAGAGATTCCAGGGGTCAGGAGTACCCATTTCCCATGGGAAATGCTCTAACAAGGGAAGTAATAAATGTTATAAGAAGGGAACAGAGCAGGGGCCACTCTCATGGGAAATGGGGAACCTTATCCACCAACATACTGACCCTGGGAAAGAAGGAAGGAAACCTTCCCCAAGCTGTCTACCCACTAAGGAGGTCCAGGCCAGAAAGACCAAAAGCCAGAGCCCAAACTGCTAACCTGCTTTGATTTATGTAAAAATTCTAGCTTGGACCTATCTTCCCTGAGTGAAAAGGGCAAGATACCTGGATTTTGAGCCAGTAGGTGGGTGGAGGGGCAGGTCCAAGCATACTTACTTGGCCTGGTTGCTGAGGAGGGTCACATTCACATTACCAAGGACCAGATTCAAGTAGAGCCTAGAAGGAAAGACCTGTGAGAGCCACATTCCTGAACAGCCTTGAGAGTCGTCCCACCCAAAATTATGCACTGAGCACTTAATATGAGAAAATAGGCCCCAGAGCAAATGAGAACAATGATTAACTCAAGAATATGGCAGCTTGTACATGGAAGTCTATTAGCTCATTTCCCCCATCAAAGCTGGCTTAGAGAACCTATTGCCCCTTCTCTCATACAGCCAGATGTAAGCGTGTGACTAAGTTCCAGGCAATGAGGTGAGGTGAAGGCATAAGTATAATCTCTAG
Organism: Callospermophilus lateralis; assembly: GCF_048772815.1. Lineage (NCBI taxonomy): Eukaryota > Metazoa > Chordata > Mammalia > Rodentia > Sciuridae > Callospermophilus > Callospermophilus lateralis. The sequence goes on along the minus strand of NC_135305.1, from coordinate 157,672,038 downwards.
ATCAATTTAGAAAGTGTTTTTTTTTTTTAAAGTGGTACTGAGGATTGAACCCAGAGGTGCTCTACAACTGAATTACATCCCCAGTCCTTTTTATACATACATACATACATACATATATATATATATATATATATATATATATATATATGTATATATATATATATATATGTATATATATATATTTTTTTTTTTTGCAGGGGTGGGGGTAGGGCAGGGTTGTCCTAAATTGCTGAGGCTGTTCTCAAACTTGTAATCCTCCAGCCTCAGCCTCTAGAGTCCAGGCATGCACCACCATGCCCACCTAGGATTATCTTTAAAATTAAGGCATAACCTTCATAAGTATATATGTCTTAAGCATAAGCATGATGAATTTTTATATATAACCAACACTCAGGTCAAAGAATAAGACATTTCCAGCCCCAGGAGGCTCCCTTATGCCCAACCAGGTCAGCTTCCCCCAGTCTTTTTTTCTATCACCATGGATTCATTTTGCCTATTTTTGAACTTCACCTATATGTACAGAGGGTAGAATCTTTTAACTTGGCTTTCTTCCCTCCATATTCCAAGCTACATCCATGTGGAGGGCGTTTTGGTCCTTCCTTCTTTTTCATGGTAAGCAGTATTCTATGGGTGGCTACACCACCACTGATTCATTTCTTTTACTTTTGATGAACATTTGGTTTATTTTCAGTTTTTGGTTGATTTTCAGTGTGTTACAAGAGTACTGAAAATTTTTCAGTAAATTTCCAACATGTAAGACAATATTTTTAAGAATAGTCCCCCTACTGTTGTGGGTCAGTCCCCAAGACTGAGAGGGCACTTGCCTAGAATGTACAAGACCTTGGGTTCCATCCCCACCTCTGTAAAAAACAAATAAACAACAACAAAATCTCTAAACTTAGTCAAGCTATGTAACAAGTCTGTTGCTATTGACATCTCCCCAATTACCCTGTACCCCTGCCATTGGTAACTATCTTTCCATTCTCTTTTTCTATATATTCACTTTTTAAAAACTCCACATATAAGTGAGATCATACAGTATTTTTTGCATCTGGCTTATTTCACTGCGCATAATGTCCTCCAGGTTTATCCATATGCTTTTAGTTATTGGCTAGTTGTGAACATACTTTTTTGTAAATTAATACATAATTCACATACCATAATTTTGTCCTTTTAAAGTATACAATTTAATGACTTCTAACATAGTTATAATGCTGTGCACCCATCCCCAGCACCTAATTCCATAACACTTCCACCAAATGAGACCCAGCACCCATCACCAAACTTTCCCTACTCTCCCTCCCCCAACCCCTGGCAACCACTCATCTACTCTGTCCCTATGGTATTGCCTATTCCGGACATTTCATATAAATAGTGTCACACAATATGTGATCTTTTGTGTCTCACTAATTTGTTAAGAGTGTTCATATACAGTCTTCCGGAGGATATAAACACCCATTTCCCCTGGGTATGTGGCCAGGAACAGAATTTCTGGGTCATAGTGTAGGTATGTGTTCACCTTCCATAGGAAATGGCAAACATTTTCTGTAAAAGGGGATTTTCTTGCTTTCTTGCTCTCCTTCCCCTTCCAGTTAACTGGGGTGGCGGATGGCAGGGGGAGCCAGATTTGTACATGCACGTCAGGACAACCCCCCATGAGGGAGAAGCCGTCTATTAAAGGATGCTGAGTCCTCAGATGACCTCTCAGCCCAGTGCTCTGGCCCACTCATCCCTGGGTAGCACATGTGAGAGGAAAGGCTCTCTCTCGTGGAGCCATCCTATGGTTGGGCCTCCATCAAAAAAGCCTGTTCTCTAATACACTAACAAAAGCACAAACAAACAGGACCTCAAGGGAGGATGGACAAATCCCATACAAGGGCAGTGGTCTGGAAAGGCTTCACTGAGGTGGTGACATTTGAATTAGGCTTTGAATAGTAAGCTTGAGAGGAGAAAAAAAAAAAAAATACAGAAAAGCCATCTTCCTAGCTATGAGTTGATTTTCAAGACATTTCCAATCGGCTATAATGGGAGCGAAAGTATAACGAGGACATTCTCTCCTGCCCAGCATTTAATCCCTATTTTCTTCAAGGGCAAAACAAGAGAATCACTACCCCGCTTAGACTCAAGGGGAAAGTACATGACCTTGGCTCAGCCAGTTAAAGCAATGCATCCTCATGATTGGTTAAGAATGGTCATGTGTCACAATATTGGCCAATGAGATTCTTTCCCAGAAGCACTGAGAAACAGAGTGTCTCTATTAGAACTACTTAAGAGGTAGGATATAAACCCAGAGCTGCTGGGGACCAGTTTATAAAGGAAGTCTGCCTATAAATGAAATATACACATTAGAAAAGAAAGTTTTTTTAAAAAGCTAAATAAGAGACAAGTCCTAAGAGTATCATTTGAGCAGCAGGATCTTGCAATATCTGAAGTTATATCTGGACTTTTCAGTTACAGGAGCCAATAAATCCTCCATTTGTTCTTAGGCAACTTTGAGTTGGGCTTGCTATCATTTGTAGCATTAAGATTTCTAACTGGTGTGAAATGCACAAAGAACTGGGGAGAGAGAAGCCAAGGACAGAAGTTTGAGTAACACTGCAAAGAGGATCATGAGGTCAGGAGCAATGGTGCATTCCTGTAATCCCTGCTACTTGGGAGACTGAGACACAGGGATCATAAGTCCAAGGCTAGCCTGGGTAACATAACAAGACCCTGTGTGAAAAGCAAAAAAATTGGGGACCAGGAATGTGGCTCGTGGTAAAGTACTTGCCCAGCATATGTGAGGCCCTAAGTTCAAATCTCAGCACTGGGAAAAAAAAAAAAAAAAAAAAAATCAAAGGTCTGAAGGCATAGCTTAGTAGAGCACCTGCCTAGCATGTATGGGGCCCTAGGTCCCATCCCCAGTACAGGAGGGTCGGGGGAAAGGTCAAGAATGCTGGGCTGCTCTTTTATCCTGTAGAAAATGACTGCCACCTAACTCATGGAAGTTTTTAATCCACATAGAACAAAAAGGAGACACTAGGAGAATGGTTCAAAATGTAATAGGGCTAGTGAGCTGCCTTCTATCCCACTGTGGGCCTAAAGGGTGGAGGCTTTGACTCAGCACTAGGGAACCAGGAGACAGGGTCAAAGTCAGGATGTCTCACATTCACATCCTGGGCTGGCTGAACCTAGGCTGAGCCCCCTTGGCCAGATATTCCATAATGTTTCTGAACCCTGTGAAAATGGAGATACCATGATCTGATGCACCAGGTTATTGAGAATAAAATGACTGATACCATAGGAGCTTCCAGCGCAATGCTGGGCATGCAATAGGCATACAATACACGCTGGTTCTCTTGGTATAGAACACCAACCCACTTGGCCCCAGGTGGCACACACATGCAGCAGGTACTAGTTCCTTGTAAGAGTCCTCCCAGGAACGTTACTACCATCTGGGAGGGGCTGATGGCCTCTTCTGGACTCAGAAAACATATAGGGAAGCGTCCTTCTCCTTCCTTTCTTGCTTCCCCATTTCCTCTCAACCTCAGGCCCCTGAAGGGAGGTGAGAGTCCCACAACAGGGCTGGGATGGGTCCCACTCCTACCCATTCTTCTTGGGCAGGTAGGCCTCCATGTCAAAGAAGACGTTCTGCCGCTCCTTAATGTGGGCACTCATCTGCTGGACCAGCTCTGCCTCCTCCTGGCTGGCATGGCGCTTGTACCTGCAATGGGAGGTGTGGGCATAGAGATAGGGCATTACTCAGAGATGGAGAAAGAGCAGGGACCTCTCCACATGTCCACCCCAAACAGGGCCTCTTGCAACCTCAGTTCTCCATCTGTACCCTCTGGGCTTGACACTGGCTCCCAGTAGCCTTGTGACCTTGGAAAAGTCCTTGAATTTCTTTGCCTTATTTTCCATACTGGAAAAGTAGGGATAGCAGCAGGCCCTTCCTTATAAACAACAGCCTTTGAGAATGATTCAGTAAACACAGTATAAAGCCCAGAATGATACTTGGCACACAGTAGGATCTCAATAATCAGCTAGCAAAACTTTTTTTTCCCCTCACTATTCTACAGGAAAATGTGTAGAAGTATAAGCAGGTGATCACAGTCTGACTGTTACCCTCTGGAGAAATGTAACTCTTAAAACTAGAAAAACAAAGTCTGGAGACACGGCACCCTTAGGATGGTGGGAGAGGTCCTTGGTCTAGGGCCCTAACTCACAGGTCAACCTTGAAACCTGGTGCTTCACAACTAGGGACACTGGGCAATGTCTGGAGACATTCTGGTTGTCACAACATGGGTGAGGAGCCCCACTGGTACCCAGTGGGTAGAGGCTGGATGCTGCTAAACCTCCTACAACACCCAGAAGAGTCCTTCATGGCACAGAATCATCAACGGTGTTAAGGCTGAAAAACTCTGGGCTGAAAACAGATGGGACTCTGGAGGCTGTCATCAGAAAGCTGTGATTTGCCATGGGTGACGATGTGTCTACATGATGATCCATGACCCCTTACTCCTCAACCCCTTATGAGCCCCTGATTCCAAAATGTTCAGCCAAGGCAAGGGATCTGATCAACACCTTCTCCAACAACTGCCTGCGAAGGAAGGGAGAATTGATTAGGAGGCACGAAAACAGAGGCCCACATAAGTGACCTGGTCATGTCACTTAAAGCCTCAATTTCCCTGCCTGCCTTGCGGGATGAAGGCATCCATTGGATGCCCTTACCTACAAGAGATGAGCTTCCTAAACCATGAAGACATGAGGACTGAGAAGTGAACATGATCTGGGCTCAAGAACTGAACTCAGGTACTCTTGGGACCACAACTTGGGACCCCAATCTAGTACCTCCAAAACCAGAGACCCTGGTGGGGAAAGCACCCCACATCTGTGAGAATACCTGCTGTAAACCTGGCCAGCAAGACTTCTTTCAACTGCATCCCAGTTTTCATCTGAGAAACCTCCTCTCATTCTTTTGCCCCCTCCATTTAGATCAAGCAGGGCTTTCCCACTCACCAAGGTCCATAGACAGAGCACATGACACAGTCTTACTCAAGCAGTCTCAGGGACTGGTTCAAAGATGGGCACATGACCAAGCCTAGCCAATGAGGATCAACTCCAGGATTTCTGCTAAAGCTCTGGGGGAGACAAGTTTTCATGCTGTTGGAGGGTGGAAACAATGCAGTAGGAAAGAAGGCTAGAGGATCTAAACTTGTTACTGTAAGTGGCCATCTCAGTGCAAAGCAAATCTGGAGGATGACAGAATTTCGAGAAAAACACAGATTCCTACAAATACCCTTTGATCCCTGGATCCAGCAATGTCTGAAGGTACTCCTGCTTTTTTTCCCATTAGAACTTCCATTCTCTGTTTAAGCCAGTTTTGAGATGGTATTCTATCATTAAACAACGAGGAAACCATTAAGTTGCAGCCCCACCTACCTCTGGAGCGTGTGCTTCAAGTCCTTGAGCCGCCTCTTCTGCTTGTGGATGGAACTGCTACACAAGGCCTGCAGTGCTGTCAGCTCCTCCAGCTTCTGCCTGTAGATCCTGTGGGTCTCCTGAAGGATGGAGTGGCCAGGGTAGTTTTGTGGGGGAACATTAACAGGCCGTTTTTTATAGTTTGCTTGTGGTCAGGCTATAGAGGTCACAGGCTGACAAAAAGCAGCATGACACAGTGCCTGTGTCATAAGTAACTGCTGCTTTTTCCTGCCCAGGTTCTATTCGTTCTAATGCTAACATCAATTAAATATGCCACTGAGGGGCTACGTCTAATCAATTCATTGTCCAGATGCTTTGGTAAAACTTGAGGTCCCACTCTAAGGGTGGTCATGCGACCCTGGCCTGGCCAATCAGTATCCTCCAGTTCCCTAACAACTGCTGGGTTCAGAGTTGAACACATGGCTCCTGCTGGCCCAGTGAGAGCCGACCCTGGGACTTTGGCTAGCAGGACTGGCTTAGAGATGTTCTTTTCCCCCTAGGTTTGCTAATCTGTTAGAAGTTACACACGGACTCTGAGAGGGGGGAGCCTTTCTAAAAATGAAGTCACATAGAAAACAGAACTGAGAGATGGTAAGGGATGGAATTCTCATAGCATCTGCTATGGTTTGGATACAATTTGTCTCCCAGAGGTTTATGTGCTGGAAGCTTGGTCACCAATGTAATGGTACTGAGAGGTGGTAGGACTTTTAAGAGGGTGGACCAAGTAGGAGGTAATTAGGTCATGGGAGTACTACCCTTGAAAGGGATAGCTTATCGTGCAGGAGTAAGTAATGTCTCAATGGGTTGGATTAGTACTCATGAGGGCAGATTGTTAAAGCAAGGTTGGACCTTCCCCTGACTCTCACTTAAACATGTGCTCTTCCACAGGTACCCACTGGCCACCGTCACACATGCCTCCATCATTTGATGCCATTTTCCATGTTATGAGACAGCAAGAGGCCCTTGCAAGATGTAACCACTTAAGCTTGGACTTTTCAGCCTCCAAAATCATAAGCCAAAATAAACTTCTTTCCCTTATAAAGCACCCAAACTCAGATATTTTGTTATAGAGACAGAAAATTAATTTTGGCTCTTGGGTCTAGGCAAGTCTCAAAGACATGTTATCCAATACCCTGGGTTCTATGAATTGATAAATTCCCCTTCACTTACTACTCACTTTGACTTCAGTTTCTGATCCTGGCAATGAGGAGAGAGTGCTGAGTCAACTAGAAAAAAGAACATACCTCCTCCCTTAAAGCCACCCTCCCTCCCCCAGACACATTAATTCAATAAACTTACTATCTTATTCTTGGAAATAACCATTCAGAGCCACAGAGACTTCATCCCAATGCTGGGAGAATGGAACACAGTAATTTCTTGAATTGCTGCTTTGAGGAAAGAAACTAATAGGAAATGTGGAACATGAAATTAAAATCAATAAGCCAATGGATACAGTTTAAATGGCTGCCTTTTTGGCTGTTGAGGAAATATTTTTAACAAAGGCAGAAATGGGGATGGTTGGCTAGTGGGGACAGAGCCTAAACTCCCACACCTACCAGGCAGGGTCTCTAGATACAAGGTTCAACCAGAAAATGAGGAAGCAGTGAAGTCGATCAAGTGGACAGATAATTAGGAGTGAAATCCAGTGATGAGTGATTCACCCTGGCCACCCACCTGGAAGACAGAAGAATCAGTAGCCTCTCTCTCTCTCTCTCTTTGGGCCTCCCAAAGAAGGAAATCTTGTTTTGGTTTTTGTTTTAAATTTTAAATAATTTTAACTTGCAGAATCGTAAGAATAAAAAAAAAACTTCTCTATATTCTTGACCCACATTTACCCACTATTTTCATTTTCATTACATTGCATTTGCTTATCACCTCTGTGTGTCCTCTTTCTATATCAGGCATACGTAAACTACAGCCCATGGGCCAAATTTGGCTCTCTAATTTTGTATGGGCAGTAAGAAAATGGGTTGTGTAGGGTTGAAAAAGAAAAATCAAAAGAATATCTTGTGACACATGAAAATTATATGCAGTTGGAATTGCAGTATCCATACATCCAGTTTTACTGGCACACAGCCACGCCTATTCATTTACATATGGTCATGGATGCTTTGGCACTAAAACAGCAGAGTGGCTATGACAAAGACCATATGTCCCCCAAAGCCTAAACTCTTCTTTTGGTCTTTTACCAAAAATTTTGCCCACTCCCATATTATCTCAGATATTTGGGATTCAGTTATAGACAACACAACTTTCTACTTCTAAATACTCCAATGTGTCTCTAGAAACAACGATATTACCTTATATGTCCAAAATACAATGATCAAATACAGAAAATTCAACCTTGATACAGTGCAATGCTGTTACCTCAAAGACCATGCCAATTCACATTCTGGTATCGCTTTCTTTCATGGCACTTCCCTCCAGAGCCTGGATCCAACTCAGTCTGGTGCCTTTCATTATTTCTGCTAGTGTCTCCAGCTTCTTTTAACCTGCGATGGTGCCTCAATCTTGTCTTTCAGGAATTGATGGGGTTGTTTGTTTTAAATATTTTTTTTTTTAGTTATAGGTGGACACAATACCTTTAGTTTATTTTACGTGGTGCTAATGATGGAACTTAGTGCCTCATACATGCTAGGCAAGCGCTCTACCTCTGAGCCACAGCCCCAGGCCTCAGAAATTGATGTGTCTAGAGAGTTCAGTCCAGGAGCCCAGGTTTGCCTGATGTTTCCTCTTGATTAGATTATGCTTATACACTGGGGCTGGAATGTCACTCCTATGATGCTGTGTCCCCAGAGCCTCCTGTCAGAAGGGACATGGTGCCTGTGATGTTGACTGTGATTACACAGTGAAGGTGTCCATCTACCAGAGTATTCACTGTACACTGATAACTTTCTTTCTTTATTTATTTTTTTTTTCGGGGCTGCCCAAGACTTATGCATGCTAGGCAAGCACTGTACCATTGAGACATACCCCAGCCTCACAGTGACCAACTCTATTTGTAATTAGCAAGTTATCTCAGGGCTGAGGCTCAGTGGCAGAGCACTTGCCTCACAAGTGCCAGCTCTGGGTTCAAGTTCCGTGCACCAAAAATACATAAATAAAATAAGTTATCTGTGTGGAGAAAGACTATGTGTGAATCACTTCTGAATTCTTCAGTGAAACACAGCCCTCAAGTGCAAGGAACATCTGCTAGTAACAAAGGAAACCCACCAGAACAGGAGAGGGATCACTGGAACAGAGAGAAACCTTCCACAAGGTGGGACCTTCAGATGAGCAGCTCCAGGGAGATAAAGGGCCACACTGCCTCCCAGCATTTTGGTGTTGGGTTCCACCATGGAGAGATAAGGTGAAGGCCACACAATCAGCATCCAAATGCTCACCAGGCCCTCCTCAGTGTGAATTAATATTTAATTTCACAAGTAAAACATGAAGACATTATCCTTGTTAAAAATTAAAACACTATGTCATAGAACCTCTCTGGCTTCAGGAAAGCAGGAAGACTTGGTAATCAACTCCAAATGCTCATCTGCCCAGCTGTGTTTGCTTTAGAGGGACAGGACAGAGACACTCCCTTCAAGGCTGTGAACAAAACCAGGACTTGTCATCACTTCCCTGAGCTCATTAATACAAAAAATTTGCTTCATGTGGAAAAAAATGAACACATAAACCCAACAAGTCAAGCTTAGGCAAGAAAACTGCAAGTTCTTCTTTGAATATCCTTCTTTCCCAGAAATAACCATTGTTATCAATTTCTTCTAGATCTTCTTTCTCCCTCCTTCCTCTCCCCCTCTCCCCAACATATCTCTCTCTCTCTCTCTCTCTCTCTCTCTCTCTCTCTCTCTCTCTCTCTCTCTCTCTCTCTGCAAGGTCTCACTATGTAGCCAAGGCTGACCTCAAACTCTCCATCCTCCTACCTCTGCCTTCTGAGTAGCTAGAAAACAGGTGTCCACTGCCGCACTTGGCTAGCCCTTCTTCTATGTACTCTGCCAAGTTATGGTCCATGTATTTCTGTTTTTTTTTTTAATATTTATTTTTTTTAGTTGTAGTTGGACATAATATCTTTAGTTTATCAATTTATATGTAGTGCTGAGGATCGAACCCAGGGCCTGGCACGTGCGAGGTGAGCGCTCCACCACTAAGCCACAACCCCAGCCCCTTTATTATCACTTCTATGTAATAAGAGCATATAACAAAAGATCTATCCTCTTGGAAAATGTGTGTGTATATAACACAGTATAGTTAACTGTAGGCACTTACTATGCAGTGAGATGAATAAACCTCAGGGCTTATTCATCTTGTACAATTGAAACAATGTACCCTTTGATTTACCTCCCTACTGTACCCTGTATTCTATATTCTATATAGATCTGTTTCTATATGCATGAAAAAAATACACACAAACACACACATACACACACACACACACACACACACACACACATACATTAAAAAATATATACTGTTGCAAAAAAAATATTGCCCCCAATACTTGGTTTCTTTTGTTTCCTTTTAGTAACAGTATTCCATCAAGCTGTAGCTGGGCACATGGCTATCCAGCTAGGGATTACATTTCCCAGCCTCCTTTGCAGCTAGTTATAGCAGCACAACTAAGAGTTAGATGTAAGCAGGAGCAATATGTTCAAGGTTTTCCTTTTGTTTTGTTTGTATTCATGGTGCTGAGGACTGAACCCAAGGACTTGTACATGCAAAGTATAAACTCCACCAATGACTACTTTCTATATGGAACTTCTTGACTTCTACTCTGGTTCTCTGGCTGTGATGCAGCAACAACAGGTTGATTTATCTTGAAACTAGAGATGAAAGCTACATGATGAAAATGGCAGAGGACACTGTGCCCTCTCCAACCAAACCATCCTGGGTTCTAGAGTGGCATCATGTGACAAAGCTTCCCACCTATGAAGGTTTTAAAGCATGGCCACCCATTCTTTAGCATTCCTCACATACAGAAGTCTTTGTTCCCACCCCTCAAATCTAGATAGACTGGGACCAATCTGACCAGTAGAATGTGGGAAAAGAAACACCATTTGACTTCTCAGAGTCACAAGCAGTCACGTGGCTTCTACTTTATTCACAGGAACATTCACTCTTGGAGCAGAGTCCAGCTACCCTGAGGCCATCATGCCACGTGGGAGCCATAACAATATAGAGAAGTCACATGTGGATACTCCAATCAATGATACTAAGACAAATCTTCCTGTCATGGAAGTCCAGGTGCCAGATGTGAGCGTAAAGAAACCTCCAGAGGATTCCAGTCCCAACCAGGTGAGTTTTTCCCCAGACTTTCAAGTCTTCCCAGCTAAGACCCCAGGTATTTATACAGAGCATGCTAAGCACCCCTACTGTGCCCTGTCTAAATCCCTGACCCACAAAAATTAAAGAGTTTGATACGGTTATTATTTTACACAGCAACAGACAACTGAAACCTCACCTGTACCTCACCTTCCTCTATGTTGTCAATAAGAAAGAAACAAATACACTACCTCCTTAAAGTGGTTTCATTTCAGGAATCTCCTTTACAACAGAATAGCTTACACCCTAAAGCACATACTTCACTCTTATTAGTGTTGTGAAGTATTTCGAGATATGGGTACACTATAGCTGATTTAGTCATTCCCCTGCTGTCAATGTTGTTGTTGTTCCTGGGCTCTTGATTATAACCATCAGCACAGCATTGAATAATATCCTTGCATAGCTTCTCTAGGCGTACGAGCAAGCATCTCTCTGGGGAAGATAATCTCTGGGGAAAAGAAATAGAGTTCTTGGGCCAGAGAGAACAGGCTTGTTTTAGCTTTAACAGATCTACCCTGTAGCTGGCTATAGCAATGTCTACTCCCATCACAGCATGTGACAGTTGTACACACCTCACAAACACTCGACACTATTGACATTTAATTTTTCCCATTTTTCTAATGTTCCACTACTGATATTTTCAGCTCATCCCCAAAGCATTAGACTGGATAGGGACAGAAAGTCCACAGGCCTTCCCATAGTTTTGTCCTCTGGCATATGGGGTCATTCCTACTCCCCTGCAGTTGTCTCATTCTGCCATAGGCCAGAGTCATTGGGAGATGCCATCCTGGAGACCACACACGTGGGCCACATACTTGGTCACTCCAAGTCTTGGCTCCAAGGCTCAGAATCTATTAGCCATAAAAATAGCAAACTGGGTGGGAGAGTCAGAAACAAAGAACTTTATGTGAAATACTCTGTCCCTAAAGTACTCCTTACCTATACCAAGTCTTTGTAGTTTCACCCTTGTGCTAGTTTTGCAAGCAATAGAAAAAGTTATTGATTAATGTTTTGTAACCTTACTTTTTTCCAGAGAGTTGTCTCTATTTTTTTTTTCTTTTTTTGGTGCTAGAGACTGAACCCAGAGGCACTCAACCAATGAGCCACATACCCAACTCTTTTTATTTTGAGACAAGGTCTCAATAAGTTGCTTAAAGACTTTCTGAATTGCTGAGGCTGGCCTCAATTTGCCATCTTCCTGCCTGAGCCTCCTGAGTTGCTAGGATTACAGGCATACACCATGTCCAGCCCTCTCATTTTTTTAATTGTTTAAAACACACATAACATAGAACTGATCATCTTGACCACTGTTAAGTATATAATACAGTAGCATTGAGTACATTCACACTGTTGTGCAACCATCCAGAACTTGTCTTCCTGTGAAAATGAAACAATGAGCCCACCAAACAATAATTTCACCGCCCCTTCTCCAGCCCCCATTAACTGATATTCTATGTTCTGTCTCTACAAATCTGCCTCCTCCAGGCACAATGTGAGTGGACGCATGCAGCATTTATCCTTTGTGACTGGTTCATTTACACTTGGCATAATGTGTTCAAGGCGCATCATGCTGCAGCATGTATCAGAATTTCCTTTCGTCTTAAGGCTGAACCATGTCCCCTTGTAAGGGTGCATCACACTGATGGACACCTGGGCTGCTTCCACTTTTTTGGCTGTTGTGAATAATGCCACTGAGTGTGGACGTACAATTTTTTTCAAGATCCCGCCTTTAATTCTTTTAGGTATATACTCAGCAGTGGGACTCCTGGATCATATGGTAATGCTACACTTAATTTTTTGAGCAATCACAATCCCATTTTCCACAATGGCTGCATCAGTTTATTTTACATTTTTCCTTTTTTTCTTTTTTTCAGTGCCTGGGATTGAACCTAGGGCTTTGTACATGCTGAGCGAGTGCTCTACCTCCAAACTACATCCCCAGCCCTTCCTTATTTTGAGACAAGGTCTTCCTGAGTTGCCCAGACTCACCTTGAACCTGCAATCCTTCTGCCTCAGCCTCCTGAGCGCTAGGAATATATGGGCATGTGCCATGATCCCCAGCTGGTAACACCCTTTTTTAATTGTCTCTTGATACACTCACTGTCCATGGGCATTCCTAGCAAGTACAGATGAAACTATTCCCATATTCCCTCTGCACACAAGGGTGTCTCCGTCACACCCTCAGTGGGACCTGTTCTGTGAGCTTCTTTTCTCAGAAGCAGATGAGCCAACTAAAGCAATCCAAGCCTGCCTCTCATCCAAACCACCCTGCCCTCCACGGATGGAGCCGGCAGGCCAGATGGAGGCCTTCTGTTGTTTTTTGCTAACAGGCAGCTATTCCTCTCTGGTTTACATCCCCAGTGTCTTTAGAAACTCATCGCTCCCCATACTCTGTCCACAAGATCTAGCTAGGGTGGGGCTGGCCCTGCCCCAGGCTCCAGAGGAGGGCACAAGAACCAGGCCTGGCCAACCAGAACATCAGCCTCCTGACCCAGCTGGCTGACTCAAGGATGACATTCGTACCAAGAAAAGTCAGTACAGGGCCTGTATGAGAACTGCTGAGAAGCAGCAGCTCTGTTCCTGGTAGTTTTGAAGGTGGCAAGCTAAGGCGAGAGCTCATAATGGGGCTGTCTTGACAACATTTGGGGACCATGCCTGAGAATGAATCCAACTTGGGAAAATGAGGCTGAGAGGGAGGTGAAGCTTGAGCCTAGTGATTTTCCTGGAGTCCCTGAATCTGCTTCCATCTTTAGACAGTGCATCTCGACTTCCCAATTGCAGAAGCATATTCCATTCTGTCCCATGGTGCTTTGCCAATTTGGGTTTAGAGTCTTCACTGCAGAGGCAAGTGTCAGAATCCAGATAAAGGGGGCAAAGAAGGGAGGTTTCCTTCTGGGCAAACTTAACCATGTTAGTTAAGAAGAGAAGCTGAGAACCCTGGAGTCATTATTACCACCTCTTGCCCAAGGCACTCCTACTTAAAGACACCAAAACCAAGGACCTGAAGCCTGCTTGAATGATCCCTTCATCAAACTAGCAACTAAACAGACACCCCAAAATACAGATCTCTGAACACCCAACACCAGGTTTTTCTACCAACTAAGACTCTAAAGCATTATTTTAAACAACTTCAGGGGTGGATAACTTATACACCATAAAATTCACCCATGTGAAGAGTATAATTTAGGGACTTTTATACAGTTACCAACTTTTACAACTATCACATCTAGTGTTAGAACATTCATGCCATCACCCAATAAGATTTAGAATGTCTATTAGCAGTCATTCCCCATTTCCTCCTCTTCCAAGCCCCTGGCAACCACTAATTTCCTTTCTGTCTCTATAAATGTATCTTTTCTGGATGTATCATATAATTGGAATCATTATAATATGTGGTTTCTGCATCTGGATTCTCTGACTTAGCATAATTTTTTGAGGTTTTTCTATGATAGAATATATCAGTATTGTTTTATTGCTAATCAGCAGATATACTGGTTGTTGGACGTTTGGCTTATTTCTACTTTTGGCTTATTGTGAATAATGCTGCTATGCCCATTCATGTACCAGTTTTGTGTAGACATGTATCTTCATTTCTTTGGGTAGATACCTAAGAATGGAATTGCTGGTTTGTACAGTAAATTTTTAACTTGGTGCACTGGCACATGCCTGTCATCCAAGTAACGTGGGAGGCTGAGACAGGAAGATCACAAGTTTGAGGCAAGCCTTAGAAACTTAGCAAGACCCTGTCTCAAAATAAAAAAAATTTAAAAGGAACAGAGATGTAGCTCAGTGGTAAAATGCGCCATGTACCAATTTTAAAAGAAAAAAATTAAAGAAAATTCAAAACTGCTGAACTGTTATTTTTATTTCTAACCTTGGAAGCATTTGGATTGGATCTTAGGAGACACTCACCCCAAACTGGGAGTCAGCTCTCTGCAGACAGAGCCATTTGCTTCTTAAACCAGCTTATTAAATGTGATTGACTCCCACATCAAGTTGCTACCTCTAAAAATAACCTGGAGTGCCCCGGGCAACAATGGAGACAGACAACTATGGAGAAAAGGACTCCATTCTGCAGCCCAAAACAGGCCCCAGTCCCCTATCTATCTAGTTCAAGACCAATCCAAACAAATAAACACTTGATAGAACACCTAAAGATGGAGCTGGGGTTGTGTGTGAAGGGGTTAACAATAAAGAAAACATTTCCAGCAATGAGTCAAATGCTAACATGTTTACTTTTCTAAGAACAAAAACAGAATCTTAATACATGACTTGATTCTGTCATAAATGATGTCCTATTTATGGTCCTAATTCATAAATGACTGACATTGAGCCTACAGAGCTATTTTTCTTTATAATTTTTTAATCTACTGCTTATTTTATTATGAATTATTTCAGGCACACAAAAAAGACAGACAATCCCATAATTAACACCTACCTTCACACCCTTAAGAGTAGTGCAAAGAGAGTTGAAAGGACCTATATTATTCCTAGACAGTATTCCTATCTCCACCCACAAAAATGGGGGTTTTTTCTGGGTTTTTTTTTTTTTTTTTTGGCAGTGCTGAGGATTGTGCATGCTAAGTAAATGCTCTGCCACAACCTCACTTCTGCACCCTATACTGGTTCTTTCTCTGACACCTAGGCATTGCTCCCTTCTCCCTAAGCACTGCTCTTCTCTTCCTAAGGATTGCTCCTGCTCTGCCCCTGAGCTGGCTTTAGCCGATGGGAGTCTCAAGCAGAGGACTGGAAGGTGAGAGGAGAGAGAAGCTGGAACATTTGTTCCTCCTACTTTCTTCCTGTTCTAGTATATCCTTCAACCACTAGAGCTTTTGACTGCAACTCCTCTTCCCCAGCGACAAGCAATGGCCAGCTCAGATGAGTCCACCTTCCCAGTGCTCTCCTCTTAGGGACAGGACAAGTAATGACTCCCTGCTATGGCCAACTACAGGAGCTTCCCCCTTAAACTGCTCACACCTCTGAAAATCCTCTGTTCTTTTCAGTAAGATGCTTTTGACAAAATTGCTTGCTTCCTGCCAGGGCTTTGCTACACTAAATTTGATCTTTATCATTCCCCTGAAGTCTTTACACTTGCACTACATACATATGTATCATTAAATAAAACATAGTTACTTTTTGTTTTGTTTTGGCTTTTTGTTTTTGTTTTTGCTGGGTACTGGGGATTGAACCCAGGAACACTTTACCACTAAGTTACACTGCCAGTCCTTTTTTGAGACAGGATCTTGCTACATTGCTGAGGTTGGCCTCTAACTTGGGATCCTCCTGCCTCCACCTCCCAAATCACTGGGATTACAGGCATACACCACCTTTCCTGGTTCATAATGTTGTTTTGAATGTTTTTACCTTTATTATAAAAGGCATATTGTACATACCTATCTACAACTGCAACTTTTTGCTCAACATTAATATATCTAGGTCCAGGGCTGGGGCTGTAACTCAGTGGCAGAGTGCTTGCCTTGCACATATGAGGCACTTTCAATTCTCAGCACCACATTAAAAATAAATAAATAAAATAATAAAGGCATGCTGTTCATCTATAACTATAAAAAATTTATTTTTTAATAAATTTATTTATTTATTCTATTGATACCTCTACTTTGCATGTTCAGTCATAAACAATATTGTACAGATCTGCTACCAATTTTTTAACTGGGGGCTGGGGATGTGGCTCAAGCGGTAGCGCGCTCGACTGGCATGCATGCGGCCCAGGTTCGATACTCAGCACCACATAACAAACAAAGATGTTGTCTCTGCCAATAACTAACTAACTAAATAAATAAATATTAAAATTATCTCTTAAAAAAAAACAAAGTTTTTTACTGTATGTATATATATTATTTATAAAAATGTAGATAGGATTCCATTTGGATTAGGAAAAAAAATAAAAGGAATTGTGCTAACATCAGCTTTGTGAGTTGTGATGTCCCCTGCATCTTTCCTGCATGTCTAATTACCATTCTCCATATGTAGGAAACACAAACAAGCAAGTTTCCAACATAGGACGTTGGGAGCTCTGCCACCTCCCCTGTCCTTTGAGGTCGCACACTCCACCCCAGAGGGAAGGTGAGGTTAATGAGTCCAGGTCCCAGCAAGGCTGTGAAACATCTGGCAGCACCTTCTTAACACAACTAGGCTGGGTCATGAGATCCAGAACTTGGGACTCAAACCTCTGGAGTCAACATTTCTTGTAAGAATTGCCAGACATGGGCTGGTTGTAGATCAGTGGTAGAGTGGTAGAGCACTTACCTAGCATGTGTGAGGCACTGGGTTTGATTCTCAGCACCACATATAAAACAAATAAATCAATAAAGTCCATCAATAACTAATAAAAATATTAAAAAAAAAAAAAAAAGAATTGCCAGACAGGAATCTCATGGCATCTACAAACAGGGCTCTGGCCAAAGAGTGTTAGAAGGTAGCAATCTGGTAAATTACAACAGAGCCATGGCTACCACCAAAGTGTGGTGCCTTCTGATGTGCTTTTTGCTGGTAGTAAATTTTTATGAGATTACTTTTATATAGCTTGCTTTCTAAGAAATCATCTTCGAATAGATTTTCGGATGCTGACTATACTTAACTAGGACCTGTCACCATAGAAACACTACTCAGGTTGGCAAGTTGAGTTCACATGAAATATATTGATTCTCTACTGAGAAAGGTTCTGAGTCATGTGCTAGGATCGATTAGTGATATCTGTAATAGGAGTAGTAAGTGGGGGTATATACTCCCCTATTCATCCCCATGCCCTCCCTGTGTATTCTATACACAGCAGCCAGAGAGATGCCCACTTCAACTGACAGTAAAAAGTGCAACTGTGGGGTACTAGGATCTGTTTTATGAGGTTTTAATAAGATAATACTGAACTTCCTGCCTCTAGCCCACCTCCCTGTATTTTTTCTTTTTTTTTTTTTTTTTTGCAGTGCTGGGAATGGAACCTAGGGCTTCATGCATGCTAGGCAAGCACTCTACCACTGATATAACCTCCAGCCCCTCCCTGTGTATTCTATACACAGCAGCCAGAGAGATGCCCACTTCACTGACAGTAAAAAGTCAAGGTCTTTATAAGGTCCCTGTCACCCTGTGAGGTCGGGATTTAGGAAAGGCTGCTTTAGACTACTTCTTCCTATGCTGGGTGGGACAGGGTCAGGTTTCCAGGGATATAAGAAAGGAACTGCTCATTAAATTACCTGCCACAAGTTCGTAAGTGACCTTCTGTGGTCACACCATAGGTCAGAAGGCCAGGTTCTCAGGCTGATAATCAATTCACCAGATTGGCCAAAACCCAACTGCCCAAAAACTATATCATCATGGCAACAACTTTCCCCAGAATCCAGTTAAGGCCAGATGCAAATTAAGCCTGAAGAAAACTGATTCTCTAGAAAACATTCCGCTAGAAGTCCCAGACCTTGTTGGGGCTTTCTGTGAAGGAGGGGGAGTTCCAAAGACCTTTCAAATCCTCCAGAGTCTCAGAATTGGGCTTCCTCTTTCCTTCATTTCAAAAAGAGAAACAGATAAAACACAAAGACACCAAAATCAGACAGAAGCAAACATGAAACCCCCACATCCCAGATTCTCAGGCAGATGTAGGAAAATTTAGACTGACCAGGATTTTCTGGTGCAAAAAAAGTCCTTTCTAATTGTTTACCTTCTTAGTTGTAACCTCCAACCTCACCCTTCCCTGTGTTACCTCCTTGTTCCTCAATCACTGTCTCAGGTCAGAGTCTCTGTCCAATACACTCACAACACACACCCGACTCATTACAAGCAGTTCCAGGGACTTTCAGACCAGGAGTTCAGAGATCTCAGAAGTATAGAAGACGGAGAGGAGCCTCCCAACATGTGAAGAACTAATTTTACCACTAAATAGCTGTGTGAGGCCAGCTCAGTCAATGAACATCTCCAAGCTTCAGCTTCCTCATCTGTGAATTAAAGATGTAGATGGTGCTTTGCTCCAATGATTTTTTTTTTTTTTTTTTGTACTACAGATTGAACCCAGGGGCACTTAACCACATCCCCAGCCCTTTTTTGAATTTTATTTTGAGACAGGGTCTCGCTGAGTTGCTTAGGGCTTCACTAATTTGCTGAGGCTGGCCTTGAACTCACGATCCTCCTGCCTCAGCCTCCTGACTCACTGGGATTACAGGCAGAGCCACCATGCCCGGCCAGTCAATGATCTGGACCCCCAGGAAGCCATCGTCACCAGTCTCTGACCCAACAGCTGACCACCAAAGCCTGTAACCAGCCTATAACCTCTTCCCCAAAGTAAGATCCAGTCTACCATCTCTACAAAACTGAGCAGCTGTTATTCTTTCCATTACAACCCTTGCTGAACACCAAGGGATAAAGTCCAGACTCAGTTCCCAACGCCTCTGTCCCTGACACACCTGAGCATCCAAGACATCAAAAGGAACATAACAACAAATCAAAGGACTCCTTTGCAACCTCTGCCTGCCAAGACTTGCTTTCTAATTGCTGTTAATTGCAATAATTGCATAGCTCTGAAGTGTAAGGCTCCTCCTCCTCCCCCCTACCCCCTCCTAGTCTGAGGCAGGGCAAAGGAAAGGAGTTAAAACAACAAAAGCTCCACACAGCACATCTCTTCTTCTTTTCTGCTCCTGATCTTAAGATTTACTCTGTGACTCCATGGCTGGACATGAGCTTAGAGTTCAGTGGGACAAAGCCTTAAGACATGATTAAGAGAGCCAGGCGTGGTGGTGCACACCTGTAATAGCAGTGCCTTGGAGGCTGAGGCAGGAAGATCGCAAATTAGAGGCCAGCCTCAGCAACTTAGCAAAACCCTGTCTCAAAATAAAAATTAAAAAAAAAAAAAAAAACAGGGATGTAGCTCCACCGAGTGCCCTGGGTTCAATTCCAAGTACCAAAAAAAAAATAAGTACAAGTTGTTGTTGCTGAGCTGGGCATGGTGGCATGCACCTGTAGTCCCAGCTACTGAGTAGGCTGAGGTGGGAGGGTCACTTGAGCCCAAGAGTTCAAGGCCAGACTGGGTAATATACATCTCTAAAAAAGCAGAATTAGTCTTCTCCATGAAGGTGGAACCAAAAGTGTCCCCTAAGAACCAGGAGGAATCCAAGCTCTAGACCTGAACAGAAGGTACCAATCCACATGTGCTGGAAGCCAAGAAACGGATGACAGTCCTGGGTACCTTCTCTTCTACAGCACCTCATTTCCTGCCCAGGCTTCCCAGCACCCCCTATCCACTGATTGGGACCTACAGTTTCATGTTTAGAAAGGCCCATCACACCCTTGGCAACCTCCTCTCACCTCCTCTGGACAGTGTAACCCAACTACAGACAATAGCTACATGGACAGGAAAAATGTCAGTGCTCCAACTGAAGAGAGGGGAGTGGAATAGGGGTGTGATGTGATTTCATGCAAACAAAGCATAACCCCTGGGGGGAAAAATCCTGCAGCTGGAGAATGAACATCAAATATAGTCCCTGGGTCCTTCTTAGTCTATCACCAAGATTTCCTGGGGCATCTTTAGTCATCAAAGTAGGTAGCTGAAGCCTCTATTAGGAACAAAGCTCCCGATGGGACTCCTGACAGCAATGTCCTTCTCTTAAGGGATGCATCATACACCCACCCTCACCCCACCTGAGTACAGCCCTGGGCCAGAAAGGTGAGGTTGGGTGCAGCCTCTATGACTGGGTGAGGCAGCCCAGCTGTCAGAACTGACAAGTGCCAACCACAACACAAACACAACCTGCAGCAGCCTAGAGAGGCAGGCATCACACTAGAGTTCCCAAAGACAGGAAATGGGGATCCCTAATCCCCAAGCACAGTCTAGGGGTTCAAGGTGAACTGCTCCCACATTTTCCAAAATGGAGCTGCAGAAGGAGAGAGCTGCCCTGCCAGAGGGAGAGGAGTGATCAAGCTGCTGAAAGCAGATATGGTGGGTGGCATTAGGAGAGACCCCTGTGGCAGTGGGTGCTGAGCTGTTCCCTTTGAACCCTAGCACCTACCGGCCTCCTCAGACTTGATCCACATGGGCACAACCTGGAATTTGCTCTCGGAGGCCACAGACCAACTTTCTACAGCGAATAAGGTGCTCAGAGCAAAGAGCAGGTGAGATGGAAGGAGAATGGGGTCTTCGACAGGGCGCCCCAGGAGGGTAAAGAACTGAAACGCTGGGAGATGGGAGGGGGTTGGTCCATGCAGACCATCAGCGCCTAGGGGCTAACCAGAAGCACTCCGGGTCCCTAGTCGCCCCACCTCCCGGGCTCCGCGGGAGGGAAGGGGAAGACACTGCACCGCAAGTAGCAGAATTGCGGGACTAGGTGGTACGGCCCTACCTGCAGTTCCTGAAATTCTCCCTCCAGCTCGTGCCACTCGCGCTCGCAACACTCCAGCTGCCCCGACATGGTGCAATGATGCAAGGCGGTGGCGGCCTAGGCTGCTCCCGCAGTGTTACCCCGCCACCACCAACACCCCACGCCCGCCCGCCAGCCGGCCGCCTTCAGAAGCACCAGCTGTTCCTGCGCAGCCAGAGCCACGCGCACACCTGACGTCACGGTCCCCGCCCCGGCGCCCGCCCCACCCCCTCGCCTGAGAGGCTGGGCTCCGCGCGTGCGCACACGCCTCTCAGCGCCGTACTGCGCTCAGAGTGCCCGCCCGGTACTAAGTCGTTTTCCTGGGTTTAGCTGCGTCTGCCGCTGCCCACTTGGGAGTATCTCGGCGCCTCCAGGATCCCTCTCTTCTCGGACGGGCTGGCTGAGAAGTTTTGCTTTTACAGAGATAATGTTACTTAAGTTGTGATTTGGGAAGCGTGGCTGGTGGGGGTTAAAAAGATTTGGGGAGAGATGAAAGTTCACTACTACCACCAGTACCCTTTAACATTGCTAACCTGGCCCATGGCCAGTGCCCTGGAATGCAAGTTGACATTGACCATGTAGCAAGGTTGGGGACAGGGCAGGGAAGCCTGTCATTTCGTATTATTATTTATTGCAACCTATACATTCTAGATTCCTGCCCTCTAAGACACTGGGTGACTCTTAACAGCTTTTCTGTCACTAGCTGATTGACACAACATCCTCCTAACTAATTTAATCCAGTTACATTCCCTCCTCTGCAAAGTTACAAGATCTGTCCCAACCTGGCTTTTCAGTCCCGTCTCCTACCTTGATGACAGATCTTGCTCTCCAGCTATTGTTTTTTGTCCTCCTGGCCTTGCATGGAATGCTCTTCCCTCTAAATCCTCATATGGTTCCCTCTTTCTCATGACCAGAGTCTCAGTTCAGTTGAAACCTGTATTAGTTTCTTAGGGCTGTGGTAACTACAAACTGGATGATTTAAGTACCACAAACTAGGTGGCCTACACCATAGAAATGTATTTCTCTCATGTGTATTTCAGGCTGAAAGTCTGAAATCAAGGTGTCAGCTGGGCCTTGCTTCCTCTGAGTCTCTGGGAAGAATCTTTCCTTGTTTATGGTGGTGGCTTTCCATCCTAGGTGTGCCTTGGCTTGTAGCTTCACCACTCCAATTTCAGATCTGTGTCAGATGGCCTTTGGTGTGTCCTCCCCTGTTATCTATTCTAGTATGTCATCTCACTAATTACATCTGCAAAGACTCCATTTCTAAATAAGGTCACATTCTGAGGTTAGAATTATCACCTCTGAGCAAAGACCCTCCATAAACCACCAGAAGTTCACACTTCCCCCCAAGTCACTTGATATATTGCCTGCTTTATTTCCTTCATGCAAGTTAACCATTATATGAAGTGTTTTGGTTCCCAAATCTGTTGTATATCTCCTGTTTTCGTGAATAATCTCCATGCAATCTCAGGGAACTCATTTTTGTCTTGGTTGTCATTGAATTTCCAGTTTCAGCCATTGTAGACACTCAATTAATATTTGTTGAGTGAATGGAAGGAATGAACTTTAAAGATCACCCACCATAGGCTCACAATGCTACCAGGTGTGGTGGTGCAAGCCTGTAATCCCAGCAATTCAAGAGGCCGGGACAGGAGGATTGCAAATTCAAGACCAGTCTCTGCAATTTAGCAAGGCCCTATCTCAAAATAAAAAATAAAAAAGGACTGGGGATGTTGCTCAGTGGGTAGGCCCCTCTGAGTTTAATCCTAGTATCAAAAAAGAAAAAGGGGGGGGAGGGGAGGTGGAGGAAAAAGAAAGACTCACAATGTTTTGGATTTCTAGATGCCTCCAAGAATGAGAAAAAAATGTACATATGAACCACGTGTGATGGCGCACACTTATAATCCCAGCAGCTCAGGAGGCTGAGACAGGAGGATCATGAGTTCAAAGCCAAAGTGATGTGCTAAGCAACTCAATGAGACTCTGTCTCTAAATAAAATACAAAATAGGGCCAGGGATGTGGCTCAGTGATAGAGTGCCACTGAGTTCAATCCCTAGTACTGCCCAAAAAAAGCACATATGCACACATATGCACACGAAACCTTATTGAGCCTAAAAAGGGATGCAATCTTCCTAAGATCTAACCAGTGGCACACACCTGTAATCCTAGCAGCTCAGGGGGCTGAGGCAAGAGGATCACAATTTCAAAGCCACCCTCAGCAATTTATCAAGGCCCTAAGCAATTTAGGAAGACCCTGTCTCAAGATAAAGTATAAAAAGGGCTGGGGATGTGGCTCAATGGTTTAGCACCCATGGATTCATTCCCTGGTACAAAAAAATAATAAATAATTTTAAATTACGGTTCTAATATGTGACTCCCAAACAAGTAATATATCAATTAATAAATCAAACATCCCCAAGCTCATTGGTGGGATATGGGCAATCATATTCAGAAACTGTTTATTGTATTGCAAGTGAGTGTCAGACCCTAGGGTGGGTAGTGCATAAAGGTCAGGAAGTTTGGTTGCTGTCTTTCCATAAGTACTTTCCAGGATCCAATGCTGGAATGAAAAACCTGAGCTAGGTACAGTGAACATAAGTAATCCCAGCCAGTCAGGAGGCTGAGACAGGATGATCCCAAATTTGGGGTCATCCTGGGCTAGACCCTGTCTCAAAACAAAACAAAAAAATGGCTGGGGTTATAGCTCAGTGGTAAAGCACCCCTAGTTTTCAATCCCCAGTACTAGAAAGAAAGAGAGAGAGAAACTGAAGAGAAACAATCCCTCATTTATCTATTCTAAAAATATTTACTGTGGCTGTCACTGTTCCAGGCTTTGGGGGTAGAGCAACTAACAAAACAAGACAAAAACTTCTGTCCTCATAGAGTTTAGATTCTAGAAAGTCTAAAAATCCAACCTAAAGCATTTATGGGCTTTTTTTTGTTTTTGTTTTTGTAGTGAAAAGGATTGAACCCACAGCCTCAGGAATACTAGGCAAATGCTCTACCTCAGAGCTACATCCTCAGTGCTGTGTTTTGTTTTGTCTTTATAGAGAAAACTTCAGACATACCCAGAAGCAGAAAGAACAGCGCCCAACACTCAGTTTCAACACATCAACTGATAGCCAATCTTATATTATCTACATCTCTACCCATTTGTTTGCTTTTTGTATTATTTTCAAGTAAATTTCAGACATCATATTCGAAGAATTACTTCTTGTAAGATTTAGTGAAGCAAAGTTTATATATAATAAAATTCACTCTTTTTGATGTACAGTTGCATGAGTTTTGATAAATAGTTATGTATGTGATCACATACCAAAAAAGGACAGTTCCTAGTGTTCACTTCCTAGTGGTCTTCTAGTTCGTTAATCTTTTCTTCTAAAAACGTCTAATCCACCATTAATTCTATCCCAACTAGAAGTTATACTTGGATCTTTTTTATATCTTCTATACCACTACTTGACCTTGTAAATATGTGAAACCCAGTAACTATTTTAAATTCCTTGTCTAATTTTAACATCTATGGGTTTTGTTTGTTTTTGTTGTTTTTCTGTTTTTGTTTGTTTGTTTTGGTACTGGGGATTGAGCTCAGGGGCACTCAACCACTGAGCCACATCCCCAGCCCAATTTTTGTATTTTATTTATAAACAGGGTCTCACTGAGTTGCTTAGTGCCTCATCCTTGCTGAAATTGGCTTTTAACTCACGATCCTCCTATCTCAGCCTCCTGAGCTGCTGGGATTACAGGTGTGCACCACCATGCCTGGCAATCTGTGTGATTTTGATTAATCTATTTTTCTCTTGAAAAAATGTCTGGTTATTATTGACTGTATGTCAGACACTGTGGAATCTGTGAATGTTCCTTTTCAGGTATTTCCTCTCTCCTTTTTATTCTTCTCCCTCCTCTTCATCCTTTCCTTTCCTTTCTCCTTCCTTCCTCATCCTTCCTTTCTTCTGTTGTATTTTGGAATTTCTAAACATATTCTGTTTGGGGTTTTGTTTTGGTACTGGGAATCGAACCTAGGGGCACTTTACCACTGAGCTACATCTCCAGTTCCCAGTTTTGGTTTCTGGGTTTTGTTGTTGTTGTTTTGGTGGGGTGGGATACCAGGGGTACTTAACCACTAGTTACATTCCTAGTCCTTTTTTTTTTTTTCTTTTTCTTTTATATATTTATTTTTTAGTTGTAGTTGGACACAATACCTTTATTTAATTTACTTTTTATGTGGTGCTGAGGATCGAACCCAGGGCCTCACACGCACTAGGTGGGTGCTCTACTGCTGAGCCCCAGCCCCAACCCCCTTTTTGTTTCTTGAGACAAGGGCTTGCTGAATAGCCAAGTCTGGACTCAAACTTGTGATCCTTCTGCCTCAGCCTCCCAAGTAGCTAAAAATGGGCTGATACAGGAGCACGTGCCTATAATCCCAGGTTTAGGAGACTGAGCAGGAAGATTGTAAGTCCCAAGAAACTGGCTTACAGGTGTGTGTCACCACCCATACGTCTTGTTTTAACATTTAAGTGCAACCCAAACAGTGCCTAGTTAAGAGCTAATTTTTCCCCACTACTGAGGTAAGAAAGATGTCCCATGAATCATAAAGTTTTCCAGGCTGCCTGCTGTACAAGCACTCTCCTTGATGTGCATAAGTATCACACAGTTATACCTCTACCCTTTTCAGATTTTTTTTTTTTTTTTTTTTTTTTCTGGCCTGGATCACTGCTCTCACTTGAAGGAGACAGACAGTATTCAGCTGACTGCTGGTGGGGAGCTCACTGCAGACCTCGGGAATTATATGAGTACAGCTGTCTCCTCTCTAGAACTCCAGACTCCTTGGTCCTCCCAGACTCTCAGCCCTGTCTTCTCAATTCAGGGCCTCTGCCAGATTCCACCTGGAATCCCCCACTCTTGCCTATAGCCTGGAAATTCTCAAGACAGGAAGCTGGGGCAATTGTAGGGCTAAATCCATTTGTTTCCTGTCTCTCAGGGATCACTGTCCTTCATTTTTTTTTTTTTAAAGAGAGAGTGAGAGAGGAAAGAGAGAGAGAGAGAGAGAGAGAATTTTTTAATATTTATTTTTTAGTTATCGGCGGACACAACATCTTTGTTTGTATGTGGTGGTGAGAATTGAACCCGGGCCGCAGGCATGCCAGGCGATCGCGCTACCGCTTGAGCCACATCCCCAGCCCCAACTGTCCTTCATTGACTGATGTCCATTGTCTGTTTGGGGAATTTTTTCCAGTAAGAAAGTAAATCTGGTTCCTGATACTACATATTGGTCAGCATAAAGCATTTGCCATTCATCCATGCTCTTGTCTATATTAGCCATTCATTCCTTTTTTCTTCTCTTTCTTTTCTTCTTTTTTTTTCCTGAGCACAATTTCATTATGTGCGTATGTCACAATTTGTTTAATGGCCAAGTTTGGGTTGATTTTTTTTTTCTAAGATATTTATTTTCTAGTTGTAGTTGGACACAATACCTTTGTTTTATTTATTTGTTTTTATGTGGTGCTAAGGATCGAACCCAGGGCCTCACATGCACTAGGCGAGCACTCTACCGCTGAGCCACAACCCCAGCTGCTGGGTTGATTTTTAATAAAGTTGCTATAAATATTTATGTAAGAGTTTCTAAATTAAAAAAAAGATTTTATATAAAAATCTAGACATTCTTTTTTATTGTTGTTGTTACTGGGGATTGAATCCAGAGGCACTCTACCACTGAGCCACACTGCCAGACCTTTTTATTTTTAATTTTGAGAAAGGGTCTTGCTAAGCTGGTTACCTTGCTAAATTATTGAGGCTGGCCTCAAACTTACAATCCTCCTGCCAGAGTCTCCCGAGTAGCTGGAATTATAGACATGCACCATCACTTTGGGTTTATTCAGTCTCTTTTGATAAATTGAAAGATGTGATCACACTGGCCTCATACTCCTGCATGGCAATTGGCTTAGAAGGGAGTAACAGATGCCCCTTCACACAAGGCCTGTCATTTGCCATCATCCCCACTGAGCTCTATTGCTTGACCCAACCTACTCCATGTATTCATGTTATCTGCTGGCCTCTGGAGATAAATGAATTAGAGATTCCTGAAGATATTGAACTAATATGTCATGAAGATTCCAAAAACTAGTTACATCACTGGAATACCAGGAAGCAGAAAATGATTTACTTAATTGGAATTAACAGAATCAAAAAAAAAAACACAGTGTTCTAAAGGATGAATAAAATGTTACTCCACAGAAGACTTGGGAAGATGCCCCTTTGCCTCCGCTTGCAGCTGCACATTCTGAGCAGGTCCTTTGGCTACAAACTGCCCCTGGGAGTAGAGGCTGACCTTGTCCCCCAGAGAGAGATCTAGAAATATGCCACCTCATGGGGCAGGCTAGTCAGCAGGTCAGGTTGCAAACCTGAGGGACTGTTTTCTCTGTGGGATCAGAACTCCATGTGCCACTATCCATGAGCCCTTGATATAGATAGCACAGGCTGGACACTCCCATCAAATTAACTTCCGAAGGTGCCAGCAGTATCAAGTCTTACCTGGCTGCTGCCCTGGCTGGGTTCCTGTCCCAGGCACTTTCAGACTTACTCATAAATAACCTGGGGCTGAATCTGACTCTTCTTAGGGACTTTGATTATGATGAGTGAGAAAGTATGTAGTAAGACGATCCTCCTCCACCCCTTGCCCACACTACCAAGGGAATTCTCATGTATTTGTTACTGGTTTCTTTTGTCTGGTTTTGTTTTGTTTTGCAGTGCTGGGGATTAAACCCACAGTACATGCTAGTCAAGTGCTTTACCACTTAGTAATACTGCCAGTAAATTTTAATTTTTTAATTTTTAGACAGGGTTTCACTAGTTTCCCAGACTGGCCTCAAACTTTTGATCCTCATGCCTCAGCCTCCTGAGTCTCTGGAATTGCAATAATGCGCCACTAAGCCACTTTGTTCTTTCTTTTTTTCAGTGCTGGGAGTTGAACCCAAGGCCTCACAAGCCTAGGGAAACTATCACTGAGCTACATTCCCAGTCCCCCTATTTGTTCTTATAAGGCACTCCACTTAGGGACCACCAGGCTGAGGACTTAGCAACTGCAGAGAGTCACAAGTAGCACACATAGCAGTATGCAGGTGTCCAGGATGGCAGGGCACACCTGTAAGTAAACCCATTAGCTTGGGAAACTGAGGTACGAGGATTACAGTTCAAAACCAGCGTCCGAAACTTTGTGAGACCTTGTCTCAAAAAGAAAAGAAAGAAATAAAAAAGGTTGCATAGTGATATGTGCTGTGCTCCTCTATATACTTTAACTATTAGATTAACTATTCATGACAATCTTATATGGAAGGACCATAATTATTCACAGCACAGACATTCACTGATTTACAGCAGGGTTACATCCTAATAAACACCTCATAGGGTGAAAACAACTTTAAGTCCAAAATGCATTTAATACACCTAATCTACCAATCATTACAGTGTAGCAACATAGCACACTGTAGCATGTCGGCTGTTTCCCACTGAATGCATATTGCTTTCCCTCCACCAGAGAGTCAAAAAATCTAAAGCCTAACCATAATTAGTGGGGGACTATCTGTACTCTTAAAGCAAAATTTCTCCAACTTATTATTATTACTGTTGTTCCTGAGAGGTTGAACCCAGGATTACAGATGTATGCCAGTGCACACCAGGTTTCATTTCTCCAACTTTGTTTTTTTTTTTTTTTTTTATACCAGGGATTGAACTAAGAGGCACTTGACAACTAAGCCCCACATCCCCAGCCCTATTTCGTATTTTATTTAGAGACAGGGTCACTGAGTTGCTTAGCGCCTCAGTTTTTGCTGAGGCTACCTTTAAACTCATGATCCTCCTGCCTCAGCATCCCAAGCTGCTGGGATTAGGGCACCAGCATGCCAGGTTGATTTCTCCTTTTTTTTTTTTTTTCGTGGGATCAAACCCAGGGCCTAGTAGTGCATGTGAGATGATCACTTGACCAACTGAGCTATATCCCCAGCCCAATTTCTCCAACTTTTAAGGTGCCCATAAGCCACCTCCTGGGGATGTTATTAGAATATAGATTCTGACTCATTACTGATGGTGCAGGCCTATAATATCAGCCACTAGGGAGGCTGAGAAAGAAGGATATTTTGGAGACTGACCTAGGCAATTTAGTAAGACCATATCTCAAAAAAGGTGGGGGGGCAGGGATGAGGATGAAACCCAGTGGTACAGTGATAACGTGCCCCTGAGTTCAATCCCCAGTACCACAAAATACAGATTCTGATTCAGAAGATTCTAGGAGAAGCCCAAGATCCTATAATTCTATAAACTTCCAGACAATGCTGCAGACCAAGCTATAACTAGGTAAAGGAAATTACCCAAGATCACCCAACTACAAATAGCTAAATTAACTTATACGTGGCTAAAAATACTTAGTGCCAATTCTTTAAAAAAAAAAAAAAAAGTACACCTGTCCAAGGCAAAGTTGAAATTCCAGGGACTTTCTGGAAATGTAGCTCTGTGGTAGAGGATTTACCCAGCATGTATAAGACCCTGGGTTCAATCCCCAGTACTGCCAAAAGAAAAAAAGAAAAAAAAAAAAATACAGAGACTTTTCCTTCATCTTCTTTCCACAAATGTTCTTGTTCAAAATAGTCCACAAGATTATAACAAGCAATTTATGTAAAGATAATAGCAGCACTTTTCAGATCAGCCACAAACTGAAATCATCCCAAATGCCCAGCTCTAGGGAAATGGTTGAGTAAGCTTTACCTGTATGGTTTGCCTGTATCATGTAATACTATATGGCTATTAAACTGATAATTATGGGAACTAAATGGATACCTATAAACGAATATATTAAATCACATTTGGGCCAGGTGCAGTGGCACATGACTATAATCTGAGTAACTCAATAATTCCATTCTTAGATGTATAACCAAGACAAATCAGAACATAGGTCCACAAAAACTTGTGCATGAATATTTGTAGCAGTACTACTCATAATAGCCAAAAAGTAGAAAAAAAACAAATTTCCATCAACTGATGAATAGATTAAAAAGTGAAATGGGATATTATTCAGTGATGAATGAAACATGCTAGCCTACAGAGTTCATGCTAGAATACCATTTCAAAAACAATGACTCATCCAACAAATAATAATAACAATAGTAGAATGTTTAAGTCTAGTGAACTTTTTTTGGGGTGGGTAGGTGGGTTTTGTTGTTCTTGGGTTTTTTGTTTTTTGTTTTGTTTGTTTGGTTGTTGTTTTTTGTTTTTTTTTTTTTGTTTTTTTTTTTTGGTACCAGAGATTGAATCCAGGGTCACTTAACTACTGAGCTTCATCCCCAGCCCTTTTTTGTATTTATTTAGAGACAGGGTCTCAATGAATTGCTTAAGGCCTCGCTAAATTTTTGAAGCTTGCTTTGAATTCGATATTTTCCTGCCTCAGCCTCCTGAGCTGCTGGGATTACAAGCATGCACCACTGCACCTGGCCTTGTTTTGTATTTTTAAGAGACCTAGTCTCCTTGTATTTCCCAGGCTGATCTTGAATTCAAGGGTTCAAGAAATCCTCCTAACAATCTCCTGAGTAGTTGGAACTATAGGCACATAACATGGTGACCAGCTACTATAACTATATATTTTTTAAAATAGTTTTTTAGGGCTGAGGTTGTGGCTCAGTGGTAGAGTGCTCGCCTAGCATGTGCAAGGCCCTGGGTTTGATCCTCAGCACCACATAAATAAATAAATAAATAAAGTTTTTTAAAAAATAGTTTTTTTAGTTGTAGATGAGCACCTTTATTTTATTTATTTATTTTTATGTGTGGTCCTAAGGATCGAACCTAGTGTCTCACATGTATGAGGCAAGTACTCTGCCACTAAGCCACAATCCCAGCCCCAACTATGTATTTTAATGCTTAAATTGTTAGAGACTTGGCTACTGAGAAAAAGTCCCATCTTGCTTTGAATATTTCCATATTCTTTTTTTTTTTTTTTTTTAGAGAGAGAATTTTTTAATATTTATTTTTTAGTTCTCTGCGGACACAACATCTTTGTTTGTATGTGGTGCTGAGGATCGAACCCAGGCCACACGCATGCCAGACGAGTGCGCTACCGCTTGAGCCACATCCCCAGCCCCTCCATATTCTTTTTTTAAAATTTTTTTAGGGGCTGGGAATGTGTCTCAAGCAGTAGCACGCTCGCCTGGCATGCATGTGGCCTGGGTTCGATCCTCAGCACCACATACAAACAAAGATGTTGTGTCCCCCGAGAACTAAAAAATAAATAATAAAAAAAACTACAGATCAGTTTTTTTTTAAAAAAATTTAGTTGTAGTTGGACACAATGCCTTTATTTTATTTATTTTTATGTGGTGCTGAGGATCAAACCCAGCACCTCGCACATGCTAGACAAGTGCTCTACCACTGAGTTACAACTCCAGCCCCAGTATTTCCATATTCTTTGGCAAAGATGTTTCATCATGATGTGATATCATTAGTCTCAGGCTCTTTCAGATAATGGATCTAGGGACTCTCTGTATTATGTGTACATGTATGTACATGTGTGTAATGTGCATGTGTGTACATGCACACATGCATGTATGTGTATATATACATTTATACCTTTATAACTATATTTATCCACAGATTTAGAAAACTAAACCAATATTCAATTCATATGGTTCATTCTAGTTTCCTTCCTATTCCATATTTGCTACTTTCTCCAACAGGATTGGAAAAGTACATTATGCATAGAATATTTACTCATCTAATCACAACTTCTGATATGCAGTCCATCTTCCATTACCACCACCATCCTCTCCCCAATGAAGATACCTTGTCTGCCTCAAATGAATATCTCTTTTTATTTTGGCAGTATTGTGGACTGAACCCAGGACCTTGCATGTTAGGCAAGCAATCTACCACTAAGCCACATTATCAGCACCAAATAAATGGTTTGTTTTGTTTTGGTTTGGTTTGGTTTTGGTACTAGGGATTGAACTCAGGGGCGCTTTGTCACTATCTCCAGCCCTTTTTATTTTGAAACAAGTTTGCTAAATTGCTTAGGGCCTCTCCAAGTTGCTGAGACTGGCTTTGAACTTGAAATCCTCCTGTCTCAGCCACCTGAGTTGCTGGGATTACAAGTGTGCACCACCATGCCTGGCTCCAAATAAATGTATATTAATGAAAGTTATGATGAGAATGATAATCCCTCTTTTAGCTTTGTGTCCAAATTTAAATGTCTTTTTACTATTATGAAAACTCCCTCAAACTCCAAAGGCCATTATCAACCAGATATGAAATGAAGGAAGTGCTTGATAAAAGTTTAGAAATTGAATCCTTCCTAATTCATCTCAAAAGCCATAGAATATTTTGAGGGACAAATTTATAAGAAGAAACCTTCGCTGTTCTCATCTGCTGTAGACACAAAAATTCCAGTATCCTCCCAAACCCATTATTTTGAAGAAACAATCAAGCAGAAGCAGAAAAAAAAAAAAAAAAGTATCTGTTTTTATCTTTTGTTTGATGCATTTGAAGAATTAAGTCTAATGGGTCTTCAATTAAGCCACATTTATTATTTTGTATAATGGCAGATATGGCTAGGAATTTCACAAGAAACATTTTCTAGTGACCAAGTAAATGTTGGCTGCTTTTTGTTTTTGTTTTGGTTTGCTTTTTGGTTTGCAAGATTAACTACTGTTTCATTGCACCACCTGCTGGCAACTTCTTGAAATTTCTTTTCCCTCCAACAAAAGGAAACAAATACTCTTTTCCCCTTGCCAGAAAAAGCACAGAAAAAACAACTAATATGCTTGGGTGGTGAAAAAAATTCAAGTTAACTTATCCTTAATAAAACAAAACATTTGCCTTCCAAAATTTCAACAATGAGATCATAAAACATGCATATAGAAAAGTGTATACAATTTGTATGTATGGGTTAGGCAATAATTACAAAGTAACTCTGTACTCTGTACTATAACCCAGGTAAGGAAGAAAGCATTGTTCCCATGAGCCTGACTCCCTCCCTCCCCATAAGGTAGATTCTATTCTGATTTGGGGGAAAACCATTTGAGTATGTATTACTTTTACAACTAGAAAACACTAAAGTATTAATTTTAAAAACTAATATAGCCAGGTACAATGGCACACACCTGTAATCTCAACCATTCAGGAGACTGAGGCAGGAGGATCCCAAGTCTGAGGCCAGCCTCTGCAACTAAGTTAGACCCTGTCTCAAAATAAAAAATAAAAAAGAGCTGGTGCTGAAGCTCAATCATAGAGTGCCTTTGGGTTAAATCCCCAGCATTGAAAAAATAAATTAATAGGCCAGGCATGGTAGCGCATACTTGTAATTCCATAAGTTCTAGGGGCTGAGGCAGGAAGATCCCAAGTTTACAGCCAGCCTCAGCAACAGCAAGGTGCTAAGCAACTCAGTGAGACCCTGTCTCTAAATAAAATACAAAATAGGGCTAGGGATGTGGCTCAGTGGTTGAGTGCCCCCTGAGTTCAACCCCCAGACAAAAATAAATAAATAAATTGTACCACAACTATTTAATTTGGAAATTTACATGGTTATTCATGAATTTAACCAATATATACTGAGTTCAATATCATTATTTATTAGGGAAATACAAACCAAATCATAGTGAGTTACTATTTCACACCTACTAGGATGTCTAAAGTTGAAAAGAAAAACAATCACAAATATCAAAGATGTAGAAAAATTGAGATCCATATATATTACTGATTGGAATGTAAACTAGTACAGCCACTTTGGAACACTGTTTGGCAGTTCTTCAAAATGTGAAACAGAATCTTCCATATGACCCTTCAATTCCACTCTTAGGTAAATACCAAAAGAAATAAAAGCATATATCCACCCAAAAAATTGGACATAAATGCTTGGAGAGGCATTATCCATATTAGCCCAAAAGTAAAAACAACCCAATATTCATCAATTGATAAGTAAATAAACAAAAAGTTGTCTATCATACAATGGAATATTATTCAGCCATAAAATATAATAATGTACTAATACATACCACAATGTGGAAAAACCTTGAAAACATGAAAAATGAAAGACACTAATTACAAACATACACCATATACTATTCAATTTCTATGAAAGGTCCAGATTTGGTAAATTCAGAGATGCATAAAGCAGAGTGGCTAGTGCCAGGGGCTAGAGGAAAGAAGGTAAGAAGAATAACTGCTAATGGGTATGAGGCTTCACTTTCTAGCCTCGAAACACACACGGCACCACTGAACTACCCCCAGATCCTTTTCTTTGCAGTTTTACCACTTATAATTGCATGTCTACTTAACCTAGACTTGTTTTGTTGTTGTTGCTGTTGTTTGGAACTTTTATAAATGAAAAATCACAGGTGTGCCTTTTCACCAAGATGGCACCGAAAGCTAAGAAGGAAGCTCCTGCCCCTCCCAAAGCTGAAGCCAAAGCAAAAGCTTTGAAAGCCAAGAAAGCAGTGTTGAAGGGTGTCCACAGTCAAAAAAAGAAGATCCACACGTCACCTACCTTCCGTTGACCCAAGACATTGTGGCTCTGGAGGCAGCCCAAATATCCTCAGAAGAGCGCTCCCAGGAAAACAAGCTTGACCTCTATGCCATCATCAAATTCCCTCTGACCACTGAGTCAGCCATGAAGAAGACTGAAGACAATAGCACACTTGTATTTATTGTGGATGTCAAGGCCAATAAACACCAGATAAAACAAGCTGTAAAGAAGCTCTATGACATTGATGTGGCCAAGGTTAACACCCTGATCAGGCCTGATGGAGAGAAAAAGGTGTATGTTCGACTGGCTCCTGATTATGATGCTTTGGACGTTGCCAACAAAATTGGGATCATCTAAAAAGAGTCCAGCTGTCTAATTCTAAATATACTTTCTTTTTTCCCAACATAAACATTAAAAAAGAAAATCATAGGTGTGTACACCTTTCTTCTTGCACTCAGCATTACGGCAATTATGTCCATCTACTGCTGCATGTAACTACGAGTCATTCTTCCCACAGCTATGACTCTGTTGTGTGTAGACTACACAGTGAGACCCTCACACTCTCAGTGATAAACATTTGGGTAATTTCCAGGTTGGGATTTCCAGGAACAACGCTGCAGGGACATCCCTGTATTTTTCCCCTCTCTAACCTCTCAGGTAACACCAAACTGTGTTCACACGCCTTGAGTGAATCCAAACCTTTTGCCTCTTTGAATTACCTCTGAAAAGCATATTTCATTTTGTTGATAGTTTAAAAACAATCAAAGCAGGTCTTCCTGAAAGCTGACAGTGGGCTGGTTTTCACTGGGGAGAGAAGTCCCACTTGCCAGAAAAAAAAACACTTGAAAGACTGCAGCAAACTAAAGCCTCTTGGCTCTCCTCTGTGTTTGACAACAGAGCAAACACCACCAGGACATTTCCCACACACCTTAATGTGAACAGCAGTTAACTGTTCACAACATGCTTCCACAAACACTACTTCATTTAATCCTCATAACAATCCTGAGAGGCAAACGTGATAAATGTGTATTTATAAGATGATGAAACCAAGCATCAAAGAATAACAGCCGCCCAGATAGGTGCACTGCAATGTAGAAGCTTATAGCTAAGTTTATTTCTAATGTGTTTGCTTTGCTACTTCTTAGTTTGGGATTTGGTCATATAACTTTTTTTGGCCAAAGGTATCAAAAGCACTTGAATGACAATGCTCACTGTCTTGCTCATTTGCCATTGCGATGAGAATATTCCTGAACTATCCATTGATCCCCAAAAGGGAATGAGAGACACTTGGTACAAAGCCGTCTTTGCCAAGGCTGGCTGAGAACATCCAGCCCACAAAAGAGGAAACTAAAGGAATGTTTACTGCTGTATACACCTCACAATAAGTTACTGTTTGTTTCACAGCAAAAGCTAACTGATACAGTCTACTACATGTGAAAAGACTTTTTCTACAGTCCTTTGGAATGATACATAGAATAGTACATGAGATTTTCTTATTCATGGTTTAGATTTAGGTTTAATACCTTGAGTGATGAATGAAATCCATAGCTTTTGTTACTGTTACTGCTGCCCAGATTTCAGTAAGCCAATTAAATTTTTTTTATGTATAATTGTCACTCTCTAACCCCAAATAACTTACAAGAACAAGTCCCGCCAGTCCCTGTGCTACACATCTTTAATCCCAGCTACTCAGGAGACTGAGACAGGAGGATCACACATTGAAGTCAATGTCAGCAACTTAGTGAGACCCTGTTTCAAAAAAAGAGATTCCTAAGCCAGGATCAATGGCATGTACCTGTAATGCCTGCTACTCAAGAGGTTGAGGTAGGAGGATCCGTTGAGACAGGGAGTTCAAGGACAATCTGGGCAACATGAGACCCCATCTTAAATACAAAATAAGGGCAATGGTTGTACCTCAGTGGTAGAGCACTAGCCTTGCATGGTGAGGCACTGGGTTAAATCCTGAACCACCACATAAAAATAAATAAAATATTGTGTCCATGTACAACTAAACAAACCAAAAAGGATGGCTTTGTACCAAGTGTCTCTCATTCCCTTTGAGGGATCAATGGATAGTTCAGGAATTTTTAAATAAACCAAAAAGCCCAGAATGCATCCTTGGAGCTGGGGTACAGCTCAGTGGTAGAGCATTTGCCTAGAATATACAAGCCCTGGATCCAATCTCCAACATCAAGAAAGAAAAGAAGAAAAGGAGAATGGAGGAAAGAATGTATCCCTGAATGTATCCTGTAATTATACCAAAAATAAATGAACTCCTAACTCCAAACCTGCAAGTACTTCCCTTGACAAAGATAATACAGTAAGCTGGTGTGGTGACAGCACAACTGTGATGCCAGTGACAGGGGAGGCTCAGTAACTCAGCAAGACCCCTGTCTTAAAAATAAAAAATAAAAAGGACTGGGATGTAGCTCACTGGTAGAGTGCCCCTGGGGTTCAAAGGAGCTGCTTCTCTCTGGAAAGCACTTTGGTTAACTTAACATATGCCAATAACAGCGTTATTGGTTAGGGAAATGGTAAAAAATTACTGTGACCTATTTTTGAGACCTGTGTCTTCCTGTGGTTTACATTTCTCATTGAGGTCTTGAAACAATTCTTATCTTAAACCTGGGCCCTTATCTATTTTGATCAAGGATGTGCAGCCCAGCATGTACCATGGTTTCTGGTACTCAGTAAATACTTACTCAATGGATATATATTTACTGTATTTGTCATTTACCTATATGACACACCTGCCTGCTCTGTGTCCCAAGATAAGGGACATGCAGGAAGAGTTTTTCCAGGCTTCCTGCTGGGCTCAGTCCTTGGAAGGCACTGGCTGGAGGCTGGAAGGCAGGAAGGGAAGATGCTGGGAGTATCTCTCCATTTCTCTTTGCTTTGGACAATACTTCCAGAATCATTTTTGGCTGAGATGCCTGAGCAGGCCTGCCATCATGATAGCCTCCTCCAAGTACTCTGGCCTGACCTCTGGCTGCACTATCTCAGTATTATTGTGGTGGCTTCCTAATGTTACTAATCCCTGGATCACCTTCTACTATGCTCAGAATGTCTGTGTCCCCCAGCATGTTCAACTTCTAAACCCCAAGATAATGGTATTATGATGTGGAGTCTTTTGGAAGGTGAGAGGCAGGACTAACTACATAATTTATTGGGTAATGCAAAACAAAAGTGTGGGACCACACAGGTCACATGCCCATAAAGCAGGCTCTGCAGGGAGCAATGTATTGAATAGAGGGCTTTTAATCCATTTAAGGATTTTGTGTGTGTGTGTGTGTGTGTGAGTGTGCATGCACACGCGCAATTTATGAGTTATCTACAAAAGAGCTCATTCTTTTCACAGCATGTCCATTCTTTATTTTTTTTTTTGGTTGTTGATAGACCTTTATTTTATTTATTTATATATGGCGCTGAGAATTGAACCCCCCGTGCCTCACACATGCCAGGCAAGTGCTCTACCGCTGAGCCCTAGCCCCAGCCCAGTATATCCATTCTTGGCTGGGGACATTTCTTAGGCTCTGCCTCTTTTTGTTTGGTTGGTTTTTTGCTGCTGGGGATCAAACCCAGGGCCTTGTGCATGCAAGGCAAGCAGTCTACCACCTGAGCTATATCCTCAGCCCCGGCTCTGCCTCTTAAGGAGAAAATAGTTTAGGGAGATATCATCTACCCAAATGAGAAAAGCTTTTCTCCCATAGAATACCTGAGCGATTTCCAAACGGTACTTAAGAATCCCCATTCCTTTTCTTTCAGCTTTTTGAAATTTATAACTCATGGCCTGGATGGAGGTTTCTTGGCCCAAGAATTGGAGCGGCTTAAGACTTTCTTAAACAGTTCTCCAACTTCTCCCTATTTTACTAGGTCATCTTGGCCTAAAAAAATAACTGGGGCTGGGGCGTGGCTCAGTGGTAGAGCGCTTGCCTAGCATGAGTAAGGCACTGGGTTGATTCTCAGCACCACATAAAAATAAAATTAAAAAATAAAGATATTGTGCCCACCTATAACTAAAAAATAAATATTTTTTAAAAATCACTCTTTTCCTTCCTTCACAGCATATTCAAGAAAACAATTGGAAAGGGGTGGGGGGGGCACAGTGGCTTGCACCTGTAGTCTCTGCACTCAGGAGGCTGAAGACAAGAGCATCCCTTGAGTCCAGGAGTTTGAGACCACCCTGGACAACATAGCATGACCCCAACTCAAAACAAAACAAATCCCCCCAAAAAACTACGTGGCTTCTGACCACTTTGCTTGCATCCAAATAACTTTCTTAAGCTGGCACCTAGACCTTCCCTCCCCTTATCTAGCTCCATTGTACTTTTAGGACCTTAACTTTATATTCTTTTATGTCATCCTACCAGTCTCTGGAGTCATTGTGCACTGCCATACCTTCCTCATTCCTATACAACCACAGGGTCCTTGTTCTCTGTGAACAAGATTCTCTTTTTTTTATATATAATTTTATTTTTTTAGTTTTGGGTGGACACAATATCTTAACTCTGCGCAGACTTTTCTTTCCTGGCTCGTAGGAAATCTTCCCAACGTCTTCCAGACTAAAATATGTGTTCACGTGGGTTGAGTACCTGCTTCTGTTTTGTTATTTATATTTGTTTTCCACCTGGGCGCATGGAAGCATACAGTATTTTCCTTTTTTTTTCGCTTTTGATATTGGGGATTGACAAAGTGTTTTACTGAGTCTCAAAGTCTTCTAGAAATACAAGAATTCATGAGGAAAACGAACACTTTGAGAAAAAAAAAACCTTCCCTCTCCCTTAAAAAAACTTAACATACATATAGACAATGATAATAATTCTGCAAAACCTTGTTTCAATGGAAAAGTTCCTCGGCCTTTACGTTTCCAGGTTTGGGAATTCTGCAGCAGGGAGTTTGCAACAGTTCCAGTCCCCACAGAGGGGAGGAGGAGCCTTTGCCGTGCTTTCCTCTTCCGCCCTATAGACGTTGGAACGCGGCCCCACCTACTTCCGGCAGGGAGATCCAAAGCGCAGGCGCAACTCTAGCTGCCACTCAGGAACCTCTCAGTCTAGTAGGAGCGCATGCGTAAAGAGGCGAGGCTGGTTCATTGAGCGGGAGAATGTGGGTCCGCCGAACCCACGCGACTGTCTCCGCCCATTCAAATGGAGGGCGGAGCCTACAGACCTCCCTGGCTTCAGGAGGCGCTCGCGCACTGAACACAGGAACGTGGCGGAGGCTAGGGCGCGAGCTTTACGCATGCTCATTTAAATAAGCTCGAAACTAGTGACGTCAATTTCATAACCCTCGGACTTGCTCTCTTCACCCGCCTCTGACTTTTAAAGGGACAGAGTACTATTCCACCGAATTGTGTGTTTTTGTTTTATAATTTTACTTTTTGTGATAATAACATTTAGCGCTCTACTACTGAGCTACGTCCCC
Organism: Callospermophilus lateralis; assembly: GCF_048772815.1. Taxonomy (NCBI): domain Eukaryota; kingdom Metazoa; phylum Chordata; class Mammalia; order Rodentia; family Sciuridae; genus Callospermophilus; species Callospermophilus lateralis. Next base: position 157,631,993 of record NC_135305.1, on the reverse strand, counting down.
AGCCCTTTTGTTTTATTTTGAGACAGTCTCGCCAAATTGCTCAGCCTCCCAAACCGCTGGGTTTACAGATATGTTCCCCACATAATGGCCAAATTCTTTTTTTTTTTTTTTTATGGTACTGGGCATTGAACCCAGGGCCGCTTAACCACTGAACCATATCCCCAGCCCTTTTAAATATTTTATTTAGAGACAAGTTCTCATAGAGTTGCTTAGGGTCTCCCTAAGTTGCTGAGGCTGGCTTTGAACTCCCTATCCTCCTGCCCCAGCCTCCGCTGGGATAAAAGACGTGTGCCATCGTGCCGGCCCAAATTCCTTTTTTATACTGATCTTGTGTTGAGTGCCTACTATGTATGTGCCAAGCCCAACTTTACATTGTTTCCTATATGCATTTTCCGATAGTTCCTTCTGTAATAATGTGTAACAATTGCATTCATATGTATATTTTTTTTGCAAAAATGTCTTCCCCCACCCAACTGTACTTTTTCTTTGAAGGCAGTTTGTGAAATGGGGGCGAAGTTGGTGGCAGGCCTTCCCAGGTTAGGAGGTATGAGAGTAAATGTTGGCACCTCCTTACTGTTTTTGCTCTGAACATGTTACCTAATGTAAGTGAACCTGTTAGTCTGCTGATTTTCAAACTGAGAATTACAATACCTACCAGCTTCATAGGATTGTGTGAAGTCGAATTTTAAAAAAATGTGTAACACGCCAAGTACTCTGTCTCATACCAGTTATATGTTAAATAAATAGTAGTCATTAAGTGACATTCTTCAATCAGAAAATGGCCCTACAGTTACTGTACCATAGTTCCACCGGTTCCAGGAGGATTTACCTAATTATAAGGATGGCTAGCTGTGTGTAATGTTGTCTCCTATCCCACAGTGCAGCCAGTATCACAGGCCATAATTTTTACACACTTTTTTTCCGTCTAGACAGTATGTAATGGTATGGCAGAGTAATTTCAACTTTCATTTATTTAATTGCAAGGGAGGCTGTGATTTTTCCTTGGAATGATATTTGAGTTTTATTGCTTTGCCTAACAACTAATTTCAAGCACTGTACTCTCCACCAGTTTATCCCTGCAGATATTGTTTGATGCATCTTGCTGACCAATTTAAAGACGGAATGTCTTTAAAGTTCGTTTGTTTGAAGAAAGAGGATTGGGAGCCAGGTGCAAGTGACCCATGCCTGTAATCACAGTAACTCAAGAGGCTAAGGCAGGAGGACTGCAAGTTTGAGGCCTCTCTAGGACACTAGTGAGACAATGTCTCAATAACTAAACCTGACTGAACTTTGTGTCACCCTTGTTTGGCATATCTCTAATTTTTAGCAGATATCTTAAAAAAAAAAAAAAAAAGCACTGGGGATGGGGATGTGGCTTAGTGTATGGCACCTGTTTAGCACACAATTGGCCTAGCGTCTAATCTCTTTTTGGGGGAGGGGAGGGGTACCAGGGACACTTGGCCACATCCCCAACCCTATTTTATATTTAGAGACAGGGTCTCACTGAGTTGCTTAGTGCCTCGTTTTTGCTGAGACTGGCTTTGAACTCAGAATCCTCCTGTCTCATCCTCTGGAGCCCCCCGGATTACAGGCTTGCACCACCTTGCCCAGCTCCAGGGTCTAATCTCTAGCATAACAAACAAAACTGGTCTGTGACTCGCTCTGGATGTCTGCAAGCCCCCAGAGGGCGCTCATTCTGCATGGGAGACGTAAAAAAAAAAAAAAAAAAAAAAAAAGCTTTATTGAGATATAATTCACATATCACAATATTCATTCAAAGTGAACAGTCAAATGGTTTTTAGTCTATTCAAAGAGTTGTGCAATTGCTGGGAGCAGGGGTGCATGCCTATAATCCCAAAGTCTCTGGAGGCTGAGCAAGAGGATGGCAAATTCAAAGCCAGCCTCAGCAATTTAGTGAAGCCTTAAGCAACTAAGCAAGACCCTATCTCTAAATAAAAAATTTTAAAAAGCTGGGAATGTTGCTCAGTAGTTAAGCACTTCTGGGTTCAATCCCCAGTATCCCCCCGAAAAAACAGAATTGTGCAACCATCACCACAGTCAATTTTTTTTTTTTAAGAGAGAGGTGAGAGAGAGACAGACAGAGAGAATTTTTAATATTTATTTTTTTTTTAGTTTTCAGTGGACACAACATCTTTGTTTGTATGTGGTGCTGAGGATCGAACCTGGGTCGCATGCATGCCAGGCAAGCACGCTACCACTTGAGCCACATCCCTAGCCCACCACAATCAATTTGAAAACAGTATCACTTCAAACAGAAACCCTGTATCCCTTAGCTATTACTCCTCTCTCCCACCCGCTGGTACCCACTAATCTTCTTTCTCTTTTTTTTTTTTTTTTTTAATATTTTTTTAGTTGTAGTTGAACACATTACCTTTATTATATATATATATATTTAGTTGTCAATGGACATTTATTTATTTATATGTGGTGCCGAGGATCGAACCCAGCGCCTCATTCATTCCAATCGTGCCACCTGCTGAGCCACATCCTCAGCCCCTTTATTTTTATTTATTTATTTTTATGTGGTGCTAACGATCAGACCCAGTGCCTCACCAAGCACTCTACCACTGAGCCCCAACCACAGCCCCTGCTAATTTTCTATCTGTGGATCTGTGCATTTCAAATGTACAGATTCAAAATAAGTGGCCTTTTGTGTCTGGATTCCTTCACTTAGCATCATGTTTTCAAGGTTCATCCATGTTGTAGCATGTATCAGAACTTCATTCCATTTTATAGCCAAATAATATCCTATTGTATAGGCAGACTGTATTTTGTTTATTCATCCATCCGTTGACAGATACTTGGGTTGTCTCCACCATTGTCCATTGTATGCAGTGGAGTCTTTTGCTGGTCCTTACAGGTGGGTCTGTCCTTCTACTTCTGGGAAGATTGAGCCCAGGTTGCTCCATTCCAGGAGACCTGCCCCCCTTCCAACACACACACACTCTCTCTTTGTTTTCTGCCTTGTTCTCAGGAATGGATGACAGTGTGACTGGCGCCCCCTGGAGCTGGACAACTCAGAAGGCATTGGATGAAATCCCAGGGTTCCCTGCCAGGGCTGTGCATCCAGGCCTCAAGCCAAAACTCTGGGGCCAGGAAAATGTGGACAGGACCACACCTCCCCAAGGGAACATTTGTCTGCGGCATGTGGGGGAGTCCCTCTCACCCCAGACTACCCAGGCAACTCTCTGCACTCCACGCTGTAAACAAGGTTTTTGAGAGGAGTTCAAACAAATTCTAGGCATTCAGATCTGCCAAGTGATTACTAGAAGGGTATTTGGGGCCAGAGCCCTCAGAGGTGGTGTGCTGGGGAGTGGCCAGTCCAAGCCACCTACTCAGGGTTTGTGAAAAATGCCACCAGACTCTGATCTCATGGAAAGACTAATGGTATAGACTTGCAACCTGCCCTTCCAGCCAGCCTGCTGATGCAGATAAGATGGAGGCCAGATGCTTCTCAATGGGGGCAGTTTTTGCTTCCTCTGAGCCAAGTCTGATCAGGGGCTGGGAAAGGGTGCCTTGCCCTGTGTGACTGCAGTGTGATGTTCAGTACCCTAGGCTCAGTGTGGTATCCTGGCCTGGGGGGATGGGGGTTCTAGACCATGAGGTACCACTCAGCAGGTGGCAGGGCAACTCTAGACAGGGACACCAGCCAAGGGACAGTTTGTACCAGGGTAAAAGCTGGCTGGGGCTGCTGGCCAGATGCCTGAGGAGGAGAGGAAGATGTCCCAAGGAGAACCATAGTGTCAGTGGCATGGCTGGCCGGGACAGACTCCAGAACCCCAGCTGGGCCAATTAGGAATTTGGGACTGGAATTTGAAAATGGTCAATTTTTGTGTGAAGTTGGAACCAAAATGACCCAGAGAGCATCCATTTTCCACCATGAGCATGGGAAAGTTGATGGTAGAATGAGAAAGATGAGGGAAACATGCAGAGAAATGTGGGGAGGAGGAACAGGGCAGAGAGAGAGAGAATGCTTTGCTGACAGTTTTCCAGTCTCGGAGTCCAGTTCCTTATAAACACTAGTTGAATTTCCTGTGCTTGGCCTCCATAAAACACTCTATATCCTTTAATAAATTTCCCTTTTTGGAGAGCATGAGATGCTTTCTACTTGCAACCAAAGAACCTTGGATAAGGCAGGAAGATACACTGTGGAAGTTTTCTGTCCTTCAATCAAAGCCTACTGGGGTGGAGGGAGACAGAGAAAGAGAATAAAACCAGTATAGCCAAGCTGGGGGTATTGCTCAGAGGCAGAACCATGCTCAGCATGTGTGAGGCCCTGGGTTCAATCCCCAGTACCCAAGGAGGGAACAGAAAAAAAAAAATACATACAGTGTCTTGATATAATTTTTTAAAAATATCTTTATTTTATTTATTTATGTATGTGGTGCTGAATATTGAACCCAGTGCCTCATGCTTTCGAGGCAAGCACTCAACCACTGAGCCACAACCTGAGCCCCTTGATGATTTTTTATGGAGTGCTCCTAGGAAAAACTGATTAATAGACCAAGGAGTACTGTGGAGAAGAAGCCAAGCAAGAGTACAGAGATGTTCTGACCTTGACCTGATGACTCAGGGAAGGCTAGCATGAAAATCACCCTTCAACCAAGGTCGTGTGAATCCACTTACATGAGGTCCCTAGAGTAGTCAGCTTCATAGAGACACAAATTGGAGGCTAAGGAGTTCATTGGGGACTGGGGAAAAGTTCTGGAAATGGATGGTGGATTCTGGAAATGGATGCTTTCTACTTGCATTGGTGGTAATGGTTTGTATAATAATGTGAAGATACTTAATACCACTGGACTGCATGCTAAAAAATGTTTAAAATGGGGCTGGGGGTACAGCTCAGTGGTAAAGCATGTGCCTAGAATGCACAAGGCCCTGGGTTCAGTCCCTAGCACACCTCCCAAATGATTAAAATGGTAATTTTTACATTATGTATAAATTACCACAATAAACAAAATAATCAAAAATAGAAAAAATACTTCACTTGAGAGTTTTTGCAGTCTTGAAGCAAGGCCCTTCACTTTCCCATATCAGTTGGTCATCAGCCAGGGGCCTTCCTGGGCTGCACAATTCCCAGGCCCTTCTAGCTTCCTCCCCCCACAGGTGAGGAGGCTCCTGGAGCTCAGGGACAGTCCTCTGAAGAACCAGAGCTGGAGAAGCACTTAGAAGATGGGGGATGAGCACATGGAATAGGCAGGAGAGATTTGAGAATATCATGTGGCCAGCACCAGTGTCAGCTGTATCCAGTCTCAGGTCACCTGTACTAACTAGGCAGCAATATTACCAGAGGCATATATTTTTAGTGTTACTGGTCACTGACCCCACTGTCAAGGTCTAGGTAGAAAACCAAAATCCATGCCAAGTAGTTGGACCAATTAGGTGCTACGTACACTGAAAAAACAGCAGGGGGAAAAAATGATAACCCACCCCCATCCCACCATTCCACCTCCACCAGGCACAGAGGCCCACACCTGTAATATCAATGACTCTGGAGGCTGAAGCAGCAGGATTACAAGTTTGAGGCTAGAATCAGCAATTTAGGAAGACCCTCAACAACTTAGTGAGACCCTCTCTTAAAATTAAAAATTAAAAGGACTGGGGATATAGTTCAGTGGTAAATCCCTGGTTCAATCCACAGTAAAAAAAAAAAAAAAAAAAAAAAGAATCAGAGGACAAACAGGCTGAGGACCAGCCCCTTTAATCATTTTCCTATTTACCAGGGACTTCCTAAGTGCCTGCTATGAGCCAAGATTGTATGAAAAGTCGGGAGCACAGAATGGAACAGCACAAAACTCTTTTTGTAGCAGGATTGAGTTGATTTGGTGCAGCAGTGGGTATCTCCATCTCCGGGAAACCCAGTTTCAGGTCACCTGCACAGTTCCTCTCAGGGCTATGTCAGGTCCATACCACACTTTTGTGCAAATTAAAAAAAGCTGGTCCTCCAGGAAGGCACAGCCTCTCAGATCCCAGCAGCAGATCCAACAAGCTGGATATTCCTGGGCAGGATCCTATTTATATTTCTGCAACCATGTTGGAGAGTCTGCTTGTCTCTGGCAAGGGACTTTACCTGAGGACCACAGACTCCCAAAGCAGGAGTTCCTAAGTGCACATCATTCATTCATTTAACAATAATTATTGAGCAACTACTGTGCTACTGGCAGTCTTCTGGATTCTATGGAGACAGCCGTGGGGGGGGGGGGGGACTCTCTGCTTTCAAGTATGGCAAAATGTCGGTTATGGTGGCACACACCTGTAATACCAGCTACTTGATATAACAGCAACTTAGCAAGACTCTGTCTCAAAACTAAAAAGAGCTGGGAGCCCAGCAGCTTTGGAGGCTGAGGCAGGAGGATCAAGAGTTCAAAATCAGCCTCAGCAACTTAGTGAGGCCCTAAGCAACTCAGTGAGACCCTGTCTCTAAATAAAATACAAAAAAAAAAAAGGCTGGGGATGTTGCTCAGTGGTTAAGGCCCTTGGGTTCAATCACCAGCAACTAAATAAATAAATAAATAGGCTGGGTGTAGCTCAGTGGTTAGAGTCCCTAGATTCAATGCCTTATTCAAAAATAAAAAGGTAAAAGCCAGTAATTGTTGAATATAGGCAGATGTTGTAGCAGGTGTTCATTGTAGTTATTATGTTTTTCTGTGTTTGAAATTTTTCATTGAAAACAAAAGTGGGAAGAAAAAAATCTTAGTCTTCAGAGACAAACAGTAATGTGTGGAGGCGCCTGCGCCAAGCGCTAACAGAACACAAAACAGGAATGAGCTCTGACAAGTACATGTGGAGATTCCAATTTTAAACAGGGTGCTTATTCCAGGAACTTCTCGGTGAGGGGGTGACGTTTGAATACAACCCTGAAGGAGAGGAAGGAGCGATCCATGCTGCTCTCTAGAGGAAGAGATGTCTTGGCAGTGGGCAAAGAAGAGATAAAGACCCTGAGGCCGGAACGTGCCCAGCACTTTCCAGGAACAGTCAGGAAGCAAGTGTGTGGTTGGGGCAGAGACTGGGTGCAAGGAGCAAGAGGCAAAGTGGCCAAGAGGGCAGGGGAGGGGCTGGGCAGGTCACCCGGGGTCTTGAAGGTCACCGTAAGGACTTTTTCCCCCATACTGTCGGGTGAGAGCAGAGGAGGGACTGTGCAATACAAATGCACCGTCCAGGGCTGGGGGTCCCAGAGCTTCCCACAGAAGCTTGAAGCGGTGCAGACCGCACCCCCTCCCCCGCCCCCATGAGACTAAGAACCAGCGGGGTTGGTTTGCCCTTCAAAATTTCCCGCTACCGGGTCTCAGCAGGAAGGGGCGGAAACTGATTGTTTTGCTGCGAGCGTCTCGTTGCCATAGCGACCCCTTCTGCTCACCACCTGCGGGGACTAAAGTGGCAAGCTGGAAGGTGAGGCGGCGGGAGACTTCGGGGGACCGCAGGTGAATGCAGGTGAGCGTAGGTGGACTGGGGCTCCAGCTAACCCCCAGCGGCCTGGGCACCGCCCCCTCCACCTTCTTCTGTGGTCCTCATTATTATTTAGGATCAAAACAGCCTGGACAGGCGTGCAAGCCTTTCTTCTTTTCCTATCAATAGCTATTGTTTTACAACTTGCAACCTTCCCCGGAGTAGACCTAAGTTCCGGAAGTGTGGATGGGAAGTGGACTTTATGTGGCACTAACGAAGCAGTAAATAACACCAGTGACATCATAAGAAAGTTATTACTTGTGCTAGGGGCGTAGCTCAGTGGTAGAGGACTTGACTGGCATGTGCAAGGCCCTGGGTTCATCCCCTGCAAAAACGAAAATGAAAAGGAAAGTTTATTAGAGTCTGTGGTTTGTTTTGTTTCTGAGTAAGCCAAGGAGAAAGTGTCAATATGGGGCTAACATCGCATTAACACTTGTTTTAGTTTTTGCTTATCTTTCATTTTAGCAGAGACCTTGGAACTCAGCCAGCTGTAAGCCACAAAACCTAGCTAAGATTTAAATTGGTTATTTTGGGTACTTTTAAAAAAAATATTTATTTATGTATCTTAAGTTGTTGTTGTTGTTGTTGTTGTTTAAATGTGGTGCCAAGGATTGAACTCAGTGCCTCATGCATGCTAGGCGAGCACTCTACCACTGAGCCACCACCCCAGCCCCATTTTGGGTACTTTTATTTTTAGTTCTCTTCATCCTAAAGTACCTGGTTCCAGTTTTCTACTTTTGGTAAGGGTGTGTAAAGTCTACTTGTTTGGATAAAGGTATAAATTTTTAAAGTGAATTAACATAAAAGATTATTCATTCGCAGACACACCTGTGATCCTAATTATTTGGGAGACTGAGGCAGGAGAATCCAAGTTCAAGGCCAGCCTCAGTAATTAAATGATACCCTCAGCAACTTAGGTCCACCCTGTATCACAATTAAAAAGTAAAAAGGACGGGGGATGTAGCTCAGTACTAAAATACTCTTGAAGTCAATCCCCAGTATAAAAGATAAAATAAGGGGCTGGAGTTGTGGCTCAGTGGTAGAGTGCTTGCCTAGCATGCATGAGGCACTGGGTACAATACCTGGCGCAAGTGCACATGCTCTCTCTCTCTCTCCATTTATATATATTATATATATATATATATATATATATATATATAAAACACAAATAAAATAAAGGTATTGTGTCCATCTACAACGTAAAAATGTATTTAAAAAATTTTTTTTTGTAGTTGTAGATGGACAGCATGCCTTTATTTTATTTGTGTATTTATTTATGTGGTGCCGAGGATTGAACCCACTGCCTCCCACGTCCAAGGTAACCGCTCTGCCACTGAGCTACGGCCCCAGCCCAAAAAAAGTATTTTTTTAAAAAAGATAAAATAATAAAATCCTAGAGGTCCTACTCTGGGGAGACAGTCTTTCAATTCAAAGCAAGAGGCTGTGACTTCCCCCTGCCCCACATCTAGTTTAAAAAAGAAAAAATGGGGAGAGGGGAGAAAGGAGGAGAGAGTACCCTCAGAGCCCATTTAACTCTTCTTAGCTACGAGAGTATCCTTTCCCACAGTCACCAGTGGGAAAAAAGAAAGACAGAGTCCTGGTGGTCCCAAGGAGACCCCTTTTCTTCGGGGTGGAGGGCATAGTAGTGAGGGATTCCAACCTCAGGCATGCTCAGAGATGGTGCAATTTAGATTGATGCTGAAGAACATATAAGAATGCTAAAAAATGGCTGTGGTGGTGCATGCCTATGATCCCAGCAATTCAGGAGGCCAAGGCAGAAGGATTGCAAGTTTGAGGCCAGCCTCAGCAATTTAGCAAGACCCTGACAAAATAAAAGGGCAGAGGGGACTGAGGATGTAGTTCAGCAATAAAGTGCTCCTGGATTCAATCCCCAGAACGGGGGGGGGGGGGAGGGGGGGCATGGGTTGGGGGGGCTTCAAATGTAGATGGGCAACACCAGCATTCAGCCAGCAGCCAAATCTGTTCATACTAGCCAGGCTCCCTCTTCCTATCTGAGGCCCCCCCAGAGCTCCAGCTACCACATAATACAGCAACTGAAGAGTATGTACAAGACCAAGACTATCTAAAGAGGGCACGGATACACAGTGCAAAATGTAAACTCAGGGGCCTTTGCTCCGAAAGTATAAGAATTTTGAAATGGTAATAGAAGAACAGTAAACCAAGGGTGTAGCTCAGGGCTTATAAGGAGGACCTGCTATGCAGCTGCACAGGGGGCACATGCCCAGCAGGCTGGCCCCATGGATGGTTGCTGGGACACCATGATCTCTCGGAATCTGCTGTCTCTGAGGCCATTCTAATTGGTCAGTATCTGAGTAGGTCAGTATCTGGGAGTGCTTATGTGTAGCCCCAGAAACCATGCAGCTGCTAAGGGAAGACAAGGGTCCCCAAAATTTGGAGAAGACCATTTTTATCACCCATGTACAAGACAAACGAAGACAGACAGCTGGCCGTGAATGTGTGTGTTGGTGATTCTAGGGACACAAGGAATAGAAACGCAGGATCCCAGACCCTGAAGGAAAGCCCTACATTCCCCCCCCCCCCCCCCCCCCCCCCCGACAAAGTCCCTCTGCGACTAAACTAAGCAGAGCTGGGTCCAGTGGGAAAAAACCTAACAAGGCAGTGGGATGGAAGTTAAAGGTCACACATGGAAGGGTGACAGTCCTGGTGTGCCTGGGACTGTCCCATATTTTAGCACCAAAAATCTGAGGTGCCAGGAAACCCTTCAGCCCCACGAAACCTGCTCACTTGGTCACCACCTGCCCTTCCCCCCACCGTCTCTTTAATTGTCAAACTCAGCCCCTGGGATTTGCCACCATCCTATCAGATAGATAGATGAGGTGGGACCATGGGGAACCACAGTGCAATGCTTGGCCCTGGGGGGCAGGCGTTTCCTGCAAGCTCTGCAAAAGCCAGATGTCTGCCAGATACCCCCTTGCTCCCACCACCTGGCCCTTCCCCCTGGGTTCTTCCAGCCACAGGATCAGGACCTACTCTGATTGATCATTCTAGTCATCAAATATGTGACTGTCATTCCTCCAAACGGCAGCTTCTCTCTGATGCCATCATAAACCCTGGGTTCCTAATGGTCTCCCTGGGTTCCAAGCAATTGTTCCATCAGATCCCCATGGAGGGGGCCCTAGGGGAAGGCAAGGGAGGGAATAGCTAAGAGTCAGCCCAGCACAAAAGGACCCCCTTCCACAGGTTGCTCATCTGCCCTGGGGACTCAGAATACACATGAATCACCCCATCTGCACTCAGGTGCCACCCTGGGAAACCCTAGGATCCCAGCCTGTAAACAAGGCACACTGAACCCCTTATGTCCCTGACCCTTTTCCAGCACCTTCTGTCCCCACAGAAGCAACCAACATGCCAGTCTTCAAATGCCCCCCAAAGTCGGAGCCCCTATGGAAGGGGTGGGACCAGAAGGCCCAGAAGAACGGACTGAGACACCAAGTGTATGCTGTGAACGGTGATCACTACGTGGGCGAGTGGAAGGACAACACAAAACATGGTGAGCGGGGGACCCTCAGGTAGCCAGTGTGAGGTCAGAGCTGTGGTGGGCAGGCAACAGGCACAAGAAAACTGTGCGGAATTCATTGGGGACATAAGAGGTAACCCTAAGGCTCTCCAAGTAGGGTGCTGACCTGGACCAGAAAGGACCTCCCGTGCTGGGGATCTGGAACATACTTCAGCCCTGACCTCAGCTGCCTGAGGGTCTTGGGACCAGCAGGGGACAAAGGGGCCTCCAGAAGCCAGCCTGCCGCTGGGGCTCTGGGGATTGAGAGACGTCCCTGCTCTCTGAGATAGGGGCTAAGCTTGGGACTGGTTGGCAAGAGGAAAAGGCAGCCTTTTTATTCAAAAACCTGACCGGGCTTCTTCACTTTTTTTTTTTTTAATTTTTTATTTTTTTAAAATATTTTTTAGTTCTCAGCAGACACAGCATCTTTGTTTGTATGTGGTGCTGAGGATTGAACCCGGGCCACACGCATGCCAGGCAAGCGCGCTGCCACTTGAGCTACATCTCCAGCCCGCTTCTTCACTTTTGCCAGCTCTCAATCCTTGCCCTCTACTGCCTTCCAGTCCTGGGGATTAGACCCAGGGCCGCATGCATGCTAGGCGAGAGCTCTAATACTAAGCCACACCCCAAGAACCATATGTAAAGCTAAGAGATGGCATCCATCAATCTTGTAGCCCAGGGCTCATGCAATAGGGGAACTTCTGTCAAATGTGTCTCAGACCCTGGAGGAGAACACCCAGAGCAGAGGAGCCTGGGGCTGTTGGTGAATTCTGGGAATGCAGAATCCAGACCCCTGCTCTTTGGGACACATTTGACTAAGTTGAAGTGAATATGGACAGATTAGTAGCAGTCACAAGAGCGAGTGCTGGGGCTAGGATAGAGTACTCACCTAGCATGCATGAGGCCCTGGGTTCAATCTAGCACTGCAAAAAAAAAAAAAAAAGAAACAAAGATCATGAGGGGCCGGGATTGCAGGATTGGGACTCTCAGAGGTTTCTTAAGACTGCTCACTTCAAAAATACAAAAATACTTACTGAACTGCCCATCCATGCCAGACCCAGTGCTGGGCAACTGACACAATTCCAATTTTCAGGGATCCTCTGGTCTTGCCAAGAACCTGCACAATAAGGTAACATCAAATCTCACAAATGGGCCGGGTGCAGTGGCACACGCCTATAATCCCAGCAGCTCTGGAGGCCGAGGCAGGAGGATCTCGAGTTCAAAGCCAGCCTCAGCAACTGCAAGGCACTAAGCAACTCAGTGAGACCCTGTCTCTAAATAAAGTACAAAATAGGACTGGGGATGTGGCTCAGTGGTCAAGTGCCCCTGAGTTCAATCCCCAGTACCAGGAAAAAAAAAAAAAAATCTCACAAATGGGGTAACTGGGATTCACAGACAGGAAGTAACTACCCAAGATGGAGCAGCTAAAAGTGGTGGCATCAGGATGATAAGGGACCAGAGAGGAGAGCTAAGGGGCCCTGAGAGACAGATAGTCAGGGGTAGCAGTGATATTTGAGTGGGGCCCAAGGATGAGAATGTGTCTCAGACCCTGGAAGGCAGAGCAGCATGCCTTCTAGACAGTGGAACCAGAGGGGAGGAATGGTCTGAAATATTAAGAGGGCGTGTGGCTGTCCACACTAGAAGTCAGTGTGACTGAAGCACAGTGAAAGAAGGAGAGCAGGATGGTTAGTAGGGCCAACTACATAGGGCTTCAAAGGCCATGGTGAGTTGTGCTTTTCTTAATAATACAGCCAGGGGCTGGGGATGTGGCTCAAGTGGTAGGGCGCTCGCCTGGCATGCGTGCGGCCCGGGTTCGATCCTTAGCATCACATACAAATAAAGATGTTATGTCTTCTGAAAACTAAAAAATAAATATTGAAAAATTCTCTCTCTCTCTCTTTAAAAAAAAATATACACACACACACACACATATATATCTATCATGGCCAAACAGTAAATGCCTTAAAGGTTGGGGTTAGTCAGCACTAAATCCTCATCAATCCTGACCACTATAACTGAAAGGGTTTTTTGTTTCGTTTTTGGTACCGGGGATTGAACCCAGGGGCACTTTACCACTGAGCAACATCCAAGCCCTTTCTTTAAAATTTTGAGACAAGCTCTCATTAAGTTGCTTAGGGCCTTGCTAAATTGTTGAGCTAGTCTCAAACTTTCAATCCTCCTGCCTCAGCTTCCTGAGTCACAGGGATTATAGGTGTGTACCATAGAGCCGAGCTTTGTAACTGAAACTTTATACCCTTTGGCCAACATCTTCCCATTTCCCTCATACCCAGCTCCTGGTAACTATCATTCTACTCTGTTTCTACGAGTTTGACGTTTTTATATTCCACATATAAGTGACATCATGTGATATTTATCTTTCTGTGTCTGGCTTATTTTACTATCTAGATAATGTGCTCCAGCTGGGTGCAGTGGCTCATGCCTATAATCCCAGCAACTTGGGAGGCCATAGCAGGAAATTCTCAAATTCAAAGCCAGACTGGGTAACTTAGTGAGACCCTGTCTCAAAATAAAAGATAAAAAGGGCTAGGATGTGGCTCAGTGGTTAAGCACCCCTGAGTTCAATCCATTACCAAAAAAAAAAAAAAAAAGCAATAAAAAAGATAAGGTGCTCTAGGTTTTTCCATGTTTATCCATGTTGCCCCAAATGGCAGGATTTCCTCTTTTTTTTTTTTTTTTGATACCTGGGTTTGAACTCAGGGGCACTGGACCCCTGAGCCACGGCCACAGCCTTATTTTGCATTTTATTTACAGACAGGGTCTCACTGAGTTGCTTAGTGCCTCACTTTTGCTGAGGCTGGCTTTGAATTCACGATCCTCCTGCCTCAGCTTCCCAAGCTGCTGGGATTACAGGTGTGCACCACCACACCTAGCTGAATCTCCTTTTCTTTAAGAATGAATAATATTCCTTTCTTTCCCACTTCATATATATACACAGATACATATACACATATATATCCTTCCTTTTTTTTTTTTTTTTAAAGTATTGTGGATTGAACCAACCAGGAGCACTGCAGCACTGAACTCCATCCCCTGCCCACTTTATATTTTTATTTTTAAAATTTTGATACAGAGTCTTGCTAAGGTGTCCAAAGTTGACCTCAAGCTTGCAATCCTCCTGCCTCAGCATCCCAAGTACCTGAGATTATAGGCATGTGCCACCACCATGCCCAGCTCTACATTTTCTTTCTTCATTCACCCATATATAGATATTTAGGTTGTCCCATGAGACAATCTCATCTCCATTTTATAGATGAGGCATTTGAGACCTAGACACGTCCAAAGAGTTACTTCCCTGAGGTCACAAAGCTCACAGAGGCAATGTTGGATTTTTTCCCAGGCTATCAAAGACCAAGCATGGGGCTGGGGTTGTGGCTCACCGGTAGAGCGCTTGCCTAGCATGTGCAAGGCCCTCGGTTCAATTCTAAGCACCACATAAAAATAAATAAATAAAATAAAGGTATTGTGTCCAACTACAACTAAAAAATAAAACATTAAAAAAATATTAAAAAGATCAAGCCATGAATTGGCTTGTATTTTATTCATTCCTTTGTTCAATAAATATCGGTCATGTATGTCAGACACTGTTCTTTTGCATGATGAACAAAACATATCAACAGTGCATCCTCTTGGAAGAGACAGACAACACACAAAAAATGACAAAAGAATTATCTACTGTGTCAGGAGCTGATAAGGGACTTGGAAAGAAACAGAGCAGGGTAAGGGTGTGGGAGAGGCTTTGTAATTTTGGTCAGATGGTCAGGGGAGACCTCATTAAGGAAATAAGGCTTCTGTTGGGAAAAGTATAAACGGCAGCCGCACCCCAGAGAAAAACCCCAACATGGCGCCTAAGGACCTCTTCTTCCTACCTTCCTCTTTTCTGCAGTGGAATGAAAAGTTCCCACCCATGTGAACTTTCCCACCAGCGCCAATTTCAAATCTCGCTGGCGGGGAACTCTAGCCCCAATAAGAACTAATTCCTGGGCTCCAGAGCTGATATCTGGAAGGACTTGCCAATAAACAGGTGGTCTGCCATTTATCTAAGCCCTACCATCTCCCCTTAGTTCTATATAAGCACACAGCCTTTTGCAATAAAATTGGAATTCTCCCTGCGAAGTGTCTTTGCGTGGGGAATTCTTTCAGCTTCAGCCAAGCCTTGCTGGAAGTAGGGAATGAGTATCTGGAGAAGAATGTTCTAGATAAAGGACAAGCAAGTGTAAAGGCCCTGAGGCAGGAACATGGCTGGTATGAAAACCATAGTGATTGGATTGTAATCTGGAAGGTGGGAGTGGTGTGGCTGGATTAGTAGGAGATAGGTCTCCTTGTGTGTTTAGAACTGTTTTCTAGGCATGTTCTAGAAAACCTGGCCACTAATGGTCATGTAGTGTTATTAAGAGGTAAGACTGGGGGGGCTGGGTTGTGGCTCAGTGGTAGTGTGCTTGCCTAACATGTGCGAGGCACTGGGTTTGATCCTCAGCACCACATAAAAAAATAATTGAAATAAAGGTACTGTGTCCATCTATAACTTAAAAAATATTTTAAAATAAATCAATAAGTAAGATGGGCACAGTGGCACACGCCTGTAATCCCAGTGGCTCAGAGGCTGAGACAGTAGGATTGAGAGTTCAAAGCCAGCCTCAGCAACTCAGCGAGGCCCTAAGCAACTCAGTGAGACCCTGTCTCTAAATAAAATACAAAATAAGGCTGGATATGTGGCTCAGTGGTCGAGTGTCCCTGAGTTCAATCCCTGGTACCAAAAATAAATAAATAAATAAGTAAAATTAGGGTGTTGTGTCCATCTACAACATACACACATATATATGTGTACACACACACACACACACACACACACACACACACATATATATATATATTTAAGAGATGAGGCTGAAACACTGAAGGGGTGGATTTCTCCTTGGGGTTTGCTATATCTGTTGGGCTTTAGGGCAAAAGGCTGTCAGTGAACAGCTCTTTGTAGAAATGGAGCTTTCCTGGGGTTCTCCTGGGCTCTGGCAGTCTAGAGAGGAGGTGTAGACCCTGTCCTAGGCCTGGAGAATTGCCAGTGTAGGGGTCCCTGAGGCCTGTTCGGGCACATGGCCTCCAGCCCCAGGGTGGCAATGTCTGCAGTGTTGACCCATCTATGTATCACCAGGGAAGGGAACACAGGTCTGGAAGAAGAATGGAGCCATCTATGAAGGGGACTGGAAGTTTGGGAAGCGAGATGGCTATGGCACCCTCAGCTTTCCTGAAAAAGGAAGTAGAAAGTACCAGAGAGTCTACTCCGGCTGGTGGAAAGAGGATAAGAAATCTGTGAGTGTGGTTCCCAGCATGTCCTGGGTGGGGGTGGGTCTGATACCTGCTGAGTGTGAGAGTGCCAGTGTGTAAGAGCCTGGAGCCCAGGGAGTGTGACCTACATTGGGAAAGACCCCCTGGAGAAGAGTGTTCTAGACAAAGGACAAGCAAGTGTAAAGGCTCTGAGGCAGGAACATGGCTGGTATGAAAACCATAGTGATTGGATTGTAATCTGGAAGGTGGGAGTGGTGGTGTGGCTGGATTAGTAGGAGATAGGTCTCTTTGTGTGTTTAGAACTGTTTTCTGGGCATGTTCTAGAAAACCTGGCCACTAATGGTCATGTAATGTTAAGAGGTAAGACTGGCAGGGCTGGGTTGTGGCTCAGTGGTAGAGTGCTTGCCTAGCAAGGGTCAAAGCTTTTCAAAACAAAACCCAGGAAACAGGAAGCAAGAGGAGCAGGCCCAGGGAGGAGCCCACGAAACCCTGGGGCTCCAAGGAGACCACAGGCCTGTCAGGCCAGGCTGAGATCTCCTCCACCTTCCTCCTCGTCATTTCCTGCCTTTCTTTTCCCTGGGCATCTCTTCTGAGAATTCCCCTTTTGGGGGATACTGGGCCTGGATAAAAGGGGAGGGTAGGAAACTGGGAACAAAATGTAGAGCCACACCCTTGGCCATAGCACAGGAAAGGAAGAAGGGGATAGAAGCCAGTCAGAAGAGCCATGAACTCCCAAACAGGGACAGGTTCCCTCAAGTTATTTTCACAGACTTGGAGGAATCTTCATTTTAAGCCACATGGAGACAGTATGGCAAGGGAGACTTGGTGGCAGGACACCTGCAGTCCTACTGATTCAGGAAGCTGAGGCAGAAGGATCACAAGTTTGAGGCCAGTCTGGGCAACTTAACAAGATTCTGTCTCAAAAAAAAAAAAAAAAAAAAAAAAAAAAAAAAAAAAAAAAATCGAAAGGGCCAAGGATGTAACTCAGTGGTAGAGTACCCCTGGGTTCCAACCCCAGCAGTACAGTGGGGTGGGGGAAGGGTGTCCTGGCTGCTGAAGGACGGTAGACAAGGATGGAAGGGGATCTGAAGGGAGGGAGAGGGGATGGTGGTCTGCGTGCAGGGGTAGCAGAGGGACAGAGAGAAGTGGACAGTCTGAGGTCTTTCAAGGTATGGCCCTCCCTCCGCTTGGATGGAGAGCTGAGCGAGGACAGAGCTCAGGTGGGTGGCTTAGTGCCTGGGAAGGTGATGCGCTTCTCTTGTGGTGGGGGCTCTGTGAACAGAAATATTTTTGTGCTTTCAGGGCTATGGGGTCCAATTTTTCGGACCCAAGGAGTATTACGAGGGCGAGTGGTGTAGCAACCAGCGCTGCGGGTGGGGCCGAATGTACTACAGCAACGGAGACATCTATGAGGGCCAGTGGTGGAAAGACAAGCCAGACGGGGAGGGCATGCTGCGCCTGAGTGAGTGCTCCTTCCCTGCCGGGCCCGCCCCAAAGCTGGGCCCGCCCCACCTGCTGACCACGCCCCAACGCTGGCTCCGCCTCACCTTAGCAAGCCACGCCCAATGCCCTGTGGCCACGCCCCTGACGCCTGCTGGCCGCTGGCCGCGCCCCTTAGCGGGATAAGGGCTTAAGGTGCCTGGATCCTTCCCTCTGTTGGATCCTGTGCTCTAATAAGGGAGCATAACTATAAGCAGATAAATAACACAATTTTTTATTGCCATAGTAATCATAGCACGGAGTTCATTTAATCCTCACAACAATCCTGTGAATTGGAAGCTCTAATCACAGAAGTTACAGAGAAGCAAAGTCCTTTGCTCAAGGTCATACAGGCTTTTAGTTATGGGTCAAAGGTCCTAAGGAATTCTTAAAAAACAGGAAGGTGTGTTGGGAAATGGCAAAGAACTTGGGTCAGGCAATGCCTCCAAGAGTTGGTGATATTGAACTTTTGGAAGGCCAACCTGAGGAAGAGGGAGAGCCAGAGTTGCAGTGAGCTTGAGAAGGGCACATCAAGCAATAATTAATTTTCACTAATTACTAGTGAAAAACACAGTGGGCCAGGACTTAATCTTCAGTCTTGTCTATGCATAGGAACCCAAACGAGGTTTTTTTGTTTGTTTAAGTATTGGGGATGGAACCCAGGGGCACTCTACCACTGAGCTGCATTCCACTCTTTTTTGTTTTTTATTTTTTGAGACTGGGTCTTGCTAAATTGCACAGGCCAGCCTGGAACTTTCAATACTGCCTGGGCTTCTGGAGTTACTGGGATTACCACCATGCCTGACAATTTGAGCTTTTAAAAGCATAAATTGGATCTCATCTATTTTTAAATCTTTCATAGCTCTCTGTTGCTATGAACTCAAACTGAGTTCAAGTTCCTTTCTGTGGTTTTTGCCCTCACACCCCTCTAGTTTCACCTGCATGCCCCACCATGCCCGGCTCCCATACTGGGACCTTGCACTAGTCTGGAATGCTTTCCCCTAGATGTTTGCAGTATCTCCTCCTTTGTGAGGTTCTTCTCATTATTCTCAATACCTGCTTCCTTTCTTTCTAGCACTAGGTGTATCAACTTGGGCAAGTGACTTCACCTCTCTGTGCCTCAGTTTCCTCATCTGTAAAATAGGGATAATAGCAGTATCCATTTCATAGAGTTGTCTAGGGGGAAGATGAGTCAGTCATCAGTCTGTGTAAAGTTCTAAGAACTTTACAAAAAGTCCTTTTTTTTTTTTTTTTTTTTGCTACTGGGCATTGAACCCAGGAGTACTTTACCACTGAGATAAGTCCCCACACCTTTTTATTTTTTATTTTTGTTTATTTATTTATTTATTTGGTGGTGCTAGGGATTGAACCCAGGGCTTTGTGCACGCAAGGCAAGCACTCTACCAACTGAGCTATATTCCCCAGCCCTTTATTTTGAGACAGGGTCTCACTAGGTTGCTTAGGGCCTTAAGTTGCTGAGGCTGGCCTCATACTTGCAATCCTCCTGCCTCAGCCTCCAGAGTGGTAGGACTATAGGCATGTGCCAACTTGTGTGGCCACAAGATTCTAATTTCCAGTGAGAGTCAGCCAAGCTGAGGCATCAGGGCCACTGGGAAGGTTAGGTGGGCCATTTTTTTCTGTCTTTCTAGTCTTCCCCATACCCCAGCTGTGAGCCTAATCACCCTCTGTGAATAACCTGCTGTGGCCTGCCAGTGTGAGTGTATCCTTAAGTGTATCCTTCCTTCCTTTTTTTTTTTTTTTTTTTTTTTTGAGTGCTGGGAGTTGATCCCTTGGCCTGACATGCTAGGCAGATGCTTTATCACTGAGCTATATCCTGGTCCTTTCTATTTTTTATTTTGAGACAGGGTCTCACTAAATTGCCCAGGCTGACCTTGAACTTGTAGTCTTCGTGCCTTAGCCTCCCAAATAGCTGAAATTATAGGCCTTTGCCACCATACCCAGCTAAGTGGTTCATTCCCATGGCCTGGACTCTGGGACAACCTGCCTGGTTTGAGAACTTGTCCTGAGCTTGTACAAGTGCTAGGACCTCAGGCAATTTGCTTGAACTGTGCTTTGATTTCCTTGTCCATAACTTGTAGATAAAAAATAAAATCATTCTAGGGTTGTGGCTCAGTGACAGAGTGCGTGCTTAGCATGTACAAGGCCCTGAGTTTGATCCTTACCATCAAAATAAAATAAAATAAAACTTTCTGGGATTATTGTGAAGGTCAAATGAGATGTATGTTTGTAAAGTGCCTTAGCATGGAGGCTGAAACCTATTAGTAAGTGCTGAATTTTTTAAATTTTAAACTTGGGATTGAATTCAGCTGCCCTATACTACTCAGCTACAGCCCAGTTCTTTTTATTCCTGTTTTGACACAGGGTCTCACTAAATTGCTGAGGGTCTCGCTGAATTGCTGAGGCTAGCCTTGAACTTAAAATCCTCCTGCCTTAGGCAGGAGTGTACGGGAGGTTGAACCCAGGGTGCTTAACCACTGAGCCACATCCCCAGCCCCTTTTAAATATTTTTATTTAGAGACAGGATCTCACTGAGTAGTTTAGAGCCTTGCTAAGTTGCTGAGGTCAGCTTTGAATTTGTGATCCTTCTG
Organism: Callospermophilus lateralis; assembly: GCF_048772815.1. NCBI lineage: Eukaryota > Metazoa > Chordata > Mammalia > Rodentia > Sciuridae > Callospermophilus > Callospermophilus lateralis. The sequence goes on along the minus strand of NC_135305.1, from coordinate 157,611,596 downwards.
CCTCAGCCTCCTAAGTGGCTGAGATTACAGGATGCACAACCACACCAGGCCCAGACTGGTTTGATATGCCAGCATCCTCGCCTCCCTGTCGTTTCCCCAGAGAATGGGAACCGCTATGAGGGTTTCTGGGAGAGAGGCATGAAGAATGGACAAGGGCGTTTCTTCCACCTGGACCATGGTCAGCTGTTTGAAGGCTTCTGGGTGGACGATGTGGCCAAGTGTGGCACCATGATCGACTTTGGCCGTGATGAAGCCCCTGAGCCAACTCGGTTCCCTATTCCTGAGGTGAGTCGCTTCCCAGGGACCTGCAGCCACACCCAGAGAGAAATAAAGGAGCCCCTGACCCCACCCAGCCAGGGAACTGATGAGGTTCTGTTTTCAGGCAGGGCATCCCCAGCAAGGCGACTCCCATGCTCCCCAAACCAAACCCTGGCTCTTTCCCTCCAGGTCAAACTTCTAGACCCTGATGGTGTGCTGAAGGAAGCCTTGGCCATGTTCCAGAAGACAGAAAAAGAAGGAGATTGATGCCAGGTGAGGAGGTGGCCACACTTGACACCTTTGAAGAGATTGAGGCAGCTCCAGGGACCAGAAGGATACGTAGGTCTTTTGGGGTCTCCAAAGGGTTGCGGGGCAAGACCAGAGAAGGCAGGTTTCCTGCCTCCTGTGGTCCAGATGGTCCTTTTTGGTTCCTCCCCTTCAAAACCCATGTCCCTGGAGACCAGTGCATTCTAGTCCTGCCTGAATCTTCCCTCTTGCATGCTGGGCTTTTCTGGGGTGGGCACTGGGCTGGAGTCAGGTGGTTCCCTTACTCCTAAATGCCCTTGAGGTGAGGAGAGTGGGTCCCAAGCCTCCATTTGCACATCTGTGTGATGGGGCCTTGTCCAGGGGTAGGTCCTCCTGGAGTGGGTGTAAGTGAGGCTTGAGGAAAGGGCATTGTTTTTCAAATGCCAGCTCCATGTCCCCCTCACCCCTGCAGAGAGAGTGTCAAGGCTCAGGAGAAACTCAAGCCATGTCACCCAACTGCTCAGACTGGTGCGGCGCCTGCTGGAGGAGCAAGCAGCGACTCTGGGCATGCCCTTGGCACCCTCAGAGGGCACTCCTCCCAGCATTAGATCATTCTTTGCTGATAGGGGGAACCAGCTGGCTTTTGGGACTTTCATTCAGTCTTTCATCCTATGACCTCATCTTTGAGTGCATGAGAAATAAAGAACCTGGTGGCCTTAGCCCAGGGTCTGTGGTGTGAGGAAGGGGTGGGAAGGCTCAGAAAGACTGAGGTGGAGGAGGGCAAGACTGCCTCATCGTTGCATGAATTTCTGGGTGGAGAAAAGCACATGACTCCTGGTCTCTGACCTCTCAGACATTCCAGAGAGGAGGGTGAACCTGCATTCTACCACACTGGCCACTAAGATTTGGTATTAAAGCCTGACCCACCTTCTCAATGTCGCACAGAAGCTCTCAATCTTGGAATCCATGGAAACGTTAAAAGCTATGGACAGCCTGGTGCAGTGGTACACACCTATAATACAGCAACTTGGGAGGCTGAGGCAGGAGGATCTCAAGTTTGAGGCCAGCCTCAGCAACTTAACAAGACCCTAAAAATAAAAATAAAAAGGACTGGGAGTGTAGCTTAGTGGTGAAGCACCCTGGGTTCCCTTCCCAGTACCTAAATAAATTACCTAATAAATAAAAGCTGTGGATGCTCAGGTCCCATTCCCAGGGAGTCCCATCTAGGATGAGGCCTAGGCATTCAAAGAGTTCCCCTGGGGTTTCTGATGTGGAGCTGAAGACAAGAACCCTTGACCTTCTGGCCATGGATCCCTAAGCTAGTGGCCTTAGTTTTGCTCTATCTGTAAAATCAAATTTAGAAACTTCACAGGAGTGTTTGGAGGCCTTGATGCAATAGCATGTATTGAGGTTAACTGCGGACCATGTGCCTGGGAAGAGTTCTGCAGAATTCTAAGGTAGGCAGCATTCCTGAGTGATAAGAGGGACTCTTGCTTAATGCACCTAGAGCTAGCCTGCCTGGGTGTGGGTTGTGCCTTCTTGGGAGTGTCACCCAAACTCTCAGTTTTCTGGGCTTCCTCACCTGTAACCTGGGTCAGAACAAGACTTAGCTGCCAGGATTACTGTGGTTTGTTACTACAAGGATGGAACCAAGCAATGGTTTTAGACCAGGTGAGATTTTTTTATCCCCAGCACCTCAGACATTTGAAAATGTCTGGAGACATTTCGAGCTGTCATGATTAGTGAAGCATGCTACTGGGGTCTGGCGGGTAGAGACTAGGGATGCTGCTCAATATGCTACAATGTAAGAATGCTGCAGGAGAGCTGTTCATCCCAGTCAACAGTGTCCAGGTAGAGAAGCACTGAAATCCAGTGATGTTTGTAAAGCCCTCAAGATGTGCTAGGCACATAATAAAAAGCTCAGTAAAGATGCTCCCTGCCCCCTGCATCCTAAGTGGTTTGACCCAAGGTGTGGTTCCGTCTGTACCAGACATCAGAATTAAGGCTGGCCATCACAGGATATAGAATCAACTACCAGATGCAGAGTGTTTATCCTATGCCCAGGCCTGTGTGAACAACTTCCTGTGCCTACTCTCCAGTGACTTTGCCCAGACTTGTGAGTTGTCCTGCTATTATTAATTCCATTTTAGAGGAGGAAACTGAGGGAGGTTCATAGGTCATCAAGCTAGTACTGTGTCTAAACTTGAATCTATCTGCTTTCAAGGCACGGGAGAGTATGTATAGAAGGTTACCATTTTGTTTTAGAAAAAGCTGGAGGAGGGAAGGTGTGTTCATGTATAAAATAGTGCTAGGCAGGAGCCAAAACTGGTAATGATGGTCATCTCTGGGGAGAACAGAGGATCTGGGAACAGGGGTGAGAGCAACTTTTCACTGTTATATTTGGAACCCTGTGAATGTATTATCTGCTGTATTCAAAATATAAATAAAATTGTAATTAAAGGACTGTGACCTTATTCATTTACTTGGATGCTGGGGATGGAACCCAGGGCCTCACAGATGCTAAGCAGGTGCTCTACCACTGAGCTACACCCAGCCCCAGACTGCTCTTAACTATGAGTCTTGCCCAAGTTGCCTGGGAGTGAGACACCTGGGGTGCTTATTAGAAATAGATTCCAGAGACACACCCAAACCAACTTGAATCAGAATCTCCTGGGGGTGGGGACTTGGAAATCTGCATCCTGCAAGCTAGGCCGGGGATTCTTGAGCCCAGGCAAGTTTAGGAAAGCGAATCTAAGACTATAGGATCACAGCAGAAATGACTACTGCCAAATCCTGGGTCTCTGCAGAAGTAGTGAAGTAGAGATCTTAGGGTGCAGGTTGAATGTGAAGTCATAGGAGGGAGATGAGTATTAGGCTTACCAATGCCCCACCCGACTTTGATTTCAGCCAGAGCACCCCCCCTTTTTTTCTTGGTATCAGGGTTAAAAGGAGGGACATATAACTACTAAGCCACATCCCCAGCCTTTTTTAAATTTTGAGACAGGGTCTCACTAAGTTGCTTAGGGCCTTAATAAATTACTGAGGCTGGCCTTGAATTTGTGATCCTCCTGCCTCAGCCTCTGGAGTCGCCACTGGGATTATAGGCATGCACCATCATGCCTGACTAGCCAGAGCACTTTCTAAAACCACTTTACATAGTGAGTTTCTGAGATACAGAAATCTCAAACTCGGCGCCTATTGGGACCAGGCAAGTAACTGGTCTGGTGTGGGACAAGAGAGAGAGGTGGAGGGGCTGGGGTTGTGGCTCAGTGATAGAGTGTTTGCCTATCATGTGTGAGGCACTGGGTTCGATTCTCTGCACCACATAAAAATAAATAAATAAAATAAAGGTATGTGTCCATCTACAACTAAAAATATTAAAAAAAAAAAAAAAGAATGAAATAAAAAGAGGGAGAGGTAGAGACTGTGATAAAAATAGGTCTTGGGGAGAGAGGGTGGTGGCAACTCAGCTCCTGCTGCTTCTCTGCAAGGTAAGCTCAGTGCTCCTGTGTCTTCCCATTCTTCAAGCAAAACCAGAAAAAGCCCAGGTAGGACTTTTGCACAGACCTTGTATCTGAGCAAGACTTTTCCTGGTCTGAACCTGCCTGGTGCCTGGTAAGGATACTCAGGATTAAATGAGCTGATGGATATATTGGTGAATGGTGAACTAACATTTTTGCTTGTTTGTTTTAAATGGATCCTGACACCATCTCACTTATACACTATTTCTGCCAAAACACCCACCTTGATTGTAATAATGAGAAAATATTAGAGAAACCAAATTGATAGGACATTCTACATAAAACCATAGGCCTGGACTCTGAAAATGTTAAAATTACAGAAGACAAGAAAGGCTGAGAACCTGTTCCAAACTAAAGGAGATTAAGACAGGATGATTCATTGCTATGCATGGTTCAGGATTGGAAAAAGCATCATCAGAAAGGTCATTCATTCCTGGGACAAGTGAGAAACCGAACATGAATGTTAAACAACTAAAGGATATGACATAGGGTGGGGGGATTTATGCAGTCCAGCCTCATTTGTGGTCTCAGTATTTGTGAACTTGCCTACCTGCTGAGGTCTAACAAGAAGACGAATAATGCCTAACACTGACTTATTCTAGTTTCTGCTTCTATTGCAAACAAGCGTCTTTTTTTTCTTCTTGGCAGTACTAGGGATGTAACCCAGGTATGCTACCAGACTACATCCCCAGCTCTTTTTCCATTTCATTTTGAGACAGGGTCTTGCTGAGTCACCCAGGCTGGCCTGGAACTTGAGATCCTCTTCCCTCAGTCTCTTAAGTAGCTGGGATTACAGGTGTATACCACTGTGTCCAGCTTCACATTTTAATATTTAGTGTTACATTTTGATCCTGCTATTTAAAATGGTCCCCAATGGGCTGAGGATATAGTAGTTCAGTGGTAGAGGAATGAGGCTAAGGCCCTGGTTCAATCCCCAGCACAAAAAGAAAAGATTCCCAAATACAGTATTAGAAATCTGTCTAGCAATCCTAAACACAAGGTGATAATGTCTCTTATAGAGACAACATGTGTGTTAAATAAGCTTTGTTTAGGCATGACTTAATGCTGCTGTTGGCTGTAAGTTCAATGGTAATGAATCAACAATAAAAATGTCTTTAAATAGAATTACACCTAAAACAAGGTAATGTTTTCATTAAATGACAAAAATATCATATCAGAGGCTGGCAGGCAACCAACCCTGGATTTTCCCTAGGAGCAATGGCTCAGTACTGCTCACCTAAAGTTCATGGTGATTTATAGAATGCAACTACCTCAAATAAAAAAAAATGACTATACATATTTTAGTTACTATTTATACAGGTTTTCTGCAGGTTCCAAAGAGTTCTGGGGGGGGGCGGAGTTGAGGCTGGGCACCTGTAATCCCAGCGGCTCAGGAGTTGGAGGCAGGAGGACTGTGAGTTCAAAGCCAGCCTCAGCAATTTAGTGAGGTGATAAGCAACTCAGTGAGATCCTGTCTCTAAATAAAATATAAAAAAGGACTGGGGATGTGGCTCAGTAATTGAGTGCCCCTAGTTCAGTTCCCAGTACCTCCTCAAAATAAATAAATAAAGAGATAGATAGATAAGAAAAAAGAAAAGAAAGAAATGGAAAAGGGGTTGGGAGTGTAGCTCAGTGGGAAAGTGCTTGCCTAGCCCGCACCACCCCTAGGTTCCATTCCCAGTACCACACATATGTACAGACACAGACACAAAAAACTTAAAAACTTATATTTTTCTCTGGTGCTAGGGATCAAACCCTGGGTCTCACAAATGCTAGGTAAGCACTCTGCCATTGAGCTACATCCCAACCCCTCCAAAATATTTTAAAAACTGTTTAGAGGCTTGCCTGACTTGGAACCAGGACACAACAAATACAGACACAAGGAAGAGGTGTCCCTTATGAGTATATTTATGTGCTAACACACATGCACACACTCGACACTCAACGGGGAGGGAGGATGAGACGGAGAGGACAGGAAGCATCCGGGTGGCACTGGCACAGTGATGGAACAGGGACAAAGAGAGCATCTGTCCCCACTCTGGCCCCCACTGCCTCCTACCAGGAGGTGGCCCCGGAGCTGGAAGAACAGGAAGTGCTTACTCTCTTAGAGGAAAGTCTCAAAGTGCAGTAATTTCTTGTTTAAAAAGCCCCTTCCCTCTACTCTGTGCCCTGACCAAGCCCGGCCTCCTGCAGGCTGTCCTCAGGAGGAAGGGCATAAGGCCAAAGCTCTGAAGGGCCCAGCAGGAGGGCTTAGGCATAGTGGCTGCCAGGCGTCAGGGGATGGTCCCCTCTGTGGTCCAGCTGGTCCTGTAAGCGGGCAAACTCAGCCAGCTCGTTGAGCTCCTGGAACTGTCGGTCCGTCTTATGGCTGACCAGGGAGCGGTAGAAATGGACAGCAAAGACGATAAAGACCAGGCCGAAGGGGACCATGATGGTGGTAGAGGCGATGGCCGCTGCCTGACCCGGGGTGATGCCACTGCTGACGTTGGTGGCCACACCACTGGGTGAGGGCTTGCTGGTGGGGCGCGGCTGGCCTGGCTGTTTTTTGAGGGGCAAGAACTTGACCCAGCAGAGGAGCACCACCTCAGCCAGGAACAGCAGCGTGCCAATGACAGTGGAGAAGGCCCAGGCTAGCTCAATGTGGCGATGCATGCGCTCATGGGGCGACTCCTTGACGGAATTGAGGTTGTGCACGTTGCTCACAGCCTCAATGTTGGGCAGGATGCAGGTGCTGATCATGAGTGCGAACAAGTGCACGGCCACCAGCACTGTGGTGCAGGCACTGAAGGCGATGAGCAGCCCTGGCGGGTAGTCGTGGTCAGCATCCAGCTGCACCTCCACCATGGCCACCTGGGGGAGAGAGACAGCAGGGTGAGTGGCAGGACTGAATGAACCACGTGCACATCTGGCCTCCCCAAAGCCAGACATGGTGGTGAACACCTGTCATCCCAGGTACCTGGACACTGAGGCGGAGAGCCATCTGAAAACAGCCTGGGCAGCTCAGTGAGACCCAATCACCAAAAAAAAAAAAAAAAAAAAAAGAAAGAAAGACAGAAAAAGAAAAAGAAAGAAAAAAAATCAATCAAAAATAAAAATAAGTTGGGCTGGGGTTGTAGCTTAGCAGTAGAGGCACACTCCTTGCACGTGCGAGACCCTGGGTTTGATCCTCAGCACCACATACAAATAAATAAATTAAATAAAGGTATTGTGTCCAACCACAACTAAAATATTAAAAAAATAAAAATAAGTAATCCTGCCTCTCATCAGACTATGGGACCCTGGGCCAGTCACTTGCCTCTCTGAGCTTGTTTCCATATGTATATAATGGGGATAATGAAGCCTACCCACTTGGTTTTGAGGTAACAGAAAGAGGGGCTGAAGACATAGCTCAGTTGGTAGAGTGCTGGCCTCGCATGCACAAGGTCCTGGGTTCAATCTTCAGCACCACAAATAAGTAGCAAAAAGAACTGGTGAAGAAAGCAAGCCTGGAGCTCATTAGCTGTGTGTCCCTTGGCAAGTCACTTAACCTGTCAGAGCCTCAACTTTATTACCTATAAAAAGGGCTATCATATTAACGCAAAGAATTACTTTAACAATTAAGTGAGAGTACAGGTACAGGATAAACACCTCTCAAATTACATTAGCAACCAATCACCATGAATGGACAAAATGGTTAAGTTTTAGATTGTGCATATTTTACCATGATTAAAAAATATATATAGGGGCTGGTGCTAGGGCTCAGTGGTAGAATGCTTGCCTAGCATGGTCGAGGCTGTGGGTTCAATCCCCACAGCATACCACCAAAAAAAAAAAAAAAAGAGAGGTAACCATCACCATCTCTGTTGGCATCAACTCTCACATCAAGCAGGGCTTCTCTTTTACACCCTGCTCTTGGGACAAGGAACAGGTTGGGGGATGGAGAGGTGAAGGCCCTCCCTCCTCAGGCCCCTTCTGAGAACACAGTGCACAGACCAACAAGGAACCAAGAGGTTCCCAGAAGAGAGACACTCAACCCTGGTGTCCCAAGGCCTTCTCCTGCCCAGCTCCAGGGCAATGCACTGGTTGCCCTCCAGTTCCTGGAGACCTGTGGATCTGGGGTCACCAAGGGCATGCTCCAGGCCTGCTACTTGCTCTTCTCACCTGGGCCTTGCCAGTCACCCCTATGTGAAGGAGCCAGTTCATCAGATCTGGGCCAGAGGCAGCAGGCAGCAGGCAGGCTGCCAGGGTCTGCCTGCTCAGTGGGAGGGATGGGAGCAGCAGGCACCAGTGACAATAACATCAAAGGAAGTATCTTTTTTTCGTGGTACTGGGGATTTAATCCAGGGGTGCTCTACTAATGAACCATGCCCCCAACCCCTTTTGTAATATTTGAGAGGGTCTGGCTACATTGTTGAAAGTCTCACCAAGTTGTGGAGGCTGGCCTTGAACTTGTAATTCTTCTACCTCAGCTTCCAGAGTGGCTGGGATTATAGCAGCGCACCACCAGGTCATTAAAGACAGGGCTCTTTACAAAGCGACTGTGTGTGTGTGGCAGGCTCAAAGAGGGGGTGTGTGATGCTGGAGCATACCCAAAAAATATATAGGCCCAATTCCGCCCCTCACTCTGGACCTTACCTGCCCCATGTGAGGTAGCCAGGTCGCCCAACCCTGGCACAAGGAGAATGTGTACCTTGTACCACTAGCCTCACAGTGGCCTGCCCCACACACTGAGTTCCGTGCACCTCTAGGTAGCTGGGTGGGCTCCTTCCTCCTCACCAGTATCCTCTGCCAGGCTGCCTGGCTTTGAACCCTGATTCCTCTCCCTTAATTAGGCTGTGTGACTCTGGCAGTTTCCTTCAACTTTCTATGCCTTAGTTTCCACTTCTGTGAAATGGGAATAATAGCATAAGCCTCAGAGGGTTGTCAGAAGGACTGAGTTAATCCATGTGACCTACTTAGTGCCAGGCACACAATAGAATGGCACAAAAAGTGAGTTCAGTTTGAAAACCTCACCCTAAAAACCCACTGTCTCTTCCTGAAATCCCCCTCTAACCCACGGCGGGGTCTCTAGCCTCCAGATGGAGGAGCAGGATTAGCCAGAGAGCAGCAAGGCCAGTCAGCACACCTGGCTCCTGCTTCTATGTGGCGCACTGGTAAAGACTGTGCCCTGTCTGTAAGGGAGGGAAGCAGCAGGATTAAGGTCAGTCTAGAGCTGACCTTTGAGGATGGAGAAAAGGGATGGACGACTTCAAAACACCCAGTTTATATCCTCAAGGACCTTTTCAATGGGATTCACAGACTTGTGCCTGAGAATTCCCATATCTGACAGGGATATATACTTTTCAGCCAGCGAGTTTACAAAACAGTTCAAGCTCATGTAAATTTGGGGCAGTGCCATCAGGATTTTGACTGTTTTTCTTTTAAGATCATTGGTGGCCTAAAGCCAACGCTGAACACTCCTAATCCATGCGGGTGAAGGTGTTAGGCATCTCAGCCCATGCGGGTGAGGGACTGAGGCAGCAAGGCAGGCCACCAGGGCAGGCAGATCAAGGACCATATTCCAAGGCTCCTTGCTCTGCCCCCAGGCTGCCCACACCTGGAAAAGTGGGGGCACCCTCTGCAGCCAGGCATCCTGCCACCTCCCCATACTTCCTCTTCCTGTTTTGGCCTGTTGTCCTGGAACCTGAAACCTCAGAAAGGACAAGTAGGGGAACTGCGGCTGGTTTGCCCCAGGCCCACTAGTTACTGATCTACTCAATGGGAATGTCTAGCATCTTCGGGTAGGTCAGGCTCTAAGCCAGGCACTGGGGTGTCTCTGGCGGAAGGGACGAGTACAGTTAACTCTCAATCTGCTCCCCACCTGGTGCCTCCCCTGCATCCCAGCCACCTCCAGGTCATGTATCTCCCCCACTAGATAATCCTTCAGCACCCAGACCCACAGCTGGGTGTGAAACTGGCACCTTCATTTACAAAGCTGGTGACCTTGGACGAGTATTTCAACCTCTGTGTGACCCAGTTTCTGCATCTATAAAATAGGGGCCCACTCCTTATGGTCACTCTAAAGTTAATGAAGAGAGCCATTTGAATGAGACCTGGCATGTAATAAACTTGACGATTCTTAGTAATACCATTATTCTTCCTTTACAAATGAGGAAACTGAGGCTCCGAGAAGTGAGATCAGCTGTCCCCAAGAGCTCCCTGGCTGCTGCGTGGGGGATCCCAACTCCAAGCCTCTTGGAAGCCTGTGAGCAATGGGAATCACAGAGTGCGGCTGCCGAGGAGGTTAAATGAGGTTTTGACGTCTAAATGTTTAGCATAGGACCAGCCACAGGAGAAGCTCAATAAATCTTAGTTAAAAAGAAAAAACAGCTTGAAGCGGAAGAGAAATAGCTCCCGGACACGCTGGCCTGGGGCCGGAGGGGGCTGAGCCCATGAGCCCCAATTCCGTCCCTCACTCTGGACCTTACCTGCCCCATGTGAGGTAGCCAGGCCGCCCAACCCTGGCACAAGGAGAATGTGTACCTTGTACCACACCTGGCCAGATGGCCACCTCTGCAGGACAGAGCCCACTCCACACCATTTGTCACACCCATGGCCTCCAGGGCCAGAAAACTAAGTTTTCTGCAGCTGCTGGGATACACCCAGCCTGGAGATGCCAAAACCAGCCAGCCCTCCTTAGGCCTTAGGCTGAGGAGAGGCTGGGTCCTCTGAGGAAGAGGAAGGGGCCTCTTCCTGTGTTCCGGAAGAAACGCCATTACCTCACTGGACTCTACCATTCCTAGAACTCCGGCTGCACAGGTAGGCTGAATGTACCACTGTCACATTTGGAACCAAGTTCAATGCCATGGGGCTGCCTACAACAAAGGACTCAGAGTGAGAAGAAAGAACAGTTGGCGTCAATCATAGACCTCGATGGAAACTATTCACAGGCATAAAAGTCGTTGCTTTTTCCAGAAAGCTTCCTGCTTGGGAACTGTCCCCATGGGTGGGAAGAGTAAAGTCAGGGGGACCTCACAGAATCTGGCAGCTGACTGCCAGGGCCCCAGAGGAGTCCCAGAGACATCAGATCAGATCAGATTGCATGCAGCTTCACAAGGTAAATATAGCCCGAGAGCTGGGCCCATAAACCCAAAATAAACAGCTCTCAGCCAGCCAGTCATGAGCCTCTTTGAACCTGGACACACTGGGCTTCCTTGGGATAGGAACGGGGAAAGACCACCAGCCCCACCTCACTCTGGCCCAGGGACCCCTGCTGGAGGTACCAAGCCTCAAATGAGACCCCTAAAGGATTACATGATCCTGACCGACATGACTTGGCCAGGAGTTTGCCCACCCCACCTGAATGCCAGCCACCCCTCCTCATTCCTGCTGGCCTCCATGGAGACCTGGGGCACCTGGTGGTCCAGGTCCCTCTGAGGCAATCCTTCTCCCATAAGTGGCCTAACCCAGCACCCACAGATGGGGGGAATGACTTTTCTCTCCCTAGCTAGGCCTTCTCTTGTTAACCTTTTAGGAGGGTGGGCAGCTACAGCCCAAGGCCTCAATCAGTGGTCTATAAACTCTTTTTTTTTTCTTTCTTTCTTTGGTGCTAGGGATTAAACCCAGGGCCTCACACATGCTAGGCAAGTGCAGTACCACTGAGCTACATCCCCAGCTCTACAAACTCTTTTGACTAACACAGCCTACTAGTCCCAAATGTTTCTATAAATACACACACTTTTATAATAGAAATGAAAGTTCTACCAAACACCGCTTATCCTTGAAGCATGCCAATAGCCTGTTCTTACAAGACACTCGCACACTGCTGCTGTTTCATTTAATTCTTGCTTCATTTGAAAAAACTGAATTTGCAGCCAGGCGTGGTGGCGCATGCCTGTGATCCCAGTGGCTCAGGAGGCTGAGTCAAGAGGATCCCGAGTTCAAAACCAGCAACTTAGTGAGGCCCTAAGCAACTCAGCGAGATCCTGTCTCTAAATTAAAAAAAAAAAAAAAAAAAAAAAAAATATATATATATATATAAATATATAAATAAAGGACTGGGCATGTGGCTCAATTGAGCACCCCTGGGTTCAATCACTGACCAAAAAAAAAGAATGTTCGGATATTATCTTCTTTGTCTCCAAGTCACAGCTGTCCCTGGACCCCGGGTGAGGAGGATCAGGGCCATTTGTTCATTCAGGGAAAATAGTTACCTGTCCAAAAAACTATGTACCTCTGCTAGAGAGGAATTAGAGAATAGACAGCAAGATCCCTGCCTAGTAGTGAGGATATTAGGATGACAAGCACTAAACACTTAAATATTTCCAGACGTGTGAAGTGCCTTCAATCAATGCTATCCCTTTGCCACATTTACCAACTATGTCCTAAAAATGGAATTAGTTCAGTGTGCTGTCACACGCCTCTAATTCCAGCTACTTCAGAGGCTGAGACAGGAGGATCACAAGCTCCAGGCCAATCTCAGCAACTTAGACGTGGCTTCAAAATAAAATGTAAAAAGGGGATATAGCTAAGTGGTAGAGCACTTGCCCAGCACATGTGAGGCCCTGGGTTCATCCCCAGTATAGGGCAAAAAAAAAAAGTCTTGCTCCCTCTACTTTCCACTGTGGGTCTCAATAAAAGGAGGCTGAAGGAATATAAACAGGAAGGCCTGACTTTAACCATTTCAGCCCAGGGTCTCCAAAGTGTCTGGAGGACAATCACAGGTGATCCCCTGGGAAACAGAACATCCTATTAGACCTTCTACGACACTTACTGATTATTTACCTTGTCCTTTCCACATTTATTCTGTATTCTTATACTTACATATTACAGCACATATAAATTGGTGAGGCTAAGTGCTAAAGTTCTTTGTTAGGAATATATGCTCAAAAATTTGGAGACTGGGGCTGAAGGTGTAGCTCAGTGGTAGAACACCTGCCTAGTATGGTTGAGGCCCTGGGTTTGAATACCAGCACCAAAAAAAAAAAAAAAAAAAAGTCTGGAGACCACAGCATAAGTAAAATTTTATTGGCATAAGCCACGTCCATAATTTACATATAGCTTCTGGCCAATGGCAATGTTGAATGGTTACCCCTGAGAGCTAGTGAACTGCCCTTTGCAGACAGGTTGGCCATCCCTGGGTTAGCTCCATGCTCTCTGAAGGCAACTAACTGTCCAATCACAGTCCCACAAGACTCTACCCATCTGATCAGTCTGACATTTCGGTGAGTACATTAAAGGGCATTTAACAGTTCCATCAGAGGGAAATCTGCTGACTTATGTTTAAATCTTACATTCGGTTTCCTTCCTCCAAGGAACTCTACCCCCACCTCTGCCACTGTTGATGCCCTCTTTCCCAGCCAGGGACCCAGCAGCCGCAGGGCTCTCTATACTGCTCCTCACTGAGAACTCCAGAAACAGGCCACAAGGGCATTTGTGAAGTTTTACAAAAGGCTTCTCTGCTGGGTGGAGGACACCTTCCTCTTGAGGCATTCAGCAAAATTCCATCTACACACAGCCCAGGGTATAAATCTAGCATGTAGAACTGAGAATCTGGAAGATTCCAAGGACCCAGGTCTCAATCCGCTGAGCAGGGTGAGGCAAGAGGATGGGAAAGGAGAGAAGACTACAATCAGACAGACCAGCGCTTCAGTCCTCCTAGCTGGTGATCTCAACCTCCTGTCTACAGAACACATTTTGAAGACCTATTGTGAGGATTAAACAAGAATGAAAGGAAAGGGTTGAGGCTCATGCCTGGCACAACAAGGGTTTGGTAAATAGTAACCACCTTTGTCATTAGTATCAGAGAATTCACGCAACTCCTTGAAAACCTTTGATGGCTCCCCATTGCCTGCACAAGAGTTTAAGCTTCTTCAACAGCCAACCAAAGGTCCTTCATCATAGTACACACCCACCACCTCAGCCATATCCCTGCTTCTCCCTGAGACTATAACTTCTCAATTCTGTAACGGTTCCTGCCATTGCCTGGCTAGAGGGCTCTTCTCCAAACCCTAACTCTGCCATTCTCAAGGTACAGCTGTAATCCCATTCTTCCAACTCAACTCTTAGGAAGCAGCCCTGACACCATGGGTACAAGGATAAGCAAGTCCTGGATAACAAGTCAGGTACTGTATGGAAGTGCTTTGCAAACACTAACTCAGTGAATCCTCACCCCGATGAGGTTGGCACTATTTATTCCTGCTTTTTTGGTGGAAGATGGGAAAGAACCTAGCAGGGCCTTTGTACATGCAAGGCCTTGCACCATTGAGCTATATCCCAGCACTTTTTAAATTTTTATTTATTTATTGGTGGTACTGGGGAATCAAATGAGGGGGAACTTTACCACAGTTTTGCAAAATTGCCCAGGTAGGCTTTGAACTTGAGATCCTCCTGCCTCAGCCTTCCCATTACCTGGGATTACAAGTGTGAGAAAACTTAGGCCCAGAGAGTTTAAGTGTTTTCTCTAGGGTCTCACAGTCATAAGAGACAGACCAGGGACTTGAACCCATGTTGTCTGGCTGGAGTCAACGTTTCCGCTTTCCTCTACTACATAGCTTCTCAGCTCTGTCTTCCTACAACTCTTGGATGTTTCCTCTCTTCCTCTATCACAATCCCAAGGCTCTGTGGCTTCCCAGTCAGGTGACCTCAGGCAAATGATTCATCTGGGATGACCACCAACCTTTAGCAGGCTATAGAAAGCTAGATGATACACTTGGAGCATCTGGCACTATCTAGCTGAGTGCAAGAGCCCAGTCAACCACAGCAGTAACCATTGCTCCCGGGGATTAGGACTGAGTAGAAATAGTCATTTCTTGCTCAACTCCATGCCCCCTGAATGCCAATCATGTCCTGAAGGCTCACTAACATCTCATGATTTGAGTCCTTCCTTCCAGTTTATTTTCACAGGAATCCCAACAAACTGCTGAACCTGCTTTGGAACCTGGGAACAAAGGGTGCTGGCAGGCAGAGAATTTGAGGAGGCAGATAATCCAAAGATAATTGATCCCAGGTCGTGGAAAGCATTTTGTTTACGGCAGCAGGGCGACCTTCCCAATTATGGTCTGCTTAGGCTAACATTACAGCCTGCCCTCCCCAGTGGACTGGATCACCACGCCTGCTTACCACAGTCCTGCAGGGGACAGGGACAAGCTGGGACTGGTTTACCTGTGGCTGAAAGGTGACTGACACACAGAGGCATGAAGCAACGTCCCCAAGGATACCCTCAGATCTAGGGCCCCTCTTTTTTGGGGGAGAGGGTGGTACCTGAGCTTGAACTCAGGGGTACTAGGCCACTGAGCCACATCCCCAGCCCTATTTTGTATTTTATTTGGAAACAGGGTCTCACCGAGTTGCTTAGCACCTTGCTTTTGCTGAAGCTGGCTTTGAACTTGTGATCCTCTTGCCTCAGCCTCCCAAACTGCTGGGATTATAGGTATACGCCACCACACCTGGCCCAGGGGCCTTTGTTTTGTATTAGCAGAGCCCAGGTACATTTCTATGAACAGGTGGTTGCTTGTAGAAATGCTGTCAGGAGCCGGAACCCTGTCTACCAACCAGAGAGCGTCCAGCCAAAGTGTACATCATCAGATGCTGAAAGTCTTCAATGTTTCAAGGGCCCAGTCTGGCCTTAAAATGAATCCTTATGGTAGTCGAGAGGAGACTCTTTCCACTTTTGTATACATGAGAAAACTGGCTTCAAAACAGTAAAGCAAGTTGCCCTGGGTCCCCAGGCCTATCCCCAACACTTTTGGGCACTGGGCCAGGCCTCTCCCCTGAATAGGGAATCACTGAATTCTTACTAGGCTTTTTGGAAGATCCCCCCTCAACCTCACCTGGTGAGCAGGTAAATTTGGCATTCTAGGAAACTCTACTGCCTCCTAGAGTTCAAAGGTCATGTTAGCTCCTAGATTTTCCAGATCTGTAGGAAGGAAGCCCTCTGGGGGCAGGAAGCTGGTTGTGCTGACTCATAGGCCAAGGGAGAGTAATCCAGGAAACTTGTCATTCTGTTGCCATGGTGTCGGGGCTGCCAGGCACCCCTTCTTCTCTGAGGCTCACTCAAGGACTGGGTGGTATTGGCGAAGGTGGATAACGGTCAGATCGCCCACCCTGCACCCAGATCTCTCCCATAGAATTCCGGCTGCGAGGTAAACACAGTTACCCTTTGGTAACTGTTGCCCCAGAATGGAGGCCCAGAGTTCAGCCCTTCCCTGCCTGCAGAACTTGGGGGTTCCTTCAGCAGCGCTAGGAAGCCTTCTCTACACAGGCTGAAGAAAATAAAGGTCCTAAGAGACAGTGTGGGTGAATCAAGGCCCACCCAAGGATCACTGTTGCCCGCCTCTCGACTTCCCCTGCACTTGTTTTTAGCAAGAGGAAGAAGGCCTGTTTTCGTCAGGAGGAAGAGAATTTGAGAAGCCAGAAAGTGTTACCCATCGGATCCTCACCCGTACTGGGGTGAGAAGGTGTCTGGGGCAACTATGATTTATAACCCTGAGGAAAAGGGAACAGACATCCCACCATCTCAAACCCAGAGTGGTGCAGGGAAAAGCTGACAACTGGTGGCTCCCTCCCCATAAGTTGAAAAAATCTTTCTTTGTGCACCAGCAGACCTGGGTTCAAATCCAGCTCCACCACACTAGCTGTGTGGCGTTGGGAAAGTCTCTTGACAAAAATCAAGAGATTGCTGAGGAGTGAGGTTAGGGGGGAGGGAACCTGCACACAGTGAGTGTTCGGTAAAAGTCAACTATTCTTTTTTTTTTTTAATATTTATTTTTTAGTTGTATTTGGATACAATACTTTTATTTCACTTATTTATTTTTATGTGGTGTTGAGGATCGAACCCAGGGTCCCACACGTGCGAGGCAAGCGCTCCATAACCCCAGCCCTGAAAAGTCAACTATTTTTAAGAGATCTTTTTTGTTTTGGTGCTGGGGGTTGAACCCAGGGCCTTGTTCAGAGTTCAGCCCTTGTGAGACAAGCACTTTACCAACTGAGTTATACCCCTAGCCCCTCTTAAGAGATTCTTTAGGCACAAGACAAACTGGTCACTTAGAATTTGAGACTGACAGAACAGAATTTCATCATTTTGTCCTAAACAAAAAAATTCGAGATCTCCCTTTACTCTCCTCTCTCGTATCTCTCTTTTTTTTTTTTTTTTAAAGAGAGAGAATTTCAATATTTATTTTTCAGTTTTCGGCAGATACAACATCTTTGTTTGTATATGGTGCTAAGGATGGAACCCGGGCCGCATGCATGCCAGGCGAGTGTGCTACTGCTTGAGCCACATCCCCAGCCCCTCGGATCTACTCTTAAGGGATCCCTCAATTTCATTCTCAGTTGGGAAGAGAAATCTTCTTATCATTTCAGAAATCAAGATCCAGGGGCTTGGTAGAGTGCTTGCCTCACATGCACAAGGCCCTGGGTTCAATCCCCAGCACCACAAAAAAAGAAAAAAGAAATCAAGATTCAGGGCTGGGGCGATAGTCAGGAAGATCACGACTTAAACTGACCCTGTCTCAAAATAAAAATTATAAAGGGGGTTGGGGGGCTGGGGTTGTGGCTCACTGGTAGAGCACTTGCCTAGCACGTGTGAAGTACTTGGTTCAATCCTCAGCATTGCATATAAATAAATTAAATAAAATAAATATATTGTATCCATCTACAACTAAAAATATTTTTTTAAAAATTAGGGATGTGGGGCTGGGGATGTGGCTCAAGCGGTAGCGCGCTCGCCTGGAATGCGTGCGGCCCGGGTTCAATCCTCAGCACCACATACAAAGATGTTGTGCCCGCTGATAACTAAAAATAAATATTAAAATTTTCTCTCTCTCTCTCTACCTCTCTCTCTCTTAAAAAAAAAAAAAAAAAAAAAAAAATTAGGGATGTGATTGTGGCTCGGCATGAGAGTGCTTGCCTAGCAGGTTTGAGGCCCTGGGTTGGATCCTCAGCCCCACATAAAAATAAATAAATAAAATAAAGATTTTTTTTTTTTTAAATTAAAAAGGGCTGGGAATGTAAAATACTCACTTAGCATGTACAAGGCCCTAGGTTCAATTCCCAGTGCTAAAAAAGATAATAAATAAATAAATAATGTCTAGAGGGGATAGTGGTTTGCCTGAGGTCACACAGGCAGCAAGTGGCAAAGCTGGAGAGCTGCTTCCTGACCCCTAATCTCCTGGCCTTTCCACTGTGGCCCAGTGTACTCTGGGCCCTGCTGCACTGGCCCACTTGTTTGTAGAGCACAAGGAGAGACCCCGCCACACATTCCCTTCCCAAGAAAACATCAGGGTGCAGCCACTCCCATCCTCAAGGCCAAGGGCTTAGCTCATCATAGCGGAGGTAGGAGTGCTGGGGTGGGGGGGGGGGGGTAGGCTCCATTAATGCAGGCTGATGTCACTGAAAGCAATAATGATGTAGTTGTTATGTAGTGTCCTGTCCCAGAGAAACGCCAAGATCCCAGGCCTGAAGGTATCCCCAGAGCCACTTCTGGGGCCAAATCTGCAGCCTTCCCCACCCCAAACAGAGGCTTCTCACTTCAGCCCCTTGGAATCAAAGGAGAGGAAAACATGCCTGCAATCAAAGAAGAGCCTGTTCAAGGGGAATATGTCCCACCTCCTCCCCCACACCCAGTGACTCAGTGGCTAGTTTCAGGAGAAGAAACTTGAGGGTGGAAAGTGGTTGTCAAACTCCCAGGCTGAGGCTCTCGGAAAGTGGGGCGGAAAAAAAGGGTGTCAGGAAATCCCCTCTACTAGTTGATAAAAGAATATAGCCAACACCTTCCGGCCTCAGCTATTGGGGCACAAGACAGCTCCGGGGTCTCCCTATCCTCACCTCCGGACATCTGCCCTCCAATAGGTCGGACGCTCTAAGTTCCTCCTTTTTCCCTGACTCATCACGCGGGGTGGTATTCTTACAGATCTAACTTTGGGGACGCATCATTCGTGCTCTGTCCCTTTCCCATTTGCTGCACCCTACTTGCTCTGGTTAAGGCACCTGTATCCCTGAACACCTGCACGACTTGTCACCACCCCACATCGGGTATCCCGTGTCGCCCACCTCTCCTCACGTCCAGCGCCTCTGGCCCCCCTCTCGAGTCCACGACGGCTTCTCCCAGCTCTTCCCCTCACCGCGGCCCGCCCAGCCTGCTCCCCAGTGGGCCCCGTCGGGGCTGCGGGCGGGAGCGGCCAGAGCAGGAGGGGGGAGGGCAGGGCGGCCCGAGCTCACCATGGCGAAGCCGGAGAGCAGAGCCGAGGTCCGGCTGGAGGCTTTGAGCTTGGCGCGGCTCAAATAGAGCTTACGCCAGGACAGCGCCTGCATCGAGTGCTCGTTGAGGCTCATCACCTCGGAGTAACTCTGGCCGATCCAGTCCGGATAGCTGACGGCGGACGGCGGCGGTGGGGCACCCGGGGGCTCCCCGTCCCCGCTGCGGCGGCGGCTCCGGCGGCTGCCGCTGGTGGTGCTGCCGCCGCTGAGGGGAAGCTCCGGGCTGCTGCTGCTCGGGGGCGGGGCGGGCTCCGGATGCATGGAGCACGCTGCAAAGGCGCGGGCCGGCCCGGGCGCCTGCGAAGGCAGCGGTCGCGGCCCCCGCCGCACCGCCGCCTGCCCCCCACGCGGGCCCGGCCTCTCCCGGCCGGCGGCACAGGACAAGGAGGAGGTGTAGTAAGCAGCTGCAGCTCCAGCTCTCAGGCCCGTCGCGCCGCTCGCCAAAGCCCCAGGCGGTCGCGACCCGAGCCTGCGCGCGGGCCAGCGTCCTGTCCCGGGTCCGGACCCTCGGCGCGTACAGCGATTGGCCGCCGCCCCGGCGTTATTTGCATGCGTCCCTCCCACTGGGCCCCCGCCCACCACTGGGTGGGCGTCGCCTACGCGGGTCATGTGACCCACTGCCTCTGATGGCACCGCCCACAGCCGCGGGCGCGCAGCTGCTCGTGTCCGCGCCTCTTCCTGGAAGCGCCACAAGCCTGTAGGCTTTGCTGCGCTCCTGCTCCTGGCGTGTCCCTTCGCAGCTGTGCTATGGCCCTGCTCCCAGAGCTCAGACCCCTCGGTCGGGCCGTCTAAGGTCACCTTTGGGCGCCTTCTGAGGCACGTTTCCCCCTTGGAACAAGGTGGCGCAAGGTCTGTTGGAAAAACAGCAAACTGAGGTCTGAAGTTGTTTCTGTGTTTTTTGAATGCCTACTGGGTGCCAGCACTGTTCCTGGCGCTAAGGACAGGTAGGCTGGTGAACAAGAGAGACAAAATCCCTTGCTCTCTTGGAGCTCATATTCTAGCGGCAGAGACACACAAATACCGATAAGTACATTTCAATTCTTTAATGTAAATGTGTGGGAAAATATAAAATAGGGTAAGGAGGGGTAGTACCAGGGATGCTGTTTAAATTTTAGAATGTTAGGAGCTTTTGATTTATTTATATTTTTTCAGGACGGTGATTTTGGCTTACACTTTCAAGCATCTGACACGCATTGGGCCTGGCAGTACCCCATTAATAATTTTCCTAACAGTGAACTCTCAAACCCATTCAATAGGTGTCTTCTGAATACACATTAAGAAAAGTGGGAAGCTGAGGGAATCCAGGAAAATGATAACCTTCGTGGAATTTTATATTTGGGGGCCAGACAATAAGTACACACCTTTTTGACTAGGTCACATTTGAGCTGATACCTGAGCCAACAATGCAGAGCCAGGGCCTAGCCCTCCAGGGGGAACGGAACTGCAAAAGAAACACTCTGAAGTTGAGCTCTCTGGCTGTTGGAGCGTTAGAAAGCCAATTTTCCTTGGTGGGGAGTGGGGAAGAGGTGAGCAGAGGTAGAGTACTGGGCTTAAGAATTGCCAGCTAGGATATCAACTTCAGGGCAGAAACCTATTGACTTCACAGCTTCTAGCCCCAGCATTTGAGAAGACCCCTTGGCACATACTCAGCACTCAGGAAATATTTGTTGAGTGAATAAATGTGGGAGAAACAAGACTGAGTGACAGAATTAGCCCATAAAGTCACTGGCATGTGGCATTCCAGGTCTGCAAATGTGACATTTAACTATTGTTACCACTAGAGGGCGGCCCTCAACCCAACCGCATTATGGGATAAGACTGAAGGCCCCCTCTTCCAAGTTTCTGGGATTGCTCCAGACGCGGCCCTCCGTGTTTTTATGAAGATTGGAAACTTGGGATTTGAAATCTCACCCCTCTGGGCTTGTTTCTCTGGGAGTCTTTGTACTTGTTACTCCTTCCCTTTGTCTCAGTTCAGATATCACCTGTAGAGACTTTCCCTAACCAAGCAGCCCATTGGTTGTTCCCTCTGATGTCTTCCCTTCATACCTCTGATCACCACAGTATCTGAAGTCACCTAGCTTGCTTATTTGTTGCCCTATTTGTCCCTGTTCCCCACTGGCAGAAGACCTTCCTGAGAGTGGAGTTCATGCTTCCCAAAAGAAAGCAGTTCAATGAATAAAATAATGAATGTCCCTTATTACAGAGAAACCCCATCTGGGGATACACAATACCCAGAGGTGGATGGGGTCTGAGGTCTGGAGGGGGAAGAGACTGAAAGCCAAGAGCAGAGATTTGCTGACTGAGGAGGAACAAAAGGATCTGGGAGTGGTGATTCAGAAAGGGAGTGAGGATGGTTTCCTTTTCAAGTTCCTACATCATTCCTTTCCCCCCTCTTCTAAGTCTCTAGTTTTGAATCTCATCATTTGCACAAATCAGAAATAATAAAAAGAGCCAGGATATAGCTTCGGGATAGAGCATGTGTGAGGGCCTAGGTTCAACCCCATGGGGAGGGTCTGGGAGGGTCTGCCTCCTGTCTCAAGAGTGCTCAAGGGCCAGTTTGTAATAACTTGACCTTGTTAGAGCCAGATGCACCAAACCCATATTTAACAAATGGAGAAACTGAGACCTCAGACAGAGAGAGGGGGAGAGCACCTTTCCAAAGGACACAAAATCCAGACTTCCAATTCCTGCAATGCCTTCAAGCATCACGCATGGCTCCCCCTTGTGGCTTGGAGGTGTGCTCTTGTCCTTTGGGGGCTTACAACTGAAAAAGCCAAATAAAATATTTTCACCCAACTATGCACAAGGTTATAGAAATCCAACTGAAAGGACTGTGGCTATCTGGCCCATGCTAACCAATGGCCACAGTCCAGGGCTGATCAAAGGTGTCATGAGCTGCCTTGGGAGGTAGCAAGTTCTCCTTCACGTGGGGTAAAAAAGTAGTTATCACTAAACTAGTGCTTCCTAATGACAGGCACTATTCTAAGCACTGTAATATATTAAATATGTAAGATTATGTTAGCTAATACCAAATTATTTAGTTTATTATTTTACTAAATATGTTGCATTAAACTTGGGAATTCTTCACAAAAATCCCATGGTGTTAATGTCACCATTTTACAGATGAGAAAAATGAGGCCCAGAAGAAGTAGTAGGATAGGTCTTTTAACCCAGTTGATGGGTCTCCAGAATCCGGAACTTCACGGCAACCTTGATCATCCCTGTCCCCAACATCAGAGTTTCCAAAGGTATGTTTGTTAAAATGCAAGTAATAAAAACCTATCCAAGCAGTTTAACTTTAGCAACTTTTTCAGGCAAAGTCTGAGAACCACTGAACTAGATGGTATTTAGGGTTCAAATATTTTGAGTCTTTTATGGTGCTGAAGGTTGTGTGTCCCATTGGCTGCTCAGTTGCAATGTGACCTTGGACAAATTTCCCAACCTCTCTGAGCCCTGATTCTCTAAGCAAAAATGAGATATTATAGATATCTACTCATGGACCCCAAAGTTGGACGCCCAAGCCTTCACTCAGATATTCAGCAGAGGTCAATCTGATATCCAGCTCTGGAGAAACTCTCTGCCTCCTCTTGCCAAACAAGTTCTCAAAGAAATGTCCACTTATATTTTGTTTAAAAGGCATGCTTTCTTGGAGCCATCATGATGGCTTGACTCTTCTCACTGCTCTAAAGCTAGAACCCCCCCCCCAAATTAGTAATAATAAAAGAGTCACTATTTCTTGATCTTCTGCTCTTGCAGAATAGTACTTGTATACCCGAGGTGGTGGGAAGCTCACTCATTCTGAAAGCCATGCATGTGTGTATCAGTTGTTTCTAATGGTTCAAGACTTGTCCTGTGGAGCTGATATCAGCCTCCCTGTCAGCAAGTCCCTGTATGTGTCACATAGAATGTGTGAAATCCTTCTGCCACCCTACCCAGGTGCCAGCTTCATATTGGAAGGCAGTTCTGAATGAGCCAGATTTTCATAGTCAATGAATTGGGGTTAAAAGGCTAGAAAAAAATTTAGAGCCTGGCACGGTGGCACATGCCTGTGATCCCAGCAGCTAAGGAGGCTGAGACAGGAGGATCACAAGTTCAAAGCCAGCCTCAGCAAAAGCAAGGCAATAAGCAACTCAGTGAGACCCTGTCTCTAAATAAAATGCAAAATAGAGCTGGGGATGTGTCTCAGTGGTAAGTGCTCTGGAGTTCAATTCCTGGTATCAAAAAAAAAAAAAAGAAAAGAAAAAAAGGGCTGAGGTTGTGGCTCAGTGGTAGAGCACTTGCCTAGCATATATGAGGCCCTGGGTTTGATCCTCAGCACCATATAAAGATAAATAAATAAAATAAAAGTATTGTATCCATTTACAACTACAAAAAAAGATATTAAAAATAAAATTTAGAGACTATCAAGGGACTAGTGCAAAATTTATAATTAGGTTTTGTGTCTGGTGTTGATCTCAAAAGGATTCTCTGGACTGGGAGTTTAGAGACCATTCTGTGGGGAACGTATGCTTTGCCTCCTGCTCCCCAGTTCTTCAACTTGTAGGGCTCAGTCCAGTCCCATACCCTAGCCCCCATCAGAAAAATGTCTGGGTTCATGGGTTTGTACCTATATCTTTTTTTTTTTTTTTTTTTTTGGTGTGTGGAGAAAAGTACTAGGGATTGAACCAGGGCCTGATGCATGCTAGGTGGGTGCTCTACTACTGAGCTGCATCGCCAATCTTTTTTCTTTTTTTTTATAAATATTTTTGTAGTTGTAGATGGACACAATACCTTTATTTTATTTGTTTATTTTTATGTGGTTCCTGGGATCAAACCCAGTATCTCATGCATACTAGGCAAGTGCTCTACCACTGATCCACAACCCTGGCCCATCTCCAATCTTTTAAGACAGGATCTCACTAAGTTGACCAGGCTGGCCTCAAACTTGTGATCCTCTGATCCTCTGTCTCATCTTCCCAATCAAACTGATTTTTTTTTTTTTTTTTTTTGTACAGGGATTGCACCTAGAGGTGCTTCATAACTGAGCCACATCCCAAGCCCTATTTTTATTTTTTATTTAGAGACAGAGTCTCACGAAGTTGCTTAGAGCCTTGCCTAGTTGCTGAGACTGGCTTTGAACCTGTGATCCTCCTGCCTCAGCCTTCCAAGCTACTGAGATTATAGGTATGCGCCACTGTGCCTGGCAAAATTAAATAAAAATTTTTTAATTAAATAAATCTTGAAGTAGAGGTAAGTCTTTCAGTTTTGTTCTTTTTCAAAATTAGCAGTGTTAAATCCTTTATATATGTTTTGTAGTAAAATATTGGAATAAATTTTATCAGTGCATATTTTGGTGATATTGGGGACTACTAGGTATCCTTTAAAAGGGTGGGACATCAGCAGGATTAAATGTTTTCCTAGAAGCTGGGCACAGTGGTGCAGGCCTGTAATCCCAGCAACTCAGGAGGCTGAAGCAGGAGGATTCCAAGTTCAAGACCAGCCTCAGCAATTTAACAAGACCCTGTCCCAAAATAAAAAATAAAAAGGGCTGAGGATGTAACTTAGTGGTAAAGTGCCCCTGAGTTCTAACACCAGTACAGAAAACAAAGAAACAACAACAACAAAACAACAGGCAGACACACCCAGAGGAAGGTGATGTGAGGAGACAGACACTGGATAAGAGAGCTGTCTATAAGACAAGGAACACTGGAGGCTACCAGAAGCTGGGAGAAAAGCCTGAACAGATAGATTTTCTCCTAAACCCTTCAGAGCGTGAGGTTCTGCTGACACACTGATTTTGGGCAAGATTGTGCAACTTCACGGGTATGGCTATCGATATCAGCTGATTTCAGACTTCTGGTCTCCAGAACTAGGGGACAATAAATTTCTGTAGTTCAAAGCCCCTAGGTTGTGACATGAAGGGCTGTTATAGCAGCCCTTAGAGATTTCTGTAAGTAAGTGAGCTGGGTTGGGGCCTTAGCCAGCCAAGGAAGTGGAATCTTAGCGTGTTTGTGGGCTGGGGCTGCCAGTGTGTTCAAAATATCAAGAGAGATTAGAAAACTGCAGACTTTGGATCAAGGCTCACCTGGATTTGAACCCCTGATTTGACAGTTTATAATTGTGCCACAGTTTATAACTGTGCAAGCAACCCAACCTCTCAAAGCCCCATCTGTCAAGTGGCAACAGGGATGGCACTTGACACCAGGACTGTTGAGTATTCCACGAAAGAACATTTGTCTGGCATTCAGCACAGCGCTCAATAAGTGGTAGCTACTCTTTTCCCTCTTACTGAATATACTATGCTCAGAGAAGGAGGACTGCCTCATTCAAATCCAATGAATTGGCTGATCTGATTTTACCAAAGGCCATATATTCCTGAGACTCCAACTAGGAAAAAGAGGTACCAGAAGAGAGGAATTAATACAGAGCTGCCCCACAGGCTATGGAAGGCCGGGGAGGGGGACAAACCAGAGGGGAAGCCCCTACAAATTAGCAAGAGCAGGGGGTCTACCATCACTCTGACTGCTAGAAGGATGGAGACAGGAGGTGGCATTTCTGGGACCCAGGAGGGACTGGAGTCACCAGGTAGGCTCAGTAAGTCTCCTGATTTGGCCGCTCCAAGGGTTGGCCTCTCTGTGGTCCAGAGGACAGCAGAGGAAGGGCAAGGGATACGTTTGAGGGCAAGGAAACCCAGCCCCAGCCCTGGGGAGTAAGGTTCAATTTACTCTATCGAGCCTCAGATTTCCCATCTAGAATCAATCATACTAATAGCACCTACTCACACAGATCAGTTGTGTACATAAAAGGAGAGAATGCACATTAATGGTTTGGCTCAGTGCCTGGCACATGGTAGACAGTGTGGATGCTGAGGAATGACCGATGGTGTGAACTGTTTTCCACTCAGGAAGCAAGCAAGGAGGGGCCTGGGAATAAATTCAAGGTACAGGCACAGTGCAAGCATGGGTGATATTTTTATCCTAGAGATATGTTCATCTGTCCTATGTCCATTCTAAGCTGGTGAGTTTATCAGACTCTTTTTAGAAGTCCTGACTCAGGGTAGGCCATTCCAAGTTCTGGGTAGTTGGAAGTTTGGGCTCCTTGCTCCCTCTCAAAAGGATTTTAAATCCACTCAATTTTTAGTTGGTGCCTCTGCCTCCAACTGTGGCTGCCAAACTTCACTCGCCTCCCCCAGCCTGGGGCTGAGCCATTCCCAGGATCTCTCTTTGTATAATTAAAAAGAAAAATAGAACAGCTGATGTTGCCAAACATGTATTTAAAGTGACACCCTGAGTTCAGGGAGTGAAAAATAAAAACGTTTAAGGTTTAGATTAAAAGTCTCGGTGCTCGGCCGTCTCCTGACCCTGGGATTTCTCCACAGCCTGGCCGCCTTTAATCCCCTGCCCTGGCTCATAAAAGCCTTTTAGACCAAGGGCATTTATTTCCCGGAGAGCTGTTCCAGGATAATCACATAAAAACGCTGGGCGTCCAGGGAACAGCCTGTCGAGCACAGGGTGGCTGTGTGAGGCCCCAGGGAAAGAGGGGAAATTGGAGTGCTCATTACCAGAGACACCCTGTTCCTTCACTGTGCCCTTTCCCACCACATCCAACCACCAGAAGATCTAGCCAGCTTAGGCACTTAACACCTTAAAATCTGAGCTCCTTCCTCCAGCTTCTTCCATCTCATCCAGGCTGCCATTGCTGCTCATCCACATATCTGCCGTCACCTGCCCCCAGACTCTGGTTACTCTTGATCCTCCTAAAGCCAATTCTGTAACAGCAGCCAGAAAAATCAATAACCTACACATCATCATGTCCCTTCTCTGGTTGTATTAGTTTCCTACTGCTGCTGTAACAAGTGATCACAAATGTAATGGCTCAACGCAACACCAATTTATTCCCTTAAGCCTTCTGGAAGTCAGAAGTCCAACATGAATTGGCAAGGGCTAAAATTAAGGTGATGGCAGGGCTGGCTCCTTCTAGAGGCTCTAAAAGGAAAACTCAGTTCCTTACCTTTCTTACCTTCTAGCAGATGCCAGTGGTCCTTGGCTTGTGGCCCCTTCCTGTATCTTCAAAACACACCACTCCAGTCTCTGTTTCCAACATCCCACCTCCTTTTCTGTCTACCTCTTGCATGGGCACTTGTGATGACATTAAGCCCAGGATAATCTCCACATCTTGAGATCCTTCACAGCTGCAAAGCCCTTTTTCCATATAAGATCACATAGTCACAGATTCTAGGGAATAGGACATGGATAGCACAAGACCATCATTTAGCCTGCTATACTTTGGAAGCCCCACCCAAGCTCCTTACCTGGGAAGATCTGTCTGATCTAAGCCTTTTACTATGTCCCCAAACCATAGTCTCCTTCCTCTCTCCCTCTCTTACGCAGGTGCCCTCATTGCCCTCATTTTTCTTTCCACAGGTCAAGTTCATTATTATCTCAAGGCCTTGACGTATGATTCCCTGTGCCTGTAATGTTCTTTCCCCAGATTGTTACAGTATAGCCTGGATGTTTATGTTTATGGTCCCCCTAAAACTCATATGTTGAAGCCTAATTCCGAAAGGCAAATTATTAGTAGGTAAGGCCCTTGGGTGGTGAATAGGTCATGAGGGTGGAACCTCATGAGGGAAATTTAGATCCTTATAAAAGAGGCCCCAGAAACCCTCATCCCTTCCACCACATAAGCATCTAGCAAGAAGGTACCCCTGTGAATCAGGAAGCAGGTCCTCACCAAACTCTGCTGCATCTTGGACTTAAAAACTGGAGCTGAGTGCAGTGGCACATACCTGTAATCCCAGTGGCTCTGGAGGTTGAGACAGGAGGATCACAGGTTCAAAGCTAGCCTCAGCAACAGCGAGGTGCTAAGCAACTCAGGGAGACCCTGTCTCTAAATAAAACACAAAATAGGGCTGAGGATGTGGTCCGGTGGTCGATGCCCCTGAGTTCAATCCCTTGTACCCCGCCTCAAAACAACAACAACAACAAACAGTTGGCTTCTTCCCTTCTAGAGGTTGGCTCAGCAGTCACCCTCTCAGACAGGCCTTTCCCTGGTGAATCCATCTCACTGACCCTCCCTCTGGCCTCCTCTCTCTCATCACCTCAGTTTACTTAGTGTCAACATAAGTCCTTTTTGTTACCTGCCTTTAACATTTTTGTTTATCAGGATGTGAACATGAGAGAAAAACTCTCCCTTGCCTTGTTCATTACTGTCTCCCCAGTGACTGGTACACTGGTCTCTTGATCAGTGCTCAGTGGGTGGATGGAAGGAAGGGTGGATGTATGGGTTTATGTGTGCGTGAGTAGAGGAATGGAAGGATGGACAAGTGGCAGGGAGGGTGGATGAATGGATGAGTGAGCAGGTAGATGGATGGCAGTATGTGTGTATGTACATGTGGGTGAACAGCCGGCCGGCTGGCTTAGACTTCCAATTTGGTCTCTGAGTAAAGTGTCTGGGATTCAGAATCAGGATGAAGTAGGACAGAAATGCAGGATCATGCAACAGTTGAGAGCTTCTTGCATGTCAGGCCTCCTGTTATTAATTCCTACATGCAATTCATCATATATTTATTTTATTTTATTTCTTTTTATTTATTTATTTATTTTGAGAGAGAGAGAGAGAATTTTTTTAACATTTATTTTTTTAGTTTTTCGGCAGACATAACATAACATCTTTTGTTTTTTTTTTTTTGGTATGTGGTGCTGAGGATCGAACCCGGGCGGCACGCATGTCAGGCGAGCGCACTACTGCTTGAGCCACATCCCCAGCCCTAAATATTTATTTTTCAGTTGTACACAATACCTTTATTTTTTGTTTATTTATTTTTTTATGTGGTGCTGAGGATCGAACCCAGGGCCTCGCACATGCTAGGCAAGAACTCTAATGCTGAGCCACAACCCCAGCCCATTAATTTGATTTTTTTTTTTTTTTTTTGAAGTACTGAAAATCCAACCCAGGGCCCTTATGCATGATAGACACCCAACTATACCCCCATCCCTCTGTAAAAAAAATTCCAGAGTTTTAAATTCCAAGATCTAGACTGGCCTCAAACTTGGAATCCTCCTGCCTCAGTCTCCTGAGTAGCTGGGATTACAGGTGTGTACTGCTATTCCCAGTCAATTCAAATTTATTAAATGCCCACTGTGCCAAGCCTGATAGAAGTGATTGATTCACGTATTACTTATTCAATCTGAGCAACATGTATCAAATGACTGTTGAATGATGAGTGTGAACTTATCATTCAGTGCAATGTACATTTTATCAAGCATCTACTGGATGTCACTATCCCCAGTCAATGCCTGGGTATATAGTAGCTCAATAAATGTCTGAATGAATGAGTGCCCCTGAGGAGTCCCTGGTCTTCCTGCTGAAATGCCTGTAAATAAATAACTCTCACATACAAAGATAAAGGCTATAATGTGGGTGTGTTCAGAGTACAGAGGGCCCCTTATCACCTTGTACTGCCAGGTACCTTTCTCAGAAACTTATCTTTTCTCCTGGAAACAGCTCTTTGAAGGTGAGGTCCTACCAGTCCCTTTCATTTGCTTGGCCATCCCCTGGCACCTCTGCCTGTGTAGCTCAATCTCCATCAAGGTCTGGGCTCTGAGTACTGCCACTTTCCTCTCACCTGGCAAGAGGGCAGCAGCTGAGGTCTATACCTGATGCTGCTGGTGGTAAGGCTGCAGCCCAGTAGGCTGCCCACCCTCTATTTGGCCTGACTTTTCCAGGTATCAAATAAAGAATTTGAGGCAAGCATGGTGGTGCATGCCTGTAATCCCAGCTACTCAGGGACCTGAAGTATGAAGATCTCAAGATGGAGGCAACCTTGGCAAATTTGTGAGATCCTGTTTCAAAAGGACTAGGGATATAGCTCAGTGGATGTAGCTCATGCATTTGCTTACCATGTGCAAGGCCCTGGGTTTGAGCCCCAGTGCTGGGGATTGGTGGGGAATGGATTTTTTACTCTTCTTCCTTGTTTAAACCACTTGCCTGGATTTTATAATAGGAAATTAATTCTTTTTTAAAGTATAGAGGTAGTGAGCCAGGCGTGGTGGTGCACGCCTGTAATCCCAGCAGCTCAAGAGGCAGGAGGATCACAAATTCAAAATTCAAAGCCAGCCTCAGCAACTTAGTGAAGCTCTAAGCAACTCAGGGAGACCCCTTCTTTACATAAAGTACAAAAAGGGCTGGAGATGTGGCTCAGTGGTTAAGCGCCCCTGGGCACAAAGCTTTGTGGGGGGGGATACTTCCCTCCCCTCTGATGGCCTCCTATAGATATGCTAGGCCAAGTATTTTACCACTGACCTACACCCTCAGCCCTTTTGTCTTCTTTTTTTCTTTTATTTTGTGCCCTGGGGATTGAATCTAGATCTGGTGCTGGGGTCAAAGCTGACCTTTTGGAGTTTTTGTTTTTCATAGCTGGAGTTGGAACCAAGGGTCTTGTGCCTGGCAGGAAGCTCCTAGGCCACTTTCCCCCATCCTTAGCCCCTTTTTGATTGTTTTTGTGGTGCTGGGGACTGAACCCAGGGCCTTGTGCATTCTAGGCAAGACTCCACCAACTGACTGAGCTACCTCTCCAGTCCCCTTTTTGTTCTTTTTACAGGAGACTTCATTACATAGGCATGATGGATCAAATCCCTGGCCCTTGGTGATCAACTTAACCTTCAGCCCCTCACCCTCTCTCCTTCCAGGTTGTAGGAGTAGGGCTGAAAGTCCCCACCCTGTAAGCCTTCCTGGGTCTTTTCTTTTTTTTTTTTTAATATTTATTTTTTAGTTCTCAGGGGACACAACATCTTTGTTTGTATGTGGTGTTGAGGATCCAACCAGGGCCGCAAGCATGCCAGGCAAGCGCGATACCGCTTGAGCCACATCCCCAGCCCCTGGGTCTTTTCTTAACCAGCCCTCATCCTGAAGCTATTTAGGAATGGTCAGCCTCCAGCCAACTCATCAGCATATAAAAAGACAACCACTTTGGAGATTCCAAGGATTTAAGAAATCTTATGCCAGGAAACTGTGATGAAGAACATATACTTAAAACATCACAAGCACTAAGCTTAAACATTAGGATATAAACATATGTATGGTTTTAAAAAAATAATAATTCACTGTGATCACCAACAGCTTAAGAGAACATTGCTGCGGGCTGGGGATGTGGCTCAAGCGGTAGCGCGCTTGCCTGGCATGCCGGGGTTCGACCCTCAGCACCACATACAAATAAAAAGATGTATCTGCCGAAAACTAAAAAAAAATAATAAATAAAAAATTCTCTCTCTCTCTTAAAAAAAAAAAAAGAGAGAGAACATTGCCAGTTTCATAGCAGTGTTTTTCACAACAGCTGCAAAGGTGGAAATAGCCCAAATTCCTCAATGGATGGATGAAAAAATAATGGGGTCTATCTTTATAATGGAATATTTAGCCTCAAAAAGGAAATCCTGACCCATGCTACCATATGGATAAACCCTGAAGACATGCTAAGTGAGATAAGCCAGACAGGAAGGACAAATATGATTCTAGTTATGTGAAATCCCTAGAGCTTCCTAGAGACAGAAAGTAGAATTGTGGGAACCTGGGCCTGGGGAGGAGGAATCTTGGAAAGTCAAATGTTTAATGTGGACAGAATTTCTGTTTGGAAAGATGAAAAGGTTTTATTTATTTACTGGTGTGTGCTGGGGATTGAACCCAGGGCCTTGTGCAGGTGAGGCAAGTACTCTACCAACTGAGCTATATCTCTAGCCCCCTAAGATGAAAAAGTTCTGCAGATTGATGTGAAGGCTGTAGGACAATGCAAATATACTTAATGCCACCAAAAAGCACATTTAAAAATGGTTAAAATAGGGCTGGGGATGTGGCTCAAGCGGTAGCGCGCTCGCCTGACATGCGTGTGGCCCAGGTTAGATCCTCAGCACCACATACAAACAAAGATGTTGTGTCCACCAAAAACTAAAAAATAAATATTAAAATTCTCTCTCTCCCTCTTGAAACTTGCAAAACAATGAACCCAAATAAACCTTTAAAAAAAATGGTTAAAATAGTGAATTTGTTAAATATATTTTGTCACACACACACAAAAACAAAACAAAACAACAAAAAAAAAACAACAGTGGTCCCTTTAGTAGCACAAATACTAAAATTGGAATGACACAAACAAGAGAGCAGGGCCCTTCAGAAAGGACTATGGGCAAATTTGTGGAGCATTAACACTGAGCTACACCCCCAGCACCACTGTAGCAGTACCAGCATCTTTCTTTGAAATTGTCCATGGCCCCACCCTAGTCTCTTCCTGCTAACCCCTGGAAACAGCTGCCATGCTGAGTTTTGTTATTTACCTCTTATTGATTGTCCCCTTTTTTTTGTTTGGTGCTGCAGATGCAACCCAGGAGCTTGTGCATGCTAAGTATGCACTCCAATACAGGGCCACACCCCCAGCACTTGCTTTTTCATAGTTTATTTTGTCCATTTGCTTGTTCTTTTTAAATTTTGTTCATTTATTTCTTTTTTGTGGTGCCAGGGATGAAACACAAGCGTCCCGCCACCCAGCTTCACCACAGCCCTGTATTCCTTTTTTTATTTAAATGTTTATTTTTTAATTATAGGTGGACGCAATATCTTTATTTTATTTTCATGTGGTGCTGAAGATCGAACCCAGTGCCTCATGCATGCTAGGCGAGCACTCTACCTCTAAGCTACAAGCCCAGCCTCTATTGTCTTCCTTTTTCAAAAATGTACTTATTTGGGGGTGGTAGGGATTAAATCCAGACCCTCATACTAAGCTGGTGCTTTACCTCTGAGCTATATCCGCTCAGCCGTATTTCTTTTTCTTTTTATTTTCTTTTATTTATTTTACTTGTTGATGGATATTTATTTATAGTTGAGATGAGCATAATATCTCTATTTTTATTTATTTATTTTCATGTGCTGAGAATCAAACCCAGGGCCCCAAGCATGCAAGGCAAGCGTTCCACCACTGAGCTACAACCCCAGCCCTTTATTTATTTACTTATTTAAATATTTATTTATTTTTGTTTTAGGTGGACAATATCTTTATTTTTATGTGGTGCTGAGGATCGAACCCAGTGCCCCGCACATGCCAGGCCAGCTCACTACCACTCGAGCCACATCCCCAGCCCTTTATTTATTCTTTTAATATTTATTTTTAAGTTGTAATTAGACACAATACCTTTATTTCATTCATTTATTTTATGTGGTGCTGAGGATTAGACCCAGGGCCTTGCACATGCTAGGCGAGCTCTCTGCCACTGGGCCACAACCTCAGCCCAAGCCCTATTTCTTATTTTGTAAAATTGTGTATATTCAGGGTGTGCAATGTACATATACATTGTGTACTGATTACTCTGGTCTCATGGATGAACACATCTACACCCCCAATAGTTACCATTTTACACTGGGCTGTTTTTGAACTGCTTAGAAACTGGCAATGTTCTCTTAAGCTGTTAGTGATCACAATGAATTATTATTTTTTAAACCATATATACCATTACAGTGTGAATGTGATATTAGACCACAATCCTATGTCAGAGTACAATATCTAATGTGATAATATTCAGACATTTAGGAAGTGATTAAATCATGAGGATTTTGTCCTCATGAAGGGGGTTGGTTCCTTTATAAAAGAGGCTGGGTAGCTGGGCATGGTGGTACATGTGCCTATAATCCTAGGGGCTTGGAAGGCTGAGGCAGGAGGATCCAGACTTCAAACCCAGCCTCAGCAATGGCAAAGCACAAAGCAATTCAGTAAGACCCTGTCTCTAAATAAAATACAAAAAAGGGCTGGGGATGTGGCTCAGTGGTCAAGGGCCCCTGAGTTCATTTCCTGGTACCAAAAACAAATAAAATAAAATAGTCTGGGTGAGGAAGGACTAACTAGACCACTTCCAACCATGAAGACATAGCAACAGGGTGCCATCTGAGCCATCACCAAAGACCCAAGCTGATGATGCATTTATCCTGGACATCCCAGCCCCCAGAACTGAGAGAGAGAAATTTCTGTCGTGTATGATTCGGTTCCAAATGGACTTCTGCAACCTGACCTCCCCACCACCCCATTATTAGGGATTGAACCCAGAGGTGCTTAATCACTAAATTACAATGCCTGCACTTTTTATTTATATTTTTTGTGGTGTTGGGGATTGAACTCAGAGCCTTGTGCATGCAAGACAAGCACTCTACCTGAGCTATATCCCCAGATGTAATTTTTTTGAGACAGAGTCTCACTAATTTGCTGAGGCTAGCTTTGAACTATCACTCCTCCTACCTCAGCCTCCAGAGATGCACCACCTTGCCCAGCTGCAACTTGACTTTTTGTTCAAGATTTTTGGTCAAGTCACCCATGTGGGGGGGCTGAGGATGTGGCTCAAGCGGTAGTGCGCTCGCCTGGCATGCATGCGGCCCCGGGTTTGATGATCCTCAACACCACATACAAACAAAGATGTTGTGTCCGCCGAAAACTAAAAAATAAATTTAAAAAAAAAGTCACCCATGTAGATGCCTTCTCACCAGTTGCAGTTTCTGCTCATACCTCCCCTTCTTCAGGTAAGCTCTCCTGGCCACTTGTTCCAGGACCCCTGGGAGGATGATCAGTTCTATGGACTTTGGCCAACCTGCCACAGTCAGTGTTAAATGCCTCTTAACTATGGCTGGGGCTCCTCTGCCTGCTGAAGTGTGAAGTGCTAAGGGGCCTAGCAGATTTACCCAGTGGATCCTGAAGTGGGAGGCAGTTCACACATCATGGAGTTAACCTTTGACCAGGAACCAATGGATAAATTCTCCCCCTTTTCCTCCTTAGGTGCCACCATGGGTATGGCCTGTCTTCAGTACCTTCCTGTTGCTTTACTCTCCTTCCCTGACACGGCACTCCGGACACTTTTGATTGGGACTATTTTCTGAGGATTCCATGCTTAAGAAATACTCTACAATTTGTGCACTCTGCTGTTTATGAGCAGTTAAGCTGGTTCTTTTTTTTTTTTTTTTTTTTTTACACAATGCCTTTATTTTATTTATTTTTATGTGGTCCTGAGGATCAAACCCAGTGCCTGGTTCATGTTTTTGATATTTGCAAAGGATGCTACTAGGACCAGCCTCCTTGTCCATGCTTCCCAGTGATTTGCGTCTCCTCTAGAGTGTTCTTAGCAGTCTAACTGCTAGATCCTAGGTGACACGCATCTTCAGCTTTACTGGATATGGCCCAGGTAGTTCCCAAGTGCCTACTTGTTTTTCCAGTCTCACTCCTGACCCCTCCCTCAGCTCACTGCACTCTGGTTACATGGGTAACCTATCACAAAGCCTCTGCATTTGTTATTTGTCTCTGCTAAGGGCATTTTCCCAAGAGCAGTCTAGCTAAACTCTTCTCTTCCCTCTTAGCCAAGTCTCCTTGAACAGTTTTCCCTAACTTCCCCGCCAGCTGCAGACCACATAACCTCCTCCTACATTATGGACCTCAAAGTATCATACACTGCCGGGGATGGTAGTGCATGCCTGTAATCCCAGACCTTTGGGAAGCTGAGGCAGAATTGCAAGTTTGAGACTAGCCTGGGTAACTTAGCAAGGCCCTGTCTCAAAATAAAAAATAAAAAGGGCTGGGGAATAGTTCAGTGGTAAAGCGCCCCCTGGTTCAATCACCAGTGCCAAAAAAAAAAAAGGAAAAGAAAAAGAAAAAAAAAGTATCAAAAAGTATCACCTACTACTTCTGCTGGGGTTGTACCTCAGTGGTACAGAACTCACCTAGCATACAGGAGGTCTTGGGTTTGATACCTAGCACCATGCCCCCCCCCGCAAATCCATGTATACTACTCCTTTGTGATACTTAGCCCTTGCAATGTTCCATCTATCTGTGCAACTGTTGGAACAATGTCTCTCTTCTCCACCAAATTGTATTCCCTAAAAGCAGTGGTTTCTATGTTTGCTTCAGCTCACAGATCAATCTGCAGCACCCAACACTGTGCCTGGCATGCATAGTGGGCAATTGATACAAGTCTACTAGCTGTTCTGTTCACTCTTCCTTGAATTCATTGTGTAACTTTTCCAGCATTTTGTGGGTATTTATTTACTTTTTGATGCATTATATGTAAAAGTGGGATTCATTATGCCCATTTTGAACATACACAGAACAATCTGTCAAATATTCCAGGATTTTTTTTTTTTTTTTTTTTTTTGTACCAGGGATTGAACTCAGGGACACTCAACCACTGAGCTACATCCCCAGCCCTATTCTGTATTTTGTTAAAGACAGGGTCTTACTGAATTGCTTAGCGCCTCACCATTGCCGAAACTGGCTTTGAACTTTCGATCATACTGTCTCAGCCTCCCAAGCTACTGGGATTACAGGTGTGTGCCACTGCTTGGCTTCTCCCAGCACGTTTTAATATTACTTAGTATCTACTGGGGCCAAGATGGTCTCTCTCTTGTGGGCTTACAGATTCACATCAATAAACACTGCGCTTGCTAGAGCATAGTATATTTAAGTGCTTAGCAACTGCTTAACTCAGAGGTCCGCTCTAGATTATTACTATAATAATAATGGTGTATTTGTTGAGCACTTATTATATGCCAGGAACCCTGCTAAATGCTTTACATTTGCCCTCTCACACATTCTCATATCCTACCTAGGAAGTTCTCTTGTTACCTCCATTTCACAGGTAAGAAAACTAAGCCTCAAGAAGGTGAGGTCAGTCATTCTAGGCTGCACAGAGAAAGTAAATGGTGCAGATAGGCCTTCTCAGCCATAGCTCCTGATTTGTACTGCTTATCATCATGCTACATTTCTTCTGTCCCAATTATACTAATTTCAGTTAATCCAGAGACTAAAGATTCTAAAGGTTATTGTTTTGTTATTATTAATTAATTAATTCATTAATTTATTTATTTGCAATACTGGGGATTGAACTCAGGGCCCCTCACGTGTGAGGTAAGTGCTCTACCACTGAGCTGCACCCCCAGCCCTATGTTTTGGACACAGGGTCTTGATAAGTTGCCCATGTTGACCTCACACTTGTAATCCTCCTGTCTCAGCCTCCTGAATAGCTAGAACTAAAGGCATGTGCCACTGCGCCTGGTGACACTGAGTTCTTTATTAAAAAATATATATATATTTTTAGTTATAAGTGAACACAATATCTTATTTAAAAAAAAAAAAAAAAAAAAGAATTTTTTTAATATTTATTTTTTTAGTTTTCGGCGGACACAACATCTTTGTTTGTATGTGGTGCTGAGGATCGAACCCGGGCCGCACACATGCCAGGTGAGCGTGCTACCGCTTGAGCCTTATCCCCAGCCTGAACACAATATCTATTTTATTTTTATGTGGTGCTGAGGGTTGAACCCAGTGCCTCACGTGTGCTAGACAAGTGCTCTGCCACTAAGCTACAACCCCAGCCCCTGATACTGAGTTCTTAATCATAATATTGTCATAGATAATCAACGATGTCTATCATTACTGGGCACTTATCAACTCTATTCATTTTATTCCAAAAATATTTACTGACAACCTATAATGTTCTAAGCTCTGGTTTGGGGGCTGGGGATTGGAGATAAACAAAACAATAAAATCCCTGCTTTGTGGAGTTGACATCCTAGTAGAAAAAGAAAGAATTAAAGAAAGTAAAATACATAAACGACTGATGTCGATAGGCACAGTGTGCACACCTGTAATCCCAGCTCTTTGGGAGTGAGGCAGGAAGATTGCAGGTTTGAGGCCAGCCTGGGCAATTTAGGGAGAACTTGTCCCAAAATAAAAAAGTCAGAAAAAAAAATTTAGGGCTGGAGATGTAGGCCAGTAGTACAATCCCCAGGACCAAAAAAAGAAAAGAGAATATGACCACTGCTTCAGGGAAAAGGAGGGCAGGAAAAAGAACCAAAGTGCATATCAACTACAGTTTCTAGAGTCGAATTCTCCCTGCAGCAAGGCCCCCAGTCTGCCCTAGCTGGCCCCCCTTCTTGCTCCTTTAGCCCTCTGTCTCTAGCCCTCAGGACACAGGTAGGGAGACCCCAGGGGTCCAGTGATTAATTCCAGGCCTGGCCCTAGGGATGCCTTTGCCATATGCCAACAGTGTGGCCTCTCCTCTCCCACTCAGTACTTGTAGGTTGGGGGTCCTGGTGGAGGATGCAGGGTGCAAGTGTTTCAACTGGAGGTGAGGATAGTTGGTCCTCTGCCTCCAGGTGGCCTTATAGCTCAATTTCTGCCCAACTGATTTCATGATCCATGGAGGCAGTGTGTGGAACATCCTGGGCTGTGGAGCTAGATAGGTGTATAGCATCATTCTTCTTCCCTACTCTACACACTAACATTAGTCTTTTGTTCTTCAAGAGTGCCTCCAAGAATATTTGTATCTTCTTCAAAGAGGTATACTTTAAGGTTTAGTTGAAAAGAAACACAGTTTGGCATTAGAGGAATTTACTCATTCATTCAATAATTTATTTATTTATTTTTTTAGTAGTTTCAGGAGGCAGGTCCTAAGGGCTGAAGACAGTAATAAGATGGAGGAGGTCAATATTCTCAGGGACTTTGCCTTTTAACAACAGATGTTAGGTGGTGAACACAGGTTCCTTCCCAGAGAGAAGTTTACTGTGAGGAGAAACTGCAAAAAACTTGCCAGCTCTCCATTTATTTGCAGGAGGTGGTGTCAGAGATTTCTTAGGGCTAGAGAGAAGAGCCAGGGTCCTCATTCAAGACATTTCATCCTCACCAGGGAGGGGAAGCCCTTATTTCTGCCAGGAAGAGGTGCTGCCAGGTGAAGAGGAGGGGTTTCCTACTAAGGCTGCTCTGTGTATGAATCAAGGTCACACTTCATGTAGAACTGGCTAACTAATGTCATTGAGAGAAGGGTTAAAGAGCCACTGACATCATCTGCAAAGGGCATTATAATATGGTTAAGCCATGAAAAAGAAAATCTTCAACACTGTGACTTTTAGATTTGTGCAAGGGTGAGCAGTTTGGTGGAGGAGCTACCCTGCGGGGTGCTGGGCCACCATTCAATAAGGGTTTTTAGAGTAAGTACACAGTGATGCTGTGTGAGGTAGAAGATGCAGAGAAAGGGAAGGTGGAGTCCCTGCCCTCCCAGAGATCCCTGTTTAGTGAGAACACAGACGAGAATATACGTCTGTATATTCGGTCAGCTCTCCCTATATGCAGGTTCAGCATCTGAGGATGGAATTTTTTTTTTTTTTTTAGTGGTTCTGGGGATGGAACCCGGGACCCCCCACACACCCCACCACTGTCCTATATCCCCATCCCTAGAAAACATCACAAAAATCTCCATCTGGGGCTGGAGTTGTGGTTCAGTGGTAGAGTGCCTGCCAAGCACATGTGAGGCACTGGGTTCCATCCCCAGTGCTACGTTAAAATAAAATATAAATAAATAAGCAAGCAAAATAAAGGTATTGTATCCATCTACAACTAAAAATAGTTATTAAAAAAAAAAACTTCATCTGGAGACTTCTGCAGTTTTTTTTCCTTTCCCTACTCTCCCCCTTTGTCATTATTCCCTAAACAATGCAAGTGTTAACAACTATTTACATAGTGTTTAGTTATTAAGTATTCAAGATGATTTAAAGGCTAGGAGAAGATGTGATGATGTGGGTAGATTATGTTTACGATGTGCCATTTTATTTATTTTTAAGGGGTACCAGAGATTGAACTCAGGGGGCACTCACTCAGCCATTGAGCCACATCCCGGCCCTTTTTTATATTTTATTTAGAGACAGAGTCTCACTGAGTTGCTTAGCACCTCACTGTTGATGATCCTCCTGTCTCAGCCTAGCCTCTGGGATTACAGGTGTGCGCCACAGAGCCTGGCTCTATGCTATGCCATTTTATAAAACAGATATGAGCATCCTTGGGTTTGGGAATCCTCGGGGGTCCTGGAATTGCCCCCCCCCACTCCCCAGGATATCTAGCAAAGCCAGTAATGTGATCAGTGTTAGGAGGGGGAAGGAAAAGAGGCTCTATCTAAGCAGATTCCAGGAGAAGCCATTGGTTTGGAGGGTAGGACAGAGTGGGGGACAGGATTAGCATGTGCAAAGGCCTAAAGGTGGAAAAAGGAGCATATTTAATCCAAATCCATAGCACAGCATGGTCAGGTTTGGAAGGAGCCCTGCTGGGGAGTCAGGGCTCTGCCATCCCTCTCAGGCAGCCTTCCCCCTCAGCCTTCAACTTGGGGACAGCTAACCTGTTAGGGGTAAGCTTCTTGTCAGGGTCATGGAAGCCAGGTGGTCCTCTTCATGTGAATGAAGACAATCCCCAAGCCACTGCTTTGTCACCACCCCGATTTCACAGACAGGAAACTGAGACTCAGTTTAAGCATTTTTGTTCAAAGTCTGGTAACCCACTGTTGGGGAATTTAGAATGTTTTCTTTATGCAAATGCTTTTGTTTTAGCAATGCCTCTTATGTGGGGGTAATGTACTCAAAGCTTTTTTTTTAACAGAACCCTCTAAACCTGAGGCATGATTAGTTCTGCTGGTTCATCCTGCAGCACTCAGGGAGCCCAGGAAAGGGCAGTAATTAAAGCCAAAAGGTCCAATTCCCCATGTCTGTTCTGGTTCTCTCTTTGGGGCACCTCCAGATATTATCTTCTGCCAAACAGAGAGTTCGCTTCTCAGAAGTCTCAAGATGTGGGCGGTTAAAAAAATCAGCAGCATCAACGACGACCAAAACCCCTGAGCAGCTCCAACACAAAGGGCTTGAATTTTGAACAAAGGGCAGGGTGAGACCCGAAAGTAGATGCTGACACATCCTCTCTCCAGCTGTGAGCTGGGGGTCTGAGGGCTGCTGCAAAGGTCATCTGTCTCTACATCTTTGGGCAGGAAATGCAATTCAATCCTCTCAGTGACTGATCACTTTGCAAGATTAATGGAATCGTCTCCAACCTAGGTCTCTGTTCTGACAACACAAAAGGTGCATCAAACTTCTCTCCTCCCCTCTCCTCCCACTCAGCAAGGTCAGCTCATTTCCCCATTTGAAAAGTTCAAAACTTTTTTTTCTCCAGAAAATTTGTCCCTGAGTATTTCTTTGCTAGGTAAAATCTGCCTTCTGAGGTTAGATCCAAACTTGGCACTTGAGGATCTGAGGACTCTTCTAGACTTTTCTTCTGTCCCTGCTTCATCTTTGAAATTAAAATGAATGCAGAGGGCAAGCTCCACCCTGAAAGGGTTAACTGCCAGCCCTCTGGTCCATCTCTCGGGGATTGTCAGCCAATAACAGTTGAGCACGATGAAGTAATGCCTGGATTTTTATTTCCATTGGCTCACACACTTGTTCATCAATCCAAAGATGTAAGTTTATAAAAGAATCTTTGAACTTTTATGACTCGCTTCCTGGCATTAACCCTTTAATTAACTCACCTGTTATTTCCAAGGTTCTTTCCAATCCTCACATAGGAAGAGAGAGAATATGAAATGCTTAATTTTAAATAGAAAATCAAGCTTCCCAAAATAGTTAAGGCCTGAAGATTGGTCTCTGTATATATATATTTTTTCTTTTCTTTCTCTCTCTCTCTCTCTTTTTTTTTTTTTTTCAGTTGTAGATGGACACAGTACCTTTATTTATTTATTTTTATGTGGTGCTAAGGATGGAACCCAGTGCGCCTCACACATGCTTGGCAAATGCTCTACCACTGAACCACAATCCCAGCCCCTAATTTGTTCTTTCTTACTTTTCCACTTTAATACAAAAGGAACAAATTAAAAAGAAAAGAAAAAAAAAATAGAAAGCAACCAACCCAACAACAAACAAACAAAAAAGTTCTTTGAGAACAATCACTTTAACAGAAATTTTAACAGATATGTCACCATCTGTTGTCTCCCTAGGATAAAGTTAATAATAAGTCTTATAAAATAAAATGGGACAAAACTCTTTTAAGATTTGGCAATGCTTTTTATTTTCTACATCTTTCTTTTTTCTTTTTATTGAGATGCTGGGATTGAACCCAGGGCCTTATGCATTCTAGGCAAGTGCTTTACCTCTAAGCTATTCCTAGAATTCATTTTTGGAAAAAAATGAAATTCAAAAGGCACTACAACATATAAAGTGAAATTAACTCAGGCAGGTGTGATCGCGCACCCTATAATTTGAGGGAGCCAAGGCAGAAGAATTGAAAATTCCAAGCCTGGGTAATTTAGCTAGACCTTCAGCAACTGAGAGACCCTGTCTCAAAATAAAAAATAAAAGCGGGGGGGGGGGGGGGGGAGGGCCGGGGGTGCTGGGATTGTGGCTCAGTGGTGGAATGCTTGCCTAGAACATGTGAGGCACTGGATTTGATCCTCACCACCACATAAAAATGAATAAATAAAGGTACTGTGTCTATCTACAACTAAAATAAATAAAATAAAAGGGACTGGGTCGGGGTTTAGCTCAGTGGCAGAATGCCCTTGGAGGATTCATTCCCCATTAAACTGCCCCCCACAAAGAAAAAAAAAAAAAAAGAAGTAGTGAAAGGGCTGGGCAAGGTGGCATACACCTGCATCTCAGGATGCTGACGCAGAAGTATCTCAAGTTCCAGATCAGCCTTGGCAACTTATCCAAACCCTGTCTCAAAGATAAAAAAAAAAAAAATGAAAATGGAGGTAGTTCAGTGGTAGGGTGCCCCTGGCTTCAATCCCCAGTACTGGTGAAAAAATGACACTTGAATTTGTATGGTTCAAAATCAGGCAACAGCCATATATACATGTGGTAAAATCTGACATTCTACTAAATAGTTCCTTTTAATTTTTCTCCAGTTCTACCGGCACCCCCCAACCTTTTTTGGTCTTTCCAAAGGAAATTCTACACATATAATAGTTATCTTGCTGATTATTATTATTATTGTTATTTTAGTGATGGGAATAGAGCCCTGGGCACACTAGGTATGCTCTACTACTGAGCTACATTCCAAGCCCTACCTTCTTTTTTTTTTTTTTTTTTTTGAGATGGAGTCTCACTAAGTTATAGAGGCTGGCCTAGAATGTGTGATCCTGCTGCCTCAGCCTCTGAGCAGCTGGGATTATAGGTGTGAGTCACCAGGCCTGGTCTGTCCCTGGAATGTATGTCTAGAAGTGGCTACCCAGGTCTTAGGATTCCTGCTTCATCACCAATTATTTGTCCTTGAGAGTTGGCCGATTTGGGCAGGTGGGCCAGTCTAATATCCACTTGTATCCCCAGGCTCCCATACAGTACCATGTTCCTGGAAGGTTCTTAGAGTAAGTGGTTTAAAGGCTAACATTATAGGCACTCACATTGTACCAGATGTCCTCTTCCAGGGGTTACTGATATTAGTAACTTGTTTCCCGTATGGACCTTTCACTCATTCCACAAATGTTTCCCAGAGGCCAAATCAGACCTTGATGTGTATATATAGCTTAGTAAGTGCATTAAGACAAATGTTGTAAAACACTCTGGGGCAGTTTTAATTTTTTAATTAAAAATTGGACTGCAGGTGTAGATCAATGGTGGAGCAGCGATCAGCATGCCTGAGGCCCTGGGTTCAACCCTCAGAACATGCACACATCACATACACATGCACAATTTAAAATTCAATTCCTTGACAGGTGCAGTGGTACAAGCATATAATCCCAGTGACTAGGGAGGCTGGCCTCAGCAACTTAGTGAGACTCCATCGCAAAATAAAAATGAAAAAGGGTTGGGGATGTAGCTTAGTGATAAAGTGCTCCTTTGTTAAATTCCCAGTACCAAAAATAAATATTTTAATTCCTTAAGCCCAGTATCCATATTTCAGAGGCTCAATAGCCAGATGTGGCTAGAGAAAACAATTGCAAATATACAATATTTCCATTATCTGGTTGTATGGCACAGCCCTGCAAGGGGCTTACAGAATGGTCAGTCCTTGGGCTCTGGATTCCTACAAGGTCTGGGTTCAAATCCTGTTACGGTTA
This sequence comes from Callospermophilus lateralis, assembly GCF_048772815.1. Taxonomy (NCBI): domain Eukaryota; kingdom Metazoa; phylum Chordata; class Mammalia; order Rodentia; family Sciuridae; genus Callospermophilus; species Callospermophilus lateralis. Next base: position 157,567,498 of record NC_135305.1, on the reverse strand, counting down.
TTTCACAGCTGTAAAATTTGGCCAAGTAATTGACAATTCTTTGAGCCTCAGCTATAATTATAATGTATAATTATAATGTATAATTATAATGTAAGGAATTATACCATTGCTCCTCCTTAAGAGTTTTGGCAAGCATTCAAAGAGATAGCAAATGTGAGGGACTTTGCTTGAAGGCATATTAAATTCTCAAAAATCAGGAGCTTCAGTGTCTTAATAGCCCCAAATCCTGGATTCTGATTTCTGAGGGCTCCATCCAGAGTCAGCCTCTTCCTTGGGAAGTTGTTAGTCCTTCTCCAGCCCCTGCCTGGAGTATGCCTGGAAGTGTAGCTGTTTCTTCTTTTGTCTTTCCTGTCTTCTCAGTCTTTGGGCACAGAGCTGCATCATCAACCTTTGAGGATGGAAGAAATGAATGAATGGGGATAATAGGCAGGATTTGACTGCTGTTGCAAGAATACACCCGGAGAGTCCAGGAAAGTCATTATTATCTAATTTCCAATGCAATTGGCCTGGTGTTTTCCTACAAAAAAAATTCACCATTTAAATAAGCACCTTCAGTTTCTGTGCCCTCCCTCACCTACTCTCAGCTCCTCAGGGACAATCAGCCAAGCTGGAGCTCAAGGGTCTTGGCCCTTCCCCCTTTGGCCCAAAATAACCTCCTCCCCCACTTTCAGCAAATGCTTGGAATTCTTTCAACAGGAGGACAAAGCCTTTCATCTGCCAATTACTGATAAAGAGAAAATGCAAATATGCCGGGGAAGGTGATCCATCAAGGGCCCAACATTTATGGAGTGACCACTTAGGGCCCAGCAGCAGGATAGGCATTCTGGGGGAGTCAAAGGGGAACAAGCCCCTGGCTGGCCCATTCTTCTCTGGGGTTTGCGGTTTCCTCGAGGTTTGTAAAGGGAGGGGATTAAATTAGGTGACTAGTCAACCCCTTCCTGCTCTGACAGACCAGGAACTCCCCATAGAGGTGATATATAGGCTTAACTGTTTTCACACTAAGGTGGCTGCCCTGGATCATTTTCCTAGTGCCAGCTTTTGGGGGGACACCAGGAAGCCACATGAGGAGAGAGGAATCCCAGGGAAAAAAGGTGAAGGATGAAGATCCTGCGTCCTACTTGCCAATTTTGTTTTATTTCACTTAATTCACTTCTCACCACCCTCCAGCCCAGAAGCCCTCCTTTGAGCGTTTTTGTTTTTTCATTATGTGGGAGCAGTGACCCTGGTTAATATAGGAAAAGGCATGTGATAGACAAGCCAGGTTCCAACTGGAACACAAATAGCCCACAGGAAAACTGTATGATCTTGGGTAAAAGTGGCTTTGCCTTCCTGAGTGCCAGTTTCATCATTTGCAAAAGAGGGAATGTCGAGATGGTTTCCCTGAAAGGGTTCTCTCTTTCTCAAGACAGAAGCAAATAAAATAGTCCCACTTCTTGATAGAGGGCTAAAGAGCTCACCACATACAAAGGTCTGTCCATTGGATGTAGCAGAACCAACATAGGCCATTTCGGTTTGGAGACAAAAGTTGGCGTTTGCTAGCTTCATACCTACTTTAAAAGATTTTTACAGCTAGTGAACACAGAGTAAAACAAACTTTAAAGATTAGTCTTTGGGGTCACATGAAAAAAAAAAAAAAACTACAAGAATGAAATGACAGTGAATTAAGGTGAGTGAGGGACGCATTTCTTCCCCAGGTCTAATGGCCTGTTACATGGGAATGACTGAAGGCTGAGTAGTCATCCAGTTTCATAATTTCTCCGAGCCTCAGTTTCCCAATTTGCAAAATGACCTGCTTCAACTAGCCCACAGGATTAGGGGCAGAAATAAAATAGCACGTGGACACCAGCTGTGAGCACCTACTATGTCCCTTATTGTAGTCCCGGTGCCTTGTCATCTTATCAGGAGATTTAACCCCTAAGACCAGGCCTTGCAGGACACAAGAGTTGGCCTGGAGTAAAGCGTTTCTCCGTGTTCACGATGCAATTACAGGACAACTCTGGAGGTTGTCACAAGCACTGGGAAGGGGGACAAGGGAGAACTCCCGGACCTAATGACATTCTATATATGCTTTAGGACTCCGCTAAAGTCATATCAGTCCAAGTGCGCTTAAGGTTTTCGTATCCCATCCCAAGAGCCACACGCCTTTCCACAACTCTTCTCCTATCAACAACCAACCAGGGCTTACCTTTCGCTTGTTTGCGAGCTGCGTTAGGAGACGCTAGATCCGATTCTCTGAGTATTTCCTTCCAGAGCATCAATTTTCTCCACTGGGCGGGCGAAAGGACCTTTAAAAAAAAAAAGTCCAACTTCTCTTTCAGGGATCGTAGGCTAGTGAAGAACTCCACGGAGGCGAGCAGAATGAATGAATGAAAGGCAACGTCTTCCGGTCACCTGCGGTCTGAAAAGGCTCCGGTCTGGCTGTATTTCCTGTACCTGTGTGTTCTTATCTTTCAGTCCGAGAGTTTAAAAGTATTGAGTCCATGCAGATATGGAGCTGTACTAATTTTTTTTTCTGAGCCCATCAAATGCGACCTCCATTTGGCGGGTTCGCAAATGGGGGTCTGAATAGGGTTGCCCCTCCCCCCCAAAAAAAGACATGAAGTTACATAGCAAAAAAAATACACACACACACACACACACACACACACACACACATATATATATATATATATATATATATATATATATATATACACCAAATGCTTTGAATTTGGGTCGCCAACGCAAGTTGTGGGGTAGGGTAGATGAAGGAAAAGGAAGAAGGGCAGCCGTGGGCAGTGGGGGCAGGGCTGAGGTGGGGGGTCGTTTTGTGGGTGCCAGGGCCCGGGGGCTTTCACGCCAGCATGCTCGGCTTGCATTTCCGCGCCTCCCGCTGAGGCCAGCCGTGCAAATCTCCACCTCCCTCCCCACCCCCTCCTCCTTCCCTCCCTCCCTGCCCCGCCATCTCCGGGATGCGCCAGTCGCCTGCAACTCAGCCCTCCAAAAGTCAGCTCTGCACACAACTCCCGGGCGGCGGCGGCGCCTGCGTGCAGAGGCGCACTCGTGACCCAACAACAAAACAGCGATGCCAGGGCGCTAACGGCGCCCGGTGCCTCGCGGGCTCCCTCCCAGTCCCATACCTCTTCGGGCCGCTGCCCCCGCCCCCCCATCCCGGGCCGAGTGCCCCCCCAACTAGCCCGGCCGCGGGCTCAGAGCGCGATCGGCAACAATGTTTACGTTCCGGGGATTATGACGTCGACGCCTCCCCCCCCCCACAACTGCTGAAAATGGTTTCCTAGGACTTTGCAAACGGATCTGCCTAAGTGTTGGTGCAAAACTTTGTAGATCTCGGCTCTGGCTTGCTTTATTTATTTATTTTTTGGTTTGTTTTCTTTGGTCTTCCCTCCTTCCCCCCTCCGCCAAAATGCAGGGGGCAGGAGTGTTGACAATTAATTGGTGAACTCTCCTAAAAAAATGGAGGCAGAGAAAGACTCTGGAAGAAGATTGGTGTGTAGCTTTTTTTTTTTTTTTTTCCAAATCTGTATCTGGTATATGATAGCTCTATTTTTTTTTTCGGTTGTTTCTTGCTGCCTTTTCTTTCCTTTTCTGTATTTTACAAGAGGACCGGAAAAAAATAATAAATTGCATGCAAAAGGAAGCAAGCAGCTTACTCCTCCAGTCCCTTGTGAGGCTCAGAGTCTCAGACACTTAAGTGGGGAGATGGTAGCTTGGAAAGGCGTAGGGGGTGGTAAGCGGGATGGGGGTTCGCCCGGAATCTGGGGGGCTGCCGCGCTGGGCGCTGGGCGGTGGAGGGAGGAGGCAGGGGGATGCGGGGAGTGGTGGGGGAGTCTCCTTAGGAAGTGAGTGTGCGCGCGCGCTCGTGGGGAGATGAGGCAGCTGCTGGTGCGTTTTGGGGTCTCCGATGGGAGCTTTGTGGCGGGTCGTCTGCCTCTCCCCCTCCTAAGCCCCTCACCTCCTCCCCTCACCTCCTCTTCTTGTACTGGCGGGCGATCGGCGGGGGCGGCTGGGGTCTCAGCCCTTCCATTTCAGCTTTTCAGCTTCCCCGGTAGCTCGGGAGCGGCTCCAGCCTTAGAAACGCCGCCGGCCCGGGTTCCGGCTTCCCGGCTCTGCCTCCACGGCGGCCGGGGCGGCTGTTACCGCCGAGCCCGGAGCTGCAGCGGCTCCTCCCGGGGCCTACATCTGCCCCGCCAGCCCGTGTCCGGAGCCCCCTTCTCGGGTTACATAACCAGGCTCCCGGCTGAGTGGGCAAAGCTCAACACATCACGGGGATGGGGGACGTGGGAGAGCCCCTAGATACCCTTTCCATGGCTTCCAAAGATGCAGGAGGAGAGTGCTTCGTCGTGTAGGACGCAGTAGGACCCTGGGGGTGTGGGCCCCTGTCCTTTTCCTGCTTTTCATCATCTTTGGCATTTGCGCAAAGTTGCTCAGATTGCAATGGTGGGGTACAGGGGGCGTGCACTCCTGCACCTGTTCGTGTTGGCCCGGGGTAGGAGGCGACCCCCCAGTTCCCACAATAATATCGCGGGCTCTCTGGTTGGATCCTCGCAGCGCCCGATTGATCGCCAAAGATACGACGAGAACGAAGACTTGTCGGACGTGGAGGAGATTGTCAGCGTCCGCGGATTTAGCCTGGAAGAGAAGCTGCGCAGCCAGCTGTACCAGGGGGACTTCGTGCACGCCATGGAGGGCAAAGGTGAGGCGCCCCCTCCCCGGGCCGTCCTCCGCACCGCGGGCCGCGCGCACGTGGGGAGGGAGCTGCCGGTGGCTGGGTTCGTATTTCGCGCCCGCGTCCCCCATTCCAGGGGATCCGGTGACGAAACGAGGCCGAGCACTGGGGGGGTGGGGTGGGGTGGCGAGGGAGGAGGGCAGGCGGGAAGGGGGCCGGGCACAGGCCTAGGCCTGGCTTGCGCCCACCACCAGCACCACAGTGGGCAGAACCAGAGGGCTGATGGACTGAGGGACCTGGGAACAGACAGTCGGACCGAAGGAGGGCGTGAGCGCCGCGTCCTCCACCTCCTCAGCCGGTTGTGCTCTTGCGCTGCCCAAGGTGCAGTCGCCTGACTGGAGGAGCCCAGTTCTGGGGTCCTCCTGAGACATCGGGGTGAGGCCCCCCGGACTTGAAGCCTCCTAAACCGCTGTCATCTCGGGCTCTGTTAGTTAGGAGCTGGTGATGGAACGTCTTGAGTTATTGGGGTTACACCTCCTCAGGCTTGGGGTCTCTGGAGCGCATTTCACATCCCATTATAGGCCTGGGGAGGTGCATTCAGGGTTGTTGGTCTAAATTGCCACCTAAGCTTGAGGCCTGCAGCGTTGACAGTTTGAAGCTGGGATATGGGTGACTTCCCCTCAGGCTTAAGGCTGAGAGATTCCTGTTTCCTGGTAAAGTCTTGGGGCACTTCTAGGGGAAATAGGGTCTCTTCCCATGCCTGAGGCTTTTCTGTCTCCTGTCAACCCTCCCCAGTTGGAGCAGAAGTTGGGGAAGTTCAGGGTGCTAGAGTACAGCCTAGCCTGAGATCTAGCAAGGCCTGCTTTTCTCCCTGACCTTCCTACTAAGAGTGTCTCAGGGTGTCCTCCAGACAGATTTGGGGTGTTGCTTCTGCTTGGGTCTGAGGCTTTTGGAGCCATGACCCACCCCACCCTGCAGCCTGGATTTCCGCAGGGCCTGTGGGGTGAGGGTTTTGGAAATGCCCTTTCTCACCCCAGGCCTTCCTGGGGTATGGTGTTCATTTTTTTTTTTTTTTTTTTTCTTCTCCTCTCAGCTGTTTGATTGTCCTTTCAATTACTCAGTTTCCATTTTGTATTTCCCCACCTTCTTGGAAACCCTTCCCTCTCCAGGAGCTGACGGCCTTGAGGTGCCTCCCTGTGGGTTCTGGATGAGTGGCTAGGCCTTGAGTTGGCCTGGAGGAGAGTTCTTTCTGGCTTTGCATTTTTGAAATTTCTCTTTTGTGCTTGTTGCCCCCCTGGGCTCTGGTGGTGTTGGGGAGAAATGTGGGGAGGGAAGAAGATATTTTTTCTAGCCTGTTTGGTCCTAGAGCAGGGTGCCAGTCCTAACAGCATGTAAATTTTCTCCACATAAATGGGATTTTAATTTCTCTCCTTTCTTCCCCCCATTTTATGGAGTCATTTGGCAGAGTCTATGAGAAAACAGTAAGCAAACTTTTCCTAGTCATTTGTCAGGAATCCTCAGCCAAGGATTTCGGCACTTTTTCTCAGGCTCATTTGAGGAAGTTGAAGCTGGGGGTGGGGTAGTGCCGGGCTTTGGGTGTGTTGGCAGGGAAGGTTACCAGCCAGGGGCTCTAAATGGCATCCTTAAATTTGCTGTCCTGGCTCCTTTCAAAGGACCGGGCCTTAGGGTTTCACTAGTTAATTCAGATCTGGTCCCAAAACTTGAGGGAGGAGCTGAGAAACAGAAGGAGCCCTTCGCCTGGATTCAAAAATAGAAGCTTCTTAAACTTCCCTTCCTTTAAATCCTTAGGAATCCCCATTCACTGTGAGCCCCTGGGGATCTGAGCCACTGAGGTCAGGGCTTTCCCGGCGATGGTTTTGTTCTCTTTTCTGAGCCAGTAGCTTTGGCCTCCTCCCCCAAGGCCCTAGTGAACTGTTCGCCAGGGGCCGCAGCCTTCAGTGGCCCTGGGACTCTTCTCTCACTTCAGACCAGTCAGAGAGGCCTTGTAGCCTTGTGGGATACTTTAGTCACCTGAGGACTTGGGGGACGTGATTTGGACTTTGGAGGGCGGGGGTTTGATATCAGCTTCCTTCACCTCCATATTTAGGGCTGTGTTTGGGTCAGATTCATTGATTTTTGGGGAGAATTGAGGAAGGAAAGAAATTAATCAAAGGCCCCCTTCAATCTCCAGGGCTTTTGATAAAGATTTGGGGGTCTCTACCAGACAAATCCCAGTTAGGAAATTACCCAGTGGATTTTTCTTGAGCCTTGCTGTGCCTGCTCTGTGCAGCCTACCTGGAGAGCATCCTTCTTGGTGATCCAGTGGAAGCAAGCGGTGTGATGGCTCCGACAGAATTTCACTATGAAGACAACAAAGCTGTGCCCAGTTCCCTAGTTATTTTGGCACCAAATACACAGTTTCCAGGGAAACCGGCTTCCCCCCCTCCCCTTCACGATGCAGGATATTACAATAAGATTTTCACTGATGCTCAGCTACAATGAGAGCCCTCCTCCCAGCCTCCTCTCTGGGGCTTCAGATCCTCCCAGGTGGCATTCTTCAGTTCTGCAGTCCCTTTACTCTCTGAGCTCAGCCAGGGATGCGTTTTCCTGTCTGTCCCCCTTTCTCAGCACTAGCTGGGTCTCTTTCAGTGTGGGACTCTTTATAAGTCTCCTCCCCAACCCTGGCTAACCTTGGGCTGTTCATTGACAAGTTCGGACCCGTGGGGCATGCAGAGAATGACTGAGTAGGCAAAGGAGCGATCGCTGGCATGGCTTCTCTCGGACTAGGCCCTGCCATTTCCCTGTCATTTTCCAGGGAGCTTCTGCCACTGAGGTCAGGCCTCCCTCTAGCACCCCCTCGCTCCCTTCCTTTGCCATTTTTTCTTCCCCTCACCAATGGCTCGTGGTTCATTTGCTCCTGAATAACTTAACCAACTTGTTTTAATTCAAATATCCAAACAGATTTCAACTATGAGTACGTACAGAGAGAAGCTCTCAGGGTTCCCCTGATATTTCGAGAAAAGGACGGACTAGGAATTAAGTAAGTTGCTGACACTAATTGCCTCTCCCCTGTCTTCCTCCCTAACTCAATTTCTAGCTTGGGTGGATTTCTTCTACCCTCTTCCCCCCACTCATCACTGAGGGAACTTTTTTTCATGATCTGGGAATAGCAGCTCCTTGTTCAAGCCCTGACCAAGGGGAAAGCTCTCTAAAGATTGGTCTTTTTTAGGAATTTGGGCAGAGAGGACTTAGGGTACTTGAACAGTGATGACTTCTGCCCTGATCCATCTGGCTTCACATTGCAATCTCTTACCAAGAATCGTACCTGTCCTGCTCCTCAACCCTGAACCAAGAAACTGGCAGACCCTGAGCTGTGTTAGCTAGTGTATGGGAAATGGCTCCCTTCCATGGAGGGTATATTTCCCTGGGCACCAGCGTCTCCCCTTTCTTTGCCTGCCACTGTGTCTGGTTTATATTCTGGCTGAGATCTACCAGAGCTCCAGGTGGGGGAGAGATCAGAGCCAGGCTAGAAGAACAGGTTTCTGCCCCTTAGGCAGGGACAGAGGAGGCTCAGGGTGTCATCCTAGGCCATCTCCTTTCCAGCCTCTGAAGCTGGACTTGCTCACCAGTCATGTTCCTAGGAGTGGAAAGTAAACCTTCAGCATCTCTGTTAGTTAATAGTTCCCATAATCATTGTAGCAGGGTTATCAAATTCCTGGAAATGGTCTAATGTCTGTCTTCTTTTCCCTCTGAACTTAAAGGGGTTCTTTCCACTTTCCATACAACTGTGGAGAGTATTTTTTTAGAGGGAGAAAGAGACACAGAGAGGGCTGTCCCTAGAAAGAAAGCCGGTGTTTGGCCCTTGACACCACACTCGAGTCTTTCCCATAGAAGTGAGAGTGGGGTGGCAGGTAGATGTCCCATTCTCTGCTGAGGTTCAGAGTTTTTTTGTTGTTGTTATGTTTTTGTTTTTTGATACTAGGGATTGAATCTAGGGGTGCTTAACCACTGAGCAACATTACTGTCCCTTTTTTATTTTGAGGCAGAGTCTCACTAAGTGGTTTAAGGTCTCGCTAATTTGTTGAGGCTTGCTTTGAACTGTGATCTTCCTGCCTCAGCCTCCTAAATCACTGGAATTATAGGCAGGCACAGTACCAGCTGAGATTTAGGTGTGATGTACCTCTAGGGGTGGGGAAGGGGCACCATGGTTCTGGGTGACCTTCCCTTGAGGTACTACCTGATCTACTGCCCTCTATCCAGGTTATCTCATTTTGGATTCCAAACAGAGAGCAAGGACCCCACTTGGAAAAATGGCTTCACCCTGGGCAGGGTAGAGTCTGGCTCTGTTGTTTCTGGCTTCTCACCAATGTCTGTGCTTCTTTTTCTAGGATGCCTGATCCTGATTTCACAGTCCGAGACGTCAAACTCCTAGTGGGTAAGTTTCTGGCTGTGTGTGTGACTCAGAGATGCTGAGGAACAGGAATAGGAGAAGGGAAAAGGGAGAGGCTTTCACTATCACCTGCCCATTTAGACTTTTAACTGCCTCTAAAAAGAAAGTCCCCTTGGGAAGGGGCAGGGGCAGGTGTGAGCTGCAACCGTCTCATTGTGGAGAACAGGTCAGATTGCAAAGTCCTGAGAAGGCCTGGATCAGAGTGTGTTTGCCATTACATGCTTTTATGAGGCTGATTTGGACCCTAGCCTCCAGCTTGGGTGTCAGCAATGCAATCTTAGATCTCTGCTGTGTGTTTGTTTGTGAGTTGCTGGGTAAACACTGGGCGTTTTGTGACCCCTAAAGACTTTCAGGCTTTCCGGGGGGAGGGATTAGTCCTCCTGCTTCTTCAGGGTTCTAGACAAGCCTTGGGTGGGGCTTGGCACTCTGTGCTCAGCAAATGCCTGTTAACTCTCTGGGCACCTGCAGAGTGTGACTGAGGACTTGGTGCTCTGAATTCTGGATTGGGCAGCAGGTGGCATTTCAGATCTTAAAGGAAGTCTTCCATTAAATCCATTATTTCCAGAAAATCTTTTCTTGCTGACATGGTGGTCTTGAATATGACAGATATGGTTCCTGCCCTTTTGGTTATAGCAACCAGCAATAAAGAAGTAAACTACATATATTTTCTAATAGTGATCAGAACTGTTGCCATCCTTAATGTGGGGCATTATTTTAGGCAGGTGGTCAGGGCGGTCCTCTCAGTGTCTGGGGAGGGCATTTGAACAAGACTTGATTGGCAAGAATCAGCCATGGGAAAGAACATTCTAAAGCACTTTTTTTTTCCCTGCAGGGGTGGGGGGTCAGGTCTAGTCATCAAACCCAGGGTCTCCTGAATGCTAGGCAAGCACTCTACCACTGAGCCACATCCCTGGGTCTTTTCTTTTTTTGGTAGTTCTGGGGATTTATCCCAGGGTCTCCCACTTGGTAGGCAAGCGCTCTACCACCAGCTCCCTGAAAGAACATTCTAGTACATTATAGGTTGAGAGATGAGCAAGTGTAAATGCTAGGAGGTGAGGATAAGCTCCGTGTGTGGAGGACCTGAATGAGTGAGGGGGCAAGCAATGGAAGAGGTGGTGGAAGTTGCAGGGCTAAGTCATTAGGGCCTTGTAGGCCCCGGCAGGGAATTTGAATTTGACTCTTGGTGTGATGGGAAGCCCCTAGGGAGATTAAAAGTAGGGCGCAGGGGGTACCATGTGATTTGAATAACAATGGCTTAACCCTAAATTCTCACACTATGAAATTCACCATTTAGCCATCTCCAAGGGTACATTTCACTTCAGTATATTCACAATTTGTACAACCTTCACCACTATTTCCAGACCACTTTCATCACCTTAAAAATAAACCCTGCACCTCCCAGTTCCCCTCTCCTTCCATCCCTTGGTGGCTCCTAATCTCATGATTTTTTGTATGGATTTGCCTTGACATTGATTTTTTACGGAGCTGGGGATGGAACCCAGGACTGCTGTCTGCTAAGCTATATCCCTAACCCTTTTTATTTTTTCATTTTGAGATAGTCTTGCTAAGTTGCCCAGACTGGCCTAGAACTTGTGCTCCTCCTGCCTCAGCCTCCGGAGTGACTGGGATTATGGGCTGGAATCAAATAATGCAGACCTTTTGTGACTGGGTGCTTTTACTCAGCATGTATGCAAGGCTCATCCATGTTGCAGCATGAATCAGTGCTTCATTCCTTTTTTTGGTAGTAGGGATGAAACCCAGAACCTTTTGCATGCTATGCATGCATTCTTAACTTATCTAACACATTTGGGGTTGTATCCCCAACCTTTTTTTTTTTTTTTTTTAATATCTTTATTTTACATTTATGTGGTGACTGAGGATCAAACCCAGTGCCTCATGCATGCTAGGTGAGCATGCTACCACTGAGATACAATCCCAGCTGGCATCCCCAACCCTTAATGGCTGAATGATATTCCATTGTATGGATTGACCATGTTTTGTTTATTCATTCATGCATTAATACACATTTTGGTTGTTTCCATTTTTGGCAGTTATGAATAATGCAAGAAATATTCACATACAAGTTTTTGTATAAACATACATTTTCATTTCTCTTGATTCTATGTAGTACTGAGGAGTGGAATTGCTGGGTCATGTGGTGGTTTAGTCCATTTTCTGTTGCTATGACAGAATATCTGAGACTGGATAATTTACAAAGAAGAGAAGTTTATTTTGATTCATGGTTCTGGAGGCTGGGAAGTTCAAGAGCATGGTGATGGCATCTGCTTGGCTTCTGGTGAGAGCATCATAGCGTTTAACCTCTATCATGGTAACTAATCCAGTGCCATGAGGAAAGCATTAATCTAACCACGAGGACTTCCTTCCCATGACCCAAACACTTTCCACTAGTTCCCACCTCCTAATACTGCTGCATCGGGGAACTTCTGCAGGACATATAAACCATAGCATACGGTGACGGTGTTAAACTTCTGAGGAACTATTAGCCTGGCTTCCCGCAGCAGCTATGCCATTGTACACTCTCATCAGCTATGTATGAGGGTTCTCATTTCTCCTTATCCTCACCAACAGTTATTATTTTCTGCTTCCCCCCCACCCCAAAGTACTGGGGATTTAATCTAAGGATGTTCTACCACTGGGCTATATCCCCAGTCCCTTTTTAAAAAAATTTTTTTGAGCTGGGTACAGTAGTATATGCCTATAATCTCAACAGCTCCAGAGGCTAGAGGGTCGAAAATTCAGCCTCAGCAATTAGCAAGTCCCTCAGCAACTTAGTGAAGATCCTTCTCAAAGTAAAAAATAAAAAGGGTTGGGGATGTGGCTCAGTGGTTAAGCGTCCCTGGGTTTAATAAGTAATAAGTAAAATAATAAATTTTTGAGACAAGTGTCTTGCTAAATTGCTGAGACTGCTTGAAATCCTCCTGCCTCAGTCTCCCAAGTCACTGGGATTACAGGTGTGTGCCACTGTGCCTGGCAATTTTTATTTTTTTTAAAGCTGGATTACTAGATATGTTAAAGAAGTGAATATCAGAGCTGAAGGGGACAAACTATTCCATCAAGGGCAGAAGATGGGACAGTGTACCTTTTAAATCAACTCTATGCACAGGAACTTGGCCTGGTGCTTCCAACTCAGTCAAGCCTTTGTTATTTGACAACCTTGCTTTGAAGTTACCTTTGCTACTTAACTGAGTGATTTGGGGCAAGGTAACTTGACTAGGTCTCAATTTCTTCATCTGGTAATGAAGCTAATTATCAGAGTGTGTCTTGAAGAAGGATAATAAAAAAATGAATGAATGAATGCATAGCATTGTGCCAGATGAGGCCCTGTTTTTATTTATCATAATGTCTATGAGTAAATATTAAAGCCAAGTTCTGAAACCTGGGGTTGAGGCAACATGACAACCTTAATAAATGCAGCTTGCTTCCCCTTTCCTGCCCCCATTCCTCATACTGGGGATTGAATTCAGGATTGCTCTTGCACTGATCAACCTCCCCAGCCCTTTTTTATTTTGAAACATGGTCTTGTTAAATTGCCCAGACTAGCCTTGAACTTGTGAACCTTCGGCCTCCCTTGTCATTGGGATTGCAGGTGTGCACCGCTGCTTTCTTTCTTTTTTTTTTTTAAGATAGAGCGAGGAGAGAGAGAGAGCGAGAGAGAGAGAGAGAATTTTAAAAAAATATTTATTTATTTCTTTAGTTTTCGGCGGACATAACATCTTTGTTTGTATGTGGTGCTGAGGATTGAACCCGGGCCGCATGCATGCCAGGCAAGCGTGCTACCGCTTGAGCCACATCCCCAGCCCAGCAAGCTTTCTTAAATAACATTGCCTGCCTGGCCCTTTTGAACAGCTTCTCAAGCCTTTTGAGGTTTTGTTTTGCTCTGGATGTGCCCAGGCAGTCTCTTCCCTTGAGCCTCGTTCTTCTCACAGAGGATACAGAAGGGTCTAATAAGATGGTCCCAACATCCTTGCCAGTGCTAGAATTTTCTAGGAAGGTACAGAAAGCACGAACAGTAAGCCAGCCCCATGTCTCTTGGTGCTTTGGGAAGGTATGGTGCACTTGTCGCTGTGAGGGGTGTGAGTGGCTGTAGCCAATTTGGGGTATTAAAAATGTCCATTTTCATCTCTGAGTGTGCACAGGCTTTTGGAGAGTGGTGATAGGCACATTTGATGGGGGTGACAAATGTTATTCAAGCTGGCCTAAGCAAAACGAAACTTACTGATTTATATACATCTGGGGCGTAAACTGCAGGCACATCTAGGCTTAGGTGCTCCAAGATGATCCCAGGAGGTTGCCTGCTTTTTGTGTCCTGATTTGCTTCCTCTGTCTCTTTAGTTTTCAGGAGGATATCTCTCCATGTAAAGAGCTACAGCCAGCGGCTCCAGGTTCACATCCTACCAGCTCAGGGTCCTCCTTCCTCGACCCACAGACTTCCACTCAGCATCTCTGGCTTGGCTCTGATAGACCTAGCACAACCCCAGAGTAGAATGGGGGCCCAGGTCAACCGACTGAGTTGGGGAAGCAACAGTTCTCCAGGGTTGCTGGGTGACAGAAGTGTCCCTAACATAAACCAAGAGTTTTGCTTGAGAGGGCAGTGTGGGGAGGCTGGCCCAATCAGTTGACTGTTTTAGAAAGGTGCATGGCTAGCTTTAGGGGCCACAGTATGGGTCTTAGACTCTTCTCAGGCTTTTCTTTTTTTAAAAAAATTATTTTTTAGTTATAGGTGGACATAATATCTTTTTTTAAAAACATTTATTTATTTATGTATCTTTTTTTAAAATTTATGTATCTTTAGTTTTTAGGTGGACACATTATTTTGCTTTTATGTGGTGCTGAGGATCGAACCCAGTGCCTCATGCATGCTAGGCGAGCACTCTACCACTGAGCCACATCTTTTTTTTTTTTTTTTTTTAAATATTTATTTATTTATTTTTTAGTTTTCGGTGGACACAACATCTTTATTTTATTTTATTTTTATGTGGTGTTGAGGATCGAACCCAGCGCCCAGCGCATGCCAGGCAAGCGCGTTACCGCTTGAGCCACATTCCCAGCCCTGGACACAATATCGTTATTTTATTTTTATGTGGTGCTGGGGATCAAACCCAGTGCCTCACGCTTGGTAGGCAAGTGCTCTACCTTTGAGCCACAACCCCCCTCTCAGGCTTTCTTTATAAGCCATCAGCTTGTAGCTCCCTGTCTTTTATTTCTATAAACAGGATCTTGCTATGTTGCTCAGGTTGGGCTTGAGATACTGGGCTCCCACTTCAGTCTCCTGAGTGGAACTGCAAAGGCACACTGTCACACACTGTGGCTCACGCCTGTGATCCAGTGCTTTGTAAGACTGAGGCAGGAGCAGAAGCCAGCCTGGGCAATTTATTGAGACCTTGTCTCAATAAAATTTAAAAAGGGGCTGGAGATATAGTTAAGTATGAGGCCCTGAGTTCAATCTCCAATAACACAAGGGGGGAAAAAAAAAAACACTTTCCGTTTCTATAATACTACATTAAAAAAAAAAAAAATTTTTTTTTAAAATTATTTTTTAGTTGTAGTTGGACACAATACCTTTATTTCACTTATTTATTTTTATGTGGTGAGTGCTGTACCGCTGAGCCACAACCCCAGCCAAAAACGCTTTTTAGTTTTTTTTTTTATTATTATTTTTTAGTTGTAGATGGACACAATAGCTTTGTTTTATTTATTTATTCATTTTTATGTGGTGCCAGGATCGAACTCAGGGCCTCACATGTGCTGGGCAAGTGCTCCACCACTGAGCTACAATCCCAGCCCCCCAAAACAATACTTTTTAATTTAAGCAAAATGTATGTATAGATAGGTGCACATACAGTAACTGTATCCATTAATTTTTTTTTCCACTGTCGAGGATTGAACCCAGGGCTTTGCCCATAGTAAGCAAGTGCTCCACCAATGAGCTACATCTCCAACCCTTGAAAAAAAGCTTTTTTAAAAAATTTTGAGCAGGGTCTTGTTAAGTTGCCCAGGCTGGACTCAAACATTTTAGCCGCCTGAGCAACTGGGACCGTAGGTGGGCACCACCATGCCTGGCCACTTGAGTCATTTTAACTAAGCAAACAGCCAGGGACCCAGTACACCAGAATCCTCTTGTGCTTTAATCTGGCCCCTCCCCTCCTGTCACCTTGATGGCAAGAATGAGTTCTGCTGTTTTCCTACTTTATGACAGTGGAATCACACTGAATGTCCTCTTTTGCTTTTGACTTCTTGTCACTCAACTTTGTCCACATTGTCCTTTTTTCTTTCTTTCTTTCTTTTTTTTTTTTTCTTTGGTAACAGGATTGAACCGAATGGTGCTTAGCCACTGAGCCACATCCCCAGCCTTTTTTTGAATTTTATTTAGAGACAGAGTCTCACCGAGTTGCTTAGTGCCTCACTGTTGCCGAGACTGGCTTTGAACTCACGGTACTCCTGTCTCAACCTCCTGAGCTTCTGGGATTACAGGTGTGCGCCACCATGCGTGGCAATCAACCTTGTTTTTATGAGATTCATCTACATTTGTTGTGTCTATTTATTTCTGTGTAGTTTTCCATTATGCAAATATTTTACAATTTATTCGTTCTACAGTTGATGGGTACCTGGGTACCAGCCAGTTTAAGGCTATATCTAGAGTGTTCCTGAGAACATTATAGAACATGATTTTGGTAAATATATGCATGAACTATCATTGGGCATAGAGTATATATGTATATTCAGTTTTAGTTGATGCTGTCAAATAATTGTCCTAAGGAATTAGTGTCATTATTCTTATTTTAGCCGCACTCCCCTGTTGGTGGGTATGGAGTTGTGTCTCACTGTGTTTTTTTAAATATATACCTTTATTTTATTTATTTATTTTTATGTGGTGCTGAGGATCGAACCCAGGGCCTCACACTGCTAGGCGAGTGCTCTTCCGCTGAGCCACAACCCCAGTCCCTCACTGTAGTTTTTGGCGTTTCACTAATGACTGATGTAATTGAACTCCACGTCAGAGCTTAATAACTATTTTGATATGCTCTTTTTTTATTTTTTATTTTTTGGCACTGGGGATTGAACTCAGGGATACTTAACCACTAAGCTACATCTCCAGCACCCCTCTGCCTTTTTTAAAATATATTTATTTATTAGGTACCAGGGATTGAACTCAGGAGCACTCAACATAGCCACATCCCCAGCCCTATATTTTGTATTTTATTTAGAGACAGGGTCTCACTGAGTTGGTTACACCTTGCTGTTGCTGAGGCTGGCTTTGAACTTGCGATCCTCCTGTCTCAGCCACTGGGATTACAGGCATGAACCATCTTGCCTGGCCTGGGATATGCTCTTTTTGTGAGATGTTTAATCAAGCCTTTTCCCCATTACTTTAAATAGATACTATGTTTTTTTAGTTGTCAGTGGACCTTTAATTTATTTGTTTATATGTGGTGCTGCGAACCAAACCCAGTGCCTCACACATGCAGGCAAGCGCTCTACCAGTAAGCCACAACCACAACCCCTAGATACCATTTTTACATTTTATATTTCATTACTATTTTTTGGTAATTTTATGTTTCATTACTTTTTTTTTTTTTTTTGGTAATATTTTGGAATTGATCTCAGCCTCAGGTATGCTAGGCGAGTGCTGTTCACTGAACTACACCATAGCCCCTTTTATTTAATATAGGGTCTTCCTGAATTGCACAGGCTGGCCTTGAACTTGGGATCTTCCTGCCTCGGCCTCCTGAGTAACTGGGATTACAGGTGTGTACCCCCCATGCCTGGAACAGGTGCTTATTGATTGGAGAGTATATTAATTTGCTAGAGTTGCTCTAACAATGTACCATAGACTGGGGGGCCTTCAATAATAGAAATTCATTTTCTCACAGTTTTGGAGGCTGGAAGTCTGGTTTCTTTCAAGTCTCTCTCCTTGGCTTGTTGTCCATTTTGTCCCTGATTCACATGGTTTTCCCTCTACATGTATCTTTGTCTTAGTCTCCTCTTCTTAGGGTACCAGTAGTTTTTAGATGAGGGCCTGCCCTAAAGACTTCATTTTCACTTAATTACCTATTTAATGACCCTATTCCCAAACAAAGTTACATTCACGGGTTCCCCTGGGTAATTTGGGACTACAGGTGTGTGCCTGGCATAAGTGTTTTTTGGTACTAGGGATTGAACCCAGGGTTGCTTAACCACTGAGCCACATCCCCAGCCTGTTCAGCCCTTTTTAGTTTTTATTTTGAGTGGGTCTTGCTAAGTTGTTAAGATCTCACTAAGTTGCTGAGGCTGGTTTTGAGCTTGTGATTCTCCTGCTTCAGCCTCCCAAGAGGTTTGTATTACAGACCTCTGCCTGGCCCTGGCACGAATTCTTTATTTTAATTCTTAACAGAGACAATGTATCTTTTCTTGATTTTTTTTTTTTCTTTTGAAGTTCTGGGGATTGACCCCTTTATTCTACTTTTGAGCTACATTCCTATACCTTTTCATTTTTATTTAGAGACAGGGTCTTACTCAGTTGCTGATCCTGGCCTTGGACTTGGGATATTCCTGCCTCAGCCCTGTTCCCCCCATGAGTTGCAGGGATGACAGGCAGGTACCACTGCACTCAGCAAATCCATTCAGATTTTTTGTGTCTTTTTTTTTTTTTTTTGGTGGTGCCGGGGATTGAACTCAGGGCCTTGTGCATGACAGGAAAGCACTCTATGGACTGAGCTATATCCCCAGCCCCAGATTTTTTGTGTCTTGTTCAAGAAATTTTTTGCCTACTTCTGACTCCCTTAGGTTAGCACTTCAACATATGAATTTTGGGGGAAGACAAGATTTAGCCTTTAACATAAGGATTTTTATGTATTCTGGATATGAGTTCTTTATCTATCTTAAAGAATCTATCTTAAAGAATCCTCTCTAACTTTATGGATTGTCTTTTAATAATCTTTTTTCTTTCTTTTCTTTTTTTTTTTTTTTTGCTGGGGATTAAACCCAGGGGCTACACCCATACCCATAGACCTGTTTATTTTTTGTTTTGAGACAGGTTCTCAGTAAGTGGCTGAGGGTCTTATAGAAGCTGGCTTTGAATGTGGAATCTCCTACTTCAGGCTTCTTAATTGCTGGGATTATAGGTGTGTGCTATCATACATGGCTGCTATCTATTATTTATTATTTTTGTAGTGCTGGTGATTGAACCCAGGGCCTCACCCATGCTTGGCAAGCACTCTACCACTGAACCATATCCCATCCCCCTAAAAAAAATTTTTTTTTTTTTTTTGATACTGGGGATTGAACACAGGGATGCTTAACCACTGAGCCACATCCCCAGCCCCCCCCCCCCTTTTAATAAATTTTTTTTTGTCAGTGAACCTTTCTTTATTTCATTTATTTATATGTGGTGCTGAGAATTGAACCCACTGCTTCACCCATGCTTAGGCAAGTGCTCTACCACTGAGCCACATCCCCAACCCTCTTTATATTTTATTTAGAGACAGAGTCTTGCTGAGTTGCTAAGTGCCTCACTAAGTTGCCCAGACTGGCTTTGAACTTTCTATCTCCTGTCTTAGCCTCCTGAGTCGCTGGAAAATTTTCTTAAAAATTTTGAGACAGGATGTTGCTATGTTGCCCAGACTGACCTTGGGCTCCGGGGCTCAAGTAATCCTCCTGCCTCAGCCTCCCAAGTAAATTGGGATTACAGGAGCATGCCACTATACCCAGCAGAAGTTCTTGAAGGGGTATTAGAATCGTAGGAATTTAACCCAGTGGTGCTTTACCACCAGCAACATCTCCAGTCCTTTTTATATTTTATTCTGAGACAGGGTCTCAGTAAGTTGCTTTGGGTCTCGCTAAGTTGTAAGGCTGGCTTTGAACTTTTGATCCTCCTGTCTCAGCCTCCTGAGTCTCTGGGATCATAGGGTACACCATTGCGCCTAGCTCAAAGTTCTTAATTTTAACAGATACTACTTAGCTTTGCTTGATCCTTTAGTTTTTCTTGTGTCTTGTAAAAATTTTTGCTTATTCCAAGGTCACAAAGATGTTCACATTTTTTTCTCAAAAAGCTTTATTGTTTAAGACTTTTTTTTTCCTGTGGTGCTGGGATTGAACCCAGGGCCTCACGCATGCTAGGCAAGTGCTCTATTACTGAGCTACATCCCAGCCCTGAACCCTTACATTTAAATGTGTAGTTCATCTGGAATTGATTTTCATGTTTGGTAGGAGATAGGGGTCAAGATTCTTTTATCTCCCCATATGGATATCCAGTTGACCCAGCACCATTACTGAAAAGGATCCCCTGTCCCCATGGCCCTGGAGTGCTCTTTTCTCATGTATCAGGTGGCCCCATTGGTGGGGGCTGTTTCTGGATGCTTTAATTTGCTCCATTTGTCCATCTGCCTATCCTGAAGCCAATGCCACACAGATGTGTGTGTGTGTGTGTGTGTGTGTGTGTGTGTGTGTGTGTTTTTCCTTAGTACTAGGGATTGAAACCTCAGGGGTGCTTTCCATTTAGCTACATCCTCAACCCTTTTTATTTTGACACAGGGTCTCATTTGGTTGCTGAGGCTGGCCTTGAACTTGTGATCCTTCTGCCTTAGTCTTGTTTTTTTCCAATGGTGCTGGGGATTGAACCTAGGGAAAGCTCTCTACCATTGACCTATGCCCCGGTTCCATTCCCATTTTATTTATTTATTTAATTTAATTTAATTTTAATTTTTGTACTGGGCACTTGACCACTGAGCCACATCCCCAGCCCTGTTTTGTATTTTATTTAGAGACAGGGACTCACTGAGTTGCTTAGCGCCTCGCTGTTGCTGAGGCTGGCTTTGAACTCATGATCCTCCTGCCTTAGCTTCCCGAGCTGCTGGGATTACAGGCATGCACCACAGCACCTGGCCCCACTCCCATTTTATAGATGTCAAAAACAAGGCTTAAGGGGCTGAGGTTGTGGCTCAATGGTGGAGCACTTGCCTGTCATGTGTGAGGTGCTAGGTTCAATCCTCAGCACCACATAAAATAAATAAATGAATAAAGTAAAGGTATTATATCCATCTACAACTAAAAAATATTAAAAAACCACACTGAGGCTTAGGGCTAGGGGATATAGCTTGGTGGTAGAGTGCCTGGCATGCTTGAGTCCCTGGGCTTTGGTGCCCATCTCCATAAAAGCACCAAAAACAAACCCTGAGGCTCACAGTTTCTTGTCCACGATCGTGTAGGTAGTGAGTGGAAGAACAGAGTTTGTTCCTGGGTCTGACTGTCGACAGCTCCTGCTGTCTCAACTTCCGCACAGCCCTGCAGCTGGGTCTCAGCCTCGAATCATCCAGGTTTCCCTTGTTGTCTTGGGTAACTTGATGGATGTCCTTGCTTGGTTGGGTTTAGCCAAGATTTGTCAGTCTATATTTGTTCCCCTTAGGCCACCCATGAGGGTCAGGGTTTTGCAGCACAGACAGCAGTCCTGGGGTCATTTGAAAAGGTGCCGAGATGCTGGTCATGATGGCATAGCCTTAATAGTCTCAGCTACTCAGAAGGCCGAGTGAGGCAGGAGGATTGCAAGTTCGAGGCCAGCCTTGGCAACTTAGTGAGACTCTGTCTCAAATAAAATATAAGTAAAAAGGGCTCAGCGGTATACAGCCCTAGGTCCAATTCCCTGTTCTGTAAAAGAACAAAAACAACAACAAAAGCAAATAGGTGCTGAGATAAGGAGCCTGAAGGCATTGGGGCCTGGGGAACATCTGGGCACGGTGACACCCATCCTCTCCTTTCATAATGAGGAAACTGAGGACTCAGCTTGAGGAGGCTTGTCCTTTTTGTGCAGTGACTCTTGGCCTCAATGCTTCTTCTTTCCAGTGCATTTAAGCCCTCAGTTTGGGACCATATCCTCAAGAGATCCCCTGCTATCAAGTTTACCAAGTGCTTTCCATGATAGTGCCAGGATTTGTATCTCCATTTTACAGATGAAGAAACTGAAGCCCAGAGGGATTCAGGATCATACCCAAGGCCTCACTGCTATAAACAGTAGGGTGGAGGGGGATTTGAACCTGGGGCCGGTGACCTCCCTAACACATGCTGCTAGTGTTAGACTGGTGAGGAGCTACTCCCAAGGAGCAGGATGTAAACTCAGACCAGAAGCCTGGGATGACAGCATGCCAGGACTGTGAAGGGGAACAGCTCTGTGACCTTTCTCAAGAGGGGGTCTGAGGAGGAGTTTGGTGTCAGTGCTTGTATGTGCTTCCTGTTAGCCTTCAAGGTGACTTTGAGCAGCGTCCTCTGGCTCCAAGTCCTTGGCTCTTGGAGCTGACTGATGGAGCCTTCAAAGCAAGGGCCACAGGGCCATGGATCAGTTCCTGTAGCTGGTCTGTTGGATGTGTGCACAGTCTGGGAGACTCAGAGGCCAGGAAACTGCTGGCCTACTTAGGAACTCCAGGATTTGCTTGAAGGTGGAACACTTCCCCAAGAACACAGTGATTTCAGGGCCTAAGAGTTCCAGTTATATGGATTCTTTACTGGTTCCAATGGGCAGCTTTTCCCTGTCACCTGCTCCAGGGGTGACTTTTCCCATCCCAATAATCTGTCCCTTTTGTCCCTTTGGGGCACTTACCTCCTCCCCCAGGGCTGAGCCTCTTGCTCAAACACCTGGCCCTTTGTGAAGGTGGACCAGGCAGAAGGGCTGGTGGGCTCCATTGGTCGCGGTGGTCCCTCAGGCAAGCCTCCAGGTCTCCCCCAAATTCCCTCTAGTCAACCCTGATGAGAAATGAAACGAGTATTCAGGAACTAGACTAAAAGTCAGTTTGTCAGCCTAGAGAAGGGACCTAAAAATGACCTAATCCAGTGATTTTCAAAGGGAAGTCCCGGGAATCTGGTCCAATTCTGAAGTCCCTACCTCCTGTTCCAGCCTGAGCTGCTTGTTTTTATTTATGAATTTTTCTGTCAAAGCTTCTGTTGGAAGAAACAGTTCTCTTGCAAAGGGCGGGGTGGGGGTGTGTGTGTGTGGTGTGTATAAAGGTCCCTTCTTCCTGCCTTTACCCAGCGGGCAACTGAGGCCTAGGAAAGGGTCTGTGGGTTGTTGGGACTAGAACTCAGACCAGGGCTCTTGGCACTGGCCCGGGTACTCTTCCTGGAGGAACCCTTGGTGCATTCCATGGCCTCCTGTGGGCCTTGATTATGGGAAGAAGTCAGGCACCCATGCCTCTACCCTGGGTGCCAGTAAGTTCATGTGCAAGGGAGAAAGAGCTCCTCTTTCCCTTTGGGTCTACCTGGGACACTCATCTGTTTTCAGAGCTTCCCAGTTCTTTTCATAGACCCAGACAGGATAGGTAGCTAAGTATATTACAGACCCTAATATATGCCAGTTTATTCTTTCTCCTCCTCCTCCTCCTCCTCCTTCTCCTTCTCCTTCTTTTTGACAGTCATATGAATCAGAATATTAGTAAGCTCACTACTCTGATTGGTTGAGAAGTCTCTGAAATCTCTGGTACCTCCTGGGTTCTCCTGATGGCATCCTGGAGAGTTGTTTAACATGCTCTATTTTCTGATGTTCCTGTGAATTGATAGTTGCATGTGATGGTTGCAGATTCAAGGTGTCCCTCTTGAGGGGTAGCTCAGGTAGAACATTACCTTGCATGCTCAATGCCTTGTACCGCCACAAGAAAAAAAAAAAAGGAGGAAAAGAAAAGCCCAGTTCAAGTGTGTCTTTCTCTCATTCACTCATGTCTGGCAGGACTGCTTCATGGTTGGTGTTCTGCTCTCCTTCAGGAGGCAGGAAATGTCGGGTCTCGTTCTCCCTCTGATGATAGCAGTCTTTGATGCTCAGCGCCAGTTCCTCAGCATCATCACAGTGGTGATGGTCTAATTTTGTCACTCCTTTGTCATTCGTTGGCTGGGATCTGTCTGTGGAGAGAAACTCCCCCATATCTGCCTTTTGGTCTAGAGTTGGCCCTTACCCCAGATGAGACTCCGAAGTCCATGGTTGCTTCTACCCAAATCACCTGCCTCTGCAGGCAGCTGCCGCCTTGCCTGCGTTTCCTGCTGCCTGCCAGGGCTAGAACCTGCCCGCTGCTCTAGCTGTTTACTGGTGCATTCTTTTCCCTGGGGGTCTGGGTGGTCCATGGAGTCCAGAGCACCACAGAAACCACTTCTTTCTCCCTCCCTTAAGTCCCACCCTGACCCCTCCCCAGGACTGTGACTTCCTGGGGAGCTGAATGGACTGCCCAGCACACTAGGAAGCTATTCTTTTTTTTTTTTTTTTTAATATTTATTTTTTAGTTTTCGGCACACACAACATCTTTGTTTGTATGTGGTGCTGAGGATTGAACCCGGGCCACACGCATGCCAGGCGAGTGTGCTACCGCTTGAGCCACATCCCCAGCCCCTAGGAAGCTATTCTTAGAACAAAGTGTCCCAGCCTTCTGCTCCCAGTGCTGTCATTCTGTCCCAGCTGCTGCTCCCCACCACCCTTCCCTGGTCTGAAGAGGAATGTGACTGAGTTCAGCCACTCCAAGTCCTGATTCCTCTGTCATCAGTGAGTAGGGCAGGCTGAGAGGTAAGGTCAGCTGGGGACCTTGGCTGGCTGGGGAGGAGTCTTCCAGCTTTGGTTCCCAGTGGCCTCTGTGACCGTGGAAAGCTACAGAGGAGCAGAGGGCAGGGAGAGGGCACAGGAGATCAGGGATTGCAATGGGGAGTCTGGGGGCCTGCTTAGTGCCCCCAAGAGTAAAATGGTGTCTGTCTTTCTATGTTTAGTCTAGTGGTTTCAGGGCTGGGGCTCCTGGGTGTTCAGGACCACTGGGTATTTTCTCAGCAGTAGTGATGGGGTTGTCTTCCTTGCCCAGGTAGGGCTATGCACACCCACCCACAGGTCCTCAGGCCATTTCTTCAGGTCATCTGTAATTTACATGTGAAGTCATGTGGGATACACTAGGCAGGACATAAGAGTCAATAAAAAAAATGCATTGGTTCATTAATCAGGGATTTACTGAGCTCCAATCTGGAAATCTGAAATAGAGGAATGAGCTAGACAGATCCAACTCCACAGTGCTTACAGAATGGTAGGAGAGAGAGACAAGAAACAAGAGACAAAAAACTTGTATTGAATAACTGGGTGAAGGTGTGCATGCCTGTAATACCAGCAGCTCAGGAGGGAGGCTGAGGCAGGAGCATCACAAGTTCAATGCCAGGTTGGACAACTTAGTGAGAAATGTGTTCAAAATAAAAAATAAAAAGGGCTGTGGCTATAGCTCAGTGGTGCTATGCCTCTGGATTCAGTTTCGAAAAGACAGAGAGCGAGGGAACACGCATACTGGGGATGTGGCTCAATTGTAGAGTTTTACCTAGCATGTGCGAGGCCCTGAGTTCAACCCCCAGCTCCACAAAACAACAGAAAACACATGTTGAGGGCAAAATGTTATCATGTCATCTATGTGATCTCATTTTTCTCTTTGTTAATCTACTATTCACAAAGTTTTCAAATATGGCGTATCTGCCCCATTCCAGTTTGTGCTAGGCTCCTGGAGGAGCCTGAATACTTGACATTTATGGAGGCTTGTAGACTTTTCCAGTAATCCCTTCATTAGACCTTTTATTGGTTTCCTATGCTGCCAAGCAGTACATACTGGGTGGCTTAAGACCACATAAGTTTGCTGGGCCCCATGGTACACACCTGTAATCCCAGCAGTTTAGGAGGCTGAGGTAAGAGGATTGTAAGTTCAAAGCCAGCCCCAGCAATTTAGCAAGGCCCTAAGCAACTCAGTGAGACCCTGTCTGGAAGTAAAAAAAAAAAAAAAAGGGCTGGGGATGTCACTCACTGGTAAAGTGTCCCTGGATTCAATCCCCAGTACCAAAAACAAACAACAACAAAAACAATAACAAAAGACCACAGAAGTGTTGGTGCTGTAGCTCAGTGGCAGAACACTTGTCTTGCACGTGTGAGGCACTGGGTTCAATCCTCAGCACCACATAAAAATAAACAAATAAAATAAAGGTATGCTGTCCATCTACAACTATGAAAAAAAAAAAAAACGTAGAAGTTTATCTTCTCATAGTCTGAAATCCAGGTGTCCTGAGGAGGACCTGCCTCCTCCAGCTGCTGGTGACTGTTGGCTACTCCCAGGTCCCTTGGCTGGTGGCTGCATCTCACTAGTCTCAGCCTCCTCCTCACATGGCTCACATGGCTGTCTTCCTTCCGTGTGTCTGTGTACAAAGTTCCCTTGTCTCTCACAGGGCCACCAGTCACTGGTTTTGGGCCTACTCCAATCCAGTGTGACTTCATTTTGGTTTTCTGACTTCCATAATGATCCTGTTTTCAAACAAGGTCACACTCACAGGTGTCAAAGGTTTGGACTTGAATGTGTCACTTTGGGGCATGGGCATTCTATTCCCAAGACCTTTGGAGGTACATGAGTCACCAAAGACACATTAGCAGACTAGAGGAAACCCGGTTGGCCTGGGAAGGGGGAGCCGATTCCCCCTTCTGTGTGTTCAACACTCAATTTATCAAGTATATTAAATTAATTAATTTTTTTTGTTGTTGTTGTTGCCAGGGATTGAAACATTTGGCATTTTATATGGGTCATCTCAGTCAGTTTCAGAACTAGCATTGTGAAATTGTTTTTCTTTCTAATTTTAGTTTTGGCTTTTGTTTTGTTTTTGTTATTACTAAAGCATTTATTTATTTATTTTGAAACCTTGACACATAAAAAATAAATAACATTTTGAGGGTGGTGATGTACAATTTTGTAAATTTATTTATTTATTTTTCATGGTGCTAGGGATGGAACTCAGGGCTCATGTGTGCCAGGCAAATGCTGTACTACTGAGCCATAGCCCTAACCCCAAACTGTTTCCCTTTTTCTTTTCTTTTTTTTTATTAGAAACTTTTTAAAATTGATTTTACTTTATTTTTAAAATACACAACAGCAGAATGCATTACAATTCCTATTACACATATAGAGCACAATTTTTCATATCTTTGTATATAAAGTATATTCACACTAATTCATGTCTTTATTCATGTACTTTTTTTTGCATTATAATTCTTATTACACATATATACCACAATTTTTCATATCTCTGTTTGTATATAAAGTAGGTTGACACCCAATTCTTGTCTTCATACATGTGCTTTGTAAAAGGCGAAAGATTTATATGATATGAAGAGAAACCAGAGTATCATACATGTACTTTGGATAATGACGTCTATCACATTCCACCATCCTTGCTAATCCCCTGCCTCCTCCCTTTCCCTCCCTCTCCTCTTCCCTATCTAGAATTCATCTATTCCTCCCATGTTCCCCCTCCCTACCCCACTATGAGTCAGCCTCCTTATATCAAAGAAAACATTCAGCATTTGTTTTTTTGGTATTGGCTAACTGTACTTAGCATTATCTTCTACAATGCCTTCCATGCAAATGCCATGATTTTTAAAAAAATATATATTTATTTTTTAGTTTTAGGTGAACACAATATCTTTATTTTATTTTTATATGGTGGTGAGAATTGAACCCAGTGCCCCACGCATGCTAGGTGAGCACGCAACCACTTGAGCCACATCCCCAGCCCAGATGCCATGAATTTATTCTCTTTTAATGCTGAGTAAAATTCCATTGTGTATATATATCACATTTTTTTTTTTTTTTTTTTATCCATTCATCCACTGAAGGGCATCTAAGTTGGTTCCACAGTTTGGCTATTGTGAATTGTGCTGCTATAAACATTGATATGGCTGTGTCCCTATAGTATGCTGTTTTTAAGTCTTTTGGGTGTAGTCCGAGGAGAGGGATAGCTGCTTCAAATGGTGGTTCCATTCCTTGGACTGCCATAACAGGGCCACATACTGGTTTGGCAGGGGACTTCAAACAACAGAATTTTATTTTTGCGTAGTTTTTGGAGCCTACAAGTCTAGAGCGAGATGCTGGCAGTTTTGGTTCCCTCTGGTGGCTTTCAGCAACCCTCTTTTCCCCTTCTAGTTTTTGGTGACTCCAGGATTTCTTGGCACAGAGACATGATTCCAATCCAGTCTCTGTCTTCACATGGCCTTCCTATAATGGATACTAGTCATTGGGTTTAGGGCCTCCCCTGAATCTGACATGATCTCATCTGAGATCCTTTCCTCACTTATATCTGCATGGACCCTTTTTCCAAATAGGGTGCTATTTCAGGCTCTGGGTGGACATATATTTGGGGGCCACTGCTAGATTCTTCCATTCCTTGATTATGTTTCTCATTTTCTGGCCTAGCTTTTGTCACCGGAATGTGTTCCCAAGCTGTAGGTTCAAGTTGTGAAGAATGGAACCCAAGCACATGCCTGGGGTTGGGGGTGAAGATTCCTTGGAGAGGTGATTTGGGACAGTCAGTGGCTACCCAAGTTCTTGAGCCTTGCGGAGGGGAGAGATCCACATCCCAGAAACTATTAAGGAAAAAGAGACTAGGAGACATGAAGTTCTTGCTCTTGTTGTAGCTGAAGTTTTGACTCCTTAACTGTTGAGTGGAGGGTTTTTATGGGATTTAAAATTAATGTTTGAAATTTCTCTATTTAAAAATAACTTATGGAACTCATATGAGATAATTAACCATTTAAAATTAACCATTTTAAACTGAACAATTCAGTGGCATCCAGTACATTACAGTATTGTGCAGCCGCCACCATCACCCCAAAAGGAGACCTCAGACCCATTAAGCAACCACCTTCCTCCACTCCCATCCCTGTTCTTTTTGTCTTTATTTTTTTTTTTTTGGTACTGGGAATTGAACCCAGAGGTGCTTAACTACTGAGCCACATCCCCAGCTCTTTTTTATATTTTGTTTAAAGACTGGGTCTCACTGAGTTGCCTAGGACCTTGCTAAGTTGCTGAGGCTGGCTTTGAACTCGTGTTCTTCCTGCCTCAGCCTACAGAGCTTTGGGCTTCTGGGATGACAGGCGTGCGCCACCACCCCCATCCACTTTTTATCTCTATGGATTTCCCTGTTCGGGACATTTTACATAAATGGTGTCATGCAGCATGTGGCTTTTTGTGTTTGGCTTCTTTGACTGTGCATAATGTTTTTGAGGCTTGCCTATGTTGTAGCCTGTGTCCATACTTCATTTCTTTTCTTTGTGTAGTACTAGGGCTTTGTGCCCGCTAAATAAATCCTCTATCACTGATCTACATCCCTAGCCCTTTTTATTTTTTATTTTGAGACAAGATCTCACTAAGTTGCTTAGGGCCTCTCTCAGTGGCTGAGACTGGCTTTGAGACATTTTTTATTTTTAAATAATAGTACCATATTTTATTTTTTAAATTTTTTTTTAAGAGAGAGAGAGAATTTTTTTTTAATATTCATTTTTTTGTAGTTATTGGCGGACACAACATCTTTGTTTGTATGTGGTGCTGAGGATCGAACCTGGGCTGCATGCATGCCAGGCAAGCGCTCTACCGATTGAGCCACACCCTCAGCCCAGTACCATATTTTAAATAATCATCATACCATATTACCATATATTCATAAGTATTCCTACAGTTTAGTAATACATCTTTTTTTTTTTTTTTTGTATCAGAATTGAACCCAGGGACACACTACCATTCCCAGCCTTTTTTTATATTTTTTATTTTGTTGAGATAGGGTGTCTCTAAGTTGCTCAGACTGGCCTCAAACTTGTAATCCTCAGCCTCCCAAGTTATTGGGATGAGACCCTGTCTCAAAAAAACAAAAAGGGCTGGGGATTTTGTCAGTGGTAATGTGCCCCTGGGTTAAACCCCCAATACCAAAAACAACAACAAAAAACTGCCGTTTATTAGCTATCATGGTTGTTTTAGGATCCTAAGTGATCAGTCCAGTGAGACTGGAGGGCACAGATTTCACTGGTTTTGATGTTAGGCAGCTGCATAAGCTTCATATCACCCCAATTTCTCCACCTGTGTAGTTAGTTGACCCTTGTTACCTGTGGGTTCTTCATCTGCATATTGAACCCAACATGGATTAAATATGCTAGAAAAAAAATGGGGTCCATATTGAACATGTACAGAATTTCTTTGGTCATTTGTCGGGGACCATCTTGAACAGGAAGGAGTTATACACACAGCTCGAAGTCCTAAGCCAGGAGGTACTGGTCTGGCATTGCACCCACTGTAATGCCTGTCGACTTAACCTCTGCTGGCATAGAAAGGTGCATCCCTGTGGGTGGGCATCCCCTGATGGGTTGAGTTACTCCCACCTGTATGTTGTAATTCTACTCCTGCCACTTTTTTTGGACAGAATGTTCCATCGAGTAACTCTCCCCAATAAAAGCCAAGCTTCAGGACGTGCCCCCCCCCTTTCTCCAGCCTCCCCTGATTTTCTTTGCCCAACTTGTGGGAGCTTGAGACTGGAGGCGGGCCAGGAAAAAGGTATTTTGTGTGTCTGTGTGGTGATTTCATGTCACCCCGGTGACCTGAATGACCCCGGTTTGATAGCCCAAGCTGGACAGGGGCTACAGTCATTATTCCCTAAATAGTGTTGTGTACGGACGATGTGCACAGCATTTACATTGTATTAGGTATTATAAGAATATGATTTAGGGCTGGGGCTGTAACTCGGTGGCAGAGCACTTGCCTAGCCTGTATGAGGTTCGATCCTTAGCGCCACATAAAAATAAGTAGATAAATAAATAAATAAAGGCATTCTGTCCATCTACAACTATAAAAATTTAAGTATAAAGAATATGATTTAAGGGATTCCACCTCTTGGGTCCCCTTCTTCCTCCGGGAGAAGTCTTTTCTGCTGTCCTTTAATAACTTCTAATTTCTACTCTGAAAAAAAAAAAAAGAATATGATTTAATGTATATGGGAGGATGGGCATACCTTAAATGTAAATACTGTGTCATTTTATATAGGGACTTTAGCATTCTTGGATTTTGGTGTCTTTGGGGGGGTTCCTGAAACTCTCAGATACTCTCTCAGATACTCTCTCAGATACTCTCTCAGATACTGGGGATAACTAATTATAAATGAAATTGACTGATTAGGTAATACTACCTTCCCTGCAGGCACTGCTTGTATTTAATGTGTATTAAATCATTTCATCTCAGGACAACCCCTGGGTTGGCTACTATTTTTGTACCTATATTATAGGCAGGGAAACTTACACTAAGAGATGCTAAGTGGTCCAAGGCACAGTTGGAAGTCCAGCTGGAATTTGGATTCATGCATCTTAGTGTGGTGCTGGCTGGGCAGCTGAATTCTGGCCTTCCATACTGACTCTGGGGTTATGATTTTATTTCATTTTATTTTATTTTTTGGTACTGGGATTGAACCCCAAGTTGCTTAACCACTGAGCCACATTCTTAGTACTTTTACTTTTATTGTGAGACAGGGTCTCACTAACTCGTTAAGGGCCTTACTAAGTAGCTGAGGCTGGCCTTGAACTTGTGATCCTTCAGCCTCCCCAGTTGCTGGAATTATAGGTGTGCACCACCACACCCAGTTGGGGCTGTGATTTTATTTTATTTTATTTTGAGAGAGAGAGAGAGAGAGAGAGAGAGAGAGAATTTTTCAATATTTATTTTTTAGTTCTCGGTGGACACAACATCTTTATTTTATTTTTATGTGGTGCTGAGGATCAAACCCAGCGCCCCGTGCATGCCAGGCAAGTGCGATACTGCTTGAGCCATATCCCCAGCCGCAGGGGCTGTGATTTTATCTTAATCTTATCTCTGACCTCCCCTGCAACCTTCTTGAATTTGACCTTGAGCAAGGTTAGGGCTGAGAGGTGGGCAGAAATGGTAGAATATCCAGAGAAGGGGGAGGCCTTGAGGGCTCAAGCAGCAGATTCTCTGTCAGGTGGGCCTCCCAGAAAACCTGAATGGAGCCCACCTGTTTCAGTTACTCTGGTTAAGGAAGGACCAGCACTGCCAAGATAGTAGCCAGGATTTCCAGCAAAGACCAGGGATGCCCCCTGGTGGATCCACACCCTCCAGATGCAGAGCTGTCTTTTGGATCATCTTCCCAGGATGTCTAGGCTGGGAAGCCTGACCACTGAAGTCTGGGGTTCCTTCTGTTTTGTTGTGTTTTAGCATGTAATCAGAGTGCATAGTGTTTATTCCAGGATGTAGGATAAGAGCCCGGGCTCTGGTATTTGATAGGATTGGCTTCACATGTCAGCTGTCACTCGCGAACTGGACATTCTAAATCTAGATAGTTGTCTGGGCTTCAATTTCTCATCCATCAAATGAGAGTCACTGAAGTTCCACCTCATAGAGCTGGGGCCATGAGAGCTCTGTAGAGGGCGGGATCATGCTCAGTGAGTGTGCATGGTTGTCTTCCATGGAACGGAACCAGTTACTCTGTGGGCCTTGGTTTCCCCCTTTGCAAGACAAGAACAAATTGTGAAATTTGGTTGTGAAAATTAGACCTTGAACTCAAACTTAGAACACCTATGTTCTGCTACACATGTAAGAGGTTAATTTTATGATTTAGTTCCTACTGTGTGAATGGCACTGTGTTTATTTATTCAACAAATATTGACCAAAGGCCTGTTCTAGGGCAAGTTCTGAGTCCAGAGTTGGACATGTAGCAGTGAACAGGATGAGACTGGCTTTTTTTTTTTTTTTTTGAGGAGAGATGAGACTGTTAACCCATATCAGCATCCATGTTAATTCAAAGTTTCACCTTATTTCAAGGACCGGCACACTTTTCTCTGTAAAGAGCCAAAGAGTAAACATTTCAGGCTTTGCAGGCCATGTGCTTTTTGTCTCAACTATTCAGCTCCACCCTTGGAACATGCTAGTGGCCCTAGACAATATGGAAGCCAAGGAGCATGGCTGGGTACCAAGCAAATTTTATATGTGCCCCTGAGAATTTGAATTTCATATAGTTTTCACATCAAGAAATAATACTTTTTTGATTTTCACCATTGCATTTAAAAATGTAAAAAACATTCTTAGCTTGTCAGCTGTCCTAGGCAATGGGCCGGATTGGCCCTGGGACTGTCATTTGCTGACCCCTAGTGAGGGTACCCATAAAGTTTTGCAGCAGCCGTGAATAAGGGGTCACTTGTTTCATTCCCCCTCCCCCACTCTCCGTACTGAGGATTGAACCCAGGACCACTTTTTCTATTTTTTATTTTGAGAGTCTTGCTGAGTTGCTTGGGTGACCTTGAACTTATGATTCTTCTGCCTTATCCTCCCAGGTTGCTGAGATTACAGTACAGGCATGTGCTGTTGTACCCAGCCCACTTTTATTTCTTTTAGTTGTAGATGAACACAATATCTTCATTTTTATTTATTTTCATGTGGTGCTGAGGATCGAACCCCGGGCCTCACGCATGCGAAGCAACGCTCTGCCACTGAGCCACAACTCCAGCCCTTGTTTTGTTTTGTTCAATATTTCTGAGTCTCCATGGACCATGCATTTGCCACTGAGCTGCTGGGGAGTTGGGGGTCTTTCCAGATAAGATAAGATAAGAGCCATAATGCTCCTTGTGCCTGTGACACGCAGAAGGTGCCAACCTCCTTAGTAAGTCACCTTGAACTTGGCAGTCTGTGTTGTGTGTGTTTTCTTCCCTTTCCCAGTACTTCTCTCCCCTCTCTCGTTCTTCCCTGTGTGGCTGAAGTTCTAGAGACAGTTTGTTCCCATGTCACAAAGGAACAAAATGAGTCTCAGAAAGGGTGGAGAGTGCCTCAAGAGTTCGTCAGTCAGCAGCACTGACTGGCAGCAGGTGGTGCTCAGTGGGAGGGTTGGTCTGCAGGCCCTTTAAGAAGCCATTGAGGACACCTTAGGAAGCAGTCATGGGCTGCCACTCTGGTGGAGGGAGGCAGACAGGGTGGAGAGAGGATGGGTCAGGAAAAGGGCATTAAGCAGACATGGAGCAGAGGTTAGGAGAATGGGACCCCTGGAGGAGGAGCAGGTGTTGTTTTGTGGGGGGCTTCCAAGTAGGTCCTGTGCAGACAGGAGTGACCAGCATGTGGATTGTGTCCCCAGGGAGCCGGCGGCTGGTAGATGTGATGGACGTGAACACCCAGAAAGGCACGGAGATGAGCATGTCCCAATTCGTGCGCTACTATGAGACACCTGAGGCACAGCGGGACAAACTATACAACGTCATCAGCCTGGAGTTCAGCCACACCAAGCTGGAGCACCTGGTCAAGCGCCCCACTGTAGTAAGTCTGGCTTTGGCTGTTCCGGCACATGCCATGGTCCCCTTCCTTCCTGCCCTGCTCCTGAGTTGGGAATGGCTGGCATGGGTGTGGTCAAGGCTGGTCCCCTGGGTGCCAGGGAGGAGATGTTGGGAGCAGGGTTTTGCCTTCTGTGCAGACTGAGGCAGGAGGACGGGATGGAGTGGATGGGGGCAGCAGCTCAAGGCAACCAGAGCCGTCCCTGGAGCAGAGGGGGCATTTGCTTCTGACCTGGTAGTGGGGCCAGGAACACTGAGTGGCCTGGGTTTCAGGTGGACCTGGTGGACTGGGTGGACAATATGTGGCCCCAGCACCTGAAGGAGAAGCAGACGGAAGCCACCAACGCCATCGCAGAGATGAAGTACCCGAAAGTAAAGAAGTAAGACGGCCTGGTTGGTGGGGAAAAGAAGGGGTGGCCTCCAGCTTGGGGAGGCCAGCAGGGGGATGCCTGGCTGTCCACATGAATTTGAGTGTCACTTTGCAATGACCTCTTTCAGAGCTGAAGGGCTGGGCTGGGCCACAGTTGGGACAAGAAGGGTGTGGGCCTTGGTTTGGGCAGGTTAGCATCTTGCTTCTCTGAAACGCAGGGCTCTGATTCCTGCACTGGGCAGGCTTTCCAACTAGCTGGCCCTCGGCCCTCCCCACAGCTCCCATGGGGAGGACATGATCTGAGAAGGAGGAGTCATGGACCAAGATTCCATGTACATACACCTGTGTGTGTATGTGTGTGTGTGTGTGTGTGTGTGTGTGTGTGCGCGCACGCGCATTTGTGCAAAGCTTGATCTACTCCCTCCATGTGATAGCGTGTCCTGGGATTGGGCGTTTTAAGGGGAACCTGTCCACAGTGGACACTGTTTGAGGCCAGAGCAGGGGAGGGGGGTCTAGTGTTTCTCTTTTCCTTGGCGCTGAGACCTGGGATCTCTGACCCAGAAGAACCTTTCCTGAGCAGAACTTGGAGTCATCTTATTCACCAGAAGTGTCTTACAGGGTGCCCTCCTAGCAGGGGGTTGGTGCAGGGCAGGGAAGGTGACCCTGGTCAATAGCAAAGACCTTGCTAGACACAGCATGACCAGCGGCACAGCCTGTGATTGATGTTCAACCCCAGCAGCGGCACCTCTGGGCCTTTCCATGTACAGGGATTTGATAAATGGATCTCTGGGCAGAAGAAGTCACCTTTGGGATTTCCACCAGCTCAGGCCCTCTGTTTCCATCCCTTAAAGGGGAAGGATTTGCTGGCTGTCACAGCCAGAGCTGGAGTTCTGGGCTTCCTAGAAGAGCTTCTCTCCCTGCTGCCAGCAATACCCTCAGAGCTTACAGGCTGTGAACTTTCCATCCCTCTGCCTTCCATTCAGTGCTGTGTCTTGAATGCAGAGTGCGTGCCAGGCTTCCTAGGGGAGGCCAATTGGTCCTGGGCTTCTAAAGGTTTTGCTTTCAGCAACTCCCCTCCACCCCCTTCTCTAATTGCTTCCTAGACATTTCTCCTCCCACTTCAGGCTAAAGCTCCATACATCACTTGGACAGAGTTGCATCCATGAGAGAGACCTGGCTCGAGGCGGGGAGGAAGAGTAGCAGAGTTTGTTTCCAATTCTGTTTTTTTCTGACTGCAGCCAGAGCCCCTGGGAGGGGAAATAGAGGGAAAAAAGACTAAGGGCCCCACCCTGTGGAAAAAGTGCCCTGCAGCACCAGGCTACTACCCTGCGGCTCTGATCCTGAGTCCCGGGAAGCAGATTCTTGAGAGGAGGACAGGGAAGGAGGAATCTGGGCAGAGAGGCTAACCTGGGCGTTAGGGGATGGAGGCAGTGGGAGGAGGGGGAGGGATGGAGGAAGGAAAGAGAGGAAGGGAATCAATCATTTGATTGATTCATTCAGCAATCACGTACTGAGCCTCTGACTTGTGCTGGGCACTGGGGACACTGTGTGTGGGTGGGAGACGGATGAGGCCTCTGCCCACATGAAGTGTAGTTTATGGGGAGACAGATGTTAATCCTGTAACGAGAGACAACACTTGGATGCTTGCATTTGGGATGAAGCCATCAGGCAAAGGGACACATGGTATTTTGGCACTGGCACCAGGGGACTACCTGGTCAGGGAGGTCAGGCAAGGAATTCTGCACTGGGTTCTAAAGGGTTTAGGGGGCTCCTTAGATGATGAGGACTGAGGGGTTTTCTGGGTGGGTACAGAGGACCTGGGATGGTTTGGGAGGGACAAGGGGACAGCTGTGGATATGGGAGCAGGGTTTTGGGAGTATTTGCAACCTCGGGAGACAAAGGGTTTGTAAAGAGCCAGACTGAATAGAGCCTGATGCCCCAATTTTCCCCCCAAAGACTCAGAAACCTCTGAGGTTCTAAGTGGGCAGGATGTGTTCAGGGTTTTATTCTGCAAATCTTCCTCTATGTAGATTGAAGTGGGCAGGGCCAAGCAGATGGGAGGAGGCCACTGTCTGGCCTAGATAGACAAGGATCCGGCAAGGGAGAGAAGAAAGGAGGGGGCACTTGGACATGTATTTAGGAAGTAAAATAGGTAGCACTGGGGGATGTAGATATCAGTTAAGGTCTGCCTTACCTTCCTGAGATTCCTTTAAATAGCAAGCTCTATAAGCACATTTTGAATCCTCTCTAAGGACCAAAAAACCCTTCTCTAAGGACCAAAAAAAAAAAAAAAAATCCGGGCTCACAGTTTGCTAGGACCACACGTCTTTGAGGCATGGTGCAGCAAATAGATTTCCAAACTCTGTCAGCAGCCACAGAAACTTGTTATAGGATTTGAACCTTGTTAGGAAGGAAATTGTCACCTTGGAAATAATCCATTTGTTTGGCTGAAAAGAATGCTGATTTCAGATGTTCATAAGCAAGGTAAAAATCCTACCACGATAAAGTCCTCTGGGACTGTGGAATGGTTCTGTGGAATTTAATTAAAATGACATTGTTTCTGGAAATCGCAGAGCTTCCTTGCTGGAGGCGCCCGCGGAGCAGAGACAGCTGCTGGTCCTCCTGAATCAAAGGTTTGCAGGCGCGGAGGGGGAGTGTGAGGCACTGCTGCTTGCGCCCTGGCTCCAGGATTTATGCTGTTCACTTGTGGTCTGGGGGTGCTTTAAGAATTTCAGCAGGTTTTGGGAGTACTTGCAACCTTGGGAGACAAAGGGTTTGTAAAGAGTATGCTAATGTATGATATGGTGCCAGACACTTCTCTAAGTGGTTGATAGATCACAAGGAATAGGGTCAAGTCCCCATTCTCACGGAGGGTGTTCAGGGTGTTCGGAGCTGGGGAATAATTTGTTGCTAAGTGTCTCAAAGAGACATAAAGCAGGCAGGGCAGGCAAGCGCACACCTGTACCAGCTATTTAGAAGTCTGAGGCAAGAGGATCACAAGTTCAAGTTCAGCTTGGGCAATTAGTGAGGCCCTAAGCAACTTAGTGAGACTCTGTCTCAAAATAAAAAAAAATTAAAAGGGCTAGGGATGTGGCTCAGTGGTAAAGTACCCCTGGATTCATTACACAGTGCAACAAACAAACAAACAAACAAACAAGAACAAAAATATAAAGCAGGATGAAGGGTGATCCAATTGATATGCATCTTGGCATTTCCTCTATCTCCATCTGTACCCTATAGAAATGCTTTGAATTGTGTAGGATTGTTTGTCTTGAAATTCCTTTTATGTCTAAGCAATTGATAATTATTATTTGGTACTATCCAAATAATTATTATTTGGTACTATTTTTGTTTGTTGTTTGTTTGTTTTGGTGGTATTGGGGATTGAACTCATGGACACTTAATCACTGAGCCACATCCCCAGCCCTTTTTATCTTTTATTTTGAGACAGGGTCTCATTAAGTTGCCCAGGCTGGCCTGGAGCCTGTAATCCTTCTGCCTCCTAGTGTCTGAGATTACAGGTATGAGCCATGATGCTCAGCTGCTTTAGCTCTTTATTGATACATAATCATGACCCTAAAACTTCACAGCTAAAAAAAAAATTTAGCAGCTTACAACAATTGTAGATCAGAAATCTGAAAATAACTTAGTAGGATAAATTTGGCCCAGGGTCTCTTATGATCTGTGTCAAGACTTAGGTCTGATGGGCATAGGGAGCACCCTGTGTAATCCCAGCTATTCTGGAGGCTGAGGCAGGAGGATCACAATTTTGAGGCCAGCCTTAGCAATTTAGCAAGACTCTGTCTCAAAATTCAAAGAGCTGGGCATGGCTCAGTGATAGAACTCCACTAGATTCAATTGCCCAGTACTGCAAAAACAAAAACAAAAAGTCTTACACCTGGGTTGCATTTATTTAAAGGCTTAATGGGGAGATTGAAGGATTCACTTCCAAAATGGGCATTTACATGGCTGTTGGCAGGAGACCTCAGTTTCTTGCTACATGGATCTCTGCACAGGTTCACTTGAACATCCTTGTGACTGACAGCTATTTCCCCAGAATGAGTGGTTCAAGAAAGACCAAGGAGGGGGATACAGTGCTTTTCATGACCTAATTTTGAAAGTCACATCCTGTTTGCTTGTGCTGTCATCTGTTAATTAGTCTGGCCTATACTCAAGGGGGTAGGAATTTGGTTCTACCTCTTGAAGAGAGGAGCCTCGAAGAATGTGTGGACACATTTCAAAGCCTTCACAATCCCTTATGACATAGGTGTACCTTTTTCACTAAGAAGGACTGGGCATTGTAATGCATTCCAGAAAGGTATTAAGGAGTCTCCTCCCTTCTCTGCTGCTCCCTTAACACCAGGGTTTGCAGAAATGAGGTTTGCTGGTGAAATGAAGATATGCTGTGGGCCAAGAAGCAGTGAAGGAACTCAGAAGCCCAGCCGAAAGGGGACTTCACATAAAGCATATGTTTGGCGCATATGTTTCAGAGTTAAATGCAAACCTCTCCTTTTTTCTTTATTTTATGGGGGTGGTAGGAAAAACTGGGGGGAACTATATGGGTGAGAAGCTGAAAGGATGAAAATGGGCATTGGGTTGAGCAACTTGCAGGGGCTGCTTCTGCCATTCTCTGGTCTGGGATTACAGGCATGAGCCATTCTGCTTCGACCATTCTCCGGACCCTGCAAATCTTTCATCTTTTATTCGGAGACTCAGTTTTACCTTCTGCAAAGTGGGGGTTCTGTCATCCCTATCCTGCCTCCCTGCCTTGATGTGGGAGTGGATGTGAAGTGTGGAGTGCTGTCCCCACGTGGGACAGAATATTTGCCCTTGTGGCCTGTTGGACCCTGGCATCCTCTGTTGTTAATCTGCCCTCCCTCAGGTCGGTATAGAGCTTTTCTCCAACCACATTCACTTTTTAACTCCAAGACCGCCTCTCATCATCTGCATTTGCTGGCTTCATAAATCATCACCCCTGTGTCCCATCAGGCAGGGAAACTGGCTTAAGAGGCTGCCAGTGTCAAATAGGGAGGAAGTTGTGGGCCACACCCCAGGTCTTTGGATTCCTGATTTCTTTTTTCTTTTTTTTTTTTTTTTTAAAGAGAGAGAGGCAGAGAGAGAGAGGAAGAGAGAGAGAACTTTAACATTTATTTTTCAGTTATTGGCGGACACAACATCTTTGTTTTGAACGAGGTGCTGAGAATCGAATCCAGGCCGCACGCCTGCCGGGCGAGCGCGCTACTACTTGAGCCACATCCCCAGCCCGGATTCCTGATTCTTTTTCTACCTCTCTACCATTCTCTGTCCAGATAGGTGTGCACCAACATTCTGTGACTATCTCAGCAATCCTGTTGGCAGATGTAGTATCCTTATTTTGCAGATAAAGAAACTGAAGTTCATAATGGTTCAGTGCAGATAACGTAGCAGGTGAGTGTTAAGACAATAGAGACTGGTGGGGCTTGTGGATAACTAGAGAGGCAGGCCTTCAGAAATTCTTTTTTTGCAAAAGCATTGCTCACCAAAGCTAATACATCCTGGTGTGACCCTTGAGGCCACCAGTTTAGAGGCTCTTGACTAGTTCTACAGATGGGGATGCCAAGTTTCTGAAAGGGGAAGGCTGTCTGAGGTTGCACAGCTGATTAGAATAACGATAGGGTTGTTGCTGGGTGCTGCACTTACACAGAGGAACCAGATATGGTCCCTGCCAGCAAGGAGCTGAGGCTTTTGTGACTCTAAAAGATAAATCTTTCACGTGGACAGCATGGTCCAGCTGTTAGGGTGGTCTCCTCTGTTGACTTATTTAACCCCACATCCATTTCATAAGTGTGACAAAATTCTTGCTGAAGGATACCTCCCAGTGATTGTTGCCCAAATCTAAGATGGAGACCATTTCTCAGAGTTGTTAATTTTTCTTTTAAATAGGCAAAACATATACCTGCTAAGAAAATCCAACCAGTTACAGAGATTTGATAGTCTAACCTCATGGGCAGAGCACACTGTCATGTATTAAAAGTGGAATTGGCCATTAACATCACCAGGAAGCAGCTCCCTGCCCAGGTCATTGGCCACTTTGAAATGGCTTCAGTATGTGCATCCCCAAAATGAAATGAGATCATGTGTGTTAATAGCTGCGTTATTATTACCGATTATATAATGGGAACCTATTAATATTGCTGGGGAGCCCTAGTGAATGGTGTTTGGCCAAAGAATGGAGAAGCTTGGTTCCTGCCCCTGCAGAAGACTGTCTCCTGCCTCCTTGTGGTTCAGGGGAAGGGTGTGGGGACAGGGTGGGAGGGCGGTGACCCTGGTGACCTGTAGGGTGGGACTTGTGATTTGAGTTGGATCACCTCCTTCAGCCGGAAGCCAGTGGTTGAGGTTCGACTGCATCTTCTACACTGTTAGTTAGAGTTGGGATTTGCCAGGCAGAAGGCGTGACAGACCCCAACACTGGTGACAGGTAAGCCTTACCACCTAACAGTCTGGGTGACCAAGATGAGAAACTACCTGTTATGTTCAGCTTCTGAAAGATGTGGTCCCTGGGAATGACCTCATACAGTTGTTGTGAAGTTTGGATTAAATAATCTAAGTATCACCGTTCAAGTTAATGGGTATTTGTCACAATTTGCATAATTCTGTAGAGTTACAAGCTAAGGGGTCAGGTAAGGGGAGTCTCATAGAATGCACTTCCTTCAGGTCACCTCATTCCATGTTAGAAGGATCAGGAAATGGCTCAGAGAAGGAAAGTAAGCTGCTCTAGGTCACACAGCTCTTAGCTTCCTAGGGTCTCTTCTCTTAAGGGTCAGAGCCTCATCCTTCCTTTCTTGGCTGCTGCTCTAGATCTGACACTCCTTGATCCCCTAGCACTGCTTCCTTCAGCTGTGCCTGGAGGTGTACATTTAAATAAGGTTGCTTTGCTAGTCGTCACCCCAGCAGCAGGGTGGCGTCTACACTCCGGGAAAACCCAGGCCAAGCGGCTGCCCGGAGAGCTAACCTAGTGCCGCGGCCCAGCCCGGGCCAGGGGGCGGCCGTGGGCGGCGGCGGCGTCCCCTGGCGCGGGCCGGGTGCGCTTCCCCGTCGCCGCCGCGGCCTCCCTCCGCCTCCCTGGCGGCGGCCGCGCCGCGCGGGTGTTCAGTTTCAGCGCGGGGATGAGCGCAGGCTGCGCCGGGCTCCCCGAGGAAGGAAGGCGGCGCGCGAGGGCCCCAGCGTCCTCGGCCGGGGCCTGGCAGCGCCGTGGAGGGGGCTCGGCTCCCGTCGCCGCTGGGGCCGGGCGCGCGTCGAGCCTCCGCCGCCGAAGGGGACGCCCGGGAGCCGCGCCGCCGCCTCCGAGGGTAACCGCGGGCGCGCCGTGCGGGCCGGGCGGGCGTCCCTGCGCTGCGCCCGCTCCTTTGTGGCGCTTCGGGCGGGGTGTGGGTGGCCTCCAGCCCGCGGGCTGCGCGGCCGGCGTCGCGGAGCTGCTCTTTGTGTCTCCCGGGGCGGGTGCAAGTGTGGAGTGTGTGCGTTCGCGCCCGCGCGGCGCTTCCAGACCGCCACCCGGTGACAGCTTTCCAGGGCCCTCCCCACCAGACCTTTGCCCGAGGGGACAGCGGCTGGGCCACCCAGGGGGAGTTTCTTTAAGTTGGAGGGGAAAGGACTGGGTGAGGCGGCCCGCCCGCACAGCCCCAGGCAGCGCACCCCAAAGTTGCTGCTGCAGGTGCAGCGCCCCCTCCTTCCCCGCTCCT
Organism: Callospermophilus lateralis; assembly: GCF_048772815.1. NCBI lineage: Eukaryota > Metazoa > Chordata > Mammalia > Rodentia > Sciuridae > Callospermophilus > Callospermophilus lateralis. The sequence continues at coordinate 157,526,188 of NC_135305.1, read as the reverse complement.
CCCCGCCACCTCGGGCCTTGGAGGGCGGGAACCCCTCAAGGGCTCAGCTGGAAGGGGGCTCCCGATTTTCAGTCGCCAACTTGGGTGCCCTCCTGCACGGAAGCCACCTGGGCAGGGGCGTTCTGGTGGGAGGTTGTCCGGGCAGGGGGCCCCCGAGACTGTTGCGGAAGCCGGGCTGGCGGGCGGGCGGCGGGGAGAGCTCAGCGGCCGTGGCACCAAGCCGGGGTGCCCATGTGACTGCGGTGTGCTTGGGAAGAGGAAGCTGTAGAGGTCAGTGCAAAGGCGTCACGCCAGAGCGAGCAGGAGCGAGCGGGGAGCCCCAAGTCGGTGCAGGCGGGAGTCTGGGGTGGCCTGTAGGGGCCAGGGCAAAACCACCCTGTCACAGCCACTCTGGCTGTTCTAAGGCTCGCAATCACAGGGTGGGAGGGGCAGCCCAGGGCTGGCTGCCAGGAAATGAGGGACATCGGGAGGAGGGGCCACTTCAGGAGAGGCTGGTCTGGAAGTGGCCTCCCCTGGCCCCAAGGGGCCTCCGCTTATGCTGGAGGGTGACCCTGAAGGCAGATCAGTCACAGACTCAACTTGGATAACTTTCCCTGCACACAGCAGTCAGGAATCCCCATTTTCCACGTGCTGTGGAGGTTAGGGCTGGGGGCCGAGGTTGAGCTGAGTCTGGGTGAGGATTTGGGGCCAGGCAGTCATGGGGCTCGGAGCTGGGGAGCCAAGCACCCTTCCTGTCCTCTACTGTGGGCACCCCTGGTGGGTTCTAGCTGCAGTCGGAAGGCAGCTCGAAGGTTCCCGGCTCCACCCTGCACACACTTAAATTGTTTTCTCTAAACTGTGTTCAGCTGAGGCCTGGAGGGGGTGGAAACCAAGGTTAGATTAAAAAAAGAAAAGGAAAAACCAAACCTAGCTGAAGAGGTGGTTTTAGGGAAATGAGGACTAATATTTTGAAGTGGTGCTTAGAAGAGGCCGGTGGTGTCCGTGGGGGTGGGGTGAGTGAGGGCTTCAGGACCCCCCATTCCTTGGAGAGAAGAGGCTCTCAGAGGCCTTCAGTCTGGGGACGTGCCTGGCCCAGGGCGGACAGGCGGGAGGGCGTGGAACCCAGAGTGAGGACTTCAGCAGCCCTAGTGCCAGCTTCGTGACAGCCTGCGTCCTGGGCTGTCAACTACACCCCTCCGATGGGGTTGCTAGGCAGCGGGGCTCTGATGTACGGGAAGGCCTTCTGATTTGTCAGCCTCCTGCAGACACATGGTTAAGGCTCCTTCCAGCCTATCCGGAGGAGGGACGCGGGGCACGCCGCCTGCATACTGCCGAGCCCCAGGTCCACCTGAACGCAAGGTGCACAAGGCAGCCAGCAGGAGGGGCCCAGCCCTACCGCCTGCTAACCAGCCCAGCCCCATGCCCCCCATTCTCTCCACTCGGGCTTGCTGCTGGCTCCTCCCAGCCTGTCCCCGCCCCATTCCTCCCCTCGTCCCCAAACCATGAAAAGCAAAGTGCAGCAGGGAAAAGAGGTCAGTGGGGTAAGCGTGTGCGCGGGCCTCTGGAGGTGCCAAGGTGCATGGGCATGAGCGGAGGGGAGGCTGCCCCCATCTGTGCCATCCAGGGCTCTTGTGGGAAGGGGTGAGTGGTGGTGGGGGGCCCTGGCACTGTTGTCCTCCAGGCCTGGACTTGGAACCCTGTTCTGTACCCCCTCCTCAAGCTCTGTCCTCCCCTAGGAAGGCAGCATGACGGCAGAGGAGAGGGACCGGTGTGATCCTGTCAGGAAGGGTGGACTCTGGCTTTCCCTGGGGCTCGGGAGGGAGGGCAGCCTCTGGCGGTCCTTCTTCCCCCCAGCATACGCCCTCCACCCCAGCCTGGAGGTCCAGCTCCTCTCCCCCTCCCTGCCTAGCCAACACCCCCAGGAGCTTCTGTTAAATCTCTTTACTTTCTTTTTTTTTCTAAACGGCTTTATTGAGATAAAATTCCCATACCATTCACCCGTGAAAAGTGTGCTGTCCAGTGATTTCAGTGTGTTCACAGAGTTGTGCAACCACAATCAATTTTAGAACCAGTGTGAACCCCTGCACTCATTAGTGTTGTTCCCCTTCTGCCCACCCCAGCCCCTGGCCCCCACCCATCTATCTGCTGCCTCTGTGGATTTGCCTACTTAGGACATTTCATAGGTGGTATCACACTGTGTGGGCCTTCATGGCCTGTCCCTCTTGGCTTCTAGCTGCATTGCTTACTTGGAGTTGCAGATCCTCTTGCCACGTCGCTGTCCCTGTCTGTGCCTTGCTCCATCCACAGGGTCTTATGCATTCTTGTTCATTTCTCTCAGTGCCCTGTGTCACTTGGGGCTGGCCCACTGGTCAAGTGAGTGAGATGAATGGGAACTAGTAATTGGCAAGCTATGCAGGTGGTTTACAACTGAATTCCAGGGGGCCCAGCTGCTATGGAGGGGCTGGCAGATTGGGAGAACTGTGGGTATCAGAGCTGTGAAGGAGCAGAGAGAAAGCCTCGTAGTTGGTTGTGGGTGGGGCAGAGGTGGATACTGACAACGAAGGAGTCTATGGGTAGCCACCACTCTCAGAAACCTGACAACAAAAATGTCATCCTCAGACCCTGTCTCTAAGTAAAATTACAAGAAAGTGCTGGGGATGTGGCTCAGTGGTTGAGTGCCCCTGAGTTCAATCCCCAGTACCAATCCCCCTTAAAAAAAATAATGCCATTCCCAGTCTTGGGGTTTGGTGGCCTATGGTTGAGGTTTGTCACCTGATCACAGGGGCATCCCCTCTGGGGGAACTCCCATGTAGATTTGAATTTTAAAAAAAGGAAAGGAAATTTCCCAGCATCAGCATGTATAAAAGGCACCAGGTCAGACAGCTCTGAAGGGTTGCCCACCTCCTGCGACTGCATTAAACTCCTGTCCCCTCCCCTCTTCTGTGCTGCAGGTATTGTCTGATGAGCGTGAAGGGCTGTTTCACTGATTTCCACATTGACTTTGGAGGCACTTCCGTGTGGTACCATGTTTTCCGGGGTGGGAAGGTGAGTTCCAATGATTCTCCAATTGTCTGTGTGTCTCTCACTCTTTGAGCACAGAGGGCTCACTTACCTGTCCCCTTCCTTTTGCACCTTTCCTCTAGCCAACCCTGCCCCGTGAGTACTTTCAGGGCCACTCCATCTCCTAGGACCATCTGTGGACTCTCTGCCTCCTTCTGGAGGGCAAGGTCAATGCTACCAGCTGTTTGGCATAATGTCGGGTTATCCATTCCCTCCTACTTGCCCAGTTCAGTGTCCTGAGCACCTTCAGCCAGTTTGGAGCTGAGCTTGACTTCCAATAAGCTCCAGCCCAGGGATCTTTCAACTTCAGAGTCTAGTGCCAGCAGCACTTGCCTCCAAAAATGCTTTACACCACCTGAGCAGGGAGGGGGGGTGTGCGTTCAGGGTGCTCCCAATGGGTCTCTTCTGTGTGTGTGTCCAAGTGCGGATATAGGTGTCCATGTACGGATGTAGGTGGCCCTGCACGGACGTGGGTGCCTCTGGAGAATGCCCGTGTGCCTCCCTGCTCGTCTGGGTCAGCATGTGCATTTGTTTTGAGAGAACATGTTGGAAGAGAGTCTGGGAGGAAGTCAACCCACTTGATTCCAGATGTTTTTTTCTCCTCCAAAGTGAGAGCAAGCTGGGTTTATTTATTGGGCCATTTTATCATACAACTTAGGAAATTCCCTTCCTCTCCTTCCCCCACCTCCCATTCTCTGTGGCTCAAGAGGATGTGCCCCTACGCCCTCAGCACAGACAGTATTCCTCTCCTGGCATTTCACCGGGAATGGAGATGCCCTAAAGCTGATCTGAGTCCTCCCTGCTTCCTCAGAGGCCCTTTAGACCTGATCTTGGAGGGGACCCAGGGGCTTGGGGGATGTAGCCTCTCCCCTTCTTGCCCCCCCCCCCCCCCCCCCCGCCCAGGCAGGTGAGGCTGCCTGGATTGTGTCAGGGCCTGGAAGAGATCGGAGACTGGCTGATGACATCTTTTCCTCCCAAGATCTTTTGGCTGATCCCACCAACCCTGCACAACTTGGCGCTGTATGAGGAGTGGGTGCTGTCAGGCAAACAGAGCGACATCTTCCTGGGAGACCGTGTGGAACGATGCCAAAGAATTGAGCTGAAGCAGGGCTACACGTTTTTCATCCCTTCCGGTAGGTTCTGGCGTGGCTGGCCCTGGGCTCTGGTCTGCCACTGGCTCCCCCAGCTTTCAGAGCCAGGTTCTGCAGCCCAGTGGCCTCAACAGGGTTTGAGGCCGAGGGAAAGCTTGTCCGAGCCTGGCAGGTTTGATTGGCTGTGTAGCGTGTAGTTCCCGAGGGTGGTGGGCTTCAGGTGCTGGGAAAGATGTAACCTACATGTCTGTGCCTGTGGGCTAGAATGTCTGTCCTTGAGAAGGCCTCAGGCCCTGCCTTGGGGGAACTCTTCATGTTTTCCCTGGGACTTCCTCGGGAGATTTCTGTGTGAGATGATGACAGCGACCCTTTAGGTGCCGTGGTGAGTGCACCCCAGATATTTGGGATGCAAGTTCTGGGGAAGTGCAGTGAATAGTGTCAGTTGAAATTGTGGCTGTGTTGCTTATGAGCTGTGACTGCCTCTCTAGGCCTCTGCTCCCATCTGCGGAATGGGAGTAGGGCTTCAGGGTGGTTGTGAGGACTGAATAAACTGAGATCTACCTGCCTGCCGTTCTTTGGAGATGGACTGAAGGCTTTTGGCTGATTATAGGCTGAGTCACTAGTGGATGTGACTGAAGACCTAGGAGTCATGTTCTAGGTCTTGGGCTGCATTAACAGAAGCATTCTATCCAGGTTGAGATAGGTTACAGTCCAACTATGCATAGAGTGAAGGAGTCAGGCCACATGTGGGAGGTTGTGTACCTCTTGGTCATTATACTTTGGAGGGGAGGTTAATATTAAGAGAAAGGAATCCAGAAACCACATCAGGTAAAATGAGAAGGAGGGACTATTTTTTTTTAATCTGAGAAACAGATGTGTGGTAACTATAGTTAGCCAGGTGAAGGATTGTCTCCTGGAAGAAGGTGGTGCTGGGATGACTTGCTCTGTGGGTAGGTAGTGAGGTCCCCGCCATTGAAGATATACAAGTAGAAACTAGCTATTGGTGTCTTAAGAAGATTAGGGGAACTGCCACTGGGTGGAAGCGTGTACCAGAGGATAAGGGTATCCTTGAGACCATGGAGATCCATTGAATGGACAAGCTGGCTATACTTAGATTGTTGATCATTGACCTTGGGTCTGGCCGTGGAGCAGGAGGGCTGTGGTTGTGGCAGTAGTTCTCACAGTGGAGGAAGGGCCTGCACATCAGAGCTCTTTTAGCAGATTGGGCAGAAGGTAGAGACTGCCCTATTAGGAAAATGTGGGAATTGGGGGTAGCAGGGTTCAGTGGGGGTGACTCTGTTACCGTGGTCCCAGGCCCCTGCTTGAGACAGAAGGGATAGCACTTGGTGGGCAGCAGGTATGTGGACCCTGCAGAGTAGCGTGGAACCTTGGGCAGGAGGTGGGTCCTGGAGTGTGCTCCAGCCCATGCAGGTGTTGTGGGGTGTGTGGGGGACACACACAGCCCTGGTCACCCTCCGTGACCTTTCTATCTCTGTGCCTCAACTATTGCATCTCTACAGAGGGAGTGGTGTCCTGGGACTGAACTCTGGGACCCTCGAGATCCCTCTCATCCCTGTTCCCTCAGCTCTGGGCCCTGTGCAGAACTGGGAGGGGGCTGGTCATTCTGTTGACTGGTGACTTCCACTCGTTGGGGAAGGTCCTGGGAAGCAGCATCACAGCCACAGAAGGTATATAACTGTCTTGAGGGCTGGAAGAGATGTGGATTTGAACCCCAGCAAGCAGGGGTTAGACCCCAGCAAAGACATAGCAAGGCCCTAAGCAATTAAGTGAGACTTTGTCTCAGAAATAAAAAAAATAAATAAAAAGAGTTGAGGATATAGTTCATTGGTTAAGCACCCTTGAGTTCAATCTCTGGTACAAGGAAAAAAAGAAGAAGAAGAAGAAGAATGAAAGTGAGAGAAAGGAAGATAAGAGACCATTGGAATTTACCACCTGCCTCCTGGTGGTGGTGTGACAGGGGTGGTAACAACATAAATTGGTGGTTCCCAGGCATCATTTGTTGGACCAATGAATTTAAAAAAAAAAAAGTTGGGATCTTATATAGAATTACAATTTTGCTAAAGATGGACATGAAATTAAAAACACGAGGGCTGTAGCTCTGTGGTAGAGCACCTGTCTAAAGTGCACAATCCCCAGCACTGCAAAACCCAACAAAACCAAGAGCAAAAAACCTACTTGTGTAATCCTGCTGTTTCATGACCATTCTTGCAGTAAAGCAGGTGACATGCAGCCCCACCTTGACATCCCTGGTGGTTGGTTCCAGTACTCTGGGTGGATACCAAGCTCTGTCTCCAGATGACTGACGGTACCCAGAGCAGGGTCAACGCTGTGCCAACAGTTGCTATGCGGTATTGTTTAAGGGATAATGACAAGGAAAACCTTGTCTGTGTAGGTTCAGTACAGATGCAATTTGTTTGGATATTTTTGATCTGCAGTTGGTTGAAAGTATAGATGCAGAAGGTGTGGATAAGCATGGATGACAGGAAGAAACTAGAGAATAAGGGATGGTACTTTAATTCTGGTAGTTTTGTGTGTATGAAAATCTATGCCATCTTTAGTTTTCTCATTCTGTTGCCAACCAGTGAAAACCAAAAGACCCACAGGACATAGACGAATGTTTTGGCTCCTCTGGGGACTTCAGATTTTCTCTGGTGTCCACACCCTGTGAGCCATGACACACCCACATCTGAGATTTGGGGTAGTTGGTTGTGGCTTCGGGTGGAGAGGGAGCTTTGGGGATTCCAGGAAGGGTTGGCAGCCTCCTGAGCTTTTCCTTACTGGAGAATCTAATTTGGGCATTTCCTGCTTCTGACCTGGGTGTTCTGTCCCCTGGTGTGACTTTAGGTAAGTGTCTCACCTCGTGCTACCCCCAATTCCCCCCCCCACCCCCATCTGTCCTTGAGTAAGTCCTCTTCAGTTCTCTGAAAGCCCATGGGACGCTGATGAGTTAGGAAGATTTTAAATGGTGCAGTGTTTTTTGTGAGATGTGATTGAACTTTTTGGCTTGTGTCTGAGGGGCTGTGGTCAGGGCTGTTCGTTCTTCAAGCCTCATTCCTGGACAGTCCTGGAGAGCTGCCTGGGAGAGGAAGACTGTTGACAGGTGACTGAGAAGCCATTTGACCCCTTGTATCATGAAATTTCTCCATTTTGTAACATGAGTTGAATCAAACTAAACACGTCCCTGGATCTGATACAGTCCGTGGTGTGCCAGTTTGGGTTCCTGCTACCAGCTACGAGGTCCTCACTTCATGTTGGCAGCCCCAGGGCCCACCCAGGGCCTGACCCTACACAGACAGGATGCTCATCAGTGCTCAGGAGTGATGCCAGGGCCCCGGTGAGTCATGGGCCTCTGTGGGTCATGGGCCTCTGTGGGTCATGGGCCTCTGTGTGAAGTACCTCCACCGGAAGAGGCAGCTGTACGGAGGCGGCTTTTGATTCTGAATCTGAAATATCCATTGTGGATGAGACTCCTTATGCCTTCACTGTTCTTCTTGGCCCCCTCAGGTCCTAGAGATCAGCCTGGCAGTGGGTTTTGTGGATTGCTGCTCTCCTTCCATGAGTGCATCTGTCCCTTGTCACTTGGCCTGAATAGCCTCTGTTTATTGCCATCATATTGCTGATGACTCTGGACTGAAAACCAATGGCAGATGCCAGCCTCCCCTGTCCAGGCACCAGCCCGGGACACCTGCTCTCAGACTTCCTGGAGCATTGTCACGAGCGGGCTGCCGTTGGGAGGGTGGGCATGGATGGGGCTCATGACGGCTGTGGTTTCTCCTCCCGGGTTCTTCCTGAGGCCAGCGTTTGGGCAGTGAGGCAGATGTGAGCAGGCGGGGGAGGGATTCAGCAGCCACTGTAATCCAGGGCAGGCCACCTGACCTACCAGGGAGCCCTGGGGTCAGAAGAAGCTTCCAGAATCCCTCAAATGTTGGGGTGTGCAGATTCCCTCCTCCCTTCCTGCAGTGGCAACTCCCGTCTGTTTCCCTCTTTGCTCACACATCGGGCTCATGGATATAAGCCAGGTGCGTCTGCGGCTCCACCTGCCAGGAGAACAGGGAGAGTCCGAGGCTGATTAATACAGATTTCCATGCGTGCCAGCCTTTCCCAGACCCTCGTGATTGGCAAGAACATCACAATCAGTGATACGTTCCCTACACAGTGAGTTCTCCACCAGGAAGGGAGTGCTCTCCTTCTTGTCAGGCAGGGACACTGAGGCCAGGAGAGGGGGCAGTTGCATGCTCTTGTCACACAGTGATCAGGGCTGGGGGCAGCCTGGAACACTGGCCACTGGGTTGGGCTTTGTGGAGGGAGGGAGGTGGGCAAGGGAGGAAGCGTGAGACTAGGAAGAGCAGCCGGCAGGCAGCAGAGGCTGGAGACTGAAGAACTGTGGGAGCCAAGGCCTTTCAGAGGCACAGCCTTTGTCTTTCTGCACAGAGGGTGTGAGGGCCCAGGTGGCTTGCAGTGGCACACCTGGCCCACGGAGCAGCTGTGTTTGATGGCCAAGCCCGAACCTGGGAGTGAAAGGCAGAGCGGGGCTGGTAAAGGGAAGCCTTTGTTCCTGCGCCTAGGGGTGGCTGTCTCCTATACCATCTTTCCCTTGCTCTCCCCTGAGGACCACCAGGTCTGCCCTGGTAGGAAGGGCCAGCAGCCGAGTGTCCAACTGAGGTCTTAGCCTCCCTATGCTCTTCCCAGGTGGTGGCTCTGCTCCTAGCAGCGGTGGCCGCCTATGACTCAGGGCTGGCATGTCATAGCTCACAGGGGAGCGACTCAACTGCTTGGGCTTGTGGGGAGAGGCGGATTGGGTCTCTCCCTGTCATTTTCCTTTGAGTAAAAGACTTAGGCACATAGGGTTTGGGGGTGCAGCTCAGTGGTACAGCGCTTGCCTAGCAAGTGCGAGGCCCTGAGTTTGATTCCCAGCACTGCAAAAGCAAACAAACCTAACAAAACCAAAAAAGAAACAGAATTAGGCACACAGATGGATGGGAGAAGAGTCTTGGATGGCTGCTGCCCTTGCCCACTTGCCCCCTCCCCCCCGACTGACCTCCGTTTCCCACCGGGGCTTGTTCTGACTCTGTCTGCTCTTGTCTCTGCCTCTGTCTCTTATTTCTCACCGTGTTTCTCCTTTTGCCTCTCCTGTGTGTTTCCATGCCTATCCCGTGGGACTTCCCAGCTAAAAAGGGAGCTGCTTCTCTTGTCAGCTGCGACTTTGCTCAGCGAGTGGCTGGCCTCCTCTGAACCTCAGTTTCGGCATCTGTGAATTGGACTCGATGCAAAGCTCTCTAGCCCCTCACTTTGCCTCTGTCTGGCAACCAGGAGCTGTGTTGGTCTCTCAGGCACTTGGCAGGATGGCCAGCCTGAACTGAGGGGTGGCTGTTGGATGAATTCTGCATCTTTCTTTGTCCCTAGCGGGATTAAGCAGAGGCTGACTGCCTGGGTTCAAAATCCCCATGGTGACTTGACTTTTCTGTGCCTTGGTTTCTTCGTGTATTCGGGTTGAATACACGTTCTTGAGAGGGCTTCTGGGAGAATTAATGAGCCGAGGAAAGGTCTGGAAAGCCTTGAGGCTGTGCCTGGCACAAGTGAGTATTTCAGTATCCTTACTGTGGTGACTGTGGGGCTGTGGCCTGGGATCCCAGGGAGATGAACAGCCAGGGCCCATGCTGTTGAAGCTGCAGTCTGCAGGAAAGAGACCTGTTAGGCCGCTTAGCCTTGGGGGCCGAGTAGAAGCAGAGCTGAGATGGGGAGCAGGCATCGTGTGGTGAAGGAGGCCACTTGGAAACATGCCTGGAGGATTCAATGACAAGGTGTACTCTGCAGAGGAAAGTGTCTGGGTCCTGCCTCTCTGGCAAGATATCACTCCTTTGTTGTGGCTCTGAGCTGTCCTGGTGCTTGTGGCAATGATGAGAAAAAGGCTCGGGACAGATGTGCAGCCTGGGAGGGGTGTTTCCAGCTGCCTAGCCAGCGTGGAAGCTGGGAACAGGGCCTGATTCTCTGTCGGCTGCCATAGTGGGGTCCCAGGAGAAAGACTTGGCCCTCAGGGTCCTCCAGGTCGGGCTTGGTCTGCAGCTTCTAATACCTGACTAGAAGTAGCCAGGGGCCACTGTGGCTGCCAGCCCAGTTCCTCTAAGCTAACCAGGAGTCTTGGCTTTCTACACCAACTATCCCCCTGTATTGGAATTCTCCCAGCCCTAGGCACACACCCGCGGCACCCCCAGGCCCTCCTGAGTGCCATCTTTCCCTCCCTCAGGCCTTGTGCGGAGAGGAGTCCCCAGGGGACTGGAGGCTCATCTTCCTTTACCCTCTGCACCCCAGGTTGGATCCACGCAGTCTACACCCCCGTAGACTCCCTGGTCTTCGGTGGGAACATCCTGCATAGCTTCAACGTGCCCATGCAGCTGCGGATCTACGAGATTGAGGACAGAACCCGGGTAAGGAGCCTTCCTTCTCTCCTGGGGGGGGTGGTGGTGGTGCCAACCATTATGAAGTCCTCTGCAGTCCCCCTTTCCCTCTTACTCCCTGTCTTGAGCCAGGCCTGGGTTGTAGTCTTACAGGGTGGAGGGGAGGGTATCCCCAAAGAGTCCCTCAAGTTTTTTGATCATCTCCAGACATAAGGTAGCCAAGCCTCCTTGTGGAAGAGGAAGTGTCTCTTGAGAAAACAACATAAGAGATCAGGAACTTAGCCCTTTTCTTCTCCTGTGAGGAAGGGGTGTGAGGGGCTGGGGGATCTTATTGTTGCTGATGTTTGGAGGCCTTGGAAAGAGGGTCTACCCTGGTCCAAGTTCAGGTATTATTGGCTATGCCTTCTCCCTGGGGACCTGAAATCTGATGGAGAGGAAGCCTGAATTCCCCCAGGTCCCCTCTCTGAGCTAGTCTCAGTGCCTACTGGGGACATTTCAAGGTCTTTGAGGCCAAGGCTTTCCTCTGCCTTTGACAGTGACAATTTCTCTTATATCGGGTCTCCCCAACCCATGCCCCAAGACCAAGGGTCCATGTGTGTCCTGTGTTCCTTGAGTTTTCCCTACAGATCTCTGGTGGCTGGGAACTTACCATCCGCTTTCCCCATTCTGGGGCTTGAGCAAGTGTCCCCAGGTATCTGAGACAAGACCAAGGGTTGGAAACTGGATCCCTGAGGCAAAGAGGGGCCATTTCTTTCTGTCTTTCTCTCTTTTTAACATGGCTATTTCAATGTTTCTTTTGAGATATAATTCATATAACCATAAAGTGTACATTCAAAGTGCACAAATCTGGGTTTTTAGTATCTTTACAACGTTGTGTAACCATCGTCGCTAGTTCCAGAACATTTCATCACCCTAAAAAGAAACCTCGTACCCATCAGCTGTCACTCCCTATCCCACCCATTCTGCTCCAACAGCCCCCAATCAACTCTCTGTATGGATTTGCCTATTCTGGACATTGGCTATAAATGGAATTGGACAATATGTGTTCTTTTGTGTCTGGCTCTCACTTGGCACGGTGTTTACAAGGTCACCCTACACTGTCGTGTGTATCAATGCATCCTTCCTTCTTAGGGCTCAGCACCCTCCATTGTGTGGGTAGATGGTACCCTTTCTTCTTGGGATTTGCCTTGGAGTTACTTCTTTTTGGCCTCAGAGAGGCATTGATGTGCCTGGACCCTAAAGAAGTATCTCACAAAAGAGCAGCTCTGAGCCAAGTCCATCTTCCTGATCTTTTTTTCAGGCCCAGGTCTTCTTCATGGAATCACATCCTTGAGTCAAAGTCTTAGCCACTATGTGAACCGGATCCCTTCAATAGTCCTGATGTGGAGGGGCCTGGTCCAGAGGTTCTCTGGAGACGACCCAAAGCCCTGGTGGGCAGTCATGCATACTCCAAGGGCATGTGGACATTTGCAGCTGGTGTATTTGCTGCCTGTGATGCCCAGGTCTGCAGACACTGTGGTCTGTGACTCTGTGCAAACCCCTTGTTTGTGGGCTTTCTCCCCTCTGTCACCCACCCTACCCTCCTGTCCTGGTCTGGAAAGACCAGCCCAGCCCTGATCTGGAGTGTGCTACTCTGGGCTGTCCAGGGGAAGGCACAGTTGAGGCCCGAGTGGTGTCTCATAGTCTAGGTCAGTGCTGTCTGGGGCTCAGGCCAACTGTTCTTTGGCCCTGAAGAGCAGGCCAATTTGTGAGCATACCAGCAGGTGTGGATAGAAACAGAACAATCTAGAGCCGGAGGTCAAGCTCAGGACTTTCCAGGCAATTCCTGAAATCCAGAGTCAGGCTGGGATTTCTAAAGACTTTGGCAACTTGCTGGGCAGCCGTCCCCTCCCCTGGGAATCTGAGCATGTATCTCAGGATCTGGGCCCCATCATTCCCAGAGAAGCCAGCCTCCCTCCCCTACTGGCGGTGCTCAAGGCAGAAGGCAGGCTTCACGCTTAGCTCTTGTGGAATATTGTGTCCATATTGAGATGTGTGGCAGGGCCCCTCCCCCAAGACCCCCTGTCCCTGTCCTCTGAGTGGGCACCCCATCTGGTTTCCTTGGAGCAGGTTGCCAGATGGGGGGATGGGGACTGGCTGACGGGCAGGCTGGGCTGGAACCAGCGGCAGGCTTTTTAATCTGCTTTGATTTCTGGTCTTTGGAGAGGGGCTTGGCTACAAGGCTCAATTGTTTATGTCTTATGAGCCAAGGCAGACAAAAGGCACTGCAGAGAGAGTCCTGGAAGCCAGATAAAATGCCAGGGCTCCTTGTCAGCTCGCTACAGCTTAATTCTTTGCATCCCCCTGAGCTCCCTTAAGAAGGTTATCATCATTTAAAAATAGTTTTTCCCAGGCTAGGGATATAGCTCAGTGGTGGAGCACTTGCCTAGCATGTGTAAGGCCCTGGGTTCAATCCCCAGCACCTCAAAGGAATGAATAAATAAAAAGTAGTTTTTCCAAAAGTCCTTAAACCTGGCTTTGCTTGTGGAAACCACATGCAGGAGGTGGGCTGGAGGACTCTCAGTCTAAAAGGCCTGTGATGTAGGTTTGTGTTAGAAAAGGAATTTGCCTTTGTGGCTGAAGATGGGGGACCCTCATCCTGGCTGGAAAGCCCTGAGATTCTCCAGGAGGTCATGTCTTGCTCTCACTGTTGTAATTTTTCTGGGCTGGATGGTAGGTGACCTCACCTGGCAGTGCCACTGCCTGTAAGGTGGCAGGTCAGGTACAGCCTTAGTGTCTGGTGGAGTTCCACTCCCTCCCCACTCTGAAGATAAGAATGATGGACGAAGTGTCCTGGTATGGATGCGATATGCTGGTCTTCTAAGATAATGTCGTCATGATCACGATGCGCTTTTAAATCCGGTTAGGTTAATAAGGGACAGGGATGGTCCAAATGATCACTCATCAAACTGCTGCGTCTCTTATGCTTATCTTTTTTTTCCCCCTGCTAATGGCTTTAGTGAAAGCAGCCTTCCCAGAAAAGGTAATGCCAACACATCCATTCCCTCGCAGCCAGCAAATCTGTTTGGAAATTGCAAATAATTTACCCTTCCTCTCCCCCTCCCTACCCCCCCACCATTGGATTTTTTTCCCCCATTGATTTTTTTTTTCCAGGAGAAAAACAAATTTTAAGGCACTTCCACCCACCCTTGTGTTTGACTTGTGCAACTCCTTGAGACCTGGGAGTTCTAGATGCACTGAGACACCTCGGCTGTCATCTCCAAAGGCCATTCAGATCTCAGATGACTGAGGCCTCCAAAGTAGGGCTCAGGCCAGGTGCCCCTTGAATGGGCCTTTGGAACTCAAATTGAACCTTGCGATCACCCCGCAGTGCATGCCATTTCTGACTGCCTTGCCCTGCATTTTGGACTGAGGTCAGTTAACAACTCAGTTTGGTGAGGCTCCGAGTTTGTCACCAAATAATATTGAGCAATCGTGTGTTTAATGTTCCCAGGCATGTGGCTGAAACCTTTTGAAGGCGAAGGGTGGAAGGCGACAACTCGTTTGTAAGTCAATTCTTTGCAAATTTTGTTCTGCGCAGTCTCCTCTCTTGGAAAAAAAAATAAAAAATAAAAACAAAAAACAAAAAACAAACCCTCAAATTCCTTCATCAGCATTTATTTTCACCCAGCTGGTTTCCCTTGGGTTCAGCAACAAAGAGGGGAGATTTATCTTCCCCTCCTGAAATACAGCCCCTCCATGTTTCTGTTTTTTTTTTTTCCTAATCTAGGAAGATTCTCAGGCATCACAGTGCTCATCCATGGCACAGTGGCTTGGATGATGTCCAAAAAAATTTGAAAAGTCAAAATGAACTTCAGAGTTTTACCAGTCAAGTAAAGATATACCAGTGAGAGCCTGTCTTCCTCAGCTTGCATTTGAGGGATTGAGTGATTTGTTTCAAAATTCCAATGGGGGGAGGAGCTGAAGACCCCCCAAACCCTTAGTCACAGGTGGTCAAGGTCTGCTTCATGCTGAAGAGCCCCTCTCTTTTGTAATCTCCAGGGGACATGGATCCAGTAACTGTGCAAAAAGATTAATACCACAGCAATAAAACTGGGCTTCTCAGAAAGTAGCTGGAGCCAAGGAAAACGCTAGGTTATGATCCCACCTCCATGCATCTCCCCAAGGAGCTGGAAAGCATGCGACGGCCACGACCTCATTCCAAAGCATACCACCCACCAGAGGCAGGGAGTGCAAATGGACCCAATGGGAGGCCTCAGAAACTAAGCTAGCAGGCGAGGGCAAGGAGCAGAGGGCAGGTGGGAGCTTTTCCAGGTGGGTGCCTGGAGAACAGCAGGTGTGCTTGTATTTGTCTCCATCCCAGAGGTAGAGCGCTGCGCTTGTATTGTCAGCAGACGGACCAGGGGAGCTGGGCTGGCAGAGCGTGTTTGCTTAACCTCCAACTCCCTGAGTTCCTGGTGGGTGAAAGAGGTGAGGGGGTTTCTGACTGGCACAGACAGACCCTTGGCAAGAGAGCTAGAGAGCAGGCCAGGGGCAAGCGTGGTCGAGCAAGACCCCCGTGTGGTATCTGGAGAAGAGGGCCCTGCCGTGAGAGATGGGGTCCACCCTTCATATCCTTGCTCTTCCCTCACCCACTCAGGATGCAGTTTCCAGAAGGCTTCTCTGTGCCAGGGTATTGCTTCCTTCCCATCTTCTGCTGCCATTTCCACTGTGCAGATCCCACACTGCCACCCATTGGAATTCCCCCCACCCCTGGGGAACCAAACCTTTTAGATTCCATTCACTCTCTCACCTTTACTTCCCCCCATAAGAAACATCCAAGGGGGCCTCCATGTGGACTTCCAGGTGTGTGCGCCCTGGTGTCAGGATGTCTGCGTCATGCCAGGGACTTGTGCCCCAGGGAGCCCTTGGTAGCAATACAGGCTGGGGCAGCACAAGTGGTGTGGGGAGGAGCAGGAGGTGGACACCTGAGGCCCCCGCCCCTGGAGGTAGGTGAGGCCACACCCCATCTTCATTGGTTCTCCCCACAGCCTCCCTCCCAGAGTGCAGGAGGAGGGTGTTCCATAGCCTGTCTGCAGATGGGTAAGGCTTGGGGTGGGTTTCTCCCTTTCAATGGGGAGGGAGAGACAGCAGAGTCTGCGCAAGAACATTCTAGAACAAAGGAGCCCATGTATGTTGTAAGCTGGGGTCAGGCTGGGCTCCCACCTACAGATTCCCATAGCCACTGTCAGCAGGGCAGGGGACAGCTCTGTTTGACTGCATCTCACAGAAGCACGAAGTCAAGCCCTCCACCTTCCCGGGCGTGCAGCCTGGGGACCTCTGAAGCGATGCCCTCACCCAGGCTTCTTCCTCTGCCTCATCGGTGCATGCTGCTGGCATCCTCCCTTCCAGCGCCTGCCTCCCCCCTCCCCTCCAGTGACATCCCCCATTTTTCCCTGCTGCCATTTGTGCTCTTGCTAAGATGATAAGAGTGACCCCAACCTGTGGAACCTGCCCCCGCTTCTCTCCCTCCTGTCCCCGTGGCCCTCAGAAACTGACCTGTGCCCACCTGGTCTCTGCTTCTAGGTGCAGCCCAAGTTCCGTTACCCCTTCTACTATGAGATGTGCTGGTATGTGTTGGAGAGATATGTGTACTGTGTGACCCAGCGGTCCTACCTCACTCAGGAATACCAGAGAGAGTCCATGCTCGTTGGTGAGTGTCCCCCGGAGCCCTCGGACAGCCCTCACGGCTGGGGCAAGAGTTGTCTCTTCATTGGGGACTGGGGACAGTCTGGGATTCAGGGGATTCTTTTGAGCCAGAGTGTTGGGCAGAATCCTAGACGTCCCTCAGGGGAAGGCAACCTTGTCAGGTTCTCAACTGGAATACAGCAGCCAAGAAAAAGAACCCATGACCCCCAAGGAGTCACTTTGTCACCTCCAATTTACAGCTATGCAGATGGGGGGAGTAGCAGGTCACCAGCAGGTTACAGAAGCAGGACTGTCCCACAGAACAAAGAATCCTGGTTCTTTTTCTTCCCCTGTGGTCACCAGCTGACACCCCCACACAGACACTCCCTGGGGGTTGGGTTTTGCTCTAACTGAGCAGGCCCGTGCGCAGGCCTTCCACACAACCCAGGCTGCCTTTGTGCTGTAGCAGTGGTGGCGAAGCTAGCTTGGAGGCACAGGGGAGTGTTCAGAGCTGCAGCTGCTGTGCCCTGCACGGCCACTGGTACTTAAAGGGACATCATCCCTGCTGCATGGCTGTTTTTTAATCTTTTTTTATTTTTATTTTTTTTTGGTATTGGGGATTGAACTCAGGGCACTATACCATTGAGCTACATTCCTAGCCCTTTTTATTTTTTGACACAAGGATCTCCCTAAGTTGCTAAGATTGGCCTCGAACCTGTAGTCCTCCTGCCTCTCTGCCTCCCAAATGGCTGGATTAAGGCATGTGCCACCGCACCCAGCTTATCCTTGAGTCTTTTTTTTTTTAGAGAGAGAGAGAGAGAGAGAGAGAGAGAGAATTTTTAAATATTTATGGCGGACACAACAC
Source organism: Callospermophilus lateralis (assembly GCF_048772815.1). Taxonomy (NCBI): domain Eukaryota; kingdom Metazoa; phylum Chordata; class Mammalia; order Rodentia; family Sciuridae; genus Callospermophilus; species Callospermophilus lateralis. The sequence goes on along the minus strand of NC_135305.1, from coordinate 157,509,110 downwards.
CTTTCTTTGTATGTGGTGCTGAGGATTGAACCTGGGCCGCATGCATGCCAGGCGAGCGCGCTACCACTTGAGCCATATCCCCAGCCCTATCCTTGAGTCTTGACTCATAGATGCCAGCTCTGGAGTTGTGTCTAGCAGTGACAGTGAGCCGTGACCTGCAATATGTAGGAAGAGCACAATTCTTCCCATCTGTGTTGCTGAGCTGCTAGTGCTGAGGGGTTTTCCTGGATGTCATATATCCCATCTCAGATGTGAGATTGGTTCCTCTCTCCTAAGGTCTCGTGATTTCTCCTGCAGTCTCTGATGTGTAGCACATTCACGCTCCCCCATAAGCTTTCTTCCTCTGCTTCTTTGGCTCCCATCCTTGCTGACTTGTGGGGGTTCAGGCTGGGCATGGAATGGCAACGAATGTTCCTGCTGGGGTCATTACAGGGTAGCATTCATTTGCCACCTGGGATGTCAGCTTTGTCTGTGGGAACTGTTGGGAGTCTTGTTCAGTCAGGTGATGGCAATATCGGTGTGTTGGAAAATCCTGAAGCCTCACAACCTTCTCTTCTGGGGGCTCCCAGCTGCGCAGGAGAGATGGGAAATAACCCAGAAATAGCAGGATGTCCTCAGTGACTGCAGCAGCTACCTGCTCCTGTGGGGTCCAGAGGCTGGGGAGAGTGGAAGGACTTCTGATTTTGTGGCAGTTTCCAAACCTGGAAACAGAGAGTCTGTTCTCTTGCTTGGATATTTAGGGTAATAGAAGAACATTTCTAGTTCTGTTAGCAGACACAGAGGACTACCGAGGCTGTTTGGGTAATCAGTGCCCACTTTTGGTTTACATTTTCTTGCCACTGTTTTGCCCTTGGCCCTCTGGCGCCTCTGCCAAAGAGAGGGAGAGGAGTTAGGGAGGCATCTGGTTTATTGTCTGACACTTGCATGCTGGAGCTGGCTCGGTGCAGCTTGATTAATCCTCAACCTTTGCCTTGTATTTAGTTTCCTCTGTGTGGTACTGGGACTGAGGATTAAATCCATGGTGCTCTGCCACTGCATCCCTAGCTATTTATTTATTTTGAAACAGGGTCTTGCTAATTGCTAGGCTGGCCTGGAACTTGCAGTCCTTCTGTTTCCGTCTCCCAAGTAGCTGGGATTGCAGGTGTGGGCCACAGAGCCCAGCTGCCTTTTTCCCCCCCTTCCTGTGGGGATGGGGATCAAACCCAGGACTGCGTGCATGATGGCAAGCACAGCAGCACTGTGCTACACCCTCAGTCCACACCTTGCAGTTTTTTTGTGTGTGTGTGGTGCTGGGGATTGAACCGAGGGCCTTATGCATTCGAGGCAAGCACTCTACCAAGTGAGCTACATCCTCAGCCCATACACCTTGTGTCCCATACACCTTGTGTTTTTTTTTTTTTTTTTTAAAGAGAGACAGAGGTAGAGAGAGGTAGAGAGAGAGAGAGAGAATTTTAATATTTATTTTTTAGTTATCGGCGGGCACAACATCTTTGTTTTTTATATGTGGTGCTGAGGATCGAACCCGGGCAGCACGCATTCCAGGTGAGCGTGCTACCGCTTGAGCCACATCCCCAGCCCACACCTTGTGTTTTTAAAACAGCTGTATTGGGATGAGGTTCGCATATCATAGGATTTACCCATTTAACGTGTGTAGTTCAGTGGACTTTAGTAGATTCACAGGTGTGTGAACAACTGTCACCACAATTAGTTTTACAGCATTTTCATCACCCAAAAAGAAAGCGGTGCCATTTAGCTTTCATCTCCTTATCTCTCCTTCTATACCCCAGCCCTAGGCAACTACTAATCTACTATATTATTATTATTTTTCCCTTCTTCATTTTGTTTCTGCAGTGCTGGGGATTAAACCCAGGGCCCCATGCATGCTGGTTAAGCAGTATACCACTGAGCTACACCCCCAGACCATTTAAAATTTTTTTTTTTTTTTGAGACAGGATCTTGCTGTTATGATCCTTACTTGTGATCCTCCTGCCTCAGCCCGTCGAGTTACTGGGATAACAGATGTGTGCCATTGCACCAAGAGCTAATCTACTTTCTTGTCTGTAGAGATTTATACATTAGGGACTCTGGATTAAACCCAGAGGCACTTAACCACTGAGCCACATCCCCAGCCATTATTTAGTTTTATTTATTTTATTTTATTTTTTTAATTTTTTAATATTTATTTTTTTAGTTATCGGCGGACACAACATCTTTGTTTGTATGTGGTGCTGAGGATCTAACCCTGGCCGCACGCATGCCAGGCGAGCGCGCTACCGCTTGAGCCACATCCCCAGCCCATTTATTTAGTTTTAGATGAACACACAGTATCTTTATTTTTATGTGGTGCTGAAGATTGAGGCGAGTGCCTCCATGCGAGGCAAACACTTTACACTGAGCTACAGCCTCTGCACCCACTTTTTTGTATTTATTTAAAGACAGGGTCTCACTGAGTTGCTTAGGGCCTCTTCAAGTGGCTGAGGCTGGCCTTAAATTTGTAGTCCTATCTCAGCCTCCCAGGTGGCTGGGACTATAGGTGTGTGCCACTGTGCCAGGATCATTAGGGACTTTTCATACCATTGGAATCAGATGACACATGGTCTTTTTTATACACTCAATAAATTGCCAGTTATGATGAGAGGGGTGAAACAACCTCTCTCAACACATAGCCAGGAAGAAGCAGAGTTGGGATGTGAACCTACGTCCAGCTAACCACAGTCTTTCTGGAAGTCGGGAGGTGGAGGTCCTCAGGATCTTCAGAGAAGGCTGATTTCTACAGTGGGGGCGGGGGGGTGTAGAGAAAGGAGTTCCAGAACTTCCACAGGGGTTGGTGATCATTGTCTGTCTTACCCCTGCAGATGCCCCAAGAAAGGCCAGCATAGACGGCTTCTCATCTGATTCCTGGTTGGACATGGAGGAGGAGTCCTGTGAGCAGCAGCCCCAGGAGGAGGAGAAGGAGGAGGAGGGGGATGGGGCAGATAAGGTGCCCAAGCTGCCAGCCGATGGCCCTGCCTCCCCCACCAGCACCCCCTCCGAGGAGCAGGAGAACCTTGGCAAGAAGCCTAAAGCACCTGCCATGCAGTTCCTCAAAAGGACCTTGTCCAATGAGTCAGAGGACAGCGTGAAGTCTACGACGATGCCCATAGACTACCCCAAGACACCCAGCGGCTCTCCTGCCACCGAGGTCTCCACCAAATGGACCCACCTCACCGAATTTGAACTGAAGGGCCTGAAAGCCCTGGTGGAGAAACTTGAGTCCCTCCCAGAGAACAAGAAGTGTGTCCCCGAAGGCATCGAGGACCCCCAGGCCCTCCTGGAGGGCGTGAAGGTGGGCAGGGGTCATGGCTGGGGAGATGGGCAGGTTCTTTCCATTGTGACAGTGGGCAGCTTGGCTCAGGATGGCTTAGTGCACATGTTCAGAGGATCACCCAAGTGCAGGGAGGGCCTCTGTCCAGGCAGGACTGCCTAGGGCACCTGAGCAGGGGTCACCATTAATGGCTGCAGAGGGACTTCCTGGTAGCAGCTGGCTCTGTGGTTGGCAGCAGATTCTTTCATTGTACTTGTTGGAAGGCTGAGGTCTTGCTGGCCGAGGGGTTGAATGTGCAGTAATTTGGTTTCTCCCTCCTGGTCAAAAGGACTTGCCACTATGGCTGCGTCCCTGGAGTGTGCCTCTGTGTCATGTGAATAGGTTGTATATCCCAATGGTCTTCTTCCAGCTAATGTGGTTATCACATGATGGCCTGAGGTTCAGAGGTCTTTGTTTTCATCTTCATTTAACCAATAAGGGTATAGGCTCAGAGAGGTTAAGGGACTTCCCTGAAGTCTCAGATATGAGGATGCAGGAGAGAGTATCCAACCACATAGAACTGCCTCCTGTTTCAGTGTGGCTAAGGCTCTGGTGTAAGGCTACAGAGACATTTGGGCTTCTTCCTACAATGTCTGATGCCCAGGGAAAGCCACCTGCCTTCTGGGGCTGCAAACTGAACTTGCCTGTTCTTTAGGAATTGGTGGTTCATTCTTTCAGGAAACATTGTGTTGGGCCCTGGGGTACAGAACTATTAGGACTATTCCTGCCATCGAGGGGCTCACTGACCAAGGACTGAACTTTGGGGGTCAAAGACCTGGGATTTGCATCAGGTAGCCTGGCAGGTGCTATTAGTAGAGGGTGCTGGTGTACAAAACCCCTAACTCCAACCTTGTTTTATTTTTTGCGGTGCTGGGGATTGAACCCAGGGCCTCCTGCATGCCAAGCAGGTGCTCTAAGAGTAAGCCACATGCATGGAAATCTATTTCAGTTCATGATCCCTGCCCCGCTTTCCTCTTATCCTCCCCTGTGCCCCCATCCCCAGCAGATCTTTACTTGTGAATGGGTCTTTTTCATTACTTTATGAGTTTTGGAGGTTGCTGACCTCTTAAGCGTTTTATGAAAATAAAACTCTCCACCCTCCAAAAATCTATAAAATTTTACATGCAACATTAAGAGATCTTGAACTCGGGCTAGGATTGTGGCTCAGTGGTAGAGCACTTGTCTCGCTTGCGTGAGGCACTGGGTTCGATCCTCAGCACCATATAAATAAATAAAGGTATTGTGCCCATCTACAACTTAAAAAAAAAAGTTTAAAAAAAAAAAAGAAATGGCAAGACTTGATTTTAAAAAAATAAAGAGAGAGAGAGAGAGACAGAGATATCTTGGGCTCCTAAGCCCATTTCCTAATCTTGCTGTGTGTTGTCTATGCCCACTCCCAACCTCTTCACCCAGTAGCTCTACCACTGAATTACATCCCCATTCCTAACTGTGCTTTTTTAAAAATTCATTTGTGGTAGTGGGGATCAAAGTTGGGGCCTAATGTATGCTTGGCAGGCACTATCCGCTGAGCTATATCCCCAGCCCTTTTTAAATTTTATTTTGAGACAGGCTCTAAGTTGCTGAAGCTGTCTTTGAACTTGAAATCTTCCTATCTTAGCCCCTGAGATGCTGGGATTATAGGCATGTGCCATGGTATCTGGCTCTAAATGTGCTTTTTTTAAAAAAAAAAATTTTTATTAGTTATTGATGGACCTTTGTTTATTTATTTGTTTATATGTTGTGCTGAGAATCGAACCCAGTGCCTGACACATGCTAGGCAGGCACTCTACCACTGAGCCACAATTCCAGCCTTTTTTTTTTTTTTTAATATTTATTTTTCAGTTTTAGGTGGACACAATATCTTTATTTTACATTTATATGGTGTTGAGGATCGAATTCAATGCCTTGTGCATGCTGGGTGGGCGCTCTACCACTGAACACATCCCCAGCCCTAACTGTGCTTTTTTAAGTTAGATTTCCTAAAGGAAACCTTAGGATTCTTTCATGTGGCTACTTTTTTTTTTTTCCTTCTGAGATCCCTTAAAATGAAAACAAAGGTATTTTCATCAATCATAAAATAAAGAATGGCATTGTGTTCTGGAAATATTGCAAATGGTTTAAAAACTGATTCATCTGAAGAAGAAATGGTCCGTACTTTTGGAAAACCCCCCTTTTTAATTTTTATTATTATTATAAAATACCTCATGTGTCCTATCCTAGTAGCTGAGTGGTCAGATTTCTTTCTGGAGATGAGACTTGGCCCCGCTTCTGGCCCTCACCTGTACCTCCAGATGTACCTCTAAGGCTGGATCCAGCCTAGACCTCTTGATGGTGTGGAGGAAGCCTGGGGCAGGCAGGGTCTTAAACAAAATGCGAAGAGCCCAGTGCCCTGCCCTGAGGTTCAGTGGCAGCTCATGATTGTATGTGTGATTCTATCAGTGACTGTGTGTAGTGCAGGTGTTTCTGTGTGTAAACTAGCAACCCTTGGTGTTACTTTTTTTTTTCTTAAAGATGATTTAAAGGTCTGGGATTGTGGCTCAGCAGTAGAGTGCACGCCTAGCATGGGCGGGACCTGGGTTCGATTCTCAGCACCACATAAAAATAAAGGCATTGTGTTGTATCCATCTACAAAAAAAAAAAAAAAAAAGATTCTCTCTCTTAAAAAAAAAAAGATGATTTAAAAAAAAATTTTTTTAGTTGTAGATGGACAATGATACCCTTTATTTTTATGTGGTGCCGAAGATCAAACCCAGTCCTTCACACATGCTAGGCAAGTGCTCTACCACTGAGCTACTTTTATTATCTTCATCTTACAGATGAGACAATTGAGGAACAAGAGAGGTTAAAAGTAACTGGCCTAGGCTACACTTGCTGTTCAATGGGTGGTGGTGGTGGGGTGTGTGCCTGCTGTTGCCATACTGTTTTGTTTTAGTGGATATACAGAAAGAGATTTTCTCACTTCTCAAGAGGTCACCCACATTCAGGGAGACACTGAGGTGGCTGCTTGGTCTTCTCTATAGAACAAGCAACAGATTTGGTCCAAGAATATAAGTTGTATATCGGCAACTCCTGGGGTCAAATCTAGACTCCAGGGATTGCATTTGGCTTACAGAGTATGAAACATAGTTTGTAAATAGCTGTCAACATTAAGAAATATGGAGCTGGGTGCAATGGTGCAGGCCTGTAATACCAGTATCTCTGGAGGCTGAGGCAGGAGGATCACCAGTTCAAAGCCAGCCTCAGCAACTTAGCGAGGCCCTAAGAAACTTAGTGAGACCCAGTCTCTAAATAAAATGTAAAAAAGGACTAGGGATGTGGCTTAGTGGTTAAGCACCCTTGGGCTCAATTCCTGGTGCCAGAAAAAGAAAGAAAAAAAGATGGGGAGTTATATAAGTTTCCTGGTCCACGTTCCTTATTGACTGCAATCACAGGAGGGTAGCAATTGACCCTGTGTGTCCCAGTCCCCACCACTCCCTACTGTTTCCCTGAGCGTCACTTGCTGCTTACCATTAGTTTTGCGAAGTCTCTTTTTCACACACCTTAGCCGCTTAGCTCATTTATTGAACTTAGCTGTCTCTAGAGATATTTATATTCCTGAGCATTGTCTGAGCGGCTCTTTCAGGCTAAAGAGCTTGTAAACTGGGTGCACTACCCTCCTTAGGGCCCCAGGGAAACAGAAGTTCCCCTAATGTCTCAATGCTCTGTGGTCAGGTGCCTGCGAGGGGAAGGCGAGTCTAGTCGTCTTCAAGAGCAGAAAGTTCCTGGTTGTCTGGACAGGCCATTTGCCCCTCACTATCCCACAAACCCTGACAAGGTTCTGAACCTGGGACTCACCTTGGGGACTGTTGTCACAGAAAGTGGGCAGCCCCTTCTTCCCAGTTGTGTGCTCTTGTCTCTTTAGTTTTCTCTTAGATGGCAGGGATTCTTTGGCCTTGGTTGAGGGAGGTGGGGGAAAGACACACAGCTCAGGAATTGGATTGGAGACAGAAGTCACTGCTGATGCCCACTTCCACTGCTGCTGTTGAACGATTCCTGCTTCTGGCCAGAGGTGGTTCTCCCTGGTGATTGACTAGTTTCGATCTTTGGCTTGTGTTCCAGAAAATGGTCTCTGTCCTCTGTCTTCCTCTGGAATCTCAGAGGTGTTGCTCATGGTGGCTCACGGTGACCAGAGCCCCTGGGATTGGAGGGGCTCTTTCTGACTCTGGTTCAGTTCCTTGATGGCTAGTTTTGGCTTTTACCCCACCCCCCCCGCCCCCACTTTTTTTGTTTTGTTTTGTTTCATTTGTAATTTTTTTTTTTAATTGTAGGAAAATACAGCAAGCACAAGTTTTACCATTTTAAGTGTCCAGCTCAGCGGTGTTAAGTACATTCATAATATAGTGCAACTGTCACCTCTGTCTAGTTCCAGAACCTTTTCAGCACCTCAAACAGAATCCCATGCCCATTAGAGATCACTTCCCACCTCCAACCTCAACCAGCTTTCTGTCCAGATTTACCTGTTCTGGATATTTTATTGTGACTCAGTTTTAAATTCTGACATTTGCTTCTAAAAATTATTTTTGTGGCCTGGTGGGGCATGCCTGTGATCCCAGCAGCTTGGGAGGCTGAGGCAGGAGGATGGAGAATTCAAAGCCAGCTTCAGCAACTCTGGGCAACTTAGCAAAGCCCTAAGCAACTCAGTGAGACCCTGTCTCTAAATAGAATAGAAAAAAGGGCTGGGGATGTGGCTCAAGGGATTAAGAGCCCTTGGGTTCAATCTCTCGTACCCCCCCTCCCCAATATTTTTGTCAAGTTGTAAGCGTGACAGTGTTACATGATCCAAATAAAAGATTTAACAAACAATTAGCATCTGAGGATAGAAAATATCCCCCTCTTCTCACACCCAGCAGGTAACTAACCATCAAAAGGATGACTTCTAGAGTTTTCCTCTCACCCCCACATATTTAAACACATTCAGCGTCCATTGCAATCCCTGGGAGGTTGGTTCCAGGCCCCCACAGACATCCAGATCCATGGATGCTCTAGCTCCTTATATGAATGGCAGAGAATTTGCAGATAGCCTAGAAACACTCTCTTAAACACTTTAAATCATATTTAGATAACTTATAACCCCTCAGGCGATGTTTATGCTAGGTAACTAATTGTCATACTGTATTGTTCAGGGGATGATAAGAAAAAGAGGTCTGTGTATGTTCAGTATAGATGCAGTTAAAAAAAAAAAAAATATATATATATATATAAAATATGATCCTTGGCTGCATCCATGGACATGAACGGCTGCTGGGAGGACTGTATAATTTTTTAAAAAATATTTTCTTTTAGTTGATGGACACAATACCTCTATTTTATTTGTTTATTTTTATGTGGTGCTGGGGATTGAACGCAGTCCCTCATGCATGCTAGGCAAGCGCTCTATCACCAAGCCACAACCCTGGCCCCCAATTTTTAAATAAAGATAGTTTGTTCTAGGCTTGGCATGGTGGCGCATGCCTGTAGTCCCAGCAGCTTGGGAAGCTGAGGCAAGAGGATCACAAGTTCAAACCCAGCCTCAGCAACTTAGGCTCTAAGCAACCCCCCACCCCCACCCTGTGAGATCTTGTCTCTAAATAAAATATTTTTTAAAATGGGCTAGGGATGTGGCTCAGTGGTAAAGCACCGTTGGGTTCAATCCATGGTACCCCCCCACCCCCTCACCCCCAGCAAAAAAAAAAAAGAAAAAGAAAATTAGTTTATACTGCTCTGTGATTTCTTTTTCTCCCTGGAAACTCTCTTTTTTGTGTGTTCATACCTATAAATCCATCTTACTCTTTTTTTATTAATATTTTTTAGTGTTTTTTTTTTAATATTTATTTTTTGGTGTAGATGAACACAACACAACACAATGCCTTTATTTTTATGTGGTGCTGAGGATCGAACCCGGGTCCCGCCGTGCTAGGCGAGTGCTCTACTGCTGAGCCATAATCCCAGCCCCTATTTTTTAATTGTTGATAGACCTTTATTTTATTTCTTATTATTTTATTTCTTATTATTTTTATTTCTTATTTGCGGTGCTGAGAATCGAACCCAGTGCTTCACACATGCCAGGAAAACGCTCTACCGCCGAGCTACAGCCCCAGCCCTCCTACTCTTTTTTTTGGACAGAACTTTTTAAAGTTGCACTTGTCCCCTTCAGCCATGCTGTGGGCAAGACAGTACCTTGGTGACTTGCCTAGACTGGAGTTTATTTAGATTCAAGCTGAAGTAACCACTTTATTTAATTTGATTTATGAAAGGAAAGGAGATTCCAGTATTTTTGTGAAAGTCTCTTTCCTCTCTGGGTGGAATCCTCCAGGAAGTTGGCACCAGGTGCCTTCAGTGACTCCCTTCTGCAGGACACTTATTCCAACAAAGGTGTCAGGAAGTTGGCCTGTACAAAATGGGAAGAATGGGAAATCAGGAGTCACGTTTGGTGTCTTTCTTTCTTTCTTTTTGTTCTGTTTTGATTCTGGGGATTGGACCCGGGGTACTGTACCAATGAGCTATATTCCCAGCACTTTTTATTTTTTGAGACAGTTTGTCACTAAATTGCCGAGGCTACCCCATCCCCCTGCCTCTGTCTCCTGAGGAGACAGGCCTGCACCACCATGCCCAGCTTCACATTTGGTTTCTACCCTTAGCTACTTGCCTCGTGACCAGGGCCATGCTCCCTCCAGAGGCTCCTGGGTTCCCTTCCTTGCCTTCTCCAGCTCCTGGTGGCTATAGGCCATCCTTGGCTGTCCTCCTTGGCTTGTAGTTGTGTCACTTCCAACTCCCCCAGGGGATGAGTGACTGTCAGTGGCTGTCTTCTCTATGTGCTGTCAATGACTGATACCAGTCATTGGATTAAGGCTCAACCTAATCCATTATGACCTCATTTCAGCTTGATTCAGTCTCCAAAGACCCTGTAGTTGCATTGGGAGGCCGTGGGTGCTCAGGATGTTCGAGGGGTACACTATGAAGCCAAGACATCATCTTTCCTTCTTGGATTGGCCACCCTGATCTGTGTGCCGTCCCTCCAAGAAGCATCTCTGCTTTCAATTAGAACTTAGGGAGATAGCCATGACTCCTGATGGCAGCAGAGGAGGGCATGTAGTTCTTTGGGGACAGGACTAGTCTCTTCAAATTGATTCTAAATGACTTAAAAATAACTGGCTAGAAGGCAAGGTTTGTGAAGGGTTCGGACAGAGACCACCAAGGCTGGAGGTGGAGGGATGTTGTCAGATACCTCTTTGCAAGGTGATTTTGCAGCTGCTCCCATGAGTGCTGCTGACCCCATCTTCATTAAGATAATGTCATGTCACACCCTCCTTCTTGAGATGACACACTCCTCTGGGTAGAAATGCCCACTCACTGTGGACAACCGCCTTTGTGTCTTAACCTCCCTCTCTTTTTTTGCCCCCATTGGTGACAGGAATTGAATCCAGGGGTGCTTTACTATGGAGCCATATCCCTAGCTTTTTAAAAAATTTTTTTAATTTTGATGCAGAGTTGCTGAGGCTGGCCTCAACTTCAGATCCTCCTGCTTTAGCCACCTGAGTCCCTGGGCTTATAGGCCTGAGTCACTGTACCTGAACATCTGCCTTTTTTTTTTTAATCAAATACTTTTTTAGTTGTAGGTGGACACAATGCCTTTATTTTTATTTTTAAATTTTTTAAGAACATTTAGTTGTAGGTGGACATAATACCTTTATTTAATTTTTTATGTGGTGCTGAGGATCCATTCCAGTGCCTCACACATGCCAGGCAAACACTGCCACTGAGCCACAACCCCAGCCCCAAGTGTTTTTTTTTTTTTTTTTCCTTAACACTGAAATTGAGATTGGTTGTACTGTTCTTATATCAAACTCCAAACATAATATGAAACTAAGCCTAAATTAAGAGTACATTATTGGCCTGAGAATATGAGTCAGTAGTAGAGCGCTCACCTAGCATGTGTGAGGCGCTGGGTTCAATCCTCAGCACCACATAAAAATAAATAAATAAAGGTATTATGTCCGACTACAACTAGAAAAAATATTAAAAAAAAAAAAGTTCTGGAGGGAGGTGGAATTCCCTGTGCCATCCATCCTGAGCTGGGTGCCCTTGGGGAGCACACAGAAAGACCTGCATCAGGGTTGACCGGTGTAAAGCCTTCAGCTGGGCCAAATGCACAGTAAACTAGAACTGATGTTGTTTGTATCATTATTTCACCATGGAATGAAAACAGGCTGGCCTTGAGTCACGTGGAAGAGCCTGTGACAAACTCTGGACCATAGAGAACAAGCGTGCTTAGCTTTTTCTCTTGGGACCATCAAGTCCTGATTCTGGAACATACCTTCTCACTTAAGCTGTCCCTCTCAGGTCCTGCTGATTTACAAAACAGTGAGGCACAGAGCCCAGACATTCATTTCTGGATTCTTTTTTTTTTTTTTTCTTGTCCTGCTTGGGGACTGAGCCCTGGGCCTCATACATGCTAAGCACAGGCTCTACCACTGAGCTGCAGCCCCAGCCCCCTGTTGCCTTAACCACTTCAGAGAAACCAAAAGGCCGGGAGCCAGTGGTAGGGGACTGGCTTCCAGTTTGATTACAGAACAAGCCATGAAATCTCAGGAGAACAAAGGAGAGAAGACAGGGACCTAGGGCTCAGATTCAGATACCTAGGCAAACTCCATACCTGATTCATAGGTAGCCATTCCATTTGCAAAGAAAGACACTTTTTCCAAGTAAGCTTGCATTCACTTTTGTCTTTTGGCAGGGAGCACAATTCAACCCACTACAGATGGGTTTTTAGGAGCAGGCACAAGATGGTTAGGCTGGAACAGAGGGAGGTGCCCAGAGAGCCAAGGTACATTAATACCTGGCACTGGCTCTTGCTGGCAGGGGGGCGGGTACCCCTGAGGCAGCTGGGTTCCCAGCTGCTCTCTCTTTTACCAGCCGGGTTGGTGCTGCTTTCCTGCGGCCTGCCTCTGCCTTGTTATCACAGTGGTGGTATTTTTAGTCACTGCATAGATGGAGTTTCTAATTATTAACGCCCCACCCTGGGGAGCAGCGGGCCGAATCCATTTTTAACTAATTAAGCTCTTCGAGAGAAGTTGGCATAAGGGGGAGCCAAAGCCCAGCCATCCATGGTCTGTGGTTCTCTTCCATGGGTCAAACATGGGGCAGTTTCCAGCAGAGAGGGCCACCCCTGGGCTTTTCCCAGCCTGAGGCTTGAAGGCTTAGGGGACTGAGCTGCAGGCAACCTGCCTGCTTATACCATGCTTTCGAGAGCCCCAGGGAATGTATAAATTCAGGCAGAGCCTAGGGAAGCCAGTGGCATGATTCCCTCCACAACAGTCTATTTCTCAAAGACAAAATCTCCTATTAGGATACCCATCCCACTTGTCACCTACAAAAGAAAATACTTCCCTGAGGGAAGAGCCAAGAGCACCCTCTGGTGGCCACATGTGGAGAGAGGACTGTCTCCCTGAAGTACTTAGGGAGAATTCTGTTCCAGGAGGAAGTTTAAAAAAAAATTTTATATTATATATTTTATATATACACACACAGACACACACATGCACACATATGCATATATATACACACAAATATGTATATACATAAAAATAAATTATTATTGATCATTATTTATTAGTTGTTATCCACACTTAATCCAGTAATTACTTTTTGTAACCAGACTTCCCTCTGCCTCTGTGCTTGTGAGTTACTGAATTCATCTCTGACACAGAAATCACAAGAAATTTTGAGACAATTCAGAGGGAAACTCAAAGAATACAAGGCGAGTCTGCATTGTTTTCAGCCATACATTCGACTTACATTGGTTGATTTTTTTTTTTTTTTTTTTTTAATTAAATTTCAACCTGCTGGGCTTGTGGCTCAGTGGTAGAGCGCCTATGTGAGGTACTGGGCTTGATCCTCAGCAACACATAAAAATGAATAAGCATAATAAAGATATTGTGTCCACCTACTAAAATAAAAATATTTTTAAAAATTTTCAACATTTTAAAATACAGAGATTTTAAGTAAAACTCTAGATCTTTGGTTTCTTTGGAAAAAAAATCAGAGATCCGGTGGGGCATTCCTATCCATGGGAAGTGAGTAGGCTGGAATTGAGTCGACTGTGACTTTTTTTGTTTTTAATTTCTTGGTAGTTGTAGGTGGGCAGAAGGCCTTTATTGTATTTATTTAGTTTTCTGTAGAGCTAAGGATTGAACCCCTGCCTCACCATGTGTTAGGCAAGTGCTCTGCTGGGGAGCTACAGCCCCAGCCCAGCTAGTGACTCCTTTAAATGGGGCACGTGGTCTCCAGTTTGGACAGGCTTCACCACTCTTTTTGTCTTAGTCTCCGTACATCTTTCGCCTTACTGCCTGGATCCTGGAGGCCTTTGAGGTTTTCATCCTCTCTCCCCTCTAGAGTCCAGGACAGGGCTAAGGGGACAGAAAGCCCAGTGGAAGTGTTGACCTCTTAAAGATTTTGCAGGGAAGGGGTGCTGTGGATTGAACTTAGGGCCTCCTGCATGTGAGGCAAGCACTCTACCACTGAGCCACATCTCTATCCGTTTTTAAAACTATTGAGACATGGCCTCTTAAGTTGCCCAACTTGTCCTTTGCAATCCTCCCAATTTGGCCTCCCAAGTATTAGTGGTTTGGGTGTTGTTTTTTTTGTTGTTGTTGTTGTTGTTCCTTTGTTTTGGTTGATAACTCCAAGTTCTACCACCTCCTAGCTATGTGACTGTGGGCAAGTCACTTAACCTCTCTTGAAGTGGGGAGAATCAGTCTTGCCTCAAGATAGGATTACATTGTTATGCAGAGCAGGGATTTAAACAGCTCCTAAGAATGGTAACAAAATTATGGATGGCTTCACAGTTGATGTCAGTGTTCTATCCCTAGTGAGACTGTAGGAAGCATAAATTGCAGAACTTGACCCCATAAATTGCAGAACTTGACCCCAGGTCTTCAGAGAAGAAGACCACCCCCGCCCACCCCCACCCCCAGATATTATAGTAACAATTCAACTAGTGAAGTATCATATCCCTACCCTGTGCTTTCTAGAATTTCTGAGTCCATGGCTTAGAATCCTTACTGCCCTCACCACTTTGTAAAAATTGTAGTAAGAACCATAATATTAAATTGGCCATCCTGACCACAGTCAGGTGGCAGCTCCGTGGCCTTAAGTATGTTCCCTTTTTGTACAACTGAAATTGAAACTCTTTATGCATGAAACATTAAGGCCTTACTCTGCATCTCCCCGGCCCCTGGTAACACCATTCTGTACATTTGCCTTTCCAGGTCCTGCATGTAAGTAGAATCATAAAGCCTTGGTCCTTTTTTGTCTGTCCTCATGGTTCATCTAGGTTGAAGCACAGGTTAGAATTTTCCTTTTTTAGGCTGAATAATATTCTGTTGTATGGATAGACCACATTTCATGTATCTATTCATCCACCACTGGAACCCCTTCTTTTTGTCTATTACAAATAGCCCTGCTCTGAACATGGGCTTCTCCCTACTCTTTTTTAAAAATTTTTATAAAATTTAATATAGGCTAAATGATATTGCCATTTGTGTGTGTGGGGGGGTGGGGGGGTACTGGGGATGAGCCCAGGGCCTCACAGGGTCCACCACTCAGGGGGGACTAGGAATGCCCTAGAACTGAGCTTCACCCCCCCCCCCCCATACTTTTCTCCATCAGGATTCAGCCATGTTCCACCTCTTACTAGCTCTGTGGTCTTCATCTATCTAAATCTCTCAGTTTCCTCATCTGTGACTTGGAAATGACAGTCCCTGTCCTAGAGTGGTCACAGGTGTCAAATGAGAGTGACATGAGACAGTTTTTATAGTCGTCTGAATAGAGAACATACTCAGAACTTCTTACTGTCATCATTCAGCAAAAGGTGCAGCCCTGTACCCCCAAGGCTCTCCCTGCACCCCTCTCACCTGGCCAGTCCAAGCCCTCCCTGAGTGGTGGACCACAGTGCAGATAGGACTTGGAAATGGCAAGTAAAAAGAGGTCCATTGCAGTATGTTTAAAACCAAGAATTAGGCTGGGATGCAGCTCAGTGGTAGGGCATACAGTGTGTGAGGCCCCGGGTTCCACCGCCAGCACCTAATAAAATAAACAAACAAACAAAAAATTGAAAAATAAAACCAATTAAAAGTGAACTGCCTGGGCTGGGGTTGTGGCTTAGAGGTAGAGTGCTCGCTTACCATGCGTGAGGCACTGGGTTCAATCCTCCGCACCACATAAAAATAAAATAAAGATATTGTATTCACCTATAACTAAAAAATAAATATTAAAAAAAAGTGAACGGCCAGTTTTAAATATTGGTAATGAAATACTTCTCTCCCCAGGGATGGGTCATTTCACTATTGCAAACTTTTTGGTAGCCTTTTCTTTTACCCAGTGGGAGGACCATGCTGAAGTTGAACCATGTCTATTGGTGATTCCTTGGCAATGTACAGGTGGCCTCCTGTCTCTGCATGCTCCCCATGTGTAGCTTCAGCCTGTCTTGCATTGAAAATAGAATGGGGAGGAGAGACTAAGAAATAAAATATGGCCTGGGGTGGTGGCTCAGTGGTACTTGTGAGGCACTGGGTTCACATAAAAATAAATAAATAAAATAAAGGTATTGTGTCCATCTACAACTAAAAAATATTTAAAACAATAAAAAATAAAATATACTAGTAAAAAATAGCACAAAAATACCAGGCAACAGCTGTTTACATAGCATTTACATTGTGATTAAGTATTAAAATAATCTAGAGATAATTTAAAGTATTGGGGGTGATGTTGAGCTGGGCATGGTGGTACATGCCTGTAATCCTAGTGCCTGGGGAAACTGAGGCAGGAGGATTGCAAATTTGAAGTCAGCCTGGGCAACTTAGCGATACCCTATTGCAAAATAGAAATTTTTTTTTTTTTAAAAAAGGACTGGGAATGTAGCTCAGTGGTAGGGTGCCCCTGAGTTCATTCCCTAGTACCAAAAAATCAATACTCAAAGTCTGGGGGGATGGGTATAGGTTATATGCAAATGCTGCAACACTTTTTATATATGGTAGTTGAAAATTCATGGATTTTTCAAATTCATAGATTTTGGTATCCATGGGACATCTTGGAACCAGTCCTCATGGATACCAAGGAGCAACTGTGTGTGGTCCTGGGGATTGAACCCAGAGTTTTTTTTTTTAATTTTTTAATATTTATTGTTTTTTAGTTTTCGGCAGACACATCATCTTTGTTTGTATGTGGTGCTGAGGATTGAACCCGGGCTGCACGCATACCAGATGATCGTGCTACCGCTTGAGCCACATCCCCAGCCCGAACCCAGAGAATCTTAACCTCTACGCCACATCCCCAGCCCATTTTATTTTTTAATTTTATAAGTTGCTGAGGGTTTTGCTCAGTTGTCCATGCTGACTGAACTTTCCATCTTCCTGCCTCAGCCTCCTGAGTCACTGGGAGTATAGGTGTGCCACCATGCCTGGCACATATCCTCAGTTTTTACCTAATGTCCTTTTTTCTGTCCCAGGATCCCACTTGGGATACCATCTTGAATTTAGTCTCCTTAGGGTTTTCTGAACTGTGATAGTTTCTCAGCCTTTCCTTGTTTTTGAAGACCTGGACTGTTTTGAGGAATACTGGTCAGTTTTTCCTTTTGAGATATGTGGCTTGCTTTCTTTTAAATTTCACTTCCTGAAAACTTACTGCAGTCATTGTGCTGGGCCTTGGGCTCATACCAGTAAATCAAGCTTTCATGTCATTGATGTTGATCGAGGAGCTTCAAGAAAGCTGCATGTGCCTGTGCTGGGATCTGAACTTAAACATCCAGACCAAGAGTCAACTCCCTCCACCAACATGCTGTCGCGACCTCCTGTGGGAAGTGAAGGGAGTTCTTCGTGCTGGTCTGAGATGTTATTAAGCACATCTTTTTTTTTTTTTTTTTTTTTTTTGAATTTTTTAATATTTATTTTTTTAGTTTTCGGTGGACACAACATCTTTGTTGTATGTGGTGCTGAGGATCGAACCCGGGCCCACATGCATGCCAGGCGAGCGCGCTACTGCTTGAGCCACATCCCCAGCCCTATTAAGCACATCTTGAAAAATTAGGAAACCAAATGACAATTGAGAAAATAGGACAGTAAATAAAGTAAGTCAGAACTGAATTGGAGTCATTTCTGGTGAAGTGGATTAGAGAAAGTGAGTTAAAATGATCTTTGTCTGTGTTTATCTTGGGTTCCTCTGTTATTCCTGTTAAGTGCTCATGTGTGATTTATTCTGTTCTTAAATGTCCTAGTAGCACAATCTAGAATTCATGGCCTGTAACAACAGGCCAGTGTCCTTACACATGTTTTATCAGGTGTGCTGTGGATTCTGCCACACATACCCACATTTCATGGGGCAGAAAGTCGGGTACTAGAAGGCAGGGTTCGGGGCCCTGCCCTTCCTTGCCTGAGGAAGCTCTTTTGAGCTTTTCTGAGTCTTGGTCATCTCAGCTGCAAGTTAGGACTACTCAGTAGAATGGCATCTTACACCTGAAAGAGGTTCTAAAATCAGCTGCACGTAGGCCAAAATCTGGTAGAATCAGTTACCTGTGCAGAACCTTAAAATTGCTAACAAAGGAATGGACACAGTGCACTACATTGGAGACCCCTCCTGGTGTGTCCAACACAGCCCACTTCTCTGCCAGCATTTGTCTGGGGGATTCCATCCTCAGTCTTTTTTTTTTTTTGGTACCAGAGATTAAACCCAGGGGCACATAATCAGTGAGCCACTTCCCCAGCCCTTTTTAATTTTTTATTTTGAGATGGTCTCACTAAGTTGCTGAGGCTGACCTCGAACGTGGGATCCTCCAGCCTCAGCCTCCTGAGCCACTGGAATTACAGTTGGGTACCACTGAACCCAGAGGATATTGTGTATTTTGTGGACCCCAGGGAACCCTGGTGACTTGGTTATTGCACAGTGGATGGTGGTAGATAGGCCAGTGGATGTGGGTGTGGGTGGGGGTGTGTGTAGAGAGTTTTCAGTCTTCTGCTGGGTTAGGTCCAGCCTTCAGCCTCTTTCAAACACCACCCCTCACCCTGGGCTGGTTT
Source organism: Callospermophilus lateralis (assembly GCF_048772815.1). Classification (NCBI taxonomy): domain Eukaryota; kingdom Metazoa; phylum Chordata; class Mammalia; order Rodentia; family Sciuridae; genus Callospermophilus; species Callospermophilus lateralis. The sequence goes on along the minus strand of NC_135305.1, from coordinate 157,490,684 downwards.
CTTTGTTTGGCCACAGAATGTCCTGAAAGAACATGCAGATGACGACCCTAATCTGGCCATCACTGGTGTCCCTGTGGTCAGTTGGCCAAAGAAGACTCCAAAGGTAAGATGCAAACTGCTCACATTGGGGAGAACATTGTCCACTGCCTTTGACACCTTCTGTGAATATTGGCATCTTTTTCAGGAGGCTCTCGGGAGAGAGCACCCCAATTATCATGAATTGAATGATTTCAGTGATATGTTTGTTCATCACAAGTTTTTGTTTTCTGAAAGGGCTCGTTTTTTTTTTTTTTTTTTTTTCACCTAGCTGTGAAAGCTGCAAGTAGTGCCCCCTGGTGGTCACCCAGATAATTGTGGGGAAGCAATGTCTCACTTTGTCTTTAAGTGGATTTTTATCTCTCTCATTCACTCTCTCCTTTACCTCTTTCTTTCCATCATCCCTTTTCGTCCAGCTGCTCCATAGACTGTTTTCCCTTCTTTTGAACATAATATTTTTATCTTCATTTAACTGCTCAGTGCTGCACATAAAAATGTCTAATCAGGAAAGGATAAAGAGACTAGAAAGAATGATAACATTTACATCAATGAAACTTATTAGGAGCAAGTTGCTGCTGTCTACTCCTCTGCATTCTTTGTTTTATCTGGACTTTAGCAGGTCACGGGGGTAGATCATAGTGACTTTACAGAAAAGGGAACTGAGGTTTAAAAAGGTAAAGTCACTTATTGGGACAAGTCAGTGCTTGATGGTCGGTGGATGTCCATCTCAAAATCCACCATGCAGAGAAGACAATGACATATTGCTGTCCATCCCTCCAAAGGCCATGTGGGGTGGGTTGTGCACGGATGATTCCATCTACCATCCATCCAAATACACTCAGTTTGCCATTTTCTTGGGCAAGTTACATAAGCTTCCTGAACCTGACTTTCCTCATGTGTAAGAAGAAGTTTAGACTTAAATTTGTAATCCCAGCTACTTGGGAGGCTGGGGCAGGAGCATAGTCTGGGCAACTTAGTAAAGATCCTGTCTCAAATAGAATAAGAATTAGAATAGGTTGGGGATGTAGCTCAATGTTAGGGTGCTTGTGGGTTCAATCCCTAGTGCCAACAAATAAAAGTAAATAAGTGTGAATTTTATTTTTATTTTAAAATATTTTTTTAGTTGTAGATGGACACAATATCTTTATTTTATTTATTTATTTTTTTATGTGGTGCTGAGGATCGAACCCAGTGCCTCATGCATGCGAGGCAAGCATTCAACCATTGAGCTACAACCCCAAGCCCAAGTGTGAATTTTAGATAACAATTAAGATAAAAAAATTTTTTTAGTATAAGTATATCCCAAATGTTACATGGGATATAACTATCTTCAAAACGATTACTCATTTACCTGGAATGTCATGACGTACACACTGTATTTTTAGTTGCTGAATCTGGTAACCCTAGTTGAAAAGGCAATATTTCTGATATATTGGTTCAACAAAAAATGATTCATTTCTTCTGTTTCTTTTTATCTTTTTAAAACATGGCTAAAAAAGTTGAGAAGTACATATGTGGCTCACCTTATTTGTAGCTCTTTTGGATAGTGCTATTCTAGATGATTCACTTTTGTTTGATTATCTCCTTAGAGGGTATATTTCTGGGTGTGGAATTACCTGGAAAGGAGCCCATTACTTGTGGGTGTGAGTTCTCTCTGAAGCTCAGCGGGACCCCATGTGGAGGTAGGAGTGGAAAGGGCTTCCCCTCTTCCCAGCTTGTGGAGGTGCACAGGGTCACAAAGCTGCCTTCCCCTGTGTGTGCAATAGCATATGCCGTTTATCAGACCACAAACAGCTTGCAGGCACAGCATCTTGAAACCAATGGGCTGGGCCATAGGTGTGTTGAGTCTAAAGAGGAAAGCAAGGCTTTGCCTGTCCTCCACACCCGGGTCCCTCCTAGCTGGCAGTTGCTCCAGGAGGGGCACTAGGGTGTGTGGAACACAAGATTTTGAAAGGACAAACCCGCCTTCATCCACTGTCAGAATTAATAAAGGGGCCCCAGTGGACCCCTGAATCACTTCAGGCAGACAACTGGCCCTGTCTGGAGCTGAGACCCTAACCCCACCCTCCAAGGGCTTTATAGGTAGAAAAAAAAAAAAACAAAAAAAAAAAACCAAAACACACAAACAAACCTCTTTTCCCTTTTCTCCAAAAGCTTAGGTCAGGAGGATGGCTTCTGGTGGCACAGACCTTCTCTGGGATTCCTGGGGAGGGTGGGTTCCCAAACACTCAGTGGGCACAGTTCAGCTTGGCTGGTTGGTCAACACTGCAGGGAGGATCAAGGGCTGGGTGGGGAAGAAGTGGTAGGAGGGAGGAGGGAGGACAGGGGGTGTCCAACAGCACTTTTTTTTTAGTGTAATAAAACAGTGTTTTCTTGACACATTCAAAGATTTGTATGACCATCGCCATGATCTATGGTCATGTTTATACCCCCAAAAGAAACCTCATCAGTCGGGGCTGGGGATGTAGCTCAGTGGTAGAGAGCCCTTGCCTGGGGTGTGTGAGGCCCCAAGTTCCACCCTCAGCACCACAAAGGAAAGGGGAACCTCATCAGTGCTCGGCCCCTCCCCCGTGGTCTCCTTCTACCTCTGATCTACTTTCTATTTTCATTCATGGGTTTGCCTGTGGGGCCCATTTCTTATAAGTGAACTTATGCAGAAGGTGACCTGTTGTATCTGACTGTTTTCATTTTGCCTAATGTTTTAGAGGTCTACCGTGATGAAGCATGGACTAGTCCTCCTCCCTCTATGGCCAAATAATATCCCATTGTATGGATAGACTATTTTGTTTCTCTCTCTCTTTCTCTTTCTTTAATTTTTTAGTTATACATGGACACAATACCTTTATTTAATTTTTCTTTCCTTTTTTTTTTCCTTTTTTTTTTAATGTGATGCTGACCCAGTTCCTCACATGTGCTAGCCAAGTGCTCTGCCACTGAGTCACAATCCCAGCCCTTTTTTTTTTTTTCTGTCTTTCTTTGGAACCAGATGGTACCAGAGCCTTACCTGTGCTAGGCAAGGCTTTACTACTGAGCTACACCTCCAGCCCAGCATCAAGTTTTAAATGCAGTTTTTAGATTTCCTTTATCTTTGCAATGATGGCAGGAGGTGGATAGTCTCAGCTGTGCAGTCCAGTCAAGGAGACCAAGGGGCTAAGAGAGGTTCAGGGGTATGCCTCAAGTCACATGGCTTGTGAGCGGTGAGGTGTTTGTCCCGATCTGCCTGTTTCTGTTACGGCTGCTGTGAGAACCTAATGAAAGGTGGTGGAGGCGTGGGGAGGGGAAGGCATTATGTTTCTGCACTTCCTGGCTGGTGGGGTTAAAAAGTTAACAGGAAAGGAAGAAGTAACTGAACGACTGGCTGCCTGGGCCACCCGGGGTCTCTGGGTTCCCAGGGTTGCAGTCTGCTTCCTCCCAATTTGATGCAGGTTGGGTTGAAAGATCAAGGGTGCTCCTTGAGGCTGCCCGGAGTGGGTTCTGCTCCTGGGTCGGGTTTCTTAACAAGTAATTAATGCCCAATGGTGATTAGCAAGAAATGCTTTGATCTCCCACCTTGCCTCCAGGAGAACAAAGCCCTTTTCTGGAACTGATTAGGCTCTGAGGTCATTTCTGATGTGGTGTCCTTCAAATCTGAGATGCCACCGAGTCACCATCCATCACTGTTCACCCGATTGGCTGTTTTCACGAATGGCGTTGGATTTGTTTTGATCTGTCTACACTCTAGCCGCTTCCTTTTATGACCAGGTGGCAGGATTTTCAGGGCCCTGTCTGTGACCCCAGAGGCAAAGGAAGGGAGCTGGGCTTATTTGAAGCCCGGCCTCTGACCTTGGCCTTATTAGCAAGCTGAACTGCTCCTCAGCCGGTTGCTTTTCCTGGATCTTGCTGGATCTTTCCCAAAGGAGTAGACTGGGGAAGGAGAGGAGCTGGGCCAGGGCCGTGCTGGCAGGTGAGCCTATGGAGGCAGTGGCCAAAGCAGGTGCCACTTGAATTTAAATTATTGGCAGTTTTTCTGGAGCAAAGGAGCAGAGGGGTTGGGGTGTATAGGACAAGTGCTCTGGCAGGGGATATGGGGACAGCCCTCTTCAGTGGTTACTGGATCAGCTTTCTTATGGGGACATTGCAGGCTACAGGAGGAAGCGACACACCACCTGCTGCCCTGCCACCCATGGTTTTGGTATGTTTCTCTTCCCCTTCCTCTACAGTGGGGCAGGGAGATCTGGGAGGCCTGATCCAGCTGGGGTTCCTCAGATGTAACACGTGGCCTGTCCCAGAAGAGGAGGCACATCATTCAGTGTGAGGCCCCGTGTACTTCCTGTCTCACACGTGTCCTCCTCTCAATTCCTGTCACAGAGTCATTAAGTTGACAATGTACAGTTGATGATGAGGAGGGGCAACTGTGGCAGTGGCTGCCCTTTCACGTCCCCTACTCAGGGTTCATCATTTCCTAGGAAGGCATGTGGTCTAATGATGACCAGTCCTTAGATTGGTGGCATCCCCTTCACCTGGGGACCTTGTTTTAAAAATATAACTTCCTGCCAGACATGGTGGTGCATGCCTGTTATCCCAGTGGCTCAAGAGGATGAGACAGGAGGACTGCAAGTTCAAAGTCAGCCTCAGTAACAGCAAGGTGCTAAGCAACTCCGTGAGACCCTGTCTCTAAATAAAAATACAAAATAGGGCTGAGGATGTGACTCAGTGGTCCAGTGCCCTTGAGTTCAATCTCCAGTACCTCCCCCCACACAAAAAAAATTAAAAATATAATTTCCTGGGATCTGCCCCGAACATTGTGATCCAGTAGATTTGAAGCGAGGCCTGGGAATCTGGACTTTCTAAAAGCTTCCAGGTCATTCTCATGCATAACCTGGATGTGCTTTGGGGTCAGATGCACCTGAGGATTGACTAATTATTCTAAAGGATAAGTCTAAACCGCAGTTTATTCATCTGTTAAAGGGGCTCATTGAGTGGTCCTGGCAGGATCCCTGTGAGATGCTGCCTGTGAAATGCTTCTGTAGTATCAACCTACCATTGTAAAAAATTATACTGGTAGCTATTGTAATTTTTTAGAATTATGATTTATATGTATTCGGTAACCCTGAATCGGCCCCCCTCCGGCTCCCGACGGAAATAGAGAATACCAAAAGGAGGGCGAAGGGTGCAGAGACAGCGTGCATCCCTAGACTACAAATTGCCTGTACAAAACTTAATCTCGAGTGGGTACTTTGATGGCTTAATTTCTTTGAAATAGTTATGGCTGTGCTGAAGTGGATTGATGTTTCCTGGGAGGAGGGGACTGGTTTAAAAAAGCCATTTCTCCTTCATCCCTGCCACATTGGCCCAGCTGGAGAAGCCCCAGGCCCTATAGCTTGTGTTTTAGCTTGTGCCCCTGGGGCTTGAGGCGGCCAAGGCTACACGTTCTGCTATGGGGTCCAGGTAGGAGGAACGGGCATGAAGGGCCAGGGGTTTGGGGTACCCTGTCCCTGCAGCCTCCAGGGAGCTGGATAGGCCTTGTGAAAGTCTGTTAGGAGAGAATGACGGGAAGAGACAGATGACAGAAGTAGCTGGGCCAGAACAGAGGAGCCCAAGAGGGCTAAGAAAAGCAGGCAAAGCAAGCCGACCCCGGCGGGGTGTGGTGAGGGGCTCCTAATCTGCAACCTGTAGGACTTTCACATATGAATATCAACCACAGAAAAACCCAGTTGAGAAGAAGTTGTCGGTGGTAAAGGGAGACTCCATGTGTAATCTTCCGTGAGGGTAACAGATACCTAGACTGTCGACTTAAAAAGAGGGAGAGTATATTTGGCTCACAGTATTGGAGTTCCTAGGCCATGATCACTTGTCCCCATTGCTTTGAGCCCATCCTAGCTCAGGTGGAGCAAAGCTGTTCCCCCTGTGGCTGAAGTGGGAGAGAGAGAGGAAGGGGCCAGGTCTTAACATCCCCCTCAAGGGCACAGCCCCAGAGACCAGAAGACTGCCCACTAAACCCCACTTCTTTAAGTTTCCATCACCTTCTCAGAGCGCCACACTGGGGACCAAGCCTCTAACCCATGGGCCATCAGGGGACATCCCTGAACCATGCTGTAGCATCCAAGTTCCTCAGGAGCTGAGACTTAGGTCTCCGGAAGTCAGTGTTGGCTCCAGGTCCAGATTTGTTAGTGAGAAACCATAGTATTTTGTACCTGCTGGCAAGTCTGCTGACCAGGGGCCCATCAACATCCTCTTCAGGCCCTTCTAAGGGGGGTGATCACCTATTCCATAAAATTTATCTGTTGCCCCCAAACCAATATTTGGAGTGCTTTTGTGATCACTTGCAGACATGCACATGAGCCAGATGACAGGTGCATTGCAGCGGGACTGAGGAGGCAGTGCTCTACCTTCTGCTTGCAGGTCTCATACTGTAAAGAAGGGTCCTTTTCCAGGTGTCCCATTTTTCAAAATTCTAGTTTTTTTTTTCTTTTTTGGTTGGTGATTTCGCTGTTCCAAATGCCCCCCGACCTGTGGCGGTTGGTGTCTGTTGTTACCGAGTGCAAGGAGGTTCTGCAGTGCAGAGAAGCTAGGTGTTCGATGAGCCTCCTTCAGGCACGGGTTGTGGCGCTGTTGGTCCCAAGTTCAATGTAATGGATCAGCAATATATATTTAAAAGGCGCCTTCAAAGAGAAACACAAAAAACAAGGTGATACATTGATTGAGGAAAATGTTGGGACCAGAGACTGGAAGGCACCTAATTCTGTATCTTCCCTTGGAGTGACGGCCTGGTGTTCACTAATGCAGTGTTTGGAGTGATTTTATAGAATGCAGCAGCCACGAGTTCAGAGAATCAGCTGTGATTCTTCATTGCTTGCCTTCCCAAATGGACGAGTGACTAGCCTTTACCTCTATACACTCCTGGGTTAGGTATTGGATGAAGAAGATTTCCTTGTCCTCATGGAACTTAGAGATTTTATGTCAGGCACACAAATAAGTACATAATTAGAAGGATTATACTCTGAAGAGTTGAATTTTTATGAATTGTGATTAAAGTATATGTTGCATAAAAGTTCTGTTTTAAGCATTGTCAAGTGTACGCTTAGCTGGTGTTGACATTCACCATGCTGTGCAGCTGTAACCACCAATGATGCACCGGATTCAAACGCTGGACCATTTCACACTTATTTCCTGCTTCTTCCCTCCCCTGGGAGGGAAACTGAAACTTCTTAAAAACTAGCATAGAAAGGGCTGTAGCCCAGTGGGGGAGCACTCCTGAGTGGGGAAGATTGAGAACAGTTTGAAGTTGGGGCACCTGGGAGCAATTGGCCAGTTAGGAGACTGTGGCTACAGGTCTGGACTGGTTTAGGGTGGTGGCAAGTGGTGATCAAGAGAATGGGTGCTGGCATATTGGGGGTGAATGGACAGGACCAGAGTTGATTTATTTTGCTCTTGGGGTAGGGGGAAGTGTTCCATGGCTCCCCGGTGTTCCATTTACTGAGACAGGAGGTACTTGGGGTTAGTGTCCTCGTTTCTACCTGGAAACTCGAACATGGGATGATTTTCAACATCCTTAAGATGGAATGGCAGCTTTGCTTCCAGTCTCCTGTCTCCCAGCTTTCTGTATAAACTTCCCAATTTTATTTATTTATTTTTAGAGAGAGAGAGAGAGAGAGAATTTTTTAATATTTATTTTCTAGTTTTCGGCGGACACAACATCTTTGTTTGTATGTGGTGCTGAAGATCGAACCCCGGCCGCATGCATGCCAGGCAAGCGCGCCCGCTTGAGCCACATCCCCAGCCCGAAACTTCCCAAGTTTAGATCTGATCACACCCTTGTTAGTTAGCCAGGGCCACCGTAGCAGAGTACCATACACCATGTGGCTTAAATGATGGCAGTTCTAGGTGTCAACAGGGCTGGTTCCTGCTGAGGGCTGGGAGGGAAGATCTCCAGGCCGGCCCTTGCTTGGTTTATGTTTGACCCTTACCTCCCTATGTGTCTTCATCACCTTCCCTCTGGATGCATCTTGGTCTTAATTTCCTCATCATATAAGGACTCCTGTCGTTGGGTTCTGATCACCCTGATGGAGCGTGATCATGAGCACAGTCACCTTAAGCAGTTCCAGGGATTAGAATACACCATGGGAGTTTCTGAGGCTAACACAGTCATCCCTTAGCCTTGTTATTGAATCTCCATCTTCTTTAAAATCACATTTTGAGTCCTGGGCCTATCCTGGGGTGCCCACGTCACCAGCTGGAGCTCTACCTCAGGTGCTCAGGATTGCCTCTTGTCTTCCCTCCCATGCAGCAGAACCAGATTCTCCACAGTTTCCTTTTCCTTGCCCGCCAACTATTCCTCTTCTCAAAAACATCCTCCTCCTTTCCCCATGAACAGATCCCTCCACTCCAGGCCCAGCCAAATTCCTCCTTCACCTGCTCTGTGGGCTACAGCAAAGGGCTTCCCTGCCTTTGGCTTTTGGCTGAGTACAGCTAGTGGGCGGGAGGCTCTACCAGGAAAGGGAAGGTAGGAGGAGATGGAGGGAGGTGTCCATTTTCCCAGTCTCCTTCCTGTAGGATCATTGCAGGTGGACTGTTTCCCACTGTGGAAGACCACAGCTTCTACCATGTGACCTGCTCAACTCTTCTGTTAACAGTTGTGTTCTCTTTCTCATTGGGTAATGGCTCATCATTGTCCCTAGGCTTAGGGTGCATCTCCAGCTTCTATTACACTCTCCTCCATGAGCATTAACCCTCTAATTCCTGCCAAGATCCTGATGGAGAGATTTCCCCAATTTCTTTTCCCTTTCAATTTCCACATTCTCCTCTGTATGTTCACTGTCAACATAACCTGTCCTCGGTGTCCCCTTGCTTTTGAGGTTAGAGCTCTTCTTATGTATTTTTTTCCTTATCCATTTTATATCCTATTAATGCAAGATTGCTTGCAATGTAGCAAGGCCTGGGAGATATTTAAATGAATGAATGAACTCGATAGCACAATTTTCCTAGAGTTTTTAAAAGATGAAGTCAAACTCAGTCTCATCTCTGTTCTTTTTCTTTTTTCCCCCTGAGTGCTGGGGATCAAACTTAGGGCCTTGTGTGTGCAAGGCAAGCCCTCTACCAACTGAGCTATAGCTCCAGCTCTCATCTCTGTTTTTTTTTTCCACTGCTTCTGGATGCTTCTGTATCCTCTTTGGTGACTTAACTTACTCCATCCGTACTTGAACTTTTGTATCCTAGTCCCAGCCAGCTGCTAAAAGAACATTAATTGGAAAAGAAGTAAGAAAACACCTCTAACTTCCTAGCCCCTCCTGTCCTTCAAATTGAGGCATTTCCCTTTATCTTACTGGAAATATCGCGCCTGGGATTTTTTTCAGCCAACATTATTTGTATCTTTTAGTACAATGTTATTGGAACTTCAAGATGGAGTTCAGCTGAAATAACCTATAATTAAAGTCTGTAGACAAGGATTTCTTTTTTCTTTCTGATAACCTGCTCAGCTGTCTGTGTTAATAATGCCAGGGACAGATTCTTGGAGAGCCATTGAGATACTGAATGTTTCTGCCTTTGATGGAGTTGTTAGAAAGCCTGCTGGCACTAGAGGTGATTATTTGCAAAGACAAGCCCTTTAGACTTTGGGGATGAGTCATCAAATGCCATCTATATTGCAAATAAGTTGTCATGAAGATGGGTATGTGTTTGGTCTCCTGATACCTTTAGATAATCCTCCTAGTTTATGTGATGTAAAGACAAAAAGGGCAAGATTGGGTGAAGACAGGGGAGATTCATATATTTGTTTTATGGTGCTGGGGCTGGAACCCCGGGCCTTGAGCGTGGTAAGCATGAACATGCCATTTCTGTGCTCTGCCACTGAACTGAACCCCCAGCCCCCAAACATCTCACCTGATTTGGCTTCATTTATCAAAGATGGGGAAGGAAGGAAGTGGGTGAGGAGTTATAGTGACCGTCAAACCTGTTGGAAATCACTGAAAATATCAATGCAAATAACTCAGCAGCAAAGCATCAAGGAAGTTTCTGGGGAATCTAGTGCATGAAAGGAAGTTTTATTTTATTATTCATTTCTTTTTGAGTTCTTGTTTTCATTCTCTTGGTGTATGCCCACAGGTGTAATTGTCAGGTCACATGATAATTCTGTGTTTAACTTAAAGGACTGTCTGACTATTCTGTAATGACTACACTATTTTCCATTCCTGCCAAAGTGCACAAGGGTTCCAATTTTTCCACATCCTCACCAATACTCTTTATATTCTTTCTTTTTTTTCTTCCTGACAATTGCCATTTTAATGGGTGTGAAAGGGTGGTTACTTTTGGTGTTACTTTTGGTGGGGGGGTTACTGGGAATTGAACCCAGAAGCACTTAACCACTGAACCACATTCCCAGTCTTTTTTTTTTTTTTTTTCTTCCTATTCTGAGATAATAACTCACTAAGTTGCTGAAGCTATTGAATTTGTAATCTTAGAGACAGGGTCTCACTGAGTTCTTAGCGCCTTGCTTTTGTAGAGGCTGGCTTTGACCTCCCAAACCTCCTGTCTCAGCCTCCTGAGCTGCTGGGATTACAGGCGTGCGCCACCTCGCCCAGCAAAAAAGGGGAAAGATTTTCTATATAGCCAAACACCTAACACAATTTATAATTCCTTGGTACACACCTAACACAATTTATAATTCCTTGGTACTGCCTAATGCCTAGTCATACTCAGACCTTCCAGATAATCTTTTACAAATGCTTTTTTCACATCAGAATCCAATCTAGGACAACAAATTGAATCAGTTCTTGATTTTCTCTTTTCATCTAGACTTTTCTCAGCATGGCAGTTTGTAGAAGACACAAAGCCACATGTCTTCTAGACCATCCCACTTTTTGCATTTGTTTGTGTGACCTCATGGTGTCATTTAACTCACTTATCTCTCAATTTCTGCAAGCTGGAAATTTGATCAAAAGTCTTGTTTAAAGTAAATATTATAGTTAAGACAATGGTAGTATGATCCTTCATTATTTAGTGAATGTTCTTCTCCTAGAGAATCTGGATGGGGTTTCACTGGGCTCCTGCTACCCTTCCTCTTTCCCCTACTGCCAACCATTCATTGCTGGCTTCAGTACTTCTTTTAGGCAGGGAGATTCTGGGAATTGAAATCAGTCAGTGCTTTACCACCGACCCACATTCCATCCAGCCTTTCTTTTTTTAAAATTTTTTTTTAGTTGTGGATAATACATTTAATTTTATTTATTTGTTTTTATTTGGTGCTAAGAACTGAACCTCACACACATGCTAGGCAAGTGCTCTACCACCGAGCCACAACCCCAGCCCCTCCAGCCTTTTTTTAAATACAGGACTTTGCTAAATTGCTGAGGCTAGGCTTGAACTTTCGGACCCTCCTGCCTTCACATCTCAAGCCATTACAGGTGTACACCTCCGCTCCCAGCGCTGGCTTCAATATTTCTTGATCATTATTTCTTCTATCAATTATTTTATCAGGAGATGAAAATGATTTTTGAAGCGTACCCTTTTTGCCTATGAATCAGGGGACATTCTTTTGCAGAGCGTTCCTTCATTGATCAGGGTTACCCTAAAATACATTCCTCCTGGAAAGGCAGTAGGCATATTTGATTATTTTTTTCCTCTTTAAATGCCAATTTTCAAAGGTATTGTTTAGTTTAGTGGCTGCTTCATATAGTGACAGTTGAGATTGGTGAAGCTCTTTCTGTTTTGATGACTGTCATCATAAATTCATGGATTTTCATAGATGAGGCAGATTGGCCTATTGGAGCCATTTTTAAAGACAAAGCATAATAATGGTAAACAAAGAAAGGCCCATAACAGGAAAAAGAGAGAGAGAGAGAGAGAGAGAGAGAGAGAGGAGGGAGATACAGTGCTTGTGTGAGGATGTGTTCTTCTATCCCGGCTCCTAGCTGTACTGACCTGTGTGTATTTGAGACCTGCAAGTGTAGTCTGAGCCCTTCCGGCTCCCCACAGTGACTGTTAGCAGCTCTTTAAGAGGTGATTAAGCTATGGCTTTGGTATGGTTAGCTGCAAAGCTTACCTTCTTAGCTGGGTTCCTTTCAGGAATGGGAATAGGAATAGGAATGGGAATGGTGTTGTTAGAGCCCTAGGAAGATGGCCCCCACCTTTGGAAAACAAAGAAAGTTCATTCAAAGACCTTGGGGTGGAGGAGGCCAGCAGTGGTGATCAGAACTAATCCTCATTCCTAAGTTTTTTTGCCTCCATTTTGGCCAGTTTAGCTAATAAGCTAGGAAAACGTGGCTGCTGAAGAAAGAAGTATATGTATATATAGATATGTATATATTGTGTATGCATATACATGGACAATATGCCTGTTTTGGAAGGAAAATTTACTTAACATGAAATTAACCATTTCAAAGTGAACAATTTGGTACATTTAGTACATTCTCAATGTCACATGACCATTTCTATCTAAATCCAGATATTTTCATCATCCTCTAAAGGAAACCCTGGACCCATCAACTGTCCATCCTACTCCCCTTTCCCCTGTCCGCTGGCACCCGCTAGTCTGCTTTCTGCCTCTGTGGATTTGCCTTCTGTGGACAGTTCATAAACACAGGATCACACAGTACATGGTCTTCTGTGCTGGGCTTCTTTCGCTCAGGATCACAGTGTCAAGGCTCATGGCGTTGTGGCACCCCTCAGTGCAGCCTTGCTGGTTAGAGTTGAATCGTGCTCCTCTGTAGGGCCAGGGCAAGCTTTGTTTATCCATTTATCAGCTGATGAGCATTTGAGAGGTGTCCAGCTTTGGGCTATAAGTGATCAACATATTTTACCCACAGTTCTGCTCCTTTTCTGTTTCCTCTACCATCCCATTTGGAGTGATCTTTGGAGTCCAAGTTCCATAGAACTTTAGATCCTGATTCTTCGAGGTCTTTTTTTTTTTCAGGGGTTGGCAGGGAGACAATGTGATGGGCATTTCAGTTAACAGGGAAACCAAGGGGGAGCTATGGTCTATAAATAAATAAATGAACACACACACACACACACATACACACATATATAAAATATTGTATACCTATATATTTTTTTTCTTCTTTCTTTATAGTTTTGGGTTGGAACTGAGGCCTCATACTCTGCCCTCAGTTACACCCCCAGAGCCTGGAAGGGGACGTAAAATGAACTCATTAGTTTCATTCAAGTTGTGTGAGCATTCATCCTTGGTGTAGAGTTTGGTGGGAAATGAATAAAGAAGGAAAGTAACTTTCTAAAGTTAGAGAAGGCATCGAAAATGAGGTGGATGGTAGAGAAACATTTCTCAGATCAATTCCAGCCGCCTGTTAAATGACCTGATTTTTAAAACATCCTGTGCATGCTCACACATCTTCCAGTGCATATGAATATTTATTGGTTGATTTGGTGATGAAGGAGACGTGATTAGGAGAGGAACCCCCACTAAACAGAAAGCTCAGTTGTGTAGAGGGACCCATATGACAAGTTTTTAAATGCTCATGGAATGACTCTCCAAGGGGAATATAAAAAGCAATTAAATAGTGTTAGTAATTTCCTTAATAGAATTCACTGCAATCCCTAGTCTGTCAGAGCACACAGGTGAACCAATCCAAGTAACCCTACAAAATGAGATTTTAAAATTCCTCTTCTTCCTGTTAGCTTTGAAGAATAACTCCCCAAAAGACCTTTTGCTTTTGCTATTAAGACAGGGGAAAACCTATTGAAAACCAGACAGACAAATGCTAAAGTACAGTAAAATAACTGGAGTGCATTCTCTACTGCTTGCTAAACATGAATTTTGATTTGTGTCATGAAGTGGTCTTCTGCAGGCATGCTCTGTCATTTCTGTCCCCTCCTAAGGGACTCGTTTGCAAACGGTGTTCATTGGTTCAGGAGGGTAGTCATTGGACTTGACATAAAGAGAATTGATTCTCTTTCCCTGTCCTGAATCTCTGGAAAATAATTTCACAAGCTTTGGCTGTGACTAAGATGAAAAGAAAGAAGATATCATTCTTTGGACGTGGATACAAGGAAAGGGGACACAAACTGAAGAGACCCTCCAGCTTTGGTAAGCCCAGAGTCCAGGCTTTGACTAGTCTGCCTGTCCTCTGTCCATTCTAGGGGTTAGGAGAGGATGGGGATTAAGAGGGATCACTAAAGGTGCTGTCGGGGGATGGAATACTTGTCCTTGGGATGATGGTGATCTTTTCTTTTATTTATTTATTTGTTTGTTTGTTTTTTTTTGGGGGGTGTACAAGGGGTTGAACCCAGGGGCACCTAACCACTGAGCCACATCCCCAGCCCTTCTTATGTTTTATTTATTTAGAGACAGGTTCTCACTATGTTGCTTAGGGCCTCACTAAGTTACTGAGGCTAACTTGGAACTTGCAGTCTTCCTGCCTCAGCCACCCAAGCCACTGGGATCACAGGTGTGCACCACCGCACTGGCCTTTCCTCCCTTTTTTTTATGGGAAAAATAAAGGAGAATATGAATAAACCTTCATTCTGTCTTCTTGACTATAACATTAAAAAGAATTCGTGAGTGGGGCTGGGGATGTGGCTCAAGCGGTAACGCGCTCACCTGGCATGCGTGCGGCCTGGGTTCGATCCTCAGCACCACATACAAACAAAGATGTTGTGTCCGCCGATAACTAAAAAATAAATACTAAAATTCTCTCTCCCTCTCTCACTCTCTCTTAAAAAATTAAAAAAAAAGAATTCGTGAATATTTTTTAAAGAGAGAGAGAGATTTTTTTTTAATATTTATTTTTCAGTTTTCAGCGGACACAACATCTTTATATGTGGTGCTGAGGATCGAACCCAGGCCGCACACATGCCAGGCAAGCGCGCTACTGCTTGAGCCACATTCCCAGCCCAATGTCTGAATTATTAAGAGTAATGAAACATTGCATATAGACCAAAATCCTCCTGTACCGTCTCTCCCAGTTCTGACCTTATCCTCATTCATTACCCTAATTCTTTCTTCATTATAATTAATCTGGAATTGATGTTTCCAGGTGTTTTACTGTAAATTAACATACATATACCAAATATGAATCAACAGAATATATAGTATCATATTTATAGATGCATATTTAATATAAAGTGATACATTTTGTGCATACTTTTCTGTAACTTCTTTTTGTGGGGAGGGGGGATACCAGGGATTGAACTCAGGGGCACTCAACCATTGAGCCACATCCCCAGCCCAATTTTTGTATTTTTTTTTTTAAAGATTCATTCCTTAGATTTTTATTGATTTATTCAGTTACATATGCGCTGAGAATTGAACCCAGTGCCTCACATACGCTAGGCAAATGCTCTACCACTAAGCCACAACCCCAGTTGCCAATTTTTGTATTTTATTAGAGACAGCTTCTCACTGAGTTACTTAACGCCTCACGATTACCGAGGCTGGCTTTGAACTCGAGATCCTCCTGTCTCAGCTCCTGAGCTGCTGGGATTAGAGGCTGGGCATAGGGGCTGCTGCATCATACTCCATATCATGGCTGTACTACCATGTACATACAGCCCTCCCTGCTTTGGGTATTATACTACTTCTCTCTTTTCATCTTAGCATATTGTCTGTCCCTGTCCTTGGGACAAGGGTGTCTGGGCAGAACCTCTGGGCAACCAGGGGCCATTCCTGAGGTCTCAGGATCTGATAGGCAGTCCAGAAAATTAAGTGACATCCAGAGAAAGCAGGGAAGTGGGTGGCAGGTGTGACCAAGGAGGACTTGGCATCTGTCCTTGTTTATTTCCTTACCACATGGTGAAAGTTCTGGATCCTCCTGGCTCAGGGCAAGTACAACTGCCTGGGTGGCAACCGCTTTGGGGAGCTCTTTCTAAGAACATAAGGAAGTTTTGGCTTTGTGAGCAGGGAGAGCTTTCAGTCCTTTGGGTCAAATCCTTGTTGAGATCAAGAGGGTTTCACAAAGGACCAGCTGAAGGCTCAGCATAAACAAGGCATTTTAAGGTGGCAGTTGTGCCAGGCAGGGGGTAGCATAATTTGCATTTTACATACAGTCCGAAACATTATCAATACAAAACAGATGTTGGATAATTATACAGACCAGTTAACTAAAGGAAACTTGGTTGAGACAGATAGAGGAGGGAAGAAGCTTTTGGCCAGTGTCAGAGAAAATTTGTGGGAGGTGTTAGGATAGTGGCTAGCAGGCACCTTCTCAATGTTTAGAGAGGACCCATCATGTTGTCAAGTCCTAATCATATCTTCCTGGTTCCACCATTGACCCTGGCAGATCAGACAGCAGGCTCGCCATCCGAGCCATACCTGCCCACCTTGGAATTGGATTTGAACCAAGAATACAGAATTTCCTAAGTCTTGAGTGTGTCACTTCAATTATGACACTGATCTTATTTGGCATCCTCTACTCTTGCCTCTGGCATGAGGCAGTGGAGTGGCATGGTGAAGAGCCCAGGCAGGGGTGGCTCACAGAGTCAGATTCAGGTCCTTTCACTTATCTGGACAACTATCCACAGCTCACAGGGTGGTTTAAACCATACCTGCCTGTGATCTCAATGAGATCATGACCATTGCACAGTGCCAGGTCTAGCCCTTAAGCCTGCTTAGTTACTATTAGCTGTTATTATTGCCTGCACTCTAGGAGGGGTGCTGTCTCTGATGGTGTTATATAAGGGACCCTGAGCTTGAGAGCTGTTTCATAATTTGGGGTCTTCCATTTCCTTATCCATGAAGTTGGGGGGGGGCAGTCTGGTAAGGTAGCTCTGAAATGCTATAAATAGAAAAGGGTGTTTGTATTCTGTGCAGCTTCTGTTTGTCCACACTTTTTCTCTTCTTTGAACCATGATCATCGAACTGTGCCAATGCCATTTTACTGCCTTAAATACAGGAGTGAGCTTTTGAGAGTCCTCAAAGGACAATTCTATTAAATAGATTTGCATTCCTGATTCGTAACAGGAGAGACCTATAAAATAAATTCCTGCTTCCAGACTTTTCTCATGATGTATCATATCATCTGGATGTCTCTGTCCCCTTGCAGGTTGGACCAATTATAATGAAGGGAAAGTATGGTTAGTTGTTTTTTTGTTTGTTGTAGCGCTGGGAATTGAACCCAGGGGCTTGAGCTTGCTAGCTCTCTGCCCCCCAGCCCAATGATTAACATTTTATCAGACCCTTCCAATTTCTTCAGAAGGCTTCTTTTTGGGTGGAGTGGTCCCTAAGAGCTCAGAGATAGACTTCAGTCCAGACAAAATAGCTTTTAAAAAGTTGGTTACCTTTCAGGTAACCTGTTTTCATTGTAACTTTGAGTGGACTGTGAAAAATAAAAGAGGTTAGGAAGGAAACTGAGAAGAGAGATGTTTCAGTAAAGAGCAAGTGTGCTGGGTTTTTTCCCTAGTGTCATTGGGTGTATAAATTTCAGACTTTAAAATCCACTCAGTAAAACTGACATCCCTGCTTGCTTATTCACTCCTGCCGACTCTGTTAGAAGCCTTCCAAGTTTTATTTATAAGGTCTCCACACACATTCTTCCTTTTTAAAAGCCCAGGCCATGACCAGCTTACAGGCCCTTCTGTTCTCTGAATTTCTTGACCAGTGGCCTAGGCATGAGTAACAGTTGGATGATCATTGTAGAGTTGATCACTAGATTTCACAGCTAATAGGTTTATTCTTGGAATAGCCTCTGATCTCTTACAGAGGTTACCCATCTCTCCATAAATCCTTCCCATTTCATAGGTGGAGCAACTGAGGTGCAGGTGTGCACATCACATGGATGGATGGATGATATGTGTGCCATCTGTCCAGCTAAGTCATCCTGCTCCATAGGTGATGTTTAACTACGGTTTTGACCTAGGTAACATCATTAGCCATTTAGGGTGTCATGAACTCTTTCACAGTAAGGATTGCTGGCATAAGTGCTGGATAGACTTCCTTTGCAATGAATATCAATCTGGATTTCTAGTGACAATTTTCTGCAGGAGTGGGCTGCTTTTGAAGTAGGCATAGTGAACCTTCACGGTTTAAGATTTAGAAACCCACACCTTCCAGGCCAGCCCAGGGACCTGCCAGTCTCCTAGGAGCACTGGGCTCTAGTCTGCAGCGCCCTCAACCCTCCTGAGGTCGACTCCTAAGCTTAGGAGGAAAGTATCCAGGTTCCTGTCCAAGAGGGTGGGGCGCCCACCTCAGGGCAGAGTCCGGGCCGTTCTGACAGCTCCGAAGTCTGAAAGCTCCAGCTTGCACCACTCCATGTTTGACGCCGAATCTCCTCCGTGAAACGCAAACCTGAGGCAGAAGGGTAGCGTCCAGAGGGCCGCTTAGCCCAACCACCCGCGTCCTGGGAAACCAGGTCCTCGGATTTTATCCAGGCAGGCCCGCCCGCAGGCTCTGGGTAGAGGACGCTCAGACTCGCAGGCATCAGGTCCTGATCCCGGAGCGTCTGCAAATCCGGTAGCCCGTGTGCCCGCTGCTGGGGGCGTAGAGACCCGCGCCTGGCATCGCGCGCGGGGCCGCCCCCCGGTGGCCCGTGCGCCCGGGGGCTCCAGTGCAACGCCCCGCAGAACTACACAAAAGACCCCACCCCAGGCCGGGCGTGCATTTCCTGTTGCAGCAGCTGCGGCGTGCAGCCACCCATGTGCATCCCGCGGCGCACGGGGCACGCCCCCACGCAGCCCCAGTCCCCGCGCGCCGGCCGCGAGGGGCCGCCCTCGGCGGGCCCGCCCCCGTGTCACCGCAGGCCGGTCTCCCTTTGTGTGCGGCCCGAGCGCCGCAGCCGCGCCATTGGCCCGCCCGCCCGGGGGGCCAGCCCCTTCCTGGCTCGCCTCATGCATATGCATGAGCGCCCCGGCCCTCCCCGCGCCGGCCCCTCCCGCCCCCTCCCGCGCGGGCGTGCGAGGCGCGCGGCGGCTCCCTCCTCGCGGCAGCGGGAGCCCGAGCCCGAGCCCGAGCCCGAGCCAGGGCGAGCCGAGCCTGCTCCCGGCGGGCGGCGGCGGCGGCGCCGCTCCAGCCATGTCAGCGCGCGCGAGCCTGGGCCCACCATGAGCCATGGCCATGTCCGTGAGCGCCGAAGACGACGACTATGAATCGGAGCCGGACCAGGTCGGCGGCCCGGGGTGGGGCTGAGGGAGGGACCCGCCGCCAGACCTCCCGACCGCCTGCCTGACGCGCCGAGGCGGCCGCGACGCCGCCACTGCGGCGATGAGGAGAAAGTTTTGCAGCCGCCGGCGGCGGAGCCGCCAGGGCCCGGCCGGAGCGGGGCGTGGAGGAACGCGGCGGGCGGGCCCCGCAGCCGGCCCGGGCAGGGGGCGTGTGCGGGCGAGCGTGCGCGCGGGTGGCCGCCGGGCGCCGCGGGGACAATGTGGGCCGCCGGGCCTCGCCGTCGGGCCGGCCTGCGGGGCGCGGGCCACGGCCCGCGGGCAAGTTGCGGGCGGCCGCAGGGCGCGCCGCGCCCTCCCTGGCGCCCTCTCCCGCGGCCCACGCGCGTGCCGGCGCCCCGGGCGCACCCGGACCTGCGGGCGCCGGTGCCTCCTTCTTCCCCGTCGGCAAAGTTGCGCTGGGACCCTCGGCCTCTGCCTGGAGGACGCCCGCGGCCCGTGGGCCCGACGGCCCGAGCTTTTGTCTGGGCGCCGCGCGCTCGCCGCCCGCCCGCCGTGGGCAGCGGAGACAGGAAGGGGTGCGAGCCGCGGCCGGCGCGGGCCATCCGGAACCCGGCGAGTGCGCCCGGGAGGCGGCAGCGGAGGAAGCCCTGACCCCAGATGGCAGGCTTCGGCCTCGGTGGGGTTTTGAAGGCAAGGGACATATCTCGGGACCAGGACGAGAAATCTGTGTGTAAAACAAAGCCCTGGGTGTGTTTACGGCGTGGATTTACTCCGGGAAGGTTCGTGTTTAGGACGTGGGGGAAGAAAGTTGTGGTTTTACCAAGTGTAATGTGCAAAATAATAGTTGTAACAAGACGCAGGCCAGGTAGACTTGTGCAAGGAATTAACAGGATGGGTTATCTTTCGGGCATTGGACAGACTGGGTGAATAAGATGCTTGTTTATAATCTTGATGCATTTCCTTAGTGAAATAAAGATGTTTTGGAATGTTTAATGAAATATGTGGGAACTCTTCTTTCCTAACATTAGGCGTCATTGAGGAAGTACCACATAGGCTGCACTTAAATCGTATCATGCATATTGTTAAGTGGTTTTATTTAACAAAGTTAATTTTTTTCTTTTGGTTTCTTGACTGTGCTGACATTTTTCAGCGTGTGCACCTTCTGAGTGTTCCTGAATTTCACTGGTCTTTTGACTGGATTAACCCAGGGGCATTCAAGTGATTTTTTTACTTGGAACTTCTGTTGCTTCAGTAGCACGGTGTGTGAATGGCTCTGATTCTTGTTTTGTTGTTCACACCTCAGTTCTTGGTTTGAACATTTGCAGTATGATTTGAGTCCACCTCACCTGCCAACAGTTGACCTTTCCTGTGGCATCTGGTCATTCATAGGATGTTGGTGTTCAGTGTCCATTAGGCTTTGGTGTGTCAAGATTGAGTTTCCTTTTACCTATTTTTGTTTTGTTTTGTTTTTGTGGTACTTGTGATTGAATTCAGGAATGCTCTACCACTTGAGCTACACCCCCAGCCCCTCCTTTTTTTTTTTAATATTTTGTTTTAAGACATGGTTTTACTACCTTGCCCAGGCTGGCCTTGAGCTATCCTGCCTCAGCCTCCCAAGTAGCTGGGATTGCAAGTGTGCACCACTGTGCATGGCTTCTTACCTGTTTATTAAAATTTGATCCCACCCTCTGGTCTGTGGTAGATAAAATTTTTAACACTGCACAGGATAAGACTTACATGTCTGGGCTTTAAAGAATGTTTTCAAATTCTGATGCTACCAAGCAAGACTGCCATTAGGAGGGTACCTGGACTCCTGTAGCCAGGTAGTTTTCCTCCTGTTCCCATGGGTCTGCCAGGTTGGGAACATCCGTGGTGTTTAGCAACAGAAATTCTCCCTGGATTTTGATATTCAGTTTAAGATGATTTTTTTTTCCACATAGGTTCATTGAGGAAGATGACGTCCAAGCTCAGCAAGTGAGCAGCAATTTTTCTCAGTCTCAGAGATTTTGTCTGCTTAAGTACCCTGCACATGGGGACACTCCAAGCTGTGGCTCAGTGCCCTTTGCCTCCCCCACTTTCCTCTGCAGTTTTTCTCACTGAGAGATTTGGGGCCTGAAAAGAGGTGCTTCCCCTTGTTGCACTTGCAACTTTCTGCATCATAGGCCCTAGACATGGCTCTTCTCTGAGTCTCTCTGTCTGCCAGCCTCACCCTATGCTCTTGATGGGTTTGGCACCAAAGGAAAAGGCAATTCATGAGGAAGTGGTGCAAGTCCTGGATGTGGAAGTACATGAGTATCAGCCACCTGCTGAACACAGGCCCTCCAGGGGAGTTGGTATTGCTCTGGCCATCCCTGCCACTGGTGAAGCTCTGGTGCCCTTTCCTCATCAGAGTTCTGGCTGTGCCACCACAAAAGTCTGCTCTTCCCTCATCTCCGCCTGAGACTAGTGTTCAGTCCTGGGCAGTATCGGGCCTGCCCTGCTGGGCTGGACTCTACCCCATGCCCTCCCTTAGCCTCCTGGGTTCTCCCAAGGGTCACAGCCTATAGGATAGCAGGGATAATGGCCACTGAGCCACGTTGGTAGGGGGTTCCTTGCCTACTCTGCTGGTGTGCACCTGTGGTACAGAATGTGTTGGAAAATTCTTAAGCTCTGCTTTCCAGGTTGGGGAGGTGAAAGTTGTACCGAGACCCACCCCCACCCCCACCTTAAAGAAGCTCTGTTGGTAAGAATTTTTGTTCCATCTTGGAGTATGTGTTTTTCAACCCTGAAGTGAAAATTGCTTTCTTTTTTCCCCCTCAATAAAAATGACTGCAACTTGTCATTGAAAATAGTAAGAATTGGTGAATTATGGAGAAGAGAATCCCTCAGAAATTTATGTGGTGATACTACTGCGTTACCCACCATAGCTTCTTAAATAGTAAAATTTTAAAGCAGAGGTCCCTGAACCTTCCCAAAAATGTGTGTAAAAATTTGGTGACTTTGGTGCCCATCTGCATTTTTCTGGGGAAGAAGTCCTTATCTTTCCTCAGATTCTCCTGAGGTCCTCGTCCCCTGGGTGTTTTGGTAATTCTTGTGTTTTTATTCTCTTCCTCCCTACAGTCAGTACATAAATAAACCAGAGCCTTCCCTGGAATCTGGCAGGTGTGTTCAGGGCCTGCGACTCTGGTCAAATCCAGGCTTTTCTGGGATGTCCATTATGTGAGAGGATTTGAGGACAGACAGTGTTGAAGTAATTCCGTGGAGCAGGAAGCAACATTAGTATGTTCAGAGAGACCCTAGGGCTAAAGGTGTGCTGTCCTTAGGGGTAGTTTGGTGAGAAACTTAAAACTGTCTTAACTGTAAAAGCATTCAGTTAAGTTTTATTGTTTTCCTCACTTCTCTTGAAGTGGAAACTCCTGACCACTCCCTTCTGGAGACTCTTCCCAAGCTCTTGCCATAGCACCACCTCCTGCTGCTTCTCTGCTTTTCTGCCCTTTGGGCAGCCTTTCCTGCCTTCGTCTTGAATATTTTCAGTCTTGAGGGGTTCCATGAGTCTCTTAACTCTGCCCATTTCCCCAGACAGCCTCATGAGTCTAACCACCTATGTGGTGTTGATTCCCAGATGTGTATCTTAGCTTGGCTCCCCACCCTCCTTGGGTGTCCCTTGTGTCCCTTAGAGTCCACAGGTCCACTCCAGAGTCACTGTTTCCCTCCTTTCCTGAGCCCCCATGCTCCTGCAGCTAAAAATCTCAGTCTTCCAGGATTTTTCTTGTCTGCATTCCCACATTCCCTCAAGTTACTTGAGTCTAAAACTAGGTCGTCTTTAAAATATTTCCTGTTTGTTTGTTTTGTTTTTATGGTGTTAGGGGTTGAACTCAGGGCCTTGCACAAGCCTGGCAAGCGCTCTGCCACTGAGCCCTAAGATGTCTCCTGAATCATGCTCCCCTGTCGCCCTGTCTGTTGCTTCTGTTCATACCTTCATAATCTTCAGCTGATCTGCCTTTCATTCACTACCCAAAAAATATCCATTTCCCACACTGCTGCCAGAATACAGTCCTATTGCTCCTGTGCATTAGGCCTTGTCACATAGTCGTATAGGGTGCATTTCCCTAGTGTGGCATATGAGGCCCTGCAGGTTAGGTTCCTGCTGCCTCAGAGCTGTTTTCCAGCAGCTCTGTTGAGCTATTTGCAGTTCCT
Organism: Callospermophilus lateralis; assembly: GCF_048772815.1. Lineage (NCBI taxonomy): Eukaryota > Metazoa > Chordata > Mammalia > Rodentia > Sciuridae > Callospermophilus > Callospermophilus lateralis. Next base: position 157,467,449 of record NC_135305.1, on the reverse strand, counting down.
TGACTGTGTCATGTAGTTTCACATCTCTGTCTTACTCTTCCCTCTGACCAGAATATCCATTCTAACCCCACCCCCAGCCTTGGCCAGAAGAGTCCTGTTCTCCCTCTGAGGTCCACCTAATCACCAACTCCTGTGGTCTGGGGTACTTTTCCCAACCTGCCTTCCCTATGAGCTGGGGTCATATCTACCTCCATATCTCATATCTGCCTGGGCTCATATTTCAACTTCTTCAATTATCGGCAGTGTGACATTGGGCAGATGCCTCAGTTTCCTCATTTATAAATGGAGATAATAGTAATTCCTACCTCATTGGTTGTTGATACAAATATTGAAGAAATTCAATCAGCATTAGCTTGTAATCTTATAATCACACTGCATTGTATTTATGTGGTCACGTGTCTTTCAGGCCTTTAAGAGTAGGGAACGCATTTTACTCATCCCTGTAGTCCCAGCATTTAGCATTGAATCTGGCATATAATTCACAGCCAGAAAGCATTTGAGTGGGTGGGTAGGTGGGTGAATGTGTGAATGAGGGGGTTAATGAATGAATCCCAAGTGCAGATTGCACACTCTGTTGGCTAGTGGTGTTAAGTGTCTTTTCATGTACTTATTGGCTGTTTGTATATCTTTGGGAGAAATAGCTATTTCAATCCTTGGCCCATTTTTAAGTTGGCATTTTTGTCTTTTTATTGCTGAGTTGTTAGAGTTCTTTTTATATTCTGGATTCAAGCCCTTTACTAGATAGATGATTTGCAAATATGTTCCCCCATTTGATGGGCTCTTTAATCATGTAGTGTACTTTGGTAAAATCTAATCTACTTTTTTTTTTTTTGCTACTGGTGCTTTTGGTGTCGTATCCAAAAGACAATTTGAAGTCATGAAGATTTTTATCTATATCTTTTTGTAAAAATTTTATCACATTAGCTTTGTGTTTAGGTCTTGATCCTTTTTTTTTTTTTTTTTTTTTTGGTACCAGGTATTGAACTCGGGGCATTGGGCCACTGAGCCACATCTCTAGTCCTATTTTGTATTTTATTTAGATACAGGGTCTCACTGAGTTTCTTGACACCTCATTTTTGCTGAGGCTGGCTTTGAACTCATGATCCTCCTGTCTCAGTCTCCTGAGCCACTGGGATTACAGGCATGTGCTACCATGCCTGGCTTTGATCCTTTTTTTAGGTAATTTTTGTATATGGTGTGAGGTAGGGTTCCACCTTCATTCTTTTGCACGTGGATGTCCATTTGTCTCAGCACCATATGTTGAAAAAGGTCATTCTTTCCCCTACTAAATTATTTTGGCACCTATCCCTTATTGAAAATCAGTTGGTCAAAAAAGTGAGTTTATTTCCATCGATCTGTTTGTATTTGTGTCTTACTGTCTGGTTTACTGGACCTTTGTAATAAATTGTTAAATCGGGGAGTTTGAGTCCTCTGCTTTTCTCCTTTTGTGTATGTATTTTTATGTGTTCAGGGAATTGAATCCAGAACCTTTCTAATGCTTCATGTGTGCTCCAACACTGAGCCACATCCCCAACCCTTTTGATCTTTTTATCTTGAGACAGTCTCACTAAGTTGCTAAGGTGGGCTTTGACCATCCGTTTCTCTTGCCTTAGCATCCTGAGTCACTGGGATTACAGGTGTGTACCATGGCACAGTACTTTTGAGATGAGGGATTGAGGAGGTTATACCCATAAATTTTCTAGAGGACACTATCTGGGAGGGACTCAAGTTTTGATGGAATGAATGAATGAATGAGTGAATGACCTTGATAATTTTTCCTTTAATGGAGATGCTTTTGAGTTGCCATGGAGAGAAATGATATTGGAATACTAAAGAGTATGTTCCAGAATTTTCCTTTTTTTTTTTTTTTTTTTTTTGTGTGTGTGTGTGTGTGTGGGGGGTGCTGGGGATCGAACCCAGGGCCTTGTGCATGTAAGGCAAGTACTCTACCAACTGAGCTATATCCCCAGCCCAGAGTTTTCCAATTTTTGAGTTGGGAAAGTGGCCTTGGGTTGAGCCGCATGTTTGTGAGTGAATGTCTGGTTGCCATCCTTTTTTTTACTGGGCCAAGTTAGGTGTTTGAAATTCTGGGTAGCACACCAAAGATGTTAGGACAAAAGCTTCATGACAGAATGAGATGACTTTGACCAATTCACCTTCCTTTTTATTCTTTGGGTGTCACTATCATCTATTATTTTACCTTCACCAGATTTCCTGGATGGTTCTTAATGGACTTTTTAATGGAGACCCTCTAATGGCTTTCTCACCTGTTGATTTTTTTTCATTTTTGTTTTGTTTTGTTTTGTTTATTTTTATGTGGTGCTGGGGATCAAACCCGTGCCTCACTCGCACTAGGCAAGTGCTGTACCACTGAGCCACAACCCTGGCCCCTCTCATTGGTTTTTATAAGCTCCTGTACTTCACCATTGCTCAGTTTCTTCCTGACAACTGGTGACCACAGAGGAAGCTTTTCTAGCTTGATTTGGCGGGCACAGTAGCGACCTTTGGAAACAGGACTTCTTTCAAAGCATTGCCTGTCATCTGCTTTGTCATTTTCCAGAATGTCTCAGTTGCCAATGAAGTCCAGGCAGATTTGTTTTCCATAGGTGGGAAATGTTCTTCTTTGGATGGGAATGTGCTTTGGGAAGCAAGGGAAGGTGAGCCCCTTTGGCCTCCCTGGCCCTTGATACCACCAGACATTCCTTTGGACTTCTGGAATTTCTTCAGTTTTTCACCAAAGCAGCTGGTCTTTGCCTTCTCCTGCTCTAAAGTTCTAAGTTTGAGCCCTTTCCTTCAGGTTTTGTCCTTAGATCTGGACTGTGCTCTACCTTCTATTTGCTCTACCTATTTGAGGCTCTCAGAAAGCTAAGGTCATTTCCTAGGTTTCAGAGTTTTGAGGACTGAGTTGGTAACAGGACACAGGGCCTTGTTAGGGGGAAAAGAGAGCATGGTGGGCTGTACGGAGAGGGGGAGACTCCTGGGGCTTCTGCTTTGGAGTAGCCATATTGTCTGTGCCTCTCGTTGCACCTTTCATACTAATGGCATTGCCTTTGACCCCAGGGGAATTATTTTGACTCTGGGGATTTGTTTGTGTTGTGGGTCGGGGTTTCTGGAAGGAAGACCCCTTTCACTGGCATAGGGTGCAGTTACAACTCTCTGGAGTTGTAACAGAAGGATTGGGGTTCCCCCTCCAAGTATGATAAACAATGAAAGTTGAAAGGATAGCACCATACTGAAGGGGGGGTCAGTTGACTAAAACAGGCTTTAGCATTGGATGCCAATTAGAGGGTTTTGATGTAAGTGCAGCGTGTGCCCTACAGAGTACTGTGTCCCAGCAAAGTCGTGTTCTTGAGAAGGATGCTTCAGACAGGACTAACTCCCCCACCTCAGATCCTTGGTGGATAGTGTCCTAGCAGTTCCACCATGCTTCCTGAGTTTGCAGGAGGCTCTGGGGCTGGGGTCTGTGGGAACTGGAGGCAGGAACTGCAGCTCTCTTTCATTGTTAAGAATTTAACACCATTTTCTGTGATCTGTTCTATTTTCTCATTTAGGGAGGGTTTCAGTACTTAGGGGCCCTTCAGGTTCCTGTTTTCCCAGGGGTTGGGGTGACAGGCCATTTCATAGAAATATAGCAGTGTTTGAGCTCCCTCCCGTGCCCCACCTCAGAGGGAAGACCAGCTGGAGACAGATGCTTACCAGTCATGAGTGCTGTGACAGGGCCCATGGCAGGAGCACCGAATGCAGCACAGGTGGGGGGGAGGCTTCCAGAAGAAAGTAGTGTATGAGCTGGTCCTGCAGAATGTGTAGATTAGCCAGGTACTGTGGGGAGGGGACTGGTGTTCCTGGCACAGGGAACAGAGGACAACTTCTGGCCCCATGCAGCCTTTCTGGGGAAGCACAGCCTGGCTGCAGATAGGGGGAAGCTAGAGGGGGTGTGTGGGGCCCTGTCCTGAGGTGTGGGACCTGAAAGGTCTTGAGGTAGAGTGCGCTGCCAGCAGAGGTGTGTGTGTGTGGGGGGTCCCTGTAAGTTTCCTAGAGCTGTCCTAACAGACCTAAGCTCTCACAGTTCTGGAGGCCAGAAGCCTGAATTCAAGGTGTTAGCTGGCAGGCACAAGCTTGCTCTAAAGGCTCTAGTGAAGGAACCTTCCTTGTTTCTCCAATTTCTGGTTTTGGCCCGCAATACTTGGTGTCTCTTGGCTTATAGACAAGACTGCAGTCACATGGCCACTTCTCCTTATGTCTTCACATGTGTTCCCACCGGGTGTGTCTGCCTGTGTCCAGATTTCCCCCTTTTCAGAAGGACACCAGTCATACAGGGTTAGGATTCACCTTCATGATTTTCTTGAGCCTAATTACCTCTCTAGGGCCCTTTTCTCTAAATAAGATCACATTCTGAGGTCCCCAGGGCTTAGGGCTTCAGCATCTCTTTCTGGGAGATACAGCTCATACTCTCTCCTAGGGGACCGGCCACCCTGGTAGCCTCCCATTTCATCCATCCTGTCTGTTCTCCTGCAGAACCGGGCGGTGGGTCGGCCCAAGGGCAAGCTGGGCCCAGCCTCCGCGGTGAAATTGGCCGCCAACAGGACCACAGCAGGAGCTCGCAGGCGCCGGACGCGATGCCGCAAGTGCGAGGCCTGCCTGCGGACCGAGTGCGGAGAGTGCCACTTCTGCAAGGACATGAAGAAGTTCGGGGGCCCCGGGCGGATGAAGCAGAGCTGCATCATGCGGCAGTGCATCGCGGTGAGTGCCGCTCTTAGCCGCGGGTCCTGGGTTGCCCCACTGCCTCAGCCCTTTATGACCCTCTGCTCATTGGCCCGTCCATCCAAGAGGAGTTTTCGGTGGGCAGGAGGGGGCTCAGGCCAGGGCTCCTTTCAGACCTCCCATTGCTGAACACACGTCAGGCTCTTGTGTCTTCATAGTCTGGTGGTCTTGTAACTCCTCCCTTTCTGAGGTAGCCAGGAACCTCAAAGTCCCTCCCATTGAAGTTGTCTGGGCAGCCTGTCCTATCTCTGACCCTGTAGCCAGCATTTATGGTCCAGTTCTTGAAGGTTCTGGGCCTGTTCTTCTTCCTGTCCTTCCCTCAGAGACAGAAGTCTATGTAGAAGGTTAGTGTCCCTCCTGAGGGAGTTGTCCCAAAGAGGAGTGATATGGAGGCCCCGGGAGCTAGGACCTACAGACTGCCTTGCCACTTCTTCCAGGGTGGCCCAGGGCCACTGGCCTTACCTGGATCAGGCGGTGGATGCAGCCTTTGGTACCTTGGTGTGGACTGGCAAGGGATTTGCTCTCAATTCCCTCCTCCGCATGCCCACACACTTTGCCTTCCCTGGAGCACTGCTCCCTGAGGCCCAGTGGTCCTCCCTGTGGGAGTGATCATCCCCCTGCTCCCTGAAAAGCCAGCTCAGCTGGAGAGGCAGGATTCCTTAGCCTTGGTGAGCTCATCTGCAGGCCCAGCCTGACAGAGGATGAGCCCTTTCTCCCTAAGTACTGATGTCCCTCCAAACCCAGCCGCATTTTCCCTTCACCCTGCACACATACTCTGCTTGTGTTTTTGTGGTCAAAAAATACATATCATAAGATTTACCACCCTAACATGTCTAAGTACAAGGTGGTGGTAACCATATATGCACATTATTATGTAGCTGATCTCTAAAACTTTTTTTTTTTTTTTTTTTTTTTTTTTTGAGGGGGATACTGGGATTGAACCCAGGGATACTTTTCCAGAGCTACATCTCCAGCTAAGTTGCCCAGTTGCCTCAACTTAGATCCTCCTGGCTCAGCTTTCTGAGTTGCTGGGATTATAGATACACACCACCAAGCCTGGATAGACCGTTTTCATCTTTTAAAACCAAAACCCTGCAGCCATTGAACAACTACTGCCCTTTTCCCTCTGCATAGCCCCCAGCAACCACAATTCCATTTTCAGATGCTAAGAGTTTAACTAATCTAGGTGCCTCCTTTTAGTGGGCCCATGCAGTGTTTGTCTTTTGTGACTGGCCTGTTTCACTTAGTATAATATCCTCAAGGTTCTTCTCTGTTGTAACTTCTGACAGAATTTTGGTGGGGGAGAGGGATCTTAGGAGATTGAACTCAGGGCCTCACACATGCTAGGCAAGCACTATATCCCAACCCTTTCAGTTTTTGAGACAGGGTCTTGTTGAGTTGCCCAGACTAGCCTCCAGCTTGTGATTCTCATGCCTCAGCCTCTGATAGCTTGGGTTACAGGTATGTGCCACCATGCCTTGAACCTTTTCATGTACTTCTTGGCTGTTTGTGTATCCTCTTTGGGGAAATGTTATTTAAAGTCCTTTGCCCCCTTTTTAGTAGGATTTTTCGGTATTCTGTTGATGAGCTATACAAGTTTTTTTATTTATTCTCAGTATTAATCCCCTAGATTAAATACAGATTTTTGTCTGTGTGTACGTGCATTTTTCTGGAGAAGAGGGTTCAGGTGACCCATTGGATTCTGTCAGGATTTTAAGGGGTTTGCCTATAGAGACTTTGAGGACAGTATCACCTAAAACTTAGTCTGTTGGCAGTGAAGACATGACTATCTTTTCTCTTCCCCTGGCCCTGGACCTAGTCATCACAGGAGACCTGTGCTGTATGCCACCTTATCTTTGCAGCCAGGAGTCCCGGCTTGTTTGATCATGTTGGTAGAGAGTACCCCGACTCTGCTTGTCTCCTGTTCGGCTACTTCTGGCTTCTCAAGCCCTTCTGACAGCTCTTTCAGTCTTTCTGCCTTTTTGTATCTTTCAGCTCTTTCAGTCTTTCTGCCTTTCAGTATCCCATGTTTTGCCCACCTGTGACCTATCTGCCTCCGACCCCTTCTGTGGTCCTTCTCTCTTGATGTGCCAGCCTCCCTGCTTTGGCTCCCTGTCCCCAGTGGCTTCCTTCAGGGCCTTGCTCTCCCTGCCTCGGGTGGGCTCCCTCATGAATTTTTACAGTAGTTTCCCCTTTGGTGCTTCCTCTCACCCATCTCAAGTCAGTCCCCTTTCTCAGACTCTCTTCTTACATCATGGCTGTTCTTCACCCTAACTCCAATTTCTATGGGGGTCTATTTTCTGACCTGCTCCCCATGCTGAAGTTTTCTTGCGCAGCCTTCTCTGGCCTTGTTCACCTTGAGGTTCCTTCTGCCTTTCTTGTTCTGCAGAAGTAAGCCTCTGCTGCTTCAGGTAGCCCTTGAATGTAACTTTTCCATGTTCCTTTGAATTTCAGTGAGTTATGTCTTTGTCTTCCCAGGTGTCTGCAGGGGAGCAGCTGACTGCTAGTTCTTATGCCCCTGGGTACCTTGGATCAGGCTGTAGCAGGTGTTCCCTAAGTATTTGTTGAACAATTGATGATGCTCTTGTCTTTTGTGTTCTATTTGAGTTCAAGTATTCATGCCATTTTGTAAAGACATTTTGGGCTGGGGGTGTGACTCAGTGGTAGAGCGCTTGCTTAGCCTACATAAGGCCCTGGCTGAGTTCATCCCCAGCACACTTATTGGTGGAGTATACCCAAGCTTATTTGAAGTAGTTTAATAAAAACTGTGTGGTTTTGCTACATTGCAGGTACTAATGGGTGTAGGAGGCCAGGCAAGAACAGAAAGGAGAGTAGGTCTAAGCTGGCCCCTCTCCTTAGGGAGGGGTATATAGTGCTCAAACTTTGTGGACTTAAAAATTACAAAGACCCCCAAAGAGCTCTCGTTTTCATGTGAAGTATTTACTTACTGACATTTGCTATTTTTAAAATTAAAACTGATTCATGAATATACAACTAGTGAAGCTGCACATCCTGTATAAACACAAGAATGGGATCCTAATTAGATGATATACTCCATGTATGTTTAATATGTCAAAATACACTGTGCTGTCATGTGTACCTAAAAATACCAAAAAAAAAAAAAAAAAAAAAAAAAAAAAGGAAAAAAATCACTACAGGTTTGAGAGCTACCGTGGGGCTAGCCTAAGAGGTGGTAGGCATGGAACTCTTTACCTCAGCCTGTGACTTGGTGGAAATCATTTCAAGCCTTCCCTTCAAATGAGTCTGTCATAGATGGGTGACATTTTCCACTTCTTGAATAGAAACTTTTGAGGAGTCACAATTTTGAAGGAACTTGTTTCTTGGATTAAAAATAAAGATAAATCTCGTGTTACCTAAAAAAATAATAAAATTAAAACAAAATTTTAAAAATGTTTCAAGTTCATTTTAAAAATAAAAACCCATTATATATTAACCAAAATAACATTTTTTTGAAGACCAATTATATTTTCCAAAACTAAAATAACTAGAGGAAGAAAGACATTGTTTATTAATCTTTTAAGTCTAGTTCATTAGAAAGGACCTGGATTTTCATGTTTGCTTGTATATTTCATCTGTTGGGATATGTTATTTTAGAAGGAGAATGAGGGAAATCCAGCCTTATACAAATAAGTAGTTGGATAAGGGATGGGGTATATTAAAAGCCTTCATTTCATAATCATGGATACTCTTATACTCCACCAGAATGGGTGGCAGTTACTTAAAGGTTAGTTGCAATGTGGAGTCTGAAACTGTATCAAGGATTTTTCATACTGTTACATTACAAGTCATTATTCTTGCCCTTTGAGTAGTTCATCTTGCTTATGTAGTATGTTGTAACATTATTCATTGGTCACTTGGAAAATATTGGTTCACTGAGGCAGATTTCCCAAAATATTGGCACATGCCATTATATTATTTATCTATAGATATATAGATGTGTGACATTTGGTAATACCACTCCTAATCTCATCAGAAAAGCCTTTCAGGGTTGGGAAGCCTTCCAGTTCATGATGGCTCATGTAAGTTTTCCAAACTTCTCATTTTCCCTCAAATACTTGAATTTTGTTGTTTGTACCAAGTGCTGCGTTTTTTTTTTTTTCCTCCTCCTCCCCTGGAAACAACAGATTTTTACTTCTTTTGTCTTCAAGAAAACGCACCAGTATCCAGTGGTTTATTCAGTCTTTATTTCAAGTAAAAAAAAAATGATGTTCTTTGGAGAAAGTGGTCAGTTGAGCTCACAAGATAAGCCACATGAGTATGTCCTTCAGTAAGGTCCCTCAGTGTGCAGAAGTGCTGTGTGTGTCCTTCCTGTGTGAGAAGGTGTATGCTCAAGGGTTGAAGTTTTCATAAAATCACAGAAAGTCCTAAATGGAGCTGGTGATCTTTTCGTTGTGCACATGGCCCCAAGTCCTCAGCAACTCCCAGGACAGCTGGGCCTGCCTGCCTGCTGGTGCTGAGGAGCCAGCAGCTTCATCCACCAGTGCTTTTGCACCATCCATGCAAAAATCAACACATTGCAGAGGGAAAAGTATTTTTAACTTTAGTTCTAAACACAATTTTGACCTCACAGCCTTTCCCTGTAAAAGTCTTAAGGACCTCCATACTGTGGACTGAGCTCTGATACCTGCTGGTGAGGCAAGCCTCAGCCCTCTGGACATCTGGACTAGGCTCACACCCTACCTCCTTCAGGTCTTTTCCAAATGGGAGACCTCCACATTTAAAATCAGTCCCCCTTCTATTTTTCCCCTGGTATTTCTTGTTCCATCTAACGTACTCCATTATTCTTCATTCTGTGGGCCTTCCTTACCTGAGAGCTCAGGATGGCAGAGAGATTGATCTGTCTTGTTCATTGCTATGTTTCTAGCTCTTACAGAGTGACTGGCATGTAGAGGTAACAATCTGGTAAGTGTATGGATGAATGAATGTGCCTGGGCCAGCTTTCTGGAGTCTCCTGGCAGGCACAGGAGAGTAGCTCAGTGCCCTTGACTTGGTCCTCAGGAGGGTCTTTCTTCCCTTCCTGCTGACTTGTGTGTCTCCCGGCTCCTTAGCCAGTGCTGCCCCACACTGCTGTGTGTCTTGTGTGTGGCGAGGCGGGGAAGGAGGACACAGTGGAAGAGGAAGAGGGCAAGTTTAACCTCATGCTCATGGAGTGCTCCATCTGCAATGAGATCATCCACCCTGGATGCCTTAAGGTAAGTGGCCCTGTGGGCACTGGGCATGCATCTCCTCACCCCACCCTGGGGTGTCTGGTGGTGATGGCATGGTAGGGTGGGATTAGATTTCCTTCCTGGAGAGCACTGGTGACATGGTGGGATGCAGGTAGCATGTTGAATTCCTAGAGGACCCTGAATCTGGGGGATTCTGTATCAAGTGATGAGCCCAGGGCAAGAAGAGTCAGGAGCAGTTTCCTAGGGGAAAGAACCCATCACCACAACACCTTCTAGTACCTCAGACTCACAGAGGGATCCCAGCATTTTAGCAGACAGAAGACATGGGCCTGAGGTGGCTGCTCCCTGGAGTCCTGGCTTTTGGGAGAACCATGCCTGGGACAGGGAGGGTGGATCCTGAATGACAGATGGCTGCCTTTTTGTGCCTCTGCATCAGGAACCGGTTCCCTTGGTGTGTCGAGGGCAGGACTACCTTCCGGGTGACCTCTGTGCCTGCCTGATTCAGGCAGCAGGTTCTACCTTGGAAAGGAAGAGCCCACTCTGGGCTGTGTCCTCTGTGCCAAGAAAATACGGTGTCAGAACCCGTGGGCGGGCAGGGTCTGCCGAGGACAGTCCTTCAGCTCTATGTCAGTCTCCTACCTCACTTGCCTTTCTCTCCTTCTGCCACATACACCCCTCTTGGCAGGGGTGCTGTGAGTTCTGAGGCTTTGGAAGTTAGCCCTTCCTGTTAAATGCCTGGTCATTTCTCTTCTGCCTCAGCTCATACACAGGATTCAACCTGCACTAAGTCCCGTGTGTCAGACCCTGAGCTGTTCTATCCTCATTGAATTTTCTCAAACCCCAGTGAGAAGGGCACTCAAACTCCATCTCATGGTCCAGGGAACTGGGCCACAGAGATGAGGTGCTTGGCTCACGATGGCTGAGCCATTCAGAGGCAGAAAGGGTGAGCATTTGAACCTAGAACTACCCATCTCAACCAGCTCTGTACTGCTGTATTTTCTTTTGGCTTTATAAATGGAACGAACATGGCTTTTGGGAGGGGTTGAAGACATAGCGACCCTGTGTCTCAAGGCCCCATCTCAGCAACTTTCTCTGCCTGCTGAGTCCTGGCCTGTCCTTCCAGATTAAGGAGTCAGAGGGTGTGGTCAACGACGAACTTCCAAACTGCTGGGAGTGTCCCAAGTGTAACCATGCCGGCAAGACCGGGAAAGTGAGTGCGGGCACCAAGTCGAGATCTTCGGAGAGGGGCGGGCGGGCGGGGCCAGGCTGGGCCTTGTCAGGACCAGCCTGTCCCTGGGTGGTCAGGCAGGTGGGGTGCGGCAGCCTGGGGAGGAGGAAGAGCAAGTCCAAAGATATACAGTGGGGTTGTTTCTTCTCTCTTTTTGGCCTACAAGCAAAAGCGTGGCCCTGGCTTTAAATATGCCTCCAACCTGCCTGGCTCCCTGCTCAAGGAGCAGAAGATGAACCGGGACAACAAGGAAGGACCAGAGCCTGTCAAGCGGAGGAGTGAGTGTGAAGAGGCTCCCCGGCGTAGGTCAGACGAGCACCCCAAGAAGGTGCCCCCTGATGGCATCCTGCGCCGAAAATCTGACGATGTACACCTAAGGAGGAAGAGGAAATATGAGAAGCCCCAAGAGCTGAGTGGACGCAAACGAGTACGAATGGGCAGGCCCTGGGCAGTAGAGGGTTGGCTTGGCTGTCCTGGGTGCAGGGTGGAGGGTGGGGGAAGGGATGGGCAATGGGTAGAACTCGGGATCCTGGCCTCTTGTTGCCCTGAGCAGGTCACCCAAGTCCTGAGAGCCCATCCCAAAAGAAGGGAGAAAAAACAGCAAGTCACTCCTCTTCCCACCCCCTTTAGGCCTCGACGCTTCAAACGTCCCCCGGTTCCTCCTCTCACCTCTCGCCGAGGCCCCCTCTAGGCAGCAGCCTCAGCCCTTGGTGGAGATCCAGTCTCACTTACTTCCAGCAGCAGGTGCTCCCATGCCCCACCCCACCCCAGGCCATGGGGACTTGCGAGTCCCGGGCTGTCCCCCACCCTGTCCCCTGGTCCCAAGGTCTATGGGAGCTCTCTGAGGAGAGCCTTGGTTGGTTGGGATCAAAGCTGAAGGCGCAGCTGCCCAGGAAACCCTGAAGTCTCTGAAACCTCTGAGGATCCTGGTGGCCCTGCTCCACCCACTGGCCTTGCCTTCACTGGCCACAAGGTGGCGCATGGAACCTCCTGGCTCCAGCCCACTGTGAGATATTCCTAGGCCTGCGCTCCTGGAGCCGAGGCTAACGTGAGATGGGTGACTACATTCTCTGGGTCTCTGTGGTGAAGGATGTCAGCCGGGTGGGAACAGTTGGCCTTACTCTACTTCCAGCTTCCTCCTTGAAAGCAGCAGACAAGGTCCACTGAAAGTCAGATGGGAAGGAGAAAATGGCATTTGTGGGAAAGGCATCCCTCCAGCCCCTGCTCTGGAGTCTGGGCTTGTGGTGGGGCTGGATGTAGAGGGGACTGGCTTCCTCTAACCCATGAGCAAACTGCATCCTTTCTTCCTCATGACAGCTAAAACCTGGCAAAGAAGATAAACTTTTCAGGAAAAAGGTACCATCTTCCCTTCCTCCCTGTGCTCCCAGCCCATTCCCAGCTGTCAGAGGTATAGGCAGCACCTGGGTGGTTCATGAGTCCCGTGGCAAAGGGTTGGGAGTTTCTGGGGTGGGCACCACACGGAACTGTACGGGTTGACCACTGGCCCTTGGCTCCTCTCTTCCATAGCGGAGATCCTGGAAAAACTCAGAGGACCGGATGGCCAATAAGCCCCTCCGGCGCTTCAAGCAGGAACCAGAGGATGATCTGCCTGAGGCGCCCCCCAAGACCAGGGAGAGTGACCACTCACGCTCCAGCTCGCCCACGGCTGGGCCTAGCAATGAGGGGGCTGAGGGCCCAGAGGAGAAGAAAAAGGTGAAGATGCGTCGGAAACGGCGGCTTCCCAACAAGGAGCTGAGCAAGGAGCTGAGCAAGGAGCTCAACCATGAGATCCAAAAGACAGAGAGCAGCCTGGCCCATGAGAACCACCAGCCCATCAAGTCAGAACCTGAGAGTGAGAACGAGGAACCCAAGCGGCCCCTGGGCCTCTGTGAGCGCCCCCACCGCTTCAGCAAGGGGCTCAATGGCACCCCACGGGAATTGAGGCACCCATTGGGGCCCAGCCTGCGCAGCCCACCCCGAGTCATCTCCCGGCCCCCACCCTCTGTGTCCCCGCCCAAGTGCATCCAGATGGAGCGCCACGTGATCCGGCCACCCCCTATCAGCCCCCCACCCGACTCACTGCCCCTGGATGATGGGGCAGCCCATGTCATGCACAGGGAGGTGTGGATGGCCGTCTTCAGCTACCTCAGCCACCAAGACCTGTGTGTCTGCATGCGGGTCTGCAGGACCTGGAACCGCTGGTGAGGGGCTTCCCTGTGTTAGGCTCTCGGTTAAGGCTTGGCTCAGCCTGGAATGGCCCGTTTGGGCGTGTATCCCCACTCTAGTCAATTATGGTACTCTCTCCTGCCGAGCCCTGATAGAGCTTAATTGTTGTCCACCAAGGACTTCCTGTCAGCCTGTTCTTTCCTGATTTAACTCCCTACAGCTCAGTAAAGACCAAGTGGAATCCTTGTCCCTAGAGTTAGCCTAGGTTAAGAGCAAGGGGTGCCAGTACCAGCTTTAGACCCAGCTTGACATTTATCAACTTTGTAGCCTTGGCCAAGTTCTCACCCTCATGTATGAATAGGCATGATACCTGCTTCACAGGGTGGTTTAGAGAATGTAGTAAGGCCCGCAGGAAATACTTGATGGAGAGTGGATGCCAGCTCCTTCCACTGATGGCCTGTGGCCATCAGAGCAGAGGTGTCCACATGTGGACAGGATGAGTGCTAAACAGAAAGGTGCAGAGAACAGATTCCCATTTGGATTTGGTGGCCATGCAGGGGCTCCCCAAATGAGCCCCCATCTCTGATGCTGTCCTTCCTGCTGGGCCCCCAGGTGCTGCGATAAGCGGTTGTGGACCCGCATCGACTTGAACCACTGCAAGTCCATCACGCCCCTGATGCTGAGTGGCATCATCCGGCGACAGCCTGTCTCCCTCGACCTTAGCTGGACCAATATCTCCAAGAAGCAGCTGAGCTGGCTCATCAACCGGTTGCCTGGTGAGCCCTGGGCCAGGGACCCGAGTGGGAAGCCATGGGTGCTAGAGTTTATCATCTGGCCCATGACTCCTTCCCTGTCCCTCCAGGGCTCCGAGACTTGGTGCTGTCGGGCTGCTCGTGGATCGCAGTCTCAGCCCTCTGTAGCTCCAGTTGTCCATTGCTCCGGACTCTGGATGTCCAGTGGGTAGAAGGACTAAAGGATGCCCAGATGCGGGATCTCCTGTCTCCACCTACAGATAACAGGCCAGGTAAGTTCCAGTCCAGAACTGTGCCAAGGGGGTCCTGTGGATGGGGTGACTTGTGCCATTGGATCCTGTGCATGTGTCCTGAAGCCTCCTCTAGCGTCAGCCCTTCTCTAGAGGACACAGGGAAGAGTCCCTGCTGCTGTGTTCTCAGTCAGCATTGGGCACAGAGGGGATCCAGGAGGAGGCAGAGGCTCCTTTGCATGTGCCAAGACTCTGCACCTGAGGCTCAGCACACTCTGGCTGCTTCCATATTAACTTGCCTCTTGCTGGCTTGACCTCTTTGAGCCTCCGGGTGGTTGGAGAAGAGCTTTTAGCACAGCCCACTCCCGGTCCACTGTCTGGGTCATGGTGGTTACATGGTGCCCAAGGTACTGGGGGCAGTGATGCTGGGCCACCTTGTTTCAGTTGGCTGATTGCCGCTGAGTCAAATGTTAGTTCAGGTTTCTAGATCTTCTGCTTTTTCTAGAAAATCTGGAAATTAACTCCTTATGTAGACTCCTGACTTTTAAATGTTAGAATTCTAGTTTTAGGAGGAAGCACTTTGTGGCTAAATGAAATTCAACTGTTATATCTGTCTGTAGGCCTTTTAAAGTCATGTCAGTATGACCTGATCTCCTGTCAGGTTGACAGGTTGCCCCTTTCCTTCCTGCCCCACCAGGTCAGATGGACAATCGGAGTAAGCTCCGGAACATCGTGGAGCTGCGCTTGGCAGGGCTGGACATCACAGATGTCTCCCTGCGGCTCATCATCCGCCACATGCCTCTGCTCTCCAAACTCCACCTTAGTTATTGTAACCATGTCACCGACCAGTCCATCAACTTGCTTACCGCTGTCGGCACCACCACCCGAGACTCTCTAACCGAGATCAACCTGTCAGGTGAGGTTCCCCCTCCTCCCAAGTCTATAGAACACAGTGGGAGTTTCATGTTTGTTGAAAATGGTGTGCCCACTCTTATCAGCGTTAGGTGCTAGGGCACACCAGGGAGTGAAACAGCCTGGTCTAGAGGAGACTCATATGTAAGTCCCTGCTGGAAATGCAGTAACAGCTACCAAAAAAATAGTATTGATAGCAGTAAGAGCATATGGCAGTGGCTTCTAACCCAACATACAGGCTAGGGATAACTTCCTGAAGGTGTACAACTGAGTTGATGCCTTCCAGCCAGGGTAGGGGACAGCAGTAGGCATGGGGCAAGGATCATGGTGACAGGGCTTCTATCTAGAGACCAGTGGCCAGGCGGAAGCAGTGGAACAGTCTCTGCCTTTGTTGTTGTTGTGTGTACTCCTCATGGCCCTGCTATCTAGGGCCTGTTGTGGGAGAGAAAAAAAAACTTCAGTTAGTTCCATTGTTCCTTGTCTGTCACACCATGGAATCCTCACTCCTTCACTTACTAATGGGGCGGGAGTTGGTTTTGAAGGACTGGGAGCTTGGCTGTATGTATGTATGGTACAGTAGCCAAGAGGCAGTGCTGCCTGACCTTACTCATCTAATGCAGTGTTGGTTTGATAGCTTAGGATGGCTTGGGTTGGAGTGTCACATTTGGATGAGATTTAAAGAAAAAGAAAGAAATAGAAACTTAAATCTTTATTTTTTTTCTCCCGTGAAATTACTAAGTATTAAAGCATACCCTCACTTCATTTAAATTCCATTTTGACATGACTCCATTTGGGGTTTTGCTTCTTCAGGGTTCACTGTTTGTCTGTCTTTACATCCCGGTTCATGGCAGATGAACACCCCCACCACCATCCATGCTGCACACCAGGCCTGCCTGCCGGGTGAGATCCCACTGTACCTAGGATACCATTCCTTTCCTCATGAAATTTTGGTGACAGGGATTGTCCCACTCCTAGAGGCAAAGAAAAGAGCTGTGCTGAAAAGAGGTTTCTCCTTAGAGGCACCGGTTTGAAGCTCCGTTCATTGGCCTGGACTGGTGTTGGACTTGCCTTTTGGAGAAGGGCTAGAAGGTGTCTTGTTCTCAGTGCTTGATGTGACTCTTCGTGTTCTGGCTTAGTTACTGTGGGTGTGTAGCAAAGATCTCCATCTAAGTCCCCTCCCCTAAATAGTGTAGTTCAGGAAGTATAGGGGGTGGGGATATGTGTGTGTAAATCATCTCTGGGTATTTTATCTTTCCACCATAATACATTGAAGTCACCTTTTCATCTCACTACACACAGATGGAGCTCTGCATTCTTGTTATTAACCATGAAGTATATTAAGGTATATTACTGTAGTCTCTTCTGGTGGTTTTTTCCTGCCTCTCCCACCATTATAACTAGTTAATTATAAAATAAGTCTCTGCCACAAAATAGATTGCAGTTGACATGTTCATGATCCACAAATAGTGTCAAATCCCTTGGAGGTGTTTCCCTGCTTTCTCTTCAGACATTTAGGAATAAGTTTAGGATTAGGAGTAGGGTTCAGCTTTTTTAAACCTGCTAAGTTTTTATGTATTGTAGCTAGCTTCCAAAATAAAATAATTTTATTGTAATATGTAAATAAATTGATCCTTTTAACCATGTTTAGGTATACAGTTCAGTGACATGAAATACACTCAGTTTTTTAACCATCACCACGATCCATTTTCAGAATTTTTTCATCACCCAGTCAAAAAGGCTATACCTGGGCTGGGGCTGTAGCTCAGTGGCAGAATGCTTGCCTAGCACATGTAAGGCACTGGGTTCAATCCTCAGCACCACATAGAAATAAGAACAAATCAAATAAAGGCATGCTGTCCATCTACAAGAAAAAAAAAAACATAAAATTTTTTAAAAAAAGTATACCCATTTGGCAGAACCCCAGTCCCCCTAAGCACTCCATTCCACTCCTATACATACCCCATAGAAGTGGAATCATCCAGTCCTTCTTATGGCTGACTGGTTTATTTCACTTGGTATAATGCTTTCAGGGTTCACTTTTTTAATCAGGTTGTCTAGTTCTTTGTGTATTCTGAATATTAACCTCTTATCAGATGGTAATGATTTGCAAATATTTCCTCCCATTCTTTGGGTGGTTTTGTCACTCTTATAATAGTGTCATTTACATAGAATAGTTTTAAAGGCCAATTTTTCCTCCTTTTCCCAAGTCTTTTTCCAAATCTTATTAAGATTTTCTGTTTTTAGAAGAGTTTTACAGCTTTACGCTTTATGTTTAGGTCATTTTGAGTTAAATTTTTGTATATGGTGTATGGTAGGGAGTCCATCTTCATGCTTTTGCATATGGATATTCAGTTTTCTTAGTATTGTTTACTGGAAAGACTGTCTGTTCCCTCGTTGAACGGTGTTGACATCCTTGTCAAAAATCATTTGACTCTACAGTCAAGAGTTTGTTTTTGAGTTCTCAATTATGATATCCTTATGCCAGTACCAAGTGTTTTGATTGCTTTAGCTTTGCAGCTAAGTTTCAAAATCAGAGCAGTCTTCTAAACTAGCTTTTTCAAGAATTTTGGGCAATTTCAAGTCCATCGCATTGCACATCAATTTGGGGATGGATTTTTCTATTTCTGCAAAAAACACATTGGGGATTTTATAGCAATTTCATTGCATTTATAGATCTCTGTGATGTCTTCACAGTATTAAGTGTTCTAATCCATGAACAGTCCATGAAGATGGAATATTTTTATTTATGTATCTTTAATTTCAGCACTGCTCTATGGTTTTCAATGTACAAGTCTTTCACTTCCTTGTTTAAATTTATTTCTAAGTTTTGCTTCTTTTTTTTTTTTTTTTTTTTTTTTTTAAATATTTATTTAGTTAGTTAGTTTTCGGCAGGCACATCTTTGTTTGTATGTGGTGCTGAGGATCGAACCCGGGCCGCACGCATGCCAGGCGAGCGCGCTACCACTTGAGCCACATCCCCAGCCCCCGCTTCTTTTTTTAATATTTATTTTTTAGTTTTAGGTGGACACAATATCTTTATTTTATTTTTATGTGGTGCTGAGAATCGAATCCAGTGCCTCACGCATGCTAGGCAAGTGCGCTACCACATGAGCCACATCCCCAGCCCCTTTTTGCTTCTTTTTGATGCTATTGTGAATGTTTGTTTTCTTAATTCCTTTCATAATTGTTCATTGGTGTTAGTTTTGTGTGGTTTTTGTATCCTGCAACTTTGTTGAATTTTAGTTTATTAGAAAAAAAAAAAA
The DNA here is from genome assembly GCF_048772815.1 of Callospermophilus lateralis. Taxonomy (NCBI): domain Eukaryota; kingdom Metazoa; phylum Chordata; class Mammalia; order Rodentia; family Sciuridae; genus Callospermophilus; species Callospermophilus lateralis. The sequence continues at coordinate 157,448,948 of NC_135305.1, read as the reverse complement.
AAGCACTCTCCCCCACACCTCTTGGGTAGAATCATTAGGGTTTTCTTTTCTTTGTGTAAGATCATGTCATCTGCAAACAGATCATTTTTATTTATTACTTTTTACACTGAATGTTTTGTCTAGAATTTTGTTATCATGTAGGAACGCTTCTTTATTATGGACTGTTCTATTTGAGGTTTGTATCTCTTTAATCAGCTTACTTTCATTGGACTCTTGTACTTTTCGCCGTTACAAAAGTAGAGGAAAAACATCTTTCTTCACCTATCGTTCCTCACACCACCAGTTCTGTATTTTGAACATGTCCAAACATACAGGAAAACTGGAAAATGGTACAAATGAAACATTTCCTTCCAGCTAGATGCAGCAGTTGTAGATATTGTGTCACACGTGCTTTTTCTACATATTTTTTATTTTTAGTTGTCTGAAGGTTTACAAACATCATTTCACCCCTAAACATCTTTACATACTTCTGTGTATATTTGCTAAGAATAAGGACTACAACAATAGTCCCACACCTAAAAAGATTAAAAATCACCAAATGTAGCCTTTTCTTCAGTGAGACTGAAGACGGGAAAACTGTCAAAAAGGAGATGCACAAAAAATATGCTTTAAGTAACCTCTAACTTTTTCTAAAGGCATTGCTTACTCTTCTAATTAATCCCTCAAACATACCAAGATGGCTGACCCTGCAAGTCAAATGAAGAAAAGTGTAAATAGGAGAGGGATTTTGCCTATTTGATAAAATATGCTTATTTCCATATATTTTTGTTTTCCATTATTCATGGTGAAGGGCCCCCATATTCAACAGGCCTCTTCCTGTTATCAGTTAGCTATCCTTAGATAAGGTGGGGGTCTGGCTCAGTGATAGCACTTGCCAGCATGCATGACACCCTGGGTTCTATCTCCAGCCCTTTTAAAAAAAAAAAAAAAATCATTATCTGGGCTGGGGATGTGGCTCAAGTGGTAGCACGCTCGCCTAGCATGTGTGAGGCCCTGGGTTCGATTCTCAGTACCACATAAAAATGAAAAAATATATTGTGTCCGAAAAAAAAATTAAAAATTAAATTAGATTAAAAAAATATTGTGTCAGGGCTGGGGATGTGGCTCAAGCGGTAGCACGCTCGCCTGGCATGCGTGCGGCCCGGGTTCGATCCTCAGCACCACATACAAACAAAGATGTTGTATCCGCCGATAACCAAAAAATAAAAATATTAAAAATTCTCTCTCTCTCTCTCTCTCCTCTCTCTCACTCTCTCTTTAAAAAAAAAAAATATTGTGTCCACCTAAAAAACTAAAAAATAAATATTTTTTTAAAAAATCATTATCAAAACAGCTGCTTAGGGCTGGGGTTGTGGCTCAGTGATAGAATGCTTGCCTATCACAGGTGAGGCACTGGGTTCAATCTTCAGCACCACATAAAAATAAAATAAAGGTATTGTGTTCATCTACAACAACTAAAAATATTTTTAAAAAAATACTTTGAAGGGCTGGGGTTGTAGCTCAGTGGTAGAGCACTTACCTCACATGTGCAAGGCACTGGGTTTGATTCTCAGCACTGCATATAAATAAATAAAAGCCATCAAAAAAAATTTTTAAAAGCCTTACAGTCCCCCTAGTCTTTCTACGGTTTTCTTAGAAGAATGTGCACATTCAGAATTTGTTGACTTTGTGGTATTTAGCTTGTTCTGTTTTCATTTTTCCTGTGAACTCTAGACTTGCTTAAATTCAATGTGGATATTTTTGACAAGAAAACATCACAGGTGATAATCGTATACTGTGTTCTTTAGGGTGAGTTCCCAGCCTTGGAACTGCTGGTCAGAGTCCGTTACACCAGAGAATGGCCCCACCTGCTGTAGGCAGTCCCTTCTCCTGGCTGCCATTGCTGACACACTCAGGCACCTTTTTTAGACCCCTCCCTTGAGTCCTCCTGAGAATCTTCCAGACTCACCCACCTTCCTCCCGAAGGGGGTCCTTCCAGAGCTGTCCAGTTGTACTCCCACCCCAACTGCCATTACACTCATCCCATGAAATGGTCCCCTAGCTAGAGAGGCCTGCTGGACAAGTCCTGGAGCTGTCAAGTGGCCTCAGTTGTGTCTTGATGCTTACCTTTCTGTTGTGCTTATCTATCTAGCTCCTGCAGACAGCCTTGACACCTCCTTGGAGGATTATATGTCAGCCAGCATGCTCCTTGGCTCTTGGGTTTTTTGGGGAAGTTTTGTTTTGTTTTGTTTTTTTAATATTTTTTAGTTATAGATGGACACAACATATTTATCTTTATGTGGGGCTGAGAATCGAACCCAGGGCCTCACACGTGCTAGGCAAGCTCCTACCACTGAGCCACAACCCAGCCCCCTTGGTCTTAAAAAAAAAAAATCCCTGAAGCTGAAGCCCAAAGGCATGTCCCTTCAGAAAGCTGAATAGAAAGGACTCTTGTGGGGAGGTTCCTTTTTTGTATTAGACTTCCTCCAGCCTTGTTTCTCAGACTTCCACAGACAGGTGCACCCTACCAGCTGACACCAGAGCCCCTGGTTAGCTGGTCATCCATGGAGTTTGCTCATATTGTCCGGGTTAGGTGAACACCGTAAGCAACTCTTGCCATCTAAGGATAACTGGATCTCAGGGGAAAAGACCTGTTCAATATAGGGCCTCAGGTCAAATTTTGAGTAGCGAAAACAAGTATATTTTATCACTGCTAAAATCCTTATCTTTACACTTAAAATGAATCAAGTATTGTTTTGAGGGCATCTTTTTCTGAAGGAATAATATGTTAGCATATATAATACCCTTCCTTTGACTTTTGTACAAGATTATAAAGTGAGCAGGGCACCTGTAATCCCAGTGGCTGGGGAGGCTGAGGCAGGAGGATCGCAAGTTCAAAGCCAGCCTTAGCAAAAGGTGAGGCGCTAAACAACTCTGTGAGACTCTGACTATAAAGAGAATACAAAATAGGACTGGGGATGTGGCTCTCTTGGGGGAACATTTTTGAAGGATTAGTTAGATTAAGGGATTGCCATAGAGAAAGTGAGAGGCATCTTTTTGCCAAGGTCCTTGTCAATTCTCCCACCTTCGCAAATTGCCCAGCTTTCATTGTCAATGTCTCTGCAGGTGGTGTAGACAGCCTCTCAGCACCACCTATTCCCTGTTCATGAATTCCCACTGCCTTTATGAGTTCTCTTTACATGTCCCAGCATCCCAGGGATCATTTGCCCTGTTCTCTTTATAGGACAGCTTATATGTATAAAAGATAGCACATTGTCCCCATGTTCTGTTTATGGTTTCCAACTTATTTTAGTGCACCTGTATCAATTTTGTTGAAATATTTGCAGAATTGAAAGCTTGGGTTGACACCATTTAGAGGAAGGTAGGAATCATTATCTCCTCCATTTAATTTGCCCTAAAAGAAATCATTCCTTTTGCTGTATGGTGAATCTCAGATGTTGACTGACATTTAAGGCAACTGACCGTGGATTCAGTTTTCAAGGAAAATAGAAAGTTTAAATTGATGGACATATGGACATATGTAGCTGAGGGGGGGTGCCTTATGTGGTTTAGGGTTATACATTCTGATTTATTCTCTGGACAGAACCTCTCCATCCCCTTCCAGCATATTGGGCATATCCTTCACAGGTAGACATTCAGAATTTAAAAAAAAAAAAAAAAAACAGGGGAAATGAACCAGGAGGCAAAGGAGGATTCCAAGATGACCTTACAGAATATTCTCTCTGATCCAGCAATGGCCCCTGAGCATTATCTGAAAGGGAACAGGCAGATGAGAGAGCTGTGCCTGGTTCCACTGTAGAGTGCCAGGAGGAGCCTTTGTACAATGCACCTTTTCCCCTACCTCACATTTTCTTTTTTAACATAATTTTGTCTTCCCTGTAGACTGCAATAAGGTCACTGATCAGTGCCTGTCCTTCTTCAAACGCTGTGGAAATATCTGTCATATTGACCTGAGGTACTGCAAGCAAGTCACCAAGGAAGGCTGTGAGCAGTTCATAGCTGAAATGTCTGTGAGTGTCCAGTTTGGGCAAGTGGAAGAAAAACTCCTGCAAAAACTGAGTTAGTCCATGGACAAGTATGTAAATATGGGGTAGGTGGGGGTGGGCGCAGCCGGGGAGGGGAAAGACTTCACAAAACACGAGGGCTTTTATTTCTCATGGAACTTGGAACAACAGACCATAGAACGATTCCATTTTGCAAGTCTTGCCAAGGGAGAAGCCACCCATTTGGGGATGTGTGAGCCAGACTCTTCCCTCTGGTCTTTCTGTGTTGTAATTGCACTGCTTTCTGGACCACAGTTAAGCGGCCTTTACAAGAAGACATTCCCGTTGCAGGAAGATGGGCTTTGGAGGAATTTTCTTTGAAGCATGAGCTTTAGGCGTTCTCCCTACCCCACCCCCTGTGGTGTTTTTGTTTTGGACACCTTGTTCCTTGAAATGCTGAGGTTTTTGGTGTCAATATAAAGTGGACCACACACCACATCTGCTGCCGTCTTGACACATTTTGTTTGGTTGGTTTTGTTACATCTTACATTATGCAGAACTATTTTTGTACAAATTGTTAAAAGTTATTTATGCAAGGTTTGAATGCATACCAGTGTTTTTATTGTTTTGAGATTGCCAACTTTCCTGGTTTCCTTCAGGTAGGAGAGAACTTAACCTGTACTTCATCAACACAAAGAACTCATCTACAAATGTGCCCAGATCTGACAGAGTGGGCCAAGACCTTCCACTTAAAAGCATGTTTAACTGGAAGGGGAGCCTGCTTGGTATGTCAAGAAGTTACACGAGCATGATATGGACAGATGTAAATTACAGTCGAAGTAAGACACTCTGCCAAGTTTCCTCTGAGAGAATCCACCTTTTTTGAAATTTTACAAATCAGACTTCAGCCTTTGCACTCAGGAGGGTTTTGCTCCAGCATGAGCTCTTGTACTCTACATAGATCTAATTTATACCGTGAGACAAGAAGTAGAATAAATGCGCCCACACAGCCTCTTTTCCTTTTTTCCTCTCCTTTGAAGTGTGAGTTGAGTTCTCATTTAGGTTCGTAACCTGGCTGTTTCCTAGTTGTAATGTTCTGCATTCAGAAGTGCCATTGTCGTATGGTGGTGTTTCCTAGACTTTCCCTGACGCGATTTTACCTTTGTTGAATTTGTATAAACAGTTGTAAAAAAAAAAAAAAATCTTTGTGTTCGGGGGTTTTTGTTTGAGGAGAGGACTAGGAATTTTAATTGGAAAGCTCAGGGTCTGTAGGTCAATATAATTTCTCTTTTATCTGAAAAGTTTAGCAGCCTCAGAGTACATGATTTTTTTTTTTTTTCCTTCAGCTGTTTCTGGACTATAAAGTAATATGGCCAAATATAGAAATTAAGGAACAGACTTTCCCTAAGGGGCAGGGCAGCTCACCTGTGTGGAGGCCTCTTGCCATATCTGTACAACAACTTCCATGGCTGCTTGGTATCACCTATCCCTAGAAGTTTCCAAGATTTGTGGGGGTTGGGCATCATCTCCTCAAATCCCCCACAGGAGACACGGGGCTGGGGTTGTGGCTCAGTGGTAGAGAGCTCGCCTAGTATGCACCAGACACTGGGTTCGATCCTCAGCACCACATAAATGTAAAATATTGTGTCCACCTAAAACTTAAAAATATATTTTTAAAAAATCTCCCACAGGAGACAACTCAAGGAGAGGTTCCCCTCCTGCAAAGTAGCTAGAGAGGACACCTGGTTATGTGGTAACTTACCCAGGTGGCAGAAAAACTAGTGACGAATTTTTTTTTTTTCTTAATTTTGGTAAAGGATTGAACCCAGTGCTTCTTAACCATTGAGCCCCAATTTTTATATTTCATTTTGAGACAGGGTCTAAGTTGCTGAGGCTGGCCTTGAATTTGTAATACCCCTACCTCAGCCTCCCAATTGCCAGGATTGGCTTCTTAGAAATAATTTTAGATCACTTAATTTTTTTTTAAGTAGGGTCTTATAACCTCGTAATCATGTACAGAAATAACTGCTGTGGCGAATTTGAAGATGGGGAGGATAACCAACTTCTTTTCTCAATAGTCAAGAACATAAAACCTTGTCCCCCTTAGACAATCCCTTCCTTCTAATAGTCCAGCTATGTCCCCATCCCTTTTTGAGACAGGGTAGCCTTGAACTTGTTATCCTCTTGCCTCAACCTCCCCTGCCTCAGGCCTTACTGGTGTGTGCCACCATGCCCAGCAACAGTCCAATTTTTTATTTACTCTCCTTTATCTTATTATGCCATTGTGGCAAAATGACACTGAAGCCATTGCACCCTATAACTAACTTGGTGGTCCACTTTACAGAATTAAGATTGGTCAACACTCTGGTTTATTTATAAAAGTGTAACTTATCTTTGCTCATCCTGATGGCTCATGATGGAGAGACACAGTTCTGTTTCTTAGCAGCCTTAGTTCTCTGAACTTGCAAATGATAGTTACCTTGCTACTTGGGTTATTCTCTTCCTTGGGAAATAGCTTTAAGAGTAATAGTGGTTTTCAGAGGTCCTTGTATTCATTTGTTAGTAGCCAACATTGAGGCTCAGAGCTGCAGCTGTGACTGCTTAAAATATAGCAGAGTTCCTTGTTAGAAGGCAGTACCTCTCCTATAAGGACTCTTGAAGCACACAGGTCTACGAGAAGCGCCTGTGGCAGGACTGCCACTTGCTAGGGACCCACAGCAATGACCTGACATATTCTAAGCATGCAAGACAGGCCATAGGTGAGCTTGCCACAAGAATACTAAACAGCCTGGTGAGATTCACCCCAATGCAAATCCAAGGTCTCTGTATAGACCTTTTAAAAATAAGCTTGGGGTGGGCTGGAGATGTGGCTTAAGCAGTAACGTGCTCGCCTGGTGTGCATGTGGACTGGGTTCAATCCTCAGCACCACATACAAATAAAGATGTTGTGTCCACTGAAAACTAAAAAAATAAATAATTCACTTTTAAAAAATTTAAAAATGAAAGATTTCCATTTAAAAAAAATAAACTTAGGGTGAAGCCAGCCTAAGCTACCTGCTGCCAACAGCTGTAGGCCCACACAGGGCAGATAAAGTAGTGAAAGAGTCACATGCTTGACTGCACTCGCTGTGCTGAACCATAGCTTCCCACCTCAGGGGAGAGGTCCTATGTCTAGGGAACTTGATGCTGATGAAGGAAGGTACAGTGGAGCTTCAAATGACTACCCTCTCACTGTGAAGGATAAGGGGGATGGGGTTGTGGCTCAGTGATAGCAAGCTTGCCTAGCATGCGTGAGGTACTAGGTTCGATTCTCAGCATCACATAAAAATAAATAAAATAGAGGTCCATCAACAACTAAAAAATATTTAAAAAAAAAAAAAAAGAGGAGGATAAGGGCACTTCACTATATTCCAGTGTGGACCTGCATAATTTTATCCATGTGACATTACCTAATCAAAGAATTAACGTAAAGATGCATGGTATGCCAGTTAAAACATGCAACTTGCAGGGGAAATGACTGGCCTTCTGCCACACAAGTTAGCAGCCATCCCTTGGTGTCTGCAATGGCTCAAGTTCCTTACTAAATGGTGCACACATCCTCCTCCTATATATTCCCAGTCACTTGGGATGGCTTATAATACCTAATGCAATGTAAATGCTACATAATAGTTGTTACAGTGTAATAACTAATTGTTTTGGAACTAATGACAAGGAAAAAGTAGTCTGTACATGTTTAGTATAATATTTCAAATATTTTTAATCCTCAGTTGGTTGAATCCACAGATACAAAAGGGCTGTCCATACTTTGTCAAGCCTGTTGCACTAAACATCTCTGTCAGTTTGTCACTAAACCAAGTGAGCTCAGCACTACCTTTAAAAAAAAAAAAAAAAATCCACCATTTGGGCTGGGGTTATGGCTCAGTGGTAGAGCGCTCACCTAGCACATGCAGAGCCCGGGTTCAATCCTCAGCACCACATAAAAATAAATAAAACAGATGTATTGTGTCCAACTATATAAATCCAAAAGTCAAGAATAAGAAGCATGTTTTAAGCTAACATGTAAATAAATCTGAATTTGTGTACCATCATTTGCTGGCCTGAATTTAAAGGCTTCCCACCACCAAGTTAGAGATTTGCAGGGCCGGGGGGTGCAGGGGTAATATTAAATTTCAAGAGTTCACTCTTGAAATGTAGACCAGGTGCCAGTGCCCCTGCAGCTGTGGCAGGGAATGGGCAGCAAAGCTGTAGCTTACATAGATCGCTCAAGCTGGGAGCTGCCAGCCCAGCCTGGGTTCAGCATTTGAAAATACCCTCAGGGCCTTGATAAGGGTGGGGGGAGGGCAGAAAGGCATGTTTCAGCCCTAAGTTCAAAGCTATTTTTAGGTCTACTAGTAGATCCCCCAGTACATGAGGCATGAGTTACCAACTTCATGGTAAAAAAAAAAAAAAAAAAACTGGAAACTTTTTAAGTTGGCCATTTCTAAAAACATCTGCCCTCTACCAATAGGAAGAATCCACAGCTGGGATCAACCAAAAGCACACCCTGATTCAAACGGGACCTAAGGAAAGAAACATAATTATCTGAAGTTTCTTATTTGCTGTGTGGTATTGAGAAGGTTAAAAGAAACTGACATCCAAGCTAGGTTCGAATTATTCTGACATAACCGTCTTTTTTTCCCCCCCTGGTAGTATCAGATGGAGCCCAGGCCTTGTGTATGCTTACAGGGTGCTCTACCACTAAACAGCACCCCAGGTCCTGATACAGCCACCTTTTTTGGGTGGGGAGGGTACCAGGGATTGAACTCAGGGGCACTCAACCACTGGGCCACATCTTCAGCCCTGTTTTGTATTTTATTTAGACAGTGTCTCGCTAAGCTCCTCCTGAGCTGCTGGGATTACAGGTGTGTGCCACTGTACCCAGCTACAGCCACATTTTAACTGAGATTCTGTACAGTCTTTTAACTTCTCAGAATCTATCCAGATTCATACTGAGAACTGCTGGAAACTACACAACATCTAGCATAACACCCGATTTTAACACACAGCTAAACAGTACTTGACCTTTCTGGTAAGTAAGCAGCAAAGATAAGCATTGCAATTTGATATGATATCTTTGAAGGTGCTCTCATTTATTCTGAAGAGGATGCTAGACCCAGGTTGCAGATACCATTCAGACTGTATGCAAATGAATCAGGAACTTGAGACAATGTAAACAAAAACATTTCCTTTAAATCTAATTTTATTCCTAAAGTTGAAATTAGCTAGCCAGGTAGCACTAAAAATACACCTTCACTATACAAAACAGTGTAAACTGATTACACATTAACAAAAAATCAAGCACACACACTCCTAATGTAAGAAGCTAGGCACAGCATAAAAAGCTGCACCTAAACAAAAATGGACATGTTTCATCTAAGGCCCTGACAGGTGACCAGAATGTCAGTTGTTCCCAATTATGTTTAAACCCAGAAATGGCAATAATGTGGAAACTTACATTCAAATATTAGCATTTAAAATATACATGACTAATAAACTGAACATTCAAAGGGGCCGCTGCTTAGCACATTCCACATGAGCCACTGTGGACAGTGAGCTCACCTCACCCAAAGAGAACAGAAGTTTCCAACATAGGATCAAAGGGAAACAAGAATGGGGTAAGTATTCGCCAGAGAGCAGGAGCTGATGCCCACGTGTCAACAGTCTGACTTCAACAACTAGCGCTCACGAGGGACATGTGACAGAACCCTGTAAAACCTAGGAAGCTCGTGATCGCAGGCAGGCTCATGGCGCGGACCAATGTTTCTTCAACTTAGGATGAAACTTTATGCCCCCAATAAGTAGTGAAAATAATTTTTAAAAATAGCTTCTGCCTTTGAACAGTAAGTTTCCAGTCCCTTCTGTGCACTGAAATGTTTGGGATGGAGTCTGGGGGTGCGTGTCCCACTGGGGAGAACCTTGGTTTCAGGACTTGAACACGTGCACAGCTCGCACCACGTACTGGCGGCAGATGGGACACTCACTCATGCGCTTGCCGCACTTAGTGCAGGTGACCATGTGCCCACATTCCAGTAGGACACAATCGATGACAGCATCCATGCAGATGCGGCACAGACTGTCGTCTTCCTCGTCCTGCAGCTGCAGCCGCTCACCATCTGAAAGGCAACAGAGCTGGAGATGTGGACCAGGCCTCCTGCCCTGCTGCACTGCCCACCGCTGAGCAGCCACCTGCTGGGTGACCATCGCAGGCCCGATACCAGCACAGTGCTGTACAAGAAACCATCCCTGACCTCTGTGTACTTTGGTTCTTTTCATTAGAAATCGCCGAGTCTACACCTTAAGGTTTTGTGTTTAGGGCCAGGTAAGATGCACAACAAATGTCAGCTACTTATTTCTATTTTATATCTTGGTGTAATTTAAGGTGTTTTCATAAGGACATATTGACTCTATACTTAGAAAAAAGAAACTTAAACCCCAGCCTGGCCTTCTAAATGTGGGCCACCGGAGTCAGGCCACAATGGGTTTTCCCCCCTTTTTTGGTAGTACTGGGGACTAAGCCCAAAGCACGCTACTACCTGCATCATCCCCAGTCCTTTATTTATTATTTTTTTAGTGGGTGGGGTGCTAGGGATTGAACCCAGGGCCTTGTGCATGTAAGGTAAGCACTCTACCAACTGGGCTATATTCCTCAGCCCCCCTTTTTATTTATTTAATACTTTATTTTACTTAATAGGGTCTAAGTTACTCAGGCTGGCCTGAAACTCGAAGTCCTCCTGCCTCAGCCTCTCCAGGTGCTGAGATGACAGATATGCAACACTGTGCACTTGACTAGGAGTCGGGCCACTTTGGAATTTCATCTCAGTAGGAAAAAAGAGCCTCTTCCCCCCCGCCCCCCCTTCCCTTTATTTTCTTTTTAGTATTGGGGATTAAACCCAGGAATGCTTTACCAGTAAGCTACATCTCCAGTCTTGGCCTTAAACTTTTAACCCTTCTGCCTATATCAAGTAGTTCTGTGTCCCCTCCCCTGAAGCCTTAGAAATACTTTTTAAAAATTTTTTTAGAATTTAACTTTTATTTTTACTTGTTTTTTATGTGGTACTGAGGATCAAACCCCATGCCTCACCCATTTTAGGCAACTGCTCTACCACTGAGCCACAACCCTAGAAATACTTTTGCCATTTTATTCTTGGAAGTCCATCTACCTAAAACAAGACGGACCTTTCTGGCTCCATGACTCATACTCAGGTTTTGAGAAAATCCAGGCTCTGAGTAAGAAAGGCAATGAATGAGTTTTAAAAAGTTAACCTCGGCTGAGATTTGACCCTACAGCTAGAAGTTTGGAGGCTTCCCTTTCTACAGGTCAGAGAGGGGAGCAATGGGAAACATGGTTAGAACAGAACCAGAATTCAAGCTTGAAGGACTGAAATATTTTGATTTAAGACAAATAAACTTCACAGCCTGCAATGTCAAGAGATCTTGTAATGTGGGGTCTTAGTTCATGGTCCATGACTGGTATGGACCTGCAGAGAAGATATATAGCGTAAAATGGCAGATGCGCAGGCATCTGAGGACTCAAGTAAGATTGGAATCTGGGCCTTGGCCCCCTCTCCTGGGTAGGATGGTTCCTTCCAACTCTTTACAACTTATGGGCCCAAGAAAGGAAATAGTCCAGCAGCAGGTTATGAGTACAGACTGTTTAGGTCAATCTTGGCATAAGTGGCATCAAGACAGTCAAGATAGGAAAGTCCCAGCTTGCTCAAAACAAAATTCGTGTCCACCAAGCAGACTGACCTAGGGTTAAATTAAACAGTTAACCAAAAAACTCTTAAATCTTCTTAACTCTTCAAGAAGATTTACACTGCCAGGATGCCATTCCTCAGCCAGTGGCCTCCAACCTCTAAAGCCTCTGTGGACTGGTTCCTGAGCCTGCCACTGTGGCACTGCCCTGGAAGTAGATGTGCCTAAAGACTTCCTGCCTATTCTGAGCATAAACTTGTCAATGGATGCCATATCACAGCCAGGATTTAAGATTAACACTAAAATGACAGAGTGATGAAAGGACCTTTCAAGTCAACAAATAATTTCTTGAACACACTTGGTAAGGGTGGTCTCAGAGCAACATCACATGATGTTACTATCCAACAGTTCTATACACAGGCTCATATAATTAATTCAGATTCAATAAAAAGTAAATAGTTTTCCCAAAACTAAGTCTGACACAACCCCATTTTTTAAAGCCTAAGGAAAGATACTATAGGGGAAAAAAAGAAAAAATAAACCTACATGACTTTTGGTTTTCTTCATTCTCTTTGTATAACCGGTTAACTTTCTCTACCAGTTCCCATTTTTCACAACAGCCAGAATAGTTGACAAAATTCCGAGCCAAGATTTCCTTCAGCTGGCGCACACTCATCCCCTCCACCTCTTCAAGGCTTGACAGGTCAGACAGCGAAGCTCTCACTCGCTTCTTGGAGAGCCCAAGGGTCTGAAATCAGAGTGTCCCATTACCTCTGTTCCCACGAGTCCAGACCCCTTTTACCAGACAATCCCCACTGGGGATTCCTAGTCTTCTCAGAAGTCCTTGAAGGGTTTTAATGTACTGTCTTACATTCAAACCAGTGCTATCCTAGAGAAGTCTATATGGGCACCTGCCCTTCCTGCTGGCTCACAAATATTAGAAAAGCAATTTTTTTTGGTGGGGGGGTTGTGCTGGATATCAAACCTAGGGCCTCAGGCATGCTAGGCAAGCAATGTACCATAACTATGTCCCCAGGCCTTGGGGAAAATTTTTTTGTTACTGTAGAAGGACACAATATCTTTAATTTTACTTATCTTTTTTAATGTGGTGCTGAGTGTTGAACCCAGGGCCTCACACATGTAAAGCAAGTGCTTTACCACTGAGCTACCACCATAGCCCCTAGGGGAAAATTTTATAAGTGGTCTCACCCGATCCTGCAAATTTTCTTCTTCTTCTTCCTCATCATCCTCGTCGTCATCATCATCATCATCGTCTTCTGTGTTTGCTGAAGCTATTTCACTTTGTACCTATACACATGATGCATCTGATTAGGTCAGGAATCATGTTTTCCTAACATTATCAACCAATATTTATCAGGAGAGAAAAGCTTTCCACTGATCATCCTTAAGAATGATTCAAACTGGGCCTGAGGCAAGAGGATCACAAGTTCCAGGCCAGCCTTCATAATCTAGCAAGGAGGCCCAATGCAACTTAGACCCTATCTCAAAATAAAAACAATACAGTACCCCTGGATTCCATCCTCAGTACTGAGGGGAAAAAAAAAAAGGATGACCCAAATACCTTGCACACTCCACATCTTCTCTGGATCCTCAATGCTGCTGCCCCTCCCACAGAGTTGGGCCCCACATGACTGTAAAGAATTTACCTTCCAGGTTGGGGCTGGGGCTCAGTGGTAGAGAGCTTGCCTAGCATGGGTTTGATCCTCAGCAACACATAAAAATAAATAAAATAAAGGTATTGTGTCCAACTACAACTAAAAAATATTAAGAAGAAAAAGAATTTATATTCCATCAAGTTATGTGGAAACATTCATGGGGTGGGGAGAGGGGGAAGAAGGGAGGGATGGAGAGAATTTGTAATAAAACCAAAGGACTAACTCCCTGAGAAACATCCCATTATGGAATGCCAAAGCCACCAAGGATAAGAGGTAACACTACAAGATGCAAAAGGCTAGTTTAACTGAACAGACAGACAGAAAGCTAATTTGACCAGGATCCACCCCAGTGTCATAGGCATCCAATTTGAAAGGTCTCAATCCTACTAAGTCACACTTCTTCTAATTCCAAAGGAGGCTTTCTAATCTGCTTCAGAGTGTTTGTGCTGGTTCTAGTTTTTAAAAATCCTCAACAATCAGTCTGCTTTAAGGAAAACAGAAATCCCTTTAATTTTGATCATATGCCTTTCAGATATTTTTTGTTTTTTGTTTGTTTAGAGTAGATGGATACAATACCTTTAATTACTTACTTTTATGTGGTGCCAAGGATTGTTGTACCCAGTGCCTCACATGTGCTAGGCAAGTGCTCTGCCACTGAGCCCCAGCCCCAGCCCTATTCTTGAACACTGAGGTTAGAACACTAAGCCATACCTTCAGGCTTTTTTTTTTTTTTTTTAAAGACAGGGTCTCACTAAGTTACTGAGGCTGGCCTGGATCTTGCCATTGTCCTCCAGCTACTGGGGATTACAGGCACATGCCACTACACATTGCACATCTTTTCTCTAAATACATTTCAACCACAGTTCTACTGTAGTCTAGGTCAATTCCCAATTGACTGACTCATAGGTACCATACTGTAGCATCCAACCACCCACATCTCCCAAATGGCATCTTATACCCGAAAAGGATACAAAAGTCTTATTATGCCAGTTCTTATTTGAGAAAATAATAAAATCTCCCAGTTTGGGCTTATTTTTGAGTAAAATACAGATGAAAATCTACTTTTAATAACCCCTTTCTTGCTGGGTGTGGTGTCACACACCTGTAATTCCAGCAGCTCAGGAAGCTGAGGCAGGAAGATCACAAATTCAAAGCCAGACTCAGCAAAAGCAAAGTGCTAAGCAACTCAGTGAGACCCTGTCTCTAAATAAAATAAAAACAAGGCTGGGGATGTGGCTCAGTGGTAGCACACTTGCCTCGAATGCATGAGGTCCTGGGTTCGATACTCAGTACCTCATAAAACAGATATTTTGTCCGTCTACAACATGGGATATAGCTCAGTTGGTAGAGTGCTTGACTCAACATGCACTCACATGTACAGGTCCTGGGTTTAATCCTCAGCACAAAAACAACAACAAAAAATGGTTAAAAAAAAATAGGTCTGGGGATACGTCTCAGTGGTCAAGTGCCCGAGTACAATCACCAGTACCCCTCACTCCCAAAAAACAAAACAAAAACCCCTTTCTTCAGGGATGAAAATTAAATGTGGAAAAAAATCATTTTATTTTCGGAGATTTTTGAAAAAACGTCTTCGTAAGTTGCCCAGGCTAGCCTCAACCTCCCAATCCTCCTGCCTCAGTCTCCCAAGTAGCAGAATCATAGGTGAATGTTACTGTGCCGGGCTTAACTCAACATTTTATAATCACTCACACCAGGGAATATCCACTACAAATCTTTACATATTATTCAACCAGGATGTTCAAGAATCTCATTGGGATAATATTCAAATTAAAATTAGTAAATAACTACATTTTTCTACTTAGATGGCTCTTTCATTATCTAAACTAGGAAAAATTTCACTAATGTCAAGAGAGGGGGCATCAGATTAATTTACTGTACTGATTATTTCTATGGTTACACTTGTACAAATAGTCATGCAAATATGTACATGCTGCTTTTTTAGTCATCACTTGTGTGTGTGTGTCTGGCATTGGGGATTGAACACTGGGCATTCTACCACTTAGCTACACGCCCCCAGCCCTTTTTTATTTTATATTTTGAGATAAGGTGCCCAGCTTTGTCTAAATTTGCAATCCTCCTGCCTTGGCCTCCAGTGTAGCTGGAATGACCTAGGTATGCTGCCATGCCCGGCTTCTGTCAGTACTATTTAGTGCTGAAGTAAGGTCAAGAAATCCACAAGCTATTTTTGGACACTCCAGGCAGTGGACCCTGGGTCCACCCTATATCTACACAAAAGACCACATGCTGCAAGAGAGGCTGCAAGTGCCAATTCAGCTGGGTGCGGAACCACCGCTCCAAATCCTAACTTCCGGTTTATCTGAAGTCATCAGGCACTAAAGGCCACCAAATATGGCCAAGAGTAAGCATGCAGGGACCCTGGCAATCTATCACCCTCTCGTACCTGTGCCAGTGCTCCAGATCTGGAGGTGCTGTCTCCATCCATAAGCTCCCCCTGAAAGGAAGACACAGTAGCAGAGGGGGCGGTGTAGTTTGAAAAAAATGACTGTGTAAAAAAGCTAGAAGTCTGGGACTGTGAAGAATTCAGACTGCTTGTGTCCAGGTCATCCTCAGAGCCTAGTCCATGGTGGCACAGTACTAGATCTACCAAGTCTTCCTTCTCTCGACAAGTATCTATTGGTATGTTTCTAAGAATGAGATACTGCCGAAGATCCTTCACTTTTAGTCGCATCAACTGAGGGCGCTGGAAGGCTGTCTCTTGTAATAAGTGACAAGTAGAACATCTACGGTGATTTTCTTGCGGAACTGAACAAACGGAGCAAAAATCCTTCTTGCAGTCACAACACACATGCTGAAGAGACAGAAGGGAAGCATTTAATGATAGCAAGATACAAGCTATTATGAAAACCATGCCTTATTCTTGCCTTTATTAAAATTTAAATTTTAGTTCTTATGAAATCCCCTGTGGCACCATTTTCACAGGAATCTTAATGTTCCAAAAGCCACAAAATTCAACACGGTCGATGCCAAGGCAGTCTGGATTCACTGAAGTTCAAATACTGCACTTTAAGGAAAAAGACACTCTTGTGTTAATGAATTAAAACCTTCCCGCCCCTTGGTGCAAACATGTAATTAGCAGAACACAGCTGACTTGAACCACATGGAGCAGAAAGCACAGCCACACACTCTCTGCCTGGTCTCCCATTTGAAGGACTTCCTCACTTCAAGATGAGGAAAAAAAAAATGAATCCCACAGAGAATGAAGAGAAAGGCAACCGATCTTTCCAAGTCAATTCAAGAGAGGACCCACTAATCCAGGAACCTGTCACCTACGTGGCCTTAATCACAACCCACACCAATGCCCTAGAGAACTTCACAGACTCAGCTGTGGCCACTTCTACCTGGTGCGCTATTCTCATAAGCTAACAGTTTTTTCTCTGCATATTCAAAAGACTGAAATGAAGATCAAAGAAAAGTGAAAAGAGCTGAATTTAAGCCCATTTTATGTTTAGCCTCTAAACAGCACTTAGCTTATTACACTCATTTCTTCATGTGAGTTAAGAGCATGGTTAGAGACAAATTTTTTGAAACTTGAGATCGGAATTATAGTAAATCATCTCTGAATGAAACTGCAGATTAATTAAATCTCTTGCTTCAAAAAAATAAGTGTCATCAGGAAGAATGAAATGGTACAAACAGGTCAGAGTTCAGACAAAAGGATGCCTGACAATGTGACACATAACTGTCTATGTAGAACACTCGTCAGGAATATAATCCCTGACTGCATACCTCTCTAAATGGGAAAAAAAGTCAATGGGACCAAGTTTTCATATTTTTATAAGAAAAAATTCATTACCTATTCAAAATAAACTACGATTAATAATTCTTATCCCATGTGTCTTGCATGTAACAAGTCATCCAACTCACCTTCTTTCTAAAGACTGAAAATGAAAGTCCACAGGCTTTGCAAACTATATTAGGCCCTTCCGGAGTTGCTGATGGGTAGGTGGAAAAATCAGAGTTTGGTGTAAATCTGAAAGGACCAGTGCCTCCTGCAAATCCTGACTGCTGGCCCCTGACAGCTCCGGTTCCCATGACTTCATTCAGCAGCCCACAGCACGAAGCCCACATAGATGTGGCACCCGCCTGAAAAGGAACACAAGTGCCACAGTTTAAAGCTAAGTGGAACCTGGGCTGTCTGTGATCCCCAGGGAATGCCACTCTGGTGGGGTAACTAACTAACTGTAGGAACACAGTTCTCACATCTAGAGATGAGAATCTCTAATCTGAAATTCTGAAATCACCAACGTGATGCTCGAAAAGTTTCAGATTTTGAATTTTCTAATAAGAGATGCTCATAGGATTTTTGAATAGGAGACACTTAACAGGTGAAGCCTCCACAGACAACACCAAAATCTGAAAGACTTTCAATCCCAAGCATTTTGGATAAGAGAAGCTCAACCTGCATTCCTCTAGGCACCAAAATTTCAAGCTATTTGGAAAGATAATCTTCTGGTATTACCAAAGAATATTTGGCATTGAAAACACTCAGATCTTGTTAAATAAAAAGAAAATAGGGAGCTACAGTCATGGCTGAGAGGTAGAGCGCTTACCTAGCATGTGTTTGTGTTTGATCCTCAACACCACATAAAAATAAAGATATTGTGTCTAATACCTTTATTTTTAAAAATATTTTTAAAAATAATAAAAGAAAAGAGTAAGCCCTGTTAAAACAACTGAAAACATATTGTTTTTAAAAAATTCAAATTGCACATAATTTTGGGAGAAAGGAGGGAATTCAACTGCAGAACTGCCACTGGGCAAATTTCACTTCATTATAGAAGTCAAAAGAAACAAAGTCTTAAGGAAGCTTTAGCCTCCTGCTAATATAGCTACTGATAAGCTAGGAGGCCTATTTGCTTTTATCCCTCTTCTCATTCCCCTAGATGTTTCCTTGACCACAACCTTCTTTCTCCCAAGGACTCTAGTTCCACATGGCTGACACCTGTGCAAAAGGTTTCTTTGTATTACCTCTTTACAGGCAATGTAACATTATTTAAATTTTGCACACTATTAAGTGGTTCAAATTGTTTTCTTGTAAAGAACAATTAAAGTAAAAGAGATCATGATTTAGCAGGTGAAAACCTCAATGAAACTCCCTTTTAAAGGCAGTACTTCTAAAAAGTCATACTTCACCCTTTCTACCAGAAACAATCTTACAAGTTAAGGAAGGATATAATTTTTCAAACTATGTTAATGAGAATGATCATCAAAATTCTTCAGGCTATTGGGGCTGAGGATGTGGCTCAAGTGGTAGCGCACTCATCTGGCATGCATGCAGCCCGGGTTCGATCTCAGCACCATATACAGACAAAGATGTTGTATCCGCCGATAACTGAAAAATAAATATTAAAATTCTCTCTCTCTCTCCCCTCTCTCACTCTCTCTTAAAAAAAAAAAAAAAATTCTTCAGGCTAGGGCTGGGGATGTGGCTCAAGCGGTAGTGCGCTCGCCTGGCATGCATGCGGCCAGGGTTCGATCCTCAGCACCACATACAAAAACAAAGATGTTGTGTCCACCAAAAAACTAACTAACTAACTAACTAAATATATATATATATATATATATATATATATATATATATATATATATATATATATATTCTCTCAAAAAAAAATTCTTCAGGCTAAAAACGTTTTTATCTACACAGATCTAGTGAAGGGAACAGAGAATTTATTTGGGGAAAACAGGTGGAATCTCTGTGTAGAGGTCAGTATTAGAAGGTAACAATGTTGTCCCATTCCTCATTATTTCTACAAGAATATAGGAATTTCCTCTACATCCCCAAAAAGAAAATAACGAAAAAGAATACTTTTATCTCCCCTCAGCCATCTCCAGATTTAAAAACAAAAAAGCCCAAGACAACCTCCAAAATATCCCAGGCAGGAGTATGTTGCTCTAACCCAATACTCAGTGCAGTGTAGATGTACTTTACTGCTGTTAGCCAAAGACATCACAGAATAAAAGAAGCAGCTGGGCACAGTGTGGAATCCCAGCAGCTTGGAAGGCTAAGGCAGGAGGATTGCTGGTTCAAAGCCAGCCTCAGCAAAAGCAAGGTGCTGAAGAATTCAGTGAGATGCTCTCTCTAAATAAAATACAAAACAGGGCTGGGGATGCAGTTTAGGGGTTGAGTGCCCCCCAAGTTCAATCCCTGGTATAAAAGGGGGTCTGGGAGAAGGAGAAAAAACAACACTGGAAAGTATAGGTTGCAGCCTCATTAGGATCTGTGAATTTAAATTTGGACAAAATAAACCAATAATACGTCATGCATTAAGAGCATACTCTTAGGGCTGGAGATGTGGCTCAAGCGGTAGCGTGCTTGCCTGGCATGCGTGTGGCCCGGGTTCGATCCTCAGCACCACATACAAACAAAGATGTTGTGTCCGGCGAAAACTAAAAAATAAATATTAAAAATTTTCTCTCTTTCAAAAAAAATTAAAAATTAAAAAAAAAAAAAAAGAGAGCATACTCTTAGAATACTGAAAGGTATCCATGTATGCACGGCTCTCATCTTCAAAGTAGCATTTGCAACACTCCAACCTTCTTGATAGCTCAGAAATTTGAAACGGAGGCCCCAATCACCAGTTTTATGTGAAATACCTTTCTTTACCGTTAAGTGTGTTTGAAAAACTTATTTCCACTTCCCTATTAAACCCCATTTTCCTGGCATCCTGGTGTGGTAATGGAAGTAATTTCATTAGTGATTTAACCTCCCCAACTCTGGAGTAGTTTTAGTCCTGTACCTCAGGGACTGGTCACTGCCTCTTGGTTAAGAACTGCCTAAGGCTATGAAACTGCCCTAAGACAGGGAGAGGTTTTCCATCTTGGCTGCATGGACTCATCAAAGGATCCTTTAAAAAATCTTGATGCCTGGGTCTCAGTCCTAGAGACTTATTTTGCTGGTCTGAGGTTCATCCTGGGCCAAAAAAAAACCTAAGCAGGTGATTTTGATATACAGCCAAAGTTAAAAGGTCAAAAACTGGGACTGGGGCACGGTGGTGGGGCACGGTGGTAGAGCACTTGCCTCACATGTATGAAACACAGGGTTTGATCCTCAGCGCCACATAAAAATAAATAAAGGTATTATATCCATCTACAACTAAAAAAAAAATTTTTAAGTCAAGGATATTCAGTCTGAAGATTTCTCCTTCCTGCTTATTCTATTTCCACTGGAAAATCACCATCCACAGACTACTGAACAAAAGGGGCCACAGGTACTTCTGAAGCCTGTGCCTCTACCTTTCTGAGACAAATACCTTAGCCATGCCTGCAGTAACGGGACATATCCCTAGAGTTTCACATCAGTCCACAGTTTCCCCCAGTCCATGCAGAAATGCTCAGCTTTTTTTTTTTAACTTGATCTGATTAAGTTAGTTCCTTTCCCTCTTACTTTTGCTAAAATTTGGTGATTTTCTTCTTTTAACTCACTCTTTACCCAAGCTTTTGTTTCCTAACACTCATGCATGTTTTGGTGTATGAAATCTCCACTATAGAGAGAAAGTATGACTTTCAGGGTGTGTCAAAAGCAGCCATTGGCAGGCATGGTGATGCTTTCCTACAATTCCAGCTACTAAGGAGGCTAAGGCAGGAGGATCACATCCTGGGCAACTCAACAAGACCCTGTGGTAAAAAATAAAAAGGGCAAAAAATATAGCTTGGTAGTAAAGTAGCCCTGAGCGCAATCCTACTGTTTAAACTATTTTTTGTCCTTCATCGTTAAATAGTTAAGAATCCACCCAAAAGAAAAATATTTCCAGGCTTGAACTCATCTACCTGGCTCCCCTTTAAATGTTTCATTTTGCCAGGCACAGTGATGCACACTTGTAATCACAGCAACTCGGGAGGCTAAGACAAGAGGATTGCAAGTTCAAGAACAGCCTAAGGAACTGAATTCCTGTTTCAAAATAAAACAAAATGAGCAGGGCGCAGGCACATGTCTATAATCCCAGCAACTTGGGAGGCTGAAGCAGGAGGATGGCAAATTCAATATAGCAAGACTCTAAATAACTTAGCAAGACCCTGTCTCAAAATAAAATATATATTTTAAAAGGGCTGATGATGGGGGCTCAGTGGTTAAGTGCCTCTGGGTTCAATCCCTGGTACCAACAAATGAACAAAAAAGAGTAAGGGTTGTGGCTCAGTGGTAGAGCATTCTGAGTTCAATTCTCACTACAAAAAAAAAAAAAAAAACTATTCTATTTGTGAAGCCAAAGTCAGGGTTGCGCAGGGGTTGGGGGAGAATGAAGGAATTTTGGATTTGGCAGGGGGGAGTGAGGTGAGGGGTGAGGCAGTAAGGATGGGAAGGACAGTAGAATGAGACAGACATTATTACCCTATCTACACCAACCCATAAATACTGTGTGTGACTCAGCACCATGCACAGACAGAGGAATGATAAGTCATGCTCCATTTGTGTACAATGTGTCAAAATGCATTGTACTGTCCTATGTAACTAATTAGAACAAATAAAAATAATAATAATTTTAAAAGAGTATTTAAAAAAAAAACAAAAGTCAGGATCACTAGAAATTAAGTCTTGATTGGGACTCACATGCCCTACTCAGGGCCATGGTTGACAGCAGGGCTATATAGGCTATATCACGAGTCCAAGATGTTAGAACAGCAATCTACAGAGATGCTAAATTCCCTCCCTTGACCATGAATGTAATTTGAAACATAATAATTTATGCCTGGCACAAAATCCCAACCTCAGAGAATTTAGCTGTGTTTGCAGCTTATTTCCTATCTAAACCATTTGACCAAAATTGGTTCTGATAGATCAGTCATGAAACCATGGTCTTCCTGTCTTGTGCATCAGTTAAGAACCAGACATCATTTAAAAACTTACATAGTTTGTAGTAAGAAATTCTAAAACCCACCTGGAGTGCCCCTAACAATTAGTTTTCTTTATGTTATTCTAGCATCCAATGACATTTCTGGCCTTTTTTTTTTTTTTTTTTCCCCAAAGCCCAGGCACCAAGATTTTAAAGCAGCTCATACCCATAACTCCCAATGTGAACAAAGAAACAAATGAAAATTAAAATGTTTGCTTTTGTACTGAAAACACCAATTGGAGAACATGACTTCAGCTGTACAGCCAACTAACTGGTCTTAATATGCCTTCTAGCCACTGGCATAATTAATCAAGGGCAGCTTACCACCTAGCTAGCTAATGGAAACCAAAATGTCATCTTCTCTCAGAGGGCAGATGTGAGCTCATCCTGAATGTACTGAGCCAAGCATACTTAGTCCTTCACTCAAATTCACCAACATCAAAGTTCCTCTATATTCTCCAGGTAGCAGGAAGGCTAAAAGTGTTCACAAACTGTCCTACCCCTCTGCAGGAGCAAAAGGAAGGTACTACCTACAAGCCTATATAATTTGGATGAAGGTGACAATTGCCAGCACTGTGGTTTCCACAACAATAGACCACCAATGTTATAAGTACTCTCTCAGGTTCATCAGACTCAAACAATACAAACTCATTCTGAATCATTATTTCAGTCAACTAAACCAAGAGGAAATGTGTTCTGTTTGTTTACAAGAGCAATAGCCCAGCCCTCTCTGTGGCAGAGTGCCAGTTTTCAAATGGCCTCAGGTTCTGCAGTTTTTGATTGTGTGCATGATCTAATGTCCTTTTAGAATCCATGTAAAAATATTTCAAAATAATCTAAAGAATTAACTGAAGTTTACTACAAATTTTTGGATCCTATTCTCAACTGCATTAGCATAGAAGCCCTTTTAATGATTCCATCAAATGTAATACTAACCACCCAGACTATTCAGAATAAAGAATTAGAAAAGCGATGGCAGATTCCATGAAGACTGACACAGGAGGGAGGACACATGCACAGAGGGTAGGGAAAGTTAGGTATAAAAACAAAATAATCTAAGTCATTTGTTTTTGATTAAGTAAACAGCAGTAATAATGCCATCTCTTAAGAGTGTACTACTTTGCTTATGAAAATTCTAAATCTAAATGCAGTAATATTTTTACAGTTATCTTAAAAATGAACATAAAAGTTTCATATTCAGGAATATTAATTTTCTCAGCTATTATTAAGAAATAACTATGGGTTCTGTTTTAAATTATGGACAACTTTTAATTTTATAAAATTCAGTGAATGCACTTTTGTTAAAAAATAAGAAAAAGATGTTTCAAATCTTTGTACCAGTGATATAAAAGAACACATTTTATAGTTTAAATTTCAGTACAGTTAAACCTTCCTAGAGAAGTTAAAAAGAAACAGAAAAAAAGTAGTTGAGATAAACAAAATCTTTACCCTATTTAGAGCCACTTGAGAAACACAGTCCTTAGAATGTAAAAGGACTTCTTACTCAAATTGCTGCTTCAAATGAAATACAACACATAGGAACTCCGCCTTTTTAACAATAAAATATCCAACCCTATACCACAAAAAAATAAATGCTATATCCTAAAACAGATGTTGGCCTTTAAAATGTAATATTGTAGGCAAGTTGATAGATTTATTAAGGTAAAGCATGTATAAACCATAAATGTTGCCTTCCTCATGTTGGGTTTTTTTCTTTTAAAACAGTACACTTGACCCTTAGCACCACTCCCCCTCCTTTCAGAGAAAAAAAAACACAACAGGAAATTACAGTTAGTAGATTACTTTATCCTTGACAACTTCATTTTGAGCTAGGAATAATGAATGTGATTAGCACAATTAAGGATGAGATCAATATAAACTTGGAAAAACAGAAAGGAGGAGCAAAATCAAATTAACATAGGACACTAATTTAGATTTTTAAAACAATCCATTGTGGGGAGGTAAGCAGATGAATTCTAGTCCTTCACTCATATAAGAAGCAAACTGATGCCAAAACATCAGTTTCTAAACAAATCAAAAAAATAAAAGAATACATGCATTCCACATATTCCTGGGATTGAATGAAGATGTATTTTTATCTAGTCACTTAGCTTTTGAAGTAACTTTAATCCTAACTCAAATTATGTGCTTACGTGGAGGGGGGGGGGGGGAGCAGTAGAGCTGGCCTAGTACATGCCAGGCTGTGGTTCAATCCTCAGCACCACATATAAATAAATACATTAACTAAATAAAGATATTGTGTCCAACTACAACTAAAAAAATAAATAAATACAAAGTATTTGCTTACATGAATATTCATGTTACCATTCCATGACATCAGGAGTCACTGGTCTTTCCCAGAAATCTACAGATAATAATATCCACAATTACACAGTTTCAATATATTAAAAAAAAAAAAAAGTCCAATCCTAAATTTTGTAAATCCAGTTTCACAAAACCAAAAATGAAAGCTAGATTCCTATCATCTTGCATAGATATATAACTACCCAAGTTTGCAATGTGCTTCAGAAAATATCTTTTCTACGTTTCCAAATACCATTTAACTGTTTCTAAAAATTTCAACCTAGCAGTATCTTCCACTTAAGTTCAAAAACACTTGTTTTTAAAGAACATATTTAAAAATTTCAACACTGGGCCTGTTCCTAATTCTCCTTCTGTATCTATCTAGTTCCTTGAGAGGGCACAAACTTAACATTAGGTGGGCTGGTGTTGTGGCTCACTGGTAGAGCACTTGCCTAGTATGTGTGAGAAACTGGGTTGGATTCTCAGCACCACATATCAAATAAAATAAACATCAACAACTAAAAAAATATTAAAAATAAAAACTTAACATTAACAAGTCAATGATATTTTTGAGGTATATGTATGAGACCTCCGTTTATTATTGTCTTTTTTCCCCTGCTTTGATTTTAAATCTTAACAGTAAGATAATGATTTTCAGGAAATAAAATATATCTAGATATTTTAATAGGTATCCGAAGTTGAAATATTTTATAACTAAAATGGGAATTATAAATACTCTTATAATATCTTCATACCTCAAGGCACTGTTCAAAAGTTACCTATTCCAAAAATCTTGTTTCCTGCAGTCAGGTATCTTTTCCTGCCTGTTTTTTTTTTTTTTTTTTTTTGGGGGGGTGGATAACTTAGATCATTCTGCCTTGAAATGTAATTAGCTGCCAAGCGAATGTCTTTTCCCTTTCGATTAGCAAAATCCTTCTTTACTAAGGATGAAACTGTATTTTGAAATATTCCTACTCACCATGTCTTCCTCTTGGCCAAAACAGAGAGTGTTCAACAAAATATTTATTGAATGTCCCTACCCACTTGTCCCTACCCCTTTTCAATCTTCCACAGTAAAACTTCGAGGCTTTATGAAGGTAGTTAACCTAACAAACAGCTCACTATTATTTTCTTTACCCACATCAAACACAGTTCATTGAGATTAATGAAACCGTCCATGTCTGGAAGCGTATCACCACCTTATGACTCATCCCA
The DNA here is from genome assembly GCF_048772815.1 of Callospermophilus lateralis. NCBI lineage: Eukaryota > Metazoa > Chordata > Mammalia > Rodentia > Sciuridae > Callospermophilus > Callospermophilus lateralis. The sequence continues at coordinate 157,423,163 of NC_135305.1, read as the reverse complement.
CTTCATCTGAGTTCGGCAAATGAATCAATACTTGAATTGATCGCTGTATGGAGAAGCCCTTTAGAACTCTCAGCGACCAAGTTGAGAGAATCGTCTCTGAAAAGTAGGCCAGAATTTCCCCTCTGCCCCCTTTTCTTAAACTTCTCATCAGTGATGCTCCCACGCTCTCACTCCCACCTGGGAGAAAAGCTGTCAAATTACTTGCTGCGTACCTAGTGGCGATGCAGCCACATCTACCTTGCTGGCGCTCCAGGTCACCGTCCCAACGTTAAACCTACCAAGAACTCCTTGAGGGTGGGATCCCCTATCCCAGGCATTTCTAGCCTGTTAGCCTGGCCCCAGCCTCCTCACTCCCGGCACTCTTTTTCCTTTTGGTCTCGTGATGTTCCCGACATTTGGGTTAGTTCAAGGACTCGGGGAGGGAGAGGGCATGCCGTGGGCAAAGCCACGGAGGGCTAAAGCGAGCACTACTGGTCCTGCCTCCTGCCCCCGAGGAAAGCCCCTCTCTGCGCCGGGCCCACACGGCCTCTCCCGGCTCCTTAGGCTCGCTCATGCGAGCTCGAGGGTCCGGGAGACCAGGCTCCAACCCAGGGCCCCAGTCGCCGGCCGGAGACCACCCTCCGCAGAGGTCTCCGAGGAGCCGGTGGGGTACCCGCTAAAGCGGAAAGAAAGGAGGCACTCCTCTCGTACAGGAGAGGCGAGGAGGGCCTGCCCAGCTCCACCAACCGCTCACCTTCATGGCAGCGAACGCCTCGGCTCGGTCAGCGATACCGGGGAACTCAACACCATAGCAGCTCCTCGAACAGCCGACCTCCTTCCTCCTAGGCGGTGATTACGCCGCCTCCCGAGACGACCTAGCGTCCGGACGTGAGGGGCGTGGTCACGCTCGCCGCACGCCCCGGGAAGAAAGCTGAGCGGCGGCCTTGTTGACCAATAGAAAGCCAAAGGTAGGGGGGCCGGTCAACAGAGCCAATGAAGGGTCAGGGAGGGGTGGGGCCTCTAGCGCAGGCGGGCGGACCTAGGAGGACTCTGCTCCGTCCTGAGCCCAGATGGGCGAGTGTGGGCGTGGCGGAAGGGGCTTTCCATACCCTCCTTCTTAGGAGACTGAAATGGAAGTTAGCGTCACCTGAGGGCTCTGCTTCTGCAGAGTGGGCTTTCTGGAGTGCGTGGGTCAAGTTTACGGGGCGCGGAGAGCTGGAAGGGCCATGGTGAATATGAAAACGCCTATGGTTGGAAGGCTTTTGTTAAAACCTCAGAGCAAGGCCTCAGGTCTTCCTCCCACTCCTCCTGCCTGACCTGCTGAGGCAGGAATTGGGCAGTAAGTAAATGGAATATGGGCGGATCAAGGAGGCCAATTTTGAGTGAGTTGGGGAAGTTGGAGACTATACTCTGAGGGATTGAAATGTTAATTCCTTCTGTGCCCTTCCTCCACCCTTATCAAGAACCTGCCCCTGCTCCCACCTGTTACTAAGGTAACCAGTCCCAGGAATGGCCCCTCCCTACAGAGAGTGATAAAAGTTGTTAATTAATGTGTCCTGGGCTGCTCCACCCTGTCCTTCCCTCTTCAGCCCACTTGTTTCACACCTTTTGGCCATCTCAGGGAGCATTTGCTGGGCCTAGTTATGTACACCGGAAGGAAAAGATAAGGGGAAGAGAGCAGGAGAACAAAGGAAGCCTAAGACACATACCAAGGGCAAGAACACCTCGCTTCAGGGGATACCAGCTATGGCCCTCTTCTCCCTCCCAGGAGAGGTCTATGTTACCCCTTTTTTAAATAAACCCTGATTTATGTGCTTGCCTGGGGTACTTCTCTAATGTTCAAATTTCAACATATGAGGGAGCAGAACTGTCACTGATAACTGGTGGTAACACTGCCTCCTTGTTACTGCTGTTTACCAATCCTTATTTCCCAAATGCTCAAGTATATGAGAGAAGCACTGGAGGCAAGTGTAGAGGGGAAAGTGGAAGGCTTTATTAAAGGGTAACAGAAAAGACTGGCCCCCCAGGAAAAAGGGGACCGGAAAGGAGGAATTCATGGAAAGAGGAGATCCTCCCTTTTTTATATGTAAGGTCTTCTTTTAGTTCCCCCACATTCCTGTCCTTTGTTTTCCTGCAGTGATAGAATGCAGGTGAGAAGGCCAAAAGGTGGGAAATTGGTGGACCAACTGGGCAGGGAGGGCCTGGGGTGTTTTGATTAGCATGTCCCTGTTTGCTGAGAGCTACTTCATTGACAGTTCTTTAAGATGGACCCTAAGCCTTGGAGATATTAACATTTTAATTTCCCCAGGTGTTGTTCTGGTTTCCTGGGCTCACATCGGACATCTTCTTTTTGAACTCCACTCAATATGGTTTCTATTTTCTTTATCATACTGGATATTAGACCGCATTTACCCAACTACACTAACGACCTATCTTTAAATCTGGGTTCACTGTGCCCACTGGATGATAATGACCTAGGGTCTCCTCTAGCAGCCAAACTGCAAGTAGTAGGCTAAGCCTTTAAGAACAAGGTTTATTGAAAACACTTGGACAACAAAGGGCTCTCAAATCCCAGGTGCCGTTTTAAATTGATGTTCTGAGAAACTGATGTGACTCCATTTTTGAAAAACCAGCCTATACGTCAGATCAGGGCCTGTCCAAAGGAAGGGGGGGATGACCCTTGACCTTGCAAGTTTAGCATATACACTCTTGCAGCCCCTCTTGGCCCAAACCAATCAGTTCAAATGTATCCACCATTTGAACTAACCAATCACCCTTACCTGACTGGTCACTGCCAATGAATGTGCTAATCAATTGTAAGAGTTGTTGTTTGATTTCCTATGGTGTGAAATGATTTGCTGTGTGATGTTGTGACGCATAGAGTATCCCCCCAAAAAACCTATAAATCCTCACTGAACTAAGGGTCAGGACTCACTCCTCGGCACTGCTGCCTTGCAGACGGTTGTGAGTCCAGGCTCCAGTTGCAATAAAGACTCTTGTATGATTGCATCGGATATGGTTCCTGGAGGTCTATTGGGGTCTCACGAATCTGGCATTACACCACCATGCCCAACTTTTACCCCAACCCTTTTTTAAGTTTTTTAGACAGTCTTGTTAAGTTGCCCTGTAATGCCAGATTTACCTACCTATACTGACTGCTTGTCTAATTCTGGCTTCACCAGCCATGAACTTTGAATCTTCTAGCTTTAGCCTCCCAAATAGTTGAGATTACAGGCATGCACTACTGGCTAGCTCACATTTCTTTTTGGATGAGGAAAATGTTCTAAAATTGGCTGTGGGAATGGTTGCCAAACTCTGTGAATATAGTAAAAATTGAATTGTGAAATCTAAATAAGTGAATTCTATGCTATGTGAATTATACATCAATAAAGTAGTTACAATAATAATTGTAAGGCCCTTGCTTAGCATCTGGATGGCCATCTTTAAGTGACAGCTGCCATCTCAAGAAAAAGTTTTGCTTTCCCACCCAAGGATCTTTCAGAGAAAGGCCCACCATTCCCTCATACCAAAACCACCCTTAACGGCCCACATTAGGGCCCACCCAGCTCTAATCCCTGAGCCTCCCCCCATAAAAGTCTCAAACCCTAAGCCTGTGTTGCCTCTCTACATCTATGGAGAGATGGCTTTTACTTGTCAGCTGTGACAAACTATGTGTATCTCTGCCTGGTCTCTGTGTTTCATCTCTTGCTCGCCCGTCTCCCGGTTCCTTGCTTTCCTTTCAATAATATCATTATGGGGCTAAGGTTGTGGCCCAGTGGTAGAGCATTTGCTTAGCATGTGGGAGACCCTGGGTTTGATCCTCAGCACCACATAAAAATAAATAAAATAAAGGTAGGATATAATGCCAGATTCCTGGGACCCCCAGTAGACCTCCAGGAGCGGAATCCAATGCAATCACATAAATATATTTTTGTTGAATGTTTAAATCACCTGGAAAACTTAAAAAAAAAAATTCTTAACTACTTGGAGTGGAGACCTGAAGATTGACAAATATTTGTGCTTTTAAACATCACACAATTTCAATAAAAGTAATGTATTTGCGAAGTTGGTTAACAACTTGCTGCACTAAACTCTTAGTTTGGAAAATTTCAAATATATATGAAGTAGATAGATTATAATGAAACCCCCATGTACCCATCACCCAGTTTTAACAGTTCTCTATATTCTGCCATTCTTGTCTCATCTCCAGAACTTGTGTCTCTCTACCCACTCCCCACCCACCCCCCATCTGAGTTTAATTGCATCATTAGATGGGTGCATGACTCTGGTTGCCTAGATATGAGCCAAATGAAAGTATTTGAGAACTGAAGCTAGTTCACTGTGTTCTATTTGTCCTTGGTCACTTTCACAAATATAACTATTTAACCTAGTCAAGGTAATTCATCTTTGTAGCCATTGCTTAACTATCATGATTTAAAAGACCAACCTAGTTTAGCCTAAATTTGCAAATGGCAAGGCTGTGGACAAGTCATAAAAAGTGTATTCATTGGTAGAATGAAAATGTATGTCTTCATTTGATTGCTTAAGCCAGGTCTCATCTGAATCCTGGCTGGGTTGTTGGATCAAATTCCACTAAGTTAAAAATGGTTTCAACAACAGTTACTGCACTTTAGAAAACCATCTCTGCAGCTCTAGAGAATCATTTTGGTTTGGGCTCATGGAATCTTTTTGGAATTCTGCCAGTGAATTACTTTGTTGCCTTTTTTTTTTTTAAGAGAGAGAGAGAGAGAATTTTTTAATATTTATTTTTAGTTTTCAGCGGACACAACATCTTTGTGTGTGGTGCTGAGGATCGAACCTGGGCCGCACACATGCCAGGTGAGTGCACTACCTCTTGAGCCACATCCCCAGCCCACTTTGTTGCCTTGAACATGTAATTTTCTACTTTAAATTTTTCCATCTGTAAAATGGAGTTAAGGATTATTAACTGGGAGCCTATGTCTTCAACTTTGCTGAATGTTTGAAGAATACTGAAAATGAAACAGAAACAGAATTTTAAAGTGGTTTCCAGAGAGTAAAAAAATAAATAAATAAAGTAGAGACAATTTTCATGCTCCCCCTCCATAATCCTCCTTAGTAGGGAGAACAGGATAGTTTTCTTTTTTTCATATCTTGGGAAATTGAACCACCACTGAACTGTCTTCACAGTGATCAGTGAACAGTGATGAAAGTTAGCAACTCTTATCCCCAGTCCAATGTCAGGTTCACTTGTACTTCTATTCTTCTAATAAAGAGATCTTGCATAACAAGTTCATTCTTGTACAGTAAATCTGAATTCACAATCTTTTAATGGTGATTGTAAACACTGAAGAGTATTGAGAAACAATTCACCTCCATGAAATAAATGCAGGGTCAGAATACTTTCCCTGTGCAATTAAGATTTTTTTTTTTTTTTTTGTACTGAGGATTGAATTCAGTGTGCTTTATCACTGAAGCACATCCCCTTTTTTTTTTTTTTTTTTTTTTTTTTAGTTATCGGCAGGCACAACATCTTTGTTTGTATGTGGTGCTGAGGATCAAACCCAGGCCGCACGCATGCCAGGCGAGCGCGCTACCGCTTGAGCCACATCCCCAGCCCCCCTTTTATTTTTTATTTTGAGTTAGTGTCTCACTAAGTTGCTTAGAGCCTTGCTAAGTTGCTGAAGCCAACCTCAGAATTGTCATCTTCTGGTCTTGGCCTCCCCAGTTGCTAGAATTGCAGGTGTATATCTAGCTAAGTGTTTGTTTTTTAAGGTGCGTTCAATAGTACCTGACATATAACAGATTGTTAGCTACTATAAAACAAAGTAATAAGGTTCTGAATAATGCTGCACACAGCATTATACTAAGTAAGGAAAATATGAACTTTTCACCAGGATTTCTCAATCTTGGCAATACTGATACTTTGTTGAGAAGGGAGGGGCCATCCTGTGAATTCTAGGATATTAAGCACATCCCTACCTCTAAAAACTAGATTCCAGTAGCACACTCGCCCCGCTGCCTGTTGTGATAATTTTAAATGTCCACAGACATTGCCAAATGTGCCCTAAAAGGCAAAGTCACTCCAGTTGAGAACTACTGATGCAAACAATCATCAAATATGCACACAATAACTCTCCTCCCTTTTATATTTTTGTCATCTACTCTTTCTCTCTCTCTCTCTCTCTCTCTCTCTCTCTCTCTCTCTCTGCCATTTTCTTCTTGATCTCCTCCATCCACCCTTTGAATTGTGGTCTTCATACAAATTCTTTGGGCCTTTCTACTTCTCACTCTACAGATTCTCCCTGGAGGACCTCATCCAGCGGGCCCTGACGCTCCAGACACTGTAATCATTCTCAGGAATTCCAAGTCTAGATCTGGGTATTTTGTTTTGATTAGATTTGTTTTTTTTGTTTTGTTTTGTTAGTACTGGGGATCAAACCCAGGACTCACACATGCTAGGCAAATGTTCTGCCACTGCGCCACACCTCCAGCCCCCAAGTCTAGACCTATCAACAATGTCCTATGCCCTAACCATCCTCATCTTCAGCTGCCCATCAAATCCACCCTCTCATTGCCCCACCTCCCTCCTACTCTGCTGCTTTTCCTGAGTGCCTTATCTTGATATATGGAATCCATACCAAGAATCTGGGAGTCATCTTTCACTTTCTCCATAAATCCCATATCCAAGCAACTCTATCCCGTATGTGCCACTCACATTGAGACACTTCTCCATTCCCTTAGCCCCTGAACTTTGCTCAGGCCACACCTCTTGCAAGGGCGCCTGTCTCCTGCCTCCCTCTGTTAGTCTAGCTCTCTGCCAATGCATTTCTCACCTTGTGAACAAATTAGCTTCCTATACCATAAGTTGGACTTTTTCTCTTCCTGTTTTAATCCTTTGGTTTCTTTTTCCTTTCTTTTCTTTTCTTTTCTTTTCTTTCTTTCTTTTTTTTTTGTGGGGGTGGGGGTATGGAAAGAAGCTAGGGTTGTAACTTAGGGATAGAGTGCTTGTCTAGCATGCAAAAAAAAAAAAAACCCTGGTTCCAGTTCATTCCATAATCAGGGGCTGGGGTTGTGGCTCAGCGCTAGAGCACTTGCCTGCATGTGTGAGGTACTGAGTTCAAATCCCAGCACCACATATCAATAAGATAAAGGTCCATCAACAAAAAATAATTATAAAAGAAACAAGAATAACCATAATCATACTAATAAATATTAAGTAAGTATTCTGTTTCTAATAACAATTGGTAAAAGTCAAAATGAGATTTGAAATTCTCTATTTAAAAGCCATCATTTTGAATAACAGAACTTTTGAGTTTCATATGAAGTGAATCAAAATTTAAAACATTCAAGTTTCCAAATATATATATATATATATATATATCACATCAAACAGCTACAGAAGAGTGAAAATATAAAACTTCAGGCATTTACCAATAGACATCACTGATAGATCTCAGTTATCCTATTTAACATAAGTTTCCAGGGATCACAATGTATTAAAAGTACATCAAGTCAACTTTCCCCACACTCTTAGAAGTGCTGGCAGGATCAAGAAGATAATAAATGGGACTAACCATCATCCTAAAGATCAAAATCAACACCCTTATTAAATCCATAATTGTGTGCCCTGCTATGTCATGGTAAATGATTCACAGAGAAAATTAGGTAAACCTTGCCTCTCCCCCCCAGCAGTTTACAATCCAAGGCAGACAGGCTGACGCTCTTGCCCATTTATAGCCAAATTGGACAGATACATTGAAATACAAACATTAAATAAACTGATAAAGGAACAAGGCAAACATTATTAAAAACATTATTTTTAAGGCAACTCTACTTATTAGGTCGTAATAAGTAGAGTTGCCTTAAAAATTCCAGTTTCAGGTTGTACAACATAAAAAAATTTAGAACTCTTCTCCATCATCACATTCATTTACAGTCATACAAGAATATATACATGCCTCACAATTGTTCCCCAAAATTTCAAGCTTTTATCCAGCCTCATTCTGAAACCCTTATGCCTTCTAGGGACACAATACTTGTAGCAATTTTATATACCATGATTATAAACCATGAATTTGAATGATATTCCCAAATATCATATTCACATCTGACTATGTCTGTGCTAAAATAAAATAGCTTTTTTCTTCCAAGCACTGTTGGCAAGATTTCCAACATATAGCTCTTCGAGCCTTACATTGAAGATGTTTTTGTTTTAACTGCCTCAATTCTATTGAGTTATTTCTTTAGAATGGCCTCTTTTATTTGAATGGCTAATTATCCTACCATTTGACACTTGGAAAAAATCCTGAAGTAGGATGAGTTCTACGTTAAGCCTATTTTAAATTTATTTTTGTTGCTGAGAATGAACCCAGGTTAGGTTGCTATGTGAGGTTGGGTCTGGTCCTCAGCACCACATAAAAATAAATAAAATAAAGGTATTGTGTCCAACTACAATTAAAAAAAATTAAAAAAAGAGAGAAGAATGCACTGAGTTCGATCCTCAGCACCACATAAAGTAAAATAAAGATATTGTGTCCACTTATAACTAAAAAATTTTGGGAAATATTATCCAGTGTAGTTTCATTATAATTAATTATGAATTTTGTACACTCTTTCCTTCTATGTCAGTTAGAATTGTTTAGTTTTAAGTGACCGATCCAAATTATGAATCAAAGATGCTTGCACCAAAAACAGAGGGTGAAGAACTGCCTAAACAGGCCAATTCAGCAACACTCGTTTAGGCCAAGCTTAATCTAGCACTTTCACACTGCTACCAGAACTCGATTTATTTCTCAGATTCGCAGTTCCAAGTAGGTTTTCCCAAGCAAGAGTCTAGAGGAGAGGTCCCCGCTCCAAGCCACAACCGTACCCAGTCTCCTTTAATGGGAAAGAATGTATAAAGAAACCCCCAGAACTGAATCTGGTTGCTTCTGATTGATCTAACAAGGGTCATGTGCCTATTACAGGACCTATCACTGTGGCTGAGAAATAGGAGCCGTTTCATTGGCTGAAAATGTTGCCAGTCTCACCCAACTAAAAGGCTGGGAAGTTTGGGGCTTTCACACCATACCCAATGATGGTTAAATAGAGGAATCTTTCTGTGAACGGTTTCTTTTTAACTACTTGCATTGGAAGTGAAAACCAAAGAAAAGTTCTTGGAATTTTCTCTTTGACACTTTTATTTCTGGGTGTGAACTAGAAAGTCTCAAAACTGAAACTCCAATACTTAGATTCAGAAAAATCCACGTTTCAAGTCACTCTGAAAAAATATCTTTCAATTGACCTTAAATGCCTGACTGAGTCATATAGAGTTACTAGAATAGGTAAAAAGGGCGTCGAAATGATATAATCCAACTCTCTTGCTTTTTGTTTTTTCTGTAAATGATGACTCATCATTGAGTTTTTTAGTTCCTAGTACTTAATGGGAGGTAGGGAGAGGAATGTCCAGATCTGTCATAATCCCTGAGTTTCTAAAATTCTTGACAAGCCTCTAAAGGAGTGCTCTGAACGTTTTATTTTATGTCTAAGAACGAAAAATATAAATATTGTGGAGAAGCTGGGCATGATGGCTCATGCCTGTAATCCCCCTGCTCAGGAGGTTGAGACAGGAGGATCTGAAGCTCAAGGCCAGCCTGGGCAACTCAAGGAGACTCTGCCTCAAAATAAAAATAAAAAGAGCTGGAGATGTAGTTTAGTAGCAGAGCATCCCTCGGTTCAATCTGCATTCGTGTGTGTGTGTGTGTGTGTGTGTGTGTGTGTGTGTGTGTGTAGAACTGACTTAATAGAAGTATTTTTCCATTGGCTGTTTGCATCTACTCTTTCCTGAAGAGAGACTAGCAAAGATCAGAATGATGTTCCAAAAATATTCAAACTTTATGGTATTCGCTATGGAATTACTCTCCCAAGAAAGTGAGATTTATCCTGAACAGAATTATATTGATTGAAAAGATGGCTATAAAGTCTTATATGGCTATAAAGTCTTAATGTTTTTCTTTTAATGCTTTCTTTATTTTTTCTGATTATGAAATTAAAATGTTAATTGTGAAAACTACTGAAAAACATGCAAAAGAAAATTAAAAATCACTCACAAGTCCACCACTTAAAGATAACTTCTGTTAGCATGTTGATGTACATGTACATATACATCCTTCCACAACTACAATGGCAATAGTTAACATTTACTAAATTTACTGAGTGGTTCACACCTGTAGTTCCAGCTACTCAGGAGGCTGAGGTAGTAAGATCACTTGAGCCCTAAGTTTGAGACCAGGCTGAGCAACAGAGTGAGACTCTGTTTATAATATCTTTATGTATGTATGTATGTATGTCTCTGTCTCTCTCTCTCTCTCTCTCTCTCTCTCTCTCTCTCCCTACCTATCTATCTATCTATAAATTAATTACTGAGTTTTTTAAATAACCTAAGCAATATGTGAAGCATTAGAACTTGGATGTTTTTATTTTATTCTTGTAATCTTTACATGAGATGCATATTATTATTTCCATATTCTAGAGCAGGGAAGCTGACTTTTTTTCTATGCATAGATCTATTTGGAAAATTTTAGTATTGTAGTGTACATATTATTTTCTCTTTAAAAATATATCATGACACAAACATTATTCCAAGTCATTACATATTGCCTACAAAATAATTTGGCTTCACCATATTCCTTCATATGAATGAACCATAATTCATGTCACTAAATCTCTATTTATAGATTCTAGATAGCTTCCAATTTTTCATTTTAATGAACACTTCAGTGAATGATGAATTCATAAATTATCATAAATATTCATGATTTTTCTCTTAAATTAAATCCCAGAAAGGATAATAGGCTCAAAGAATATAAACATTTTTTAGGGATTTGATAAGCACTGTGGATTTTGACCAGGGAAAGTTTGTATCAATTTACATTCCTGCCAACCTATCAATTTTACAAAGAAAGGAATCAATTCTTTCTTTTTTAAAATTTTTTAAAATTTGATGCTGGGGCTTGAACCCAGGAATACTCCACCACTGAGTTACATCCCCAGCTGTTTTTATTTTTTATTTTGAGACAGGGTCTTGCTACTTTGTCTAGGCTGGCTTTGAATTTAGGATCCTCCTATCTTAGCTTCCTGAGTCACTGGGATTCCAGGTGTGCACTCTTTTTGAATTTTATTTTGAGACTAGATCTCCCTAAATTGCCCAGGCTCCTTCAAACTTAAGATCCTCTTGCCTCAGCCTTCCGAGTATCTAGGATTAGAAGCTTGCACCCAGCAGACATGATTCTTGTGCCATGATTATCACTTATTTATCAGTTTATTTAAATCTTGGCTAATATTGCATCTAACTAATACCATCTTTCCTCTTTGGGTTTGTGTCTCCTTTATCTTGGGTAGAGCTGATTATTTTTTTATTTATTATTTTTTATTTATTATTTATTATTTTATTTATTTATTATTATTTTATCTTTTACATTTTCCCCATCTTTATTAGAGTATAATGGACAAATAAATTGTATATACTCAAGGTGTACAATGTGATGTTTTGATATACATTGTATAATGATCATCACAATCAAGTTATTTAACATGTCCATCATCTCTTTGAATTACTTTCCTGTGTGTATGTATGTGGTAAGAACACTTAGAATCTACTTTCTTAGCAAATTTCATATTTATAATTTATTATTATTAAGTAGAGTTACCATCCTGTATGTTTGATGTCCAAAACTTATTCCTCTTGTAACTGAAACTTTGTGTCATTTGATCCCCTCTACTTTTCCTACCCCCATCTCCTGTCAGTCGACTTTCTGCTCTCTGTTCCATGAGTTCAATTTCTTTAGATTCTGTATGTAATGAAATTATGCATTATTTGTCTTGAGTTGAACATTTTTTTTTAACCAAGCTAAATGTGTTATTGTCTGCATATATAAGAGTGGCTAGTCATGTTGTAATAAATAAACATGCTTTCAACAGTGACTGGTTTGGAACTGATACTTTTTAAATTTTTTTAAAAAACTTGTTATATATGACAGCAGAGTGCATTAGAATTCTTATTGCACATATGGAGCACAATTTTTCTTTTTTCTTTCTTTTTTTTTTTTTAGAATTTTTTAATATTTATTTTCTAGTTATCGGCAGACACAACATCTTTGTTTGCATGTGGTGCTGAGGGTCGAACCCGGGCCGCACGCATGCCAGGCGAGCGTGCTACCACTTGAGCCACATCCCCAGCCCGAGCACAATTTTTCATAGCTGTATTTATATACAAAGTAGAGTCACACCATTTGTGTCTTCATACATGTACTTAGGGTTATGATGTCCATCTCATTCTACCCCCATTCCCCCTCCCTTCCCCTCCCTTCTCTTTGCCCCATCTAGAGTTCATCTAATCCACCCATGTCCCCCCCACCCCATGGAACTGATTCTTGAATATGAAAAGGTAGCTCCTTGGGCTGGGGATATAGCTCAATTGGTAGAGTGCTTGCCTTGAATGTACAAGGTCCTGGGTTCAATCCCAGCAACACACACACACACACACACACACACACACACACACACAGAGCTCCTATGATTGTCAAAACTTAATAAGTGGCTGTGAGTGTTAGTTCATGCTTGTAAATCCAGCAACTTGGGAGGCTGAAGCAGGAGGATCACAAATTCATAAGACAGCCTTGGCAATTTAGCAAAGCCCTAAGCAGCTTAGCAAGACTCTGTCTCAAAATAAAAAATAGGACTAGGGATATAGTTTAGTGGTTAAATGCTCCTGGGTTCAATCCCTGATACCCAAAACAACAACAACAACTTAACAAGTACATTTTCAAACATAGTTTTATTTATTTATATTTAGACAGTGTCTTACTAAGTTTCCCAGGCTGAGATTACAGGTGAGCTCTACCACATTCAGTTTGAATATATTCTTAAATATATTGCTTGCATGGGGCTGGGGTTATGGTTCAGTAATAGAGTGCTTGTCTAGCACATGCAAGGCCCCGGGTTCGATCCTTGGCACCACATAATAATAAATAAAATAAAGGCATCGTGTCCAACTACAACTTAAAAAAATCTTTAAAAAACATGTATATTGCATGTAGATCTCTTGAGAATTTTTTTTTACTGTCTGATGAATAAGTCAGACTGTAGCTCTTGATATACAAAACCGCTCTACCCTGCTAAAAAAATTTGCTTCTGTCAAAAAAAAAATCATTCATCAAGCAGTTCAGGCCTAGGCTATGCTGTATTCTAAGAGTAACAGGAAATTTAAAAAGAATTATCAATTCCATTCCTAGGTATATATCCCCTAAATTGAAAACAGGTACTCAAGTCCTTATTTGTAAAAGTTCTTTGCAGCACTAAAAATAATAGCAAAAAGATAAATGTAACACAAGTGTCCATCACTTGATGAATGAAATAAAAAGTTGTTGTAGATACATTATGGAATACTATGCAGCCATAAAAAGAATGAAGTACAGATACACATTTCAACATGAATTGTGGGAGGCCATCCTTGCACGTGATTTGAGTTACCTCCCTGACTGGGTGAGAGGCGCTTAGACACAGCTGTGTCGGAGCTTTCCTCACCCTTCTCTAGGTCTGAGGGCTTGTCTGTGCAGAGGCATGTCTGGCCAGTACTCCAAAGACCCAATCGTCACCCCTGACCTTGGGATGCTGCCCCCTTAATCTTCATTGGATGTGATTTTTCCCCAGAATTTTTTGTTCCCCAATAAAAGTCCACTCCCTGGTGTGTTCTCTCTCTCTGGCCTCCTCAGTAAACCTCGATACCACAATAGGTGGCTGGAGGCTGGAGCTAGGAGGAGCCCCCCTGGAGCTGGTTTAAAGGTAATTAGAGTCGTGTCTCTTTAATTTAAAATTTCCTAGCGTTTTCTCACAACTCAAATCTTCTTTCATGAAGCCAGCGTGGGTCTCAGGCTGAAATGAATGACATAGGAAACATGCTAAGTCAAAGAAGCCAGACACAAAAAGTCACACATATGAATCCATTTGTCTCAATTGTCCAGAATAGGTAGATCCACAGAGACAGAAAGCCAACTGTTGGATGGCAAGTTCATGCCCGCCTGGACAACTTATAGAGAACCTGTTTCAAAATTAAAAATAAAAAGGGTGGGGATGTAACTCAGTGGAGAAAGGGGTTTAATGGGTCAGGGGTTTCCTTTTTATGTCATGGAAATATTTTGGAATAAGTATATAGGTGGTAGTTGTACAAATGATGAATATATTAAATATCACTGAATTGATCACTTTAAAATGGTTAATTTCATATTATGTGAATTTCATCTCAATTTTTTTTTTAATTTTTATTCTTTAGTTTTCAGCGGACACAACATCTTTGTTTGTATGTGGTGCTGAGGATCGAACCCGGGCCGCACGCATGCCACGCGAGTGCGCTACCACTTGAGCCACATCCCCAGCCCTCAAACTTTTTAAAAATTACAAAATAAAGGATTAGTGTTTCAGCTGGGTGCAGTGGCGCACCCCTATGATCCCAGCAGCTGGGGAGGCTGAGTTGGGAGGATCAGGAGTTCAAAGCCAACTTCAGCAATGATGAGGCCCTATCTCTAAATAAATTACAAAATAGGTCTGGGGATGTGGCTCAGTGGTTGAGTGCCCCTGAATTCAATTTCTAGTACCAAAAAAAAAAAAAAAAAAAAAAAAAAATTAGTCTTTGATTTTGGTCTTATGAGAAGTTTGACAAACTCTTCAAATATAGTGTGGTCATAATATTCTTATTTTCCCTAACATGTTTATGTTTTCAATGCTTATTTAATCACTAATGTTTATATAGAAAATTATTGACAGGATTTTTTTGAGAGCCAGATTCTCTTTTTTTAAATTTATTTTTTAGTTTTAGGTGGACACAATATCCTTATATTTATTTGGTGTTGAGGATCGAACCCAGTGCCTCAAGTGTACTAAGTGTACACTCTACCACTGAGCCACAACCCCAGCCCTGACAGGATGTTTTCCAAATTAATTTCCTCCTCAGTCTTTTATCTGGAAAAAAAAAAAAGTAGCAAAGTCCTGTAATTGATGTTCACAGGATAATTCGTACTTGGAAAGGAAAAATCAAATTCAAAAGATTACCATCTTTTTCCTATTACTCAAGGGTGACTGTAGGGGAATTAAGAGATTAGCTGAATGTTTACTTCCATTATCAATGGAGACAATCATAAGATGCTCAGTTACCTGTAAAGACAGCTGATGCTTGGCACCTGTTTGCCAGATACATTTTTATCTTCAATTTCATATTGACATTTTTAAAAATTTTTGCATGAAGAAGGAATAGTTATTGTTTGTGTGAGACATATTAGCAATCAGCTACATAATTTTGAAGGTTTCTGAAATCTGTCAGGGGGAAAATCCGGCGGGGGTGGGTAGCTCTTCCATTACTCTTCATCTCTTCCTTTTCCTCCCTACTCACTGCTGAACCCCACATCTGGTCTATTCACTCCCTACCCTGAGTGATACTGAACAAAGGATATTCATAAACTATTCCAGAATGAATGGATAAATAAAAGATGTGCCAAATGTGAGGCAAGGACTGATATTCCATTAATTCCAAAGAGGAAGAAATCATCCTAGCTGGGGTGACCTGAGTGTAGACTTCCTGGGGGTATTCTGAGATAACCTGACCATCCAGTGTCCCCAGCCTTGTTTTATGATTGCCTTCATGGCTTCTCTTGCAGGCACTTGAGACCTCATCCTACTTCAGGTGAGACAGAGAAACTCACCACCCTATCCTTCAAATTAGAACCCCTTTCTGACTTGTGCATTTATAGGGCTCCCTATTCCTATGTTTAACTTAGGGAAGTAATTTCACATTCTTTCCGATCAGCAACTCCTTTGAGTACCTCTAGGAGTACCCCCTTTCCTTTCATTTCAGTCTTTTATAGCTCAGTGGTAGAGTATTTGCCTAGCAATGCTTGAGGCTAAGGGTTCAAAGGCTAGCACTGCAACAAACAAACAAACAAATACTCATATCATAAAAGTAATGAATGCTCTTCACAGAAACTTGGAAAATGCTGCTGAGTATGGTGGAGAACACCTATAATCATGGCTTGGGTGGCCAAGGCAGGAGAATGGCAAGTTCAAGCCAGCCTGGACAACTTATAGAGAAACTGTTTCAAAATTTAAAATAAAAAAGGTGGGGATATAGCTCAGTGGTAAAACCCCCTTGGGTTCAATTCCCAGTACCCACCCCCCATACACACACAAAAAAAATTTTTTCAGAAAATACTGTAAACAGAACGGCGTCCCTTCCTCCCCCAACCATAGGTTGAAGCTCTAACTATATTTGCAGATAAGTCCTTTAAGAAGTAATTAAGGCCAAATGAGGTCATAAGGGGACAGCCCTGATCTAATAGGACAGATGAAGATTGATATCCCTAGAAGAAAAGGAGAAAGCAACCTTTCTCCACTATGTAAGGACATAGTGAGGAGACAGGAAGCCAGGAAGAGAGTCCTCAGGAGAAACTGCACTGACCAGCACTTTGGCCTTGACCTTCATAGCCTGGGAGAAAGTACATTTCTTTTGTTTAAGTCACCCAGGCTATGTGCTACATGTTGCAATTAGTCAGTTTGGGCTGACTAATCGCAACATGTAAGAAGAAAATGGATATTATTCCAGAATCTTTGAACAGATAAGACAATTGCTGCCAACTTTTTTTTTTTTTTCTCACCCTACTATCTTTCTAGTCTTGGCTCTCTTATGCTTCCCTACCTTTTCCCAAATTACAGATCTTTTTTTTTTTTTTTTTTTTTTTTTTAAGAGAGAGCGAGAGAGATAGAGAGAATTTTTAATATTTATTTTTTAGTTTTCAGCACACACAACATCTTTGTTTGGATGTGGTGCTAAGGATCGAACCCGGGCCACACGCATGCCAGGCGAGCGTGCTACCGCTTGAGCCACATCCCCAGCCCCAAATTACAGATCTTTTACTTAAAATATTTTTCCTGATCAAATTCACCTAGTCCACCGACCTTCCTCACACCCAGGCATTGAACCCAGGGGCACTTAACCACTGAGCCACATAATCAGCCCCTTATTTGTTTATTTATTTTTAGAACCAGGGATTGAACCCAGGGGCACTCGATCACTGAGCCACATCCCCAGCCCTATTTTGTATTTTATTTAGAGACAGGGTCTCACTGAGTTGCTTAGTGCCTTGCTTTTGCTGAGGCTGGCTTTGAACTTGTGATCCTTCTGCTTCAGCCTCCCCAGCTGCTGGCATTACAGGTGTGTACCACCACCCATACTATACCACGTTTTCTTTATCCATTCATCTGTTGATGGACTTTTACACTGGTTCCATAGTTTGACTATTGTGAACTGTGTTGCTATAAACATGGGTGTGCAGGTATCGGTAACATGATGACTTTAATTCTTCAGGATAAATACCAAGAAGTGATATACCTGGATCACATGGTGGTTCCATGCCTAATCTTTTGAGGAAATCCATGCTGATTTCCACAGTGGTTATTCTAATTTACAATCCCACTAACAGTGTAAAAGTATTTTTCTCCACATCCTCTCCACCATTTATTATTGTTTTTACTCTTGATAGCTACCATTCTGGTTGGAGATGAAATCTCAGTGTAGTTTTGATTTGCATTTCCCTAATTGCTCATGATTTTGAACATTTTTTCATATATTTGTTGGCTATTTGATTTCCTCTTTTGAGAAGTGTCTTTTTGGTTCATTTGTCTGTTTATTAATAGGGGTATTTGTTTTTATTTTGGGGGATATTTTTTGTTGTTAAGTTTTTTATTATAGTTTGGATATTAATCCTCGATCTGAAGAATAGGTAGCAGATTTTCTCCCATTCTGTAAGGACTTTTTTCATATTCTTGTTTCTTTTGCCGTATAGAAGCTTTTTAATTTGATGTCATCCCATCTATGAGGTGTTTCTCTCTCTCTCTTTCTTTCTTTTTTTCTGTCTGTCTAGGTTTCTTCAACCTGATTTTGAAAGAGACTTTAAAAATCTTGCTCGAGAGCAGGAGCAGTGAAGCACGCCTATAATCCCAGCTGCTCGGGAGGCTGAGGCAGGAGAATTGCAAGTTCAAAGCCAGATTCTGCAAAAGCAAGGAACTAAGCAACTCAGTGAGGCCCTGTCTCTAAATAAAACACAAAATAGGGCTGGGGATGTGGCTCAGTGATCTAGTGCCCCTGAGTTCAATCCCTGGTACCAAAAAAGAAATCTTGTTCAAATCCCTGGAAGAGAAAAAAATGCACAATTTTTGTTTGTTTGTTTTGTTTTTTGCTACTGGGGATTGAACCCAAGGGCACTTAACGGCTGAAATACATCCCCAGTCTTTATTTTTTTATTCTGAGGCAGGGTCTCACTATGTTGCCAAAGCTGGCCTCCAACTTTAGCACACAAGTCACTGGGATTACAGGCATGTACCACTAGCCTAGCAACACACTAGTTTCTTTTGACATTAAATAAAATCTCAATAATTTGTGCTGTTTCAGAAAATGTCTATCTGAATTATTGAAAAGTCTGAATCATGATATATTGAAAGGGATGTGATTTTCAGCATGTGCAATAACTCTGAGATATTCATTTACAGAGGGTTAAGAAGTTGCCCAAGTTCCACATAGTCGGAAGGCCATGTTCAAACCCAGGCAGTCCAATTACATGAGCCTCACTTCAAAGTACAACATTAGAACTAGCAACTTCACCATTGATTTCAGAACAGAGATGTTGCATTTTGAATAGGTTAACAAAGTGCCTATTCTGGCCTGGTTTGCATGGTTCATTTTTAAAAATTGCTTTCCATGCAGGGAGGAAAGAATCCTCAGAGCTGTATGTAGAGAGTTCCCGGACTGTATGCTAATGTTTACCTGTTTTCATTTTGCACATATTATTATTTTTTATCTGGTGATAGGTTGTTTGCTCTCATGTGACAATTTTGTTTCTCCAATTAGACTGCAAACCTTGAGGAGCAGATCTTGATCTTTGATTTCTTTGCTATAGAGTGTCATGTCAAAAATGGGTTGTTGGTCGGCGTGGTGGCCCACTCCTGTGATCCCATCAGCTGAGGAGGCTGAGACAGGAGGATCACGAGTTCAAAGCCAGCCTCAGCAATTTAGTGAGGCACTAAGCAACTCAGTGAGATCCCGTCTCTAAATGAAATTTAAAAAAGAGCCGGGGATGCGACTTGGTAGTCAAGTGCCCCTGAGTTCAATCTCTGGTACCAAGAAAATAAAAAATAAAAATGGGTTGTTGCCTTATTGGCTGAAAACAAGTAGGCTCAGGGGATAAGCAGTCTAGGTTTCTTCGTCATGTAGGCCTCGAATAGTTTCTTAAAATCACCAGAGGGGTTGGGGTGGTGGCTCAGCGGTAGAGTGTTTCCTAGCATGTGTGAGGCACGGGGTTTGATCCTCAGCACCACATAAATGAACAAAATAAAGGGAAGCTGTCCATCTACATCCAAAAAAAAAATCACTAAAAAGAGGCTTTAACTAGAATGTGCAGATGTCTATATTTTCTTGCTGTGGTAAAATCACATAGCATAATATAGTTCATCATTTTAACCAGATGGAGTATGCAATTTAGTGGCATTTAGAATCTTCACAGTGTATGTAACCATTACCTCTACCTTTGTATGTAAAGTTTCAGAACATTTTCATCTGGATATAGAATACTATATCCAGAATAGTAAATCCATAGAGATAGGAAGCAGATGTTTTGGAATAAGATAGAAGTCATGGTTGCACCCCGTTGTAAACACACTAAAGGCTCTTTTTTTTTTTCTTTTGTGACACTGGGGTACTCTACTACTAAGTTTTATCCCTAGCCCTATCTATCTGTCTATCTATCTATTTATTTAGAGATAGGGTCTGTCTAAAATGATGAGGTTGGCCTTAAACTCATGATCCTCCTGCCTCAGCCTCCTGAGTAGCTAGGATTACAGGTGTGCACCACCACATTTGGCTGAATTGCTCATTTTTACATGGTTTATTTGGTCTGGGGGTGTAGCTCCCTGACAGAGCCCATGCTTGGCACCTGCAAGGCCCTGGGTTTGATGCAGTACCATTAAAAATGAAATGAACTAATTTCATGTTATGAAAATTTCACCTCAATTTAAGAAGAGATGAAGAAAGAGAAAATAATGAATGTGGCTTTGTCTATTTATTGGCACTTCAAAAATAGACAAAGATGGGGCTGGGGTTGTGACTCAGCTGTAGAGCGCTCATCTAGCATGTGTGAGACCCTGGGTTCAATCTTCAGCACCACATATAAATAAAATAAACATTAAAAATAAAATAGAGATGATTTAGATCAGCTAAAGAGATAACTCCATATGAAACCCAGCCAAATACCTCTGTTGAATCTATAGCACAGAAACCTGAGATCTTATTTATTTATTCATTGCCCTGGGGTTTTAATAGTAGGCACCTATTTTGCTATTCTTCAGCATTGTGTGATGGTACCTTACTTCTCAAAGTTGGTCAGAGAACCAGCAACCTCAACATCACCTGGGGACTTGCTAGTCATCCCCAGCCTGTCTCAGACCAACTAAATCAGAGTCTGTATTTAAACATTTTCTTTTTCTTTCTTTTTTCTTTTCATTTTTTTTAGTTTTATTGATTTGATTTGATTTTTTTAATTACACGGCAGTGGAATGCATTACAATTCTTATTACACATATAGAGTACTGCCGAGGTCCAGCCCCAGCAGGAAGAGTGAGGGTCCAGGGTGATCCCGAAGGAGGAGTGGCATCAGCGAAAGAAGCAGAGTCAGGATGACAGGTTGCAAGTTATGAGCAACCTTCAGAAGACATCTCATCTTGCCTCTGGGGGGATCTTAATTTTTATACTTTTTTTTACAGGTGTTTTTTCAGATAGTTAATGGATAGCTTCCATTAACTCAAAGCCTGAAACTTTTTTGATTTACATGATTTTCAATAGTTACAATATTTTCTGACATACATTGATTACCTAAGATATTGAGTACATTGTTCAAAATATTTTTCTGTAACCTTAGACAATCATGATTAAGCTTTTACGTTTTCACCTCAATCACTAAGTGCTAGGCGACACAACTAGACTACATGACTCCTGACCTATTATTTACTTCTAACTTTAAAGCATACCTATAATTACTTCATTAACCTTTAACTTTAAAGCATACTTATGATTATTGGTAAGTTTTCTTACTTCTAAACTAAAATCCCAGTAAAACACACTTAAAGTAGTGAAAGTCTACTGAAGTGCCTCTAAAATATATCTATGTTAATTTTACATTATTCTATTTTTAATTTCCAAGGTAATTTCCTTTTTTCCTATGACCTATTCAACTGCTTTCTTAAAGAACTTCCTTGATCCTTGGTCAAAGCACACCAATTCTTATGTCTTTGTAATCTTTAACTAAAGGGCAGGCTTTACACCTCAACTCATCTGTCATTTATATTAACTATGTGTTTTCCATTTTCATCATAAGTTTCTGTGTAAAGCAAAGGAGGGTCTATTGGTTGGGGAATGTATTTTTATTAGCCTCTTGCCCCCTAGGAGGATACCATAAGCTACATATGATTGTCCTTGTACTGTTGGAACAGCAATTGTTTTTCTGTAGCTAGGCTACTATACAGATTGTGGCTTTAAGATGGGGGTGGGGTGGGTAGTATAAATTGTTAATCATGGGATAAATATTTCTCCTTGCTCAGGCTTGAGGAATAACACCATTGTTTGTATCCTGAGAGACATTGAAATGCACCTCATGGCTTGTCTCCATTGTATCCTTAATCTCATTCTAGGAATTTTCCTGCAATCTCAGGCAATACGAATTTTTATTATTGATTGACATATGCCCTGTTATCCATATCATGAGTATTACAAACAAAACACTTAACATTCCTAATGGTTCCACGCTGTAACCCTGTCAGACAGCGGGTATAGGAACACCTTCACCAGAGCACAATTTTTCGTATCTTTGTATATAAAGTATGTTCATACCAATTCATGCCTTTATACATGTACTTTGTTTTTGCATTACAATTACTTTTTAAAAAAAATTTTTAGGTGTAGTTGGACACAATACCTTTATTTATTTATTTTTATGTGGTGCTGAGGATTGAACCCAGGGCCTCGCACGTGCTAGGCAAGCGCTCTACCTCTGAGCCACATCCTTATGCATAATAATTCTTATTTCACATATATAGCACAATTTTTCATATCTCTGTTTATATATAAAGTATGTTGACACCCAACTCCAGTCTTCATACATGTACTTTGAATAATGATGTTCATCACATTCCACCATCCTTGCTAATCCCCTGCCTCCTCCCTTTCCCTCCCTCCCCTCTTCCCTATCTAGAATTCATCTATTCCTCCCATGCTCCCCCTCCCTACCCCAATATGAGTCAGCCTCCTTATAGCAGAGAAGACATTCGGCATTTGTTTTTTGGGATTGGCTAACTTCACTTAGCATTATCTTCTCCAGTGCCATTCATTTACCTGCAAATGCCATGATTTTATTCTCTTTTAATGCTGAATAAAATTCCGTTGTGTATATATGCCACATTTTTTTAAGAGAGAGAGAGAGAGAGAGAGAGAGAGAATTTTTTAATATTTATCTTTAGTTTTTCCATGGACACAACATCTTTTTTTTTTTTTATTTTTATGTGGTGTGGAGGATCGAACCCTGGTCCCGTCCGTGCTAGGTGGGAACTCTACCACTGAGCCACAATCCCAGCCCCCACATTTTTTAAAATCCATTCCTCCACTTAAGGGCATCTAGGTAGGCTCCACAGTTTAGCTATTGTGGATTGTACTGCTATAAACATTGAGAATTAAAACCAAGAATCAATAAATGGGATGGAATCAAAATAAAAAGTTTCTTCTCAGCAAAAGAAACAATCTGTGAGGTGAACAGAGAGCCTACATCCTGGGAGCAAATTTTTACTCCTCACACATCAGATAGAGCACTAATCTCTAGGATATATAAAGATCTCAAAAAGCTAAGCACTGGGGCTGGGGATGTGGCTCAAGCGGTAGTGTGCTTGCCTGGCATGCGTGCAGCCCGGGTTCGATCCTCAGACTACATGCAAACAAAGATGTTGTGTCCGCCGAGAACTAAAAAATAAATATTAAAAAAATTAAAAAAAAAAAAGCTAAGCACCCAAAAAAACCTCCAAATAACCCAATTAACAAATGGGTGAAGGACTTGAACAGACACTTCTCAGAAGAGGATATAGAATCAATCAACAAATATATGAAAAAATGCTCATCATCTAGCCTAGCATGTGCGGGGGCCCTGGGTTCAATCCTCAACACCACATAAAAATAAATGAATGGAATAAAGGTGTTGTGTTCAACTACAACTAAAATAAATAAATAAATAAATATTAAAACAATTTCAGGCTTCTACAAAAAAAAAAAAAGGACTTGTTCATTATTCTCAAGGAACTCAGCTTTCAGATAGAATAAGAGTCGGGCTGTGGCTCAGTGGTAGCACAATTGCCTGGCATGTGTGATGCACTGGGTTCAATTCTAAGCATCACATATGAAGAAATGAATAAAAATAAGGGTCTATCAATATCTAAAAAAAATTTTTAAAGGGTCTTGACAATCTATACCATGCTCCAGAGGCCAGAAAAAGTTCATGTAGCTTCCAAATCTTGGGCTTCTCTATAAACTTCCTCAGTCCCACAAAATTGAAAACCAAAAGATACAGGGTTAACACAATTATTATCTATATTCTAACAGCTTTTTCTGGCATGTGTGGGGACATACCAGGGCATTTGACCACTGAGCCATATTCCCAGCCCTATTTTGTATTTTATTTAGAGACAGGGTCTCACTGAGTTGCTTAGAGCCTCATTAAATTGCTGAGGGTGGCTTTAAATTCATGATCCTCTGTCTCAGCCTCCCAAACTGCTGGGATTACAGGTGTGGGCCACTGTGCATGACTTCTAACTGCTTTTAAGGTAGAATTAGCTTGGTTTAGCTTTCCCTCAATAGGGATCCAATCCAATAACTGGGATATTTAACAAGCAATTATTACAAGCCAACTGCATGCTAGATGTTGTTCTAAGTGTGGATGTGGAGCAATGAGCAGAGGTAAAGGAAATATAGAATGACATGGAATTTATCACTGGGTGGAGGAATGACAGTCAATTGTACTATTTCTGCTTAATCCTTTCCTGTATTTAAAAAAAATTTAGTTGCAGGTGGACACAATGCCTTTATTTTACTTAATTATTTTAATGTGGCGCTGAGGATCAAACCTAGTGCCTCACTGAGGATCGAACCTAGTGCCTCACCCGTGCTAGGCAAGTGCTCTACCACTGAGCCACAAACCCAGCCCTTTTCTTGTATTTTTTAAAGTTTTATACTACAACCTTATATTGTTTTTGTTGTTATTTGTGGTACTGGGGTTTGAACCCAGGGCCTTGCACATACTAAACAAACACTTTATCACTGAACCCTAGCTCCTAGCTCTATATTACATTTTTTTTTTTTTTTTTTTTTTGGTACCAGATATTGAACCCAGGGCTGCTTAGCCACTGAGCGACACCCACAGCCTTTTAAAATATTTTATTTAATGATTCTAAAACTTTTTTTTTCAGAACTGGGGGTTGAATCCAGAAACACCCTGACACTGAACTACATCCCTAGTCCTTTACTATAAAACTCTAAAATTTTCTTTTGCTGATTAAAATTTATCTTTTTCCCTGAGATACCATTTAGGTTGAAGAATTGCTTTCCTGAATGTCTATTCTCAGGATTATTCTTCTCTAGACATGTGGATGGTGGAAAGCCAGGCTGGAAAGATTTCATAAATATGAGTCCATTTTTAATGGACAAATTCTTTTCCTCTGAACAAATTCTTTTCCTCTAGGTTAAAGAGTTCCTTCTCTGGAGACTTTCTTCCTTTTAAAAAAATGTTAATTCTTTGGCAATTATCAAGAATACAAGCAACAATACCTGTTGGTGAGGAATGTGGGGGAAAGGTTAACTCATACATTGTTGGTGGAACTGAAAATTGTTGCAACCACTCTGAAAAGCAGTATAGAGATTCCTCAGAAAACTTGGAATGGAACCACCATTTGACTCAGCTACCAACTCCTTGGTTTATACCCAAAGGACTTAAAAAATCAGCATACTACAGTGACACAGCCACATCAATATTTATAGCAGCTCGGGACTGGGGTTGTGGCTCAGTGGTAAAGTGCTTGCCTAGCATGCATGAGACACTGGGTTCGATTCTCAGCACCACATACAAATAACTAAAATAAAGGTCCATCAACAACTAAAAAATATTTTTAAAAAATTATAGCAGCTATATTCACAGTAGCTAAACTATGGAACCAACCTAGATGCCCTTTAACAAATGAGTGGATAAAGAAAATGTGATACATATGCACAATGGAATATTACTCAGCCTTAAAGAAGAATGAAATTATGGCTTTTGCTGGCAAATGGATGGGGCTGGAGAATATCATGCTAAGCGAAATAAGCCAAATCAAAAAAAAAAAAAAAAACAAAACAAAGGCCGAATGTTTTCTCTGACAGAGGATGCTAATCCATAATGTGGTGGCGAGTAGAGAATGAAGGAACTTTGGATTGAACAGAGGGAAGTGAGGGGAGGGGAGGGGAGGTATGGAGGAGAGAAAGACAGTGGAATGAGATGGGCATTATTACCCTATACACATTTATGACTACACTACCAGTGTGACTCTGCCCCATGTACAGCCAGAAGAATGAGAAGTTGTGCTCCATTTGTGTATGATGTGTCAAAATGCATTCTATTGTCGTGTATAACTAGTTAAAACAAATTTTTTTTAAAATGTCCATTCTTGGGGCTGGGGTTGTGGCTCAGCAGTAGAGCATTCGTCTAGTATGTGTGAGGCCCTGGGTTCAATCCTCAGCACCACATGAAAATAAAATAAAGATATTAAAAAATTGTCCATTCTTGGAGCTAGAGGCTTAACCTAGAGCACTTGCCTAATATGCATGAAGCCTTAGGTTTAATCCATAGCAAAAAGGGGGGGGCAGTTCATTCTTTTATTCATTAATTGACACAAATTAATTTTCTGAAAAAAAAAATGTTCCCATCCTTTCTGCTCTCCACACACACAATGAATAAAATACCTCTCAAAGAACTTAAAGTGAGCAAACTATTTGAAATGTTCTCTGGCAACTTAATTGCTTTTGTGGTTCAAGACCATTAGAAGGAGTGAAACAATCATTCACTTGTATTTTCTTCTCTCTCTCTCTCTCTCTTTTTTTTTTTTTTTTTTTTAGTACTGGGGATGACCTCAGGGGCACTTTACCACTGAGCTACACCCCCAGCTCTTTTTATTTTTTTATTTTGAGACTGGGTCTCGCTCACTCAATTGCTTAGGACCTTACTGTGTTGCTAAGTCTGATCTGGAACTTGTGATCCCCCTGCTCCAGGCTCCTGAGTCACAGGAGTATGCCACACACTCATCAAGAATCATCCAACTTTTAAGATTGAATGGATAAGACTCAGAAGTTCCAGAATCTTATGAGAAACAGGAGCTTCAATGCTTTGCTTTGGTAACATGAAACCACTTTGAATACTCTAATAAATTTGACTTGACGAGAACTTATTAATCATTCCCTCAAATCAGGTTAGGCATTAGATCAAGCACATATTATATGCTAAGCTCTAATACAAATAAGGGTGTTTTTTAAAAGACTATGTACAAAGGGCTAAGGACATGCTTCCAATTTGTTCTGATTTATCACTAAGACTTTGCAAAGTTACATTCTGACTTTGATTTCTAATATTAGGAAGTTTTATTCACAGCTGACCCCAATTAGATGTGAGGAATGAAATATTTGGGTGAAAGAATCAAAAAGGAATTAGGATAATAAATCTAAAGTGATGAAATCGATACCTAAAGCTATTTCTGAGAATGTTTTTTGTGATTAAAAACTAGTCTTATCTTTTTCTCTTGGCTCCCACCCTTTGCTTTGCCTAAACCAGCTGAAATTTAAGAACGGTCTGACTGCGGGACCATTCTGGAGGCTGAGGCAGAAGCATAGCTAGTTAGAGGCCAGCCTCAGCAACTTAGTAAGGCCCTGAGCAACTTAGCGAGATCCTGCCTCAAAATAAAAATAAGGGAAAAAATTCTCATTCTTTGGGACTTGGACCCCAGCAGTGAGCAGGGGCTTGGAATGGAGCTCAGCGGTAGAGCACTTGGCCAGTGTGTTGGACGGAGGCCTGGGCTCCATTCCTGGCACTGCTAAAGAAGAAGAAGAAGGAGAAGGAGAAGGAGAAAAGAGGAAAACAAAGATGAAAAAGGACTTATCTTCAGTATGTTGTAATTTTTTTTTTTTTTTTTTTTTTTTTTGCCAATTCTTCATCTTTCCCTGTATCTGGGCTTTTTGACATGTGACTTACTGTTCCTATTGCTAAGGAACCCTTGAATCGGGACTGGCTTATGCTTTAGCTTGCAGAATGTGGCAGAAGTATTGTTGCGTGGCACCATTGAACTGAGGACCTTTACCACAAGTACTCTCCCTGGGGAGGCTGGCTGGAGGAAGAGAGCCACCTAACTACATTCATTCTAGATCATCTATCAGCCAGCCTCCAGATCTGTGAGCCAGTCCCTCCCCACAAGAGCAGCAGGGATCCTTTGCCAGCTGCCCCAACATGTGAGCAAGCAAGCTCATTGTTATACCCCTGTAGTTTGTCATGGTTGTCACACAGCATTATCGTGGGAGTAGAGAACTGATATGTTGCCACTATTTGGCACTAGATATTCACCAGACTTCACAGGTCCAGAAACTCTTTCAAAATGAACTGTCTGAAATTTTTACAAAGCAAGGAATTAACATCCCGTAAATAAGCAAAGACAACAAACAAATAATGTTTTTGCTTCTATTGGACATTGACAGTTACTCTGATATTGAGAATAAGTCAGGGTGCCCAGAAACAAAAGAGAAAAGTGAGTGTAAATGTAGTCATATACTTGTGAAAATCATGAATTATCTTTTGCTCATAATCACCAAAGAGATACAGGAAGTGGGTTCAACCAAGCAAGTGACAAAATTTGATGGTAGAAATGTAAACCTAGCTCTAGGGAATTGATTTGTGCTTTGATCCTTCCAACTGCAGATGGTGATGTCCACTTTGGATGAAATAGGAAGTCCAGAGACAATGAGGAGAATTCCCTTCCCCAGGGATTGGGGTCCATTTAGTTTGAGAAGCTGGGATGTTACTTTGGATCTGGAAATATTTAGTAATACTTGCCAAGCTAGTGATCAAGTTTCCCTAGCATTTCAGTTAATAACCCGGAATCTTCCGTATTGATTGAGACTCTCATTGACTCTTTCAAAATCAGGGCTCATTTTATTCAATAGGAGTTATTTTCTTCCCTCTCAGCTGGATTCTTTTGGATTATCAAAAGGCAGTGCTTCTGTATGCACGCAGGAGGACTGGCTTTCTTATATTTCCCTAGTTTGGAGGAATCAGAGCACTCGCCCATTTCCTCTAACGTGCTGTCTTAAAATTGCACAACCACCCTGGGTAGAGTCTGTCACTCCCAGAAGTTTTAGATCTGATGAGCAGCAGCTAAGGCATGCTGTTCTGTGATGATGCTGCCTTTGCCATCTGTAGTGGGAGCTGAATATGCCATGTCAGCAACAGGGAAAATGGGCTCTACTTGCCACAGTCCTCACCAGGATATGTAGCGTTTAGAAATATAGAAAATCATGACCCTGAGCATCCATTACTCAGGATGTTTTTAAATCGTTGATAATTTTTATTTGTTTTATAATCATGATATTTCTGAATATGATACACAATTAAATAGCGAGCTAGGTCCTCGGTTAGATGCATAGTCCACATCATTCATTGCTGGTGGGTATGTGAAATGGGATGACTAGTTTGGAGTTACCATATGACCCATAAATTCCACTTCTAGATATACAACCAATAGAATGGAAAACATGTTTGCCGGGTGCGGTGGCACATGCCTCTAATTCCAGTCACTTGGGAGGCTGAGATAGGAGGATCCCCTCAGCAACTTAGCGAGGCACTTGCAACTCAGTGAGACCCTATCTCTAAATAAAATATTTTTGGCTGTGGCTCAGAGGTTAAGCAACCCTGAGTTCAAGTCCCAGTATCAAAGTATCAATATATATATATATATATATATATATATATATATATATATATATATATATATGTTCAGGGGCTGGGAGAAGGGTAGCTCAGTGGTAGATGACTTGCCTGGTAGCACAAGGCCCTGTGTTCAATTCCTGGCAATATCAAAAAACAAAATCAAAACAACCAAAAGGAAGATCACCCAAAAAAGTATACATGAATGCTCAAAACAGCTTTATCCACAATAGTGAAAAGGTAGAAAGAACCCATGTGGGGCTGGGGTTGTCAGTCATAGAGTGCTTGCCTAGCACATGTGAGGAACTGGGTTTGATCCTAGCACCCATACAAATAAAAAATAAATAAATAAATAAATAAAAAATAAATAAAGGTATTATGCCCATCTACAACTAAAATTATTTTTAAAAAAAGAACCCATGTGCCCATTAACAGATGAATGGGTAAACAAAATGTAGTCTATTCATACATTGGAATGTTACTCAGCCACAAACAGAAATGAAGTATTGTCCATGCTACAACATGAATGAATCTCAGAAACATTACGCTAAAGGAAAGAAGCTAGACACAAAAGATCACATATTGTATGAACAGACCTATATGAAATGTTCAGAATAGGCAAATATATAGAGACAGAGAGTAGATTATAATTCAACCAATAGGTACTGATTGTTTAGTATGTGCCAAGGGGAGCGAAGTCTAGGGGATATTCAAAAGCTCTTGACCCACACTTGCTGAAATTCAGCCATTCAAATATTATATTTTGTTAAACACTATTTTCTTTGGTGGCCCTTTGAGAAGATTAAATATTTCTGAAATTTGTAAAAGTAGGTTCATAGCAATATGATTCACAAATTTCCATCAACTAATCACTGCATGAACAGAATGTGTTTATCCTCACAGTGGAATATTATTCATCCATTAGAAGTAATGATGGACTGGGTGTGGTAGTGTAATTTATCTAATCCCAGCAACTTGGCTCAGGCAGGAGGATAACAAGTATGAAGCCAACCTAGGTGAGACCCTGTCTCAAAATAAAATAAAAAGGGTTGGAACGTAGCCCTCCTGGGTTCACTCCCCAATGCCCGTCCCTCACATACAAATTTTAAAAAATCAGAGTCTGCCACAGTCTGGCTGGGCACAAAATCAGGAGCCACTCAAGCAGGAACAAGCTTTATTTCCAAACCTCCCGCGAATGCCATGCATGCAGCCTTCTCCCTGGACACGCTTCACCAACAGGAAATCCCTCCTCCGGAATTCCCTCCTACCGCACTTCCCCAACCAATGGGAACTCTCCTGGAGTCCCATGAGAGCTCCAAAGTAGCAGGCCTAGGCAGACAGCAGGGGTCTAATCTCCAATTGAATGCACATCTTAACATAATCATTATCATCTCAATGGCTTGCTGGGGTCACCTTTCAACCAAAAATGCCATGCGTTATTCCTACTTGGCTATGGCTCTCAGCAAGACTCCAAAGGCCACATGTGTTGGGGATGCAAATCCAGTCAAGATGGCGCCTGGCACTTTGCCAGGAGGAGTGGTTTGTGATGATGATTCCTTATTGGCTGACTGCTGTATCTAGATGATGTTAATTGGGTCAAGCTGTGTGTAATTAGTTAAGTATATATACCTCTGCCTCCGGCAGAGAAGCGGTTCTGCTACCTTAGGAGCCCACTACTTTGAATTCTCGCTCAGTTCCCGCTGAGTTCACTTGCTATAAAGTAGTTCCTGCTTCAACCTTCAAGTTGCTTGTCACCTCTCAGTCATTTGCCCAGCTGGACTGCGGCATATGGTGGCCCATATGGGGAATCTTCAGGATGCTTGGGAGCAAGTGATAAGGTAAAAGGATGGGTGACCATTTCAGGAAGCAGTGTGTTCTTGTTTTGTTTTGCTTCGTTTCATT
The DNA here is from genome assembly GCF_048772815.1 of Callospermophilus lateralis. Taxonomy (NCBI): domain Eukaryota; kingdom Metazoa; phylum Chordata; class Mammalia; order Rodentia; family Sciuridae; genus Callospermophilus; species Callospermophilus lateralis. The sequence goes on along the minus strand of NC_135305.1, from coordinate 157,392,201 downwards.
TTTGAGCTGCCTGTCCCTGGAAATAAATAGGCCGGGAGAAAAGCTGCTCAAAGGCATGCGTGTGGCCGCGCGGGGGCGGGGGCGGGGGGGGGAATGCGTGCCTCTGCAGCAAGCTGCGCCCCACCAGCATGGGGCTCACATCGAAGGAGAACAGATAAGGCGAGAGGACGGATGGACATTTCAAGAGAACAGAAAAATTGATACAATGAATTTTTGTTTCGTTTTGTCTCGGTTTTGTTTTGCATTATCTTAGTGAGCAGTATCTTCATCACAGAAATATGGGATTAAAAATTAGTAAGAACCAAACGAAAGGGCGTTAAGTAAATTGCTAAAGGAAAGAGGCATCTCATTAAAATCAAGAACAGGGCATTAAGACGATACAAAAATGTAGCCCATGGTTCATTAAAGAGGGGTTGTTGGATGTATCACAATGGAACCATCATGGTGAAGATTTAAAAAGGATAGAAAAGGAAAGCTCAGGAACTCTGCCAGTTGGCACATTGCCATTATGGACGTTGATAAGATCTTGTTTGCTTAGTCACGGAGAAGACATTTTAGATCAAGTAAAAGAGGAAGTCTCTCAAGTTAGTCAGATAGGGGAAGAAAGTTTAGAGGAGAAAGGGCTATCAGGGGAAAAGTTACAACAGGAGGTTGCTACTAACCCCTTTCTATCACCAGAGGGTATAAGTATTCAACCAACAGCTCCACCTATGTATACAGAGACAGCATGTGCTGGGTGGCCCTCAACCCCCATAGTTGATTGCTAAGAGCCGGGAGGAGACCGGCGGAACGCCGCGTGGGTGGATCGGGAATCTTCCCGGGCACATATGTGGTATTGGCGGTTATTTCAAAAATAAAGTTTGTTCCTGTTTGAGTGGCTCGTGATCTTGTGCCCAGCCAGACTGCAGCAACTGGTGAGCCGTATGGGGAACACCTGAAGCTTGGAGGTGAGTAAAATTGCTCGCCCCTGAGGGAAGGCGACAGAATGGGTGACCATTTCAAAAAACAATGTGTTCTTCTTTTGATTTATTTTGTTTTTGTTTCAAGCTACCTATCCCTAGAATTTTCTCAGGCAAACTGGGAAAAATGGTTGGCTCAAAGTTTGAAGTCGTTTGGCCCTGAGAAAGAGAAAATTGATACAACTATTCTTTGCTCCGTTTTTGTTTCATTCTGTTTCGGTTTTGTTTTATGCTATTTTATTGGGTTGTGTTACCTTTATAGTAGATTAGAAACTAGTAAAAAACAAACCGAAAAACTGTTAAGTAAATTATTAGAGGTCCAAACTGTGGTAGAAAACATGTCAGGTCAAGCAAAAGAGAAGGTCTCTCCAGCTAGTCAGATAGAGGAAAATTTGAAGAAAGAAAGCTTAGAGGAAAAACGACCATCAAGTGGGGAGTTACAACAGGAGGCTGCTACTAACTCCGTTCTATCACCAGAGGGCGTAATTCAACCAACAGCTCCACCTACAGCTGAGCGGCCCTCAACTCCCGTAGTTGATGGACAAAATCCTGAGGCAGGATCCCAAAGATTAGCATGCCCTGTACTTGAGCAGGCAGGAGGGCAACGAATTCACCGTGCTTTAGATTTCAAAACAGTGAAGCAATTAAAGGAGGCTGTAACAACCTATGGCCCGCAAGCACCCTTCACCATAAGTATGGTCGAATCTATTACCAACTTGGACATGACACCAGCAGACTGGGCTAACATGTGTCGATCTGTGCTAAATGGAGGACAATATTTGTTATGGAAGGTTGCCAATGAGGAATTCTGCATGGAGACAGCTAGGCGAAATGCAGCAGCCGGTTACCCTCAAAGAAATCTGGAAATGTTGTTAGGAAAGGGACCTTATGAGGGTCAACGGCAACAAATTGAATATGATCCTAGTGTATATGCACAAATTGCTGTAGATGCGGTTAGGGCATGGAAAACTTTACAGGGGCATGGAGATTTACAAGGACAGTTATCTAAGGTAATACAAGGAACTAACGAACCTTACGCTGAATTTGTAGATAGGCTTATTCAGACAGCTTCTAGAATATTTGGAGATGTAGAACAGGCAATGCCATTTATAAAACAACTGGCTTATGACCAAACAAATCGTTGCTGCAGAGAGGTCATTAGACCATGGAAACATGAAGATTTAAACACATATATTAAATTATGTAGAGACATTAATGAACAAGGGCAAGTCTTAGCAGCAGTACAACAGGCTTTAGATGCCAGGCCAAAAACATGCTACAATTGTGATCAAACAGGACATTTTAAAAGGAATTGCCCCATAGGAGGAGGGTTTAACAAAGCTAGGTATCAAAGGAATAAAATACCAGGTATTTGCCCACGATGCCGTAGAGGGAGACATTGGGCTAATGAATGCCGTTCTCAAACCACTATAGAGGGCACTCCGTTATCAAAAAACGGACAAGGACCAAGTGTTTACCCACGATATCGTGGAGAAAGGCATCAGGCTCCATTGCCAAAAAACGAACTAGAGGGCCCAATGCTCCGGGGCCCAAAACCACAAATATACGGGGCAATGGAGGAACCCAGCAGCACCATCAAGGTAGTACCCAGGACACATTATCCATTAAATCCCTCATCAGACAAACTAGTGGGAGCGCAGGGTTGGACATCTGCGCCTCTGCAAGAGCAGTACTAACTCCAGAGATGGGAATTCAAATCATTCCCACAGGAGTAAAAGGACCTCTTCCCCAAGGAACAGTAGGCTTATTATTGGGACGCAGTTATTCTACACTAAAAGGACTTATGATAAGTCCCGGGGTAATTGATCCCGATTATGAAGGTGAAATAAAAATTATAGCTAGTTCTCCAAGAGGTATATCAGTAATTTCACCAGGGGATAAAATAGCACAGTTACTAATAGTACCCAGCCTACATGATAAATTTTCCAGTCGTACTGTAGAAAGAAGTACCAGGGGATTGGGCTCCACAGGTGTAGATTGGGCTATGCTGTCTTTAAATTTAGATTCTCGCCCCATGCTAAAACTAAATATTCAAGGACATGACTTTAATGGGCTGCTGGACACAGGTGCTGACCTCAGCATCATATCTCGTCAAGAATGGCCAAAACATTGGCCATTACAACAAGCCACTCAAATGCTTCGAGGCCTAGGAGTGGCGACTAATCCCCATAGAAGTGCAATGGTATTAGATTGAAAGGATCCTGAAGGATGTGAAGGAACTATACAGCCCTATGTATTGGATCATCTTCCTATAAATTTATGGGGACGAGATGTCCTAGATCAATTAGGCTTGACATTAACAAATAACATCAGTCCTAACGTGCCCACTACTAGGGCTAGACAAGGCTTTAAAAAAGAAAAAAGATTAAGAGAACAAGAACAAGGTATGACAGCACCAATTCAAATAGATCAAGAAATAAATAGACATGGATTGGGTTTTCAAAAAGGGCCACTGAGACAATCAAAATTACTTGGAAATCAGACAGACCAGTGTGGGTTCCTCAGTGGCCCTTGACTAAAGAAAAGATACAAGTAGCACATGACCTGGTCAAACAACAATTAACAGAGGGACATATACAACCTTCCGTTTCTCCCCATAATACTCCCATTTTTGTCATAAAAAAAATCTGGTAAATGGAGATTATTACAAGATTTAAGAGCCATTAATAAAGAGATGGTTATTATGGGACCTGCTCAATCAGGGATTCCCCAATTGTCTGCTTTACCAAAAACCTGGTATGTTTTAGCTATAGATATTAAAGATTGTTTTTTTTCAATTCCAATTCATCCTGAGGATAGTCCACATTTTGCATTTAATATCCCTGCACTAAATCATGAAGGTCCTGATCAGAGATATGAATGGAAAGTACTCCCTCAGGGGATGGCTAATAGTCCAACTATGTGTCAAATTTATGTTAACAAAGCAATCCAACCACTTAGAAATCAAAATCCTGAACTACAAATATTTCACTATATGGATGATATGTTATTGGCACATAAAGATAAAAACACATTGCTAGAATGTTATGCCACACTTACAAATTTATTAAAAGGTTATAATCTAGAGATAGCAATAGATAAAGTACAATTAAATCTTCCAATTAATTATCTAGGAGTTCTGTTATCCTCAACCATGGTCCGTCCGCCAAAAATTCAAATACGAGCAGATCAACTCAAATCACTTAATGACTTTCAAAAGTTATTGGGAGACATAAATTGGATAAGGCCTTATTTAGGCATACCAACAGGAGAGCTAGGACCTTTATTTGATATCCTAAAAGGTCCATCAGATCCAAATTCACCCCACATGTTAACGCCTGAAGCAAGAAAGGCATTAAAAATCATTGATACATATATGGAAAATATGCACTTGGATAGAATTGATATAAGTTTGCCTTTATTATTTATTGTACTACCAACAAAAAATATTCCTACAGGAGTATTTTGGCAAGAAGGTCCAATATTGTGGATACATTTATCCTATTCTCCTAATACTATTCTTACTAGATATCCTGAGGCTGTAGGACAATTAATACTCAAAGGAATAAAAGCAGCAAAGGGAGTGTTTGGGATTTCTCCCAATAAAATTATTACTCCATATACTATGGATCAAATTGATGAGTTAGCTAATGAGTTAAATACTTGGGCAATAATCATGTGTAAATCTAATGTTTCATTTGATAATCACTTACCATCTAATCCTTTGTTGTCTTTTTGGTCTAAGCATCCTGTAGTTTTTCCAAAAATGACAAGAAAGACCCCTATCATGAATGCTCCAAATATATTCACTGATGGGTCAAATAATGGTACAGCAGCAGTATTTACCCCTGATCAAGCTTTTACATTTTTAGTACCCAAACAATCAGCTCAAAAGGTAGAGCTTAATGCAGTATTACAAGCTTTTATGATGTTTAAAGATTCTGTATTTAATTTATTTTCTGATAGTCAGTATGTAGATAATGCTATAGTATCCCTTGAAGATGTTGGTAGGATTTCCCCTTCTTCTACTGTTTTCTCTTTGTTTTCCACTATACAAAGTCTAATCTGGGACAGAAAAGATCCATTCTTTATAGGACATATCAGGGCACATACAGGATTGCCTGGAGCCCTTAGTTTGGGCAATGAATTAGCAGATAAATCTACACATGACATACATATTTTCTCCACAATAGAAGAAGCTATAAATTTTCATAAAAGGTTCCATGTCAATGCTAATACTTTACAAAAGCGTTTTAAAATAACTAAAGAACAAGCCAGACATATAATAAAACAATGTCAAAATTGTGTGACATTTTTACCACAAGTTAATCTTGGAGTCAATCCTAGAGGACTGATACCTAACCATATTTGATAGATGGACGTCACACACTTGCCAGAATTTGGAAAATTAAAATATTTACATGTTACAGTTGATACTTCTTCCAGATTTTTGATGGGCTCCCTTCATGCCGGAGAAAAAACTAAAGATGTGGGGCTGGGGATGTGGCTCAAGTGGTAGCTCGCTCGCCTGCCATGTGTGCGGCCCGGGTTCGATCCTCAGCACCACATACAAACAAAGATGTTGTGTCTGCCTAAAACTAAAAAATAAATATTTAAAAAAAAAAAAAAAACTAAAGATGTTATAGCTCATTGCTTACAAAATTTTGCCACTGTGGGCGTTCCAAAACAGTTAAAAACAGATAATGGTCCTGGTTATGCTTCTACCTCTTTTAAACAATTCTGCTCATCATTTGGCATTACTCACATAACAGGAATTCCATACAATCCACAGGGACAAGGCATAGTTGAAAGAGCTCACCAAACTATTAAAATGTACTTATTAAAACAAAAGGAGGGAATTGGAAAGGGGTATATATCCCCCAAAGATAAACTTAAAATAACCCTTTTTACTCTAAACTTTTAAAATTTGGATTCATCAGGGTTTAGTGCTGCGGAAAGACATTTGAATCCAAAAAGTGTACATAAGCCTAAGGTTCTTTGGAAAGATATTCTAACAGGACAATGGAAAGGTCCTGACCTAGTGATTGTCTGGAGTCGGGGCTCTGTGTTTTTCCACAGGGAGAACAGCAGCCGATTTGGATTCCAGAGAGGTTAACTAAAACAGTTTCTACAAACCAAAAAGAAGATGATTTGACTGAAATCCATAACAGCTGATATCCAGAACTCCAGCTTGGCTATTCTTACATCTGCGATAGTGATTAACCAGGATGCTTTTTTCAATATCTATTTTATTATTGCTTTTTCCCACATCATAAAGTTCTATTTTATTTTTGAGCTCATACAGACCTAGGTTAATGTTTTTCTGATCTGTTTTATTTTTTGACTGTGGAGTTTTTAACATTGCAATGGAGATTTCACCTAGGTGAAGCTACAAGGCCTTTACTATTGTCTTATGTGTTGTATGTTATATGTGCACACTTCTGTTCTGTGTTGTATGTCTATATGTGCGTATGTCCATAGATCATATATGAGGAGTGCTCATGAAAAAATGGATCCAAGTATTTTTTATTATTCACGTAATTTTAATGGTTTAATTTAAATTAGGTAAACAGCTGTTGAAGATTATTTTAATATGTGTACAAATAAACAGGTTAACAGATCTGTTTGTTTACTTTCATCTTTCCTTTTCATTATATTTAATAATTCTGTTCAAGATAATGTAAATTGTTCTAAAAAAATGTTTTCTTAGTACCTGTTGAAATGTTACATTTTTTTTCTTTCTTTCTTTAACATCATTGTCAGAATTCCTATTTTCATCCCAGTGCCGGTGAAGACAAAGATAAAACCAAACTACAACTTCTTCGATAATTATCATAACAAACTGTATAAACTGATACATCAATGAATAATAACTCAACAAGTAATGCTCAATCAATGAGTCGATTTATCTTGGGAGGAAATGGACATATTGATAGATTCCTCCACTTTGAACTGCTTACAGAATTTGCCTGGACTATGTATCACTTGTATGCACTGTGATCTATCTATTGATGCAGCGAATTATGGTAATGCTGACGTATCTTTGCTGATGTATCATCAGTGATGCATTTTTCCCTAGGAGTCGTCAATTGATTTGGTGTCGTGGCATTTCTGTAGTCTCCTCCCTTCTACTAGTGATGGTCTAATTTTGGGGGCCAACAGAGGTGAGGCAAAGAACCTCACCGCCCCCACTGGCACCAAGGCCAAATCTGGGGGCCAATAGAGGTGAGGCAAAGAACCTCACCCCCCCACTGGTGCATAGGCCTATCCACAAGTATGGCTATATGCTGGACCGGTAGTCAGTGACGGGTATGATCCAATTGCAGTGGTATCAACCTAAGACAGGAGTCTGACGCCTAAAGGTCAGTTTTCCGATGACGGGTAAGAACCATATGTTGAATTGGACAAACCTAACAGGCATGGTCCCTAGCCACATTTTGTTGCTTAATTAAACAGAAGGGGGGAGATGCTAAGAGCCACAGCCAATTAATATGATGCATGGCATTTTTGATTGAAAGGTGATGCCAGCCAGCCATTGAGATGATATGATTATGTTAAAAATTACATTCATATGGATACCAGACTCCTGCTGTTTACCTCAGCCTGCTGCGGGACTCCTGGAGAGTTCCCATTGGTTGGGAAAGTGCAGTAGGAGGGAATTCCGGGGGAGGAATTTGCGCTGGGGTTCCGGGAGGAGACTGGCGGAACGCCGCGTGGGTGGATCGGGAATCTTCCCGGGCACATACGTGGTATTGGCAGTTATTTCAAAAATAAAGTTTGTTCCTGTTTGAGTGGCTCGTGATCTTGTGCCCAGCCAGACTGCGGCAGTTGATAGATGGGATCCTGAGACAGGACCTCAAAGATTGGCATGCCCTGTATTTGAGGAGGCAGGAGGGCAGTGAATTCACCATGCTTTAGATTTCAAAACTGTGAAGCAGCTGAAAGAGGCTGTAACAACCTATGGTCCTCAAGCCCCTTTCACTGTAAGTATGGTTGAGTCCATTACCAATTTGAATATGACACCAGCAGATTGGGCTAGCATGTGCAAAGCTGTGCTAAATGGAGGACAATATTTGCTATGGAAGGTTGCCAATCAGGAATTTTGTATGGAGATGGCTAGGTGAAATGCAGCAGCTGGTTATCCTCAGTGAAATCTAGATATATTGCTAGGAGAGGGACCTTATGAGGGTCAGCAGCAACAAATTGGATATGATCCTGCCATATACTCACAAATCGCTTCAGCTGCAGTTAAGGCATGGAAAACTTTACAAGGACATGGAGATTTACAAGGTCAATTATCTAAGGTAATACAAGGAACTAATGAACCTTACGCTGAATTTGTAGATAGGCTTATACAAACAGCTACCAGAGTCTTTGGGGATGCAGAACAAGCGATGCCATTAGTGAAATAGCTAGCTTATGAAAAAGCCAATAGATGGTGTAGGGAAGCCATTAGACCATGAAAACATAGAGATTTAAACACATATATTAAATTATGTAGAGACATTAATGAACAGGGGCAAGTATTGGCAGCTGCAATACAACAGGCTTTAGGTACCAGGCCAAAAACATGCTATAACTGTGGACAAACAGGACATTTTAGAAGGAGTTGCCCCATAGGAGGAGGGTTTAACAAAACGGGGTATGATCAAAGGGGTAGAATACCAGGTATTTGCCCACGATGTCATAGAGGGAGACATTGGGCTTATGAATGCCATTCTCAGACTACTGTAGAGGGTACTCCGTTGTCAAAAAATGGACAAGGACCAGGTGTTTACCCACGATATCGTGGAGAAAAACATTGGACTCCATTACCAAAAAACAGACAGGGGGGCCCAATGCTCTGGGGCCCATGACCACAAATATATGGGGCATTGGAGGAACCAAGCAATACCATCAGGGTAGTGCCCAGGACACATTATCCATTAGATTCCTTATCAGACAAACCAGAGGGATTGCAGGGTTGGACATCTGCACCTCCACCAGATCAGTACTAACTCCAGAGATGGGAGTTCAAATCATTCCCACAGGGGTAAAAGGACCTCTTCCCCAAGGAATAGTAGGCTTATTATTAGGGCGCAGTTCTTCTACTCTAAAAGAACTTATGATAACTTCTGGGGTAATTGATCCCAATTATGAAGGTGAAATAAAAATTATAGCCAGTTCTCCAAGGGGTATATCAGTAATTTCACCAGAAGATAAAATTGCACAGTTATTAATAATACCCAGCCTACATGATACATTTTCCAGTCGTACTGTAGAAAGAGGTTCCAGGGTATTAGGCACCACAGGTATAGATTGGGCCATGCTGTCTTTAAATTTAGATTCTTGCCCCAGGCTAAAACTAAATATTCAAGGACATGAATTTAATGGGCCACTGGATACAGGTGCAGACCTTAGCATCATCTCTCGTCAAGAATGGCCAAAACATTGGCTGTTACAACAAGCCACTCAAACGCTTCAAGGCCTAGGAATGGCAACTAATCCCCACAGAAGTGCGAAGGTATTAGATTGGAAGGATCCTAAAGGATGTGAAGGAACTATACAGCCATATGTATTGGATCATCTTCCTATAAATTTATGGGGACGAGATGTTCTAGATCAATTAGGATCAACATTAACAGGGCTGGGGATGTGGCTCAAGTGGTACTGCGCTCGCCTGGTATGCATGCGACCTGGGTTCAATCCTCAGCACCACATAAAAAGATGTTGTGTCTGCCAAAAAATAAATATTAAAAAATTCTCACTCTCTCTCTCACTCTCTTTCTCTCACTCTCTCTTTAAAAAAACAAAACAAAACAGATAGACATGGATTGAGTTTTCAGGAGGGGTCACTGAGACAATAAAAATTACTTGGAAATCAGAAAGGCCAGTATGGGTTCCTCAGTGGTCCCTGACTAAAGAAAAGATACAAGCAGCCCATGACCTGGTCAAACAACAATTATCGGAGGGACATATACAACCTTTTGTATCTCCTCAAATACTACATTTTTGTCATCAAAAAGAAATCTGGTAAATGGAGATTAATGCAAGATTTAAGAGCTATTAATAACGAGATGGTTATCATGGGACCTGCTCAATTGGGATTCCCCAATTGTCTGCTTTGCCAAAAACCTGGTATGTTTTAGTTATAGATATTAAAGATTGTTTTTTTTTTCAATTCCAATTCATCCTGAGGATAGTCCACATTTTGCATTTACTGTCCCTGCACTGAATCATGAAGGTCCTGATCAGAGGTATGAATGGAAAGTACTCCCTCAAGGGATGGCTAACAGCCCAAGTATGTGTCAAATTTATGTTAACAAAGCAATCCAGCCGCTTAGAAATCAAAATCCTGAACTACAAATATTTCACTATATGGATGATGTATCATTAGCACACAAAGATAAAAACACATTGTTATAATGTTATGCCACACTTACAAACTTATTAAAAAATTATAATCTAGAGATAGCAATAGATAAAGTACAATTAAATTTTCCAATTAATTATTTAGGAGTTTTATTATCCTCAACCATGGTCCATCCACCAAAAATTCAAATATGAGTAGATCAACTTAAATCACTTAATGACTTTCAAAAGTTGTTAGGAGACATAAATTGGATAAGGCCTTATCTAGGCATACCAACAGGAGAGTTGGGACCTTTATTTGATCCAATGTACCTAAAAGGTACATTGGATCCAAATTCACCCCGCATGTTAATGCCTGGAGCAAGAAAGACATTAAAATTCATTGAGACATATATGGAAAATATGCATTTGAATAGAATTGATATAAGTTTGCCTTTATTATTTATTGTACTACCAACAAAAAATATTCCTACAGGAGTGTTTTGGCAAGAAGGTCCATTATATGGATACATTTATCTTATTCTCCTAATACTATTCTTACTAGGTATCCTGAGGCTATAGGACAATTAATACTCAAAGGAATAAAAGCAGCAAAGGGAGTGTTTGGAATTTCTCCTAATAAAATTATCACTCCATATACTATGGATCAAATTAATGAGTTAGCTAATGAGTTAAATACTTGGGCAATAATCATGTGTAAATCTAATGTTTCATTTGATAACCACTTACCCTCCAATCCTTTGTTGTCTTTTTGGTCCTCGCATCCTGTAGTTTTTCCAAAAATGACAAGAAAAACACCTATCATGAATGCTCCAAATATATTCACTGATGGGTCAAATAATGGTACAGCAGCAGTATTTACCCCTGATCAAGCTTTTACATTTTTAGTACCCAATCAGCTCAAAAGGTAGAGCTTAATGCAGTATTACAAGCTTTTGTGATGTTTAAAGATTCCGTATTTAATTTATTTTCTGATAGTTTATATATAGTTAATGTTATAAATTCCCTTGAAGATGCTGGTAGGATTTCCCCTTCCTCTAATGTTTTCTCTTTGCTTTCTGCTATACAAAGTTTAATCTGGGACAGAAAAGATCCATTCTTTATAGGACATATCAGGGCACATACAGGATTGCCTGGAGCCCTTAGTTTGGGCAATAATTTAGCAGATAAAATCACATATGACATACATATTTTTCTATACTAGAAGAAGCTACAAATTTTTCCAAATCCTTCCATGTCAATGATAATACCTTGCAAAAGCATTTTAGAATAACTAAGGAACAAGCTAGACATATAATAAAACAATGGCAAAATTGTGTGACCTTTTTACCACAATTAATCTTAGAATTAATCCTAGAGGACTAATATCTAATCATATCTGGCAAATGGATGTCACATATTTGCCAGAATTTGGAAAATTAAAATATTTGCATGTTACAGTTGATACTTCTTCTGGATATTTAATGGGCTCCCTTCATACCGGAGAAAAAACTAAAGATATTATATTTCATTGTTTACAAAAATTTGCCACTGTGGGCATTCCAAAACAGTTAAAAACAGATAATGGCCCTGGCTATACTTCTGCTTCTTTCAAGCAATTTTGCTCATCATTTGGCATTACTCACATAACAGGAATCCCATATAATCCACAGGGACAAGTCATAGTTGAAAGAGCTCATCAAACTTTTAAAATATACTTACTAAAACAAAAAGAGGGAATTGGAAAGGGATATAAATCCCCCAAAGATAAACTTAACATAACCCTTGTGTGTCCAAAAAATGTACATATGCCAAAGGTACTTTGGAAGGATATTCTAACTGGACAATGGAAAGGTTCTGACCCAGTGATTGTCTGAAGTCGGGGTCTGTTTGTGTGTTTTCATAGGGAGAACAGGAGCCGATTTGGATTCCAGAGAGACTAACTAAAGCGATTTCTTCAGGATAATGTAAAAAGAAGATGATTTGGCTCAAATCCATAACAGCTGATATCCAGAACCCCAGTTTAGCTATCCTTACATCTGCGATAATGGTTCTCCTATACCCAGAGGCTAATGAGCACCATTAAGGCCTATTTCAAATGTAAAAAACCTTGAGGCTTACTTGTGGGAATACCTTCAAACCCATATGCAAGTTACAAAAAGAATTTTTCTATTTTATTTTTTGAGCTTATACAGACCTAGGTTAATGTTTTTCTGATCAGTTTTATTTTTTAATCAACTATGGAGTTTTTAAACATTGCAATGGAGATTTCACCTGTGAAAAGCTACAAGGCCTTTACTATTGTGTTATGTGTGCACACTTGTGTTATGTGTTGTATGTCTGTATGTGCATATGTCCATATATCAGAAGCACTCATGAAAAAAATGGATCCAAATATCTTTTATTCACATGATTTAAACAGTTTAATTTAAATTGGGTATTGTTTTAATATTTTGACAAAAAGTAGGTTAACAGATCTGTTTGTTTACTTTCACCTTTCCTGTTCATTATATCTAATAATTCTGTTCAGGATAATGTAAATTGTTCAGAAAATTGTTTTCTTAGTGCCTGCTGGAATGCTACACAATTTTCTTTAGCCATCATTGCCAGAATTCCTACCTTAAGACAAAAATAGAAAATTTCCAGTATTAATGAAAACTAAATGAGACTTCGGAATTACAGCTACCATCATCACAGCTGTTGCTGTTTCTGCTGCTGCCGCTACAGCTTCTGCAATAGCTATCACACAAACTGTATAAACTGATGCATCATGAATAATGTAACTCAACAAGTAATTCTCAATCAAAGAGTTGATTTGCTTTGAGAAGAAATAGACATATTAATGGATTTCTCTGCTTTGAGCTGCTTGCAGAACTTACCTGGACTGTGTATCACTTATATGCATTATGAACTGATACAACAAATTGTAATAGTACCAGGGTATCTTTGCTGATGGTGTCATCAGTGGTACAGTTTTTCCAGGGGTTTCTCACTTGGAGCCGCCAATGGCTTGATATTGTGGCATTTTGTATCCTCTTCCTTTCTGCTTGTGGCAGGTTGTTTATGGTGTTTGTGGAGAAACCACTGTGGTCGTTATCCACAATTATGGCTAAGTGTGTTGGGCTGGTAGTCAAAGATGGGTAAGATCCAATTACAATGGTACCAACCTAAGACAGGAGGCTGACGATTTGAGGTCAGACCATCCAATGACGTGTAAGGCCCATATGTAGTATTGGACAACCTAAAACAGGCAGGGTCCCTAAGACATATACTTGTTGTTTAATAAAACAAAAGGGAGGAGATGTTGGGGATGCAAATCAAGTCAAGATGGCGCCTGGCACTTTGCCAGGAGGACTGGTTTTTGAAGCAACGCCAGCAAGCCATTAAGATGATGAGGATTCCTTATTGGCTGACTGCTGTATCTAGATGATGTTAATTGAGTCAATCTGTGTGTAGTTACTTAAGTATATTATATATATCTCTGCTGTCTGGCAGAGAAGCGGTTCCACTACCTTGGGAGCCTGCTACTTTGAGTTCTTGCTCAGTTCCCGTTGAGTTCACTTGCAATAAAGTAATTCCCGCTTCAACCTTCAAGTTGCTTGTCACCTCCCGGTCATTTGCCCAGCCGGACTGCGGCACACATGTTGTAGGATTCCATTCATACTAAATATCTCAAAGACAAATACTAAATATCCATAGATTAAAAAGTGCTCAAAAAAGGAGCTCAGTGGCAGAGTGCTTGCCTAGCATGAGTGAGGCACTGAGCTTGATCCTTAGCACCACATAAAAAAATAAATAAAGGCATTCTGTTTCTACAACTACCAAAAAATAAAAAATAAGTGGCTCAAGGTGTCCAGGGACTGGAGAGTGGAGGGTATGGGGAGTTATTCCTAATGTATATGATTTTCCTTTTTTATTACCTTTGGTGTAATCAAAAATGTTCTGGTACTCAGTAGTAGTAAAGGTTTTACATTATGTGAAGGCTGAACTGTACACTTCAAGTTATTAAGATGGTAATTTTTATGCTACATGTATTTTTTTCATGATAAAAACTTAAAAAAATAGAGTAACAAGTCACAGAATTTTAGCACTGCAGAGGACTTCACTTATCATTTATAAATGATAAGCCCAAAACTTTCATTGTTAATGTGTCTAACCCACATTCAAGAGAAGACTAAGTGGTTCCCTGAATCATAGAGCTAGTTTCAAGGCCAAGACTAGAACTTAAGTGTTCTGATTTCTAGGTGTGCTATTTCATCTATCAAAAATCTTGGTAGGCAAAAAAAAAAAAAAAAAAAAAAACAAGAATCTATACAGACCTGTAGTCCCAGTGATTTTGGAGACTGAGGCAGGAGGATCGCTAGTTCAAATCCAGTCTCAGCAAAAGTGAGGCATTAAGCAACTCAATGAGACCTTGTCTCAAAATGAAATGAAAAAATAGGGGTGGGGATGTAGTTCAGTGGTTGCGTATCCCTGAGTTCAATCCTTATTACCTCCTCCCCAAAATTAAAACATTAAAAAAGGGCTGGGTATGTAATCTCAGTGGTAAAGGGTTAAATCTGGATTAAATCTCAGTACCAAAAAACAAACAAACAAACAACAACAAAACTACTTGAATTACATTTTCTCTGAGTATCCTTGCTTTTTTCTCTTTGTGGATTGTCCTTGGTCTCTCCACAGTAGGTCTTTTCCAGGCACCAAAGAATATGGCATCTACATCCCTGTTTTGCAATCTCAGAAGATAGCTCTTCTTTCTCTAGAGACCGTAGAGCAATCCCAGAGAAATATTGGATTGGCTCTGGCAGGACCACCCACCCCTCCTTATATCCACAGGAGAATGTTCTATAACTGTGCAAAGAGGATAGTAGAGCATGGTAGGTAGACAAAACAAAGTCCACTACAAGACCACTACAAGTTCTAAAGTCCACTACAAGTTATAAAGCTTTGTTTTCTTTATTGCCTTGGAGTGCTGCTTTGAAAGGTTAGTGTGAGGGAGGCCAGTCTCCATCTCTAGTAGCAGTTCCTCCTTAGGCTCGTGGAGACAGAGACTAGCTCATCAAGGCACTTTTAAAAATATATACATTTAGTTTTTAGTCTTAGGTGGACACAATATCTTTATTTTATTTTTATGTGGTGCTGGGGATTGAACCCAGTGCCTCATATATGCTAGGTGAGCGCTCTATGTTGAGAGCCACAGCCGAAGGGGCCCCAGCAAACTTCCAGCTGCCAGCAAACTTCCAGACTGCTGGCTGATGATTGGCTCACAGCGGCCCCAGCAACATCTAGCTGATTGGCTCCTCTGTGGTGATGCTCATTGGGCTGTTTCCCTGCCCTTTCAGACCACGGAGCTGCTCATTGGGGGACTTTTTTGGCTCCACCCATGCGACCCAGCCAATTGGCCTCAAGAGCAGGAGGATTGTGGGAGGAAGAGGCTGGGTTGGGGTGTGTGGCTTGTGGGAAGCCGGTGGTGGCAGTTGGGCTCTGAGGGTTTTTTCCTGAGGAGCTGTTTTGTTTGGCGTGTGTAGTTCTAAAAATAAAGTTAGTTTCTTTTGACAAGTGGCTCCTGAATTGTGCCCAGCCGGACTGCGGCACTCTACTTCTGAGCCACAACCCCAGCCCTCATCAAAGCACTTTAGTGTCCTATGACACTGTTTTTCCTCTGTAAGGTCAAGTACATAGTTTGTATATGCACTGCTGTATTCCTAGAACTGAACACAATGTTTAGCACATCGTATTTCCTCCAAAATATTTGTTAAGTGAATTTTGAGGATTTGTAGCCCTTCTGATTCAAATGAATCTTGGCAATAATTGAGCATATCATAGATGCAAACAATGAAAAACAAAAGCAAAACCAAGCCCTTGTCCTTGAGGCACTCACAGTCCATCAGAGGAGGTAATTACTTATACCAATAATTTTATAAAATTTTGCACATAATAAATGAAGTGTGAAAAAATAGTAGAAGGATGCTCAATAATTCTAAGGAAATAGAGTAAATTTCTAGGAGTTAAAATGTTTTCAGACTTTTGATAATATTGAACCATATTCTTTTTTAGTAAAATACTTTTTTAGTTGTCAATGGACCTTTTACTTATTTATATGTGGTGCTGAGGATTGAACCCAATGCCTCACACATGCTAGGTGAACACTCTACCACTGAGCCACAACCTAGGCCCTTAACCATGTTCTTAAAAAATCAACTACAGTAGTCTCTCCTTATCTGTGGTTTGGATTTCTGCAGTTTCAATTACCTATGGTCAAACATGGTTTGAAAATATCAAATGGAAAATTCCAGAAATAAACCATTCATAAATTTAAAATTGTGCGCTGTTCTGGATAGTTGATAATGTCTCTTACCATCCTACTCCATCCCAATGGAGGCATGAATCATCCTATTGTCCTGGGTAACCACACTGTATAGGCTACCTTCCTGTTAGTAATATAATAGCTGTCTGTTGCCAGATGAACTGTCAAGGTATCACTGTACTTGTATATTTTATTTGGCAGTATCTGAGATTTCAGGCATCTACTGGAGGTCTTGATAAAGGGGGACTACTGTATATACGAATAACAGAGAAGTATAAAACAGGAGTTACCAACTCAAATGGTGGCTGATGAAGCTGAGTCAGTGGATAACATAGGGTAAATGTGTGAAGCAAGTTCTCTCTTAAAGAACAATAAAGAATGATGAGGACTGTGACAAGATGGAGATAACAGCCTTGAATAAAGATTTATTTGGCTGATTTTGTCCAGTCAATTATTAACATTTAGGAATAAACCATGTTGCCAAATTTTCTAATTTTCAAGTGAAGCTGGACATACAGATTGGAGAGGGAGGAGCTAAAATTTCCAAATTTTAAGTGTTGGAAACATTATGTAAGGCAAATAAAAATGTCAAATAGGCCACATTTGATTCAGAAATCACCAATTTACAATTTCTGGTCTAGAAATTCACCCCTTTTTGGTCCCTAGCACCTAGAATAGAGGTTGACTACAATATAAATTCAGCACATTTTTATTGATTAAATGAATGAATGGCTAGGCCTGGAGGCACATGCTTATAATCCCACTGCTTGGGAGGCCAAGGCAGGAGGATCACAAGTTCAAAACTAGCAACTTAGGTGAGGTACTAAGCAACTTAGTAAGACTTTGTCTCAAAATAAAAAATAAAACCTAGGGCTGGGGCTGTGGCTCAGTGGTAGAGCGCTTGCCTAGCATGCGTGAGGCATTGGGTTTCATTCTCAGCACCACATACAAATAATTTTTTTTAAAAAAGGTCCATTAACAACTAAAAAATTTTTAAAAATTAAAAAATAAACTGCTGGGGATGTAGATCAGTGCTTAAGAACCTCTGGGTTCAAACCCCAATACCAAAAAAAAAAAAAAAAATGATTTGGAAGTCTTACCAAGTAGTAAAATTGTTCAGGATTTTGTAAAATTATTTGGCTCTTTACATTTGTTAAGTGTCTCTATTTGGGATTTTCAGGTTGGACAGACATTTATTCCACAAATACCTTTTGTCAAACTTCATTTAATTCTATGTACAAAATGCATAAAGATCTTGAGAGAGCTGCGAATTTGTAAGTCTGCTTTTTCAAAAAAGGGAGAGGGAATAAAACTGAGGCAAAGGGGCTGGGAATGTGGCTCAAGCGGTAGCGCGCTCACCTGGCATGCGTGCGGCCCAGGTTGGATCCTCAGCACCACATACAAACAAAGATGTTGTGTCCGCCGAAAACTAAAAAATAAATATTAAAAAATCCTCTCTCTTTAAAAAAAAATTCTTTAAAAAAAATTAAAAAAATAAAACTGAGGCAAAGAAAGAGATTGTTTAAATATTTAATTCCCTGCAAAAAGCCAGCTTGAGTTCTCAAGATATAGAAGTTAGCTTCCATCAATGGCTTTCTTTCTCTGTTTTTCAGCCCATAGGTATCTCCCTCCCAGGAGCATGGGGAACTGAAGCTCCAAACCCCAGTTCTTGTGTCTTGAAGAAAGAAAACTTAAAGTCAGACACGAAAAGTCAAGCAAGGGGACTGTGGCTGGTGGCTGGGGCTCAATGGCAGAGCACTTGCCTTCCACATGGGAGACACTGGGTTTGATTCTCAGCACCACATAAAAATAAATAAAATAAAGATATGGAAAAATAAAGATTTAAATCAAAAAGAAGAAGAAGAAGAGAGAGAGAGAGAGAAAGAAAGAAAGAAAGAAAGAAAGAAAGAAAGAAAGAAAGAAAGAAAGAAGGAAAAGTCAAGTAAGGGAATTTTATAATAAATGAAAGTAAGGCCTGAGCAAAGAACACTCTGAGCTGAGAACCAGTAAGGAAACCATGCTGCCTCCAAATTTATTGCTGTTTCATGCTAGCCTTGAGAGCCAAGGTTCACCTTCCACAGTGTTTGTCAATCAGATTTGTAACTCCTCTTTCACATCCAGCAGGGGAGGCTTGGACCAATTGGGGTCTTCTCTGGAATTGTCATGATGACCTTCCTATTCAGGGGGACTTCATACAAGTCAATTCTATATTAATGTGGGTGCTGGGGTCAATGACCAGGCAGACTTCATCTTCTCAATCTTGCACCATTAATAAAATTTCCCTTCTGAAATAAGTTGAGAAACCCATGGCCATAAATCCTAATTTTTCAATGACCTCCTATTAGGTCCTTAGGCCAAACTAACTCCATTTTGAAAATCAGCATCTGCCCTCCTGCGAAGAGTCCCTAACTACCGAAACCACAGCAAAGACACCAGGTAACACTCTCAGGACCAGA
Source organism: Callospermophilus lateralis (assembly GCF_048772815.1). Taxonomy (NCBI): domain Eukaryota; kingdom Metazoa; phylum Chordata; class Mammalia; order Rodentia; family Sciuridae; genus Callospermophilus; species Callospermophilus lateralis. The sequence continues at coordinate 157,373,152 of NC_135305.1, read as the reverse complement.
GGGGTTAATTTTTAACTACCCCTTTGTACTTGACTAAATAGTTAAGAGGTTTTTTTCCAGCAGGCTATTGCGCCTTGCAGAAGGGCAGCCTGGCAGATATTCTCTGTTGATAAACCTCTGCTTGAACTCAGCTGTCTCCCATGGATATTTGCACCAGCTACACTAACCTCTTTGGACCCTGCCAGAAGTTAGCCCTATCGATCTATTTTTCTCCAGGTAGTTCTTAATTGTTTCCCTTTATTTATGCGCAGGTTAGTACACCTGTTGTTGTTCTACAAGTTACTCCATCGTTCATTAAAGGCAATTTCAAAGAAACCTGTGACCCTGCTATATTGTTTTGCATTTCACTGCTCATTACTAACATCTGGATTTATAAACAAATAGGATTCAAACAACAAAAGCTAGACACAAGTATATGCTTGTGTGTAGCCAAAGTTGAATTAATACATCCTTTTTTCTTTCAAGGGGCATAAAAACTATTAGGAATGGTAAATGATTAGTAATAATAATTCAGGTTGGAGAGAACCAAATGTCTTGAGAAGTGCAGATGAAGGGAAATTATGAAAACTGGGATTGAAAATATTGGCTGGAGCTTGCTTTTGGAGGATTTTGAATGCCACATTATTAAGTTTGAGTTTATTAGGCAAGGTTATTCTTTATGTTCTATTTCACGTAAGGACATATTATGTAACCTGACTTGGCTGGGTGCAAATGGCATTTGTGAAATACTGAAAAGAAAAAAAAAAAAAACATGGTAGGCACGTGATCAGCCACTGAGCTATAGCCCCAGCCCCAAGCCCAGCTAATTTCAATTGTTTCTAAACACATCCTTTTTAAAATCGAACTTGAACTGCTTTCAAATTGAATGAACAAATGGGCAGCCTCTCAATCCTTTCAGTCTGGGACAACAAGCCCCAACTCTTCTTTACAATTCTTGTTTTCTGCCCACGTTGACCCGGAATTTGCTCTCCTTTGGCAACTGTTTCCGTAGGGAATCAGTCACCTGATGCACCATATTTGCCCCACCCTCACTGTACCACTGGATATCCTGATTGGTGATAGCCTTCCCCTGTGCTCTATGATTGGCCGACCACATGCCGCCGAGAGCTAGGATGCCAGTTTCCTGAAATACGGGCTGGCGGGCGGAAGTGCAGGTCCGCTTGAGGTATGCAGTGAGGCGTCGGCTGGACGCTGCGCGTGGCGGGTCTCCGAGACTTAGTCTCGGAGGGCCGCCATGGCCAGCGTCCACGAGAGCCTCTATTTCAATCCAATGATGACCAATGGAGTGGTGCACGCCAACGTGTTCGGCATCAAGGACTGGGTGACGCCATATAAGATCGCGGTACTGGTGCTGCTGAACGAGATGGGCCGCACGGGCGAGGGCGCGGTCAGCCTCCTGGAGCGGCGGAAGCTCAACCAGCTACTCCTGCCGCTGCTGCAGGTGAGGGCGCCCACTAGCTCCTGCTCATTTAGCAAACTTAGTGTACTTTTGCCCTGTGCAGGACACTGCCCTTGTTCTGGGGACACGGGGTTCATCAAATACTCTTTCTGCCTTAGAGGAACGTGAAAAAATAAAGGTAGTAAATCCCGCCAACTAACACTTGATGAGCGTTTAGTAGGGGCTAGGCGCCTTACGTGCATTATTTTGCAGGTTCTCGTGTGGCACCAGTATTATCTGAGTGACGGGGGGAGAGGTATCATCTTAGGTCTTCTGTAAAGTGGAGCTACACAGTCCTGAGCTTTGCAGAGACGGAGATGAATCATACAGGCTGAGTTACCTTAGGGGACCATAATAAGTAGTAATAACGACATAATACTAGTAACGAGCAAAGACTGAACATTTATTGTGTGTTCAGCACTTCACATACCCTATTTCATTTTCCAGATCACGCCACGGAGCTCCACAACTTAACTAGCTGTCACTTGGGCAAATTCCTTAACGCTTTCAGTTGTATATCAGTTGTGGGTTTTTTTTTTTTTTTTGTGGTGCATGCGAGGGAAGCACTCTACCAACTGAGCTATATCCCCAGCCCCTCAATTGTAGTTTTTTCCATGTATTTGTGTGTTTATGTGATTGATGTCTGTTTCCTCACTAGATTGTATCCGAACACAATACTTGCCCTGTTTTATTCACCCTTGCATTCCCCAAAGCCTTGTAAAGTGCCTGAGAAGTTATTCCTGGAAGGAATGGAATGTGATTCCCCCGCTCCTTTTTTTTTTTTTTTTTTTTTGGTACCAGGGATTGAACCAAGAGATGCTTAACCACTGATCCATATCCTGAACCCTTTTTAAATTTTATTTTGAGAAAGGATCACACTAAATTGCTGCAGGCCTTGTTGCTGAGGCTGGCCTCAAACTTGCTATTCTCTACATAGACTCCTGAGTCCTGGGATTACAGATGTGCACCACCACACCCAGCCTGATTTACCCTTTTTTTTTTTTTTTTTTTTGCTTTTGGTACTGAGCCACATCCCCAGCCCTTTTTAATTTTATTTAGAGACAGGGTCTCCCTGAGTTGCTAAGTGCCTTACTAAGTTGCTGAGGCTGACTTTGAACTATCAATCCTGCCTCAGCCTTCAAAGCTGCTGGGATTACAGGTATGCACCACTGTACCCGGTTTGATTTGCCCTTTTTTAGAGAAGATGGAATGTTAAGCTGGTGGACCTTGAAGTACCAGCAATTGTTTGTTGAGAAATAGTGGTGACAGAAACAGATCTGCACCTGGGCCTCTAAATGATGAGATCTTCAGTGATAAACTTAACAAAATTATACTGAATTGCATTTTTGCCACACAGTATACTTTATAAGGGGTTCGAAAATCCATCACAGCTGGGCATGGTGTTGTTGGTCTGTAATCCTAGCTATTAAGGCAGGAGGATCACGAGTTTGAGGCCAGTTTAGTGAGACCCTGTCTCAAAAAAAAAAAAAAAAAAAAAAAAAAAATATATATATATATATATATATATAGAAGGGTTGGGGCTAGCTCAGTGATAAAGCATCTCTGAATTTAATCTTCAGTACCACAAACACACAAAATATCCCTTCACCTGAATTTGTGGGGGAGGGGAACTGGAAAAGGTGGCAACCTAGGACATAGTGCTTAAGAGTCTTGCTTAGTTAAATAAAAGGGACGGCATAGTTAAATAAAAGGGACAGCGTCTCTATAACTTGTTGGCTGTAGTCTTATCCACGTTACTATTACTGTGAGTGCATTTCTCCCTGTTCTTTAAATAAAAGTGAAAATACTAAAATTAGAACAAAAAAGTAGCAATAATCCTGGTATCTTAAATCCCATCTTCCTACCTTAGCATATGTTCCCCCCCACCCCCCCCCTGAATTCTTTCTGATTCCTTGCTTGGCTAACTACTATGTAGTTTTAATCAAAGTTTATACATAATTTTTCTAGTAACAGCTCCTTTATTACTGTTTGACTTTTTTTTCGTTGTGCTGGGAATTGAACCCAGATCCTTGTGCATGCAAGGCAAACACTCTACCAACTGAGCTTTATCCCCAGCCTCCAAATTTTAAATTTAACCACTCAAGAAATGCACAAAGGTGTCTTGTAAAAACTTTATTTAATACAAAAATCAATGGAAAGATGATAATTCTGCATGCCTACCAACTCTTTTCCTTTCCAAAGATTATCATTATAAACATTAATTCATTTGTTGAGTAACACTTTGGAATGGATCTTTCTAGATGTCTAGATGCATATGATTATAGGTATATATAAATATATATATGTGTGTGCTTTTAATTTCATTTTGCTTTTTTTTGTATAAATGCTACTTCTATTCCACAGCTTGCTCCTTTCACTTATTGGAGATATTTTCATGTCAGCACATTTGAATATTCTTTTTAATGATTGCAGTATATTTTATAATAAAATAAGCAACATAGTTTAACTTTTTATTGTAATGAATTAAGTCTTTTTTTTTTTTTTTTAAGAGAGCGTGAGAGAGAGGGAGATAGAGAACTTTTTTTAATATTTATTTTTTAGTATTTGGCGGACACAACATCTTTGTTTGTATGTGGTGCTGAGGATCGAACCCGGGCCGCACGCATGCATGCCAGGCAAGCGCACTACCGCTTGAGCCACATCCCCAGCCCGTCTTTTTTTTTTTTTTTTACTTACAGGTTCTTTTCAGTTTTACTTCATTTCAAACAATGTGTGCCAAATATAACTTCCCCTGAAGTAGATTTGCTGGATTATCCACATCTAAACTTGGTGTATACACTGTATTTTTGCTCAAAAAAGACTCAATGTTTGCTTTAAAATACAGCTAGATACAACCTTTTTAAAAAATGTTTATTTTTTAGTTATTGGTGGACATAGTATCTTTATTTTATGTGGTGCTGAGGATTGAACTCAGTGCCTCACGCATGCTAGGCAAGCCCTCTACCTCTAAGCCACAACCCCAGCCCCTGGATTATAATCTTTTTTTTTTAGTTATAGATGGACAATATTTTATTTATTTATGTGGTGTTGAGGATCGAACCCAGTGCCTCACAGATGCTAAGCAAGCGCGCTACCACTGAGCCACAACCCCAGCCCCAATTATAATCTTTTTTATTATTATTGTTATTTTTTAGTTGTAATTGGACACAAAATACCTTTATTCCATTCATTTATTTTTATGTGGTGCTGAGGATCGAACCCAGGGCCCTTCGCATCCTAGGCAAGTGCTCTACCGCTGAGCCACAATCCCAGCCCCCCCATTATAATCTTCATAGCAGAAGTTTGATGCTCTTAGTCCCTCATGGTACTTTTTTTTTTAATATTTATTTTTTAGTTATAGGTGGACACAATACCTTTATTTTATTTGTTTGTGGTACTGAGGATCAAACCTAAGTGCCTCATGCATGCTAGGCAAGCTCTCTACCTCTGAGTCACAACCCCAGCCCCATCATGGTACTTTTAATGGTCTTAGCAAATACTGTGTCTGCCTGCCTTACAAGTCTGGGAAAGAATCAAATGCGATTATGTTTGTGAAAAATGGTAACTGCATTTGAATAGTGTTTTCCAGTTTACAAAGCACTTTACATTATCTTACTGATCTTTGCTGCAAATAAGGAAGATAATTGTTATTACATCTGTTAACTAATGAAGGAAACTGGGACTCAGAAGTTACAATTTTGCTGTGATTACAGAGCTTGAAGGAAGGAATTACACGTCCTCATACAATAAATTAATAAATTTCATTTTATACTATTCTACTGACTAAAAGACAATATGCAATTTTGAAGTATTAGTTTAATGTTTTAGGTAGATAAGAAAAATCTGATTCGATATTTCATGTTTGGAATGATTGTTAAAGCAGAGAGGTTGATAAATGAATTTATGTTTGTAGTTCTTTGTCAGTCTACAGGTCTTTAACATTTATCTGTAATTTTCCTATTTCTCCCTTCCTCAGGGCCCAGACATTACACTGTCAAAACTATACAAGTTAATTGAAGACTCTTGTCCTCAGCTGGCAAATTCAGTACAGATCAGGTAAATTTTATTTTCTTCTGTATATACAGAAAAGATTTCAAGGTAGATAAAAATTACAAAAGGGCATGTGGTAATTAATTTTTTAAGTAAAATATGGGAGTCTAAGGCAGCAGGATGGAAAGTTTGAGATCAGCTGGGCAACTTAGACTCTTTTGCAAATAAAACATTTTTTCCCCCCAAAAATAAAACTTAAAATGGGCTGGGTTGTAGCTCAAAAGTAGAGCATTTGCCAAACCTATGCAAGATCCCGTGTTCAATTCCTAGTACCACCAAAAAAAAAAAAAAAAGTTCTTTATTCTAAGGGTTGTTTTCCTAAGTACCTTTAATGAATTTAAAAGAAAATGGATACATTAAACATACTTTTTTGCAGCTTTTTTTTTTCCTTGAAGTTTTTATTTTGTATGGATCTACCTCATTTTTTTTTTAATTGTTGCAGATAATTTTATTTTTATGGGCTGATACTTGGATAAATTTTATGATCAAGAAAACAGCAATGATGCTGGGCATGGTGGTGCATGCCTGTAATCCCAACATCTTGGGAGGCTAAGGCAGGAGGATTGAGAGTTCAAAGCCAGCCTCAGCAACTTAACAAGACCCTGTCTTTATTTTTTTTTTTTTTCTAGAGTTTTTAATATTTATTTTTTAGTATTTGGCGGACACAACATCTTTGTATGTGGTGCTGAGGATCGAACCCGGGCCAGTGTTACTTTTCAGAAATATGGGAGTGACATTTCAGATTATGAAGTTTGTTTTACATGTTACTGTTTTATACAAATCTCTGAATCACCTTTAAAATAGATAACTCAGGAATATGGAAAGTGGGAAGAAATAGTTCAGAAATATGGAGCATGGGCCTTCCTAAAATATACACCTCACTTTTCTCATTCAGAATCAAACTGATGGCTGAAGGCGAATTGAAGGATATGGAACAGTTTTTTGATGACCTTTCAGATTCTTTTTCTGGAACTGATCCAGAGGTTCACAAAACAAGTGTAGTAGGTATGAAACTCTTCTAAGAAGAGCAGAGAGTATTTTCATTGAAGTGAGCAACTTTCTAAGTGACACCTTTACTTCGCTTTATCTGTGAACAAACAGTAGGGATATTAGACATGTTATGGTTTGTATTTATTGCCTTGCTGTTGAAGAATTTATATTTAAGAATAATTATGGAAAAGTACCTTCTGTTTTTTCTGTAATAGTCAGAGTCCGAGCCTGGTTCTGGGGTTTTTAGGGTTTGCCAGCTCTTTCTTACAGTTCTCTGGATCACTTGCCTGCATTGTGCAACTGTAAGTGAGGGTCACCAACCAAACTTACGAAGAGAGGTAAGTAAAAATATATTATTGTTGACAGTATATAAAATGCGGATATATATATATATATATATATATATATATGTATTTTTTTAAGCTTTTCTGTTAGCTTTGTATCCATGCTCCATCTCTCTGGGTTTTTTTGCATGGTAATTTTTATATTACTCAACATCAGGTATTTATTGATCTCCTCCTTTGTGCCAGGCTCTGGATATATAAGGTAGAATTGGTTTTTCTTTAATGGAGATGATGTTTTGGTGGGGGAAACCAGATGGTAAAAAGTAAAGAAATAAATAAGATGATTCAGATAGTTAAAACAACCATAAAGAAACTAAAATAGAGACTGTGAGGGATGAAAAATGGAATAACTGGGATGGGAGGACTGAGCCCCAAATAAGGAAAGATGAGCTTTGTAAGAATGAGGGAAGAACATTCCAGGAGGAGGAAACAGCACCTGCAAGTGTCTCTTTGGTTCTTGTGAGGAAGGATTGTGCCACATAGTCATTGGTATCCTGTAGCTGGATTTCATTTAATGCTTTCATCTTGTCTGTGGTCTTATTTTCTAGGTTTATTTCTGCGTCACATGATCTTGGCCTACAGTAAACTTTCTTTCAGTCAAGTGTTTAAACTATACACTGCCCTTCAACAGTACTTCCAAAATGGTGAGAAAAAGACAGTGGAGGATACTGAGATGGAACTGACAAGTAGAGAGGAAGGAGAAAGAAAAATGGAAAAAGAAGAACTTGATGTGTCTGTAAGGTAACTGAAATTATCCAATTTCAATGTGTTGTTTCTTTTCTGGGAGGCTGTGACTGGTAGCATTTATTATATCAAAGTGAATTAACAATCATTAATTTAGTGAAATTTTATTGAATGCCTCCTAAGGTCTAGGCATTGGGCAGGTGGTATCACTGCTCACCTAGTTGTTCAGACTTGAAACTAGCGATATCCTTTGTTCCTCCCTATCCTTCACCCTGAAATTCAGTCCCTCTGCAGGTCCATTCAGTCCTTCCTTCCCAGCATGCTCTGATCATGTTTGTGTCTTTCATCACCACTAATGCCCTGAGTCAAGCCCCAGATCTCTACTGCACGTCTTCACCAGCATCCTCACTGGTCTCTTGTCTCTCTACAGTCCATCTTCACCCAGTACCTGGGAAACCTATAAGAGTGTGAATCAGGTCATTGCACTCTTCTGTCCCAAACCCTTCATTGGTTCTTCTTGGAATTCAGAGACAGAAATCCCAGTTTGCCGTGAAATCCCAGTTTGCCGTGGCTCCAGGCCTGCCTGATTTAGCCTTGCACTCTTCTCCAACCTCTTGCTCTTGCTGTCCCCTCGCCTCTCAGCAGTCTCACTGGCTTTCTTTTGTTTTTTTTTCAGTACTCCAGACAAGTGTGTCACAGGTTTCTTGGAATGTTCTTTCTTGATTTTTCACCTGATTTTTTCATTTTACCATCCAGAACTCAGCTCCCATGCCCTCAGACAGGCCTTCCCTGACCAGGTATGAGTCTCCCCCATCCCAAACACTTTCAGGTTTACTTCTTTCATCGTTCTCATCACCAGATAGCCTTTTATTTATTTATTTATTTAACAATTTTTTTTAATTTTTTTAAGGGAGAGAGAGAGAGAGAGAGAGAATTTTTTTTTAATATTCATTTTTTAGTTATCGGCGGACACAACATCTCTGTTTTGTATGTGGTGCTGAGGATCGAACCCGGGCCGCACGCATGCCAGGCGAGCGTGCTACCGCTTGAGCTACATCCCCAGCCCTATTTATTTATTTTTTAGAGAGAATTTTTTTTTTTTCCCAGTTCTTGGCGGACATAACATCTTTGTTTGTATGTGGTGCTGAGGATCGAACCCGGGCCGCACGCATGCCAGGCGAGCGTGCTACCACTTGAACCACATCCCCAGCCCAGAGAGAATTTTTTAATATTTATTTTTTAGTTCTCAGTGGACACAACTTCTTTGTATATGGTGCTGAGAATCGAACCCGGGCTGCACGCATGCCAGGCGAGCGCGCTACCGCTTGAGCCACATCCCCAGCCCCCAGATAGCCTTTTAAAAATTTTCTTACTTGTTTAACTCTTTCTCCTGCCTTCTCACACCTTTAGAGCTAAAAACTTTCTCCGTCTTGTTTCACCATGTTTTCCCCTATGCTTAGCATAGTGTCTCTACAGTGCTTATCATAGTGTCTGCGAATATGTGGTGGATGGAGGCAGCCGAGAATCAAAATATATAGTCCATTGCCCACGCTGGTAATTTACCCAGGAACACATTTTTTTATTGACTTCTTTCCCTTTGCTGTCATACTTGCCCTCTCCCCAGGCACTGGTACCTGGGACCACCTTCCACATGAACTACTTGCACTTGAAGGTGAAAGCATTTATGTATTGGTGCGCACACAGAGATATTCCATGCTCTCAAGGAGCCTACAGTCTGGTGAGGAAGACTCAGAGTAAACAAATGGTATAATACAGTGAGGGCAGAGCTCTGAGGGCAGTGAGCCCCTCCTGCCCTAAGTAGGCTGGCTAGACCCTGAATGGTGAGGGATGACACTGTGTATAGACAGGAATGCATCCCTTCCGTCTCTGAGAGGCCTGTGTACTGTCATGTGATTTGTTCAGCGTATGCTGTGACCAAGAAGAAAGTAGTACTAGTTAGTGCTTCTGAAAACTCATTTCTCCCCAGATGCTTGCAAGTGCTTCTTACCTAGTGGAAAGAGTGCAGCTTAGGGCTGAGTCTGGCTGAGGAACCACACCATTGGGTATGGGTGCTGGCTTCTCTGCTTACTCCCTCTGAGACCCTGGGCAGATTACTCACCTTCTCTGTGCTTCAAATTCCTCATCTACGAAATGGGGTTCATACCACCTCAGAAGAGTGTTAGAAGAATTAAATTAGTTTATATTATATTAAGTATTTAAAACTATGTTTAGTAAATAGAAAGTGTTCGATAAATGTTAATTATTATTATTCCAACTTCTCTTTCAGTCAATTCCCCTAAGCAGTGCCTCTATGCTATAGTGTAATCCTTGTTCTGGTACTTTGTTTGCTTAGAGTAGGGAAGCATGATTTCTTTGGAAATGTTAATTTAGACTTTTCATGTTTTATTTTGGCTTTTTCTTAAATTGATCTGATTCAATTAGTTTTTGTTGGTTGGTGCACCGGGTATTAAACACCAGGAGTACTTTTACCACTGAGCTGCATTACCAACCCTTTTTATTTTTATTCTATGACAGGCTCTGGATAAATTGTCCAGGCTGGCCTTAAACTTTGGCTCCTCCTTACTACCTCAGTCTCCTGAGTTGTTGGGATTACAGATGTGTGCCCCCTGTGCTAATTCAATTAGGTTTAACTACATCTTTTTGTTGTTTTTTCCCGATTTAAGAATTTACCGGGGGGCTGGGATTGTGGCTCAGAGGTAGAGTGCTCACTAGCATGCGTGAGGCACTGGGTTCAATCCTCAGCACCACATAAAGTAAAATAAAGGCATTGTGGGCTGGGATGTGGCTCAAGTGGTAGAGCGCTTGCCTGGCATGTGTGCGGCCCGGGTTCGATCCTCAGCACCACATACAAACAACGATGTTGTGTCCGCCGAAAACTAAAAAATAAATATTTAAAAAAATAAATAAATAAAGACATTGTGTCCACCTATAATTAAATAATAATAATAAATAATTTATAGGGCTGGGATTGTGGTTTAGCAATGGATTGCTTGCCTAGCACATTCGAGGCCCTGAGTTTGATCCTCAGCATTACATAAAAATAAAATAAAGATATTGTGTCCAACTACAACTAAGAAATAAATATTAAAAAAAAAAGAATTTATTTATGAACATAATAATTACTATAAAGGTATGTTTTCAGAAAATAGTGTACCTTTAGGAAACTGAATTTCATCATGAAAATTAAAGAAGTATTATTTGAATATAAATACAAGTACTATTCTTTGTCCAAAACATTATTTTGCTAGAGAATTTTTTTAAAACCTCTTTTTTAAATATTTATTTCTTAGTTGTAGTTGGACACAATACCTTTATTTAATTTATTTATTTATATGTGGTGTTGAGGATTGAATCCAGGGCCTTGCTGCGCTAGACGAGTGCTCTACTGCTAAGCCACAACCCCAGCCCCTAGAGAATTTTTTTCTAACTGTATGAGAAGGAAGATTTCAGTTTTTTCTTTTTGTGATTTTTTTTTTTTTTTTTTTTTTTTTTTGTGCTGGGAATTGAACCCAATGCCTCATGTGTACCAGGCAAGTGCTCTATCCCTTTTATAATCTTTTCTAATGTTTTATTGCAATTTGAGTAAGTCTTTCCTTCCTTCCCTCTTGTTCTTATAGTTATTAGGATATTTTTAACACTCTTCAGGGAAATAATTTTTCTTACTTTAGAAATTTGTATTCAAGTTAAAAAGGTAAAAAATATGCACATTAAGTAATATTGCATAGCTTGCTGATTTCCCATTTCACAATGAAATTATTCCTGTTTGAAAAAGAGAATACAACTGTTAGTTTAGCAGTGAGGAGATAAATATTCAGTCAATAAATGTTTACCAAGTGTCTTGAAAATCCATTTATGGAAGAAATAGCCTGAGAGTGTGTGTGTTTTGTGGGTTGCTGTTACTATGCTGCAGTTCTTGCATATTGCACTAGAAGAGACCTGTGGGGTTACACCACATGAGCTTGTCATGAAGGTTGGTAGGCTGCAGGCTAGTCCAGTCATCTCTTCTGTGGGCTTTTACAAGAGCCTCACAAATGTAGGAATTCTCTAGTATTTCATCAGTGGCTTAATGTCAGTCTCCCAAACTCATTAATTTATTCAACAAGTATTTATTGGATGCTTCTTGTGAAGGCACTGTGGGGCACTGTGCTAGATGCTGTGTGTCTGCAAAGAGAGAAAGTCCCTCTCCTTATGTAGTTATGTGGGATTGAACAGATAATAGAGTGTAAATATGTAGTTTCAGAGAGTGTCAACGCGGTGAAAAAATGAAATGGGAGACAGGGATATAGAGTGACTGGGGTAGGGGAGCTGTAGAGAGGACCTAGGTGTCCCAACACAGAGACAAACTGACATGGATCAATGGAGGACAGTACAGCCTGAGCATTGGAGATTTTGTTTTTGTTTTTGTTTTGGTGCTGGAGAATGAAGCCAAGGGTGCTATACCACTGCGCTACATCTTCAGTCCTTTTTATTTTTTGTTTTGAGACAGGGTCTCAATAAATTGTTTAGGGCCTTACTAAGTTGCTGAGGCTGACTTTGTTTTTTTTTTTTTTTTTTAAGAGAGAGTGAGAGAGAGACAGAGAGGGAGAGAGAGAGAGAATTTTAATATTTATTTATTTTTTTAATTCTCGGCGGACACAACATCTTTGTTTGTATGTGGTGCTGAGGATCGAACCCGGGCCGCACACATGCCAGGTGAGCGCGCTACCGCTTGAGCCACATCCCCAGCCCTTTTTTTTTTCTTATGTAATCCTGTACAGAGAAACATTTCTTCAGAGTCATGTGGCAAAGGGATATTTTTCATACTTTGCTCTCAATATGAAATTTTTTTATTTGTGCAAATATGGATTTTTTTAAAAAGTCTAGATTTTTTTTGTTTTGTTTGTTTGGTTTTCATAGCTGAGGATTGAAACCAGGTTCTTGTGCGTGGTAGGAAGGTGCTCTACCACTGAACTACATCCCTAGTCCTGGAGTCAAGATTTATAATAGTATACTTCTTGTTTATCTGTTCTGTGTAATCTAAACTGCTAACAAATGGTGATTTCCAAGAAAAGACCTCTTTCCTTCTTTTTATTGTAGAACCATCTCATCTCTCTAGCAAGGAGTTACAAACTTTATTCATTCATTTCCCAAACATTGAGTGCCTGATGTGTGTGGAGGCACAGAGTTTACTGGGTGTTTGCCTGCAGCACAGGTGAGGAACAGCCATGGCGATGATGCATAGGTGGCATGATGGCCATCACTAGGAGAGGTAGGAGCTCAAGTGAGGGATGGTAGAAAGAATTCCTGGAGGATATGACCTTTGAGCTAGTCCTGAATGATGGATGGTGTATGAAGTATAACAGTGGTTGGGAGAAGAGCACTGAGGCTGAGGAAGCAGTGGCAGTGTCTTGTTGCACTGGGGTGCCTGTGAGGGCCAGAATGTAGGTAAGAGGGAGAGGCAGGACTTAATGCACCACTCTTCCCTGGCTAAGTTTCAGTTTGCAAGGTGGTGGGAAATTCCTGAATGGCTTTTCATCACAGGTGATATGGTAGATTTGCATTTTAGAAAGGAAGCTGTGTAGAATTTAAATCTGTATTTCTATATGATTACCTTATATGAGCTTTGGCAGGTCATTTGACATCACTTTTTTTTTCCCCAATAAATTTTTATTGTAAAATACACCTGACATAAAATTTGTCATCTTAACCATCTTTCTTTTTTTTTTTTTAATATTTATTTTTTATTTGTAATTGGATACAATACCTTTTTTTTTTAATTTTGTTTTTTTATGTGGTGTTGAGGATCGAACCCAGGGCCCTGCACGTGCTAGGCAAACGCTTCATTGCTGAGCCCCATCATCTTGACCATCTTAAGTGGTAAAAAGTGTACTGACATTAAGTACATTTATATAACTTGTATAACCATCACCAACATGCATCTCCATAATTTGGATTTTTGGTGTTGGGGTTGAACCCTTGGCCTCATGCATGCTATACTTCCAGCTTCTGTAACTCTTTTTATCTTGTAAAATCTATACCTATTAAATAACTCTTCATTCCACCTTCCCCCCAAGTCCCTGGCAACTACTATTCTGCTTTTTACTATTTTGATGATCCTATGTACCTCATGTAAGTGAAATGATATGGTATTGGTCTTTTTTTTTTTTTTTTTGGTACTGGGGGAAAAAAAATACAGGGGCAGTTGACCACTGAGCCCCATCCCCCAGCCCTATTTTGTATTTTATTTAGAGACGGGGTCTCACTGAGTTGCTAAGCACCTCGTTTTTGCTGAGGCTGACTTTGAACCATGATCCTCCTGCCTCAGCCTCCCAAGCTGCTGGGATTACAGGTGTATGTCACTGCTTTCAGCTGGATTGGTCTTTTTTGATTGATTTATTTCATCAATCCATGTTGAGGCACATGCCAGAATTCTCTTTTTAAGGTTGAATAACATTTCATTGTGTGTACATGTTATATTTTGTTTATCTGTCGTAGGACACTTGGGTTGTCTCCATGTTTTGACTGTAGTGAATAATGCCAGTATGAGCATGGGTGTGCAAATATCTGCTTGTGTGAGTCCTTCCTTTCAGTTCTTTTGGGTGTATAGCTGGAAGTGGAATTGCTGGATCATTTTGCGATTACATGTCTGAGAAGATGGAATTATTTTAAAGTTTTTGGACTCTTTATGTATGCAAAAACCTTTATGATTTTGTAAATGTTGTCATTTTTTTTTAAAGAGAGAGAGAGGAGAGAGAGAATTTTAATATTTATTTTTTAGTTATTGGCGGATACAACATCTTTGTTTGTATGTGGTGCTGAGGATCGAACCCGGGCCGAACGCATGCCAGGCGAGCGTGCTACCGCTTGAGCCACATCCCCAGCCCAAATGTTGTCATTTTTACTCTTGTTTAATTTATTACTATTTTTGTTATTTTCCAGAGAAGAAGAGGTATCTTGCAGTGGACCTCTATCTCAAAAACAAGCGGAATTTTTTCTTTCTCAGCAGGTATGTTAATTCTGCAAATTATCATGAAGTTTTAAAGATTTTTCTGACATTCTATATTATGGCATTATTAGTGAGGTTTATTAGTGAATCTGCATTATCCTTGACTCTTGGTTCTACCTTTTCCACCAACAGTGTAGTTGTAGCTATGTATCCCTTATTTTTTGTGATCTTATTTTTCTATTAACTTTATAATGCAGGTTCCTTTAGTAATGGTATGTGCCCAGAAACACACGAGTTAGAAGATGTGCTTCCCTTCTCCCAACATTTGTTTTTTATGGACTTTTTTCATGTATTAAAAATGTCAAAAAAAAAACCTATAAATACCCGTAAGCCCATCACCTTTATCCCACAGTTAATATTTTGTTGTGTTTACCAAATACTTACCTATCTTTTAGCCAATTATAAATATTTACCCATCCTCTATCTGATTTCATCTTTATTTTTTTTGCAGTACTAGGGATTGAATCTAGGGACACTTTACAGCTGAGCTACATCCCTAGGCCTTTTTATTTTATATTTTTTATTTTGAGACATAGTTCAATAAGTTGCCCATGCTGGCCTCCAACTTGTGACCCTCCTGCCTCAGCTTCCCAAATTGCTAGGGTTTCAGGCCTGTGCAGCCACACCCAGCTTTATCTTATTTTTTGATGTATTGCAAGTTGCAGACACCAATATTCTTTAATATAAGCATTTCTTTTTTTAATATACCTTTTTATTATTATCATTGTTATTATTATTTTGACTTTTTTTTTTTAGTTGTACGTGGACACCGTATTTTTATTTCTTTTTTATGTGGTGCTAAGAATCGAACCCAGTGCCTCATGCATGATAGATGAGCACTTTACCACTGAGCCACAACCCCACCCAGATACAAACATTTCTTTTTGCTGCTTTTGAGCCACATGTTTTCATTTTCTTGGTAATGTAAGCTGAACATTTTTCCTTCTGTTATTTTCAGTATAGAATTTTTATTTTTTGTTCTATTTTTCTAGCTTTTTCTGACTTTGTTAATTTCTTTCTGGTTAGGTGCAGTGGTACATGCCTGTAATTCTAGTGATTTGGGAGGCTGGGTTAGAGGGATGGCAAGTTTGAGACCCTTGTCTCAAAGAATGAAAAGGGTTGGGGATGTGGCCCTGTGGCAAAGCACTCCTGGGTTCAATACCTAATACCCCCATACTCCCTAAAAGTTTTTTTTTCTGCAGGAAGATATAACATTTAGATCTAGATAAAATTTATGTACTCACTTCTGCAGGTTAATTTCAGACAGGTTAGAAAAGCTCACCTACACAATGGTTAACTCTAAGGAAAAAAATGCTTGTCAGCTGGATCCTCCTCTCCCCCTCACATCTCATTACATTACAGATGGATTAAAGAGTTAAATGTGAACGCTTAAAGCTATAATTAGAACAGTAGGAACTACATATTAACTTTTAACTGATCTGGGTGGGGAAAGACTTTCTAAACAAAAGCTGGGGAAGAAAATAAGTAGAAGATCATTTGCTTTTTCAGCATAAAAATTAATGTCTTCGTGTCATAACATGTTCTAACAAAATTAGAAGGCAAGCAACAAAATGTAAAAGCATTTGCAATAAATGTGAGTGAAAGGGCTGGGAATGTGGTTCAGGCGGTAGCGTGCTCACCTGGCATGCGTGCGGCCTGGGTTCGATCCTCAGCACCACATACAAAGATGTTGTGTCCGCCAAGAACTAAAAAATAAATATTAAAAAATAAATAAATAAAATGTGAGTGAAAGGGAATACCTTTTCTTTAGAAACCATTTTCAAAGACTATTTGATGAGACAGTTTAAAATGTTAATATTTTATGAACAGGAAGTAAAATTATGTCATATTCTAATCTTGTTAAAAATGTGTTTTGCATGCGCTTCCCACTTATGAGCACACACATTCATAATCTCATACAGGATAAAATACACTGGAGTATTAATATTATTTTTGTGTGGTTGGATTATAGATTTTTCTTCTGTACCTTTTCCATAGTTTTAGAATTTTCTATAAATGATATAATGAATTAAAAGTGGAATGAGAAATTGCTACTACTTATGCAAAAACTAGACAAAATTGGAGTAAATTGTCTATAAACTCATTAAGCATTTAGTTTGAAACTAGTTTTCTACACATGTATTAGCTTTGCATCACTGTAATGAAATAACTGACATAGGCTGCTTAGGAGGTAAGGAGAGGTTTATTTTGGGCACAGTTTGGGAGTTTCAAGTCCAAGATCAGGTGGCCCCATTGGTTTGGGATTCTAGTGAGGGGTGCACATCCTGGTAGGAATATATGCTGGTGATCACGTCTCTCACCAGAAAACAGAGACTGAGGAAACAGACTGAGAGACCAATATTCTACTGTCCTTTTCAAAGGAATGCTCTGAATGACCTAAGCCATTCATAGGCCTTGTCTTTTAAAGGTTTCCCTGCAGCATTGTCAACCTGGGGACCAAGGCTTTAACACGTGGACATTTAACATCCAAACTATTGCAACATGATTTGTATAATTGTTATTGATATTACCCATAAGAAACAACTAGGGTGGGATGGGGACCTGGATATCACAGGGCACTTTGCAAGCAAGCACTGGAGTTAGAAGGATAAGTAAACACGTTGCATGCCTGGAAGGAGCTTTTACTTTCTGGGAAGGGTCAGACTGGCCATTTTAATGTAGTCTATTAGGTGCTACAGGAAGGGAAAGTACAGAAGGCTTGTAAGATCTCGCCTAGTGTAGAAAGTGATAGAAACAAGTAGCTGAAATCTAAATTGGGACCTGGAGGGTGAGCTAGATGTGGGCATAGTTGGCTAGACCTGGGAAGGGTGTGCAGGTGGGGAATGGTGTTCAGGACACTTGGTGTTTTGAGGAGAGGAAGCAGCCATGTGGATGGTGAGGAGGAGAATGTGTTCCAGTCAGGTCCTGGAGTGAGGGCAGAAGGTAAAGACTGAGGAGACCAGGACTGGACCTTAAGGGCTCTCTGTGGAAAAGAAAATCATCAAGTGATGCTAGTTAGTATGTATTTTCATGTGTTAATTAACCATATCATTTTACTGAGTTGACATTTTAAATTTCAGGCTTCTTTGTTAAAGAATGATGAGACTAAAGCCCTCACTCCAGCTTCCTTGCAGAAAGAATTGAACAACTTGTTGAAATTTAATCCTGATTTTGCTGAAGCGGTGAGTCTTTTCTGGAATTTGTTGCTGAGATGGAAGAAGGTCAAGGCTCTTTGGTATATTAAATAGCCACACAAATGAGGATCAATCTTAACATTGGCCTAAGTTCTTGAAAGAATATTGACAAGAAACAGCACAAGTTGCAAAGCTCCTCCCACCCTCACCTAGCTGTAGGGCATTGCTTAGCTTTTGATGTTCTTTCATTTGTCATCTCTCTGATGTAAGCTTTGGACAGATGATGATAAAATAGACTGATCAAAAAAAAGAAAAAGAAAAAAAAGATGGGTATATAGCTCAGTTGGTAGAGTGCTTGCCTTGCATGCACAAGGCCCTGGGTTCCATCCCCAGCACCACCAAAAAAGAAAAGAAAAGAAAAGGTTTGGGGGCTGAAAAACTCTTTTTCTCAGCTTTTTTTTGTTTTTTTTAAATTGTTGTTGTTACTGTTTGTTTTTTACTAGGGACTTGAACATAGGGGTTCTTAAACACTGAGCTACATCCCTAGCCTTTATTATTTTGTATTTTGAGACAGGGCCTTGTAAGTTGCTGAGGCTTTCCTTGAATTTGTGATCCTCCTGCTTCAGCCTCCTGAATTGCTGGGATTATAGGTGTGCACTGCTGCGTCCATTTATGAACATTTTTATCACCCCCTTATTTCACCCCATACTAGGGATTGAACCCAGGAGTGCTCTGCAACTGAGCTACATCCCAGCCCTGTTTATATTATTCTGATACAGACTCTTGTTGAATGCCCAGACTGCCTCAAACTTGTGATCCTCCTGCCTCAGCTCCCCAAGTTACAGGGATTACAGGCGAGCAACACTATGTCTAGCTGTTTTTTCCTTAAATTTTAATAATTTAATTCCTTAGGATTTTTAACTCTGAAAATTTTTCTTCACTAAGTTTGACTTAGTATCTGGGTTTGACATCAGAGTTTATTTATATGTGGAAATATGCCCATTTTTCTTTGTTGTAAATTAGCAAGAAGTTTGATTCAGTGATTCAAAATAAAAGAAAGTAATGAATTTTAATTTCAGTAACTCACTGTGTTTTAATTTGGGCATTTAGAAAAATCAGTTTTGTACTTTGTAATGAATTTAGGTGTTAAGATATTTAGATTTGAGCTCACAGTGTTCCTCAATACCTGAACTAGGTGAGGTCTGCTGCCCTTGTGGATCCTAATGCAATCAGAGGCCTAATGGATGTATGTTTAGGATAAAATTGATACAAACAGTAATGCCACTCCCAATTTTTATTCGTGGACTCCCTCTGGAGCAACTGTGCTAGCTCCTATTGAGAAAAGATAAGATAAATCTTGACTTTTCTCAAGGGTAGGAGAAATAACAGGTGTCCAGCCCATGTTGCTCTCCATAATAGTATTCCAGCAGAGGAAGAGCAACTTTTTAAAAAATGTGGAGGGGCTGGGGATGTGGCTCAGCAGTAGAGCTCTCGCCTCGCATGTGCGAGACCCTGGGTTCGATCCTCAGCACCACATACAAAAATAAACAAGTGAAATAAAGGTGTTGTGTCCAACTGCAACTAAAAAATAAATATTTTTAAAAAAATGTGGGTTATTTCTTCTTTCAGCATTACCTTAGCTACTTAAACAACCTCCGCGTCCAAGATGTTTTCAGCTCAACACACAGCCTCCTTCATTATTTTGACCGCCTGATTCTCACCGGAGCTGAAAGTAAGAGTAACGGGGAAGAGGGCTATGGCCGGAGCTTGAGATATGCTGCTCTGAACCTGGCTGCTTTGCACTGCCGCTTCGGTCACTAGTAAGTTTATAGATTTTTTTCCATGCAGACATTGAAAAAAATGATGTTAATTGAGATGTGCTTTTAAAAAATATTGTATTTTTTAAAAAGAAGAAAGAGAGTCTTCAACTTAATTTAATTTTTCACTGACTTCAAAGAGTGAATAGACCCTTTTGCACTGGCACAGGTTAATGAAAGCTTTTTACCTAACTAGTCCGCCCCCTGGTGTCACAATTTAGCATTACTGTCTTAGTGCCAGGCCTCTGGCCTCTGGATTCATTACTTCTGAGAACAGCACAGCCATTCAGTGAAAAAGAAATTAGGCAATTAGGCCAGAAATCCCCAGCAGGGATTTTTGGAGGTAATAATGGGACTTTCAAAGCCATTTTTAGTATTTTCAAAAATGAATTAAATAAAAATAAGTAAAAATTGTTTCAGACAGCACCAAAAAAAAAAAAAAAAATGAAAAGGAAGTTTTTCCTCTATTGGATGAAAGACTGCACATGCTTGCTAAAAGCCAGATGTTTGCTTCTGGATGGAGTCCAGGCAGCCAGTAAGGTATACCTGTATTTTTAATGTATAAAAATAGGAAAATAAATTATTATTTAGTAAATAAAGTTAGATTTCAATAACTCACCAGAGGCTGTTTTGGAAATGAGGAAATGATGTGAATAATGGTGAAATGTAGGAAATTACTAATTGAATGAGTTATATTGTCCCCTACACCCCACTCTGTGACTTTTTACTATTTAACAAAACTGTTGCTGCGCATGGTGGCATATGCCTGTAATTCCAGCAGTTTGGGAAGCTGAGCCAAGAGGATTGTGAGTTTAAAGCCAGTCTCAGCAACTTAGCGAGGACCTGAGTAACTCAGGGAGACCTTAGTTCTAAATAAAATATAAAATAGGGCTGGGGATGTGGCTCAGTGGTTGAACACCCCGGGATTCACTCCCCAGTACATCTCTGCTATAGACATCTTTGATTAGAGACATTAGGGTGTGTTAATAGAAGAATGGTATTCAAAGTTCAAGAATAAAGAAGTACCAGGAAGCACCCAGGAAATTCTGTTAATTTCTGGTTGTTAGATTTTGTTTTATTTTTTGGTACTGGGGTCTGAACCCAGGGCACTCTACCACTAAGCTACATCCCCAGGTTTTTCAAACTTTTTTATTTTTTGGTAGGGTCTTGCTGAGTTTCCCAGGCTGGTCTCAAATCTGAGATTACAGACACATGCCACCATGTCCTTCCTGGTTTTCAGGTTTCAAAAGAGATGTAGACAAGCTGGAGCTTGTGTGGGGGACAGTCTTACAGCATTGAGACATTTAAAGCTAGGACACATGAATAACGTGGGAAGGATGTAAGAACATTTAGCCTGGAAAAAATGTTAGCCAAGTATCTGTTAACATCTTCAGATAGTGAAAAGTCATGTGAAAAAGATTTGGATTGATTGAGATGTGGCTGCCAGATAAGGTTGAGAGCTGGTGAGCACTAGGTAAGGGTGTAGTGCTTCATTTTATGTAGATGCCAGGTGCAGTGGTTCCAGCTACTTGAGAGGCCGAGTGAGACCTTGGCTCAAAAAATGAAAAGGGGCTGGGTATGTAGCTCAGTGATTGAGTACTTGCCTACTATGTGTGAGGGCTTGATTTTAGTTCCCACAATGGAGGGGGTGCAAATTTCTCTATATAGAACTTCCTGATAAAGGTGTTAGTGGGGTACTCAGGCTTAGGCCAGGAATGTCATCAAGGGAATTCAAACAGCAGATTGATACTTGGAAATGTTTAGGATACTCCAGACTCCCTGATTTTGTGACATTCCATAATATAATTTTTCTTTGCCTAGCTTTAATAACCACTTGATGAAGGTCTGTCTTGTATTTTCTTTTTTGTGGTGCTGAGGATAGAACCCTTAGTGTCCTGTGTGTGATGGCACTCCCTCTACCACTGAGGTACATTCCTGCAGCAAGGACCTTTCATTATTTTATATATTCATAAATAATAGCAATACCATTTATAATATTTGCCAATAATTTTTTCTTGCTTTCTTTTTTTTTTTTTTTCCCAATATCTTTATTTATTTTTATGTGGTGCTAATTATCGAACTCAGTGCCTCACACGTGTGAGGCAGGCACTCTACCAGCCCCAGGCCTTTTTCTTTTTTGAGACAGAGTTTCACTAAGTGGCTAAAGCTGGCCTCAAACTTATGGTCCTCCTTTCTCAGCCTGCTCCCAAGCTATTGGGATTACAGACAAGTGCCACTACACTTGGCACCAATAACTTATTTTTGTGTTAAAAACTGCTTTCCTGCCATGTGCATCATGCCTGTAATCCCAGTGACTTGGGAGACTCAAGCAGAAAAATTCAAATTGACTACTGACAAAGACCCTTAGCAGTTTAGTGTGATCCTGTTTTAAAATAAAAAGGGGCTGATAATATAGCTTAGCTGTAAATCATTTCTGAGTTTAATCCCCAGTATCCAAAAATAAATACATAAAGCTTTCGCTGGTGTTCAGAAATTTGTATACAGGGCTGGGGTTGTGGCTCAGTGGTAGAGCACTTGACCTTGCATGTGTGAGGCACTGGATTCAATTCTCAGCACCACATATAAATAAATGAATAAAATAAAGGTCCATCAACAACTAAAAAATTTGTATACAGCCTCTTAGATACAAATAATCTTTTGGTCTGCAGAATTTCTTTGTGTTTACAACATTGTCAGTGGATAGACAGCTAAAATTGGATGAATCCAAGTGAGAAAAGGAGGGATTTATTATTTATTGGGGTGGGTACCAGGGATTGGATTTAGGAGTACTCAACCACTGAGCCACACCCCAACCCTATTTTGTATTTTATTTAGAGACAGGGTCTCACTGAGTTGCTTACCACCTCGCTTTTGCTGAGGCTGGCTTTGAACTCAGGATCTTCCTAAGCCGCTGGGATTACAGGCGTGTGTCACCATGCCTGGCAGAGGGTTTTTATTAATGTGTCATTCTTCTCAATTTACTCATGTCCAGGCATCTCCCCCTCCCCCTTCCTGTATAAATCTGTGTCACTTGACTAAAAGAATTGTGGGGATTTCTTGAAAATCTTGATCTTTATTTGTGGAGCATCTACCATGCACTAGGCACAGTTCAGCTGCTAGGGATATAGAAGTGAGAAACGAACCAACCCCTTGTGGAGCTTATCTTGAAGGAGATGGACACTATAAACAGGTAGCAGCTCAGCTTTCTGTGATCTCTGCTGACCTAACATTTGAACAGAGGTTTAAAGGATTTATGGGAGTTGAGTGCTCTGTGGTGGAGATAATGTTCATGTCAGTGAGAAGAGCATGTGTAAAAGCCCTGAGGCAGGGTTTATGTGGCACATTTGAGGAGCAAACAGTGTGGTTGGAATCCTGTGAGGAGGAGGGAAATATGTTTAGGGAGCTGGCAGGATCAGAGCAGTCCTAGAAGCCAGGTAAGGACTTTGGCTTTAACTCTAAGTGACACAGAAAGCCCTTGTTCAGAGGCTACAGACCTGTCTGCTCTGGCATTTGGAAAATAGCAGACACCCCATTCATTTCAGATATTGTAACCAATTTGTCTCTTCTCTTTTACTGAAGACTCTTATTAGGATTTTTTGATTAACAGCAATGGAAAACCAGAAGATCCCTTTAGGATTTGTCTTGACTTTCTTGACATTTCTGTGTTGTAAATCTACATTTTTTTCCTTTCTTGGAAAAAATATCTCTTTTTAGGCCAGTTTTAGAATACTATCTGTATAATTCTCCTAAAGTGTTCCCCCCCAAGCATAACATTATTTGATTATTAATTTTCCATGAAGTTAAATCAACTGATATTTGCGAAGGACTTCTATGTGCAGTTATGCTTCTTGCCTTTAAATAGCAATGTTCTAGAGCAACATTAAAAGGGATTTAAAAGAAATGCAAAGTAGGTAAAATGTATCTGGTTTCCTCTTTTTTCCTTTGGTACTGGGGATTGAACTCGGGGTACTCAACCACTGAGCCACATCCCCATTTCTGTTTTGTATTTCATTTAGAGACAGGGTCTCACTGAGCGCCTCGCCATTGCTGAGGCTGGCTTTAAACTCGTGATTCTCCTATCTCAGCCTCTTTCAGGTGTGTGCCACTACGCCTGGCTCCTCTTTTTTTTTTTTTGAGACAGGTTTAAGTTTCCTAGGTTGGTCTCAAATTTACAATCCTCCTGCATTAGCCTTCTGAGTCACTGGGATTTTAGGCATGTGCCACTGCCCCTTGCTTGGTTTCTTTATTTGAACAAACAATTATTGAGAAAAAAAAAAATCAGCACTACCCAATTCAGATTACTCATGTGAGGCTATTGCTAATGTTGGAAGAAAATTTAATGTGTATATTTTTCCTTAAGTAACTGACACCCAAGAATTTCTGGTCCTATTTTTAGATCTTTAGTAACCTGGTGTTTTTAAAGCTTCTATTCTGTTAATTTGCCATTGGGAAGGCCAAAATTGAAGATGTGGCTTTTACCATCTAGAGGTTTATAAAGTGGTTGATGAAATAAAATTAATACAGGTTTAGTAAGTAGAAGGTAGTACATAGTAATATTTAATGAAACACACAGGGTGTTTCCAGAAGTGAGTGCTCAGCAGAGCTGAGAATAGCTGGCTAGACGTCCACAGAAATTGAGAGGATGGAAGAGACATTCCAGATTTGGCAGGGAGGTTCATGGAAAAAGAATCTTTGGGCTAGGGTTGTGGCTCAGTGGTAGAGTTGTTACCTAGCATGTCTGAGGATTCGATTCTTATAAATAAATATTAAAATAAACAGCCTATCAACAATTAAAAAAAAGAAAAGTGGGGGGAATCCTCAAAACACTTTTAAAAACTAATTTTGAAAAAATAATAAAAGCAACAAATGCACATATTAAAAAAAAAAATCAAACAATGCAGAAAGGAATGCAGTGAAAACTATAATATTACCCCTCTCCTTGCCTCTCCTCTCAGTGGCTGACAACTGAAACATCTCAGAAACAGACATAAAAGCCATCGCTTCATTCCCTTTTTAGTAGACATTCACTTTAGAAGGCACATGTTTTGTATCTCTGCTGTTGGTGTTTCCTGCTGCAGAGGTTGGGGCACGCCTCCGAGAGAACCAACCATAAATAGTCATAGCTTCCAGCCCAGAGTCCTGCTCTCCAATGACTTGTGTGCAGATGACTTCCTGCTACCGATGTTTGTACATGTTTGTAATTGTTAATGGTTATTAATGTTTAGTCTGTCATTAGTCAACAGGCAGAGCTCGCCCTGCAGGAGGCAATTAGGATTGCCCAGGAGTCCAACGATCACGTGTGTCTCCAGCACTGTTTGGTGAGGCCGTCCTCTGGTCTTGGGATTTTGCTCATGGGTCGAGGTGGCCTTCCAAAGGCCTCGTTTGAACCAAGTTGTTTTGCAGTTGGAGCAAAGTTCTTCAGTAATGAAGGGAAACTTCTTTGGTGGTGGGAGGTTCAGAAAGGGCAACCCAAGTTTGTTTACCTTTTCTGCTTTGGGGGCATATTTCCTGTCTTCATATTTTAATGCAACTTACCACAATAAAAGTAAATATCAACTATCACATTTAATGTTGGCATTAACATTTAATGTTGGCATTAACAAAAAGATGTATGTTACACCTAGTAACTGGGTGAGACATTTCTGTGAATATAATCATGAAATACAGCTAGAATAGCAGAAGTCATTTGAGGATCACCTGAGAATCTCATTTCTCAAAGGCCACTTGGGGGCTTTGTGCTTTTCTCTGAAACACCTGCCACTCAGCCACTATCAAAGGAAGCTGTGACTTATTTATTTCAGTTTGATAGGTTTCATTTAGGATCATAATTTGTGAGAGTATTTTAGGGGGGTTATTTTTTCCCTTTTTAATTCTTGTGACCATATTGATATTTCACTAGAACATTAGCCATGTTATGATATAATTTGGTGATTGTCTCTTGCCAGAGCTGGCTTTATGTGCTGGGGCAGAAGAGATCCGATAGCTATGTTCTGCTGGAGCATTCTGTGAAGAAAGCAGTACATTTTGGGTTACCGGTAAGGCTCATCTTTCTGTGAGATTGTTTAAATAAGTGGTGTTGAGCCTTTGTCTCTTTTCCACCCACCTTTGTCATGAACCAGTGATAGGGTTAGGACGGGTATTATGACATGTGGTAGTTTTCTCTGACTTTAACTATTAATCAAACTACTAAATTCTGTTTGGTAGGTTTCTCTCTGTTCCTTTTATTAACAACATCTGTGAAAGCTCTATTGCTTTGTTAAGAGATCTTTGTTTAGTTTATTGAGCAACATTTACTTAGCACCTAGACACTTAGGAAGATTTTTAGGAAAGGTGTTTTTTAGTGGTGCTGGGGATCAAACCCAGGGCCTCACAAGTGCTAGGCAAGCATTTATCAATATCCCCAGTCCAGGATGTCTTATTTTTAAACCAGGGGTTGGCAAACTTTACAGCCTGTGGGCCAGATATGGTGTTCTGCTTGCTTATGTATTGCCTTCAAGTTAAGAATGGGTTTTACATTTTTAAATGGTTGTGGAGTAAAAGACATAGCAAATTACGTAAGAGGAACCAAATATGGCCTGCAAAACTTAAATTATTTGCTCTCAAATCCTTTAGAACAAGTTTGCTGATCCTTGTTTTAAACCATATTCAAATCCAAGAACCAGTAAACCTGACAGGCAAATTTGTCCTTTCTCATTTTGAGTGATGGGAAAGGACCTGAATTATAGTCCTCAGTGACCTATACTGAGGGCATTACTAGGTCATAGTCTGTTTCCAGGAGGTAGTAATGACTGAAAGTTGAGATTACTGTTGCTTGAAGAACCTCAGTCCATCTCAGAAACATTTACCACACACTGGATCATAGGAAGTAGGACTGCTTAAGCTTCTGTCTTAGAATCTTCAGTAAAAACAAAAGTGGTTATGTGTAGTCATTTAGCGCACATGCTTCTTAAGTCTGTAAATCATCCGTGTGATTTACTTCTCAGAAAGGAAACTTAACACGGTAGAAATGAAGTGGCTCCTTGAAATAAATGATAGATTTCTTAAGTTCAATTTTTGCTATGGATTTAAGCTGACTCTTTCTAGTTGAGCTTTCATCCTTGAAGATTATACTAGTAGATAATGAGAAGATAATTTGTTGCTCTTGATAGGCATCCTCTTTTGATCTCCTATAACCTAATGTGCCCGGCACTGTTTGACATATTATTTCATTGTAATCCTTACAACAATTCTTTATGATAGGTTTGATGCCCATTTTACAGATGAGGAAGCTGAGGCTTAGCTAAGAAGCTAAGTGACTGGCCCTAAGTCACACAGTAAGTAGCAGAGGCAGTGATTAAGTCCAGGTTCACCTAATGCCAAAGCCCTGGCTCTTTCCTGTGTATCCTCTGCTTCTCTTCCAGCCTTAGTTTTTCAGCAACACATCTCACATGGGTCAGGGTTAAGGTCAGGTTGTAGGTACTTTCCTTTTAAGTAGAGCTATCACTGTGCATGTGCTGAAATGTGAAATCCACCACATTTCTGAAGAGCAAAGCAAATTCTGTCATGTAATCTCTATCTTGGGTCGTGGGTATATCTGTCCCCTTAGTACCTCGCCTCCCTGGGAATACAGTCCCTTGTTCAACAGAGAGCTTTTGCTGGGAAGACGGCCAACAAACTGATGGATGCCCTAAAGGACTCTGACCTCCTGCACTGGAAACACAGCCTGTCCGAGCTCATCGATATCAGCATCGCCCAGAAAACGGCCATCTGGAGACTTTATGGCCGCAGGTAGGTCTTTAGGCACATTGCCAAGACTTTGGTGGTGTGAATCCTTCAGATTCACAGCAATCTAGGTTAGCAGGAGCTAGCACACTGGTTCTTTTATGAAAGGCCAGACATACAAGGTTTTTTTTAACCACCTTTGGAAGTTGTTCATGCAGGGGATTAGATAAAATGCTTTAAAATCTGAAAACATTTTGTAGTTTGCACGACCTTTGCAAGGTTTTTTCCCCATGCACGTTATTTACTCCTGCCAACTGCTCTGTGAATAACTGATGGGTGATCTCCTTCTGGTTCACACATTTTCCCAAGATCTCAAATGTAGTTGACCAGTGTCTCAAACACAGATCTTCTGATCCCAAGTGTTTTGCTCCTTTGCTTTGCAACAAGAACCTCTCTTCTAGTTTGTAGGTTGCATGGCCTTCCTCCCGCAAGTTGAGCGTCCTTCATTCCTTGCACCTATTCTGTTACCCAAGGTGTTTTGTCTGGAATGTTTCTAGCCTCATGTTTTTCCTCTTCCATTTAGCCACCTTTAGCTTGGAAGTAAACTTCTTAACTAGATTGTAACCCTGGAGCCCTGTCACTACCTTGCCTTTTACCTAGACAATCTGCTATTTCTAGGAATTCAGTAATAAAAGGAAGTGCCTCTTTTACCAGTCTTGTTTTTGTATTTCAGATAATTTTTTGGCACGGCGTGCTCTGAAACAGCTGCCGACACTGGCCACTGCTTGCATTGCCAGAGCAGCCGGTGCCAGGATGGCATCGGGTCTGCATTTACCCGTGAAACCTAATTAGCATTCTGTGACCTCAGGGGAAATCGAGGGTGGGGAGGTAGGGGGTGGGGGATCTGGGAACTTGGAGCTCCCAGCTCTGCTGTGACCACTCCACATTTCCTGGGGGCCTTACATCTAGGATACTTTTCTGCTCTCCTTGACTTGAGGGCCGGAGAGTTGGTGTTGGGAGGTAGTTGCTTCTACATGGCCCGAGCCTGCAGAGGGGTTAATTTCCTTGTGTTTCCACTTAAGATAACTGTAGGTTATGGCCAAGGGGTAGTCTGGGCCTGCTGTCTGAAGGGAAATCCTGTTCCCTCTCCTCACCCAGCACTATGGCACTGCAGCAAGCCCAGATGTTGCTGAGCATGAACAGCCTGGAGTCAGTGAATTCCGGAGTGCAGCAGAACAACACAGAGTCCTTTGCTGTCGCGCTCTGTCATCTTGCAGAGCTACACGCAGAGCAGGTAGGCAGGTTGTGTTAGCTTTTTGTCTCTGTGACAAAATACCTGAGATAATCAACTTAAAAGAAGGGAAGATTTATTTTGGTTCATGGCTTCAGAGGTTAGCCCATGGTCACTTGGCCCTGTCTTTGGGCATGTAGTAGCCCCGTACATCAAGGTGGAAACACAGCGGAGGAATCTATGTACCTTACCTCATGGCAGCTGAGAAGCCAAGAGACAGACGTGTGTGAGTCCAGATGTTGCATTCAGGGGTATGCCTCCAATGACCTAACTTCCTTCCACTAGGCTCCATTTTCTAAAGGTTCGCCACCTCCCGGCAGCACTACAGGCTGGGGACCAAACCTCTTAACATATAGGCCTTTGGGGGACATTTCACGTCCATATTGTAGCACAGGTGGTAAGGTCAGTATGCTTCTGGAGTACTGGAGGATCTGCCACTTTTCTCCCTTAGTGCTTAAAAAAATCACTGCATGTGTCTTGAATGGGTCTCATTGGTATTGTGAGTCAAGTGAAATTGCACTTATGGAAGAAGATTTAAAGGTGGAGTCTGCAAGATGTGTTGAAGTTGGGATCTCTTTTTGACATTAGTATAGGAAGTAAGAAGTTGGCTAGTTCCATTAAAAAATACAACAGAAAGGAATCATTAAAATGTGAAGTACAGGTTTGTGTGTAAATGAAAGGGTTAGAGACTAATGAATGTATAGCTAAAATGATAATAGCTAATGTTTGTTCACATTTGTTCTGTGCCAGGCCAGTGCTTTGTTATTTTATGTATTGTCTTACAGAACCTTCTAGTAGCTTCATGAGGTCAGCAATTTTTTTTTAAAGTTGTAGATGGACACCATTTATTTATTTATTTATTTTTATGTAGTGCTGAGAGTCGAACCTGGTACATCATACATGTGAGGCTAGCACTCTATCACTGAGCTACAGCCCCAGCCCATGAAGTCAGCTTTATCATTACCCCTGTTTCACAGAACAAGGGATTGAGGTCCAGAGAGCTGGCTCAATGCCCGCTACCAGTATGTGTCAGTCCTGTCTCCAGTCAAGTCTGGTTGATCCCAGAGAGGAGTGGTAGCAATTGAGCATAACCTTGACTTAGAGCCTGACTCATTTTACTTGATTCTCTTTAAAAGGGATGAATTATAACATCTCTCATGCTGCTCTAGCAAATTTCCCTGTGGTGAAAATTTTTGGGGGGTGATTAGAGATTGGGAAGCCTGTTTATCTGCATCTTAGTGTATGTTCCATCTCACTGAACATACTATGTCTATAAGTACATTTCCTTGATCACATTATTTTTCTTGATAGTTTTGTGGTGTACATTATTGTTAGATTGTTTCATAATGCTCAGTATTCCTTCATCCCAGTGTGAAGATTGAAGGGTGGTTTCCACCCCTTTCAGAAGTCTGGAAACACTTCCCCTCTGCTGAACACATTTTAGCACTTTAGTCCTTTCAGTAGCTGGGCTCTGGCTCTTGGATGCCACTGTGCCCTTGGACTGCTTCCTTCCTGTTCCTGTGCCCACACATCTTGGGCAATACCAGGTCAAAAGAGCAGCCCAGAAGTGCTTGCTGTTCACTTTCCCCCAGGAATGTTTCATGTCCACATCTTGTTTTTTCCTTCTTAATGGCATTGTAACTTTCAGTACCACTATTTTTCATTCTGTGTCATGGGTAATTGGAGCACTTGTTAATGAGGGAGTCAGTGAACACTCAGATGTTTAGCATGAGCCTCCTGTGACTTTATCTACAGCTCTATTGAGACATAGTTCAGTGCCATTTAATTCACCTTTAAAGTGTTGTTTCAAGACTGTCCTTTTCTCCCCTTCTCCTGCCTGCTTTAGAAAGTCTTTTCTAGTTTTAGAACATGAAGCATGTGAATATACTCCCTGGGTTGATGACTGTCATATTTTTAATTACACAGGTTAGACTTGCACCTGTGAAATTAAGCTTTGCCTACTGTGGAGAAGGCAGCTTTAAGATGAGTCTCTGTTTCATTTCCTTTGTCTGCTTTTTAAACTGAACTCCAAATAAACTAGATGCTGCACTGTGTTTTTGGTGTGGGAGTGCTTGGGTAGAACCTGTAAAGACATGAGGGACTCTGGGGGCTGGGATTGTGGCTCAGTGGTAGAGCGCTTGCCTAGCACGTGTGAGGCCTTGGGTTCAATCCTTAGCATCACAAGTAGTTAGGGACTCTGAACTGCTCGTGGAGTTCCCTGCTGCAACCCAGAGGGAGTGGAGTCTGTTCTTTTTCTAAGGTTGCCAGCCCCTTTTGTGTTCTCTGAGTAGTTCTGGGTACTCTCTTATCCTTGGGTGTAGTAGAGCACAATGGGAGTGTTTTGGGTGTACAATTTAAGGTGTCTCTGCTTGGCCTGAAGTTGACAGCTCACCTCTGTCCATATGTTCAGCTCACTGTGACAGTCATGAAAATACGTGGCGAGGTTGGCCAATTAAGACCAGCGTGGTAGCACATCTGTCATCCCACCACAGGCTAAGGCAGGATGGTCGCAAATTCAAAGCCAGCCTGGGCAACTTAGTGAGACCCTGTGTCAAAATAACACTGGTTGGGGTTGTAGCTCAGTGGGAGAGCAGCCCTGGTTCAATCCCCGTTACTACCAAAACAAAAGATTGGCCAGTTAAAATCATAAGAACAAATATTAACGATCTTTATTGTAATTCAGTGTAATTTCCACTTACAAAGTATGCATTACCTAATTGGGGTTTGATCGTATATGAGTATAAGAATAATATGAATAGTATTCACAGAAAAAGCATAAATGGCCTAAATGACCAAAAATCAATTTCAACCTAGTTGTGGAAGAATTAAATAATGGAATAGTAGTTTTCAGTATCGGGCCAAGATGCAAAACTATCGGGGGGGAAGAAGGGATAGGATGCTGCTACAAAAATACTGGTGCGGCTGTAGAGGGTAATTACTAACCTATATCAAAGAACTTAAAAATGTCCATTTCTACTTCTCTGGTTTAATTCTAAGGAAATAATTGGACATCATGCAAACTGGGCATCAAGATATTCATTGTAATATTTTTTAAATGGAAAAATTAAGAGCAACCAAAATATCCCAACCTAAAAGGTTATTTTGATGTACCACAATTAATTTGCCTAGTAAAATATTATGGTGATAGATTTCATTTATGGACACTGGAAAAATTAATTTATTAAAAAATATTTATGAGTGACTACCACGTTGGTAGTGTTATACATAATTGACAAAAAATAATATGTATAGATAGGTATTTTTGGAATATTTATGTATTTAATATGTATATGAGTAAAAGAAGCTTAAAAGGAGGTATGTTTGCCAAAACATGAACTGTGATTAGCTTTCATGGAATTAAAAGTAATTTGTCTTTTCTTACTATTTACATGTTTTGTAATTTTTTTCCTAGAAAAAAACTATCTTACATGATAATTTTCTTAACATTTTTGAAAATGAACGAGATTCATTAGAAACTTTAAAAGAACAGCCCTTAGAAATGCAGTTCCACAGTCTGCCTAGTGTCTTCTCACTGGCTGTGTCAAGAGTAAGGGACTGTGTGGACCTGCCTGTGGTGTTCAGTGTGGTTTCAACACATCTGAATCAAAACCTGTCCTTTGATTTTAGGGCTGTTTTGCCGCAGCTGCTGAAGTGTTAAAGCACTTGAAGGAACGATTCCCACCTAATACCCAACATGCCCAGGTAACCCACATGATATTGGATTTACTTCTGAAAACAGTATTTTTCCACTGTAACAAAAAGCAGGATATTTTACAATATTCCCTCAGAAAAATAATATTGAGCCAGGTGCAGTGGCATATGCCTGTAATCCCAGCAGCTCTGGAGTCTGAGACAGGAGGATCGTGAGTTCAGAGCCAGCCTCAGTAAAAGTGAGGCATTAAAAAACTCGAGTGGGACTCTGTCTCTAAATAAAATACAAAATAGGGCTGGGGATATGGCTCTGTGGTTGAGTGCCCCTGAGTTCAATCCCCAGTACCTAAAAGAAAAGAAAAGAAAGAAAAATAATATTGAGTTAAAATGAAATTGTTAAAGGACACATACAGGATGATATTATTTATTTTTAGTACAAAGCTCAAAAAAATACAGGCTCCCCAGGTGTGGTGGCACACACCTGTAATCCCAGCACTGAGGCAGGAGGATTGAAAGTTCTAGGCCAACCTGAATAATTTAGTGAGACCCTGTTTCAAAATAAAAAATACAAAGGGCAGGGGATATGGCTCAGTACGTAAGGCCCTGAGTTGTATCCCTGGTACCACAAAACAAAGAAACAAAAACATACAGGTTTATACTATAAGCGTTTAAGGGTAAGTATATGTGTTGTAAAAGAATAGGAATGGGAATAGCAGACACCGAACTGAGTGCTTGCTACTTGAAAAAGTGAGAGGAAAATGGAATTTGCAAAGAACTCCAATAGTGTGTCACAGTGTTGGAGTAGATACGTGAGCTAATAAAAGTGATATGTGAATTGATAAAGTTAATTGGTGGCACATTATTTTATATTTCTTAAATATTATTTTGTTCTTCATGCTTTTATGCAAGCTTGAAATATTATAAAACTTTAATCTCAAAAAAGGGAATATGTGTGAATTATAGTAAGGATATTTGCTAAATAAATACTTATAAAATACTTTTGTGTCCTCATTGGCTAATAATGTTAACATTTGTCATTTGATGCTTAATTTTTTTTCCTTATCAGTTATGGATGCTATGTGATCAAAAAATACAATTTGACAGAGCAATGAATGATGGCAAATATCATTTGGCTGATTCACTTGTCACAGGAATCACAGCTCTTAATGGCATAGAAGGTGTATATAGGTAAGAAAGTTAGAAAGAAAGTTGGAAAACTTTAATCCTAGAATAAAATAATTTTTAAATGGCTTGATTTTACTGCAGTTTTATTTGTTTTCTGTGTGTATTGATTTGTTTACTTTAGTTAAAGAAAAAAATTTTTTACAGAAATTTAAAAATTGATAAACAAAATGAAAGTAAGTATGTCCCAGAGATAGTCACTAATATTGCGATAACTGTAATTCTAAACTTTTTTCTGGCATGCATGTGTGTGCATATACATGTATATGCTTGCACATATACATTTATACACACATACAGGGTTTTTTGTTTGTATTTTTTCTTTGAACAAAAAATTAAAATAGGCAGTTTTCCCCTTGGGAAGTTACACTCTAACTGAGGAAATACAGAGTCTCATCCCTGAAGTGGTTATAGTTACAACACTTGCAAGCATCAGTAGAATTTCTTGTGTTTATTTTGAATCTGTTTCAGAAAAGCAGTTGTACTACAAGCTCAGAACCAAATGTCAGAGGCACACAAGCTTTTACAAAAATTGTTGACATACTGTCAGAAATTAAAGAATACAGAAATGGTGATCAGGTAAGGGATCTTTTGTGCCTTTCATGGAGATGGTGTGGTGGATCTTCTCATCCCATGTTTTCCTCTTTGCTGTAGTGTCCTGCTTTCGGTGGCAGAGCTGTACTGGCGATCTTCCTCCCCTACCATTGCGATGCCTGTGCTGCTGCAGGCTCTGGCCCTTTCCAAGGAGTATCGGTTACAGTACTTGGCCTCCGAAACCGTGCTGAATTTGGCTTTTGCCCAGGTAAGCTGATCTCTGTTTTTATAGCACATTTGTGCTTTAACAACTGGTGAGTCTGTTACTACTTTTTGGTATTGAAAAGAGTAATATTGAGGGCTAATAATTTTCAGGGCTGAGGTGTATCTTAGTGGTGGAGTCTGGAAAGGGAGCCTCCATGTGCAAGCCCTCCAAGGACACCTGTAGAATTGTGAACCCGTTGACAAGGTGACACTTTCCAGCAGCACTGACTTTCCTGATATGTGCGTTTAGTAAAGGGGACTCACCTCTTCAATGAGGACACTTCCATCATTGTAATTAGTAGCTGGCACAGAGTGATACTTGGTTTAGCAACAAAGGAATGTGAATATAGAGAAGAGGTCCAGTGTAGTGGCCCATACCTCTGATCCCAGCTATTTGGGGGTTGAGGCAAGAGGATCACTAGATCAAGGCCAGTCTGGACAACTTAGCAAGACTTTTTCTCAAAATAAAAAATAAAACGGGGGCTGGGGATATAGCTCAGTTGGTAGAGTGTTTGCCTCGCATTCACAAAGCACTGGGCTCAATCCCCAGCACCGCCAAAAATCTAAGTTGTGCTAGAGTTATGGTTCAGTGGTAAAGTGCTTGCCTAGCATGTGTGAGGCACTGGGTTCAAACCTCAGCACCACATAAAAATAAAGGCATTGTATCCATGTGCAACAAAAAAATAAATTAAAAAATTGTCTCTGTTAAATGTAGAATAAGACTGTATATAATAAATACACAAATATTAACATTTCTTCAAATTTAAATAAATAAAACCCCTCCCATTTCAATAAGTTCATTAGGCAAAAAAAAAAAAAAAGAGAAAATGAGTTATATATTGAAAGTTTGTTTCTTTTTATGTGTGTGTTAGAGCCTCTTAGATGCTAACTAAGCAAATACTCTACACTGAGCTACACCTCAGTCCTGAAAAGTTTTCAAAATCAGATTATATTTTATGTCTTTTTTTTTTTTTTTTTCTCCCCTGGTAAAGGCCATGATGGATTCTCTATTCATGGCTGTATTCCTTGATAATACCTAGCAGGACCTATACCTAGTAAATACTGTTGAGCAATTCAGTCAATTTAAAACCCACTTGAGGCTAGGCATGGTGGCATACATCTGTAATTCCAAGCCACTCAGAGAGTGAGGCAGGAAGATTGCAAGTTCAGGGCCAGCCCCAGGAACCTAAGTAAGACCCTGTCTCAAAAAGGGGGGGGGGGGGGAGCTGGGATTGTGGCTCAATGGTAGAGCACTTGTCTTGCAAGTATGAGACACTGGGTTCGATTCTCAGCACCACATGAAAATAAAGGTATTGTGTCCGTATCTCTCTCTCTCTCTCTCTCTCTCTCTCTCTCTATATATATATATATATATATATATATATATATATTTTTTTTTTTTTTTTTTTTTTTTAATGAGAAAAAGGGCTGGAGATGTTGCTCAGTGGTAAAGCACCCCTAAGTTAAATCCCTGGTGCAGAAGGAAGAAAGGGAGCCGGGGAAGGGAATCACTTGAGGAATTGGCTAAAGCAGAGGTTCATAGAATTCCTGGGGAGATTTAAAAATATCCACATACCTGGGCTTGTCTTAGATCTCCTGAGTCAGAATCTCTAGGGATAGAGTCTAGCAATCTGTTCATTATAAGCCAACTTCATCAGTGATTCTTATTTCTTAGTTAAGATAAATTTACCATTTTAACCATTAAAAGTATGCAATTCAGGGGCTGGGGATGTGGCTCAAGTGGTAGCGCTCGCTTGGCATGCGCGAGGCACTGGGTTCGATTCTCAGCACCACATAAAAATAAAAATAAAGATATTGTGTCCAACTAAAACTAAAAAGTAAAATATTAAATAAAAATGTACAATTTAGTGATTTTGAGAATATTGACAGTGTTGTACAACCATTGTAACTGTCTGATTCCAGAGTTATTTTCACGATACCAAAAGGAAACTATATATTAAAACATTCACTCCTGAATCCTCCCTCCTTCCCTCTAGCCCTTGGCAACCACTAATGCTTTCTATTTCTGTGTATTTGGCTATTGGAGACGTTTCACTATGTGGTCTTTCTGTGTCTTGCTTCTTTGACTTAGCAGACTGTTCTCAGGCTTCATCCTTCTTAATGTCTGAATAATATTCCATGATATACAGAGGCTGCATTTTGTTTGTGCCTGCATCAGATGATGGACATTTGGATTGTTTTCAATTTCTGGATGTTCTGAATAACTGCTCTTCATTTTCAAGGGGAAGTTTTTGTTTGAATACCTGTTTTCTGTTCTCTTGGGTAGATGGAATTGCTGGGTCACATCATTTAGTTAGATTTTTTGAGAAACTGCCAAAATATTTTTGGCACAAATGGTGCTAAATGGTACATAATGACTGCATCCCATCATTTTATATTCCAACCTGCAAGGTCAGAATGTAATCTCCACTGTCTTGCCAGTGCTTGTCATTTTCTGTTTTTTATTGCTGTCTTCTTCCTAGTGGACTGGTATATCATTGTGCTTCTGTTCACTTCCCTTCTGATCAGTAATGTTGAGCATCTTTTCATGAGCTTATTGACCATCTGTATATATTCTTTTTTAAAAAAAATATTTTTTAAATGGACATATTACCATTATTTACCTTTTTATGTGGTGCTGAGGATTGAACCCAATGCCTCATATGTGCTCAAGTGCTCTACCACTGAGCTACAACCCCAGCCCTCAACACTGCACACAAATAAATGAATAAAATAAAGATCCATCAACAACTAAAAATGTATATTAAAATTTTTTTTTAAATCCCATATGAACATGTATGCAAAAATTCTCAAGAAAAAACTAGCAAACCAAACCCAGCAGTACTGGATTTGGCATTAAAGTAATAATAGCCTCACAAAATGGATTAGGAAATGTGTCTTCCTCTTCTGTTTTTGGGAAGAGTTTGAGAAGAATTGATGTTGACTCTTTTTTTTTTTTTTTTTTTTTAATAATTTTTTTAGTTGTATTTGCACACAATATCTTTATTTTTTATTTCTTTATGTTGTGCTGAGGATGGAGCCCAGGGCCTTGCATGTGCTAGGCGAGCGGTTTGCTGCTGAGTCACAACCCCAGCCCTGGTGTTAAATCTTTAAAAGTTTGGCAGAGTTGGCTCCTACCTTTTCCTTGTCGCTGCTTCTTTTGGTTATTGATTCGATTTCTTCCTTCCCTTTCTTGCCTCTTTGATTACTGCTGTACCACCACTTCCTCTTCCTTCTTTTCCATCTCTTCCAATTTCTTTACTTTCTGTAGGTCTGTTCAGATATCCTTTTTTTTTTTTTTTTTTTTTAGAGTGGAAGTAAAAGAGTGGAAGTGGAAGTAAAAGACTTCCCCCAAGAGGAAGAAGGGGACCCAAAAGGCGGAATCCCTGCCCCCCTTTTTTTAAAGCTCCATTGTAAATCTTTTATTTGTTTGTTTGTTTTTTATGTGGTGCTAAGGGTCAATCCCAGTGCCTCCTTCTTTTTCTTGGTCATTCTGACTCAGTTTGTTGATTTTGCTAATCTCTTTGAAGGAGGAACTTTTATTGATTCTCTCTTGCTTTTTAATTCTCTATTTTGTTTGTCTCCACTAACATCATTATTTCCTTGCCTCTATTAGCTGTGAGTTTAATGCTCTACTCCTGCTAGTTTCTTAAAGTGGAAGATTAGCTTGTTGATTTGAGATCTTTCTTTTTTTTTTTTTAAAGAAGAGAGAGAGAGGATTTTAATATTTATTTCTCAGTTTTCGGCGGACACAACATCTTTGTTTGTATGTGGTGCTGAGGATCGAACCCGGGCTGCACGCATGCCAGGCGAGCGCACCACCGCTTGAGCCACATCCCCAGCCCCTGAGATCTTTCTTGATCTTTGTTTTGTAATGTGTGCCTTTACAGTTTAAAATTTCCCTGAGAACTGCATCCCATGGATTTTTACCTCATCTTATAAATTTCAAAAGTTGTTTGTTGTGTGTATTTATATGTCTCAGAGCATTTTCTTTTTTTAATCTTATTTTTTTTTGGTGGGGTTCTTTTTTTTTTTGTCTTTTTTGGAACTGGGGGTCGAACCCAGGGCTTTGCGAATGCAAGGCAGACGCTTTGCCACTGAGCTACATCCCAGCCCTCAGAGCATTTTCTAATTTGTCTTGTGATTTTTCCTTTGGTTATTTAAGGGTATGTTTAATTTCCAGGTATTTTTGAATTTCCTAATTTCCTTCTGTTGTTAATTTCTAATTTCATAAGTTTGCTGAGTTGTTTGTCTGCCGTGTGAGTGAAGCCCTAGGTTTAGTCCTAGCACCACACACACAAAAGGGTTGGGGGCTTGGGTTTTGGCTCAGTGGTAGAGGGCTTGTCTAGCATATACTAGGCACTGGGTTCGATTCTCAGCACTGCATATAAATAAGTAAATAAAATAAAGCTCTATGAACAACTAATAAAAATATTTAAAGAAAGGAGGGGAATGTTGGGGTGCCAGCCACAGTGGCGCACGCCTGTAATCCCAGCAGCTCTGGAGGCTGAGACAGTAGGATCGCAAATTCAAAGCCAGTCTCAGCAATGGTGAGGCCCTAAGCAACTCTGAGACCCTGTCTCTAAATAAAATACAAAATAGGGCTGTGGATGTGGCTCAGTGGTTGAGTGCCCCTGAGTTCAATCCCTGGTATCAAAAAGTGTGGGGGTGGGTGGGGGGGATTTACTGTTATTTTGTAGCCTAACATATGGTCTCTCCTGGGAAATATTACATATGTACTTGAGAATTTGTATTCTGATATCATTGATGATGTGCTTGATAGATGTCTGTTTAGGTCGTCTGGTTCCTTACTGATCTTCTATCTACTATTTTATTGAAAAGTGAGATATTGCACACTCTGAGCTTTTTTTTTTTTTTTTAAGAGACAGGGTCTCACTGAGTTGCTTAGTGCCTTGCTGTTGCTAAGGCTGGTTTTGAACTCGTGAGCCTCCTGAGCAGATGGGATTATAGGTGTGCACCACCATACCCAGCTCTTGTTAGCTTTTATTGTTGGATTGTCGTTTCTACCTCCGATTCTGCCTTTTTTTAGATTTTGTATATGTTCAGACTTTGTAGTGTATATATGTTTATAGTTGTTATATCTTGATAAATTGATCCTTTCATGAGCGTATAATGGCCTTATTTTTCTCTTATAGCAGTTTTTTTTTTTTTTTTAAAGAGAGAGAATTTTTTAATATTTTTTTTTAGTTTTTGGCGGACACAACAACTTTGTATGTGGTGCTGAGGATCGAACCCGGGCCGCACGCATGCCAGGCAAGCGCGCTACTGCTTGAGCCACATCCCCAGCCCTCTTATAGCAGTTTTTGAACTAGGTTATTTTGCTTGATTATTAATATAGACACTTAGTTCTATTTTGGTTACTGTTTGCATTGAATATTTTTCTGTCATTTTACTTTCAACCTATTTGTGCCTTTTAATTTAAAGTGAATCTCTCATATACAGCATATAGTTGGATAATTTTTAAAATCCATTCTGTGAATTTCTTTTAATTCATTTAATCATTTATATTCATTGTCACTCAGTGTAATTGAGTGTAAATAAAGGACTTGCTTTTAATTTGCTATTTGTTTCTATATATCATACCTTCTTTGAACCACAGTTCCTTCATTATTGCGTTCTTTTGTGTTACATAGATGTTTTCTATTTTCTAGCTCATTATTTTAATTCCCTTGCCACTTTCACTCTGCACTTTTTGAGTTAGATTTTCTTAGTTGTTATTCTCCTCCCAGTAATTCATAGAGTTCAAACTCTCAGAATCACCAATCTAAATGATATCAATTCTGAAGCTTTGTAAAGACAGAACTTTTCCACATGTGAATAACTACTCCCTACTGCAGGAGTGTGGTGCCTGCCATAATGCAGTATATGTCAGGGAGAAAATAAGCTAGAGTGTCATGAGGACGGCCAGAAACCACTCTTCCCAGCAGCATGGTGGGCGTGGTGTGTACAGTGCCATGGTCTTTCTTTTTCAGCTCATCCTTGGAATCCCAGAACAAGCCTTAACCCTGCTCCACATGGCCATCGAGCCCATCCTGGCTGATGGGGCTATCTTGGACAAAGGCCGTGCCATGTTCTTAGTAGCCAAGTGCCAGGTGGCTTCAGCAGCTTCCTATGATCCACCAAAGAAAGCAGAAGGTAGGAAACTGTGCAAAGATTGTTAGGCATTGCTGATTTTCATGAAAGCTTTTAAAATTTAGGACTCAGAAGAGGAAAAGACATTAAAATGGGGACAGTAAGTTCTGAGTGTTCACAAATATTTCCTTAAAATTTTATACAGCATTTTAAAGTGCTTTCACCTACATGTTTAGTAGGAGGGTTAGGGGCAAATCAGTGGCGATTTTAACCTCCAAGGCTTAAAATCTGTTTTAAAATCTTACCAAGGAGGGCTGGGTTGTAGCTCAGTGGTAGAGTGCTTGCCTTGCACATGTGAGTAACTGGGTTTGAGCCTCAGCACCACATAAATAGATAGATAGATAGATAGATAAAATGTATAACGTCCATCTACAACTAAAAATATTTTTTAAAAATACTTTACCAAGCGGGCATGGGGTGGCACATGCCTGTAATCCCAGGCCGAGGTAGGAGGATCACAGGTTTAAAGCCAGCCTTGGCAATTTAGCAAGGCCCTAAGCAACTTAGCAAGACCTTATCTCAAAAAATAAAAAGGGCTGGGGATGTGACTCAATGGTAGAGCGCCCCTGGGTTCAATCCCTAGTACCAAAAAAAAAAAAAAAAAAAAGGAAAGAAAAGGAAAATATTGAGTAAATGTGTATGACCTTTTACCCACTCTCTATCAGCTCTGGAGGCCGCCATCGAGAACCTCAACGAAGCCAAGAACTATTTTGCAAAAGTTGACTGCAAAGAGCGAATTAGGGACGTCGTTTACTTCCAGGCCAGACTGTACCACACCCTGGGGAAGACACAGGAGAGGAACCGGTGTGCAATGCTCTTCCGACAGCTACATCAGGAACTGCCCTCCCACGGGGTGCCTTTGATAAACCATCTCTAGAGAACACATCTCTACTGGCCTATGGCCAGAGTTTAAGACAGACTTTGTGCTCCACCTACCATATCAATGGTGTATCCATAACACCCTGTCTTGTTAATAAACTATGTTCTGATCAGTTGGTCTTTTTTGATTGCTAGAAAGTATGTATTTGTTTTATTCCCCCTTTTATTTCCTTTTGGTAGCAAAGGACACCAACTTTTTGTTATGTAACAGCTGATTTGCCAACCAGTTAGCTCAGGTGTCTGAGATAAGGTTCTCTCTGGGCAGAATTGCCAATAAATTTTGTTTATTTTTATGTGTTGCTGAGGATCAAAGATGCACAGTGCATCTTTTTTTTTTTTTTTTGGCTACTGGGGATTGAACCACATTCCCAGCCCTATTTTTTGTATTTTTTAATTTAGAAACAAGGTGGATCACAGGGGTGTTCCACCACACCCAGCCCCAAATGTGTCTTTATATATATAAATCTATTTACCACATGTGAACAGAGAGGAGCTACTTGGGGAGTGGGCAGGTCTCCCCAAAGGTTTTCATGAGGCTTGTATTTCCTTCTGAGAGGAAGGAAATTTTATGCAGCATATAACGTGTTTCCAAATGCATGTTTGGTAGGAGGGTTAAGGGCAAATGAACGGATTTTCCTTCTCCTTTAGTTGGCCTGAGTGGGCCTGGTGGTTTACATGTGCTCATAAGCACATGTCCACCCTGGAGATTAATAAGGACAGAGGAGTTAAGGGTGTAGCTCTTACCTAGCATGCAGGATGCCCTAGATGTCATCCCCACCACTGCCAAAAAAAAAAAAAAGACTTTCAAAAAAATTGTTTTTTAAGGTGGGTGTGGCATCCATGAAATCCCAGCAGCTTGGGGGGCTGAGGCAGGAGGATCATGAGTTCAAAGCCATCCTCAGCAACAGCGGGGCACTAAGCAATTCAGTAAGGTCCTGTCTCTAAAATACAAAATAGGCCCGAGGATGTGACCAAATGGTCAAGTGTCCCCGAGTTCAATCCCTGGTACCCTGCCCCCCAATTGGTTTTTAGACCAATAAGAATCCTATTTCAACCATTTCTTAGGGGTTGGCTTTTTTTTAATACCTTTTGTATGGGTATGCTTTTTCTATATTTAACTATATAAATAAGGGGTTTTTGATAATTAAGTCTAGGAATTCATGAAAAGGTGATTATAAATTGAGAAAGGGTTCAAAGTTCAGACGTGCGTAGATATTCTCACCAAACATATGGTGTGCATAATTAATTTACAATTCATCCCTGTAGTCAAGCAGGGCCAGTTACTGCTGTCTGTTCATGAATTTCCTATTGAGTATGAACAGAAAAATGCCTGTATTTCAAGTCCAAGGCTGCAGCTATGCCTGTACAGCCCTGATAAAGCAACGAATAACCAACCAAAATTTGCAGCTTTGTCCTTGCCTCTTTTTCAGTTAAACTTTCTAATGAGAAACAGTTTCTCTCTAGAACTCTTTCTGAAGCAGTGAAAAAAAAACTCGCATCTATTACAATGTTTTCTGGTCAAAAGACGTCTGCTCCGGAAACATTTAGTGTGGAGGTAGAAACATTAATTTGGTGTGTTTATGTTTAAAATATTTCTTTGCATTTATTTGGAAGTTATATGTTTGTAGGTGATAAAAATTAAAACATTAAAGGCTATATAGGAATAAGTATTCTAGGACATAACTACTATTAGTGATAGTTCTTTTTACATTGTTTCAAATGTATTTTCTCATCTGGTGTCTTTTGGAGGGATATGGAGTTGCTAGGGGTGGAACCCAGGGCCTCTCGTGTGCTAAGCAAGAGCTCTACTACTGAGCTATAACCCCTAGACCTATGATGTTATGTTTTTAAAATAATTTTTAAGTTATAGATGGACACAGTACCTTTATTTTATTTTTATGTGTTGCTGAGGATCAAACCCAGTGCCTCACACATGCAAGGCAAGTGTTCTATCACTAAGCCACAACCCTAGCCCCCATGATGTTATTTTTGATCAATGCATTTTAATTAAGATCCAATCCAAGAAGTGGCTGTAACCACTCTGCCTCTGCAGAATGAGGTCCAAGAAATGGAATCAGATTGTTAGCTGATTCCACAGGTATCAAATACCAGAAATCATCAAATCCAACCAGGACCAACTGTGGAATTTGTGAGGAACAAAGGAAATAAGAAGGTGAAGCCTCTGTAAAAATGAGAATTTCTTGACCAGGTACAGTGGCACACACCTGTAATCCCAGTGGCTTGGGAGGCTGAGACAGGAGGATTGTGATTTCAAAGCCAGCTTTAGCAAAAGCAAGGAGCTGGGCAGGGATCGTGGCTCAGTGGTAGAGTGCTCGCTCTGGGTTCTATCTTCAGCAGCACATTAAAAAAAAAATGAAAGGTATTATGTCCATCTATAACTAAAAAAAAAAAAAAAAAAAAGCAAAGTGCTAAGCAACTCAGTGAGACCCTGTCTTTGAATAAATACAAAATAGGGCTGAGGATGTGGTTCAGTGGTTTAGTGCCCCTGAGTTCCCTGGTACCCCCTGCCCCACAAAAAATGAGAATTTCAGAGTCAGGCGTGGTGGCATATTCCTATAATCCCAACAGCTTGAGAGGCTGAGGCAGCAGGATCACAAATTCAGACTAACCTCAGCAATTTAGTGAAGATCCTGACTCAAAAAGGGTTGGGGAAATGGCTCAGTGGTTAAGCACTCCAGGTTCAATCTCTGGTACCAAAAAAAAAAGAAAAAAGTTCTCATATATATGGCATGCACACACACAAACCCACACAAAATAATTTCAAAATGGCAACAGTCTTAAGCCAAGTATTGGCGCCCTTAAGAGCACAGAGCTCCAAATGGCTGGCACCCACAAACTATCCATGTTCTCAGCTGGCTCCATGTTCATCTTGGCCTGGAAGCAAATCTCAAATCCAAAGCTAACAGAGTTGGTCTGTGGTTTCCTGCTGTCGACAGATCTGTTGGCCGGAGCCTATCTTCAGGAGGGAATAGTGGGTTGAATAGAAAGTGGAAATATAAAAAGTGACCTCAGAATGAACTTCCTGGGTGGACAGCTAACCAGCATTTTTTTAAAAATTGTAGATGGACACAATATCTTTTATTAGTATTTTTTAATGTGCCTGGGATCAAGCCCCAGTGCCTCATACATGCTAGGCAAGTGCTCTACCACTGAGCCACAAACCCAGCCCCTAACTAGCTTTTTTTCTGGTGGAACATTTGGTGGGAGAAGAGAGTAATTATATAATGGTATAATTATGGATGGGCTAATGAAGGAGTGTAGGAATTTATCATCTGGTTAAAGGGGAAAAGGGCTTGGTTGAAGCTTATTAGCCAGTAGGCATTTGGGTCTATACCAGAGACCTTCAGAATATGTCCTCAAAGGAGGAGAAAAAGGTTTT
The DNA here is from genome assembly GCF_048772815.1 of Callospermophilus lateralis. Taxonomy (NCBI): domain Eukaryota; kingdom Metazoa; phylum Chordata; class Mammalia; order Rodentia; family Sciuridae; genus Callospermophilus; species Callospermophilus lateralis. Next base: position 157,328,634 of record NC_135305.1, on the reverse strand, counting down.
CTGACCCAAAGGGCATGGTGGGAACTCTACCCAATAGGTTTGGTGTTGAAAGTTTCTGGTCCTGAGGTAGATGACAATAGCTAATATTTGCAAATTTTCTTTTCCCATATGAACACAAACCTAAGAGGTGGGAAACAGCATTTAATTCCATTGATAAAGAACCTGGGCATAAGGTGGTTAAGACACTTGCTCAAGCTTGTGAACCAGTGGCTCGAAGAGTTGGGATTCTGACCTACTTGGTGTGTCATCTAATTCTGGAGCTGCCGTCTCCTCAAGTTTTAAAAAGCACTAAATAGTTTCTCTGAACATTCTTTTTCAGTTTGTTGAACATCTAATATCATTTATCTAGTACCCAATGTGACCCAGAAAATGTTAAATATTTTCACACATACCATCTTTAATGCTTGTAAACTCAATGCCATCCCCATCCCCATTTTACAGGTGAAGAAACTGAGCACTGGAAGTATAGTCTGTCCCGGCCCCCTTAGGGGTAAGGACCAGAATGAAGATCATATTGTAGTTATTAGAGGCTCCACAGGCTATCCTCTTTCACCACTGGGCTTCCTTTACAATCACCTAAATGTCTGGGATATTTATACTTGTTTTGAGTGTTTGAATGCCCTGACATTTTGGGTATTTTCATTTTGTTTTGGTACCGAGGATTGAACCCAGGGATGCTTTACCACTGAGCTACATCTCTAGCTGCCGCCCCCCCCCTTTTAAATATTTTTTATATTTGTCAATGGACTTTATTTAAATGCAGTGCTGAGAATTGAACCTAGTGCCTCACATATGCTAGGCAAGTGCTCTACACTGAGCTCTTTAAATTTTTTTTAATATTTATTTTTTTAGTTATAGATGGACACCACACAATGCCTTTATTTTTATGTGGTGCTGAGGATTGAACCTGGGTCCTGCCTGTGCTAGGCGAGTGCTCTACCACTGAGCCACAATCCCAGCCCAATTTTAAGACAATCTTGCCAAGTTGCTAAACTGGCCTTGAATTTGCAATCCTTCCACCTCAGCCTCCTGAGTTACTGGGATTGGTTCTGGATGTTCAAGGCCAGGGAGGAAGAACACAGAAGAGCACAGGAAGGAAGGACAAAGCCTGGGCAGGAGATCATGATGCCATTCTAGTGGGCGAGACAATTTTCAAGTCTTACATTTCTGCCCCCTCCCTGTATTGTTCAAGTTTTCTTTAAAAATAACATTCAGAAGCTTTGTTTACTTATTTTCTTGACAATCTATGTTGTCAGGACAACAAGATCTGTTTGCCTAGAATAGGATTTTCTGGTATTCTTGGAGGGGGAGACCCAAAAAGCAAAGCTAATTTTTATTATCCTATCTCTAAGAAGAAAATGGTTTCTTTGTGTGGGATGATTCCTATCCTAAGAGGGGCTCAATGTCAATGACAGGCAATTATGATGTTCTGTACTTTGTTCTAATTCACTTTAATAAAAAGGCACATAAATTGATGGGATTTTTAGCCCTGTGCTAAGTATATTAATAGCAGCATTGAGCACTTATGCACTAGGCCCTGAGCTAATATCTTTACACACATTATTGGTATTTAAACCCCATGCCAAGCCTGTGAGTTAGGTACTATTATTATCCCCATTTGACAGCAGATGAAACCAACCTGGGAGAGATCAACTCACTTGCCCAAACTCACAGAGCTGGTAACTAATGGATCTGGGATTTGAACTGAGTCTGACTCCCAAATCACACCTTTCAATCACAATGTTGAGAGCAAACAAATGTTTTGGGTATTGTACCTGCCTAGATGCCAGATTTTTATAGCTCTATTGGCAAGTCAGAACCCCAAGTGAGACTGGAGGTGCAGCTCAGTGGTAGTACACTTGCCTAGCATGCAGAGGCCCTGGGTTCCATCCCCAGCACTACAAAGAAACAAAAAAGCAAGTCAAGAAGGAAAGAATCAAGATGGTAGCTGAGCATTAAATAAATGGTACAGTCTTTAACTCAGTAGATCAGGGAGACAGAGAGGTCAAGGAGGGCCTGGGTCATAACATTTCATGAAACTTCCAAGAGGAAGTGAATCTTGGACTTGGGTTTAAATTCTTTATTTTATTTTATTTTTTTAAGAGAGAGAGAAAGAATTTGTAATATTTATTTTTTAGTTTTCGGCGGACACAACATCTTTGTTTGTATGTGGTGCTGAGGATCGAACCCGGGCCGCACACATGCCAGGCGAGCTCTCTACCGCTTAAGCCACATCCCCAGCCCTCGGGTTTAAATTCTTACCTGCACTTTTTATCCTTTCTTACTTGGTTTTTAAGTTTATTCAGATATATTCTTGCCTGTTAGCTACAGTGTTGAAATGAAACATAGGACATTTAGTAACATAATGTAAATACATGGAATTGTATATTTTAACAAATAACAGGAAAAGACACCAAAATCTATTTTGGTTAAGTATGGTTGCCAAAGTATTTCTTGCCCATGGTCCAAATCTGACAAACCACTCATTTTTTTTTTAAGACCAGTTAATAATTGTTTTTACATTTTTAAATGGTTGAAAACCAAAACAGTAATTTTTTTACTTTTTTTCTTTCCAAAATAGTAATATTTTATGACGTGAAAATTATGTAAAATTCAACTTTCAGCATTTATAAATAAAGCTTTATTGGGACCCCATTATACCTCTGCATGTACCACTATCTGTGGCTGTTAGTTGAGCCATTTCCTTGGATAGCGTATGGCCTGCAAGCCTGAAATACTTCCTATCTGTTCTTTACAGAAAAGGGTTTGTTGATCTCTACCTTAGAGTTATAAATGTTCCAAGGGTTGGAATTCCCCACCAGCCCTAACACATACTTTTTGGGAAAAAAATCATACACACACACACACACACACACACACACGGCCAGTTGTGGTTGTGCACGCCTATCATTCCAGCGACTTAGGAGCTGAGGCAGAAACACCTCAAATTTGAGGCCAACCTGGGCAATTTAGCAAGGCCCTGTCTCCTGAAAGTAAGCTGCATATAATGGCACATGCGGGTAATCTCAGAAGCTCAGGAGGCTGAGCAGGGGGATCTCAAGTTCAAAGCCAGCCTCAGCAGTTTAGGGAGGCCCTAAGCAACTTAGTGAGACCCTGTCTCTAAATAAAATAAAAAGAGCTGAGGATGTGGCTCAATGATTAAGCATCCTGGGCTCAATCTTCAGTACCAAAAAATAAAAAATAAAAATAAAAATACAGAATTATGCATTCACCATTCAGAACTGACTGTTGGTAATATTTTGTCATTTGTTTCATATGCATTTATAAATAAAAGGAATGAAACTTCACAATGTTCCTCACACTCCCTGTCTCATTCTCTGTTCCCCTGCCACCTTTTTTTTTTTTTTTTTTTGGTGCTGGGGATCAAATCCAGGGCCTTCTGCATAAGAGTCCCACCACTAAGTGACAACCCCAGTACTGTACTTCCTTCTTTGTGGCAGACTGTCATGAATTTATATTCATTCCTTTTGTCTTTCAAAAAAATCTTGCTGGGGCTGGGGATGTGGCTCAAGCGGTAGCAAGCTTGCCTGGCATGCGTGCGGCCCGGGTTGGATCCTCAGCACCACATACAAACAAAGATGTTGTGTCTGCCGAAAACTAAAAAATAAAAAAAAATAAAAAAAATAATTCTCTCTCTAAAAAAAAAAAAAAAAATCTTGTATGTAAGCATATGTACATAAACAACACAGTGTGGGTTTAAAAAATATATAAATTGTGCATCATACCATATTTTTTTGGGGGGGGTACTGGGGATTGAACTCAGGGGCACTCCACCATAGAGCCACATCCCCAGCCCTATTTTGTATTTTATTTAGAGACAGGGTCCCACTGAATTGCTTAGGGCCTTGCTTTTGCTGAGGCTGGCTTTGAACTTGTGATTCTCCTGCCTCACACTCCGGAGCCTCTGGGATTACAGGCACAGGCCACCTAGCAGTGACATCATATTGTATTCTGTAGTTTGCTCTTGTACTCAACATTGTTTTTTTTTTTTTTTTTTTTTTGTGTGTGTGTGTGTGTGTGCTCTCTTCCTGTTGGCACAGATAAGTCTAACACACTCCTTTTAACTGTAGTATGCCACCAAATGACTATAAGAAGTTTATTCATTCCTTAGAATTCACATGCAGGAGGTTGTGGCCAGGTTTTTGCTCTTACCAACAAGTGCATCAGAAGAAGTGGTCATCTCATTGGAAGGCTTGTTGGAATCTTTGTCATCTCTTTGGAATTTTTTTGTGTCTGTGCAGCCTAGAAATACCAGAGAAGCTTAACAGAAGGGGTCTGGAAATCCATCCACTTGTCAAGGGAGCATTGAACCTTTAGTTTGTGCTTGACTCTCCTCTGAACTCAATTTTTTTTTTGTATCGGGAATTGAACTCTGGAGCACTCAACCAACATCCCCAGCCCTATTTTGTATTTTACTTATTATTTTATTTAGAAAAAACAGGGTGTCACCGAATTGCTTAGCGCCTCGCCTTTGCTGAGGCTGGTTTTGAACCCACAATCCTCCTACCTCAGCCTCCCGAGCCGCTGAGATTACAGGCGTGGGCCACCGCGCCCTGCTTGAACCCAATTCTTGATTTCCCTTTCGGCTGTTCGGCAGGAACAGCCAGGGTTGCCAGATCTCCCAAGGCCATAGGGCCAGGGATCCCATGAAGTCCGACCCGCTGTCTTCTCCTGGCCCTGCTGTGACCCAGCTGGGAGACTAAACACACATTTAAGGTTCCAGCAAAGTCGGGCACCACAAAGGGGAGAGTGGATGGGAAGAGAATGTGTTTCACAATCATTTCTAAATAGTCTCGTGGAAAAACCAGGACTTAACGGTTGCCTGGAGTTTGTGCATCCGGGTGGAGTGGGATTAGGAGAGAACGTCCCTCAGCCTTTAGGGCCAGCCTGGGAGCACTGGTGGGCTGAGAGGCGGCTGCGGAAAGGGGCTTCCCCGATGGGAGGGCCCCGAAATCCGGGCCGCATCCACGCTCGGTGTTTAGTGCCGGGCCGCAGGGCAGGACCCTGGGTCTCCCCGCGGGCTGGGGAAACTTCCTGACACTTGGCCGCCGCCCTGCGGTCCGGGCGCTTGGCTGAACTAAGCGAGTGCTGGGGGCGCACCCCGCTGGCCCAGGGGGCCGCGGTCTCGGAGGGGCGACCCGGGCAGGTGCGCGCTGCGGGCGGGGGCAAGGTGGCAGTGCCGCGCGCCCGAGCGCCGGGCTGGTCTCTCCGCGCTCCCGCGGCGCCACCGGCAGATTCCGCTGCGGACCTCCCCTTGCTCCGCTCCCCTCCGCCTCGGCCCTCCCCTCCGCTCCCCGCGCGTGGCCCAGCGGCGGGCGCGCGGCCCGCGCAGGACTCCAGCGGCCGTGGCCAATCGGCTTGCAGCCCGAGGCGGCGCCGCGCCCGCGCACAGGCTGGGCGGCTCCTCCGCCCCCGCCCCGCCCGCCCGGGCAGCGGAGAGGAGCGCGCCGCTGCGCCGAGCAAGCCGCGCCGAGCGGAGCCCAGCCGGGGGCGCTGAGCGCGGGAGGCGGCGGCGCGGAGCCCAGGTGAGCGGCCGAGGGCCGGGCTGGGCGGGGGACGCCGCCGCCGCCGCAGCCCCGGACGCCCTCGTCCTCCCGCGGCGGGGACCACCGCCCGGATTTAGACAAAGCGGGAGGCCGGTCCCGGGTGCCGGCACCGAGGGGACCGCGTGCGCCGCCCCTCGTCCCGCCACGTGGAGGGATGCGGACCCCCGCGCCCCTTTCCCAGCGTCCTCCGAGAGGCCGGGGCCTCGGTGGCCTCTGTCTGGGCCGCGCCCGTCCCGGTGGCAGGGGCAGTCCGGGAGTTTGGTGCTGAGGTCACCGGGCCGGGGCTGTCGGGGTCGTGGGGGCGGCCTAGGCCCCCGCCTCGCGTTGACAGGTGGGGACACCCGGCCCGCTCAGAGCGGGAGGGGCCCAGCGGACCTGCAGCATCCCCACCCCCGCAGCCCGCAGGTCTCACAGGTCTCGTGGGCAACCCAGGCCCTGGTGACTTGGGCGCCAGGTGGCAGAACCAGAGACCAGCAGTGGTGGGGTCCCGGGGGACCTTTGCTGCTCTTAAATGCGCTCTTTGACCATCCCCACCCCAGCCGGTACCTCACGGGCCGAATTGGTCCTTTTGACCTAAATTTACCTCTGAGCTGCAGCGTACTGTGAATGCGGAGAAGCGCCCACCCCGGCACCCTGCTGGTGCGGGGCACCGGGCCCAGCCGGGCTCTGCAATGGGTCTCAGTGACCCGGGTGCAGCTTTTTCTGGCTTTCCCCACCCGCTGCCTGCCGGGTTTGGGAAGTGGGGTGTTTTCATAACTGTGGCTGCGCTCACTTGGTGCTGAGATGTGGCACCTGGGCCCCTCCTGGATGGGGCCTGGGTAGGGGCATGTCAGTGCCAACATCATGAGGGGCAGACTGGCCTGGAATGGGACAAGCGGTGCTCACCTGCCTACAGGCAACTTTTGCATTCTTCTGCCTGGCCCCCTAGTCCTAGAGCAGAAACTTCAGGTGCCCTGGGTCTGTGCTGCCATTACTCCTCCTCCCCTGGCTCTGTCCCCAGAGAAGAGAGGGGAGGGTGTCTGTCTCTGAAGCTCCTTTGTTCCTTGGAAGGGGCAGGGGCTGGAGATGTGGCTCAGTGATAAAGTGCTTGCCTAGCATGCAGGAGGCCCTGAGTTCTATCCCTGACACCACAAATTAAAGTCAAAACCTGCAACTTCAAAATGAATAGAATGCATACCATGTAAACAGCTTTCTGGTGAATCCCAGACCCTCCTTCCAGATTAATAACTTCATTTGGTGAGCCCCCACCTAGGGTAATAATAATGTTAATAACTTTTTCTCTCAGTGCTGGGGATTGAACCCAGGGGTTGGAGCAAACTAAGCTTGCACTGTACAACCAAGCTACACGCTCACTCCTAATAACTAACATTTATTGAGTTCTTGCTCTGTGCGAGATCCTATGCTACATGCTGCCTGCATTATCTCATGTATTGACTACCCAAATCCTTCAAGGCAGGGATTTTTATTCCCATTGTAGAGATGCATAAATTGAGACTTACAAAGAGAGGCTAATTAACTTTCCCAGGGTCACACAGCCAATGCAGGTATGTCAAGATTACCACCTATTCTAGAGCAGAGGCTTTTACAAGACTTCCTGGATGTGAGTAGGCCAGACTTGTTTACCAAGCAGCAGGTGAGGACCCAGATCTAAGCAGGCCCTGTGGTGATGCCCGAGGCCTCAGGCTTGTCTTTGCCTCCAGGTTGTTAGTGGGCCGGTAGCCAAATATATTCGCTAATAACTATGCAGTAGTTCTCATCAGGGGAGCGGTGCCACCCTCCTGGTGAGCATCTGGGAGTGTGGGGGCGACCTCTGGTTGTCATAATGTTGCCAAGCACTCCTGGCTTTTGGTAGGCAGGAAGTGGGGATTCCAACTGTCCGCTAAGCAGATCAGTGCCCTAGCTCTAAATGGCAATAACTCCACGGTTGAGAAACCACAAACAAGAAGTGCTGGGGGACTGGGCCGAGCAGGGGCCCTGGGAGTCCTGGAGAAAGTTCTTCTTTTGGGAGTGAATCTGGGCAGGCTCCCTGAAGGAGGTGTCATGTGTACTGAAACTGGAAGAATGGACTGGAAAGTGGAGATTGGTTCAGAGTAGAACTTGGGGACCTCAGCCTGGATGAGGAAGGAGCTGCCCAGGTGGGGCAGGCAAGCCTGAGTTCATGGCATTTTAGCTCAAATTTTAACATGGGCCTAGAGTCACCCTGTTCAGTGAGGCTGAGTCACTTGCTCAGGGTCACCTGCCACCCTCTTCCCTCCCCAACACGCCTCCTCCTGGCGGCTGGAGGAAGCATGTGGATCTCGTTTCCTCTTGCCATCCAGGGGATTTGGGGCAAATGCTATTTCAGATTTTCCTTTGAGTCAGAGCCTCTTTTCCTAGGATGTTTTTCCTTCCGTGGCTGCTCCCCTTTGGGTGGGTTAGAGAAGCTGGAGGTGGGTTCAGGGGGCAGCTCAGCGCTGCAGTGACCTTCACCCCAGGATTTTCCTGGAAGTTGGGAAATGGCATCTCCCCTCCCCCCCCTCCCCTCCCCTCCCCTCCCCCCCTCCCCCTTTCCTCCCCTCCCCCCTCTCCTCCCCTCCCCCTCTCCTCCCCTCCCCCTCTCCTCCCCTCCCCCTCCCCTCCCCTCCCCCTCCCCTCCCCCCTCTCCTTCTCCTCCCTCCCCCCCCCTCCTGCCTGGGATTGGACCCAGGGCCTCACGCTCTTTCCACTGACCTACATCCCCGGCTCTTTTAAAGTAACAGGAAAAATTCCTGTAGCATAAATTTAACCATTTTAAAGTGAACAATCAAGTGGCACTTTAAGACATTCATGGTGCCAGGCCACCATCTACCTGTGTAGTTTCAGAACATTTTCATCATCCCCAAAGAAAACCCTGTACTGTAGTGCAGTCCCTCCCTGTTCCCAGTGCCCCTGCCCCAGCCCCGCCCCGGCCCCGGCCCCCACCGACCCACGTTCTGTCTCTAGGATTTGGTTGTTCTGGATTTTTCACACAGTGGATCATATAACTTGTTGTACTAGGTGACTGTCCATGAGAACCCAGTCCCCTCCAGCCCACGGCCCCCTGAGTCTTCAGGTGCACCTTCTCAGGACACTCAGATTTCACTCCGTCCTGGTGATTCCTTCGGTGATTTTGTGGGTTTGTATTTCGCGAGACTTCTTCCAGAGAAGTAACAACTCAAAGTAGAGAAAACCTCACCAGATGGCCAGTGCCAGGAGCTGTGGCCAGGTGTGGAGTGTCCCGGGTCTTCCCAGGTGGTGGTGCTTGGAGGCACACCATGGAAGCCCCGGGACCACACCATGGAGGCCAGGCTGCTCCTGGGGCCTCCTGTGAAGATGGGAAGGGGTCCCAGAGAGAAGGGGGACCGTGGCTTTTCGTGGTGGTCTCTGTATGCTGGGCACTTTCCTAGAGAAGGGCTACTCTACGGGCCCAAGGTTCCCTGGGATCTGTGTAATTTGCTGACATCTCTTCCCATCCTGAGCTCTCAGGCTGCCTGGGCTTCTTATGCTGGTAGATCATGTCCTTTTCTCTCGGGTGGAGCCAGGAGGTAAGCATGGGGACCATCTTTACATCATTTTAATATATATATATATATATATATATATATATATATATATATATATAAATAATTTTTTTTTGCAAAAAAAAAATAAGGTTTTAGATTATTATTTTTCTTTCCTCCCTGATGGGCCTTGATAATGACAGAAATCCTTCTTTCTTTCTTTCTTTCTTTTTTTTAAATCTTTTTTTTTTTTTTTTTTTTTTTTTTAGATGAACACAACACAATGCCTTTATTTTTATGTGGTGCTGAGAATTGAATCCTGGTCGCGCCTGTGCTAGGCAGCACTCTACCGCTGAGCCACAATCCCAGCCCAAAAAGCCTTCTTTAAACTGAGGCCAGCGCTGAGACTTGGGAAGCCCCCAGGCCCCTGGTTCCCTGCCTGGATGTCAGTGATCAAAATAGGGAAGGGATCATCTTAGCCACCACTGTTTTTGGTTTTAGTCGTGTTTGTTGTGGCTGATTTTTATTTTTTTTTCCCAATTACGAAACATTTTAAGCAGTGAAAAAAAGCCAGAGTTTTGTTTGGGTTGGTTTTTTGGAGTGGCTTATATTTTGCAAGACTAAACAGAGCCCAGGAAGTGACAGGGGCAGGCAGGGCAGGGCAGGGTGCTGCCTCTCTGCAGCCCTGGCTCTGGAACCTTGATGATGATCCATGATCATTCAGTCAATTGCCTCTATTTGGGGGTTCTGGTGACCAAATTCTGCCCTGGGGAACTGAGGCACACTGGGACTTGGTCCCTGTCCCCAAGGAGCTTCCAGGTTAGTGGTCTGTGAATTGTTGGGGAGTCCTTTGGAAAAGAAGAACCTCTTTTCCCTTTGGACAAGGAGAGAAAGAAACTTAGAAGATTCTGTGGTGCCCCCACCCCCACCCCATCCTGGAAGCCGCTATTTTTATGTTGCCTCTTTTATCCTGGTGGCTTCTGTAAATAGTTGAGAGATGGCAGTTGCAGAGATAAAAATGCTAATTCCAACCTGGAAAGGAGATGGATGGTCCCTTGAGGAAATGGGGGTGGTGAAGCAGGGGCCAAGGTCTTACCCCTCTGCCCCCTTGTCTCTGGCAGGTGGTAGGAACTGAGCCCATGGGGGAGGGCTTGGTGGGTGGTGTGTGAGACACACTTCTATTGGAGGAGTTTAAAGGGGGTTAGGTGTGGGGGGCAAGAAGGGGAGCACATTCCCCTTTGAGCTTTTGAAAGTGCATTGGGCGCCCAGCCTGGTGACACCTGCCTGTAATCTCAGCCCTGGAGACTGAGACAGGAGGATTGTAAGTTCAAGGCCAGCCGGAGCCATTTAGCAAAGCCCTAAGCAATTCAGCCAGAGATCCTTTCTCAAAATAAAAAATAAAAAGGACTGGAGATGTGGTCGAGCATCCCTGAGTTCAATTCCCAGTACCATATTAAAACAAAACCAAACAAACAAACCTGGGGTATTGTTTTCAAGGTTCATTGGGTAGAGAATTTACTTAGGTTCCTCCCAGACATTTTCTCTGGCCTCCAGTTCTAGGTGTCGGGGACGGAGTCAGCCCTGCAGATCTGGTTCCAGGGCCCTCCTTGCCTTCTCTGCTGGGGTAGTTTGTGCTGGAGGCAGGGAGGGAAGGATCTAGATTAAGCTTCATCCCCAAAAGGCAGGGAAGGAGAGGGAGAGGGCCTGTGGGTGGGCAAGGCACGGATGCCCGTGGGCGCCAGGCTGGCCCCCTCTGTCTCTGATTTGCCAGGTTGCAGAATGTTGGAGAGGAAGTCTTTTTCTTTCCATTACAAATTGAAATTCCATTTGTTTCTCTGCTGCTTCCTTGGGTTCCATGGAAGACAGGGAGGAATTCGGTGGGAGAAGTGGAAGGCATGGGAAGGGCCCCTCCTGCCACTGCCTCTCCTTTCCCATACTCAGCCACTCAGTCCTGCGTCCTGTATCGTCAAGGCTAGGCCACCTGTGTACACCTAGCTTTTGATGCCTGACTCAGACTGGCCCCTTCTTCTAATGATACTTAATTATAGACCAAATCAAGTGTCCTTAATTGCACTGGGCTGCAGAGTCAGTACCCCTGGTTGTTGTCGGGCCTAGCCCTGGGCCTGCCCAGTGAATTGGCCAGGTGGCCTCCCCTTTTCAGGTCTCAGAGTCCCTTCTTGGCCTTTGGTGCATCGATTGCAGGAGCTGTGTGAGTGCGTGAAGGCTCTTGGGACACAGGGAGGCAAGGGTGTGAGACTACCTGCATGCGACGTGTTTGGTCTCCTAACAAGGGATGCATCTGGACAAGGGTTTGAAGAGATGAAGAGAGCTAAGTTAGCATGGTGGGATTAAAGATTTAAAAAGCCCAAACTTGTTTTAATATAAATTAAAGCCAGTTGAGGAGGTTTGACTTGATACCTGCTGAAGTTCTTTCTTGGCTTCTGGTTAGTGATCGAGCACACCTGTACCCTCTGGAGACATTAGCTGGGTGATCATGGGCTAGTCACTCAGCCTCTTTGTGCTTCAGCTTCCTCACTGGTGAACAGGGATCATAGCAGTGCCTAACTCTCAGAAGGTTACAATGATAGAGGCTTAGAACAGCCCCAAGTAGCCACCAGGGTCAGCCATAACTACATCTACAGCCGTGGCATGCCGTGCTGCCATGACCATGGGGTCTAGTGTTGAGCGTGTTAGCCAGTTCCTTTCCCTCATTTTCTTTATCAGCCCTTCCCTTTGCAACCTTGATTCTTTTTTCTTTAAGATTAAAAAGAAAAAAAAAAAAAAAGTCTTGGGAAGTATTAGCTTCTGCCTGTCAAGATGAAGGTTGTCCCTGGGTTGTCAAGGAACTTGCTTATGCCTAGCAGTTTGGCCTAAAGAGGGGCTTAGGATGTAAGGAACTGAATGTCTGCAGGAAGCTTAGTGAAGAAGCTTTTCTGTCAATCAACTCTGTCACTTGTAGGTCAAGATCTTTGGTTTCTGCTGGATGCCATTGCGCATGCCTGTAATCCCAGTGGCTTGGAAGGCTGAGGTGGGAGGATCACAAGTTCAAAGCCAGCCTCAGCAATTTAGCAAGGCCCTAAGCAACGTAGCAAGACCCTGTCTCTAAATAAAATTTTAAAAAAGACTGGGAATGTGGCTTGGTGGTTAAATGCCTCTGGGCTCAATCCCTGGTACCAGGAAAAAAAAAAAAAAAAAAAGAAGAACTTGGTTCATGACAGAAAGCTAATCATAAATAGGCTTAAGCAAAAATAGGAATATATTGGCTCAGGCAGTTAAAAACTCCTGGGATATATGGGCTTCAAGCATGTCTGTGCCAGATCAGTTCTTCTCCATCTATTGTCTCTCTTTTTTCCCTGTTGACTTCATTCTGAGGCAGAGTTCCCCCATCTCCTGGTTACTGTAGAAAGAGGGACATTCTTTTCAACACTTCTCCAAAAAATCCCAGAATAAGACCCAATAGATTTGAGTTGGGTCACATATATAATCTTGATTCAATTGCTTGACCAGAGCTGGTGCCAGTCGGGCCAGGGTTGAGTCATGTGTGAATCCTGAAGCTGGTGGTGGGGTCAGCTCCACAGGCCACTTCTCATATGGAGGGATGGGTCCCCAGACATAAATGGGGCTGCTATTCTCAGACTGCTGGAACGTAGACTCTGTGCCAGCTAAGAGCACTTCTGACCTTCTGAGTGGCCTTGGGACAGATGAAATATACGATAACTTCCAGCTAATATTTATCAAATGCCAATGGTGTCCTAGAAAGTTCTAGGCCCTGGAATTCAGCAATAGACAAGAGACAAAGCCACACTCTCTCCAGTTACTCGGGAGTCTCTGCCTCTTCCTGTGCATTCCTTCTCTGAGCTGTTGAGGCAGGACACCTTTGCTTTTTCCCCTTTGGACACAAGCTGAGGTCCCAGGAAGACAGAGGTGTGGGCCACGTGTTCCCCTTGGTTGGGGATTCTGACCCAGCCTGAGATTTATTCAGGGTATAATATGTGGCCATCGCCAGACTGTCCCTGTAATGTTTAGTCCTTTCCTGAGAAATTAGACCAGGACAGAGGAGTAGCTCATTGCTTGAGCACTTGACTCGCATGCCCGAAGCCCCGGGTTCAAGTCCCTGTACCTCAAAACAAAATTAAACAAAACTCAGAGCAATTTTACTCTGCCTGGAACCACCGTGTGACTTTGGACAAATTAGTAAATCATCACAAGCCTCCATTTTCTCATCAGCAAAATGAGATGTTTGGGGCAGGTGACCATGGAGACACGCCCCTGTAACATTGAAATCCAGTGACCCTCAAAGCAGGGGCTGCAGAAACCTGTAAGAAAGGTCATGGGACCTAGGATAAGGAAAGGGCACAGGGTGTGGCCTGCAGCCTGACATTGGGGTGGGGCACTGGGGGATGTAAATTCTGTGACTCTCTGGTGAGTGTTTCTCTGGCCAAAGCTGCCAAGAGCTGGGACCCAGCCTAGTACTATCAGAGTGTCTGATGCTTTTAGAGATTTTAGAAATTTTGTTTTGCTCCTTTTTTTTTTTTTTTTTTTAGCAGTGCTGGGAATCCAATCCAAGGCCTCATGCGTGCCAGGCAAGCACTCTACCATTGAGCTACATTTCTAGCCTTAGATTCTGGAAATTCTGATTTTTATCTGAAATCTCCTAGCTCTGGAATGTTGGCCTTCTCAATCCAATAGTTTTAAACATGGTGCATGCCAAGCAAAACATATCAGTAGCCAGATGTCACTTAAGAGTCACCATTTGTATTATTTGTGCTCTAGGGACCGTGATGGGTCTGTGCACTCAAAAGCCAGAGATCTCTTTCCTGCTGTCTCATGTGGGAAGGCCTTTGTTTTTGGGCACTGTGAGTTTTGGTGCCCCTCAACTCAAAAGTGTTTTAAGGAGCCAGGTGCCATGGTGCAGGCCTGTGATCCCTGCAACTAAAGAGGGTGACGCAGGAGGATCGCAGGTTCAAAGCCAGCCTCAGCAACTGCGAGGCATTAAGCAACTCAGTTGAGACCCTGTCTCTAAGTAAAATACAAAATAGGGCTGGGGATGTGGCTCAGTGGTTGAGTGCCCCTGAGTTCAATCCCTGGTACCAAAAAACAAATGTGTTTCAAGGAGAGAAGGTGCATGAGCCCTTGGATCTGATAAGACTCTGAACCCAGGGTGCAGAACCTGGAATATTCCACCACTGCCCAAGCTGACATGGCCGAGCTTCTCAGGCTTGAGTCTCCCTGCGGAGGCAGCCAGCTTCTTGGCCCCCCGGGCAGGTTGGGTGCTGGGTGCTGTCCCGGGGCTGCTACACAGAGTCCGAGGCCCGGATGGCTTGAGCAGCAGCAGTGCACTGTCTCCCATGCTGGAGGCTAGAAGGCGGAGGTCTGAGCGGCAGCTGAGTTTGTCCCTTCACGGGGCTGTGAGGGAGGGTCCTGTCCTCCCTTGTCCTGCTTCTGGTGGGTGCTCGTGGTCTCCAGCATCTCGTCCTGCAGAAGCATCCCCCCACCCCCGTCTTTTGTCCACATTTCCCCTTTTTCCTGAGTACCTGGGTCCTGTTAGCTTAGGGCTCACCCAGAGGCCCCCATTTTTACTTAAATGCCTTTATAAATACCTGCCTCCCTGTAAGGCCTCATTCTGAGGGACCGAGGGCTCCAGCTCCAGCATATCTTTTCTGGGGGACATAGTCACCTGATGGCAAGGTCTGAGAGGTGGCTGTGGCTCTGCCTGACTGCCCCTCTGCTCTCCTCCTCAGCTTCCTACGAGCTCTGGCCCTGCTGGCCTCCCTGTCCTCTCTGGCTCTGTTCCCGGGCTCCTGTCCAGCCCCACTGGGCCCCTTTCTGGTCCCCCCACTCTCCCACCTCTCTCCAGCTGTGGGGCCTATTCAAGCTGTTTCCTCTGCCTGGACCAAGTTCTGCCCCCTCAGCACCTGCTCTGCCTGCGGGGCTGCTGGTTTCCCCAGGAAAGGCCTTCCCTCCCCTGCTTCCCAAAACACTGCCCTGGGCCCCTTGCCCTGCCCCGGGCATTTCCCCAGGGTGTGTTCATGGAATCTCGGGTTTTCCTTCTTTAAAATGCTTGTCTACTTCAGAGGCTGTTGTCTCTGTAGGGCAGAAACTACTTCTGTTTGGTTTTCCTGGCACAGAGTATGTCCTCCAAAATGACTTGTTAAAGAACAAATGACCTGGGCATGGAGCACATCAGTAATGCCAGCAACTCAGGAGGCTGAAGCAGGAGGGTTGCAAGTTCAAGGCCTGCCTGGGCAAGTTAGCCAGGCCCTTCCTCAAAGTAAAAAAATAAAAAGGGCTGGGGATGGATCTTGGTGGTGGAGCACTTGTTTAGCATGCATGAGGCCCTGGGTTCAATCCACAGTACTGGAAAACAAACCAACCAAGATCTAAAACAAATCCCACAAATTAATGAGCGAATTTCTTTTAGGATCTCTTTGGGCCTCAGTTTCTTCAGATGAGAGAAGATATGGCTGGCTGAGCCTGTTATCTCAAAGGAGAGTGTCGTCCTTGGCCTTGGCAGGATCCTTGAAGCTATTTGGAATTTTTCTGGTACTGGGAATTGATCTCAGGGGCACTCTAATTATTTAGAGATAGGGTCTCACTGAGTTGCTTAGCGTCTCACTTTTGCTGAGGCTGGTTTTGAACTTGAGATCCTTTTGCCTTCCAGGACGCTGGGATTATAGGCAAGCAGGACCATGCCCAGCTTGTTTTGAATTCTTGGTTGTCTTGTAGTACCTGGGACGAGGGGACCTAGGGATCCTGAGCAGGGTGCCCTTGGGGTGGGGTCTCCTCCCCAACTCACCACCAGCTTCTTGCTGTGCTGCAGCTCCGGGAGCTCTGCCCTGGAGCCCTGCAGTTGGAGGGCAGCAGGCACAGGGTGGGAGCAGCCCCCAGGAGATGGGAAAGCATTTCCTGGAGGCCTGTGCCACTTGGCTTCCTGGCAGAGGAAGGAACATTCTCGTCCTGGCTAGGGTCCGGTCCATCTGCTGTAGCAAGGGTCTGGCGGCTCACACTGAGTGTCATGGGGAGGCCTTCCGAGCTGGGCTTGTTTGGATTTCCTGGGGGAAGGACCAGGGAGGGACAGGAGGCACAACAATGAGGACTCAGCATTTTGTCACACCCACACAGTTTTGCAGAATGGACTTCTTAACCCTGGACCCCCTGAAATCAAACACTCTGTTTGCTGTTGGTCCCTTGCTGAGGGCCATCCTCTGAGCGTTACCTGACCAGACAGAACAGTCAGCCCTGTGCCTGATCCTGTGTGTGCTCAGCAGCTTGATGTCAGCATTTCGTTTTCATGCTATTGTCTTTTTTTTTTTTTTTTTAAAGAATTCCCAGTTCTTTTATTTTATTGACATTCAGTCCTGAAATTTTTTTTTTTATATTTATTTTTTAGTTTTTGGTGGACACACATCTTTATTTTATTTTTATGTGGTGCTGAGGATTGAACCCAGCGCCCCGCGCATGTCAGGCAAGCGCGTTACCACTTGAGCCACATCCCCAGCCCAGTCCTGACATTTTTATAATAGGTATGTTTTGACAGGCATCTCAGTATTTTTTTTAGATGTTGATGGATTTTATTTTATTCATTTATTTATATGTGGTGCTGAGGATTGAACCCAGTGCCTCACACATGTTAGGTGAGCGCTCCACGGAGCCCCAGCCCCAGCCTACTATTGTCATTTTGTATGACATTTTTCTGCTGAGGAAAGGGTTGATAGCTTTTGTCAGATTCTTTCTTTTTTTTTTTTTGTACCGGGGATTGAACTCCAGGCACTCAACCACTGAGCCACATCTCCAGCCCTTTTTTATATTTTATTTAGAGGCAGGGTCTCACTGAGTTGCTTAGGGCCTTGCTAAGTTGCTGAGGCTGGCTTTGAACTTGCAATCCTCCTGCCCTCCTCCTAAGCAGCTGGAATTTCAGGCATGTGCCACCGTGCCTGCTTTTATCAGATCCTCATAGGATCTGTGACCCCCAAGCCATTAACATTGGCGTAGACCCTGTGGGGCTGGAGCTGTCTCATCTGGACATGTCTCCTGTGAGTGCCTGAGGCCAGGGTCCTGAGGCCTGGACACCCCTGTTCCTCCAGCACGGTGGCCCCTGACCCAGGTGTGAGCTGGCACTTCTCCCTCCTCCAGCCCTTGAAGGCTGAGGCTATGTCAAAGGCCATGAGGGAGGCCCAGGCCAGACGCTGGCTTGCCAGGGAGACGGGCGGTTGGCTCTGTGTCCTTGGTCTGGAGTGGAGATCGATAAGCAATTGTTTTTCTGTTGGCAAGGAAAAAAATTCTCCATTGACTTTCCCAGGCGCTGCCAGGCTGTCTTCTTTTCAGGAATGCTGGTAGCCTGTCGGAGGTGGCTCTGGGAGGGGAGACAGGCGCTGGCCCCGCCGGGAGGAAGGACCACACTGCCGGGGTTGGGGAGCACACACAGGAGCAGGGGGCTCTCCAGGTCCTTAGTACATCACAGGAACATGCGACCACAGCCCAGTGGGTAGTAGGTGCTCAGCAGGTACAGCTGAGAGAACAGTTTTCGAGCATCTGACCCTATGCCAGGAGCGGTTCAAAGTGTCTGGCTTGTGTGAAGCTTCTGACCAGTGGTGGGTACCCATTTTGGAGATAAGACAACTGAGGTTGCAGGAGGCTAAGGTAAGCCAGGAGAAGGAGGATCCCAAGCTGTGTGACTCCAGGGCCCTGCTTTCCTCTTCTGGACGGATCATAAAAAGGATATGCAGAGCCATAACAGTGGGGGCTGTGGAGATGATTTCTTTTAAAAATACAATTTTGAGGGCTGGGGATGTAGCTTAGTTGGTAGAGTGCTTGCCCCACATGCACAAGGCCATGGGTTCAATCCCAAGCACCCCCCCCAAAATTTTTTTTTTTTTGTTTTTTGAGCTGGGCACGGTGGTGCATTTCTGTAATCCCAGTGGCTCAGGAGGCTGAGGCAAGAGGATCGCGAGTTAAAAGCCAATCTCAACTTCTCGAGGTAATACTAAGCAACTCAGTGAGACCCTGTCTCTAAATAAAATACAAAAACAAGGGTTGGGGATGTGGCTCAATGGCTGAGTACCCCTGGGTTCAATCCCTGGTACCAAAAAATAACAATAAAAATACATTTTTAAATATTGAGTGTATGCATGTGGCACAAAAGTAAAGATGGTGAAAAGCCATTCCCTCCCACTGTACCCCTGCCCTCAAAACAGTTATTTCTCCTTGGAACCCCTGTTACAGTCTTCTTGTGTATTTTTCCAGAAATCCACAGTGCATGTGCCATCCTAGACATGCGTGTGGACCTTTCCTCCTGGGCCAGCAGTAGCCACTAGTGCTTCGGTTTTTCCCTGTAACAGTGTGTCTTGGCACTAATTCACACAAGACACATAGAACCACCTGTCTTAAAATGCACACTTTTCTCCCAGGATAGATGTACCTCATTTTGTTTGCCAGGGGTGGTCATTTCAAACCACACTGCCAACATCACGTTGTGTTTACATCATTTTCTGCATGCGCAAGGTTGTCTGTGGAGGGAATACCCAGGTTGCAGGATTGCTAGGTCCCAGGTGTGTGCATTTGGAATTTTAAATACTGATGTATTTCCCTCCATAGGGATGGTACCAGTTCACACCCTGGCAGCCCTGGATGAAAGCAGCCACTTCCCTGCAGCTGAGCCAGACGTGCCAATCTGATAGATGAAAGAAATGTGTTTTAATTGTAGTTTTATTCTTTTTAAGGGGGAGGGCACCAGGGGTTGAACTTGGGGCACCCAACCACTGAGCCACATCCCCAGCCCTATTTTGCATTTTATTTACAGATAGGGTCTCACTGAGTTGCTCAGTGCCTTGTTTTTGCTGAGGCTGGCTTTGAACTTGTGATCCTCCTGTCTCAGCCTCCCAAGCCTCTGGGATTACAGGTGTGTGCCACCATGCCCGGCTAGTTTTCTTCTTAATTTTGCTAAAATACATGGAACATAAAATTTACCCTCTTAACCACTTTTAGTGTTATAATTTGGTGGCATTAACTATATCCACTGTTTCATGTGGCCATCACCATCTAGTTTCAGAACTTTCCAACATCTCCAGAAGAAACTTGGTGCCCCTGAGGCAGTCACTCATTTCCCGCTCAGCCTGTCACCTGTGTTCTGCTTGCTTCCTCTGCCAACTGGAGTCTTGCTGGTGCCTCATGGAAGTGAGACCGCTCACCTAGTAACCAGCTTATTTGGTGGAGCCTGATGGCTTCAGGATTCTTAGTATTAGTCAGAGTTTCCTTCCTTTTTATGGCCCTCGGGTGGTTCTACCACATTCTGTTTATCCATTCATCCATCGATGGACTCTTCCTGCCTTCTCTCCACCTTTTGGCAATTGTAGGTCGAGCTCACGCTGCTGTGAACATTGACTTATGAGCCTTTGAATCCCTGCTTTCAGTTCTTGGGTGTGTTGACAGGGAGAGGAGTGGCTCTGTCAGCTCACCCAGCCACTGCGCTGCAAGTTTGAATTTCCACTTACTGTAAAGGAGGCTGAGCCTCTGGGCACACGCTTGGGTTCACTGAGGTTCTTTCCCCAGGAGCTGTGTGTGCCAGTGCTGGGACGAGGCTGTTTCCCTCACTGCTTTTCTCGCTGGACTTTCCCTGCCACATGCCCCTGCTCAGGAGGAAGGACTATTTCACGAGGGCCCAGGGACAGTGCACTGCCACCCTTGCATTTTTCCTGTGTGTGCTCACCGCCAGTGTGGGTGATGAGCATGGCACCGCTGCCACAGCTGTGATGTACTCACTGAGTGCCAGCGGCACCTGTGACATTTGTCCGGCAGAATTTGTCAAACACATGAACTAAAGGTTAATATTTCTGTCCCAGAGATGGAGGGAGCTGGCAGCCTAAGGGAGAGTGTCATTCTCTTTTTTAAAAAATCAAGATAAAAGTTCACATAAATGGAAGTAATCTGTGAGTGTGTGTGTGTGGGGGGGCGGGGGAGGGTGGTGGTAGGGATGGAACCCAGAGCCTTGTACATGCTACACAAGCTTTCTGCCACTGAGCTAAAGCAAACTTCAGGGGCATTTAGCACTTATATAAGATTATTCAGCTGCTGCCTCTGTTTAGATCCAAAACATTTGTCACCCCAAAAGGAAATCCCACCATTCATTAAGCAGCCACTCCTGATTCCTCCCCAGGTTCTCCTCAGCCCTAGGCAACCATTCATCTTTCTGTCTCTATGCATCTGCCTGTTCTAGAAATTTCATATCAATGGAATCATGCAAGTCAAAGTGTTTCGCCACTGGCTTTTTTTTTTTTTTTTTTTTTTTTAATTTTTTTTGTATTGGGGTGCTTTTTGCCAGTGAGCTACATCCCTGGGCCATTTTAATTTTTTTTTTTTTTTTGAGACAGGATCTTGCTAAGTTGCTGAGGTTGGCCTTGAATTTGCAATCCTCCTGCCTCAGCCTCCAACTCCCCTGGCTCACACACCATTCTCTTGGTGACTGTCCTTTCTCTGATGAGACCCTGACCCCACTTCTCAGTTGAGCATCATCTGCTGAGGCTAGGCCAGACCAGACAGCTGCTTGTACACCTTGGAAAAGTATTTTTCCCTTTCTTGGGCCTCAGAGGTATAACAGGGGTATAACAGCAGACTCACAACCTCTGGTACTATGACATCATACTGGTACATGTAAACTGTAAAGTGCTGTCTGGATCATTGCCTTGGGAAGGATGCAGCCAGGTGGAAGTGTTTCACTTGGCCTACCCAGTGTTTAAAAATATTTGAAATAATTAGGAAACAACAATTGGGTAGAGCCAGAAGTAGCTGCCAGCTCTGCAGGGCCCGTGCTCTCTTGGAGGTTACTTGGCTCCTGCAGGAATTGAATTTGGACTCCTTCCTCATCGAGGTGCATGAGGAGGGCCTATCAGGAGGAAGTGCAGAGGTCAGATCACATCATGTTTTGCAGGATTTTGTTTTTTTAGGATGTGGATCCAAGGCAGAGGTTAGGCTCCAGCCTGGGCCCCCAGGCTCTGCTTTCTGACTCTCTCTTTCTCTGCAGGTGGCGCTGCTGCCGAATGGGAGAGCCTGGGCCCCTTGGATGAAGTGGCTGCACGCACCATGTCATCATGTGTCACTAGCCAGCCCAGCAGCGACCGGGCCGCCCCCCAGGATGAGCTGGGGGGCGGGGGCAGCAGTAGCGAAGGCCAGAAGCCCTGTGAGGCCCTGCGGGGCCTCTCCTCCTTGAGCATCCACTTGGGCATGGAGTCCTTCATCGTGGTCACCGACTGTGAGCCGGGCGGTGCTGTGGACCTCGGCCTGGCCAGGGACCAGCCTCTGGAGGCTGATGGCCTAGAGGCCCCCCTCGACGCTTCGGGGCCCCAGGCCCGGCCCCACCTCTCAGGTCGCAAGCTGTCCCTGCAGGAGCAGTCCCAGGGTGGGCCGGCGGCCAGCAGCAGCCTGGACATGAATGGCCGCTGCATCTACCCGTCCCTGCCCTACTCGCCCATCAGCTCCCCGCAGTCCTCGCCGCGGCTGCCCCGGCGGCCCACCGTGGAGTCTCACCACGTCTCCATCACAGGGATGCAGGTGCGTGAGCTGCCACCGCCGTGTTTGGGTCAGCTGGGCATCCCAGGGGGATCCCGTTCAACCGTGGAGCTGGAGGGAACCCCAAGAAACTGGCAGGTTGGCGGGGAGTGAGTCCACCTTGGAAGGAAGAAAGTCTGCAAAGGGCAGCGACCTTGACACTTCGGGGAGCCCTGGGCACACGCAGCCCAGCAGCCTCAATGCTCAGCCTAGGGTGAGGGAGCCTCAAATGCTCTGCTCAAGCTGCTGTCCGTCCTTGTGAGGAACGCTGGGGTGGGAGGCCACCTGTGTGAGGGTGACCAGAGCATCTCCAGAGCCACGGGGTCTCCTGCCAAGGTAGGCAAGGGCTGGGGGTGCGGCTCAGCACTAGAGTGCATGTTCCTGCCCGGCTCCTGCCTGTCTCCAGCTCCTGCCTGTCTCCAGCCCCCGCCGCAGCACCAGAAAAGAAGAAAGATGGATGCAGGTGCTGGGGGTTAGCAGGTGTGCAGGTGCAGAGAGATGGCAGTCCGGAGAGAGCCCCCACCTCCCGTGGCCCAACAGCGACCCCCTGCCGCTTCGTTGAGGCAGCGCCTTTTCTCCTAGGGTCCTTACCATCGCCTCTAGGAGGTGAATCCAAACTCACATCCCACCGCGTTCCCGGGGCCTGTGATCTGCCCTCACCCTTCTCCTGCCCTCTGCTGCTGGCTCACCAAGGCCAGCTCCATCCAACGACCTTGTCAGGACTGGGGTCCCCTCCAGAGCAGCCCAGCCCTCTCTCCTGTGGCCCTGCCTTCTCTCCTTCATGTGCTCCTCAGCCTCTCATGACCTGTGTGTTTCTCTGGTTGTTACTGCCTGTCTCCCCCAGGCTGGATCCGCAGCTCCCGAGAGCTGCCTCCACACAGCTGTGCAGCTCCCCGAGAGCTGCCTCCACACCGCTGTGTCCTCAGCAGCTGGCCCAGGCACTGGTGCACAGGAAAAACTTGAACATAGCATATTAAGAAGGAATGAGGGGCTGGGGATGTAGCTCAGTTGGTAGAGTGCTTGTCTCGCATGCACAAGGCCCTGGGTTCGATTCCCAGCACCACACACACACACACACAAAAAAAAAACAACAACAACGAATGAAAGCTGGGTATGGTGACAGTGCTTGTAATCCTAGTGACTTGTGAGACTCAGGCAAGAGGCCAGTCCAGGCAACTTAGTGAGACCCTGTCTCAAACAGTTAACAAGTGCTGGGATATAGCTCAGTGGTAGAACACTCCTGGGTTCAATCCCTACTATAAAATATTAATAATAATAATTGAATTAGAAGAAAACTCTTAATTGGCTGGTTTTAAAGGAGCAACCTGGCTATAGGGACTGCATTTTGAAGGCAAGGTAGAGCTTCCATAATTGGACATGTGTACATAGAAAGGTCAGTGTAGGGAAGTCTGCACCCTGAGCAAAGGCCAGGGGTGGAAGGTATGATGGGGGGAGTCAGGGGTTTAGTTAGCTGGAGTATACGGCCCATAATGAGGGATGCCATCTACAGACACTCCCCTTCCCAGAACAGTGGCTTTAAGGCAACTGGGCTTGTTTATCATGCAGAATAAATCTGGTGTCAGGCATTCAGGGACTTGGTATGGTGGTTCTGTGGTGGTGGCCTCTGCCTTCACAGCTGTGTTCCATGCAGGAAGAGGGAGCTGGGGAGAAGGGCAGAAAGTGGCTGCCTCCTAAGGTAGTCCTCTTTCCTGCAAGTTCTATCCACCAACTCCTGCCTGTCTCCCGCTGGCCAGAACACAGCCATGCAGCCACCCTAAGCTGTAATAAGCTGGAAGTGAAGTTTGCCAGATGGGACATTGCCTCCCAAGGTCTGTTTAGAAGGAGGAAGGGGGAAACTAGTATTTGGTGGACAACTAAGTGCCTTGTGCAAGGTCAGAGTTTTAGGGGCCCTTGAAGGCCAGGCCATGGAGTCAGCCTGCAGCCGTGAAACGGCAGGAAGCCAGGGCTGGACTGTTGGAACTGTTGGAACTGCTGGTCACATCCCTCCAGGGCTCAGGGGAATAAAAGCAGCACAGGAGAGGAAGCTGGAAGCAGCCTGAGCTTCCACCCTTGGGAGGGGCTCCTTGAGCCCTGGAGGTAACTTGCAGGCCAGTAACCTGGACCATCTCAGGACCCTCTCAGTGAGAGAGAAAAGGAAGTTGAGAAATGGGGTAGTATGGTGCCACTATTTATGGCTCCAGCTCCTCCCTGAGGCAATACTCTGTTTTCTACAGGGCATCTTACCAAAAAAAGGCCTGCAAATTTGGACGAGGAACTTGTATCAAAGTTTGGGAAAAGGCTTAGAATCATGGGGAAGGGAAGTGAAGGGTAAAATCAAAAACTGCATGTTTCAAATGAACAAAAATTAGTTTTGAGCCAGGTGAGGTGGTACATGCCTGTAATCCCAACAGCTCAGGAAGCTGAGGCAGGAGGATCTTGAGCAATATAGTGAGGCCCTAAGAAACTTAGTGAGACCCTGTCTCTAAAATAAAATACAAAAATGGTCTGGGGATGTGACTCAGAGGTTAAATGTCCCTGGGTTTAATCCCTAGTACCCCCCCCAAAAAAATTAGTTTTGATACATGACTTCACCTATGAAACCATCAGCACAACCAGTCATTTGGGCTTCTCTAACATGCCCTGCAACCATCCCTCCCTGACTTCTCATTTCCCAGGTAGCTGCTGATCTGCTCTTTTATCACTAGAGATTAATTTGCAAGTTCTATAATTTTATAGAGGTGGGATTGTTTAGTATGCACCCTTTTTTTTTTTAGCTTAGTTTTTTGTAATTTATCCATGTTGCTCTGAATAGTGACGGTCCCCATAGCTGCAGATTCAGTCAACCTGGGGTGGAAGATATGTGGAAAGAAAAAAGTACATCTGTACTCAGTGTGTTACCACCCCTCACTCGTCATTATTTCCTGAGCAATACCACATGACAGCTACTTCCATAGCATTTACATTGCATTAAACATATAAGCAACCTGGAGATGATTTAAAGCATAAGAGGGAGGTTACATGCAAATGCTGTGCCATTTATGCAGGGTACTTCTGCATCTGCAGATTTCAGTTTCTGCAGGGGGTCCTGGAATCAATCTCCTGTGGGTACGAGGGACAGCTGAATCAGCTGTGCCTTTTTATGCAGAATCCTTCCATCATATGAATGAGGCACAGTTTGTCCATTCACCTGTTGCTGGACTTTTGGGTTACTTCCAGTTTTTGAGCATTACCAATGAAGCATGTTTTCATTTCCACTGGGTAAATGACCAGGAACAGCATGGCAGGGTCATATGGTAGGTGTGTGTTAAGAAATTGCCAAATGCTAAGGCTTTTGTCTGCTCTGCATTCTTGCTGAACCTTGGTCTGCTCAGTTTTGATTTTTGCCAGCCTCTCCCTGTGGCTTTTGTGTGTATTGCCCTGATGACTAATAGTCTTTTCATGTGCTTATTGACCACTTGTTTTATTTTTCTTTGGGGAAATTTCTGTTCAAACTTTTGCCCATTTTTTAATTGGGTTGTTGGACTTAACTAGTATTGAGTCATAGAGTTTAGTTTGTTTGTTTTCCTGTGCTGGGAGTGAACAGAGGGCTTTGTCACTGTAGGCAAGCACTCTACCACTGAGCTGCGTCCCCAGTCCAGGATCCAGAGTTCTTTTATTTTGGATTTCATTTCTTGTCTAATGTATGTGTGATGAATCCTCTCAGCCAGTGTGGGCCTTGGCTTTTCTTTTTCTCCAACCCCGCCTCCCCTCCAGTTCTGGGGATAGAAACCAGGGCCTCACACATGCTCAGTGCTCTCCCACTGAGCTACACCACCAGACCTTTTAAAATAGTGTCTTGAGGTACAAAAGTTTTGACTTTGGTGAAGTCAAAAGTATCATTTGTTTGCTTTTTGTGTTTTGTACTTTTTGTGTATGATCTAAGAAACCTTTGTCCACCTCCAAGTTTGCAGAGATTTTTTTTACCCCTTTGTATTTTTGTATGACAATGTAGGCATGATTACTTCTTTCTTTATTTTAAAAAATATTTTTTAGTTGTCATTGGGTCTTTTTTTTTTTTTTTTTTTTTTTAAAGAGAGAGAGAGAGAGAGATATTTAATTTTTAGTTTTCGGCAGACACAACATCTTTGTTTTTGTATGTGGTGCTGAGGATCGAACCTGGGCCGCACGCATGCCAGGCGAGCGCGCTGCCGCTTGAGCCACATCCCCAGCCCTGTCATTGGGTCTTTATTTTATTAATTTATATGTGGTGCTGAGAATCTAACCCAGTCCTTCACATATGCTAGGCGAGCACTCTACCACTGAACCCAACCCCAGCTCGCATGATTATTTCTTTTAAGTTGCTGATGCTGGCCTCAAATTTGCAATCCTCTTGCCTTAGCCTCCTGAGTCAGTGGGGTTACAGGCATGTGCTACTGCACCTGACACATGAATACTTTTTAAATTTAAAATTTACTTTTTGAAAGTGTGAACGATCTTATAAAAATAGAAATAAAGACTGCATATTATATGATTTCTCCCCCACCTTTTTTTTTTGGGGGGGGGGTTTGGGGATCCAACCCAGGACCCTGCTGAATAAACATGTGCTCTCCCACTGAGCTGCACCCTCCAGCCCTGTGTGATCACAGTTGGACAAAGCACAACAATGAGGAAGATCTGTTTCAGGACAGAGGTCATTCTGGAGAAGGGACACTGCCTGGGAAGTGTTTCTGAGGAGCTGGGAGTTTTTGTTTTCTTGATTTGGGTCCTGGTTTTGTGTGGGGGGGTTCAGTTTGTGGAAAATGTATCTGTTACAAATTTTAAATTATTTTCTAGGACTGTGTGCAGCTGAATCAGTACACACTGAAGGATGAAATTGGAAAGGTAAATACCCCAGGAGTTGGGCTGGCTTTCTACCTTGACCAGGGACATTTCAGACACTGTGGAAGGAGCTTATTGGAGCTGGGAGCGGGGAGAGGAGTCTTTGGAGGCAAGGCTGATGGGGGCGTCTAGTAATAGGAGCAACCAACTGGACAGAGAAAAGATGGCTCCCGTCATTTATTTAAGGGGGTACAGCAAAGGCAGGGATAAGGTTTCAAGAGCGGAGTCTTGCCTGTGATGTCTCAGTCAGCAGGTTTATTGACATCTTGGCAGGCCACACCCATCTCAGGTTCTGTGTGGGATCTCTGGCATTTGAGGGGGAAGTGTACCTGCGTCAGGCGCACAGTCCCTGTCGGGGTGCCACGGGAGTTTCCCAATGCTAGACTTATCCCCTCATTAGGCTACTGTGTGCAGCATAGCCCCCACTCAGCCCATGGATGGCAGTCTAGTGTATTTTTTTAATGGTCTAGTATTTCTATTTTTTTCATATTAAATTTAAATGTTTCTGCAAAAGCTCAGAAAGCTTCCAGAGCAATGCCATATTGCTGTGCTGATCGTATGCATCCGTTAGTAGATTTTTTTCCCCCCTGAAGTTACTCTCATATATGTATTTTTCTTCTGTTTCAGCCAAAGAGCAGTATTATTACAGGGTCAAAAGCCCAAATGCTAGGAGAGAATAAGTCAGTAATATAAGTGGGCGTGGATGTGAGATGGAAGATACTAGTGAGCAGTGAGGACTGTGGCAAAGCATTAAATTATGGAAATGAGGGCTCCTGCGCAAGGCAGGCTAGGTATGAAAGTAGGGAATAGTGAAATCAATGGTGAACATTAGAGAAATGATATCTACATGTGGTTAGACCTCCCAGCTTTTTTCAAAAGAAGCCAGAAATGTGGGTTTTTAATATCAAATCTTTTCAAACATTGTCAACTAAATTCAAACTTTGTAGAAACTGCAGATCCAACAAAATACAGTTTCAGGGCACATTTGACCAATAGGCAGTGGTTTGCAGCCTGTGTGTCAGGGTCCTCATTGTGCAGCTGTGTCACGGGCATCTCCCTTTATCCAGGGCTCCTATGGCGTGGTCAAGCTGGCCTACAATGAGAACGACAACACTTACTATGTGAGTACCCACACTCCCCTCCCCTGGCCCCTCCTTATCCAAAGCAAAGCCCTCTTTCCAGCGCTCACTTTCCTGGAAGGTGGACAGATCTGTGGACTCATCTTCGTAGCACCTCAGGGAGGAAGCAGGGTGCCCGTTGGACAGAGGGCAAGATGGGAAGGTGAAGTAATGCAGCTTCTGCTTCCTCTGTGGCACTGAGAAAAGGGCAGTAGCTGGGCGAATTGCCCCTGTGGAGGTAGTCCAATGTGGATTCACACCTGGCTCTATCGGGTGCCAAGTATGTGCCCTTGGCAAGAGGTGCTCCTTGGCACCTCAGTTCCCCCGTGTAGAGCATCCAGTGACATCCTTCCTCAGCCCTCCTCACCATTCCTGCAGCCCACTTACGTTTGGATTCAGGGGCAGAGAGTCAAAGGCTTGAGGTTTTCCAGCTGTGTTCTGGGTCCAGCCTCCTTGGAACCCAGGGCTGCTTGGCCCCTGTGTTGATGGGGAGCTCATTGCCTTGTCCCGAGGCTGTCGTGGTGCCAGGAGGTCCGCCAGGCCTGGGGTGGAGGGAGCCTTTCCTCACGTTTGCTCCTTGCTGCTTTAACTGGTCCTGGGGCCTTTTCTTCTGTAGGCGATGAAGGTGCTGTCCAAGAAGAAGCTGATCCGACAGGCTGGCTTTCCACGTGAGTGCGGTGGGCGGGGCCTTCACCCTGTGGTGTGCGCTGGGGCAAGGAAGGACAGAGCCCACGTATGGTGTCCCCTCCCTCCCCAGAGCTTCCCCCTGAGGACAGTGCCAGGCCTCCTGCGGACATTCTGTGTTCACTTTCATTTAAGAATATTTACTGAAGTGACGCAGGTGTTGTTCCCGAGAGCTTTTCCACACTGGCGTGATGGGTGCTTTGTCGCTGAGTCTTCACCAGCATTGACTGCAGGGCCCCTGGTGGCAGCAGCTGCTCCTGCCCTGCTAAGTTCTTCTACCTTTGCACCCCCACCCCCCCCAGCTGCCCTCTGCAGTGGGGAGTCTCTCTGCCCTGACCTAGGCGGCCTTTGTGTCTCCTTGCAGGTCGCCCCCCACCCCGAGGCACCCGTCCTTCCCCTGGAGGTTGCATCCAGCCCCGGGGCCCCATTGAGCAGGTGTACCAGGAAATCGCCATCCTGAAGAAGCTGGACCATCCCAACGTGGTGAAGCTGGTGGAGGTGAGGTGGGGTGTGGAGGACGGAGGCATGGAGGTCCTGCCTTGCTTTGTGAATACCCAGATGCTTCGAAGCCACCGGTTTCCAGGGAGAGCCAGGTCGCACCACCTGGTGCTGCAGAGCCAAATGGTCTTTTGCTTCAGGTTCCCTAACTGTTGTTACTTTGTGTCACTGTCACCCCTCCTTATTCCCATTTTACAGATGGAGACATTGAGGTCGAGGGCCACTCAGGTTTGCCTTCGCTCACTCCTGTGGGTGGTTGTGGTACAGAAGCAGACACACATATGCTATAAATTCCAAGAAAACCTTATTTACAAAAACAGATTCAGGCTGCATTTGGCCTGCAGGCTGACCTTTGCCAACCCCTGCTGCAGTCAGCAGTGCTTACAATCTTAATCTCAAGACTTCTTTATGCTCTTAAAGATGATCGAAAGGCCCAAATCACTGTGGCCTATGCGGGTTGTATTTATTCATATTACTTCTAAGAATATAAACTGAGACATTTAAAAGTTATTTATTGATTGATTTAAAAACAGCAATAATCTTGTCATATGCTCTGGTTCATGCCTGTAATCACAGCAACTTGGGAGGCTGAGGCAGGAGGATTACAAGGTTGAGGCCCCTGGGGAGCACATCCCTGCCTTTGGTGTGTGGGAGGCCACTGCCATACCTTGTCCGAGACCTACAGACCCTAAACCCTAGGTGGGCAAGGCCCGGGTCTGACTTGCCCACAGGGAGGGGCGTAGGGCTCCTGATGGGCAGCCCAGCTCTGCCTGGGTGCACACCTTTCCCAAGCCTGTTGTGATTCTCGGGTGGCTGGAGAATGTGGGAAGAGGTGGGAGGCCTAGTCTGTCCAAGGAGAGAAATGGCAGCTGCAGGTCACTCCCTCCATCATGGCTGCCAAGCTTCATGCTCTTGACTCCCTGATGCTGGAATTGGCCATCTTAGAGGAAGTTCCAGGGGCAGTTGGTTTGCAAGTGACCCTGAGTCCTGGCAAAGTCTCCCTTCTCCCTAGTGTCCTGTGGTATCTGGTCTTCTGCCCAACAAGACTCTGCCAGTCTGTTGGCTTGTTTATTCCTGAGGTGTCCCTGAGCACCTCCTGTGTGCCCAGCCCTGCCTCAGACACTACTGACATAATGGAGGTGGTTACCCCTGTGCTGTCCATTGGCGAGAGGCAGTTCTGGACAGGGAAATGTCATTTCCTGCTGGGGTAGGGGGGGACAGGGCCACCTCATGGAGGTGCCACTAGAGCCAGATGGGCTCTGAATTTCATCTTGAAGACCAGTCTGTGTCTCTCCTAGGAGATGGGCTGGATTCTCACCCACATGTGCCAGAGGAGGCTTTGCCTCTTCCTGTGGTCACCTCCTTTCTGGGTGCTTGGGAACCTCGAGGACTGGGCTGGGGGTGCTTACTTTCCACTCTTTGGATCTCGTGCTCTGAGGAGTCCTCCTGGGCCTTCCATCTTGATTAGGAAGAGGGACCCTCCCACGCCTCCTCCCTGCTCATGTCGGTTCTCTCTGTCCTCTCCTCTGCTTCGTGTCCTGACCTGTTCCTGGTGGCTGTGCCAATAGGTCCTGGATGACCCCAATGAGGACCATCTGTACATGGGTAAGAGATCCCTCTCCTTCTGCTGCTCTCACTCAGGCAACTGCACCTGCCAGTGTCCAGGCATCCTTTCAAGGCAACCAGGGCCCAGCCATGGCCCAGTCACATCTGACCAAAGGCAGCTTCTCCTTTCCTGGTCCAGCTGGGCCCCTCAGTGAGCCCTACAGAAGGCCACACCCTGAGTTCAAAGCGAAGCTTTCGTAGTCAGGGAAGACAGTGTAGAGAGAGTGGTGGGCAGGCCACCTCAGGTAGGAGATGACCGCTCAGCATTTGAGTGTCAAGGACACAGCCCTGTAACCTTTGGAGAATAGCATTCCAGACTGAGGGACCAGCCATGGGAAGGCCCTGAGGCTGCAGGAGATTAATATTGTCCAAGGAAAACGTGGCTGAGTCTGAGTAGAGCAGGGAGAGGCCAGGGCGGGACATCTGGGGCCTTAGCCAGGGGCACCAAAGGTTTTGAGCACTGGACATAGAAATAAAAGGGCCTCAGGTGTGTTCTCAAAGACCCCATTAAAGAAAAAAAAAAAAAAACCAGGACATGAGCCAGCCCTGTCAGCTCTCCTAAATGCTGATGAGGGAGGAAGGACAGGATCCACGGAGACCTGTCAGCAGACACTCGGGCCCAGGGGCACGGACTGACAGGCCTCGCATCCAGGAACGCCTGGCTGGGGTGGGCCCAGATGAGCCTGTGCATTCTGAGTGCACAGAGAGGACAGCCTGGGGAGTGGCTGAGGAGGTGAGGGCAGTGGAGGTGGCAGGCCGGCCACCTGGATGGCCACACAGTGACCCTGGGCTACACAGGGTGTGCTCATAAAGTAATGAGTCTGGTTTGAAGACAGAGCTCAGGGTGTGACTTCCCCTAAGGCAGCAGCTGTTCCAAGGATGCTGTTCTTGCCTAGGACATTTTTTTCTTTCCTCATTTGCCCTCCCCAGGTTTTTATTATGAGAATACTGCCTAAGAGAAGGCAGTGTAGTTCGGTGAATTGCTGTCTACATAGCCCCAGGTTCAGCAGTTGACTTTATCTACTCTGCTGTCTTCCAACCATCTCTGTCTCTTTATTTTGCCAAACCATTCAAAAATAAAGTAGCAGACATCTCAGGACTCCAGTCCCTGCGTACTTCAGTGTGTATCCCATAGTAAGGACATTTTCGTACATGACCCAGAACCAAATGGAATTATCCCTGTTCCTTGAGAGCATCTAATGTGGCCCAAATTTGAATCTTACAACTTTTTAAAGACTTCCTTTGGAAATAATTTAGACGCTGGGTGCAGTGGTACGCTCCTGTAATGCTAGCTACTTGGGAGGCTGAGGAGGGAGAATTGCAAGTTCAAGGCCTGCCTGGGTGACTTAACAAGACCCTGTCTCAAAAAATAAAAAGGAACTGGGTGTGTAGCTCAGTGGTAGAGCAACCCTAGGTTCAATCCCCAGGACCAAACAAACAAAAAGCATACGAGATAATTTTGGGTGCCACATAGAAAACATTTAAAAAACTTTTTTTTTTTTGCATTTAATTTAAAACTCTATAGGAAAAACTATAACCAGTACACTAAACTCATGATTTCATGAATGTTATTACTTACAACAACCTCAAAAAATTAGAAACTAAGTTAATTAAAAAAAAAGTTAAATATGTAATTATTACATAGCATGTATATTTGGCCAAGTTGTACACCTAGTAAGTGATCGAATGCAGGTCAGGGAAATAGGACAAAGTCGTTTGTGCCTAGAATGGTGCCCCTGGTGTAATTTTCTCAGACCCAACTCCAAATGGCTTTGGGCTGTTTCTGAGGAGATCATTTGTTCATTCAGTGAACATTGCAATTTGTCAGGAACAAACTCAAAACTCCTCATCCTTGGCATTCACCTAAATGTTACGTGTAGGCCTTAAAGGTGACAACACTATAAAAAAATAACAAATGCTTAGCAGGGTGAGGGGAGCTGGGAGTTCCAGGTCAGGGGGATGGGAACTCAAATGGCTTCTGAGGGGACATTTAGGCAGGACAGTGGGGACCAGGTGTCAGAGGACATTTTACACCATTGTAAGAATGATGGTGCACATCTCTAATCCCAGCAGCTCGGGAGGCTGGGACGGGAGGATTTCGAGTTCAAAGCCAGCTTCAGCAATTTAGCAAGGCCCTAAACAACTTAGTGAGACCCTGTCTCTAAATAGAATATAAAAAAAGGGCTAGATGTAGCTCAGTGACTAAGTGCCCCTGGTAACAAAAAACAACAACAAAAATGGCTTTGACTCTGAGCGTCACCGAGGAGTTTCCCAGGCTGTGTGAGGCGGCAGCACTGCCACCGAGGCCACAGCGGGAGAGAAGCCATGCTAGCTCAGGCTGTCGAGCAGTTGGGAAAATTCCCACGTGGTTACTTTTACTTTCCAGCCTCGGCCGTGCGTGCTGAGGAGACAGGCTAGATGATAGGTTTTAAGAAGGGACTTGAACCACAGGTCTGACCTTCAAGAGGTAGACTGTGCGGCCTGTATTTCTAGAGGAAATTCCCACCCACCACTCAACCCCAAGAGTAGCTGAACTGTCGGTGACTGAAAATAAACCTGTTCCAACAGGCCAGCCTCCCCCAGGCCGGCTGACTACGAAGCTGGCTGGGTGGGAGGAAGGTGCAGAAATCATGAAACTTGCAAATTAAGACATAAATAACCGAGGCAGGAAAGGCCGGAGCTTCTCACCACAGCCTGAAGCAGCAGCAGCTGTGTCTTTTTTGGGGGGTGGGGGGGTTCTGGGGATTGAACTCAGGGGCACTCAGTCACTGAGCCATATCCCCAGCCCTATTTTGTATTTTATTTAGAGACAGGGTCTCACTGAGTTGCTTAGGGCCTCACTTTTGCTGAGGCTGGCTTTGAACTCACGATCCTCCTGCCTCAGCCTCCCAAGCTGCTGGGATTATAGCGTGCACCACTGCGCCCAGCAGCAGGTCTATCTTAACTCAGGCTTATGGTACCTGAATCCCTGGGAGTGACCAGAGGACGTAGTTGAGCATCAGTCCTATCTCTTGGAACCTCCAAGGTACAAGTGGAGGGACAGGAGGGAGCCCAGGAGCCCCGTCCTGCTCCCCTTCTCCCCTGCCTTGTTTTCCTTCACCAATGGATCCTTGGCCATTTTGAGCACTAGAGGTAAAAATCCAGGCTGGGATCCTGGGGACAACAGAAATCTCCTTGGCCTCCCAGTGGGAATTCGGCAAAGCAGGACATTGAGTGGCTTGGGTGCTGTGGACTCTCTCTCTCTGGTCCCCCAGTGTCAGTTTGTGTGCTTCTTGGTGTTCCTAGAGGTGGATGGGAGATGGGGAGCACCCCGAGGGAGTTTTCCAGTTTCCCAGTGTAACAGTTGACCCCTTTCTCTTCTTTGACCCTGACCCTGACCCCTGACCCCTAACCCTAACCCCTTTTTCTTCCTTACAGTGTTTGAACTTGTCAACCAAGGGTGAGTGTCCCTGCTCCCAGGCATGGTCCCCGCTCCCAGGTGTGATGCCCTTGGCTTTGTGACCTTCGAGGCTGAGGGAGGTGGTGCTGGGCTCTGCTCGGGGGAGAGGGCGAGGGCTGATCTGTGTGTCATACATGTTGATGTTTTAGGCCCGTGATGGATGTGCCCACCCTCAAACCCCTGTCTGAAGACCAGGCCCGTTTCTACTTCCAGGATCTGATCAAAGGCATCGAGTACCGTAAGTGAGGCCCGTGGGAGGATCCTCACGCCTGGCGGTGGTTAGCCTTCCCAGCTGGTGGGTGGGAGTGGGAGGGTCTCCTGGTGTGCAAGGCAGTGGGCAGCAGACAGACTGTGTGAGTGCAGAGCAGGGATGGTTTCAGAGAGCAGTCTTGGGGGCAAGCAGAAGCTGCTGTTTCTTCCACAGAGAGAAAATGAAGAGCAATAGTAGTTATGAGCATTTCTCCATTGAATTCCGTGTGAACCAGGCACTGTTTGGGGCATTACCTTCGTCGTCTCTCATTCCTCCCAAGGACCCTGGGATGGGGACCCTGTTAACCTCCCGGAACCTTAGTTTCCTCATCTGTAAAATGGAGACAAAGTATTTCTCAGCAGGATTGAGTGGTTATATCAGTGGTTCTGATTGGCAGGTGTCCTTTCTGCTCCTGGTTGTTAAACATTTCCACTCTTATCCCTGCCTGTCACGTAAGATTGTTTTGAAGTTTAATTGGGATAAATGTGAACCACTTAGCACAGAGCTAAGCCCAGGACTGGGTGCCCAACAGTGACACCCTCTGTACTTATTGATACTATGATCGTCATCACCACCCCAGAAACTACACCTAGGTTTCCAGACCATAGCACCGTCCATTGCCATTGGCTGACACCAGACAGGAACGATGAGCCGAGTCCTCAGTTCTGTTTTTTTTGGTTCACACTTCAAATCAGCCTGCTCTGCTCATCGTTGGTTCGGTGAATTAGTATTGGCCGTTGGTAATTGAAACTGTGTTTGACTGGTGTGAGTCCTGAGGCTCTTAGGAGGGTACCAAACCCAATGAAAACTCCGTGTGTGCTGGTAACCACACAGACAGGGGGGTTACACATTCTAACAGGTGGTTACGAATGGCTGTAGGCAGTCACTGTTTTGGGAACGAGTCCTTTTGAAAATGAGTATCTTTTGAAGACACTTTCCCCACTTACCTTTTAGAGGATGGAGGTGCCCAGCAGGTTTGGGAGGGGAGGGTTGGGAAAGACCAGGGGCCATGGCAGAGGAGGCACCAGGGTGATGCCACGCTGTGTCTCTGAGCCGTGTGGCCATATGCAGATCCTCACAGGGGTTTCTTGCCCCCTCTGTTCCCCGGGTGCCGTCCCACCCAGTACACTACCAGAAGATCATCCATCGGGACATCAAGCCTTCCAACCTCCTGGTTGGAGAAGATGGGCACATCAAGATCGCTGACTTTGGTGTGAGCAATGAGTTCAAGGGCAGTGATGCCCTCCTGTCTAACACCGTGGGTACACCTGCCTTCATGGCACCTGAGTCGCTCTCGGAGACCCGCAAGATCTTCTCTGGGAAGGTAGGTTTGGACCTGTCTGAACCGCTGAGATCTTCCTGTGTTAGGGTCCTTTTGGTTGTAAGTGGTACAAATACAACTTAAATAGCAGATGCACTGGGGTTGTACAGCTGAGGAGTGGGCATGTGTGGCTTTGGGCTCTGCCAGCCAGTTATGCAAACAGGAATTTGTCTTTCTCCAGCTTTTGGCTGCTTTCCTGAGTTGGTTTCCTCTGCAGGCGGATCAGGCACCAGCAGCTCCAGGCTACTTTCAGCTGACCAACCTCAGTAGCAAGAGCATTCCTCTTTCTAAAGAGCAGAGCAAGAACTCTGGGGCTGGTTGTGATTGGCCAAGTGTGGGTTATGTGCCGGTCCTTGGACCATCCTATGATTGGGGGAATAGTGCTCTCCTTGGCCATGCCTGGGTCATGTGCTCTCTAAAAAGGTTGGGGGACCAAGACCTGACCCTCCCCAGCTATGTGGACTGAGAAGAGGTGCTTCTCTAAATGGTGCTGGACAGGCAAAAGCAGGAGATGCCCTTCTTTGCCCCTGACCACACCTGCCAAGCTCTCTTTTCCTTGCAGGCCTTGGATGTTTGGGCCATGGGTGTGACGCTGTACTGCTTTGTCTTTGGCCAGGTAAGAGGGTGGGGTGTCCTGTCTCCTGAGTGCTGCTGGCTGACCTTTTGGACTAATGGTCATCCTTGCAGAGAGATAACACTTATTCATCTGAAATTTCTTTATCTTTGTGGCCAGACGTGAATATGGAAAAGAAAGCCCACCTAGACATGGTACAGATCTGTATATGACACACAGATTTCTGAAAAAGAGTCTGATAGAACAGAAGGGCTGGCAGAGATTCTGGAGTTTGGAGCTATTACTAAGTTTAGGGCAAGCTCAACAAACACACCACCTCTCCCACTCCTGGGCCCCAGACAGACATCACTAATCAATAGCTACACTTATTTCTCCTTTGCCGCATGTTGCTTTGAGCTTCTTTTCCTCAGCCTGTGCTGAGATTCTATTGTCAGGGACAGAATTGGAATGGGAATTAAAATTCCCTTTAACTTTTTTTTGACAAAGGGAGTGCTAATCTGCCTTTTTGTCATTGTGACTCTTGTTGTAGTGGTGGTTTCAATATTATTCATGTTTAGAGGCTTCTCTTTTTAACTGTGCAGTTCAGTTTGATTATGTGAGCAATAAAAAATGTGAAATTTTCCCTTCCACGAGCTTGTGCTCCTGTTGAGGAAAGCTTAAGAATCTGGTCCCATGTAGGCGGAAGGGAGTCTGTAGCTATCCCCCCCACCCCCAGCATTTGATTGGAAAATTTTCAATTACATGACAAAATTGAAAAAATTTTGCTTAAACACCCAGGACCCCCCACCACCACCACCACTGGAGTCTACGGTGACTGTCTCACTACACCTACTTTATCTCGTGGCTCTCCATTCCCCCACCCATCTTATTTTTTAGTGCCTTGCAAGATGGCCAGCCAGCACCTCTAGTGTTCTTCCAGGTGCTTTAGAAGGCAATCTTTGGCTAGAACTCCATATTTACCTGTGGTCTTCCCCCACCCCCGCTTGGAGGTACAACTTACATACAATGAAATGTGCTATGTTCCTAATGAGTTCTGCCATGTGGACGCTGCTGCCCACACATTGCTCTTAAAGAAATCATTTTCCTTGGACAGGAGTGGAGTAGGTGACTTTGTCGCCTTTTCCCAGTGTGCTGTGCTATGGATTGAACCCAGAGCCCTGGGCATGCCATGCAAGTGCTCTACCAACTGAGCTATATCCCCAGCCCCAGAGTTCTTTTTTACCAGCATAGACTACCTGCTTCTATGGGATCAGGCCCTCCACCTGGTGAGAGTTGATTTGTCACTTGGGAGGTGGTGCGAAGTCCCATTGAGGTGAAAAGCCCACTCTGAGCTGGCACATGTCCTCTCTAAACTAATGTTTTTCTCCTCAGTAAAAAGAATATATATATTTTTTTTCTTTTTGGGTCCTGGGACTTGAACACATGCTGAGCATGTGCCCTCCCACTGAGTTATGTCCCAGTACTTATTATTCCTTATGGCTTCTGAGGGGATGGACAGAGATAATCCAGTATTTATGACCTGAGGCCCTGCTTCCTGTCAGGAATGTCCTGGACATGGGGGATCTACAGTGAGCAAGACAGATGCAAATCCTTGCCCTCCTGGAACTGACAGGGAGTGGTTGGCAGGGGTAGGGGTGGACAGGAAAGGTGAGCTTATTGGTCACTTGCATTACAGAGAGAATAAGCCATGCAAGTTTCCCTGGGAAGATCACACTGGGTAGGGGAGACAGTGGATTAAGTGTTGGTCACAAGGCCTTCCACAGAGCCTGGGTTACTGTTGGGGGTGGGCGTTGCGGGGGAGAAGAGTGTTTGCTTTTGTCCCTCCTAGGACATCCCTGGGCAGATGGGAACGCTCCTTCCCCAGACTAGGCCAGGGCTGTTGACTTCTGTCCTATAACTCACAGGGAATGACACATCACAGGTGGCCTCTGAAGGACACAGGTGGCAGCTGGTCACCACTACTCTCTCCCCGGCCTCTTTTCACAGTGCCCGTTCATGGATGAGCGGATCATGTGTTTACACAGTAAGATCAAGAGTCAGGCCCTGGAGTTCCCAGACCAGTGAGTGTTGCCTGTCTGTCCTTCCTCTCCTCGAATCTTCTTGCAGTCCTGTGCATTTTATCACCCACCCCTGACATGTCTCCCTCCCCCAGGCCTGACATAGCTGAGGACCTGAAGGACCTGATCACCCGTATGTTGGATAAGAACCCAGAGTCAAGGATTGTGGTGCCGGAAATCAAGGTACCTGGGAGCCACTGCTGGCCCCCGAGGCTGACACCCTGGATTCAGCCTGCGTCCTGTGCTTGGAATTGTTTGGCTCCACCCCACCTTGGCCAAGCCCTGTGCCCATTTGTCGACAGCACAATGCCCTCCTCCATACCGCAGCCCTCCCATGCCCTGGGCCTCTGGGTTGCTGGGGCTGGCAAGGGGTAGTGAGGAGGTTCTGGGGGTTGTGTTCACTGTGACTGTGATTGTGAGTTCTATGACCAATCAACCAGGCAGCCTTGCTCTTGCTCCAACTGGCTCGGGCTGATGGGGCGTCTACCCTGTGCAGACTGATCTAGGGACTTTGTGTGCTCCATACACTGGCTGCTAAAACTCTGGGTCCTTTCCTTGACCTTGAATGTAGAGATGTGGGCCAGTCCCTTTGAGGAACTGTAGTGAGAGTGGGAGGGAATCTTTCAGCACTTCCACCTCCTCAACCTGCCAGATTCTACCCTGTTTCAGAAAAAGCTTTTTAGAGAAACCTGTGTCCATCTGCCACCTGCCTGTCAATGCCACGAGCACATATCTGGCCCTTTAGGAATCCTGAGTTGTGCTTTGAGGTCTCCTAGGCACCTGGGCGGCTAGCACTAAAAGGTGTCTTAAGAGAGGCCAGTTCAAAAGGACTTGGACCTGAGGAGTGGGGCTGGGGACAACTCTGGCCTGGGTCCTCCTGATCATGTCCTTCCAGCTAGTCTCACTGCCTCCCCAGGCTACCATTTTCCCTTCTGTGCAGTGCGGAGGATGGCGCCTGCTCCGAGCGGAGCTTCTAGGTGTCAGTCAGAGTGATGGGCGCTAGTTACCTCCATGCCACACAAGATCTGGGACCAGATGGAGAGCGGGATCCAAATGCTTCTCAGCCCTGTGGCCCCACCCATTCTTGTCTTGGCTTTTGCCTGTTTCCTTCCATCTCACTCCCGCCCTCGGCCTGCCCACCAGCTCTCCTGCATGCCTGGCCGCAGGCCCCGGCCGCTCCCTCCTGCATGCCCTTCTTGGCTCCGCTCGCTGGCAGGACCTTCTGGGAGGTGGCTGCACCTGCCCCTCACCCATCCTGTCGTTCGTTGAAGCTGCACCCCTGGGTCACGAGGCACGGGGCCGAGCCGTTGCCATCGGAGGATGAGAACTGCACGCTGGTCGAGGTGACCGAAGAGGAGGTGGAGAATTCTGTCAAACACATTCCCAGCCTGGCGACCGTGGTAAGGCAGATGATCCACCAACCACGAGCAGGGCCCGAGACAGCCTGAGGCACGCCGGCGGCGAGGACAGGGCCAGGACACAGCAGAGGCCTGGGAAGCAGATGTGGGGCCTGAGAGTCAGGAAGTGGCCGGGAGCTGCCCCTGGCCCACAGCTGCCAACCTTGGCCTGGGTCTCCTGTGAGGCCCCATGGCCCATGTTTCCAGAGTGAGGCAGCCCCTCTGCAAGACCACACCGCCCCTCCTGAGTTTTTGCTTTCAGAGCATGGCAGGGGAGAGGAGCCAGGAGGAGGAGCAGGACTGGGCAGGGGCCAGGGATGGGGGTTGGAGCTGAGGTCTCATAAGATGAGGTTCCCATCTGTCTGGAGCTTCAGTTTCCAGAGCAGACAGCCCAGCACGTGACGTCGGCCTGGTGGGCTGTTCCCCAGCCAGGACATGGGCTTCCTCTCTGCATACCTCAGAAAGTTCTTCCCAACTCTCGAGGGTGCAATTTGGCTTGGGAAGAACTGAGCCCCTTTTGTGGCCTTGACTTTGGGGTCCCGATACAGGAAGAAGGAAGCAGAATGTGAATTCTTCAGCCTTAACCTTGGAGACTGTGGGAACTGCCCAGTCGCCAAGCCTCCGCCCCTGAGGGCATCTGGCTCCAGGAAGAATCCAGGGGTCTGGGGTCCAGGCAACAGTCCTAGCTGGCTGCCCTCTGTGGCCACCTTGAAAGCCCTGGTGCATTTGGCCAGCTCCAGCCCCAGCAGGCCAGGGGACCCTGGGCTCTGGGAGAGACCTGAGAACCTGCAAAGCCAGTGTCCAGCCTGGAGGGGCTTCCCCGCTTGGGGAGTCCAGATGCTGGCTCTTCTTCTTCTAGCTTTGCACTGCTCACTTATGCTTCCCACTTTGCCTGTCTCCCTCTAAATCCTGAGCCCCAGGACACTCATCCATGTCTCCTCCCGCCTAGTCCTCTACATGACCTTCGCTGTAGAGACTCACTTGTACCCACTCTCCCTCATCCTCACCCACTCTCCCTCATCCACCCTTCCATGCACCACACCCCATCTCGTGCCTGTGGCCTGGGAGGCAGCTGGTGTGGGACTCTGTGCCTACTGTGGGTTCTGTTCCTGGCTGTCGCCCTGACCCCTCCCCCTCCCCCTGCAGATTCTTGAGAGAGAGCCCCTGATCCCGGGGGTCTGGAGTAGGCATTAGCCATTCAGGAACCACTTCTTAAAAATTAAGAGCGGTTTCTCAGGCAGGGACGTGGTAATGAACAATACTGACGTGGCCCCTACCATGGCCCCTGCCATCCTGGAGAGACCACCAACAGGTACAGGCACAGTGTAATGGGGGCCACGGGGCTGCTCCTGGAGCAGGGACAGTTGGCCCAGGTGGTGGGTTGGAGATAGCTTCCTGAAAGTAGTGGAAGTACAATAAGTTAGGGGCAGGGTGTTGACCCGGCCAAGAGAGGGTAGTGGGGGCAGGCAGCCCAGCAAGAGGGAAGAGTGCAGGCACTGTCCCCTGTTGGGAGGGAGCTCAGC
Source organism: Callospermophilus lateralis (assembly GCF_048772815.1). Classification (NCBI taxonomy): domain Eukaryota; kingdom Metazoa; phylum Chordata; class Mammalia; order Rodentia; family Sciuridae; genus Callospermophilus; species Callospermophilus lateralis. The sequence continues at coordinate 157,287,707 of NC_135305.1, read as the reverse complement.
CAGCCAGAAGTTAGGGCTGCTGAAGCAGAGCAAGGCACTGCAGAGACAGTGCAACAGAGAATTAAATCTTGACCCCAAGGATAGGAAGGATCTGAATCCCTGCTGGCAGGGGAGGTGGTGGGCAGGTCTAGGCCCACCTGGCTAGACTGTGGGAACCTGGCTGGGTTCGAGACCTTCATTCTCAAACCGGCTGTCTTTTTTTCTTTTTTCCTCCTATCGAGGTAGAAGTTCCATTAACTGTATCAAAGTGAACAATTCAGTGGCATTTATGTTCACAGAGTTGTGCATTTGTCACCTTGATAGTTCTGAAGCGCTTTTATCACCTCAGGGAAACCTCTTACTCCTGAACTCCCTCCCCAGCCCTCCTCCCCCTCCTGCCCAGCCACCGCTGATCTACTGTCTCTGTACAGTTGTCCTGTCTGGACGTTCCATGTCAGTGGAGTCACACGCGTATGTAGCCTTTTTCAGGGCTTATCCTTGCTGCAGCAGGTGGCTGAGTAATACTCCATTGTATAGGTAGACCACATTTTGTTTACCTGTTCTTCAACTAATGGACATTGGCCACTTTTTGATAAATTAGTGTTTTTAAAATATTATTATTAGCAACAAACCCTTTAAAAAAATTAGAAGTTCAGTCAATCCATAATCCTGCTTAAAGAGGCACCATGCTCCAGAGCGTGAGCCCGGCCTTTCAATAACTCTGCTTCCTTTGACAGTATCCAAGGGTGATTGGTAAGGAACTTTCCAGGGCTCCCTGGATGGTTACAGGCTAAGTTCCAACTTCCTATAGGTGAGGGATTCTTAATCAGGGGCTGAGGGGATCCGGCTGGGCTTTAAGAAGGCTGGGGACAGATGAGGGGAGACAAGGCAGTAGAAGCAGAGAAAAGAAGCTGGGCAGGGCTGAGGGACCAGGAGGGGCCTTTCCTCTAGGCAGCCTCTACCCAGTCCTGGCTAGAGTGGGCAAGGCAGGGGGCTGGGCCAGGGCTCAGCCATTCCCAGGCTCAGCGGGACCTTCCAGGGCCTCTGTGCCCTTGTGCCCTCACGCCACACCAGCCTGTGAACTGGCGGTCTCCTTGTCCTGGGGTGTTTCTCATCCTCAACTAAAATGCAGGCTCCCGAGAAATCGCTCCTGCTGTGCCTGACCAGGGGAGTGTAGAGTGGTTCGGGCTTTGTAGAAAACACTCAGGGAGTTCCTCAAAATGTTAAGTACAGTTACAGGATCCAGAAGTTCTACAGATGCCTATCTAAGAGGAACGAAAACACGTTCACACACAAATATGAACTCAGTCGTCCACCCTGGCACCGTCCGCATTTGCCCAAAAGCAGAAACTGTCCAGATGTCCAGCAGACGGGTGGGTTAGCAAAGTGCAGCCCATCCACACCGGGAGCATTATAGGGCCATGAAAAGGAAAGAGACTGATGCCGGCTACGACACGGGCAAGCCCCGTGAAAGGCAGATGCAAGACTGCGATTGTGGGATTCCCTTTACAAGAAACGCCCAGAAGAGCTGGTCTGCACCCACACCGAAAGGGCTGGGGGTCGGGGCCCAGAGTGGCTGTTGCCGGGTTTGGCCTTCCCTCCCTCCTTCCCTCCTTCTCTCCCTGCATTGCCAGGCAGCGCTCCACCTCTGAGCTACACCCCAGGCTTGTATGTGTTTTTTTGAGGTAATCTAAACTTTTCCAAAATTAGATAATGGTGATGTGAAAATACTAAAAACCACTGAATTGTATACACTAGCCCCTCCATAGCTGCGAGTTCCACGTCTGTGAATTTAAACAAGTATCAGACATGTTCAGAGAAAGTGGTTGCTTCTGTATTGAACATAGTCCAGACTTTCCCCTTGTCCTTTCCTGAGCGGTATGGTGAGATCAGTATTTACGTAGCATTTCCATTCTGTTAGGTGTAAGTCATATAGAGATGGTTTAAAGCCTACCAAGAGGGTATGCAAACGTTTGTAGATGTGCAAACGCTGAGTTGTTTTATGTGAGGGGCTTGAGCATCCACAGCATTCCGGAGCTGGTGTGGGGCGCGTTCTGAGCTTATGCTCCTGGGCTTTAAAATGGTGAATTAAGGCATGTGAATTATATTTTGGTTTTAAAAAAGCACCCTCCCCCACGCCACCCCCAGAGCTGTCCTGGGGAAACATGGTTGGTTTGTCACTGGGGCAGTCACAACTGGCTTTCCCTGAAAAGAAGGGCTTGAAGATGAGACAGGTTGATGAGCTAGGAGGACCACCTAGCAACAGCTCAGGTGAGATAGGTGGTGCCAGGTGTGCCCCAAGGGACACGCAGGCCAGCTGTCCTGGAGCTTGGGGTCCATGGGATCAGGTAGGCTGGGATTAGATAATGACAGGCTTTGCATGTTAGACCAAGGAGTCTGGACTTGAATTTGGCCTCCAGGAAGCAGGGAGTGGACCCATGGGACATGGGGATGGGTCCGGCTGGTGTATGTTGGGGGCCACCACAAAGGCCAGCCGTCCGTGGAGAGCCGAGGGAGCTGATGGGGTCCTGGGAGTAGGAAGGGAAAGGTTGTTGCCTGAAATCTCCCCATGTGACCGAGCAGTCACCTGCCGCCTCCTCTCCTTCTTCAGATCCTGGTGAAGACCATGATTCGGAAACGCTCCTTTGGGAACCCATTTGAGGGCAGCCGGCGGGAGGAGCGCTCACTATCTGCCCCTGGGAACCTGCTCCTGTGAGTGTCCACCGCCTTCCTCTCAGGGTGGGGGCTGGAGGGTAGGCCGGGGCATCCCTGGAACAAAATCAAAGGCCAGGAGACCCGCCCTGCACACTGTGCTCCTTGCCTTAGGTCTCCTCCCGTTGCCCAGCCCACAGCCTTGTGTTGGGAGCTCCTCCAGACTGAGGTCTGGCCTTTTCACTGGGGGTCTCCTGATAATCAGTACCCCTGCCCTGAAGCACAGTCCTAGAGGGTGGGGTTTTAGGCTGTGTGATGGTTGAGCACTGGGCCTTGCCTTGTTTTAATGCAGAGAGCTGTCTACCCACCTGCTTGGCACTGGCCATGTGAAGTAGGCGTTGGGGTCTGCTGCCTCTGGGGCGGGGGGTGGTATCCCCGTGGCCCCTTCTCACTTCCCTTTTCCCTCCCTCTGGCAATTCCAGCAAAAAAACAACCAGGGAGTGGGAGCCCCTGTCTGAGCCCAAGGTAACGCCTGCCTGCCTGTGCGCAGCCTCTGCGGGGGCCTGGGGGTGGGCAGGTGCAGAGCACGGGGGCGTCTCCTCCAGGCCATGTTCCTTCCAGCCTGGCTGCTGTACTCAGCCTCACTTTGGGCCTCTAGACCTGGGGATAAAACCAGGGGCCTTGAGGGGCTTGGGCCCGATGGCGGGTCCTGCATGTGGGCTGGGGCTGCGGGTGCATGGCGCTCCGCCCGGAATGCCGGTGAACTTACCCTGGTCTTTAGATCCAGTCCCTGCATACTCAGTGCACGGCAATGGCCTTGAAGCTCTGTCACAGGCCCAGGGCTGCCGCTACTGAGCGCAGTGGTTAGAGCACACATCAGGCCTGCTACACCCTGTGACTTGTCTGCTGGCTTAAGATCTAGAAAATAAGTCCCCTCTTCCTGTTGCAAAGGGGCATAAGAATCCTGTGGCCTAAGTAGGAGCTCAGCCTTTTCCTCTCCGGGATGGCCGACCCTCCTCCAAACACACTTCCATGCCAATGTTACCAGCACTTCCCAGGACAGATGAGAATTCGTATCCCTAGAAGACTGGAAGCTTTGATTGGCAGAACCACTGCTCGTTCCCCAAGTACCTGCAGTACGGTGGAGACCCCAGTGTCGTTCCCACAGGCTTGATGTGGCCACCTGATTCTCCACTGGCAGCTCCAAGCAGTTAAAAATAGCTTCATTGGGGCTGGGGGTGCAGCTTAGTGGTAGGACCCCTGCTCAGTATGTGCAAGGCCCTGGGTTCAATCCCCAGAATATACACACACACACACACACACACACACACACACACACACACACACATATATAGTTCAGTGACTTTGAATGTATTGACACTTATGCAACCATCACCACAATCAATTTTTATGAGCCCAAGAAGAAGAAACCCTGTACCTCTGAGCTGTCTACACCCAACTCCCTCATTTCTCAGCAACTGCTGATCTACTTGCAGTTTTCTATGGATTTGCCTGTTCTGGACATTTTCTATAAATGCTTTTGAGTCTGTTTTTTTTTTGTTTTGTTTTGTTTTTGTTTTTTTGGTATTGGGGAACGAACCCAGGGCCTCACACAAACTGGGCAAGCACTTCTTCACCACTGAGCAGCTGTCTCTGGGATGGGGTGGGGGTGGGAGTGGTGGTATCCCCGTGGCCCCTTCTCACTTCCCTTTTCCCTCCCTCTGGCAATTCCAGCAAAAAAACAACCAGGGAGTGGGAGCCCCTGTCTAAGCCCAAGGTAACACCTGCCTGCCTGTGCACAGGCTCTTTTTTTTTTTTTTTCCATTTTTTAAAAATATTTTTTTAGTTGTTGATGAACCTTTGTTTTATTTATTTATATGTGGTGCTGAGAATCAAACCCAGTGCTTCACACATGCTAGGCAAGTGCTCTACCACTGAGCTACAAAGCCAGCCCCATTCTCTGCTTTTTAAATTTTATTTTGAGACAGGGTCTTGCTAAGTTGCTGGCCTCAGACTTGGGATCCACCTTCCTCAGCCTCCTGAGTAGCTGGGGTTACAGGTCACACTGCCATTCCTGGCTGTGTCTGGCTTCTTTCACTTAACCTCATGTTTCTTAGGTTCCTCCCTGGTGTAGCATGGATCAGTGCTTCATTACTTTTTATGACTGAATAATATTCCACTGTTTGGATGGAGCACATTTTGTTTATCTATTCATCAATTGATGGACATTGTTTCTATTTTTTAGTTGTTAAAAGTGAACAGTGCTGCATGCAGTTGTGTATAAGGGGAAGTTGACTTATGAGCCAGGTGCTTATGCAGTAATTTAGAGATGTGGAGATGTGCTTTTGAGACAAAAGCAGGGAAAACACATTGGCATTAGCAATCAGGTCCGACCTTCAGCAGCCCCAGAAGGCTGCCCGAGACCCTGTCTTGTTCCCAGATATCCCAGAAGCCCAGTGACTAGGCAGGCCTTTGGTTTGATCCTCACAGTGTGATAGTAGAAGCCTAATGGGCTGACCTTTCCTTGGCCCTTCTCTTCTTAGTCTCCCTCTTAGGGTCTGCCAAAAATAAGGCTGCTTCCCCTCTGTGAGCAAGTCTGTTGTTTCCTTTTTTGGGGGGCGGGGTGTGGAGGGGACCAGGGTTTGAAGTCAGAGGCACTTAACCACTGAGCCATATCCCCAGCCCTTTTAAAATTTTATTTAGAGACAGGCTCTTGCTAAGTTGCTTAGGACTTTGCTAAGTTGCTGAGGCTGGCTTTGAACTTTGGATCCTTCTGCCTCAGCCTCCTGAGCCACTGGGATTATAGGCGTGCGTCACCAAGCCTGGCTCTATTGTTTCTTTCTGTTTCAATTCATAAATGCAAGACACCAACAGACTGAGATTAGCCCTTGGGGTTTTGCTGCTGCTTCATTTCCTCACCTCTGGTGCTAGAAACCCTGGGAGTTGCCTGCTGGCAGCTGTGGGCAGGATGTCTTGCTCTAGGAGCTTGTAGAGCTGGGGGTCCTGGACCACAGGCTGCCTGCTGTCTGCAGTGAGACCCAGCTGGTGCCAGCAGGTGGCACGGAGGGCAGAAAGCAAGGGTCTGATCAGACAGCTAGTCACAGCTCTGTCCTCCTTGGGCACTTTACATCTTGTTCTTTGTCAGAAACAAGAAGCCAGCAAATGTGATTTTCCTAGGGATGCATAGGCATCGTGATTTCCCAGCCCCTGGGCAGGGACAGAGGCTCCCTTCTGGCCAGGGGCACACAAGTCTTCGCTGGGAATGATGGACAGTAGCTTTGAGTGGCATGCTCAGCTTGAGGATGCTGAGGGCCTTGGGCCCTTCCTTAGAGATTTCCCCTCCTACGACCTGAGACTCAACCCATAGCGGCCACACCAAGCAGCTCCATTGAGGTGGGGGGCTCTTCAGGGACAGAAGGGCTCTTCCTCCCTCTTCTGAGAAGGGAGGGGCCATCTTTTCCCTCCCAGGTGGTCTTCCCTTGAGCCTGGGTATTGGGAGCTAGGGCCAATGTTGTGGCCATTTCCAAAATGCCACTAGGTGCCAGTCCAAATTGGGCAGGCCCCACCACTGCCCCACCAGGAGCTCACCACAGGGACTCACAGTTCCTGCCCTGCATGAGCTTTGGCCTCCTGGGAAGGGGGTGGTGAGACTATCAACCCTTGGGGACACCCCACAGAGGGGCCCACTTGCTTGCATCTGCTGTAGTTTTATGTTTTGGGCAAGCATTGCTTCCCCATTTATGGAGGACGCGGTCTCCTTGGAAAAATTTAAGTGATCAAGGGCAGGTGACGTGATCGCTTTGCAGGTGGTGCGAGGCAGCACACCTGGGCGGTTGGTGTCTCAAGGTGGGCGATGGTCAGGGCCCTGCCGTGGTTTCTCCAGGCCTTAACGCTGGTTTTCTATTCGGTGAGCAGGAAGCAAGGCAGCGAAGACAGCCTCCGGGGCCCCGAGCCAGCCCCCGTGGGGGAGGAGGAAGTGCTCTTGTGAAAGGTGGTCCCTGCGTGGAAAGTTGGGGGGCCCCCGGCCCCAGCTCCCCCGCACATGTGCTTCCACAGCAGCCCGAGGAGGTACTGGAGCTGGAGTAGCTGCCTGGACGCTCGACCTCGCATGCCTGGCCATGTTGCCCTGCACGGGCTGCTGCACCCTGCGTTTCCATAGCAGCATGTCCTACGGAAACCGAGCACGTGTGTAGAGCCTTGACCGTCACCTCTGGTTATGTGTTTTTCCTTTATTGTTTTAAAGGGGACAAAAAAAAAAAAAAAAAAAAAAAGACTTGACTCCGTGACGTCGACCTTGGCCGCTGGCTGGCCGGACCGGCGGGTGTGAGGAATTGCAGACCAAACCCACGTGCGTTTTGGGATAATTGCTTTTTAAAAATGTTTTTATGCCAAAAATCCTTCAAAACCATGTCAGATATACCAAGGGAATGAATGTGTGCGGGGTTTGAACAGCGCAGAGGAATGAGCAGGAGACTCCAGCAGGACTGGGGCCGAGGAGCAGATTCTGCATTTGAGGAGTGCAAACCCCGAATCGAGGCACCTTCCAGAACCGTGGATGAGCAGGGCTAGCCCTCAGTAGCTGCAGAGAGCATCAATGCAACTTACTTGCAAGAAGGACTTTTAAATTTTTTTATGGGTAGAACTGTAGTCAGGAAAACTGAAAGGGCTTGAAGTTTAATTGCTTTTTGAAGGGGATTTGCCAACCCTAGAAGCCTTCAGCAGCCGGGGCGGGGGAGAGGTTTGCCTGGAGGACTGAATGTGCGCCCTTACACCTGCCACTCAAAGTGGGTTTCTGGAAAGGTTGGCTGGGCTCCAGTAAATCTCTTAGTTCAGTTACAAAAACTTCAGGGTGAAATCCTACACTTCCATGTACATTACATGGCTTATGATTCAACACAAAAATATTTTCAATTGTCTAACTAGACTGAACTCTAGAGAAGTTCAGAGGTTATTTAGAGCTTCCAGGACACGCCACAGCTTCCCTGTGTGATCTGAGAGCCGATGAAATCTAATGCCTGTATATTAGCAGCTCAGCTCGTTTATGACCTGTGTATTCCTGAGCCTGCTGAGGTTCGGTTTGCATCTGAACCGTTCACTTGCGGCAGTCAGCCAGACACTTTACCTGCTTTGTGGAGGGCTCTGAGGAAAATACTCTCACTTGGCTGAGACACAAATGATCAAAGCATCAAAGCTTTGGTAGGGTCCACACAGTGACCTTGGATCACCCTTTTAGAGAAAGATTGTTGAAACTCAGAGTATTCCTTCGGATATGGAGGAACTGGGTGCTAGCATGGGATGTTCCCTTTTGTAGCCAGAAAATTTGATCTTTTGACTTACAACCAAAAGAAACTTCCCAATGCTGAGATGTTTGGCTGAGGCTTGCAAGTGACTCTGCCCAGAGCCACACACTGGTGAGTGTGAAGTTCAAGGGGGTGGGAAACTGGAAGGACTTTGTGCTGGGAGGACTTTGAGATCTGGGAGGTAAATTCAGTGCCAGGCCTTGGAAGACTGCTTTTTTGTGTGGTTTCAGTTTGATAAGCCTTGGTTCAAGGACTTTGCACCGAGACAGAAGCAAAGCCTGTGTCCCCTCCCAGCCATTCACAAAGCCTGGGCATTCCTTGGCTTCCATAGATTTTCTTAAGCTCTTGATTATAGTTTAGCCAGGTTTCGCGTGCTGTTGTAGAAGCAGTTAGAATTAGGGAATGCTGGTTCCAAAGAGCACAGACTCCGGTGTAAGGAGGGTCGTCTTGCCTGCTTGCTTTGTCTTTGTAACCTAGTATTTGCGCTTGTCTCCCCACTGCTTTAAATTTAGGGGGAAATGACCCAGTAGCTCCACCCCTTCTGGTAGCAGATGGGGTCTGGTGAGTTTGCAATAAGCACCTTGCAGTGGTTAAAGTCGCCAGTCCTTAGGCTTAGCCCCAGCCCGCGTGCACGGACTCTGCCTGGCTGAGTGGCCGAGGAGGGCAGGCTGCATGCAGAGCTCTGCAGAACTCCTCTCGTGTTTACACGCCGCATCGGGCAATGCCATTTCTCCCCACCATGAACTCGCCATCCCAGATGTCTTATGGGGAAGTCCAGTGGCCAGGCAGCACCTAGCCATTTGGGTGGGTGGGGTGGGGGAGGTCCACACCATAACTTTTATTTATTTAGTTTTTAAAATAAACACCAAAGAAAGCTGTGGGAAGGAACCTCTCCTCATGGAAAGCATAAGTAGACATGGCTATCACTAGGGCCACTACTCTTGGAGCACAAACGTGGAGTTTTTAAAAGCCAGCTTGGCCAGGAAAAGGGAGAAGCTGTCAGGAACAGCTTTTCCCAGTGGGCAAAAAGGATGCCTGTGCTTCCTCGAGTTGCTGGCTCCTCTGGGACCAGTGTGGTGTGAGCCCTGCGGCCTGCACCTGTGGCCTGGAAGAAAGCACAAGCCTCCCACATGCTTTTCTTTTCCTCTGCCCGTTTCCACCTCCCCTGTCCATTCCAGAGGTGGCCAGTGGTCCCCAGAAACCTTATCAAGCCCCCTGTTGGCATTTGGGCCTGTGGAGGCCATTACTCTGGCCTTTCCATGGGGTGGAGCTCCTGTCCACAAAGCCTTTCTGGAACAAGGAGAACCCCTGCCCAGGGGGAGGCTGGGCCAGGCTGTGGCCCTCACCCATCTTCCCAAGGGCAGCTTCACGTTGCTGATGGTGGAACCAGACCCCCACTTGCTTCCAAGGTGCTAGGGAAGGTCTCATAGTCACAGGTCCCATCTTTTCTTCAGCTTCATGGCCCGAGTCTCATGGGACTTTTGACTTTTCTATTCTGTGATCTCTTTGATGCCCAATGCTTCTGTTTTATTCCTGATCCTTTCTACTATGCATTTTCCTTTTATCAGGTGTACAAAGTTAAATACTGTGTATTTATCACTTACAAGTACATGAACTTAAGAGAAAGATAAGCCTTTGGTGTTTTTCCACAAATGATTAAGCTTCTCTGTAAACTTGAAATAAAGAGACAGCAAAATGGTGCAAAGTTTGGGCCTCAGGGTTTTTGTTTTGTTTTTGGTTGGTGGTTGTTTATTTTGTCCATCTGTCCTTGTCTGCTCTCCTTCCCTAGATGAACAGCAGGTTACATGTCCCAGTCAATGCTAACGTTGCCAGCAGACCCCTGATTTAGGGCATGTCCTCGTATGCTGCTGCTCAGTGTGACTCCAGGACCAGCTGTGTCAACAGCACTTGAGAGCAGGCAGAATGCACACACCCAGGCCCCTCTTAAACACGCTCACAGGTGACCCATCTGCAGGTTGAAATTTGAGAAGCCCTGCTCTAGTAGACAGGTAAGGGCAAAGATTCTGGCGGAGGCCAGACAGGTGAGTAGTTCCATCATGTGGAATGTGTCCTGTGGTCCAGGCCTGCTGTTACACTTCGCCCCAGGAGGTGGGTATTAAACTCATAATGAGGATCATTACCTGTGAGCTAAGGCTCAGAAAAGTTAAGTCGGTTGTCCAAGGGCTGGAATTTGTCAGCAAAGCACCTGGTCTTTGGTGTCCTGAGTCTTGGTGCTTGCTGGTTCTGATGGCATCTGGATGCTCCTCCAGGCCAAAGGCGGAGGAGTGTCTGCATTTCAAGTGTGGCTCTAGTCCTTGGAGGTTTTAAATTTCATTTTTCTGTTACTAGGGGACAGCAGGTAAAGTCTAACAAATCCCCATTCCACTGCTGCAGAAAAGCATTGAAATGCAGGCCTTCAAGACTCAGGAGCAAGGGGCTGCTATCCCAAGACCCCACTGCAAATCTGAGGGAAGGGAGGAGGGGTGCACACAGGTGCATCATGGAGCAGAGCTCCAGGGGCACAGAAGACTCCTGATGGCACCAGGGTGTGCCAGTGAGAAGGGACATGGTCAGAAGCAAGATGAGACTGGTGAGTGAAATCAGCAATGCTGCCCAACACCCATTCCTCACCCCGACTGGCCTTTGCATTCCATTTCAGAAAAGAGAAGGTCAAATGCAGCCCTCCATTACAGAAGACCACTGCCATCACTCCTCAGCTGCAGGGTAATAGACAAACCATTTGTCTTGTCTGTTTGTGCTACTATAACAGAATGCCTGAGATGGGGTAATTTGCAAAGAACAGAAATTAGTTTTTCGGAAGTCCAAGATTAAGGCACTGGCTGGTTTGGGGTCTGGTGAGGGCTGCTCCCTGCTTCCATATGTGCCCAGGAGATGGAAGGGCTGCAAGGGGATGAGCTCCTCGTCAAGCCCTTTCTATATGGCACCTAGTTCCATTTACGAGGACTATGACCCAGTCTCCCTCCCAGTCCTGTTGCACTGGGGACTCAGTTTCCAACACATGAGTTTTTTGGGACACATTTAGATCATATCACGATTCCTAAAGATTCTAGCTCACTTTTTTGGGGGGCGGGAGGGTACTGGGGATTGTTGGACTCAGGAACGCTTTACCACTGGGCCACATCCCCAGTGCCAAATGAGCATTTTTAAAAAGGCCACATGAATCAGCTCCTCACCCCCTTGGGTGACCCAACCATGCTGTGCCACTGAGCTACAACCCCAGCCCTTTATTTTGGACAGGGTCTCACTAAGTTTCTGAAACTGGCCTCAAATTTGCCACCCCCTGCCCCAGCCTCCTGAGTTGCTGGGATTACAGGTGGGTGCCACCACACCTGGCCTGAACCATGACATTGTTGAAAAGTATTTAGCAACCCCCACCCCCACCCCCACCCCCAAAGAAAAGTCCAGGTGGATCATTTTTTCCCGCTGAAGCAGAGTACTTCTAAAGTATTCCCCAGAGTAGTTGGAAATGAAGTGATTCATGGGGAAGGGGAGGGGCAGGCTGCCTCCCTTGGAGGAATCCTGAACCCCTGATGCAGAATCAAGCACGAAGTTGAAGTTACAGCTGGAAGTAGCTCCGTTACCATGGCACACGTGCATCGAGAGGTCAGGTGATCCTGCTTTGAGTTGGAGGCTTGGGAAGAAAACAGAGAAGGGGATGAGCCACTTCCATGTTCCCTAAAATTGTGCCACCTACAGTGTACTACTGCCATCTTATGTAAAAAATGCCAGCACAGGTGAGATGCCACTAGGAAAAAAAAAAAAACGTACAACTTAGTGAAGATCAAAACGCTTAATTAGGCTTTAAGAGAAAAGCCAGGCAGGGGAAATGCCTGAGTTGCAGAGACGGATTGTTTCAGAGACCTTTCCTGAGGACAGAGCTGGACAACAAATGGGTTTACTTGAAATTGTCAACCTGAAATATCAGCAGAGGGGTTTATTCAGGGGTCACTGCAACCCAGACTGTGTGTGCCATGGCCTTGGGGGGCTGGGGGGCTGAGGCCCAGGGGAGCAAGACTAAAAAGGAGAAGTGCAGGCAAGATGTTTCCAAACAGAAGTTGTTTGGTGGCAGGGGCTTATCGCAGACTGTGATGTGTGTGCAGCTGTTGCCAGGAGAGTTCTTTGGAGAGGCGATCTGACTGTGAGGCTGCTGTTAGGACTGGCCGTTCCAGGAAGTGGCCTTCGCTGCAAGGTTGCATGTGGGCAGAAACGATGGTAATTGTTCCTGTCATCAGGCAAATATGTGGGCACCTTCCCCCAATCCCACATTAACTTCCCTGAAGTAAGAGAAGGAAGGAGAGCTCTAGCCCATGCTAGGAGACAGCATGCGAGGAATAAGAAAAACCACTTGTTTTAATGTTTGATCTTCAACCATCTCTACACAGCTGTTCTCAGAGAAAGAGAGCCAACTCTGTACCACGGTTGCAAGGACAATGTTCCTGGTTTGGGGGAGAGGAGCAGCAGCCTGGGCCTGTTAAAGTCTAGGGAGCACGAGCCTAGAGGCTTTCTTTTCCTTACAAAGTGCCTGAATGTAGTTGCCATGCCTCATAGGATTGGCCTCGTCCACGAGGGCTGGAGATTGCAGCTTCTGAGGAAAGCTGGCCCCAGGGCCTGCAGAAGGCTCCAGCAACTCACCCCAGCCAACAACACACTGGTTGGTAATCAACTGTGCCCATGGGACAAATGAACCCCCACACACAAAATGTAGGAGCGACCAGGCAACCCTAAGTACTTATGGAGAGTGAATCAGAATCTGGAATGTTCTCTGGGGTGACATAGCAGCCATTTCTTCCTCCTTCTCATTGTGCTTGATGAGGGCTTCGGGGAGCCCAGGTGTCGGGTAGGCATCACTGGCCTGTCTCACCACCAAGACCACCAAGACCCTGCAAAGAGGGATAAGGAGGTCAGTGTCCACCCAGCAGTCACTGCCCCTGGACCATCTGAGGCAGGCAGGAATAGGGAGGTTTTCCTGAGGGCTTCTGGACAGCCCTTCACAAGAGGACTCCAGCTGGTTCTAGAACCGGGTACCTAACCCTTCTTGTTAAGCAAGGTGAGTTTACCGTGAGGATGTAGGTGGTCCCATTATCATGACTAACTCAAGAGATCACTAATCGAAACCAAAGTAGGTTCTGAAGAGTCTGAAGTAAATACTAGAACAGGTGGTCCAGAGACAGAGCAGGCGCCGAGGCTGGCATCTGACTGCCAGCCTGAGGTGATGAGTTGTCAGCTGCCAGAGCAGCACCAGCCTCTGTCCAAGGGCTATACCAGGCGGCCTAGGACACGGGCTTCCCTCCCCAGGACAAGAGGCTCCCTGCCTGCAGGGAGCACAGGAGGTGCCCACCTGCTCGTAATCTTCCACGTATTTGTACTTCTTCTCCCGATAGTAGTATCTCTTCTTCATGCAATACAGGACTATAACGTCACACAGCACCGTCGCCTGCACATAGCAAGGGTAGAGAGGATGAGCCCAGTGCTTTAGCTCCTACTGCTCTGTATGTGCACTTCCCCCTGAAGTCTGGAATCTCTTACAGGAAGGAAAAGCACCTTCATCTTTGGGGGTGAAGGACAGCCCAGCCCGGAGGGGAGTGGTCTGGGAGGAGGGACGGTGGGGAAGGGCAAGGAAAGAAGCCTGGAGGCTCTAGATTAGAAAGTGCTGCTGACTGCTGGGGAGGCCCAACCACTCACCACGCCCAGCAACGCCAGGCCGGAGCCGATGTTGATCATGGTAGGGATGATGTCAAACTTCCCAGCCTGCATGTGACAGGAGAAGAAGAGGAAAAGCTCTGACAGGGGTAGGGGAGAGCAGATGCAAGGCAGAAAGACACCCCTGTCCTTGCGGGGTCCCCACAACAGCCAACAGGGGGTTGGTGGCAGGCCTACCTTCCCAAACACGATGATGTCGAAGCGGATACCATATGCCTTGATGAGCGTGCGCTGCTCCACGCCAGTGAGGTCCCGGTAGTACTTGGCAAACCTGTGGGCATAGGGCAGGTCAGAGGGAAAGGGCACAGGGTTCCGGGAGAGGGATGTTAGAGCAGGATGCAGTGAGTCTCTTACAGAGGGAGGGTGCTGGAGGCACAGGTAGACCCCCCTCTGTCTTCCCTCTCCTTCCATAAGGTAGCATAAGCCCGAATATCCTTGCTCTCAGTGTCCTTCCTGATACATCTGACTTCCCTACCTCTCTCAAGGGGACTTGGCCACTAACTGAGAATGTGGCCAGCCAGCAGCAATCTCCAAGACTGCATTGTGTGGTCACAAAACTTAGCATCACCTTTAAAAAGTAAAAAGAACTAAGAACCACTGATCCATCAACAGATGAAGAGGGAAATGAAATGTGGTCCATCCACACAATGTAATATTATTTGGCCATAACAAGAGGTGAAGCTTTATTATCTGCTACAACATGAATGAACCTTGAAGAAATGAAGCAAAATGAAAGAAGCCAGTCATGAAAAGACACATGGTATATGAGTCCATTAACAGAGGAGTCCAGATCTGCAAAGCCACACACAAAGTAGACAGGTGGTTGCCTATGTCTGCGGGGTGGGAGGGGTGACAGCTAGAGGGATCAGGGTTTCTGAGTTGAAGATGATGTTCTAAAACTGACTGGTTGAACATATGTGTAAATATATAGAAATTACTGGATTCTAGACTTTAATGGGTGATTGCTCACAGAGTAGTCTTAATTCAGCCATAAAAATTCAAAGATACAAATGAAACAAAAAACCAGCAAGGAATGGTGGAGGGGAGAATCACTGAGAGCGGTCCCATTCCTCCAGGAGCCAAGGCCTAAACCTGAGGCCTGGGATCTGGCTGGTTTATGGCTTGCATGTTGAGGTCCAGGCCTGGTAGACTCAGCAGGACTGGTATTGGCTGAGGCTCCACCAGCTGTTCTCTGCTCTAGTGTTCTGATCCAAGCTTGTGGGTTTCTACAAGAACTGTGTGCTGGTAGAGAGAGCAATATAAACCTAACTCCTAGGGAAGAGTCAAATACCTGCCCTGCCATCCACCAGGGAGTGGGATGGTTCAAAGGGACTGCAGATCTGCAGAGATTCTGACAATGTGATGCGCATTTGATACCACATGCCACCACTAGAGGGAGACAAGAGCAACACAAAACTTCTGCTGATCCATTTCAGTGTTCCTTGCAGGGCCTGGTTTTAGGAGCAAGTGCGTTTGGGGAAAATTCCTCAAGGGGCATATGAAAAAGTACACAGTTACAGATTTTGCTGCCTCAAGGAAATGGAAAATATGCTCCTGGCTCTCTTATCAGATGACTAGCTGCACTGGATTAAATAGTGCCTCCCTGAAAATTCATGTCATCCAGAACCTATGGATATGACTGTAAATAACTAACTGGAAATAGGGTCTTGGAGGTGCAATTAGTAAAGATCAGGTTGTACTTGATTTAGGTGGGCCCTAAATTTGATATGACTACTGTTCTCACAAGAAGACACCAGAAACATGCATGGAGGGAAGAAGGCCACGTGCAGACAGACAGAAGCAACACATTTGCAGGCCAAGGATTACTGAGAGCCATCAGAGGCTGGAAGAGATGGGGAGGATTCTGCCTAGAGCCTTGGGAGTGGAGGGCTGGCCCTGCAGACACCTTCATTTTTGACTTCTGGCCTCCAGAACCTAGAGAACACATCTCTGTCAAGGCAGTCAGCTCTGTTACTCCAGCCCAGAGAAACTACTGTGACAGCATTTTCATCAGGAGATACAAGCAAAGGCCTTTCTTGGGCCTAAAACCTGCACCCACTGCACCCTCGAGAGCCTGGGGCAGGCTCAACCTGAGAGCAAGACCCTGCTTCGAGCGCTCTCCCAAGCACATGCCTTCCTGCACAGCCTGCCCTGGGGTGCTGCCCGTGTGCTAGTCTTTGGAGGCACAGATGCCCCCATGGAGGAATAACTCATCCATCATTCCCCCTTCATAGTGAGTGACGGTCCAAGCTCATGCCCACCTGAAATTGTAGCCAGGAGACACATTGTGGTCAAGGTCCCGGGTATCAAGGCGGCGGAAAGAATACCTGGGCAGGCAGAGGGAGGCGGCTCTGTCTAGGTTGCAGTCCCAGTTGATCTGGATGCCCATGATGCCTCCCTGTGGGACAGAAGCAGACACACCCAGGCTCTTGTCAGAGCCGGCTTGGATACGAGAAATGTCCAGGACTGTGAGAAGTCAGGGCCTGCACCTACCTCGATTGCCATGTCCTGGAAGCTGTGCCCTGCGTTCTCCACGATTTTGCCAAGACGGAATATGGGGCAGAAGGGATCTGTCTTGGCATCATAAATGCATGATTTGAGGTGGGCGGTGGTGGTGTTGGGAAGAATATTCCTCCTAGAGCCAGAAGGAAGCAGAAATCCACTGTGAGGAAAACCCCAGAGAAGGGCCAGAAGTTTCTCCAAGTTACTGGTGAACTCACAGCAGACACCACTTACTTGCTGAAATTAAATTTGGGATACCAGATGTTGTTCTTAACCAAAAGAGTGAAGTTTTCTGCAGCCTGTAAAAAAGCAGGCCTGAAAAAAAAAAAAAAAAGAAGGCAACATACTGTTACTAGAAGTAAAAAATAAAATGCATTCAGATAGCTATGTAATATTTCTAACACACAGACATGATTTACAGTGTCACTTTGTCAAGACAAAAGTGAGGTGCAGCATTTCTGGCATTTTCTGTTCTCTTCTGCAGAAGCACTAGGTCTAGAGCTGAGTCTAAGCTGGCCTTCTGGATCCTTCCCCTGGGAGGCCTATGGAGAACCTGAGGGACTGAGAAGTGGGCTGCTGTCTCACAGCCTCCCTGGAAATCATTCCCGGCCGCTGCCAGTTTCAGGCTCACTCTGGGGAAGGGATGCTAGAAAGATGGGACTTTACAGGTCACAGCACAGGTGAGTTCACCTGCAGGCTGCGTCCTGGCCTCACCTGAAAAGTACACAAGTACTGCCCCCGCCACCGGCACACCTGCCTCCTCCCAATGGTGCCACGTGGACTCCCAGCTAACTACCAGGTGAACCTGCCCAAGGGGATTCTGTTTCTTTTGTGGATTTGTCTATGGGAGAATCTGGCACCGCCGGGCTAAGTCTTCTGTGGAGGGGCTGGGGCAGCTCCCTGAGCCAGGTGTAAATTGTGGAGCTACAAATGACATCAGTGGTCTTTTCAGTGGAGGGACAGGAGCAAAGCCATTGACAAGGCTGCTGAGTCCCCGCTGTCAAGAAAAGGCCTCGAGCAATGCAGGTCCTTCGGGCTCCATGTCCCCATTCCCTCAAGAGGCAGGGATTCTGCAGAGCTTTGCAAACATCTGTCATTTTTCCATTTCAAAGCTTTTGCAGCTACATCTTTGCACCCTGTCTGCAATACTTAAGATCAACTCACCTTTTAAAACAAAGTCGATGTGGAATTCACAACATAAAATTCACCATTTAAGAATCAATCAATTCAGTGGCATTTAGTGCATCTGCAATGTTGGGAAACTGTCACCTCTATCTAGTTTCAGAACATTTGCATCGCCCCAGAGGACCTGCACATCCACCCGGGAGTTAGTGCCTTGAGACCCCACTCTGCTATCTCTACAGATCTGTCTATTCTGGGCATTTCATATGAATGAAATCAAATAACATACGGCCTTTGTGTCTGTTTTCTTTTACTCAGTGATATTTTAAAGATTCACCCAGGTTGTAAAAGGGAATGATTTCCAGGGAGGCTGCGAGACAGCAGCCCGCTTCTCAGTCCCTCAGGTTCTCCATCAGCCTCCCAGGGGAAGGATCCAGAAGGCCAGCTTAGACTCAGCTCTAGACCTAGTGCTTCTGCAGAAGAGAACAGAAAATGCCAGAAATGCTGCACCTCACTTTTGTCTTGACAAAGTGACACTGTAAATCATGTCTGTGTATTAGAAATATTACATAGCTATCTGAATGCATTTTATTTTTTTACTTCTAGTAACAGTATGTTGCCTTCTTTTTTTTTCATTCCTTTTTATGAGGCTGAGTAATATTTTATGCTATGTATACACCAAAATTTGTTTATGCATTCTTCTGCTGATAGGCATTTGGGTTGATTCCACCTTTAAGACTAACTCATTTTTTATTGATATTTACTTTGAAATGAAACTTTCCCTCATGACCATAAAAATATCACTTGTGCTGGGTGTGGTGGCATGTGCCTGTAATCCCAGCTTCTTGGGAGGGTTAGGCAGAAGGATCACAAGTTTGAAGCCAGTTTGGGCAATTCAGCAAGACCATGTCTCAAGATTTTTAAAAAAATCTTTTAAAAAGGACTGGGGATGTAGAACACTTGCCTACCATGCAGGAGGTCCTGGGCTCAATCCCCAGCACTGCACACACACAAAAATCACTCACATCAGGTCAGCCGTCATTGTTTAAATAAATATAATGAAATAAAACAATGTTACTAAAACATGTAGTTAATATTATTTTATGCCCAACATTCCTAATCTGGGGCTTGTTCAGTGTGAGAAATGGAAATAAGCAAGTGACAGGTAATAAAGACACTCCATCCAAAATGGAAATAGGAATATCTTTCTCATCATGTGACTCAATGCAATTTCTTGCATTGGTTTGCTTTTAAAAATTGTCTCACACCGACTTAGATCTACTATACCCCTATCCAATATAAATGTACTGTGAGGCACACTACAAGCCACATTATAATTAAAAGTTTCCTAGTACCCACATTTAAAAATAAAAATAGCAACATTAATTTTATATAATAACCCAAAATATCCACAATATTACTTCTGCATGTAACCCACATATTAAGTACATATTATATTCTTTTTTTTTTTTTTTCATAATGAATTTCAGATCCTACAGTGTACTTCACACCAACAGAAGACCCAGCCACATTTCAAGTACTCAGCAGCCACACTTGGCCAGTGGCTCCCGTGCTGGAGAGCACAGCTCTGGGAGATCTTTCTGACTCTGAAAAGCTAGGATTCCCTTCCTTTCATTGTTGCGTCCACATCAGCAGTCTCCATGTTTTCTTCTATGCCCAGGATGAGCTGCAGAAGCTCCCTGCTCCCCTGGCCTTCAGTCTGATCTCCGGATGACAAAGCCCCAGGCAGTAGGAATTCTCAAGGGAAGGTCTTAGACTCCACCCATTCAAACTACAGCAAATTGCAACTGGGAAGAATGTTATCCTAGGGCAACCCCCAACCTGCTCTGGTTTATAGAACACCCTTTGGCAAATTTTTATTATTTTCCTGTCCCCCCTTTTCCAGTAATGGAACCCCAGATTTCCTTTGGAAGTCACACTTCCCCTACTCTCAGCCTGGGTCATTTGGGTGAGGCTGACTCTAGCCCGAACTCTAGAGGTGGACATGTGACCCAGGCATGCTGAGAAACAAACTGTCCCCCAGCCACGGTGACAGATCAAGGGATGTAGCCCAGAACTTGATTATGGACAGGTCTAGACTCTGCACAGCTAGAAAGGGAGGTCCCCCTGGGGCTATGCCAGGGGTCCAACAAATGAACCTGACATGGAAAGAGACAGAGGCCAGATGTAGGACAGACGGTCTCTGAGCCTCAGATTGAGCCCTGCTAGGTCTTTTAGGCTAGCTGAATGATGAAGTACCCCTGCTGTGTGTGTGTGTGTGTATACCCATGATAAAGCACTGAGATCTGTCTCTTTCAGTTATTTGCAGCTGACGGAGTCCTAACATACAATAAGTCAAACTGCACCCTTATCACAAGTGACCAATTGGGGCCCACCTCACCACTGAAGGTTGATGCTCTGTGGTTAAGGACTGCTGTCCCAGACACCAAGAACACACAGACGGCCCCCAAACCTTCCCTGCTGCCTCCCTTAAGGTGTAGAACCAGGGTTGGGGGCGCTCTCAGGCAGAACTCACTTTGGCACATGTGTGTCATCCTCCACCGGGCACCAGGCTGCCACCTCACAGGTCTTCACTGACCCATTGAACGGCACGCATCTTCCAGTCTTGACTCCTGGTGGGGATGGGGAGCCAGGTCTACAGGGGGCTATTTTCTCCCTTTGTGAGGTAGGGAGTAAGCCCCCCAAAACATCCTACGTAGCCAGTCTGCAACGATTCTAATTCTGGGACTTAGGGTGTCCAGAAATTGGAACTGGAAGGTGGTTGCCTTAGTGCTGGCCACATCTCTGCTTTGCAATCTCAGGACCAAAGTGATACCAAGTCACAGAATGCAGCAAGATCTGGGCTGGCTTCTGGGACTCAAATGACACAGGGTCCCTGGACCTCCTCTGACATCAGGCTCACCTGGGGTTGCGTGGCATTGGAGAATGGTGGGGGGATCTTTTTCTGGTGCTGGGGATTGAATCCAGGGCCTCAGCCATGCTAAGCTCACCTCTACATCTGAGCTCCACCCCCAGTCCGCTGGGCATAGGTAGGATTTATTTATCCCTGAGACTTCTCTTTCAGAGATGCTGTGTAGAGTCAGTGATCTTGTCAGGAGCTGCCTTCCTGGGGCTAAGCATCTGCTGACGGGTCACTACTAACCATTCCTACCATTGCTGTGGATGTCGGCAGACCCAGAAGTGCAGTCCGTATCTGATTCGCACACAGTGGTCTTATCAGGAATCTAAACAAAGGAGATTGAGTGAAAACAATTTCCATGTGGTCCAGCCACTCACTTGGGGCTGTGGAGAGTGGGGTGTGAGGCCCAGGGCTTCCCCAAGGAGCCACCTACCTCGGGACAGATGCTCTGGGTCTGGTTCATGGTGATGATCATGTTGGTCATGATGAAGAGGGAGTTTTCCTCCTGCAGAGAGGGCGAGAGGGAGGGAGCCTTGTCAGATCACCCTCAGAGAAGTTGGGCTGGGACATTAAAAAAGCTAGGTATCTCCTTAATAGGATGATTTAAAAAAGTGAATATTATGGTCTCCTGTTCTCTCCCATGAGAGTTTATGACCTAATAGGAACTCTGATGGGCACAGTGCATGCCTGTAATCCCAGTGACTTAGGAGGCTCAGGCAGGAGGATTGCAAGGTTTGAGGTCAATCTCCGCAAATTAGCAAGATCCTATCTCAAAAAAAAAAAAAAACTAAAAAGGATGTCCCTGAGTTCAATCTCCAAGCCCTCCTCCCCTGCAAAAAAAGTTTAATTTTCCTGTTATGTGAATTTTACCTCAATTTTTAAAGAATCTACAATCTGAAACAGATCCTCAACAGATCTTGACTTATTAAGGGAAAAGAGCCAATAGTAGCTCAAAACTTGCTCTGTCAACCAATGACTTCTGAGGTATTAAAACACAAAGCTCCCAAGGCCTCAAACTTGACTTCTTTTTTTAGCAGGGAGGGTACCGGGGCACTCAACCACTGAGCCACATCCCCAGCCCATTTTTGTATTTTATTTAGAGACAGGGTCTCACTGAGTTATTTAGCACCTCGCCATTGCTGAGGCTGGCTTTGAATTTGAGATCCTCCTGACTTATTTTCTTTTATAACTATAATTGAATTTTCTTTTATAACTATAATTGAAAAGAAATAAAACATTCTAGAGAAGAAGTTCAGGGGCATTTCTGACATTTCTGACCTTGACAAGGTTCTGTTTTCTGCTTGTAGATCTGAAGGTGCCAAAGCACTGGTCCAGTTTCTGGAAAGCCACTTGCTGGGGCTGATACTGAAGAGTTGCTAAGTACTGGCTGGGCTGTGGCTCAGTGGTCGAGCACTTGCCTTGTGTGTGCAAGTCCTGGTTCTATCCCCAGAACTGCCGCAAACAAAAATTGCTAATTATGATCTCCTAATATAAGGACCTAATATAAGGAATTAAAGACAAAGACCCCAGAAGGTTCTGGTTGGACCCCTCCCCTCCACTGGGCACGGGCATTTTTTTAAAGAGATGCCAGAAGCGTCCAGCATTTCATTTCATACTCCTGAAAAGAGCAGTCAGCTCTGGGAGCCGTCTCAGGGACCAAGGTCACTGTGGACACCCCCCAATATGTCAAGGTGGCAGAAGCTTTCGAAATGGTAGGTATCTTCCTGCAGAGACAAGGAAATGGCCACAAGAGGAGGCCCAAGGTGGGAGTCTCTCCTAATACCCGGTCATGTCCCCAAAGTGTCGAAGAGAAACACACTCCTGTCGCAGATTGAGGGAAGGCTGCTCCTGAGCCTCTCTGAGCTGGACTCCCAACAATTCAGTGTGGTCTACTTTTTGTTTCCTCTGATCTATTTCAAATTTAGGGAAACTTCAGTCTGAAGATGAGCCAAGTAGATGCAGTGGTTGGGTTCCCTCAACGGAGAAGCCCGAGGACACAGTGAGAGCAGAGAGCCCCATGGGGCTCACACAGCCCCAGCTCCCATGAGTGACAGGTGGCAGAGCTGTTGGGCGGTCCTTTCCACTCAGGGCAGAAGCAGGGCTCATTCCTTCCTTGGCTAAAGCAGACTGGGCAGGACAGTCCCACAGCTTGCCAGGATGGGGCCATGCCTCCACGGGGAGCATGGACAGGTGTCCCCAGGACACCCCGTTCCATTGCACCTTTAAAGCTCATCAGCTCTGGCCTCTCTCTGGACCCCACCAGACCATTCTCTTGGGAAGGCAGGGGAATGGACACACTGGAGAGCTGCTGAAGCCTCTGCTTCCCTTTTTTCAATTGTGTACCAATTAGAAAAAGAGAGTTGGCAACTCATCTGAATTTGGCCACCATGGGCACTGCACACATCAGCCATCTGGAGGGGTATGGTAGGGTTTGGCCATGTGTGGCGCATAGCTAAAGAGTCAATATTTAACTTGCAGCTTGGGGCTGGGGATGTGGCTCAGTGGTGAAGTGTTTGCCTACTGAGGCCCTGGGTTCAAACCCCAATGCCTTCAAAAAAAAAAAAAAAAACAAAAAAAAAACACCAAAATATAATGGGCTGGAGACTAGAATGTCACCATCAGTTTCTCCCCTGACTTTGTTCCTAATGGAATCCTGTGCTATCTCCTTTGGGTCTGCGGTTTGGCCTCTAACTGTGGTAGACACTCACAGAGACGATTGACCTTGTAGATGTCAGATAATAAAGCAAATGCAAAATGTGGGAAGGTGCTATTTTCCCCGTGAACTTCTCCCAGGATTTAAGACGTTCGCTATCTTACCTTTTAGAGCTTGAGACAGACCAATATGTCCACATGGAAGGACATCTGAGGCCAGCCACACTTTAGAGTTGGAGAGCCACAGCTGACTGAATGATACCCCTTAGACCTGAAGCCCAAAAGAAACATGGCTGTGCTGCTTTCTGGGGCTAAAACAACCGATCTGGGTGTCACAGATGTTAGAACCCTGGGTACCGATCATTAAGCAGGCATGACAAGTTAGTACAGAGAAAGTGACACCTGGAGGCTTCAGTATCAGACAGGTCAGAGTAGGAGACCTACCTGAGCTGGAATCACATAATCAGCCACATCCCAGATCCGGAACCCAAGTGTAGAAGTATTGGTCACAGCCACGCCTTTGGCCTTGGTAGTCACTGAGCTGACCACGGAGTCCATTTCCTGGTAACCCTTTTCCCACACGAACACCCACCTATAAAATAACACAGGCCTCTTAAGTGGCCATTAGGATCCAGAGAATCTGAATGGACGCTAGGGAGCCTCTGACAGCCAGAGGCTGAAAGTACCACCATGTTTCCTAATTGCGACTTTGCAAAAGCTGCTTAACCTCTGGAGGCTCCACCTCCATTTGTGCAAGAGGGGAAGAGTGGCCCCTTTATTTATTTTGTGAGAAATAAATGAGATGGTATAGGAAAAGCACCAGTATCACAGAGGAAAAGCTCAATGAATACTGTCTTTATTGGATATTTGAGCATTTTCAATACACTGGGGCCTATGGGAATGACCAAGAGATGACACATTGTGATAGGAATAGTTTCCATTTGAGTGATTTTAGGATCAGGCACAGCTTTAAACTCTTTATATGTATGAACTCATTTAATCCTGACCACTTCATGAGGCAAGTATCATTATTATCATCTCCAATTTACAGAGGAGGGAATGGAGACACACAGGTGGCCATCCTGCCCTGAGCATCCAGGTGTCAAACTGGAATTGAATGGGGGCTTTACTGCAGATGAATTTCTAGAAGTCCTGAAGAAGAGGACTCCTCAGGGGAAAAGCCCATCTCTAGGATGGGCAGTCCATCTGGAGACTGCTCTGATCAAACGAACCCACAAGTAACCCAAACTAGTGAATTTTGAAATCTTAGCATCTAGTACTTCTAAGGAAGGGAAGTGGATCCTAGCACTTCTCGATTCTAGAAATAATAGTAATAATAGTCCGTGGCATATGTTTAGTAGCTCTGGTGGGGAGGAGCTCTTTTTGCTATAACGTTCCAGTGGTGGGTTGAAACAAACATTATTCTATGCATGTGACATACACTAAATCATTTAATTCTATAACAATGGTGAAGCTCTATGACCATTTCCATATGATAGATGGGAAGAACTGAGGCCCAGAGTGGTTTAGCCACTTGGCCAAAGTTATGCCTAGTGAGCGGTAGAGCCAAGTTGAGCTGTGAACTGAGACTCTATTTCCAAAGTGTGTTTTGGTGTCCTAACCACAACCCACAAATGCTTTCGCATTTTTAATCACTCAAAATAACAGTAACCTTCTCATTTCAGAAAAGAGAATCATACATGTGACCTGAATTCTTGGGAGAAAGAAACAAACTACTATAAAAAGTGCCTTGAGGGGCTGGGGCTGGGGCTTAGTGGTGGAGCACTTGCCTCACACGTGTGAGGCACTGGGTTCCATCCTCAGCACCACATAAAAATAAACAAATAAAATAAAGTTATTGTGGGGAAAAAAAGTACCTTGAAAGGTCAAGGTGGGATTCTCTTTTCTAGAGGGAGCACCATGGGTAAGAGAAGAGGCTTAAGGGCTTCTGGTTCAAGTTCAAATCCTGACTCTGCCACTCATCAACTGTGTGACACTGGGTTATTTATGGGTTTATTTGATCTGAGGAATCTCCAAGTTCACTGCCCATCCTAGAGATGGGCTTTTCCCTTGACAAGTCCTCCTCTTTGGGCCTTTTAGAAATTCAGCTGCTGGAAAGCTCCCACTCAATAGGAAGGTCATCATTATTTTACTACCAAGTACAGGGAGTTGCGAAATCAGAGACAGATTGTTTCGTACCAGTCATTATCATGTGATTATTTCCTCATCATGTGACTGATAACTGAATTAGATGACTGGGGACTGTGGGTTCAGACTCTATAAGGAATAGTTGTTTGGGAGAAGAGACCACAGTTTCAAAGATTAACTAGATCAGGAAGTTTAAAAAGTTTTAAAAGAAAAAAAAAAAAAGCCCATTCCTCAGAACAGAGTTGGCTCTGATTATAGCAAGATGTCTAAAAGCAAGGCACTACTACTTTAAAACCCTCATAATCAAGGCAGACAACACTCTCTAAGAACCCCACAGAACTGCACTACACTTGATCTTAGCCAAAAGGACAAGAAGCAATTAGAAATGCACTAGAAACATGAGGTGAATCCCATGTGTGATTTAAAAAATTCTAGAGGCCACATTAAAAAGTAAAAAGACACAGAAAAAAATAATTCTTAGGTAGCCCAATATGTCTAAAATATTTTAACAGTCATCAATTTCAAAAAGTATCAATGTGATATTTTACTTTTTCTTGTACTCTTCAAAATCCAGTGTATATTTTTACAATTCCAGTGCATCTCAATTTGGAGTAGAAATGTATAAGTGTTCAATAGCCATCTGTGACTAGTGGCTTCTTTAAGGTATAAGAATTTTACAAGTACCCAAAGGTAGAAGTGAACCGATCTTCTCATGAGAACAAAAGTTAAGACCTAAAAGCTGCCTAGAACTTCTGGTCCCAAATTCTGCAGGAGTGCATCACAACCATTGTGGGGGAGATGCTGGTCATGTTGGAACTATTTCATCCCTAAGACTTAATGAGTCCAAACCCAGGTATAGCCCAGGAGGTTCTTATGTTGAGTCTCTACCTGGATTTTTTTAACTTTTTGGATGCTGGGGATGGAACCCAGGGCCTCATGCATGCTAAGCATGCACTTCACCACTGAACTGTACCTCAGCAAGACATACTCTTGAACACTCAGTACCAGCTGCTGCAGGGCTGATTGATGCTGGAAGCCAAAACTACCAGACTATATGAATACCCCTGGGCAGGGTAAACAGATTCCAAACTTCACCCCAAGGTGGGGGAATCTGTTACTTTTCAAAAATTCCTCAGATGATCTTTCTTTCTTTTTTTTTTTTAAGAGAGAGGGAGAGAGGGAGAGAGGAGAGAGGAGAGAGAGAGAGAATTTTTAATATTTATTTTTTAGTTATTGGCGGATACAACATCTTTGTTTGTATGTGGTGCTGAGGATCGAACCCAGGCCGCACGCATGCCAGGCGAGCGCGCTACCGCTTGAGCCACATCCCCAGCCCCAGATGATCTTTCCTAATCAGGTAAATTTGCAAAACACCAGGTCACCCGTTTGCCAACTTTGCTGAACATAAGAATCAGCTGGGGAGTTGGCCATACTCTATAGCCGAATCCGAAGGTCTGGGATGAGAGCCATCAATCAATATTTTCTATAGATTCCCAAAAGGTTCCAATGAGCAGTTTGGGGACCACTACTCTAGGCCTTTTAGGAAAGTGACCTAGCAGATGTATCTGTCAACCCAGCATCTGTAGACACCATAATGCTCCACCTTGAAAGACAGCCCAGCTGGCAAGGTAATTGCTACCTCCTCCCCTGGGTTGAATTACACTATAACAGGTGCATTCAATTAAATCAAACATTTAGCGAGGCAGCAGGGCATATATAAACACAAGCGGCTCAAGGGGGAATGACTATGCTAAAGCAGGTATCCACACCCTCCGCCCCAAACAATGCTGTAAAACAGTCACTGTCCTTTAAACACTTTTGGGAAGTGCGACCTCTCCACTATCTTGGGTTACCACATAGTGATCAAAGGAAAGGAGAGGAAGCCACAGACTCAGAAGGAACCAAATGGAAATCCCAAGCCTTGGTTTTGTCAGTGGGTCATCAGAATGGCAAGTGAAAAGAGGAAACAGACGTTTAGAGCAAAGTTCCCACAGCCCAGGGCCATCAAGGAGCAAGTCAGAAATAAACGTGCAAGATGACGGTCTAGTCAGGCTTTCCCTTCAGCACCCTGAAATCAAAGCAGCTTCCCGTCGCCGAGGCCCGGACACAGCCCGTCTAGGTGGCCCGAGCCCGGGTGTGTGCACCGCGCATGTGGCCAGGGTGGGCAGGTGCACCGCGCGGCTCACGGCGCCGGGCTGCTGCCGGCCGTCGGGGACCCCCCGCCCCGGCCCCGCCGGCCCACCGCGCGCTCACCCTATGACGTAGGCCAGGATGAGCAGCTGCACGCCCCGGTTCATAAGCCCCACTTTACGGCTGCGGATGAGCACGATGCGCGGCGTGTCGTACTCGAACAGGAAGGCCGCCAGCACCGCGCAGCAGCCCGCCATGGCCCCGACCGCCGCCGCGCAGCCCCGCCGCCTGGTCCCCGTCGCCTGGTCCCCGCGCCGGAGCCCCGCCCAGGAGGCCCGGCCGCCGCCGCCCCGCCGTCCGTCGCGGGGGAGGGCCCGGAAGGAGGCGGCGCGGGCCCGGGGAGGCGTCACCACCCCCCGGGATGGGGGAAAGGGTTACCTCCCTCTCAGGGACCAGTGACCGCAGGCGCGGGTGCAGGGGCGCGGTGACAGCCTCCAGCGTGGCGGGCGTGGGTAGTGACCCATGGAAAGGGCTCGATGGAATGAGAGTCCCTCCCCTGGAGGATGGGGCCAGCGAGAAGAGGGTCCTCTTTCTGGAAGGAGTCACCCCACAAGGGGGCTGAGGTCGGGTAGGGGCTGTTGGTCATATATGCCCTATCTAACATGGCGCCCAGGCAGCTTCTCTTCCTGTGTCTCCGTTTCTCCGTGCCAATTTTCAATCCCGCCGGCGGAAAACCCAGCCCAATAAGAACTAATTTCGTATGCTTTGGAACTGACATCTGGAAGAACTTACCAATAAACAAGCGCCCGTTTATCTAAGTCCTGCCTCCTATCCTTAGAGCTATATAAGCACATAGCCTTTTGAAAGGAATTGGAATTTCTCCGGTGATTTGTCTCCCGAAACCCTGGAGATGGTGAGCTCATTTTAACAGAGCTCCATCTCCGGCTCCAGGAGACATCTCGTCCACCTTTTCTGGCGCTGGCTCTTTACACCCACCACTGATCCCGCTTAGGTGAGTTCCCCTCCTGGCTTGTCACCCTCCACGGGCTATAGCAAGAACCCGGACTGTGATCGTCTGGCACACTCCTGACGCCCGGTAGAGGGGAGAGAACCCACCCCACTAAGGCCTTTACAGCCGCAGTGGACTCTCTGACAACCCGTTTTCTTTTGGGGTGTGAGGCTTCTGGGTTCAGGTGAGAGACCTCTCTGTTTCTTCCTTCTCCTTCTGTAACCAGTAAATCCTAGTACTAGGTTCTTCGTGGCTTCCGGCTTTTGCCCCTGGAGAGTTGCAGTTTGGGTGACGACCCTCATTGCCTCTCGTTTCCCGACTCTTCCTAGAGTCTCCACCATCCCCAAGGTCTTAGAAGGGGACGCCCTTTTAGCCCTTGCTGATCGTTTTTCAGGCCCGAAGTCTCTCTCCCTATTGTTAGACCAGGACGCAAGAAAAGACCACTGACTCCAATCAAATTAAAGCAAGCTTATTATTTCCACCAGCCAGACTGCCTCTCCCTCCCAAAACGGCGGGAACAAGACAGCCCCCCAGCTTTCCTGCAGCCCAGCCTTATAGTCCAGAAAGTTACACAAAGGGGGGTTACAGATAACAGAACTCTGACAAGCATCACACTAATGGTAGTTTACATTTTTTGCTGGCCCCAACATCAGAATTTATGAGGACCATTAGAGCCTCAGAGAGGGTTGTTGTCTGGCCAGGGAAGGCCAATATTTATGAGGTGTCACTAAGTTTCAGAGAGGGCTGCTACCTGGTCAGAGAGCTAGGCATGGGTGAGTTCAAGGCACGGGCAGGCATTCCAAGCAGGTTCAGAATTTGCAGTAATTTATAGTAAAGCCGAAATTATCTTTTCATGGCTTTGTGGCAAGATGGCTCCCAATTTTAAGAAAAGATGAGGTTGGGTCTATCACTCTCTCTGTCTCTCTCTCTCTCTCTCTCTCTCTCTCTCTCTTTCTATGAACATGAGCACCTCCTCATCCATACCTGAAACCTCACCCCTCAAATGTCCAATAAAAAATCTGGCCACACACTCTCACACACCAGACATCAAGTCCAAACTCCTGATCAAATTCTGTACCCAAGATTGGCCTACATATCCTCTGGATAATGGCAATCATTGGCCTCTAGAAGGCTTATTAGATCCAGATCTTCTCTGGAACCTTTTTAACTACTGCCAGCATCTGAAAAAATGGAAGGCAATTCCCTACGTTGAAGGTTTTAGCCTTCTCGCATAGCACCCTGCACTCTGCCTTTCCTGCTCTCCCTCTGAAGTTCTCCTTGCTCGCAAACCCCTCCCTTCCCCTACTTCCACTCCTGACCTTCCTGACCTAGTGGACTCTTCCTCATTTGACCCGGCAGACAAACCCCCACTTTATCCCTCAGCCCCACCTGCTCCTCCTCTCCCACCATCCCCTCCTCCTCCTTCGTCTGATCCCATGGATCCTCAGCCTTCCGTTTTGTCCCCTTCCCCTTCCTCTTCTTCCTGTCTGTCGCCGACCGACTCTTTCAGCCCTCCTGTTACCAGGTCCAAGGAACCCCTTCCCACCCCCATGACGATAGCATCCCTTCGTGAGGTTGCTGGCCCCGAGGGTGTTAACCGAGTACATGTGCCCTTCTCCATGTTGGACCTTATGCAGTTAGAAAGGAAGCTAGGCTCATTCATCACTGACCCCACCACTTACATTCAGGAATTTCAGTGGGTTCTGCAAGCATATAGCCTCACTCATCACGACATTTATATGCTCCTGGCCTATATACTTCTCCCTGAGGAAAGGCGACTGACGGGTCTGGGAATTAGCCCAGGCCGATGAAAATCATAGAACCAATCCCAACCACCCTTCGGGCCCACACGCTGTCCCGGAGCAGTATCCTCTGTGGGATTACAACACCCCTGGAGGTTTGCATTCTCGTGACCTTTTTGCATCCTGCCTCCTGGCGGGCCTGTAGAAGGCTGCCTGCAAGGCCGTTAATTTTCAAAAGGTGCAGGAGGTCATTCAGAAGAAGGAAGAAACACCTTCAGAATTCCTGGATAGACTAACTAAGGCCCTCTAACAGTATACAAACCTCGACCCAGAAACCCCTGACGGTCGCCATGTCTTAATGACATATTTTCTGGCCCAACATTAAGGCCAAGCTTAGGAAGCTTGAACAGGGCCCTGCTACCCTTCAGACCAAAATCCTCATGGTCGCTTTCAAGCTTTTCCATGGTAGGGAAGACGAAAGTGAATGCCGCAGGCAGAAGGCTGAAAACGCCAAATTCCAAATGTTGGCCCAGGTCATTCAGGGAAGGCCATCACCACACCATCCTAATAAGACACCCCCTGGAGCTTGCTTCAAATGTGGTAAGGAGGGACATTGGGTCAAGGTTTGTCCTTCGCCAAGGACACCCTCCACCCCCTGCCCAAAATGCCACCAAAGGGGACATTGGGAGTCAGACTGTCCAACAACCCGGAGGGGAGGCTGGTCAGCCGCCCTGCAACCCCAGCCTCTCCTAGGCTTGGCAGAGGAGGATTGACAGAGCCCTGGGCCTTCCCTCCCGACTATAACCATCAAGAAGCAAGAGCCCAGGGTCACCTTCCTGGTGGATGGACGCTCCATTACCTTCCTCTTGGATACTGGTGCCACTTTTTCGGTCTTGAGGGAGTATTGGGGCCTTACCACTCCTTCGAAAACTCCTATTGTTGGGGTAGGAGGTAAACAGATTTTCCCTCGAAAAATTCCCCCCTTATCATGCTATATGCAGGGATCCCTTTTGTTCTTTACACACTCCTTTCTTGTTATGACCCATTGCCCCATTCCCCTTCTGGGAAGGGACATACTCTCACTATTGAAGGTCACCATTCACATATCACCCTTACCTCCCCCACCTCTCATTTCCTCATGATGACCCTAGGGACAGATACATGTCCATCATGCAGTCTCCCACGACTATCTAAACCAGTTAACCCCGAGGTTTGGGACACAACTACACCCTCTGTGGCTAAATGCAGTCCTATTCATATTGTTTTTTGGGACTCTTCAAGATACATTAATCTACCACAATATCCACTTACAACCACAGCCCTCCTCGAGTTAGAACCCATCATCCAGGACTTATTATGGAAGGGGTATCTTAGGCCTATGCACTCTCCTTTCAACACCCCCATTCTGGCAGTTAAGAAACCCAATGGGTCCTATGGATTGGTTCAAGACCTTCGCCTCGTCAACTCCTCCGTGGTCCCCATTCATCCGCTAGTATCCAACCCCTACACCCTTCTCTCTCAGATCCCTGCTACTACTAGCCACTTCTCAGTCCTTGATTTAAAGGATGCCTTATTTTCTATTCCCTTGTCTTTAGAGTCTCAAAATATCTTTGCTTTTACATGGACTGATCCTCACACCCGCCATTCTCGTCAGCTTACCTGGACCGTCCTTCTGCAGGGATTCAGGGATAGTCCCCATCTCTTTGGCCAGGTTCTTGCCCAGGACATCACATCCTTCCACCCCACCTGTCCTGATTCTACCCTCCTTCAATATGTCGATGATCTTCTTCTATGTAGTTCCTCTTGGGAAAAGTCTCAATCCCACACCGCCCAGCTTCTCAATTTCCTGGCAGATAAGGGGTATAGGGTGTCTCCCAACAAGGCCCAGGTTTCCCAGTCTACTGTCACCTACCTTGGCTTTTGCCTTGCACTGGGAAAAAAGGAAATAACACTAGATAGGAGGCAACTCCCCTCTAATCTTCCGGTGCCTCATACGAAAGCCGAAATACTGTCATTCCTAGGACTAGCAGGATATTTTAGGGCCTGGATCCCAAATTATGCTCTTCTAGCCAAACCCTTGTATGACCTAGTAAAGGGACCCCCTGGTGAACCTCTCGCCTCCTCCCCCCGCTACCACTTCCTCAGACTTCAGCAACTCCTCTTTAAGGCACCTGCCCTTCACCTTCCCGATCTTTCAAGACCATTTCATCTATATGTCCATGAAAAAGGGGGACAAGCACTTGAGGTCTTGGGTCAAACCTATGGGCCTACATTTGCACCTGTGGCATATCTGTCCAAGCAATTAGATCCTACCATCCGTGGGTGGGCCCCTTGCTTAAGAGCTCTGGCTACTGGACAAATCTTACACAAAGAAGCCTCTAAGCTGACTTTTGGGGCCCCTTTAACTATCCATTCCTCACACCATTTGAAGGATCTTTTAGCTTATAAGGGCCTTCAAACCCTTCCGCCATTCAGAGTTCTGTCACTCCTCACTTCCTTTCTGGAAAACCCCAATATTACATTCCTCTCTTGCCCTACACTGAACCCTGCCTCCCTGCTCCCAACGACCTCCACACCTGATGCTCCAGTTCACAATTGCTTTGAAATCCTGGATGATTTCCTCCCCTGTCATTCTTCCATTTCTGAGGGACCACTCACCAATCCTGACCTTATCTGGTTCACTGACGGCAGTTCCTTTAGGCAAAATGGCACTCATTACTCTGGATACGCCATTGTTTCGGCCACTGAGATTATAGAAGCCAAAGCTCTGCCTTCAGGAACCACCAACCAACAGGCCGAATTTGTAGCAGCCACTCTTGCTTGCCTTCTAGCGCAGGGCAAATCCCTCACCCTTTATACTGACTCAAAATATGTCTTCCATATTCTATTATCCCATTCTGGAATCTGGAAGGAGCGAGGTCTACTTACTACCAAAGGTAATATGATCACTTGTTCGGCTCTCATAACTAATTTGATAGAGGCTTCCCACCTCCACAACAACCAATGTCTCAGGCACCTGTTTCTTGGTTACTGTAGTTCCTCAGCTGTCTTTGAATTCCGACAATTGGTCCCACCTTCCCGCACCAGTAGGGCAGTCTTTCTGCCGGTTCTGGTAGGCCTCACATTAATAACCTCAGTGGCGAGTCTCGGACTCTCTGGTGGAGCTATAGGTCATGCTCTATGGGCATCCAATGACCTTCAACAAAAACTGCAGGAAGCGCTCGATACCACTGCTGAATCTCTGGGTTCCTTGCAGCGGCAGGTTTCCTCATTAGCACAAGTGGCTTTACAGAACCTGTGGGCGATTGATCTCCTCACTGCAGAAAAAGGGGGTACATGCCTGTTCCTCATAGAGGAATGTTGCTGCTATATCAATGAGTCTGGGCTAATAGAAAA
Source organism: Callospermophilus lateralis (assembly GCF_048772815.1). Taxonomy (NCBI): domain Eukaryota; kingdom Metazoa; phylum Chordata; class Mammalia; order Rodentia; family Sciuridae; genus Callospermophilus; species Callospermophilus lateralis. The sequence continues at coordinate 157,254,434 of NC_135305.1, read as the reverse complement.
GAATGTTGTAAAATTGCAGGAATTATCGACCCAATTGCTCAAAACCACCTCCCCTAATCCCATAGCAGGGTTCTTCCAATCTTCTCTCGCCACATACTTGCTACCTTTCTTGGGGCCCCTTATTGGGATACTCCTTTTTTGCTCTCTCTTGCCCTGCATAACGAAGTTCCTTAAAACCCAATTACAGAAAATTTCTAATCAAACTTTCAACCAGCTTCTGCTTAGGAACTACCAGCCTCTGATGACCGATGAACCCCGAATATCCTCAAGAGAACAGCTCACTCAGTGCTGAAGCTTACTACCAGGCACAATGAAAAACGACAGACATCGGACAGCGGGAGACAAAAATCCAGGATGGCAGAGGATCTCTTAGCCTGTCAACCGGGATTTTTGAGCCTTTATGTCCTTTTAAGCCTCCTCATGGCCCTTGGCCTCTTCTCTGTCATCCTCCAGCATGGAACTCCCACCGAAAACTGACCTTTGTTTTAATTCTTATCTTCATCTTGTTCTTGTTTGCTCTGATCTTCTTCAGGTGCTGGTGATGCCCCTTATGACGGGGACACTAGGAAATATTGGAAGCGCTATTTTGACATGACATTGGCGCTCCCGATGCTTCCTGGAGCCCTTGTTACGAGACCTAATGGCTGGTGACCAACCCCAACGACCTCCTCCATCCAGGGATAATGCCCCACACCACCCCTACTCAGCAGGAAGTAGCCAGAGTCAAATGATGTCCCTGTTCCAAAAACAACACAAAAGAGGGGGGAATGTTGGTCATATATTCCCTATTTAATATGGTGCCCAGGCAGCTTCTCTTCCTGTGTCTTTGTTTCCACTGGTGCCAATTTTCAATTCCGCTGGCAGAAAACCCAGCCCAATGAGAACTAATTTCGTAGGCTCCGGAACTGACATCTGGAAGAACTTACCAATAAACAAGCGCCCGTCGTTTACCTAAGTCCTGGCTCCTATCCTTAGATCTATATAAGCACATAGCCTTTTGAAATAAAGTGGAACTTCTCCCATGATTTGTCTCGCATCGGTTCTTCTTTTAGGGGCAACAGCCGATCCCTTAGTGACCTAGGTAAGAGTGACATCCATAGAGGACCCGGGGCATAGAGAACAGCCCCTACCAGGAGGCTATATAGGGGACCTGGGGCAGAGCTGCTTTCTAAGCCTCTGGGGGAAAAGACTAAGTATTGGGTGTCCTCAGAGCCCCAGGCTGGAACCTCATGCCCAGTAAAATACTCCTGCTGGAATTGAAGCCAGACCAACATTCCTGCTCCAAGTCACATACTTCCTTATTTGCAGGTTGGAGGAGAAAGTGTCAGGGCCAGGAGAGGTGTTCCTGTGGCCATCCTTGAACGGAGAACAGTTTTAGGGAGAATTGGAGAATAGAGGGCAAGCAGGGAAGCACCATAGTTCTGCCTTGGGACTACAGTTTTCCACATGAATGTTTGTCTGTTCCCTTTGTAACCACTGGAAAGCTGGGTCCTGGTTCCTAGTGTCAATAATGAGGATATAGTTTTGAGAAAAAGGAAAAAAGATTTATTGCTTTGCTAGCAAAGGAGAAACACACAAGGATCTCCTGTCCCTGAGGCTATGCTTCTGCCTATCAGGGAGAACTGGGCTTTAAAAGAAGCTATTCAAAGACCACACAAAATAGGGCTGAGGATGTGGCTCAGTGATCAAGTGCCCCTGAGTTCAATCCTTGTCCCCACCCCCTCCCCCCAAAAAAGGCCTCATTCCAGGTGTGTCCTGACAGGGGATCCCAGGTGCAAACTGAAGGTGTGTTGAAATTCACTTCTTAGATCCTCTGGTAGATATCTCCTTCCTGTCGTGGGTGTGTTCAAGGACAATTAACTAAGGGAAGAAAAGATAACACTGTCTCCCTCATGTTAGGGAGGGGAAGAGGGGAGAAGAGAGAAAAGCACAGGTCCCTTTAAAAATAAGACTCAGAGCAAGGAGGGCTATATTCAAAAGATAAAGTGGACCACTGTTACACCTTCAGCTTTGTTTTCAGAAATGTTTAACATTTAGTTTCACTAATGCTTTCAACAACTATTAATAAGTATCTTCCAGGTGCCAGGTACTGACCAGGAACAGAACAAGCAAAACATCCTGTCTTCATGCAGTGCAAAGTCTAGCAGGTAATTTCTTAGTTTGTAATCAAAGTTCTTTTCATTTTCCGATTCATACTTCCCAATTTCCATGTCACTGTAGACTTATAATGATCATTTTAAATCAATGCACTATTTCTTCCAAACAGTGTGCCATGCTTCCCCTAAATGTTCCCATGTGTTTACTTCCTGGGTCTTTCCCAGTGCTGGAGATTGAATCTGACATTTGGTGCATGCTAGGCAGATGCTCCATCCCAAGTCCAATTGCTTTTTAGTTTGTAGATTCTGTACAAAATCTTTGACAGAAATTTTTGTTCACTATTTGGATGTAAGATTCCTAAGCCATACCACCATGTTTTCCAAATATAAAAAGGTGGATTAATAAGAAAATTTTCAAAAGATAGCATCTGCCCCTGTACATAGAATTGTTAAATTAGAAGGAGGAACAAAGATGCCACCTGTCTCAATCCAAAATGGTCCCAGGAAAGATGGTGATAGATTTAAATACATGCTGTGTGCTTGCAGCGTTCTTGATGCTAGGGATATGGAGGTGCTAGATGGCTGAAGTCTCTGCCAAAATGGCTGGTGCACTTGGGAGTGCTATGTAGAAAAGGATTAGTCCATTTTCTAAGTCCTCATTGAGAGATGACTTAAAAATAGTTTTCCTTAAGAATCGGAACACATGTCCAGCCCTCATTAGTATTTATCCCATAGTAATGAGTTAACCCCAGCATTATAAATCCTGAATTCAAGTGATTTGTTTATATTTTGGAGCAAGATCAGTTAAAAGAAATATAAAAGTTTTCAAGAATCACTAGTTGGTTACATCACGAGTCCCAAGAGGCTGATCCTGAAAAATGATTAGGGAAATAAAATATTGAATTTACACTCTTGCTATATCCCCAATCCTTTTTTATTTTTTATTTTAAGATAGGGTCTAAGTTGATTAGGGCCTCATTAAGTTACTGAGGCTGACCTTGAACTTGTGATCCTCTTGCCTTCCCAGCTGCTGGAATTATAGGTATGCACCATCATTTTTGGCTTACCTTTTTTTAAAAAAAAAAATCACTTTAGGGCCTGAGATTATAGCTCAGTGATTAGCATGCACAGGGCCCTGTTTCAATCCCCAGTGCTGGAAATGCCACCACCAAAACCAAATTTCATTAGTGAGGTATTATTGATGAACTATAAACTGCATACATTTAAAGTATACATTTTGGCAAGTTTGGCATAACCCAATCAGCATATCTATTATACTAGCCAGTATATTCTTGGTATGTATATAAAATACAAGGAACTGATTACGTGGCTTTTCAAATGCACATATCCTAATCTCATTTAGTTGCTTTTTTGTTGCTTGCTCTATTGAGTGCAGTCAGTTGTTGAACAACTTTGGGAATTTAGTTCTAATAGAAATAGTCTTTAAATAAAGGTGCAAAAAAATAAAGGTGCAAGACAGTTCAATGAGGAAAGAATAGACTTCAACAAGTGGCTTTGGGGGCTGGGGTTGTGGCTCAGTGGTAGAGTGCTCACCTAGCATGTGCGAAGCCCTTGGTTCCATCCTCAGCACCACATAAAAATAAATAAGTAAAATAAAGGTACTGTGTCCAACTACAACTAAAAAATAAATATAAAAAAAAGTGGCATTGGACCACTGAATATTCATATGCAAAATAATGAAGTTGGACTCCTACATACTGCCACATAAAAAATTTAACTCAAAACAGATTAAAGACCTAAATATCAGAGTTCAAATTATTAAACTCTTCAGTGAAGATCTGCACAAGATGCAGATCTTTGTGACCTTAGATTACAAAGATCTGTTTTTTAAGATAGGATGCCTAAAGCACAAGTAATTAAAGGAAAAAATTGTACTATTTTGTTAAAGTTTAATAAAATTTTTGTTCTTCGTTGAAACTGTGAAGACAGTAAAAAGACAACCCAGAGAATGGGAAAAAATATTTATAAATCTGTCTCATAAATGTCTAATATCTTAAATCCCTAAGAATTCTTACAACTCACCAATGAAATGACTACCCAGTATAAAAAAAGGGCAGAAGTTAATTCAATAAATGTTTCTCCAAAGAAGATATATAAATGGTCAATAGGACCTGAAAAGATGCTTGATCTCATTAGTCATTAGGGAAGTGAAAATCAAAATCACAGCAAGCTATCATTTCATCCCCACTAACATGGCTCTAATAAATAAACAGGTGGACAATAAAAAAAGATTGCAAGAGTGAAGAGAAACTGGAACTCTTACATATCCCTGGAGAATACACAGTGGTGCAGCTGCTTTGGAAGTCAATTTGATAATTTTCAAAAATGTTAAACATTACCATAGCTGCCAACAATTCCACTTCTAAGTTTGTACCTCAGAGACTTAAAGATACGTTCATATAAAGACTTGAATGTTCACAGTTACATTCTTAATAACCCCAAAGGGGAAATGGCCTAAATGTCTGTTAATGAGTAAATGGCTAAGATGTGGCTTGTCCATGCATTGGACTACTATTCAGCCACAAAAATGAATAAGTCCAGATCCATGCCACACCATGAATGGGCCTGAAAACATGCTGAAAGAAGCCAGATGAAAGACCACAAGATGTAAGATTCTATTTATAGGAAATATCCAGGACAGGCCAATCTATAGAAACTGAAAGTAGATATTGGTGCCAGAGGCCAGGAGAAAGGAAGGATGGGAGATGACTGCTAATGAGTGGGAGGTTTCCTTTAGAGTGATGAAAAATGTTCTGGAAATGAAACAGCAGTGATAGTTGCTGAACTGTGAAAAGACTAAAAGTCACTGAGTTGTACATCTTAAAAGAGCAAATGTTTTAGCATGTGATTGACACCTCCCTAGTAACAGTAAACAGGGAGAATAAAGTTGGTAATAAAACTTTGGTAACAAAACAATGAACATTATCCTCCTGGCCATAGCTGATTAGACCAGGTGGCAACCAGTCTGTGGTTTAAACCCAGCCAGTCTGATTCTCTCTGACTGTGGCATTGTGATTAAAGCAGCTCTTTGTTCTCTGCAGGTGACTGGAACAGTAACCATCCTGCTCATGAGGAAGCCAGAAGAGTCTACAGAAGAGAAAATAGAAGAGATGGGCAAAGAGCTACAGAGGTGAGTGAGGTTAAGAAAAGGGCCTCTGGGGATTCTGCCGAGTTTTACAGTTCCTGTTTCTGCACTCCTGGCTCACCTTTGCCCTGGAGATAACTCCTTAATAATAACATAGACTTACTTATTATTCACTTACACTGGTACCTTTTGAAACTTGGAATTGAAAAGACCACATCTGTGGTGCTCGGATCTAACAGATGAAAAATGTCACCAGAAGGTTATATATAATTATAATGCACCAATAAAAAATAAGGGAAAAAAATGTCACCAGTAGTGTAGTCATTAAAACAAATGTTTATGTGAATGCAGGAAGTCAGAATGAAATGAGAGGCATTTCCAGAGGCCACTAAGAGCAGCAATAAATAAACAAATGGCCCATAAAAAGAATGAAGTCCCTATAAAAAGTAGAGCAGAGAACTGTAAAAAGCTTATCAGTCTAGGACCATTTAGACCATGAGAGGCCAGCAGTGACAGACCCAAGTGATCATAAGGCTTCATTAGGTTGTAGAGCTTGGTAAGACTGATGTGTGTTACAATGGCTTTTAGCCATAAAAGCCCAGCGAGATCATGTTCTTTGTTCCTGAATGTCTTCAACAAAAATTGTTTACATGTTTAGGCATTTAAAAAGATAAGATTCATTTATATGGCATACAGATATTGTGAAATGTATCAGTTTATAACATAATGACAGATGCATGTGCAAATATATGTGTACCTGTACACCCAGAAATAGAACATCTCAATAAAGAACAAGGAGATAGTAAAAGTGAGAAATATTTAAAAATTTTAATGTATATATGAATTCAAATGCACTAATTAAAATGATAATAACAGAAGGTAGATTAGTAGAGAAGATGAAGGAGGGTGGAGGGGAGGGAAAGAGAAGGTGCTGGGGAAAGACACTGATCACACTACATGCATTTACAGATATAGCATCGTGAATTCTATTATGTATCATTACAATGCATCAATAAATTTATTTTCTGTTTTTCTCCATGAGTCCTTGACTGAATATTTTGTGAAACATAGAAACGAAACTCTGATTCTAAAAGGTCACATGCTGATCAGATAATCATCTTTGTGCTTCCTGCTAGATCAGTGGATCTCAGTCTTGTCAAACCCAATATCTCTTTTTATTTGTTCTAATTAGTTATACATGACAATAAAATGCATTTTGACACATCATACAAAAATGGAGTATTCTACATCACACTGGTCATGTAACCATACATGCACATGGGGTGATAATGTCTGATTCATTCTACTATCTTTCCTACCCCCATACCCACTCCCCTCCCTTCATCCCCCTCTGTTTAATCGATAGTTCCTATATTCTTCTGTAGCATATTCTGCCCCGCTTATTGTGAATTAGCATCCAGATATCGGAGAAAACATTTGGCCTTTGGTTTTGGGGATTGGCTTATTTCACTTAGCATGAAATTCTCCAGCTCCATCCATTTGCCAGCAAATGCCATAATTTCATTCTTCTTTAAGGTTGAGTAATATTCCATGGTGTACATATACCACATTTTCTTTATCCATTCATCTATTGGAGGACACCTACGTTGGTTCCATAGTTTAGTTATTGTGAATTGAGCTGCTATAAACATTGATGTGGCTGTGTCCCTCTAGTGTGCTGATTTTAAGTCCTTTGGGTATAAACTGAGGAGTGGAATAGCTGGGTCAAATGGTGGTTCCATTCCAAATTTTCTGAGGAATCTCTATACCACTTTCCTTAATGGTTGCATCAGTTTTCAGTCCCACCAGCGATATATGAGTATACCTTTTCCCCCACATCCTTGCCAACATTTACTGTTGCTTATATTCTTGATAATTGCCATTCTGACTGGGATGAGATGAAAGCTCAGTGTAGTTTTTATTTACATTTCTCTAATTGCTACAGATGTTGAACATTTTTTCACATATTTGTTGATTAATTGAATTCTTCTGCAAAGTCAGACTCAATCTCTCTCTTTCTCTCTCTCTCTCTCTCTTTTTTTTTTTTTTTTTTTTTTGATACCGGGTATTGAACTCAGGGGCACTTAACCACTGACCACATCCTCAGCCCTTTTTTGTATATTATTTAGAGACAGGATCTCACTGAGTTGCTTAGTGCCTCACTAATTGCTGAGGCTGGCTTTGAACTGGCGAACCTCCTGCTTCATCCTCCCTAGTTGCTGGGATTACAGGTGTGTGCCACCACACCCAGCAGACCCAATATCTCTTAAAAAGTAAAAATAAATTTTAAAAAATTTGTATGTGTGGGGCTGGGGATGTGGCTCAAGCAGTAACGTGCTCGCCTGGCATGCGCGAGGCGCTGGGTTCGATCCTCAGCACCACATACAAATAAATAAAGATGTTGTGTCCACTGAAAACTAAATAATAAATATTTAAAAATTCTCTCTCTCTCTCTCTATCTCTCTCTCTCTCTTTAAAAAAAATTAAAAATTTGTATGTGTTACTGAGGATTGAATCCAGGGGCACTTTACCACTCAGCTACATTTCCCAGCCTTTTTCATTTTTTATTTTGAGACAAGGTTTCACTAAGTTGCCCAAGGTGGCCTTGTTGAACTTGAGATCCTCCTTCCTCAGCTTCTAGGGTCCTGGAATTATAGGACCTGGAATTATGTGCACCACTGTTCCCTGCAAAAGTAAATATTTTCTAACATCCTTTTAGTTGTCCTCAAATAAATTAATATGAAATATAATGTCCCTGTACTTAAAATATATGTGTGTATATGTGTAGATACATGTTTGGTTAGCATTTTCATAATGAGTAATGATGTTGAGCTTCCTTTCATGTGCTTATTGGCTCTTTGTCTATCTTGTTCAGATTTTTTGCCCATTTTTTTTCATCGGGTTGTCTTTTTACTTTAAGCTGTAAAAGTTCTTTATATACTCTACATACAAGTCCTTCATGAGATATAGGAGCTGCAAATGTTTCCTCCTACCGTGTGGGTGGGAGGGATTGTAGATTATTGAAATAGAAAAAATGGGAAGGATAATATTCTTGTAGATAAGCTGGGCTTATTTTTATAACTATGCCTTGAAATCCCAGCACATTCAACCTTCAGTCTCTAGGATATAAGGAAACCTTAGAGACCACATCCTTTGATAGGCAAAGCAGAATAGAGGATGGATGGAGGAAGAGACTGAGTATAAGAGGCAATGGGGATGTCATTAGCCCTATGGGGAGTGATTGTTGTTACTGAAAATGAGGAGTAACTGAAATTTAATAATTTTTGTGATTTGCACAACAGATTTCATCAAGCTACAAAAATGTTTTAAATATAGGATTGTAGTATTGTATAGTGAAATTACATATGATTTTTACTCAGTTTGTTGAACATGTAGTTCCAAAGGCAAACTATTCAGTTATTTTTAATTTAAAAAGATTTTATTTTGTTTAAAACTATTTAAAAGAGATGTTCAGAGAAGTCACATTGCCATTCCTGCCATTCTGTTGTCACCCTCCATCCAGTGGTTGCCATTTTTATTGTTTTTATCCTTTTGGGATTTCTTTTTGCAAATACTTTAGTGTGTGTGTGTGTGTGTGTGTGAGAGAGAGAGAGAGAGAGAGAGAGAGAGAGAGAGAGAGAGAGAGATAGCAAGAAAAGCGCACGAATAAGAGAGATCAATCCCTGTTGTTACAGAAAATGTAGCATATTGTAGTATTCTACTTTTCTCTTTAAGCTTATTAACATTTAAGAAACACCCTTTGAATAAAATTTAGGAACATCTCTATATTTCATAAGACTCCCATCCATTTCAAAGTATTGGGGTCTAAATTAGTTAAAAATAATCCCAAGATGGGCATGGAGATGCACACCTGCAATCTCAGCTACCCAGGAGGCTGAGGCAGAAAGATTGCAAGTTCAAGGCCAGGCTCAACAATTTAGCAAGACCCCTCTTCAAAACAACAACAGCAGCAGCAAAAAAGGACTGGAAGTGTAGTTCAGAGGTAAAAATGCCCCTGGTTTCAATGCTTAGTGCAAAAAAGAAGAAAAAGAAAAAGAAAATCCTCAAAACTGTGTCACATATTTGCACTTAATAACTTCATGTATGACAGTTACAAATGTGTTTTTTGGTGACTTAAATATGATGCTTCTTAATGACTTAAATGTGATATTGCTGCTGGTGATGTGATTTCCTGAAGTAAGGTAACAGTTCTTAGTTAAGTTTGCTGGGTTTTAATTTTATTTTTAAAAAATTTAATTGAATTTTTTTCTTATCAATTTTTGAACAAAACATAGTATAGCACTTCCCGGACATATATGATAGTTATAAATTCTTGTGATAGTTACATTTGTGACTAAAATTAAATGGAATTAGGTTGTAGGTTTAAATAAGTTGAAAAAGCTGTTTTGGGTTTTTTGTTTTGTTTTGTTTTGTTTTAAACCAACATGAATGTCTGGTGGACATTTGAAAGTTGAACCAAGGCACTGGGGCTGGGGCTGAAAGGTACAGTGCTTGCCTAGCATGTGTGAGATGCGGGTTCGATCCTCAGCACCACATAAAATAAATAAATAAAATAAACGTTAAAAAAAAAAACTTAAAAAAAAAAAAGAAAAGAAAAAAGAAAGAAAGTTGAGCCGAATATAGGATAGCCCTTCTTTTTGCAGGATGTTCAATTCATGCGTGGAATATATCTCTGGTCCCTACCTAAGTGCTTGAATACCCTCTAACCATAGTGAGCACCATAAAATACCTGTACAAAATTTCAGAACTCCTCCTGTAGGATTGTACTAACTAATTCTCAAATGTGATGTGTATGAAAAAGAGAAAGAAGAACATCTAGAAGCTGTAAGTCAGGAAGACTGAGGTAATACACATATTTGTATGTCTGAAATTCTTCAATTCATCTTCTAATTGAAATTATTCTTTTCAAAATAGCCTGTCTACCTTCATAAGATAGAAATAAGATGGAAATAGATGCATACTTAACTTTTCAACAGGAATCTATAGTGCCAGCTTAAGAAAGAACTTTAATTCATGTGAATTTAGACATTTTCCTCTTAAAAATGGGAAAATAAAGATTTTTTAAATATAGTGTAGAAATGTTCACCTCATTCTTAATGACTTTTTGGAGTAACTAGGTTCAAGTCCTAGTCAATGGTAGAAAGACTGAGACCATGACAGGTGACAGCCTGAAGAGGAAGAGGGACTAATGCTACTCAGGCTTGCCTTTTGTATGTGGTACAGCTTCAAGCAGGGGAAGTAAACACGCAGGTCATCAGCCATCTGGTATATCAGTGACCCAGAAGTTTCCTAGGCTATGGGGCTTCCAGTGCTAACCCTGAGAAAGTCCAGAGCAAATGGGATGAGCTGGCCAACTTTAGAAGGATTAAGCTGACTGGCTTCAGGAAGCACATGGCAGCAGGGGTCCAGAGCTGTGAACACCCACCCTTCATCCCCTCACCCATCCACACTTCCCTCAAGATGGTAGCTAAACCCAGACCAACTCAACTTGAACTGGATCTGCTAGGATAAAGGGCTGTTGCAAGAAGCAGGGGGGCTTTCCAAGAAATGTGGCCTCTACAGCTGCGTTTCTTGTGATGTTGTAACTTATGGGAAGTTTAATCAAAACAAAACAACAGAAGGAGTCGGAGGCATGCCTTTTATGTGACTTGTAAAAAAGGGTTTTCTGGAATATAGACTGTTAATATGTTGATCTTTCCCATTCCTCCACAATTACTGAATTATTATTCAAATAAACAGTCTGCAGCAGATCTCAATCCAAACCAATGGGAGATCCAGGTTTCTTTGGCTCTGAATAGCAATTTCTGTTTTGAAGACCACCTGTATGGGAGTAGTACAATGAATCCTATTATATAGTCAAGTCATAACTCAAACTCTTTAGGCTGGGGTGTAGTTCAGAGGTAGAGCATTTGCCTATCACGTGTAGGACACTGGGTTCAATCCTCAGCACCACATAAAATAAATAAAATAAAGGTATAAACAAAACAAACAAACAAACAAAAACCCCTCAAACTCATTAGTTCCAATAGAACATTCTGCAAGTTTCCTCACCTTTCCTGGTTCACCGTGTGTCCCTCTATCCACCATGCAAAAATAGTTGATGATAGTTGTTATTAGTCTTCTCTGAAGAGAGAAGGGTCCCAAGACTCTTCAGCCTCCCAAACTATTGAGGTGTTATTGATAAGAATAACATCTAAGTTCACATAAGCAAATCACAAAGCATTCTCTAGGGGGTTTTCCCAATTCTTTTCTACCCTTAAATGAAGCTGTTAAAAAACAGAACACTGTCCTCTGAGTAGTTCTATAACTCAAGTGTTAGGCTCATGTGACATGAACTGTGCTGAGTTGTACAGGCTGCCTGGTAGGCAGTTTCTCAGCACAACCAGCAGGAAGTGTTTGTGGAGCACAGCACCCTGACCCTTTCTTTATTTACTTCCCCTTTTCTTTTTTTTTTCCACCCAGTGAATTCCACTCTCTCCAGTAGGAAATTCAGTGGGAAGAAGGATGACAAATTGCAGCCACTTTCTTTGGGTCAGTTGAGGGATAAAAGTTGCCTCTTTCCTGCCCTGAGAATTATGCAGAATGCTCACCTCCTCCCTGCCTGCCTCCAGCGACTAAACGCAATCAGCCTAAGCCCCTGATTGGCCCAAGTCTGCCAGTTGGCTTTAGTTTTGGACTCAGCCTCTAGAGGTCAAGTAGTCACATGTCTACTTCAACATCAGTGCTGGCATCTCTGAACTTGTGGGAGAGCAGTGATTGGGCATCATGTAAGTAACGGTCATTGCCAGTCAGAGCATCCACGTGAGGAAGGCTTGTCACTAGATTCTTCCATATGTAAACATTCACTTTCTAATGTAGGTGAGCATTCTAGTTGTAACTGCAGTGGGAAAAAATATATCCTTAGGTACTTTATATGTTGAAAGCCTATCAATAGTTTATAACATTTAGATTTATTATTTCTAAAATAGAAAAAAGCAAAAAATGATGGGAAACTTTTACTTTCAAAGTAACATCTAGGAACTTTCCAACAGTTTGATAGAAAAATCAATTGACAGACAAGGGAGAGATCTTTTTGAATACATAATAATTATAATGCAATAGATACAAAGATATTTGAAATTTAAAATTTGAAAAGAAATCAAATTGCTTTTGAAAACGTTCAGAAAATATCTTCAAGCAGGGTGCAAAGCTTTCAATTTGTTGGATTGTTTCAATAAAATTACATCATCACCATCAATCCAGTTTTCAAGTATGGAGTTAGAAGAAGAAGCAGGTCTTTACCATGGTCAGGTACAGTCTAGCAGGAAGGAAAACTTAATAGGTTAGTGGTAGCTTCATCCATATGCGTTCCTGTGACAGAATACCACAGTCTGGGTAGTTTATAAAGGACAGACATTTATTTCTTAAAGTTCTGGAGGTTGGGAAGTGTGAGGTCAAGGTGCTGGCAGGATCTGTGAGGGCTGCTCTCTTCTTCCAAGATGGCACCTTGAAGGTTGAGTGCTGGAGTAGTGGCAGCTGGAAGGGCAAGCCAGCCACATGCTGTGTGAAGCCTCTTGTAAGGGCTCAATTCTATTCATGAGAGAGGTACCCTTCTGGCCCAATCCCTTCTTAAATACCCTGCTTCTTGATACTATCACTTTGATAACACCTGAATTTTGGGGGGACATATAACAGTCATAGCAGATGGCCACATCATTATCAGGGATGTCCCATCCTGGCAGAGCCAACCAAACAAACCTCTTAGTGCCACGTTAGAACATTTGGAAGAGCGGTCTCCTCAGTATCCAGATGTTCACGTGAGCCATCCCAGGAGTGGTCCAGCAGGTGATGGTGCTAAGGAGTTAATGCTCCTAAATAAGAAAAGTCAAATTGAAATAACTGGCTTGTAAAATAATAATAAAATTGAAGTAATAATTAAACTCTTGGGGAAATTTTCAAGATTTATTCTTGTGTCATGGCAGTTTATTCTAGGATAGTAATATTGAGCTCTAGCTGTTGATTATAACACTCAAGTCATCTGGCCAAAAGTGGGTTTTTGTACTACTTTACTCTTCATTTATTTATTTTCTTTCAATTGAGGTAAAAGTTGCATAACATAAAATTAACCTTTTTATTAATTTTTTTCCAAGAGTTAACATAAGATCTATTCTCAACAAATTTAATTTTGGCGGAGTACAGGGGATTGAACCAAGGGGCACTCCACCACTGAGCCCCATCCCAGCCCTATTTTGTATTTTATTTAGAGACAGGGTCTCACTGAGATGCTTAGGGCCTTGCTTTTGCTGAGGCTGGCTTTGAACTTGCAATCCTCCTGCCTCAGCTCCTGAGCTGCTGGGATTACAGGCATATGCCGCCATGTCTGGCTCAACAAACTTTTAAGTGTACAGTAGAAAATTAACCATTTTCAAGTGAACAGTTCAGTGGCATTTGGTACATTCACAGTGTCATGCAGCTGCCTCCTCTGCTGGTTATAAAACATTTTTATCACCCCAAAAGGAGACCTTATACCCACAAACCTTTTCCTGAGCCCCTAGCTTTCAGTTTCTTTGGAACCACCTGCCCTGGGTTTTTCCTATAAATGGAATCATAAAATGCGTGACCTTTTGTGTCCATCTACTTTGATTGGGCATACTGTCTTGAAGGTTCGTCACACTGTGGCATGGATCAGTACGCCTTCCCTTTTGTGGCTGAATAATACTCCATTGTATGAACATATCACATTGTGTTTATCCTTTCACCTGCTGATGAACATTGGGCAGTTTCCACCTTTGACTGTAGTGAACAGTGCTTCTGTGAACACGAATGTGCAGGTTTCTGCATCCCTGTTTTCAGTTCTCTTGGGCTTGTATCTAGGAGTGGATTTGCTGGATTATCTGATAATCCTTTGTTTGAATTTTTGAGGAACTGTCAAACCGTTTCTCTCCTTTCTCTTAACGCTGGGCTGTGTGCACAGGTGTGGTTCACTGAGCCAGAAGTTCCTAGTTTCTTTTCTTTTTTTTTTTTTTTTTTTTTAAAGAGAGAGAGAGAGAGAGGTAGAGAGAATTTTAATATTTATTTTTTAGTTATCGGCGGGCACAACATCTTTGTATGTGGTGCTGAGGATCGAACCTGGGCCGCACGCATTCCAGGCGAGCGCGCTACCGCTTGAGCCACATCCCCAGCCCTTCTTTTTTTTTTTTATTAGTTGCTCAAAACATTACAATGATATTGACATATCATACATTTGATTCAAGTAAGGTATGAATTCTTTTTTTTCCACGTGTACAGGTTGCAGTATCACATTGGTTTTTAGAGCCACATTTATACATACAGCCATATTAGTGTCTATTGTATTCTGCTACCCTTCCTATTCCTCCCTCCCCTCCCTTCCCCTCCCATCACCTCTCTCTACCCACTCTATGACACTTTTCTCTCTCTCTCTTTTTTTTTTTCCTGTTATGCAAAATTACATAGCAGAAGTTTCTAGTTTCTTTGAATAGCTCCAGCAGTAGCCTCGGGGTAGCACTGAGCCATCCATTCCATCAGATCCATTCCTCTGAGGTCTGGCTTGCAGGCATCCTTCCACCATAGCAGATCCAATGAAGACAATCAGAAGTCTGCGTTAGGAAGGACTTATCTGGCCTCACAACTCCTTGAGGACATTGACCCTTGCGTTCATGAGTAGCTGTTCGGGCTGAGCCTGTGCAAGACTCTGTTCTTGGGGCTTGGTATTTATTTGTGAGCCAAGCAAAGTCCTTGTCTCGGGAGGTTATATTCCAAGCCAAGAGGCAACAATAGACAATGAAGGGAAGAGGGCAGTCGGGGAAGCTGCTCGAATTTGTTAGCACAATTGTTTGTAATAGTCTTTTAAAAAAAATTCTGTTTAACTAGAGTTGTGCTGTGTCTTTTAATTCTGTAGTTTATTGCTTTTTTTTTTTCTTCTTTTTCTGAGACACATCTCTGGTAAGACTTGCAACTTACTGATTTTTTTTCATAGGACTTTTGTTAGTTTTTTCATGTATTCTGCATCTCATTGATTTCTGCCCTAATATTTATTATTTTCCTCAAATTTTTCCCAGCTGGTTGTGTTATCCTTTCTCCAGTATTTTAGATTGAATGCTTAACTTATTTCTTTTCTGATTTTTCTGGTTTCCTGACAAATGTATGTAATATTGTATACTCCTCTTTTTTTTTTTTTTTTAGTTGTAGTTGGACACAATACTTTTATTTTATTTATTTTTTTGTGGTGCTGAGGATTGAACCCAGAGCTTTACATGTGCTAGGCGAGCACTCTACCACTGTGCCATAACCCCAGCCCTTTACACTCCTTTTTTAAAATTTTTTTTTTTTTAGTTTAGCAGATGGACGCAATACCTTTATTTTATTTATTTATATGTGGCATTGAGGATTGAACCCAATACTTCACATGTGTGATACGAGTGCTCTACTGCTGAACCACAACTCTAGCCCCTGTACACTCCCTTTGAGGTGTTATTTACCCACCTCCCGCCAGTTTTGACATGTAACATTTTCATTGTTCAGTTCTAGATATTTCCAAGAGTCATTTAGCAATATCTAATGTATCTAGTAAATTTCTCAACATTTTAAAATCTATTTTTAGGGCTGGGGATGTGGCTCAAGGGGTAGCGTGCTCGCCTGGCATGCATGCGGCCCGGGTTGGATCCTCAGCACCACATACAAACAAAGATGTTGTGTCTGCCGAAAACTAAAAAATAAATTTTAAAAAATTCTCTCTCTCTCTCCCTCTCCCTCTCTCTCTCCTCACTCTCTCTTTAAAAAAAATAAATAAAATCCATTTTTAAATGAATTTCCAGTTTCTGTGGTTGGATAACCTGTTTGTATCATAATATATGTTGGGATGTACTGAGGAAATACATGCAAGTCTGTTTGTTCCATGTGCACTCTAAGAGAAAGGACTTCCTGGCTGGGTATTGAATTCTCTATGTATCTGTTAGCTTGGAGATAGCTCTCTTTAAAAAAGATGTATTTGAGCTGATAGCTGGATGTCAGGAAAGAGACTTTTTTTTTTCCTGAAAAATCTCAGGGAAAAGTATTCCAGGCAGAGAGAATAGCAAATGCAAAGGCCCTGAGGTGGGGAAGAGCTTGCTATGTACCAGGAACAGAAAGAAGGTCAGTATAAAAGGAGCATAGTGGGCCAGGAGCAGGAGTGTGAGCTGAGGTCCTGAGGAGTAGTCAGAGGTGATCAAGTTGGGCCTTCAAGGTCATGGCGAGGACTTTGATTTTACCTAACACAGTGCATCCATTTACTAGGTGATATGTTAAGCAGTTTGCATGAGCTTAGTGTCAAGTACACATTGATCTCATTTTATACAGTGAAGAGAGCATCTTGGGATTAAGAGTACCCAATCCGGGGCTGGGGATGTGGCTCAAGCAGTAGCGCGCTCACCTGGCATGCGTGCGGCCCAGGTTCGATCCTCAGCACCACATACAAACAAAGATGTTGTGTCCACCGAGAACTGAAAAATAAAAAAATTAAAAAAAAAAAGTACCCAATCCTTTCCTTTTACAAACAGGAAAGATAAGATGAGTTCTAGAGTGATCTCAGCTTCCTAGATGGGCTGTGAACATCCCTCTGTCTCTTTGGTAGAGAAGATCCTAAAAAAGGAGACTTGATTTTTATAATTTTTCAAATGCTATTGAAAGGACTCTTACCTTGTTATGAGTCCCTTTGTAAAGCAAAACCCACTCACCCCCATCCATTACTTATTCTGCAAGTTCCTCTAAATCAGTTTACCTAAAGTGGGTTTCCCACAGGGACACCTTGCCTTCTAAAGCGCTCTGCTGTCTAGTCTCTCGCCCTTTGCTTGTCGTCCACATTGGCTCTGCTTCTGTGAGGCAGCTCCTTCAGCCCTTGCTGAGTTCCCTTAGGTGCCACCTTCCCTTCCAGGACAACTTGGTCCAGCCCTTTTCTGATGGGGCCTCTGTGACACCTTCAAAAGCCTCCACCTGGCACAGTACTCACAGTAATTCCCAGTAAGTTGCGATGGCAAGTTTCCCACACACCCTCCTTGGAGGCAGAGCCCCATTGCTCTCAGGGTGACACGGGAACTAATAACACAGGTGAAACAGCAAGCAAAGGCCGTGTCCAGGGGCTGTGCTGGGCAATCCTTCAACTCTGGCTGGCACAGGGGCTGGTACCCTCCCACATGCAAGCCTGCTTCATGACCTCGTCCTTTAGCGCCTTGACTGAAGCTGCATGCAGACCTGTAGCCCTCAGGTCAGCAGAAATAGTGCAGTGGTGGCAAAGTCAGGGCCTCAGGCAGGGTCAGGCCTTGCGTTTCACCCTAAGAAAGCCAAAGGTTAGATTTATATCCATCACCCACTGGCTTATACCTTCTTGTTGGCAAATTCTCCTGGTTTTCTGATCATGTTGGGTTTCTGGAATATTTTCTTAACAAGATATGTTAATATGCCTTAAGGACACAAGGAAATATGACCAGCAAACTAACCCAAGCCTGCAATTGAGACAGACCAAAAGACTGCAAAACAGTATCTTTTTCTTATCACATAAAATGTCAAAATCTCACAATTGTCAAAGCAATAAAGGGTTTCTTTTTTTTTAATTTAAAAAATTGTGGTAAATGTACATGACATGAAATTACAATTCTAACCATTTTAAAGTATACAATTTAGTGCCATTAAATATATTCACAATATTGCACAACCATCACCGTTATCCATTTCCAGAACTTTCTCATCATCCCAAACAGGAGCTCTGTAACCATACTAACTCGTGGCTGGGGATGTAGCTCAGTGATAGTGCTTGCCTAGCATACATGTGGCCCTGGGTTCAATCTCCTGTCTGTAAAACAACAATAGTAACTCCCAACAAAAGAGTAACTCCCAACCCATTTCCCTCCACCTTTGATCATCTCTGTTCTAACCTTCTGCCTCTCTGAATTTGTTTGTTGTAGATAGTTCATATCAGTGATATCATACCATATTTGTCTTTTTTTGTATCTTGCTGATTTCACTTAGCATTTTTTCAAGGTTCATTCATGCCGTAGCATGTCCCAGAACCCCGTTCTTTTCTTTTAGAGGGGTATGAGGACTGAGCCCAGGACCTGCTAGGCAAGCACTCCCCGAGTGAGCTTACATCCCCACCTCTTTTAAATTTTATTTTGAGACAGGGTCTTGCTGTCAGACTGGTCTAGAATTTGTGGTATTCCTGCCTCAGCTTCCCAGGTAAGTGAGATTTCAGCTGTGCCCCACTGTGCCCAGCTAGAACCTTGTTCCTTTTTATGGTCAAGTAACATTCCACTCTGTGGATGGACTTCATTTTGTGATCCATTAATCTGTTGAGTTGTTTCCGCCTTTAGGCTGGTGTCCATATGCTGCTGTGAACACTCAGCTACAGGTCCCTATTTGCTTGCTCTCAGTTCCTCAGGGCATTTGTCCAGAAATGAAGTTGATGAATCATGTGGCAATTCTGTGCTTAACCTTTTGATGAACTGCCAAACTCAAGCATTAGATTTTGTATTCAAAATATATTTGTTACAATTAAGGAGAAGAGAAATATAGTGTTAGTCCCATGTCAGGTCTTGTTGAGCTACCTGTCCCAAATCACAAAGGGGAAAACTCAAAAGATGGCTTTTAAGTTGAATTTCTGGATTTTAGAAAATGCTACTAATCTTTTCTGACATCTCTGAATGACTGATTTGTATTTATCCATGATATATTTCAATGAGGAGCTAGGTGATTCTCGTCTTCCTTGATTGTGCATTCAGGGTTAAAGGTTTTTAACAACTATCATTGCAGGAAAATTAAAAAAACAAAACAAACAAGAAAAACAGAGCTCTAATTAAGGCTCACAGTCTCCTCAAGCCAGAAGGGTCATCATGTTGTGTTCTGCCTCGAACATCCTAATTGCCCGTTAGTGGCATCATGTTAAATAGCTGTGTACTCCTCTGTTACGTGGAAGTGTCTTCATTTATTTAATCAACTTCTTACTGTTGGACTTTTGGAAAGTTTTAAAAGTAATTTTCCAGCTTCTTCCCTTCATCTCCATCACTAACACTAATTCAGTGGTCCAAGGGGCTCACCAGTCACTCCCATGTGATCCCAGCAGACTTCTGATAGACCATCATCCCCACGGCTGTCTGAAGTCACTGCTTTCCTCCAGTCCCCTGTCAGCCCAGGAATGGCCTATGGCAACTTTGTAACAGGCTCGCATACCTCAGCCCTTTTCTTTTGAAGGTTTCCCAGTCTGTCCCTCTTAAGCCCTCCACAGTTTTCCCAGCCTGGAGCAGAGTTGGTCCATGTATGGTCTCAGCATTTACTCTGCCATTTATTTCTGGGCCTGGCTTGTGCTGCTGGCCTATTAGACATGCCTCTGCCCATTCTGCTGAATGTCTCCGGCTCTTCAGCTGGTGAGTCTGCGCTCACATCTCACAGGCTTTCCAGAGATCATGCTTGACTGTGTGGATTTCACCTTTCTTTGAGCTTCTGTTTTGGTAACAGGGAATCATGTAGTCTACAAGGCAGTAAGAAGATCACCATGCCCGTGCCCTCAGTGGGACTTAGAAGGCAGGGACCATGTCTTAAACATGCAAGCACTCTGGCATCTCACTGTTCCTGGGGCACAATCGTTTCTTTCCCACTTAGCCTTTTCTGTCCCTTTGTCCAGAATGCCCTTCCTCCAGTTTGTCACAGCTGGCTCCTTCCTGATATTCACATCTGGCATAAAGGTCCCTTCCTTGGAGAGTGTCCCTGACCCTGACCCAGGTAACTCCATCGTTCCTGTCATGCACTGCTCATTCCGTGAAATTCTTGGTCTCTGGCTATTCTCACCCCACTTCCTTACACGTGGATTGCTGTCTGCCCCACTAGGCAAGGGAGGGCCTGGCTTGCTCTCCTCTTTATCCCTAGCACTGCCCAGGGCCAGGGTGTCAGTCAGTGTCTGCTGAAGGAACTGATAATATTGATGGAATGGGGAGGAGGAGGGGGATGGCAGTGCTGTGCTCTGCATTTCTGGTTGGGAAATTGAGCCAATGGCAGTTGTTCTACTAACTGCGACTTGGAAGTTCTGGAAGCGCATACAAAGGTGGGGTGAAGGAGCAGACACCGTGCTTTCTCTCTCCTGCCTGTTCTAGATGCCTCTAAACTATTTGAGTAGAATATCCAGAGCTGGCCAGATGTGTGAGTCTGCAGCTCCCTAGTGGCCTTTTGGCACTATCTAGATAATAAGCGCTCACATGGTTAGACATGATGTGCCACCCGAGGCTCCATGCTAGGTGGCCAAGCCAGGATTTGAGCCAGGAGGCCTGTGTCCAGTGTCCACTGTACTTGTGTGTTCACATAGGTATATAGGGACACAAAATCAAGATGAGTTCTTGGCCACTGGGAGCTTCTCATTTGCTGGAGGAAATAAAATGTCAACCCCTGTGACCCCACACTAACAGGCTCTCATCAGGCCCTGTCAGTTTGCGTTGACTCTTATCCAAGCTGGTCCAGTGTAACAGTTACTTGGTTAAAATGGCAAGTCACCTTGTTGGCCACCTCTTCTCTTCCTCTGATGCAGGTAGACTCAGGCTCGTGTGACCTTGATAATTCATTAAAAGAGCCTAGGATGTTAGGAAGGCAGAATCCTCCCTATGGATTCTCACTTATTAGGAAATGTGATTCATAACCCTCTAGGACTGAGAAATAGGAGACCAAAGGGGCAAGAGGAGAGTGGTTTCCAAGTCCATTCAGAAGAGAGGAGTGGAATCAGGGCCCCAGGATTCCCAGGATGACTGACAAGTCTTGGGACTTGAATGTGGGCTGAGACACATAAAAGCAGCAGAGACTGACACCCCTGGGGGTGCAGATGGATCATTTCAGCGAGTGGTGGTAGTGGATGGGAGGTAACTACGGTTCCTCATTGGCTTTGTGCTGACAGTGCCTGGGCAGAGGCAGGCCCAGCCTCTGATTTTTGAGGGCTCCTGGTTGGCCTGGACTCAAGGATGTTTTAATCACTCTTCTCACCCCACTGGTGAGGAGGAGGAGGGACCCACCCTGGGGTTTTGGGGGAGCCAAGCAAACAACGCCCGATGCTGGACAGGTAGATGGCAGCCGTTTATTAGTCATGCACACTCACAGCTCAGAGGACACACGTGCCCGCAGGAGTACTTGGGAACAGAGTGAACGAGCAGAGCTAGTGGGAAGCAGGCTTTGTGACACCAGGTTGTCACCACAGGAGGATGTGATTGGTTTGCTGGGACAGTTCCATAGGAGAAGCAGGAGCTGCATCTGGTCGCTTGATGAGGCAGGCTGCCGAGTAGGTGACCTTTTCCGAGGGAGGACTGGGGAGAGGAGTTGTGTGAGGGCTTGCTAGGGCCTCCTGGTTCTCCTGGGTGCCGAGGCACTGTGTAACATGAGACCTTAATTTTAGGTCTTCTGCCACAAGGTGGAACACCTCATTGGTTCTGCTGACTGACCTTGGACTCTCCATTTGGTCCACTCCTGCTTCTGGCCTGAAGCTTAGCAAGTGACCTCATCCCCACCAGCTGGGACAGGAATATTCTAAAAATTAAGGTTCCCCAAAGCTTTTCCTCCTTTTCTCTCACTGCTGATCTTTTCATGACTTGCCAAGAGGAAGAGAAAAAAGACCATTTGGCTGTGTATTGGGGCAAACGTTTCATGAAATGGGAAAGGCTGAAATGAATGTTTAAACCAGATCTATCACCACTTCTAGTTTCTTTCTCACATAGCAATCTGAGTTCTTTTAAAAATTAAATATGATTTTATCAGGCTCCTGCTTAAAACCCTTCATGACTGTCCCTTGGATACAGTCAACTCTACCATAGCCTACAAGTCCTTGTTTCATGCTGTACTCCCCATACTATTTAGGGTACAGTCATATAGGTCTTCTTCAAATGCAGCAAACCTGCTATGCCTTTTCTGCCCTGGGACCTTTGCACGTGCCAGTCTTTCTACCTAAAATGCTCCCTCCCATTCACCTAGTCAATAGTACTTATGTCAGCTTTTAGCTAAACTTTGTTCTTTCCTCAAGAAGGATTTTTATGATCTCCCCAAATACATTAGAGTCTTCTCCTACAGACTCTGAAATGATCATTTGCCTTCTTCATCATAACTCATCACAAATTGCAAATTTGCATTTGCTTGAATCATTTTATTCATGTCCATCTTTTTATATCCCCATAAGAGCAGCAATCTTATCTGTGACATTTTTATGAATATTTTATTAAGTGAATGTGAAAATGAATGTGTTAACTCTGATTTGGGGATATTCTGAAGAAAAAAAAACAAAGAGAAGGTTTAAATAAATAAGTTATCCATCATTTTTTTTGAATTTTCAAAACAATCAAGAATATCTGCATTGCCAATCTAGAATTTGGAAGGGTTTAAAAATGAGTCCCTTAAGAGAGTAAAGCCCAGCCATGATCAGTTCTATATGAAGTCAGCATGACCACAGCAGGAAAGCAGACCTCCTCCCTCTGACACAGGATGAAGTGGGAAGTGGTGAAGGCTGTGCGTGTACCATAATAGAAGAATGCCCCCCACTTAAGGCAACTTAATGCCAATCCAATGTGCGCTCGGTTGCCTTTGGCAACAATATTGTATGTAGTAGACTAAAAATAAAAATACTAATATGATCCCAGGTACTGTAGGAAGTTCAGACATTTCACAGTCCAGTAGCACATCACGTTGCACCCAGAGCATCCATGGGGAAGATGAAGGAAAACAGAAGGATCCAGTGATTATTTGCTATTCCAAATTATGGCTCCATCTGGGGCCTCAGCAAAGTGATAGAAACACACCGCGAAGAAGGCACCAAAAATAAGGTAGAAAGAGTCAAAGGCCATCATAATGGAAATGTGCAGTTGTTACATAGAATTCGTACATAGAATTCTTGGAGTAAAACATTTCAGTTCTTGGGCTGGGGTTTAGCTCAGTGACAGAGTGTTTGCCTAGTATGTGCAAATCCCCATCATTAAAAAAAAGTATGAAGTTATATATAATTAACTTTACAAAAATATCCCTGAAAAGGTAGCAAAAAGGAAAATTCAATCTGGCACAATTAATTTGATTCCTGAGTTTAAAGCCAGATAAAGCCCTGGTTCAAAAAAAGTTTTTATTTATGCTATTTTGCATTAATACAGTAGAAAGCTGCTGGTTTTTCAAAAAAATATCAAAATGTAAAGTCTTGGAGTATAAAAGCACTCACAGATCACCAGTCATAGTATTTCAATGCTATTCATAGTGGTCTCTAAACAGTTCTTTGAAATAGTTGTTTAGAAATAAATAGCCAATGGTCATGACAAAACCATGGAAAGGAAATCCTGAGACAGGCCCCAAACCTGTGACTATTTGTCTTCATATCCTTGGTGGTTGATGTATAGAAATGGTGATGTTTAGGGCGTGGGTTGGTTTGAAAGCAGTATCCTGGCTGCACTCATTCTGACTGATTGCAGAGTCTAGGATGTTAAGGCACAAAGGCAGCTTTTTCCAGTGATAGGACCATTGTGTTGGGTATCACAGAGCTGGATTTGGTGGCTTCCTGGGCTGGGCTGGTGTGTTGCCTGATTTGGTCTGCAGCATTCTTAGAACTGTCCAACAGAGATCTATACTCCCAAGGGGCTCCCTATGAACCTCAGAACCAGGGAAGGTGTGGACTTTGGCTGTGTCCCCAGTCATCTGTGGCTGTGTAACAAACAACCTAAAATTTAGTGACTTAACACAGCAGCTTGGTTCTCTGTGTTGACTGGGCACTTCTCACGTGGGGGTCTCATGCAGTTTTAGGCACAGGTCTGTAGGGCCTGGAATCACCTGAAGGCTGCTTCTCACCCAGGCTTGGCGACTGGACTTGTGTGGCATGAACTGGGGACACTTCCCTCCCCATGCGGTTGCTTGGGCTTCCAGCAGAGTGTTCTTAGGACAGTCAGATTCCATATGGGGCTGGCTTTCCCCTCAGCAAGAGTTCCAAGGGACAGAAAGAGGAAGCTGCCATACTCTTTTAAAGACTGACATCTTGAAATTGACACAGCATCACGTCCACTATTTGATAAAGCCCTCAGAGCTTCCTAGACTCAAGGAAAGGAGACAGAAAGCTTGGATCTCTAGGGGTAAGTGTCAAACAGTTTGTGGGCACCTTTAATCCCGGCTGGTTCCTCCACCTAGGACCCCAAGGGTTTATTGCTAGTTGGACATTATCCCCATCCAACCTCATGATGAGGTGCTCTGTGTTCGCAGAGCTCTCTACACATTCACAACAGTCCACATACACCGTTTCAGTCTGTTCTCACAGTAGCTCTAAGATAGTAGGTTGGGTGACAAGGCGACTGAAATACAAATGTTAAAGGTCTACAGTGTCACACAACTTCCTAGAGACAGAATGGAGACTTAGATCTGAATCACTGGTCTTTGGGGCCAGGCAGAGGTTGGTGGGTTGGTTGGTAGAGTGCAGAGCAGTCGGAGAGGAAGGCACATTTCCCTCTGGCTGAAAATTTGGCCACAGATCTTTGCAGGTGACGCTCTAGGTGTTAGCAGC
This sequence comes from Callospermophilus lateralis, assembly GCF_048772815.1. Lineage (NCBI taxonomy): Eukaryota > Metazoa > Chordata > Mammalia > Rodentia > Sciuridae > Callospermophilus > Callospermophilus lateralis. The sequence continues at coordinate 157,229,698 of NC_135305.1, read as the reverse complement.
AGTGATGTTAATGTGACTGCTACAGCCTTGTGCCGTCAGTAAGGACTCCTGAAGCCACTGTAAGGCCCTTCACTCTTGGGGAACTCTTTTCGGATCCGCCAGCGGCAGCAGCTGGGCAGGATGGCGAAGTCGGCCACATCCTGGGAGCCAAAGCGCCAGGTGGTGTAGCACCTATAGGCACAGTGCCGCAATCGATCATTGGTGGCCTCCGCCTCCAGGGCCAGCAGGGGCTCCTGGTAGAGCAGGAGGAGCTGCAGGGCGTGTCTGGACAGCACCAGTTTCCCGAACAGCTGAGAGGTGGTGATGCAGGCCCCCGGCTTTCTGCGGCAGCACAGCTCCTCTAGGCACCTGCGACTCTCGGGGAGCTGAGACGGGAGGCAGCTTCCGCACTGGCACCAGCTGGGCCTGTCCCTGGATTTAGGAGTCGCCTCCTCACGAAGTGGCTGCATCTCCTCTTGTTGTCCAGGAATGGGGGGTGGGTCATGCAGAGACAGGGGCAGCTTGGTCAGGTCTGTGAAGTCCATCGGGGGTCTCTGAAAAGTGAAGTTGCCATACCCATCAGCAGTGACAACGCCTGGGGTTGCAGATCCTTTAATTTTACTAACTTATAAAATTATATTTAATAATTTATGTTTACCTAATTACTGTTCTTTCATATGAAAACCGGATCCTGTCAGTTTACAAGTCCCTGATGCCTAGGACAGTGCTTAGCACACAGTGAACAGTAAATATCTGTTGGCTCATCCCCACTCTTTCCTGGCTTCCAGATACTCTACTGGCATATTCGTTTGTTATCCTCCAAGATAAGTAGCCGTAATTGCAGTGATAGAGCAACATGGAGGCTTTAGAAATTTAGAGCTGACAGGCTGTGGTTCTGTACACCGACACACAGCAGCTCTGCTTACTGACATTTAACCATAGAACCTTGCAGTTGCTAACAGGTACCTGTAAAAGATAACTGCAGTAGCAGAAGCAGGAAACAGAGAAGCGGGGAAAGAGCAATCCCCCTTTAGGGTTGGTGCAGTAGAAGTCCCTAAGCTTTGTGGGCTGAGTCCCTGGGCTGTTGACAAGCTTGTACTCATATAAGGAATGTAGGATACACCTCCAATAGAATAGAACTGCACCAACCCCCTTGCCTTGATGTGCCCCAAACTTACTGATGTATAAAAGTAAAAGCCCTGCTGTGCTTGGGCTCAGACTTGGGAATTATCCCTCTGGGCTGTTGTGCCACTAATAAAGTGTTGCTTCCAGATCTTGGTGTCCTGACCCTCACTTCCTACTACAATGCCGTTATTTGTGACAAAGAAGGCCTGAATCAAGGACACTAAAACTGAGCAGTTCTTGTACATGAGTGTTAGCAGGAGCACTAGTCATGATAACTGACAGGTAGAAACAACCCTAGTATCCATCACCCCACGAGTGGATGAACACGTGTTCTGTCACATTCAAGTGTAGGATACGTGCTATGAAAATGTGCTAAGTGAAAGAAACCAGATGTAAAGCACCACAGAACGTATGATTCCATTCTCTCCAAATTTCTAGAATAGTCAAGTCAGTAGAGATAGAAAGTAGGTTAGTAGTTTCCAGAGGCAAATAGGAATGGGAAATGGGAATGGGAAGTAGCTGCTCAATGGAGGTGAGGTTTCCTTTTGGGTGATGAAAAGCTCTACAGTAAGCTGGAGCGATGACTGCACAAAACTGGGACTGTGCAGCTTATGACTGAATCATACACTTCGAAGTGATCAAAATGTTTGATTTTATGTTATATGTGTTTTACCACATACACAAAAGCAGTGAATAATTAGTTGTTCACTTCCTACTCAGTCCCCACAAGGACAGTACAAGAATGGAAAGAAATTGGCCATCAAACTGAACTGTCAATACAAAGAATAGTATATCACATTCATATTGAGTTTATTTCAGGAATGCAAAGTTGGCTTAATATTTGAAAATCAGTGAGTATAATTTACCACATCACAGATGGGGGAAAAACCCTCAGGGATCATTTCAAAAGAAGCAGAAAAAAAACATTATTCTAAAATTAAATATCCATTCACAACAAAAAAATTTTTGTGGTGCTAAGGATGGAACCCAGGGCCTCCAAGTACTGTACCACTGAGCTGCTACATCCCCAGCCCTGTGACGAAAATTCTTAGCAAACTAGGCCCAGAAGGGAATTTTCTTACTCTGAAAGAGCATTCTTAAAAACCTTACCACAAATACTATAATGACTGTGAAATGGGAAGTGCCTTCTTCCTGAGACAGGGAATGAGACAAAAGGTTCCTGCTGTCACCATTTCTGTGTGGTACTGTATGTACCAGGGGTCCTGGCCAGTGCTGTAAACACCAGATGCTGGGTGTTTACAAGGAGCAAGGAGAGATCCTACCCGTCAGCCTCCAGAGGAAGAAGGGCCCTGCCAACACCCTAATTTCAGACATCTTGCTTCCTGACTGCAGCAGAGTCAATTTCTATTGTTTTAAGTACCCTAGTTTGTGGTAATTGGTTATGGCGACCCTAGGAAATGAATAAAGCTAGTGGAGATGCTTAGCCACCAGAACTGCCGGGGAGAGTGTGAACCACCACTTTGGAGCACTGTTTGTTAGCGACTGCGGAAGCTGAACATATACGTCTGCCTCCTGCCTCGTGACTCAGCCTTCCACTCTTGGGCAGTCACCCTGCAGAGTGCCATATGTTCACCATGGCAGCATGATTGGCATTAACCCCAGCTAGAAATTACCTAACTGTCCACTGATAGAAGAATGGATACATAAGTGGGATGTTTACTAAACAGAAATTAGAAGGGAGTGGGGCGGCGGGGGGTGGGGTGGAGCACTGGGGTTGTGGCTCAGCGGTAGAGCACTTGCCTTGCACGTGCAAGTCCCTGGGTTCGATCCTCAGCACCACATAAAAATAAATAAATAAATAAATAAGATAAAGATGTTAAAAAAATAGAAATCATACAATAGTAAGATCCGGGGCGGCGGGGGGGGGGGGGGCCTGTGCGGGGTCATGATAACTCACAAAAATAATGTTGAGTGAAAAGAACCAGACACTGAACAGAGTAGTTGCTGAGTACTTAACTATGTTTCAATTTTTATAAAATTCTGCAACTAATTTTTGGATACAGGATAATGACTATTTTTAAGGGAGGGTAGTGATTAGGTAGGGGCATAAAAGGGACTTCTGCTAGAAATATATTTTTTTTAATGGGTAAAGGACCAATTTTTTATTTATTTTTCCATATTTTTAATGGTACATAATGGTGGAATTCATTGTTACATATTCATATATGCAAACAGTATTACAATATAATTTGGCCAATATCATTCCCCAGCTGGGGACTGAGCCCAGAACCTTGTGCATACTAGCTAGGAGCTCTACAGCTCAACTACACCTCTAACTAGAGAATATTAAATTTTTTAATCTGGTGCTGGTTACATGAATAGGTTTAATTGTTAAAATTTATACAGATTTCTAGATGTGTTTATATTTAAAAGTAAATTTTCTTAAAAAAAAAAAAAAAGAAAAAGAAAAAGGACTAAATCTTTTGACTTACTGGGACTTCTTGGCCCTTGACATGTTGTAGACTTTTCCCAAGTAGCTGCTTGTCTATCATCCGAATGTGGGGTTCATCCACAAAGGACACATACTTTAATGTCTAGGAAAAGAAGGTTAAGAAGTTTACCCATTTATGTACAGAATTATCAAGAATTGCCTATCTAAAAAAAAAGAATTGCCTATCTAAACATATTTAAAGGCAGCTGTTCCCATTTACCAAATGACAAACTGTTGAACATGCTAACCCCAAACTCTTGTTGAGCAAGAAGGAATGAGTTCTGAGTCTAGAAGCAAATCAGAACTGGAACCCCTTGTACCTTAACATGTAAACTCAGTCCATCCACCTCCTACTGCCCAGCGCTTAGTGTCCCTGAACACCAGGTAACATTCCTGTGTGGTGTTCTGTCAGGTGTGGCTACTCTAGATTCAGTATCTCCAGGAAGTTCTGATACTGCAACTTAAATTGTTTATATGTTTGTGAAATTTCATATCATCTCAAATAATGAAATGGCAATTATTTTTGGTTGCAAGAGTGAACTTGCATTTCAGTCGTGGACACATGTATAATGGACAATAAGTTGTGTACTTAGCTGCTGGAAAAAGACAGCAGTGTTCTTGGATGGGGGAAAAACAAAGGAACCCTCTTTCCTTTTGTTTTTAGGTACAAGATTTCTCTTTAGGGGGAAATCATGGAGTTGAATTTAGCAAACCTGCATCATAAAGTCCAGATTAACCAAATCAAATAATATAGCTGAGGCTGAAATCCCCTGCGTCTATACTCCAGTCCTAGGCTCTCTTCCAGAAGCATCCACTGTGACCACTTTCGTGTGTACCTTTTTGTATATATACATATGAACACACACATATGTGATTATATGTTTGTATATGAAATAAACGTGTAATAAATATGAGGGAATACATGGAAAACATGTGGATTAGTTTATGTGTGTATCTGCTGTTTTTAACATATATATCATACCATACATATTGTTCTTCCATTTGCTTTTTTCCCCCTTTCAACTAAGTATCCTGTCTGCTCTTGCCAGTAGCTGTAACTTCTCAGTTCAGGCATACGTTCTGAGGCCAGCCTGCCTAAGCTGAAATTTCCTGTCCACCACTCACTAGCTGTAGGACTTTGAGCAAATTCTCTAACCTTCCTATGTCTTAGTTTCCTCACAAATACAAAGGGATAACAGTGATGCCTACCTTATAGGGTAGCTGTGAAGGTCGAACGGGCTAATGTTTACCCAGCACTTATTAGTGCTATATAAGTGTCTACTGTTGTAACTGTCACCTCATTCTTTTAAGCATGTCCCTGGCATTACTTTGGGTTTATCATAGTCTCTTTCACTGTTCACCCTGTGGACACCTGGGTGGGTGCTATTTCTTTGTGTCTAATAATCATTTATTAATTATTAATAACTGGGTCAAGGCTCTTTCAAAACCAGCCATTGAGAGTATGGCAGAATATGATCACAGTGATTAGGGCAACAACTGGTATGTGGCCACAAACAGTGCTGCAGTGGACACCTTGGGCACTCATGTGAGGGCTTCTCTGGGGTGGGGAGGAGGAAGTAGAAGTCCTCAGCTATAACGTATGTCTCATTTAAAAGTACCAGTCACAGCCACGTTGTTCTCAAAGTCACTATGCTATTTTGTGGGGACTGTACCAATTTAATAAATGACAAAATTGACAAATCCTGGACTATAAAAATTTATCTTCACCACATAGCTTCTCTGTTTTTGTTCCTATTCTTCCCTAAGACCCAAAGATTCATCAGAGAAATGATCACTGGGGTAGTCCAGGGACTTACCACCATGGGATTAAACCTGTGATTTGGGCTGAATTGTTATGCATTCTTAGCCACCTAGAAGAACCTCTGGGGACCTTGGCATCCCCTGACCATGGCATGCCTCACCGGCTTTGGCTCCACGATGGACTCACACTTCTTCCTATAGTAGTACTCGTTGACGGCACAGGGTTCGCAGCACTTGCAACAGGGGTACACACGGGAACGGCAGAAGGTGCTCGAGTAAGTGTTGATGAGAAAGTCAATGAACACAGTGGCCTGGTGGGAACCCAGACAAGCACCAGGGTAGTGAAACTTCTTTTGGCCAAACCATTTTCTTAAAGTGTGGGAAAGAGAATCTCTTACCAAACCAAAGTAGGAGAGGGTGGATCCGACGTACACGACCAGCTGGATAATGTCAAATTTTCCTCCCTGGAAACAGAGTGAGGATGTTACTCAGCTGAGATCCAGAGCTCTCTTTCTGTCACCTGCAGTCGTGGGTTCTAGATGCACCCGTGTGCTCAAGCAGCAGAGTGCAGACGGGGAGTGTGATTCTGTTGTCCTGTTTGTCCTGTTTCTGCTGTCCAGGCTCTGCCTGGACCATGGATGTTTTAAGCTAATACATTCAACCACTGAAGGCTTGTTGTTGACCATACAAGTTGAGAATTTCAGACAAGCCTTCCCTAGAAGTAGTGTGAGGGGACTTCAGGAGCAGAAGGAAAGAAATGTCTGCAGAAACTCTGACTCTTCCTGGCAGTGTCCTTGTGGTCTTTATTTTCAATAGCCTTTCATCCTCTCAGCTCTATCTTATTCTTGTGGTTCAAGAACCCATGTTACATAAGCCATATGCTGTGGAGCAGAGTGCCGGGGTGACCTGCTGACTCTTCGTGTCCAGCACTCTCTCCCTCCTTCTTCTGGAGCCAGCACCTCAGTTTTCTGTCGGACAACCATTTCTCTCCATATGGGCCCTCTCCTCTGGCTCCTAGGCTGGTCAAGGCTCATTCAAGACCAGCCACTGAGAGCATGGCAGAATCTGATCACAGTGATTAGGGCAGCGACTGGTATGTGGCCCATACTACCGCCTGAATCCTTTCCTAAAACTCCTGGGAAATGGCTACTGCCTGAATCCTTTCCTGAAACTCCTGGGAAAGTGTGTTCTTTTTTCCCTGAGGTTGCTAAACTAGTAAGACATCAGGACTACCTGACACTACCACGTAGAGATGGCCAGCCTGAGAACAATGCCCAGACAGGAGAACAGATTTAATAAGAGATAAAGGGAGACAGATTCCTGAAGATCTTGTTCGAATACCTGGATCCAGCCATATCTGAAGCCTGAATTACCCCTGGACTTTCAGTTATATGAATAAAAACAAACCAAAACAAAGTTTCCCCTAAGGCCATTTGAGTTGGATTCTATTACTATAAACTATTTTGTAGGGGTCCTTCCTTCCTTCCTTCCTTCATCCCTCCATCCCTCCCTCCCCTTCTCTTCTCCTCCTTCCCTTTTTCTCTCTCCCTTTCTCTCTTACCTTTGTTTCTTTTTTTAAAAATTTTTTTTTTAAAGATAGAGAGGGGAGAGAGAGAGAGAGAGAGTGACTTTTAATAATTTATTTTTTAGTTATCGGCAGACACAACATCTTTATTTGTATGTGGTGCTAAGGATCGAACCTGGGCCGCACACATGCCAGGCAAGTGTGCTACCGCTTGAGCCACATCCCCAGCTCCTTACCTTTGTTTCTTGTTGACTCTTAACAATTTTTTTCCCAGTCCCATTCTGTACCCTCCAGATGGCTCATTTGTGGATAGAACCCTAAGGACATTTCTTCCCCTTCTCTTATCCCACTAGTAAAATGCACAGCACTAGCTAATGGCTATGACTCAAAAGGTTCACTCCCTGGAACTACAACAGCAATAATTGGGACACAGTCATAGGATGAAGGTGCCCAGGGCTGGAAAAGACAGACTTACAGTGCCAAAAACCAGGATGTCAAAACGGATCCCAAAGACTTTTATCAAAGTCCGCTTCTCAACATTGTTTTCCTTATAGTACTTGGCGTATCTGCAGGGAAAAAAGAATCCATGTTTACAAAGATCTCTTTGAAAGTGCTGGAATTATATGGAAAGAAAAACCAAACCAGTAGCCAATCCAGTCTTCCTTGTGTGCCTTCTAGGTCTGATGCAGCTGGCAGAGGGAAGAGCACAATTCAGAGAGAATTATACTCTCTGAATACTCAGACTACAGAGCACCCCCAGGTTACCTGCTCTACTTCCATCACCTCAGAGTGACAGGAAATCAGCTTTTAATTTAAGATTAAAATGAACACATTTTTAGGATTAGCAATAAGCTGAGAAATTAAAAAATAACTTCAAGTGATGTGATTATTGCTAAGAAAGAAAAATAGTTTTGGCTTCTAGAGAAAACATGGAGGAGGAGGAGTGGATTTTAGACACTCATTACTTGGATTTTTTTTTTTTTTTTTTAAGAGAGAGAGTTTTTTTTAATATTTATTTTTTTTAGTTTTCGGCAGACACAACATCTTTGTTTGTATGTGGTGCTGAGGATCGAACCCGGGCCACACACATGCCAGGTGAGCGTGCTACCGCTTGAGCCACATCCCCAGCCCTCATTACTTGGATTGAGAACAGGTTTACTTCAGCACTCTGTCCTCCTGTATTTTCTTGGATTCTGTGTTTGTTTTTCTCATGCCCTCAGTCACCCAGGAAGGGCCAGCACAGCTGTTCCCAGCCCTGCCCACCTTTTCCAGGGAAGTCACCCGACATTTCTGTGCCTTGCTTCCCTTTGACCCCCTCTGGGTCAAAGCCTCCCCCAACTTCCTGTGTGGCATGGCCTGCTCCGCCTCTTGAGAAATGCAGTACTGAGTTCTGCTCTCAGCAGCATTGACCTTTCTACGTCATCACTCAGTCACCTTCATAAATTAGGGCCTGGCACAAATCACAGTCACTCCAAATGTGAAGCTCTCATTAGGGCTGTAGTCAGGGAAAGCACTAGGTTTTATTTTTTGTAAGTATTCAGGAACACTTAAATAAATGCCTCAGGAAACTTTTAAGTGTGTCCCTCCCTCTCACCACATTGTGCTAGTTATTTTTACATAAGGTTATGTATTTTCTTTCTGAATTATTAATTCACAATCTACTTACAGGTGTAGGGAGAGAAGAAAACAGAAGACAGATGCTCTGCCAAAATAGAGTGCAAACACCTGAAACTTTATTTAGAGGTGTCAAAATCTGACGTCGAGACCAGTTAGATATTCTCAGGCACTTACTTCAATGCCTGTTTCTGGCTGGAGGGGTTTCAGTTTCCTTGCATCTAATTGTGCCATTCCAAGACAGTTCTTCCTTCTCTATTGTGTGATTCATTTTTTTAATACTCAAGCTAAGTCTGAATCACCACTCCAGACCCCAGGGCTGGCATTAGGGCCCTATGTAGGCTGGTTTGCCTAAGAAGTTAGCATCATACAGTAGGTACTGGAATTTCTGCTTTCAGTGTCTTGGTGCAGTGGTTCTAAAACTGGGAGTGAGAGTCATGTGGGGAGAATGTGGCCAAAAGGAAAACTCCTGGGCTTGAACCCCAAAGTGTGGTTTCAGAAGGTGCAAGATGTTTCCACACTGTGAGCATCACTGGGACTGGATGGGATGCTGTTGTGCACATCGTGGTGGGTGAATACTGGCTCAGTAGTGCCAGCCTGTAATCCCAGCTAGTCAGGAGACTGAGGCAGGAGGAATGTAAGTTCAAAGCCAGGATAGGCAATTTAGTGATACCCTGTCTCAAAAATAACAAGGGCTGGAACTGCAGCTCAGTGGTAAAGCACTTGCTTGGGATGTATGAGGTTTTGGGTTCAACCCCCAGCACTGGCCTACCGCCTCCCCCACCAAAAGTTCAAGTCCCTAAACCTCAGGATCTATGTATATATATTATTTGGAAATAGGGTCTTTGCAGATACAATTAAGTTAAGGATCTCAAAATGAGATTATCCTGGATTTAAGGTAGGCCCTAAACCAATGTTTGGAGTCCTTATGAAATAAGTACATACAGATACAAAGGAGAAAACCATGTGGAGATGGAGGCAGAGCTTGAGGTGATGCAGTACAAGGTAAGGGAAGCCTGAGCCACCAGAAGCTGTAAGAGGCAAAAAAGATTCTCCCCTTGAGCTTTCAGAGGGATTATGGCCCTATTGACACCCGATTTCTGACTTCTGGTGTCTGTGAGAGAATACATGTCTATTGTTGTAAACCTTCAAATTTGTGGCAATTTGTCATAGCAGCCACACAATACTAATACATACACAAACTGTTTTAGATCTGACAAGTGCGTCATGCATTCAGTGTGGGCCTGTCCTAGTTTAAACTTTTTGAAAATCAGCTAAATCACATGTTCACTGAATATGGATATTTGACAGTGAATCTTTTTTGTTGAATATAAAATTCTGCATTTTGTTTGACTTCTTTAACTTTCTGTTTTAGAAAGTTACATTTTTCTCATAAATTTCATTTAACATGTAATTTCCTTCTCTTTTGTATGGCTATTTGAAAATAACTTTTCCTTTTACCCATCAAATCTCAACAATTTATTTTTGGCCAAAGATTTCTTTTGGGGCTCATTCCAGGCAACAAATGTGCTAACGCTTTGTTCTAAAAGAAAACCAAAGTCATAACCCCCTTGGGGCTTCAGAAAGCTCACATCCCACCAGGAGCTGATGTTCTTAGGCTTAGCTCAGAGACTCGGAGGACATTTGCTGACGTCTGGTTGGTACGTGGCTTTGCGTGCTTCTGCTGACTGTGAAGAATACAGCCTGGAAGGGCAGCCAGGGGACCGCTGATCCTGTCCTCTCTTCTTGCTAATTGCAATAAGCCCATTTAGCAGAGCAGCAGGGGATGATCCAAAAATTACCTAAACTAGGAGCTGTTTTCAGGGCCATGGCTGAAACTCCATTGACCCAGAGGAGGCAGAAAGCATTAGTCAACCTCTTAGAACTTGAACTCAAATGCCCACAGGGGCCATGAAGATAAGAGGCCAGAAGCACAAGGAGGCAGTGACATCCCCCAAAATACATGCACTTCCTAGAGGGACCGACACTCAGCTCCAGCCATGGCTGTCAGGTGAATATGGACTCAGGGTTCACATTTTGTTTTCTCAAATAGTTTAATTTTTTAGGAAAGGCAGGAAGTCCTGATTTTTCTATATTCAACAAATTTTAAAGTTTATGTATTCTCAAGCTTTAAGATATTGCCAGGGGGCTCGGGATGTGGCTCAAGTGTTAGTGTACTTGCCTGCCATGCGTGAGGCATTGGGTTCGATCCTCAGCACCACATAAAAATAAAATAGAGATATTGTGTCCACCTAAAAAAAAATTTAAAAAATAAAAAAATAAACATTTTTTTTTAGCAAAAGATACTGCCAGGCTAAAACAAGTACACCAAAGGTGTACAGTGAAAACACCGTCAAGGGCTGCCTGCTGGTTCATGATGCTGCTTTGAATAAAATATGAAGAGATCTCATTACTTGACCCCTCCAAAGTCAGTGAATATGCCAGGAGGGGGGTTCAGAGGCAGCGAGGGGACATGTGTGCACACACACTTGCATATGCAGGTACAGGTAAACTAGGCATCTTATTCATTTTCTCAAGAAGTTTGCACCCTAGCTACAGAGCCAGAGCCAGAATGTCATCAGGTGAAGCATCTAAGAAGAAAGTACATTTGGGATGCCAGATTATATTAGCAGTTCTCAAAGCTTAATATGCACACGAATTTCCTAAGGATCTTTTTCAAGTGCAAATTTTCACTCATTGAGTTGGGTGAGGGGGGTCCCTGTAATGATCTTCAGTACAACAAGCTCCCAACTGAGGCCCATGACACTGGTTCCAGGACCACACTTTGAGGACCCAGGGTCTAGACCAATGGTTCTCAAACTCAAATGAGCAGCAGATTCCTATGGAGACATGAAGATGCAGGTCACTGGGCACCACCCCTAGACTGTTTCTATAGATTAGGGTGGGCCTAAGAACGTGTATTTCTGAGTTCCATGGGATGCTGAACCTGAGCCACACTTTTTGAGAGCTGATTCTTGAATGTTAACATGTTTTCCAAGTTGCTTCCCAGAACCTGAGTCCTCATCTGTACAGTTTGTCTTTGTAATTAGGAAAGCACAGTCCTCAAGAAAGGGAAAGATGCCATAGTGTCCTACCCACCCTGCTTGGAGGGGTCTTCCCTGGTCACTGTGCCCCATCACACTGTCCTGCTTGATTTTCTTGATGGCATTTATCATCAGAAATGGTCTAGTTGGATTTGTCCACCTGTACTATCGAGACCTAATTTACATACAGGAAAATGCATAAGCCCTAAGGGTTCTATTTAATGAGTTTTGACAAATGAGTTCAATCCCAGTACTGCCAAAAAAAAAAAAAAAAAAAAAAAAATCTTGACAAACAAATGTCCTCTATAATCTATATCCCTATCAAAATTCCATTATCCCAGAACATTCCCTTGTTCCATAAAACTCTCTTATGTTCCTTTCAAGCCAAGTCCTACAGCTTGCAGCCCCCCAGCACAGCAACTGCTATTCTATCTTCTATTGTCATTGATGGAGTTTACCTTTTCTTCAACTTCATCTAAATGACACAAAGTATGTGCTTATTTAGTCTAATTTCTTTCACACAATGTCGATGGGACTGATTCATTCATATTGCAGCATGTACCAGTAGTTTGTTCCTTTTTTTTTTTTTTTTCTTGAAACAGGGTCTCACCTCACAGGCAGTGATAGGTCATGGAGACCATGTTAGGGCCAAGTTACTAACAGAGTTGTAGGGACCAGGCTGAAAAGATGATCCAGACAGGAGGTAAGATGGAAACTTGTTGAGAGCCACAGCCGAAGGGGCCCCAGCAAACTTTCAGACTGCCAGCTGAGGAGCTGAAGGGGCCCCAGCAAACTTTCAGACTGCCAGCTGATGATTGGCTCACAGCGGCCCCAGCAACATCTAGCTGATTGGCTCCTCTGCGGTGATGCTCATTGGGCTGTTTCCCCGCCCTTTCAGACCACGGAGCTGCTCATTGGGGGACTTTTTTGGCTCCGCCCATGCGACCCAGCCAATCGGCCTCAAGAGCAGGAGGATTGTGGGAGGAAGAGGCTGGGTTGGGGTGTGTGGCTTGTGGGAAGCCGATGGTGGCAGTTGGGCTCTGAGGGGTTTTTCCTGAGGAGCTGTTTTGTTTATCTTGCATGGTTCTAAAAATAAAGTTAGTTTCTTTTGACAAGTGGCTCCTGAATTGTGCCCAGCCAGACTGCAGCAGAAACTAAGTTAGGATGGCACTGGCTCACTACCAGGCAAGAGTCAGGAGCAGGGGCATCAGGAGCTGTGCAGAGGATCCAAACAGGCACAAGTCACACAATGGTGGCAGGAGGGCATGGGAGTGCAAAGGAACCAGACTATGGGTGAGTTCATAGGGTTGAAGTCCAGAAGCCAGAGGCACACACCATGCCCTATAAAGAAACTTCAAAACACCACACATGAGGATTAGATGTGGTCCATGACATCAAGGCTTCAAAGTGTTCCCACCTAGCCTGGATGAGGCCCTGGATTCAGCCTCCATCACCATGCAAAAGGGACTTCCAATCAAGATGGAGGCCTGAGCTTACAATGGTTACACTTATGAATTTTTGACTTTATGATGGGGTGAAAACCATATGTGTTCTGTAGAAACCACACTGGATTTTGGATTTGGATCTTGTTCCGGGCCAGTGAGATACTCTCTCAGTGCTGGGCCATGGCATTGAGTCCACATCACTGTCATGAGGGGGAACAACCTATAGTCTACTGTGTACTGAGTTTCTAAGCTAGGCTACTTGGTTGGTTAAGTACATATTCAATGCATTTTCAATCTATGATATTTTCAACTTACAATGGGTTTATCAGGACACAACCCCATTGTACACCAAGGAGCCAGCTGTACAAGAAGCCTCACCACTGTCCCCATACACAAGAAAGTGCAAGATAAAATATCTGGGGTGCAGCTCAATGGTAGAAAACTTGTCTAGCACATACAAGGACCTGGGTTCAATCTGCAGCACAGGAGAAATTAAAATACCAATCATTATGGTGCTTAAAACAAAAAAGGACACTTTTTCAGTTGCTCAACATGGTAGTGAGTAGGGATTGAAGTCATGTGACCCTTAGGAGCAGCTGAACCTGATCCAACTCCCAGGAGCTAGATTTGAACACAGTTAGAGGGAAGGGCACTGGAGCTGCTAAGGCTCTCACAGTAAGGGAGCAGGAATCTGATCTTTTAGTAGAGGGAAAAGATCTCAAGCCCAGTATTAAATTAAAAACTGGCTCACAGTTGATATTTGCCATGTAGTCCCAACAGCAACAACTACAAAATGACAGTGATGGCTCCAGAGGAATGTCCTGAGGCCATCCCTGCTGAAGACAAGCCCCCAGCGAAGATCCCACAATCCACAGGGAGAAATCCACCCAAGTTCCTTCAGAGGATAGGCCCATGCGAGAGGAATTACACAACAAAATGTGCAAAAAGAGTAATCCACAGTTAGGAATGGAACTCACTGAAGCAGGTGACTTTGAAAAAAATAAAATAAAAATCCTAGAACTAAAAATACAGCCATAGAAATTTTCAAAAATCTAAAAGTATATGATAAAAATGTTCATAAGCTTTGATCCAAGTATTCTGCTTCTAGAAATTTACCTAAAGAGATAATCTGGAATTCAAATAAAGATTTTTGTGCAAAGTTGTCCACGTAAAGTTATTTAAAATAAAAAGAATAAAAATAGCCAAATGTTCAGTGATGGAGGAATGGGTGAGGAAGTCAGGAGATGAGAGGGAAGGAGCGATAGTTTGGAGATAAGGTGACCTGGCCTAGATGTATGGTTCTTAGTTGAGGGCCCTGGGCAGATCATTTAACCTTTCCTGGCTTCCCCCGGCGGGGGAGGGGTGGGGAGGTGCTGGTGAGTGCCTGGTTTGTACAAAACCCTTCCTAAGCTGCAGAAATGTTGTCAGTACACCCCACAAGGAATGTTGTGATCATCAGTGTAATGGCCACAAGGAATCTGAAGTGTCTTGGGTGTAAAAATAATTATAAGAATAACAAAATCTCACAGAATACCAAAGTATATGTGTGCTATGATCTCTTATGAGCCTCATGGAAGAATTGGTACAGACCAAGGAAAATTCACCCTTTCTCTGTTTCCCAACTTTGCGTTTGATTTACAAAGAGTGTACTTCACACCCAGCTCTACTGGACTGACTGCTGGGATGCATCTTGGCCCCACCCGGAAGGTCCCTGGGGCCAGCTGCTGAGAGTCTGACCTGAAGCCCTGTTACCTGAAGTTGTAGCCAGGGTACAGGGACTCATTGGTGGTCTTGTCATCAAGGCGACGGAAACTGTATTTGGGCCGGCAGCGATGGGACCAGCTGTCCAGGTTGCAGTCCCAGTAGATCTCAATGCCCATGATCCCTCCCTGGGGAAGTCAACAAGAGGCAGTCTCTAAGTTGGCTGGAGGTAGGTTATGCAATCACCAGACATCTCCCTGCTCAGGGATCAGCGCTGCAGGAAAGGTTTTTTCTTTAAAGGGAAAATGCAGATTAAAGGTTTCCGAGCCATGAAGGTGAGCTAGATTACTGGGGCAGTCCCAAAGGCGTCTCCCTGTTCTTCCTCCTATCCAGGACATGCCACCCTTAGACTTAGTCCTAAAATACAACTTTAAACAAACCTTTCCTGCACTCAAACACCTTTAATGACCCCCACCCCCTATTAAAAATAAAGTTGAATCTGGGAACAGTGGTACAAGCCTGTAATCCCAGCCACTTGGGAGCCTGAGATAGGAAAATTATATGTTTGAGGCCAGCCTCAGCAATTTGGTGAGACCCTCAGAAACTTAGCAAGACACTGTCTTACAATTTAAAAAAAAAATTAAAAAGGGGATGTAGCTCCATGGTAAAGTGCCCTGGGTTAAATCCCCAGTAAACCTCCCCCACCAAACAAAGCAAAACGAACTTGTCAAACTGGAATTCAGGGCACTCTACCAAATATCTCTTCTGCATTCTCTCTCCATGATCCCTAGAGGAAGCTTCTGGCAGTGTGAGCAAATTAAGGTCTTGAGCTGGAGAGATGATCCTGGACCCCTGGGGGTGCCATAAACGCCTCATCTTATACATGCTCCCTCTCATGAAGATTAGTGTTTTGTGAAAGGAGAGGGAATAAGGAGCCAGCATGACCTCTGAAGCAAGATGCCTCACTGCTGAATCTGAAGATGGGGGGAGGGAGTGAGAACCAAGAAAGCAGGAAGCCCTAGAAGAGGGAAAGGCGAGGACGTGCTTCTCCCCAGAGCCTCCAGGGGGAGCATGGCCCAGCAGACACCTCCACTTTATATCAGCAAAAATAATTTTGGACTTCAGACCTCCAGAAAGAGAAGAAAGTGTGTGTTGTTTTAAGCCATCCAGTTTGTGGTAATTTGTTACAGCAGCTACAGGAAGCTAACACCAAGCAGCTCCCTCCCAGCGTTGAGTGTTAGATGACTGAAGTGATGTAGATGCAGCCCTTGGCAAATACACAATAAACTGAGCCATATTTTTTAGGCCCAGGGGTCTGAACTCTTGATATCTTTTTTTTTTTCCCGTTAACATTTTGTTTAAGTTGTAGATGGACACAATAATTCCATTTTATCCATGTATTCTCTATGTGGTGCTGAGGATCAAACCCAGTCCGCACAAGGTGAGCAGACGGCACTGAGCCACAACCCCAGGCCCATCTCTTGACATCTTTCATCCTCTGACACCCATCTCCACTGAACAAAGACAAGTCCACCCACCTGGATCGCCACCTCCGAAAAATTATCTCCTGTTTCCTGGAAGATGTCTCCTAGCCGGAAAATGGGACATTGTGGATTTTGAGTCTTGTGAAAGGTACAACTGATGTTCAACCCTGGCAAGATGTTTCTCCTGTGCAAAATTGAAAGCAAACAGACATTTCTAGGAAACCGATCCATCTCATTGGAATGAGCCAGTGTAGCTGCCAGGCTCCACGGAGGGCTTCATGACCCCTGCTCCTGGGAACCCTGTGAAGTGGCCCCACACACTGTATCAAGTTTGGGCTTTCTGACCAATAGCATATGGCAGAAGCCACTTCCGAAGACTGTGGCTTCCATCTTAGTTACTTGCTTTTTCACTTATTCACTCTCTCTTTCTTTCTTTCTTTTTTTTTTGGTACCAGGGATTGAACTCAGGGGCACTTGACCACCGAGCCACATCCCAGCCCTATTTGATTTTATTTAGAGACAGGGTCTCACTTAGTGCTTTGCCATGGCTGAGGCTGACTTTGAACTTGAGATTCTCCTGACTCAGCCTCCAGAGCTGCTAGGATTACAGGTGTGCACCACCATGCCTGGCCACTACTCTCCTGAATTGCTTGCTCTGGGGAAGCTAGCCACCATGTCCTAAGGAAACACATGTGATCCTAGGGTCAGATCCTGTTGGTAAGGAACAGAGGCCTGCTGTCAATAACCACATCAGTGAGCCTAGAAGGGAATCTTCAGCCCTAGTGGAGCCTAGAGATGACTGCAGGCTTGTGACAGACTGAATTTAACCAAGGAGATCAGGACCTGAACCAGATCCACCCAGCAAATACATTTTCAGATTCCTGATCCACAGAATGAGAGACAATAAGTGTTTGTCATTTTAGAAGGTTTCTTTTTTAAAAAAAATATTTTTAGTTGTAGATGGACACAATACCTTTATTTTATTTATTTTTAGGTGGTGCTGAGGATCGAACCCAGTGCTTCACACATGCTAGGCAAGCACTCCACCACTGAGGTACAACTCCAGCCCTAGAATGTTTCTTTTTTACACAGCTGTAGGTAGGTAACTGCTATACCCAGACATTCTGGGCACTTACGTGGTATAGTTGTGGCCAGGGAAGTCAATATTGTTCTTGATGAGCACAGTGAAGTTTTCAGCACTGCTCAGAAGTGCAGGCCTGGGAGAGAGAAATAAGGATCAGTGACCACAAAGACAGGGGGAGCCAGTGAGTCAGTGAGACCAGGGACTTCTGGTTTTCTGCTTTAGCCTTGGGGATGAGATAAGAAAAATGGATGCAGCAATCTAATAGACAAAACCTTCCAAAATTCTCTATAAAGGCTTTCAGTTTCTCCAAGAATTTCTTCCTTCTTGAGACCCCATGGCATTTACTGTGTCCCTTCTGTCACTCTGATATAATAGTATATTTAGTTACGTGCAGTGGTGTTTTGGTAAATGTTTAACATCCATCACTCTAAGGAGAAAAAAAAAAAGGCTGATATGTGTTTTCTGATTATCATGCTATAAATACTCCTACCATTGCTGGTTTCCAACTACCAAAGGGATATCACAAACTTGAATTTGGGATGGGCTGAGCATAATTGGCTGTGAACCTACCAGCCAGCTCCAGCACACCCCTATCTGTGGCTCTCCCAGTAGGCCTAGAGTTCCTTCAGGGCTGGCACAACAGTTTTCTAATCCAGGCATCCTCAGCCTTTAGACCAGGGCCACACAGACAGACAGCTGACTGCATTAGTCATTTCTTAGAGGCTGAGTAGTGTACAATTCTGTGAGTTAGAGGAGACCAAATTCCAGATGACATGAAGCCACCCACCATCCTTCCATCCCTCCATTCAGCAAACACTTGTGGCATTGGGCTTGGAACTGGGCAGTGGGATACAATAATGAGCAACTGTCAACGTTTCTGCCCTTTTGCACTTGATAGTTTATGAAAGATGGAGAACACTGGCTGTGAATAGAAAGGCTCAGCTGGCACCCTGCTGCCAGCCGTGTCTGAGTAGCACAGGAAGGGGCAAAGGCAGGGCACCAAGAATGGCCTGCCATTTACCCCAGGACCCAGTGTTGGTTGTGTGTGTGGGAGCTCTGTGTGCAAACCCCATCTTTTTGCCTGTCCAGCATCTACTCCTTTTGAATGATACAAGCTCAGTTTTCTCTCTTTGGAGAAGCCAGCTCTCCGCTGCCATCCAGAAGGGTCTGTGGGGATGATTACTTCCTGTCTATTCCTACGCTTCTGCATGGGCATGTGATCCAGGGCTGGCTAAACAGTGTGGTCCGTTCCCCTTGGCCATTGGGTTGGTTCAGAGATGGTCACATGATTTAAGCCAACGAGAACCATTTCTGGGAACAACTGGAAAAGAGAAACTCTTTTTTTGCTGGACTGTTAGTAATAAGGATAGTGTCAACTTGGAATTCCCTGGACCACAATGCAAGGAAAGCCAGAATTAAAGAAAGAATAACTAAGAGAGGGGTGGGAGAGGAAGGAAGCAGGAAAGAGAATCTCATTGACATCATTTGAAGTCTGGACCAAGCTTTGCCTGAAGCCAGGACCTCTGGATGTTTTTGGTTTACTGGAATCAAAAACACAATCCAGGGGCTGGGGTTGGGGCACAGTGGTAGAGCGCTCCCCTAGCAGTGCAAGGTGCTGGGTTCTATCCTCAGCATCACATAAAAATAAATAAATAAAATAGAGGTATTGTGTCAACTACAAATAAAAAATATATTTTTTAAAAAAGCCAAAAAGTAACACCCTTTTTGTTTTCTTTCTGAAGTCAGTTAATTTGGATTTCTGTCATCTACATTGAAATAAAAAATTCTCAGGCATGGTGGTGCACAACTGGAATCCCAGCAATTTGGGAGGCTGAGGCAGGAAGATTGCAAGTTTGAGACTAGCCTCAGCAACTTAGTGAGTCCCTGTCTCAAAATTTAAAATGGGACTAGGGGCATAGTTCAGTGGCAGAGCACCCCTGGGTTCAATTCCCAGTACCACAAAACAAAACCAAAAAAAGAAAGAAATCTTATTTACAACAAATGCCTGCTGTGTGCTAGACTCTTACCTGTAGAACATTCTAAACCTCACACTTCCTGAGCAGCACTCTTGACAATCAGAGGACTACAGGATCCAAAACTTTAAGGATCAAAGTTTTTCATTGCTTTCACGTACAACATTCTATCTTGAATTACAGATCTCTGTGCATGTGTCTTATCTCTTCTATTAGACTGAAAGAGCCCTGGGACCTGCTCCATACCTGAACTTCTTGTGTTTCACATAAAACTTAGCAGTCATCATCACATGTGAAATATCTAGTGCCTACTACATGGTAATGGTGAATGGCAAGATGAGCCATCTTGGCTAATTCATGTAGCACACCGGAAACTGGAGAGCAGTCAGATCAGCCTAGGGCCAGGCAGCTGGAGACGCATGCGGTATTTAGCTGATGAATGAGTTGGTGGCAGAGTCAGAACTGAAAGCCAGCGCTAAGCAAGGGGCCCCTTGTCTAAGAGTCACTTGGGTGTGGGAAGATGTCCCACCCACAGCTGGGCAGTTTCTTCTATGACCAAGAAACTTCCCTGACCTAGAAATGAACCCGGTTTAACAACTGTGGGCCAGACAGGGCGGCCCTGCCTCGGCACTGGGGACCTTGGCCTGAGCCTTCTACACATCCCTTAGGCAGTTTTTCCCTTGCCCCACACATGCTGGGAGAGTGGCCCAGAGCCACTTTGGTCTGGGTAGCTGCTAGGCATGTGTGCTATTTAAATTTAAATTTAATTAAAATCCAGTTGCTTACCCACCATAGCCACACTTCAAGTGGTGGCTACCACATCGGGCAGCATGGCTACTGCCTTCCCATCATTGCAGAAGTTCTACTGGACTGTGCTGGTCTGAAACTAGCACACCTCCGGGGTAGATCATATGTGTGCGTGCGAGCATGTGGAAGCCAGGCATGGGGCTCACTTCACAATGCACAAGTATTGTTTCATTTAATCCTTACAAACACCTCATGAGGTAGGGGCAGTTATTATTCTCATTTCACAGATGAGGAGATTGCCACTCAGGAAAGTTAAGCCACTTGCCCAAGATCACACAGCTACTAGAAGCAAGATTTGAATCCAGGTCTTTCTAACTATTCTCTGCTGAAATGCATCAGCCCTTGTGGTTTCTAAGATTTAATATCCCGACCTGTGTGTTAAAGAGAAATATCAATACAGGGAACCACCAAATCTGTATGTCAGGTGAGTGTTTAATTTGAGAAGATTCCTTGCCTCCCCTCCCTTCTCTTTCTCTCCCTCCTCCCATTCCATTTCCTACACTTATTCACTCAATATGAACACTGGTGTATCACAACAAACCCTGCCGTGGCACTAGAGGAGGGGTCTGGAGGTGGCCCAGAAGGGTGCTCTGGTTGGTGGTAATGCACCAGCAGGTACAGAACTATTCTCCATGTCAACAACAGCGCCAACTTCCCAGGGACAGTGGTTTGTTCCTAGAGTGCACCTGGCCTCGAGACCCTGAGACAGAAAGGCCCCAGGCTTTGAGGGGCTGCTCTGGGGAAGAAAAGCCCAAGCACCCTGGCAATGTGTCACCTGGCCACTTCTGAGGGCCATCTCGCTGCTCCCCGCCCATTCAACTCACCGGGGGGGCTTCTCCTCCACCGCCTCAGTGGGACACCAGGCAGCGACTTCACAGGTCTTCTGGTTCCCTTTGTACACTATACACCTGCCAGTCTGGATCCCTGTGGAGTCGAGAGGTGAAGAGTCTCCGATGTGAATGGAGGACATTCTCCAGGGCAGGCGTCATGGACACCACCCAAGCAGCAGCCTCTGTTCCTGTGGACCCATCCTCACCCCAAGGCAAAGCAGATGAGCATGACACTGAACAGTAAGCCCTTTAGAAGGGACCAGGCACATCCATAGGGACAGGAAGCAGCTTGGTGGCTGCCAGGCACTAAGGGGAAGAAGTGGAGAGTAGCCACAAATGGGGATGAGATTTCTTCCTGGGGTGGAGTGTTCTGGAATCAGCTCAGCAAGATCTGGGTTCCGTTGGCCCTTTCGGCTTCTTTACGATGAAAGTTCCCTGAGAGGGGAGCTGAGCAGCATCTCCTCTCGCCAGGCACAGTGGACTAGCACTTGGCTCCCCAGGTGGGCATCTGAGTCCACCCACGGGGCACACGGCCTGCCAAGGAATGTTCAGAGCCATGGAATGAACATGGTGCACCTTCCCGAGCATGGGGAGGAGAGGGAGGATCCAGTGAGCGGCAAGCCAGGGCAAGTGGCCAGATACCAACTCAGATACGGTGCACTATGGAACAGAAGCCACTTGCACATGCCTCTGGGGAGGGTGTGCATTATTACCACTGACAGTTTTCTTTTTAAATTATTTTTTACGGTATTTTTGTTGTTGTTGTTGTTGCATTGTCTAATACCTTTTTAAGTTAAAGCATGAGATTCTTCAGGCAAGTATGGGTTTTCCCCCAAGTTCCTTGGGAGTTTAAGCTCCACCTTGGGGAAATTCAGGGAGAAAGTTCAGAATACTTAGACAATGTGATGGGCCAGGTGATTTTTCACCAATCACCTCCCGGACAGGCCAGGCTCGGAGGAGCTTCTCTGTCTGGGAAACTGAGCCCAGTCCCCAGGCTGTAGCTGGTCAGCCTTGAAGAAGGCCAAGGCCTAGGACAGACACAGGTCCACCTGTGGCTTCGCGGTGGTGGCAGAAGGCTGTAAAGCCAGAGGCTGAGGACCTGATGGAGCACTGTGAATGTCACCAAGATGCCAGATCCCCTCCCACCCTGGACTCCAGGAGAAAACCCAGAAGGTACCTTTGCTTTGTGGGTCCATCCAGCCCTTTGTACAACCCCGGTCAGAGGAACAGAGTGTCCTGCGAGTGGGATTCTGCAGGGAGAAGGAAGGGGCGCTGTGTCATTGAGATATGGAGAAGTCCGTGTCTGGCCACACAGAAACCCACACACAGTGCTCATGGCAGCACTGCCCACAAAGGCCAGAGAGCGTGAACAGGCCAAGTGACCATCAGAGGTGAGTGGACAAATGACATGTGGTACATTCCTGCGTGGACTGTCACTCAGCCGTAAGGAGTGAAACACCAACCCACGCTATGTCATGCATAAACCTTGAAAATGATGCTGATTGGAAGAAGCCAGACACAAATGTCACAAACTATACAATTCCGTGTACAGGAAATGTCGGAATAGGCACATCCATAGGGACAGGAAGCAGCTTGGTGGCTGCTGGGTTCTGGGGGAAGGAGTGGAGACTGGCTGCAAATGAGGATGAGATTTTTCTCTGAGGTGATGGAGTGTTCTGGAATCCGTGATGATGGTTGTACAGTGTTGCAAAGAGAATAAAAATCACTGAGTTGTTTCCTTTAAAGTGGTGGGCTTTATGGTACGTGAATTATGATTCAACAAAAAATAAAAACAAATAAGAATGTAAATAGCAGATGTCAGAGCAGCCAGGGGGCCACCTTCAGCAGTGGCCCTGCAGGTGGAGGGCAGGTGGCCTGGCCCAGGTGGCCCTGTGGCTCAGAATTGAGCAACACAGACAGGTGCCAAGATGCAGCAGGTGATGTGGAAACAGGGGTCATTAGCCAGCACTATCTCCTGGCCACAGAAAATGAGGTCAGTTGTGTCTCAGGGCTGAAGGACACAATCAGGAAGAGAAGCAAGATGGCTTGGTCTGGGCATATCTGACTCTACTCTCTGGGGAACAGATGCGCCAGCCAATCTGAGAGTGGCCAGAATGTGACACAAATGTGGAACAGCCTCTGCTCAAGGACCTCTGGGCAGTTTGTGGCTTCTTCAGAAATTGAAGGCAAAGACCCAGGTGCATCTGGCTTCAGTGACAGCTGCTCCCTTTCTTGCTCCCTAAACCTCAGTTACCTCATCTGTAAGGGGAGACAGATTTGTCTACATAGTCACCATGAAGACTATTGAGTTAGGTAAAGAAAGGCCTCAGCACAAAGTGCAGCTCAGTGAGCTTTGCTTGTGCTTTTCTTTTTTTTTTGTTTTCTTTTCTTTTTTTTTTTTTTTGAGGCTAGAATTTTTTTTTTATTATTGGTTGTTCAAAACATTACAGAGCTCTTGACATATCATATTTCATACATTAGATTCAAGTGGGTTATGAACTCCCATTTTTACCCCAAATACAGATTGCAGAATCACATCAGTTACACATCCACATTTTTACATAATGCCATATTAGTGACTGTTATATTCTGCTACCTTTCCTATCCTCAACTATCCCCCCTCCCCTCCCCTCCCATCTTCTCTCTCTACCCCATCTACTGTAAATTCATTTCTCTTCTTGTTTATTTTCCTATTCCCCTTACAACCTCTTATATGTAGTTTTGTATAACAATGAGGGTCTCCTTCCATTTCCATGCAATTTCCCTTTTCTCTCCCTTTCCCTCCCACCTCATGTCTCTGTTTAATGTTAATCTTATCCTCCTGCTCTTCCTCCCTGCTCTGTTCTTAGTTGCTCTCATTATATCAAAGAAGACATTTGGCATTTGTTTTTTAGGGATTGGCTAGCTTCACTTTGCTTTTCAAACTCTGCCACGTTCTCTCTTCTTCCCAGGCTGCCTTCTGTCACCCTCCAGGCCCCCAGCTTCTCCTCCTTTTGACCCCCCACCACCATGAGGCTATGAACCCCTTCATAGAAGAGCCCTTGGACCACAAAGCCTGGTCATATCTTTGCCTGACACGTAGTAGGTCTGATGAACATGAAATAAATGAAAGAATGATCAACCTCTGTGGCTCACGGATAGTTACATTTCCATTATGAACTGCAAGGAATTCTCAGGAAAGAAGATAAATTGATTCACTTTTATTTTCCAGAATAAACTGTAAAATTAAGAAAAAAATTAGTTTTATTTTGTGAGTATTATGTGGATTAAAGACGGCCACAAATTCTCGGTCACCGTCTAGGTTGAGAGGTGGAGTATTCCCCTGCCCCCTCCGAAGCTGGGTGACCTGACTGCAGAACCAGCAGAAGCAGCACAAGTAACACAGTGCCAGCTCCAGCCTCAGCCTTCTGAGGGTCTGGAACCTTCTGCTTTTGGGCTTTGGGAACCCAGTGCTGCTGTTAAGTCACTACGCTGCTGGAGAGAGCATGTGGACAGACCCTCCAGAGAAGAAGAGGTGCCCAGCCATCCCCTGGTGCCAGGAAAGCCTCCAAAGAAGGCCAGCACCAGCTGCTGCTGAGTGTAGCCCTTGGACAGACCCCAAGTGAGACCAACAGAGGAACCGCTGGCTGAGCCCAGGCCACCGTGGAACTG
The DNA here is from genome assembly GCF_048772815.1 of Callospermophilus lateralis. Classification (NCBI taxonomy): domain Eukaryota; kingdom Metazoa; phylum Chordata; class Mammalia; order Rodentia; family Sciuridae; genus Callospermophilus; species Callospermophilus lateralis. The sequence continues at coordinate 157,205,223 of NC_135305.1, read as the reverse complement.
TGAGAGTCACACAGGGCTTTGAGAAGCCCACCAAGTTCAGAGTGGTTTGAAGAGATAACTGGAACATTCACTCATATAGGACTCCGTGCACCCAGGGCTTGGCCACGATCCCTGGGATGACCAGAGATAGAGTAGGTGTCAACATGCAAAGAGAGGAGGCGACTGTCCCATTACACTGACCCGAACCAGCTGGTTAAAATCCCAGAGAGCTTTCTGGGGCTCTCTGGGCCAGCAGTGCCTCCCTGGAGCTGCTCAGAGTGACCTCCCATCTGCAGCAGAGGAACCCCTAAACCCTAACAGCTCCATTTAGAATGCCACAATGCACCGTCATGTCACAGGCGTCTGCTCACTTGTTTCAGCAACCTTGATAGCAAGGTTCTGAACACACCAAGGCACAGAGAAGTGAAGTTGCCCATGCAGTCACCAGGCCAATAAGTCAAGCTGTGAACTGTTCACAGTCTGCATCAAGCCCAGGCTGTTCCCCCTGAGCTGTCCTTAACTTCTTGCAAGTCTCAGTGACATGAAAAGTGTCTTTGAAAACATGGGGTTAGAGTGTGACATAGAGGTGACCAGACTGCAGGGCAAAGGAGAACCAGGGCTCTCAACTGGCCTGGAGACTGGGTGCTACTGGGAAGGGCGGAGGAAGGTGAGTTGATCCGGGCTTTGGATCAAATTTGGCTGATTCCTCAGAGCGGGGCGCTCGCAGGGAGACGGGGGAATGAATGTCCAGAGGTCTCTGCAGGGGGCTAATCACTGACATTGACACCAAGGGTACATCAGTTTGGTCCCAAGTCTGGGTACCACGGTGACAAAGACTATACAAGGAGTGAGCATGTTCACTGGAACTTCCGGACACTCAGAAAACTAGGCCTTGTGACCAGAGGGATGGGTCAGGACCCGCATGGCCAGGCTGGTTCTTCTGCCCGTGGGCAGAGGGCCTGTGGAGATATGGCCACCATGGCTGCTTCCCTCAGTGTTGGGAATGGTCCCTGGTATAAGGCACAGGTGTGTCCCCAGAGAGGGGAGGAACAAGTAAGGCCTAGTGGTGATTCATGGGTACAGACAAACTTAAGAGAGCTAGCCTTTCATCCCGTTGGACAGAGCGGACTCTGACTATGAAGTTGGAGAGAGGACATTTTCCAGAGGGAGGTAGGGGAAGGTCAAGAGCGCAGAGGGGTGGGAAGATTGTGTGGGGTGGTGGGGGTGGGGAGGCCTGATACAGAAACCGAAACTCTTAAGAAGAGGGGGAAATGGGCCATCTCGAGCTGCTTGGCACTGTTCCCTGAGACCCGCCCTGCAGACAGTTCATGGTGGACCCTGGCAGGAGAAGCTGTGGGCTCCAGTGACATGAAATCAGATTTGCAAATTGCCGAGAATCACGTTGCTGAGATGCCCAGGAAGCTACCAAGGGAAAGAGCAGGTCTCCTGGCCACTGCAGCTGGAGGCAAGGGGCAAAGATCTGGCAGCTGGGGGAGAGACCTACGGTGCTTTTCCAACCTACCGCCCTACCTCACCACCCCACCTCACAGAGGCAGGTGCTCAGTAGACATCGGTGGGCTGAATACATCCTGGCTCATCGCCCTTTGTCTCCCCTCCCAGTCTCCTCCAGGAACTCTTATCACCCACCCCCACAGGTCCCCTCCTTACCTCAGGGCACAGCCGCTGCTCTTGGCCTTCTGTCTTAAGAAAGTTCGTCATCACAAAGAAGGAGTTCCCCTGCAGAGCAGAAGGAGGAGAGAAGGGAACAGAACAGCTCGATCACAATGACCCCGCCTGCTGCTGAGCTCCCGCTGCACCCCTCTAAGCTTCTAGAAACCAGGGTCCGTGGGCACACGGACTATGCCGGGGGCTTGATAGCAAAGCTGGAGGAGCCGTCCTGCTGGGCCGAGGGGGAGCAAGGGAACATTCAAACAGATTGAGCAGTCATTTCTAATCCAGCCTCAAAAGCGGCCCTTCATTTACTTGCCACCATAAAATCCCATTAAACCGAGACTCCGGAGACCTGGGGAGGCGGGGGCGGGGTGGGGGCACAGCTGGGCAGGCTGTTCAGTTCTCCAAGACTTTAATGAAAGGGCAACAGGGCATCCTGCCAGCTGGCCGATGGCTGGATTTTAACGACCCACTGTTAAGAAACAAGTAGATAGTGGCTTGGCCTTGACAGCTCCCGCAGCTGCAAACATGCCCTTTTGTTCCTCCTGTCCCCCATCTGTCCCTGGGCATCCCCACACCCCTCTGTAATTTCTCCTTTTTGGAAACTCTGCTTTCAGTCTCCCTGCCCGGCGGCCAAGACGCTCCTGTACCTGTGCCCTGTGACCCATGCCTGCTCTTCTTTCTCACCTACATCCTTCTTTGGTGTCTAAAGGGTATGAATGTTCCAAAAATGGCCTCCTGGAGGTCTTTTGGTGACAAAAGGCCACAGAGACAATGCAGAAAGGCTGGCACTCTCCAGGCGGCAATTTTTTTTGCCCTGGAGAATGCAGGCAGACCTTGTTGCCTGGTGGCCCGGGTTCTGAAGAGCTGTGCAGATGTCAGTATACACCGAGCGAGAGGGAATCAGACCGTGTTTGAAATGCGCCAGGACACGCTGCTATTTTGAGAAACCCTATAGGACTTGATAGAGCAAAGAACTATCTTCTTTGAGCTGCTGGATCTGACCCAGTTTTTCAATTTTTTAGGTTTTCTCAGTAGGGATTTTCATAGAGCTTTTAAAACAGGGCCAATGTTCATTTTTCTGGAGTGGGGCTGTAGGTCCCAGGGGAAGGGCGCGAGGCCCTGGTGATGGTTTCCAGGGATGCAGATGCTCACCTGCAAAGGGAAGGTGTAATCCGCAGTGTCGAAGACGCTCTGCACCGAGCGCTTCACCCCGTTCTCCACGACTTCTGCCGTCACCTCTGCTATCCCTTTCACCTTGGTGTGCACAGAACTGATGACAGGCTCTTTCCGCTGGTACAGCTTGTCACTCACCAAAGCGAAACTAAGTGGCAGACACAGAAAGGTATCAGTGGCTTTCTCCAGGGAGGGTCTGAGGCCATGATTTGGGATGCAGGCCCTGAAGGCCACATCCTTTCGAATGCTAGCCCTGCTTCTTGGTGACTCACTTTCCCTCTCTGCAAAATGGGAACAATAGTTAAACCTATCTCCTGGGATCACTGTGAGGCTCAAATGAGATAACGTGTGCAAACCCCCTGGTGTATGTGCTGCATGGTGGGCCCTTGCTGCAGAAAACAGTGGCCCCCACCCCTTCTTCACTGTTACCTAGGATAGACCTGCATTAGTAGGACAACTTCTCATGTAATAACATGCAGCTCCAGGTTGCTTTACCACCTTTGTCCTGGGCTCAGTAACACGTCAGCACCTTCCTATCTAAGACTGTGTCTGGCAGGTCAGCAGCCTGACCTGCTTTCAGGAACCCACCTGCTTTATCAATAATGCTGATAATAGCAGATCCTCTTTACCAAGCACTTAGATATGCCAAGTTCTCTAAATGCATCAACTGTTTCGATTCTCACAGCAATACGAGATAGTGACTGCAATCACCATTCTTTTGTAGATGAGTAAATTGGCTCAGAGAGGTGAAGGAACTTGCCCAGAGTTACACAGCTCATGGCAGAACTGAGGTCCACCATTAGTCTACATTTTGTCCAGAGCCAACCATCCTACTTCGAGGATGGGGGTGGGGGGTTGAAGGGAAAAAGTGGAATTAATAATTAAAAATCATAGGTTCTGTCTGGTGCCGTGGCACAGACCTATAACCTGTAACTCTAGGCTGAAGCAGGAGGATTGCTAGTTTAAGGTCAGCCTGGGCAACTTATCGAGACCCTGTCTCAAAATAATAATTTTTTTAAAAAGGGCTGAGGATGTCCTTCAGTGGTGGAACCCTTGTCCAGCATGCCTAAGTCCTGGGTTTGATCCCCAGTGTTGCCAAGAAAAAGGTAGATTCTATCCCCATTTTTTTGTTTTCCATGTCTCTTGTTGCCCTGAATAATTAAGAGCTTATTTTAAATGCTTTGTTTACACGTTCAGCATCTATTTATTTTGTCCCTCCTCTCTGCCCAGCCCCTGAGTGCAATTCTCAGGCCATAAGTCTAAGTCCGGGGTCGCCCTCTTTGAGCTGACCTTGGGAAGCCAAAGCACAGTGGACCACGACACGCTCCCAGCTGTTCTCAACCTGGCTGAGCAGTGAAGTCACCCAGGAGCTTTCAGAATCGCGGCTCCCCAGCCCTGTCCCTGGAGGCTGATTTAGACAATCTGGGCAGTTAGTTAGACACTTGTGTCTCTCTTAAATGTTCCTCAGGAGACTGTAACGCACAGCCAGGGGCCAGACCTGCCAGGAGACTTCTGAAAAGACAGCCCATGCTTGGCAAAAGCAAGTACATTTGGAAAAAGGCATTTTCTAGGACCCAGCTACGGCATCTTAGGTATCTGCCCCTGAGTAGCTGTCACACGTGGGTCCACGGAGCTACGTACGAGAATGTTCATGCAGCGTTGTGAGAAGAAAACTGGAAATAGTTGAATGTTCTCAAACATTGAGTGGATTAATAAATAGTTGGATTCACAATGGGAGGCTCTGCAGCAGTGAAGAGTGAGCTGCCCAGAGTTGCCTGGTCAACACAATAATGGAAGTAACACAATAATGTCAAGTAAACACAGCAAGCTACAGTATGGTCAAAAGCCTGAAGAAATCCAAAGCAATGCTGTGTACTCACAAATACTCAAACAGGAATGTCCATAGCAGTGCTATTCACAATAGCCACAAGGTAGAAATAACCCAAATGATGAATGGATAGACAAAATACGGTCTACAGATACAATAGAATACTCTGCAGCCATAAAAAAGAACGTAGTACTGATACATGCTAAAGTGTCGATAAAGCTCAAGAACATTGTCTCCTAAGTGAAAGAAGCCAGGCACAAAGGTCATCTCCTATGATTCCGTTTATAAGTGAAACATTCAGAAAAGGTAAATCCACAGAGATAGAGTAGACTGGTGCTTGCCAGAGGAGAGGGGAGGGAGAAATGAAGTGTAACACTTAATAAATATGATATTTCCTTTTAAGGCAATGAGTGTATTTGGGTATTAGATAGAGGATGTTGTTGTAAGCATGGTGAATATACTAAATGCCATGGACTTGTTCACTTTAACAAGTCATATGTTTAAAATTCATATGTTATATGAATTGAGGTATATGAATTTTACCTCAATAAAGAAGAGCTAAAAGCTATATATTTTTATAGACATTGACATATGTCTGTAGAACTATCAAAACAAACAAGGGAATGCAAACAGCACATTCAACATGATTTTATGAGAGAGGAAAGAATGGGATGATGGATGGGTTTTCAGGGCACACAACTGGGTCGGTAATGTTTTATTTCTTAGATCACATGGTGGCACATGGGAGCTACATTATTCACAACACATGCCAGAATTTCTATGACATTCATTTAGAGAGAAAAATTGTCAAGGGCTGGGGATATAGCTCAATGGGAGAGTGCCTGCCTGACATGATCAAAGCCCTGGGTTCAATCCTTAGTACCACTAAAACTTAATAATGAGAAGAATGAAAGAAAAAGAAAGGAAGGAAGATATTGGGGAAAAATATGTTGGGCCTAGAGATCCAGACTTGGGACAAATCAGCACACGTGACACAGATAACACTTGTTCAGTAACACATCTCCCCCAGCCCCAAAACACATACATGATAATGTAATGATGTGTTTTGAGTTGGACACCGCAATATTGTCCCAGAACAATACTGGGTCAGTTTGACCCACCATTGGGGGAGCTCAATTCTGATCTCTCTCTGTGTTCATTCCAGAATGTGCAACTTGTTCTAGATCAGCTTTAATAGAACCCAACTGTCTCATAATCAGAAACCTGTCTTTGTATCATGAGGAATGTATAAATTTTAGGAATTAAAATGTGCCAGAGCTTTATCAAAGAAAAAAGAGGGAACGAAAGAGAGTTTACAATATTCTGCCCTTTGGAAGGAATATGTTCATGACCGCCCCTGCTGTATTCTCTTGCCCTTGCTTGGTTACTCAGATAAGCCATGTCATCTCTCTGGGCCTTGGGTTTGATCCCTGAGTGAGGGGATAACTCTGGGCTCACTAATCCCCATGTCCTTTCAGCTCTAAGAAGCTGTGGTTCCTTGTTCTCTGCAGCAGGCAAAGCCTTTGGTCCCTGGAACAAAGAGGGCATGAGGGACAGGGGATTTAACTGGGCCTGGAAGGATGGGTAAGATGGAGGTGGGGAGAGGAGAGCTGGGGAGAATCTGGCCGAGGAAGAAAGCTGACATGAGAAGAGCCAGGGCCATCCCAGGGGCTCCCATAGGCCATTCCTGCTGAAGAGGGGGACACTCAGTGACAGGCATGGGGAGGTGAAGGGAGGTGGGCTGTGTGGCCCTTGGCTGGCTCACAGCCTGACTCACCAGATGTAGATGCAGGTGCCCACCAGGAAGGTGTTCTTCAGGGTCCCAACCCACATGCTGTGAATATGAAGGACTCTCACGGACTTATACCCGCAGAGCTGGCCCCCAGACAGCATGACGAGACAGTTCTCAGAGCTGGGCCGGGAAGAAGTGCCTCTCAGCAAAGTCTGTCTCTAGCTGACAGCGCCTGGGCTTCCTGAGCAAAGGTAGCTCCAAAGTGAAAGGAGAGCCCTGAGCATGAATTGCTTTCACATCTGTTTAACTCACACCCAGCCCAGGGCCTGACCACTGCGCTCACTGTCTGCCCTCCACCTGTGTCACCAGGAACATTCACACAAGCATCTTCTCCATCTTCTTCCACCCAGGGCGCTAGCTCCTGAGGAGGAACATCTAGCCAAAGGCCGTACACATTTACATCTCCGCTCCCTTGTCAGACCACAGAGAACCACTTCATGCTTCCACCAGCAAAGCAAGAGTGAGCACATCGCCTTTTTTTTTTTTTAATATTTATTTTTTATTTGTAATTGGACACAATACCTTTTTTTAAAATTTATTTTTATGTGGTGCTGAGGATTGAACCCAGGGCCTTGCACGGGCTAGGCGAGCACTCTACCACTGAGCCCTAGCCCCAGCACACCACCTTTTAGGAGGGTCTTCACAAACTCGGTGGTGGCCACGTGGGCTTGGCCGAGAGGGTCAATGTTATGGTCTGAATTAATCAATACAATTGATAAATTATAGATTATAGATTAAAAATATAGAGACTAATAAAATAGTAAGTATAACCAATGACTCCATCTTTATGGTTCCCGTGTGAAACTGTTATATAAGCTGTTTTTAAGAATTATTTAAAAAACTGGTTTTCTGTGCTTCATACGTCTGTAAATACACTTGAACCCAGGATGTACAACCACAACTGGGCTTGAACCCAGGATGCGGTCGTCTGACTCTGCTCTGCTCACTGTTTTTTTTTCAGCCCTTGAACCCTGCTTGCTTGCAATTTGCAGATTCATAGGATGTGCTATTCTTCCTTAAATATTGGAACCACAGACAGCCTGGTGCGCTTCTATCAGAAGGTCGTTTGGGCATGGCAGAAGTGTCCCTCGCCAGGGAAATAGAGGTAAAATAAAATTCTTTGATTTGTTTCAAATTCAGACTTAGTGTATTTTCTGAGTCTCCCCAGAACAGTCAAGGGTCTGGATAGTGGGGAGGTGCTGGCCCGAGGGCTCAGGGAAATTAGTGTGGTGGAGAGGAGAGTTGCAAGCAGCATAGAGCCATGTGGAATGCAGAAGGAACACAGGACAGGGCTGGGACCAGAGGGGTCAGACTTAGAGCTGAAAGGACTAGGCTCCAAGTAAAAAAGGTCTATCAATCAGAGCAGCCTCAGAACAGAGCAAGTGTTCCTGTGATTGCTCGTTGGTGACAATAAACATAACGATGATAATGAGGATGATTTCCACTTGTTCCCATCGACTCCCCTCCTCTCCTGTCTCTTCACCATCTGCATTTAAATACCACATCTCATCTTAAAAATAAACCCTCGCTCAGTCCCGCACTCTTATACACTGCTCCATGTCTCTCTGCTCCCCTGTAGCCGAGTCTTTTGAAAGAGTGAGTCACCACATCCTTTTCCGCGTTTCCATTCACTCCTCCACCCACTTTAGTCTGGCTCCCACCTCCACCGCTTCTCTAGGGCCTCCCTTGCCAAGCGATTTCCACTAAATCCAGCAGACACACCATGGGCCTGATCTTCCTGAGATGGTTGCACAACTCTAAGTGGCAGTGGACACCAGTGACCAGGTACCACTTCCCTCTTCTTCCCTTAACTTCCAAGAATCCACAGTCCCTTGACTTCTTTGATCTCTGTGGTTTCCATTCTCAAAATCCTCTGGGTACTTCTGTGCTCCCTACCCCTGAAGGTTAGTGCTGCTCGAGGTCTGTTCTAGGGCTCCTTGTTTCTCTTGCTGGCCAACTGCAGCTTCCTCTTGGGGTTCTACTTACCATCTGCATGCTGGCCATAGAGAGACCTGTATCTACAGCTCTGGACTCACGTGTCCAATACCATCAAAATAAGTCTGTACAGGTCCCAGAGGCACCTTGGACTGGGTGCCTTTGGTTTCTGAGCTCATCTTCTACCCCAAACTGGCTTCTTCCCCTGCATTTCCTATCCTGGGAAATTATTCCACCACCAAGCAGGAACATGGCACACTGCTGGACCCTCATGTCCCTCTTCCCCCTCATCCACTCAATTACAAGTACTGTTCTAATCTTCCTAAAAGTTCTCTACTCCAGCTACCTTTCTCCTCTACCATTGTCACCTCTTCAGCCCAGGCCCCCACCCACTCCCACCTGGGTGACCCAGGAGTCCCCTACACGGTGTCCCTCCCTATAGTCTTGCTCTAGTGAGAGCAGGGAACTGGGTGAGGTGCTCAGATCCAGTCCCGGCTCTACCTCTGATTAGCCAGGTGACCTTAGGCAAGGTATCTAAACCATCAGAGTCACTGTTCCTTCTTCTAAAATAATAAAGGTAATTCTATTGGCAGGGTTTCTAGTTCTAAATAATTGGATCCATTTTGCTGAGTTTAGGAAGAAAACGATCTAAAAAAGGCAAATCCACAGAGGCAGAGAATAAATCAGCGATTGCCTTGGGATGGGCAACCCCTGGGGGCAGGAGCAGGGAGTGTCTGGCAATGGGCATGTGGGGTCCTCATGGGGTGACAAAATGTGTTGAAACTGAACTGTGGCCATGGTCATACAACCTGATAAAGTTACATAAAGTCACTAAAGTGCATACTTAAAATTTTGAGTGATCTCATAATATGTAAATTATACCTCAATAAAGTTGTGAAAAAATAAGGACAAAACAATTTAAAGGATGTTAGGCAGTTCATATAATCTCTGAGGGCTGAATCAGTTCTGCGCAGACACTACACAGCCTGGAACAATACCCAGGGAGCAGGCACTGTTCTAGAAAAAGATTTCTGGCAGCCACAGCTCCACCCTTATGTGGGAACTCACAAACAGGGAGCAGCTCATGCCAATAGTGTTTGGGAATGGGTGCCAGATCGCAGCCACTGCCACTCCTTGCATGAGGATGCCATCAAGGTCACCTCCTATAGTATACTGCATATAATGGCCACAAAGATATCAAGTCCTAACCCCTGGAATCTTATTAGGGAAAAGAGTCTTTGTAAATATGATTAAGGCTTGAGCTTATCCTGGATTAGCTAGGTGAACCCTAAATGCCATCACATGTGTCCTCATGAAAGGGACACACAGAGAGATTTGATGCACACAGTAGGTCCTGTGGAAGATAGAGCAGAGAGAGAATGGAAGACACTGGTCTTGAGGACTAGAATGATGTGGCCACAAGCCAAGGGACACCTGCAGCCAGCAGAAGCTTAAAGAGGCCAGGAACAGATTTTCCCTAAGAACCTGTAGAGGTATTATGGCCCTGCTGACATTTTGATTTCAGCCCAGTAATATTGGCTTCCTGAACTATGGAAGAATACATTTCTGTTGTTTTAAGAAACCAAGTTGGTGCTTACTTGTTATAGTACAGCAACCTTAAGAAACTTATACCTGGGCAAGAGAACAAGCAGAGGTCCAAATGCATGTACAGGCTCCAGAGGCACCTTGGAATCATGTTTAAACATTTGAAAGCCATAACAAACTTTAAAATAAAATGAGTTTGCTCATGTATGCTGACAAATATACCTTCCTTACAACATGGAAGGTCAGATTCAAATTTAGAGTTCTTAGGCTCCTTAGAATTCTGTGCTAGAACATGAAAGTGCTGGTTAAAGAGGCTCCTGGTCCACAGCCCACACCTTCTCATCTCTCTTCTGGCTCCTGCTGCACACTGTGTGTATGACTCAGACCACACGCCCACACTCCCTCCATGCCTTCCACCTATAAGAATTGCCCACTGGCTACCCCTGGGCCTACAAGGCTCATGGGCACTGTGGTGTGCTTTCAGGAGGCCAAATCTGGAAAGAGGCTCAGGGCCACTTAAAAAGAAAATTCTGGTGTCTTGGTTACCAGGACTATAGTGGGGTGGGTGGGCACATTCTGCCCCTGTGATGGCAGAATTCTACAATGGCCCCAGGATGTCCGGCATCTTGTGTGTATACCCTGCATGACCCCCAGAACCTTGGGCTATGATGGATATTCTCCTCCCCAACTAGGTTATGTTACATGGTACAGTTGATCTTGGAACAGGAGGATCATCTTTCTGGGCCCAACACAATCACATGAGTCCTTTAAAAGCAGAGTTTTCTTCACCTGGTTCCAGGAAAGCACGTGAAGCACAAGAACGATTCTTCCCACTGTCAAGGTTTGAGGACTGGGAGGGCTACATGGTGAGGAACAAAGATGGATTCAGGATCTGACAGCCAGCAAGAAAACAGGGCTCTCAGTCCTACAGCCTCGTTGAACTGAATTCTGCCAGCAGCCAAGGAGCTCTGATGTGGCTTTTTCCTCCATCTCCAGGCAAGAACTCAGGGCCCTGAATCTTGATTTCCACCTGTGGGGCTGCTTTATATTCTATTGTTCAGTAACATAGAAATTAATACAGCTTCACATGCCCCGTAATCCACAGGGAAGCTCACTGTTGGTAAAGGAACAGAGCAGGACCTTCTAAAGCCTGGGGTGCAGGGAAGGGGAACTCCCAGGTCAAAGCATTCCCTCCTTATGTTCCTAAATTTGAATTCTGCTCATACCCACCATCCCATGTTGTTCCCTGCATACCAAAGTGCTGCATGGTATGTAAACTAGAAAAGCTTGGGTCTCATGCTACATCCTAGCTGCAAAGGAGGCTGGGAAATTCAGTTGCAACCTCTATTAGAGACAGAGCTCGGAAGGTGGGATTCCTCTGAACATAGTTCTGGTGTTCAAGTCATGATTGCTCACTTCAAGAACCAGTCTTATAGGATTATCTGCAAGGGTCAAATAGGCTAACCCACATCTCATGTTAAAAACAGAACCTGGCACATGCTAAGCACTCACAGTGCTCAGCAGGTATTATTACATATGACACAGAATTTCTCTAATATGAAACAATAGGTATAAAACCCTTAATGTTTTTGTGTTTGAACATTTTCATAGAGAGATGTGGAGGTGCAGGGAGATGTCTCTCCATGCTCTCCCGATACCAGGGTGGAGCTCAAGGCTGTCTACACTCTGGCCCTCCTCCAGCACCCCTTTGACTCCCCTTTCAGGCACTATATTCTCTGGCCAGGTGACATCCATGTGGTTCATAATCCTCTTCTCAGGCTGTGCTAACGGCCCAGGAAGGCTGAAAGGGTCCAGCCCCAGGTGGGAGGCAGGGTTGCTGCCATCCCCAGAAACCTGTCCACCCAGAAGCCTCTGCCACCGAATAGCAAAATAGGAAAAGTCCCCCAGGCAGCTTTTCCTAAAAGTCATTCACTTGAAAAGCCCTCACTTGCCAGGCACAGGGGTGCGTGCCTGTAATCCCAGCTACTCAGAACACTGAGGCAGGAGAATCCAGGTTTAAGGCCAGCCTCAGCAACTTAGTGAGACCCTATCTCAAAGCAAAAAATTAAAAGCCCTGGGGATGAAGGTCAGGGTACAGCAACCCTTAGTTCAATCCCCAATACTGAAGGGAAAAAAAAAAAGCACAATGCATTTTTGTGGCGTTGTTTTGATATTATTTTCAGGTTTTTTTTCCATGTTTTGATGTTCAACATTATTAAAAGGATGCAGCTCGATGGTAGGAGTTGGGGCATTTCTGGCTTGATATCCCTGGCAATGCTGCAACGCCTCTCCTGGGTCCTGCACATGGGGGAGAGGGCATCGTCATCATCATCCACCAGAATCCTAAGTCTTCCTTCACCCCCAGCAAATCCACCAGTCCTGTCTCCAGAGCACATCCCGCCTTGGCCCACGTCTGCCCAACTCTAACATCCCATTCCACCCATCGCCATTTTCTCTCATCTGGCTGACCTCAGCAGCCTCTTGCTGGTCCCTACATCTCATTCTTGTCCCAACACAATCCAACTCAGCTCAGTGGCCTTAAGACACACAAGTGAGACGGTTCCACTCCCGTGTCGGACTCTTCGGAGGCTTCTCTTGGCACTGCGAGTCAGATTCCCACCCTTTCCGTGCCCTGGCCCCTGCTCCTCCCTCCTCTCTCACCAGGTTCTGGAGCATTCCCTCCTTCCTGCTGCTCCTATTTTGCTTCCAGACCTTTCAACGACTATTCTCTTGGTTGTCTGTGTCACATGGTGGGAGTCTTTTCCTCCTACAGGGGTCTCCTCCTGAAGTGGGTCTTGTTTGACCCCATGGCTCCCCAAACTCAATCGCATCACCCAGAACCAAGGGTGGGTTGAGCATGTGGTGAATCTCCTCATAGTTCTGTTCCCAGGGGCCCCCGGGGCTGGGCTGTGTTGGATTTGCTCCTCCCTGGCTTCTGATGCCTCTACCACCTCTGTGGTGGCCTCACTTCTACTCAGCTGGAGGAGGCCCAGCCTCTCTTAGGGAGCTTGGATGATAACTTGGTGGTCACTAGCAAACCAAATAGAGGTCAAGTACCAGGATGAGTCAGCAGACCCCATGGGCCAGTAGGGAGCAGGGCTCCTAGGGAGACTGAGAGGGGCTGAGGTAAGAATATGAAGGGCCCAGCCTCAGCAATGATCTGAGGCAGAGTCTCCACAGCCCAGCTGCAAGGCTGAGACAAACCAAGACTACAGAGTAGTCTTCAGAGGTCCCTGAAATTTCTGGCTTTTAAAATGACCTTGAAAGATATATTTGTCTTTTTGTGTGTACCCTCTCCATTGCCTCCTCCCATTTCTTTTGGTAACAGAATTCTTTCCTAAGGCAAATCCACTGGGAGTGGTTCAGGGGAGGCTCACTCTGTCCTCTTCTCCCTAATTCCTGGCACAGGAGCCAGCACATGACCCAAGGCTGACAATTCAGAAGACACCATCCCTTTAGCTACAGTGATTGGTTTAGGGAGGGGACCCCTAACTCAGATCTGACCAATCAGAGTCTTCCTTGGGACCTTCTTACCAGAGTTGTCAGGAGAGATTGATTTGTTCTCCTGAAGCTGCTGGAGAGGGTGTGAGGATATGTCATCTTGCTATTCAGCCTGATCAAGAAGGAAACCACATACAGACCGTTCCCAAACAAGCAGTGATTGGACTTATGATTTTTGACTTTACAAATTGTATGAATAGGCATTCAGTAGAAACTGTATTTCTAATTTTGATAATTTTTTCCTGAGCTTTTTTTTTTTTTTTAGTTGTAGATGGACACAATACCTTAATACTTTTATTTGTTTATTTTTATGTGAAGCTGGGGATTGAACTCAGTGTTTCACACATGCTAGGCAAGCACTCTACCACTGAGCCACAGCTCTGGCCCCCAGCACTCTCTCTTGCTGCTGTGAGCCTCAGCTCCCAGACAGCCAGCAATCACGATCACAACTGCGCTGTACGGTGTGCTGCTTTGCTGAGCTGTGATGTTCAATGGGATAGATGTATCGAATGCATTTTGGACTTAGTATATTTTTAATTTTCAGTGGATCTCTCAGGACATAATTCTGTCATAAGCCAAGGAGCATCTGTAGAGCCAAACAGATTTGGGGAGAGAGCCCCACCCCAGTGACCTAGTTTAAACTCATGTTCATTCCTGTCTGAGGACAGCCCCATCTCTTTAATTGCCCAGTTTCATGATCCAATAGAGCCCACACGGTGGCTTTGTGATTAACTTGAGTTAGGTTTTTGTCACTTACTACCCCAAACCCTGACTGACAGTCCTGGTCAGCATCCTGTCCCCACGATCCTACAGCCCAGCAAGCTGGAGCTGCCTGAAGCCTCTCGTCGATGCCTCCTTGCCTTCAACTCCAGATATAGACTTGGTTGGGAGAGACCAAGAAGCTGATCAGGCTCTTGCCTTACTCTCCTGTAGCCAGCCCCTGCCTTGTTCACCATGCTCAGAACTGAGGCTTCACTTTACTTCCTTAGCCTGGCTCTTTGCCCTTTCAGCCCAAGAGCCCCCCACTGACTGCTATGTCCTAAGCAAGCTTGGCTTGTCTGGACTTCCGCTTGTGATCCAGGTCTGTCCTACCTGGTGCAAACTACCTCTCCCAGTCCTGTGGTCTACTGCATCACAGCTGGCTGTGTCCTGGTTGCCTGTGACTTAAGGCAGCATTCCCAAGCTGTGAGCTATGAGACCCCATTTGGTGAAACGTTAATAGTTACTCCATTAACAAAGAGGAAGAAAGCAAATTAGCAATATTTTTTCTTTGAATTTATATATTTAAATAAAACAGTAAAAAAAAAGCATTTTGTGAATGAAATTAAAGCCCTATCTCTCACCCTGCATGAAACTCAACTCAAAGTGGATCAAAGACTTAGGCACAAGAATAGAGACCTAGCGCTCAATAGAGGAAAATGTAAGCCTAAATCTTTACCACGTCTGCCTAGGATCTGACTTCCTTAACAAGACTCCTAAAGTGCAAGAAATAAAATCAAGAATCAATAAATGGGATGGATTCAAACTAAAAATCTTCTTAACAAAGGAAACAGTAACATGAAGAGAGAGCCTACAGAATGGGAGAAAATCTTTACCACACGCATCTCAGATAGAGCACTAATCTCTAGGATATATAAGGAACTCAAAAAGCTTAACAGAAAAAAAAAAAATAGCCCAATCAATAAATGGGCTAAGGAATTGAACAGACACTTGACAGAAGAAGAAATACAATCAATCAACAAATATATGAAAAAATGTTCAACACCTTTAGCAATTAGAGAAATGCAAATGCAAATCAAAACTACTCTAAGATTTCATCTCACTCCAATCAGAGTGGCAGTTAACAAGAATACAAGCAACAATAAATATTGGCGAGGATGTGCAGGAAAAGGCACATTCATACATTGCTGGTGGAACTGCAAATTGGTGCAACCATTATGAAAAGCAGTATGGAGATTCCTCAGAAAACTTGGAACGGAACCACCATTTGACCCAGCTATCCCACTCCTCGGTTTATACCCAAAAGACTTAAAATCAGCATACTACAGGGACACAGCCACATCCATATTTATAGCTCAACTCACAATAGCTCTACTATGGAACCAACCTAGGTGCCCTTCAACAGATGAATAGATTAAAAAAATGTGGTATATATACACAATGGAATATTACTCGGCCTCAAAGAAGAATGAAATTATGGCACTGGCCAGTAAATGGATACAGCTGGAGAATATCATGTTAAGTGAAATAAGCCAATCCCCCCAAACCAAAGGCTGAATGTTTTCTCTGATATGCAGATGCTAATTCACAATAGGGGGGCGTGGCTAGGGAAGAACAGAATTACTTTGGATTTGACAGAGAGGAGCGAAGGGAGGGAAAGGGGTATGAGGTTAGGAAGAATATTAGAATGAATCAGACATTATTACTCTATGTGCTTACATGACTACATGACCAGTGTGATTCTACAGCATGTACAACCAGAAGAATGAGAAGTTATACTCCATTTATGTATGATGTGTCAAAGTGCATGCTACTGTCATGTATAATTAATTGGACCAGATTTTTTAAAAGTGGGGAAAAAAGCACTTTGTGTAGAGTTATCTTTTTTTTTTTTAACATTTATTCCCCAGGTATAGATGGACACAACACAATGCCTTTTTTAATGTGGTGCTGAGGTGAGTGCTCTACCGCTGAGCCACAATCCCAGGCCCTAGAATTATCCTTTTTATAGCTTTTTTTTTTTTTAGTTGTTTAGTGTTTTATTCATTCCTTTTTTTGTGGTTCTCAATATCAAACCCAGCACCTCGCACGTGCTAGGTGAGTGCTCTACCACTGAACCACAACCCCAGACCTCTAGCTTTTTTATATATATATATATATATATATATATATATATATATATATATATTTGTTAAATAGTAAATGTGTGAAATAAATAATGATAATCCTAACAATGGTGTTTTAATAAGGACTAACACTCCGACAGGGGCTTGTTAT
The DNA here is from genome assembly GCF_048772815.1 of Callospermophilus lateralis. NCBI lineage: Eukaryota > Metazoa > Chordata > Mammalia > Rodentia > Sciuridae > Callospermophilus > Callospermophilus lateralis. The sequence continues at coordinate 157,188,799 of NC_135305.1, read as the reverse complement.
GTGCCATACATCTCTCTTTATTAGCCCGTTTAATGATCCCAACAATGATCCCTATTTTATTGATGAGGGAACCAAGGCCCAAAGATAGGAGAAAAATTGTGTATCTACATCCTGAGATCTCAAATCCAAGCCTGGATGTGGTTACTTTGAGACTCAGAGGACAGGATGTCCAATTACATTCACAAATGTAATGTTTAAAAATAACTACCGGTTAATGGTGCTCATAAGGGATTTTGGTGCTATCTCCCTCTTTTCAGTACTGGGGAGTTGAACCCAGGGCTCTTATACAATTGAGCTACATCTCAAGCACTTCTTATTTTTTTCTTTTGAGATAGGGTCTGGCTAAGTTGCTGAGGCTGGCCTTGAACTTGTGATCCTCCTGCCTCAGCCTCCCAAGTCTCTGATTACAAATATGCACCACCACACCCAGCTATATTCCCTGTTTGACACAACAATGATTTGAACAGATGCAGAATCAGGCTCAGAGAGGTTAAGTGATTATAAAATAGATGTTCTCTTAGTACACTACAATGTTTCCCTGTGCGGATACAATTTATCATTATCAGCAGCAGCAGCACCACCACACCACCACCAGAGAGAATAAGGCATTTGCCTTAAGGGAAATGGAAGTCAAACCCAAAGAGACGCCACCCCATGCCCACTAGGTTGGCTATAATAAAAAGGTGAGGTGAGGGTGTGGAGAGATTGGAATCCTCACATTCTGCTGGTAGAAATGTGAAGACATGTAGCAGCTGTGGGAAACGGACCATCTGTTTCTCTGAGGGTGAAATGTCATTAGCATATGATCCAGCAGTCCCACTCCTAGGTGCATATCCAAGAGAAATGAGAACACACTGCCATACCTCAGACACAAATGTTCATGGTCGCATTATTCGTGACGGCCCAAAAGAGAAACAACCTTAATGTCCATCGACTGATGAATGGATAAATAAACGTGACCTATTCATGCAATGGACTGTTATTCAGCCCTAAAGAGCATGAAGTACTGATACATGCTACAACATGGATGAACATTTGAAAACATGGTAAAGAAAAAAGGTGGGTCACAAAGGACCGTACACTGCATGATTCCATCTATATGAAATATCTAGAAAGGGTAAATCCACAGAGACAGAAAGTGGATTAGTGGGTGCCTGGAGCTGAGGGGGTATGGGAGGCAGGCTGGATACGATGGCTGAGGGGTGTAGGATTCTTTTTGGGAGAGGAAAATGTATTAAATTGATTATGGTGATAATCGCACAACTCTGTGAACACACTAAAAACTACCGAGTTATACATTTTAAATGAGCAAGTTGTACAGGGTATGAATCTCAATGAACTGTTTTTAAAATAATAAAAGCAGGGGCAGGGGTTGTGGCTCAGTGGTAGAGCAGCTTCTAGACACAACACCCGGGGGTTGATCCCCAGCACCACACCCACACATGAATAAAAAACAAAACACAAACAAAGGGAGCCCACAGAGACATTTACAAGCCTGGTCCTATTCCTTCCCCTCAGCATGGTGATCCAGACGTCAACAGTATCACCAGGTGTACCTGAAATCCCTGCCTCCTCCCTGGAAATCCAGGGTGTCGCCCTGTGTTCCCACCTTCCCCAGGCATGCCCAGCCCTGCGCCACCTGGCAGGCTTGGGCTGGAGCTGAATCGAGTCACACTCGCCTCCCTCGGTGGCTTCCTCCGGCTGCAGCCTGCGCAGCTTCCTCCAGGCTTGCTGGGAGGTCCTCAGCCTTGAAAGGCACGTGGACTCAGGATGTGCACCTGAACCGGACCCTTGGGGTTTCCCCGCTGCAGAGATTTGCTCACCCCCGTGCCACTCACCACACGTAGGAAAAGATGATCACATGCAAGATCCACTTAATAGTGCCATAATTCACGCTCTGGATCCGGGTGACTTTGTTTGTCTCATACTGGAAAACCTCACTCCAGCTGCAGCAGGCCGGCATGGTGATAGGCTTGCTCCCTGCTCAAGGCCAGGGCGACTGCCCACTTCCCCCCAGGAACCGCAAAATGAAACGTACTGATTCTTAGTGGGATCCTTTAACTTTGAGCTCCTCCAATGACGGCAGAGTGGGGGCGGGCCCTGGCAACTGCCCCAGATGTGACTGGGATAAACAAGAAGAACCAAGTCCTACAGGCCCGACTGGCAGAGGACCCTGCCCCAGCTGGCCTCCCCCAGATGCCTGCACAAAGATGATGTTCAGAGTGTGGCATTTTTAGAATTCTCCCTTTCCCCTCTTTCCTTTCGCTTTTTTGAACTCATTTCATTTGGGAGAAAGGAGCAGCCCTTCAAATGTCATGAGACCCAATACTTCCATTGTGCCTCTGGAAAGAGCCTAGATCTTTCCATTGCCTCAAACCCCACTCACAGATTGATTCCTTTCTACAGCTCTTTATTCAACCCCAGATGTATAGGAGCACTTCTTGAATGAAAGTGTCCCCTTTTCCTTCCCCTGTCCTTGATAATACTCTGGATGGTGGGGTACTTTATTTCTATGCTGAATCTCTCCCAATTGATCCTCTAGATTTACTCTCCATCCTCCTTTGTGCCCTGGGGGCGGGGGTGAACCCATGACAGCCCAAGCAGCCACAGATCACCAGGAACTAAGTGGCAGTCCACTGTGTTTCTTGACCTTCCTGTGAGGGAGATGCCCCACCATGGGAACCCAGGACATCACCAAACAAGGGAGGAGATGAGGCTACTGTAGGATTCCAAGGAAGGTGGAGTTGAGATGAAGTCATGTTTCAATAGGCTCAGAGGAAAGCAGACAACTTCAAATATAGATTGCAAAGGGGACTCAGGGCCCTGTTTCCTTAGAAGCAATAAAGCCAAGATCAATGACGAGCCTTATATCCAGAAACCCTTTGTCTGAAGATCTGAGGTACACACAGAGGCACTTCTCTGGGTCAGAGTGACTTAGATCCTCAGGGCAAGAGTGAAAGATTTCATTCTAAGTCATATCGCTGCAAATAGCCAATTTCTGACTGTGTGTGATTTCAGAGGGGCGTGTTTCTCAGGGAGGAAGAAAGCAGCAGTTTGTCAAAGATGGGATGGGAATATTATCACTTCATAGATGCAGAGACATATTGTTCCCTGTTATCTTTGTGGCTGACTTTATCCATTTTCCTGTTATTCCAGGCTAGTAAATGGCCAGGGAGATTTTTAGTTTTCCAGTCTGAGCTAATTTGTTCTTTCTCACCCAGATAAGCTGCATCAGGGCCTCCCTAACTTCTAGGTCAGGAGGCTGGAGAATAGAGGCTGGACGTGAGTCTCCTGGCCCCTCCCTGCTCAGTTGCATATTGGTGCCACCACTCCCTCCTTACCGGGGTGCTGCTAGCCCCAGCCCCATTGTCCCTCAATGCTTTTTCTTAACTCTGCCCACACCTTTGTAAAAGGTCCCTCATCCGTTATGCCACCTGAGTATGTGACAACTTTCCTGCCAGTACTCTGAGTGACACAGCAACCTGTATCTCTAAAAAAAGGAGATGAACAGGACTTGCACTGGGCAGTAAAGCCTGATGGTTAGAATGCAGGTTCCAGAGGGCTAGCTGCCTGGCCCCCAGTCTTGCCTTTGTGTCCTAACAACTCTGTGACCTTGGACTGCTCTGTTCACTCATTCATTCATGCATTCCCAAGAACACCAGAAACTCAGGCATACAGCTCTGCCCAGGCAGACAAGTCCAATGTCCGTCCATGGATGAATGGATCATCAAAAGTTTCATCCAATCAACATATTCAAAGAAATGTGATTTAGCCGTAAAAAGGAAAGAAGCACTGACACATTCTACAACACAGGAGAGCTTGAGAACATCATGCTAAGCAAAAGGATCCAGACACAGATGGCCACACCTCTTATGATTCAACGAACAGGAAGTGTTCAGAGCAGGCAGAGCACTTCTGTAGGGCTTTGCTCCTGCCATCTCCCGCTGCCGCTGAATCTTCCCCGTTGTCCCTTCCTGCTTCAGCCCTCTGTCCCATTTCACCATCACCACCACTGCACGATGCTGTTTTCAGGAAGGATGCCAACAACCTCTTGGTCGCCAGATTTCGTGGATATATTTTATTCCTTGTTTTACTTGACCCCTGGGCACATTCAGCACCACCAACCTTCTATACTTCTTGGAGCAATTTCTCTGTTTGATTTCTATGACTCCCCCGGTCCCTTGTTCTCCTGGTTTCTAACTTTAACTTCCATGATTCCGTCTTATCTTTCTAGAGCTCTCTTCTCTCCATAATCAGCAGTTCCAGCCATTCTTTCTGAGCATTTTTTTGTGTTCGTATCAGTCAAGACAGAGCAGATCATGCAGCAATAACAAAGCACCTTCAGAATCTCCTGGCTTAAAACAGTGATGACTTTGGGCTAGGGATATAGCTCAGTTGGTAGAGTGCTTGCCTCACATGCACAAGGCCCTGGGTTTAATCCTCAGCACCACACATGCAAAACAAAAAGTAATAAAGAAAGAAAAGGGTGGGGAAAGAACTCAAGTGCAGGAAATGTGGCCCAACCACAAGAAAACTAGTTACTAGAAGCAGAAACTAAACTGCCCTACACTGGGCTTGCTTTTTGTCCTGTGTGTAGCTGTGTGGTCCCTCTTCTGTCTCTCTGGACACCCACTGCTTCTCTGAGAGCAAAAAGCCTTCAGAGTGAGATGTCCACAGAATCCAGGGGAAGTGGATCTGATTGGTTTAGCTATTGATCTGTGGTCCAGTTGGATATGGCTATGGGTAGGGCACAGAATGGACTTGACATCTGGGCAGCCCTCATAAGGAGAGGCAGGAGGAGGGCCAGAAGGGAGGGAAAGCTGGCCTTCAGAGAACAGAGGTCCCAAGGCAGGGGCACTGCTGGTTAAATGCCCCAGTTCCAGGGCTTCTCCCAGAGGTCCCCAGTGGGACTGAACCCAGATGCCCTCAGTCACACCTACACTTTCTGCTTCATGCATTGGCCACCTTCTCCTCCCTGGCCCAATTCCCCACTCCCTTCCTGGTGGCACCCCCAAATAAACTACTTGCACCCAGATCCTTGGCGATGTATGCTGGGGAGGAAGGTCACTCCCATTCAGGCTTATGTGTGTCAGGAATGTGGAATTTATCCTAAGAGCATTCAGTGGGTATACCAGGTGCATAAAGAGGGGCATGGCAGGATCTCATTTGCACCCTTGCAGAATCCCCTCTGGCTGCACTGAGGAATGAGCAGAGGGAACCATGGGTCTGTCCAGGTCAAGGGTACTGTGACCTAGAGGGGGCTGAAGAAGGACACCAGTGCCCAGACTAAGCAGAGATCCCTGGGAGGGGAGGAAGAACAGGAGGCAATATGCGCCAAAGCCCACAGGAAGAGCATGGCCAGGGGCCACAAGAGGACATATGAGCCTGGCCCAAGCTGTGTAGATAAAGCAGCACTAGTAGCAGGCGACAGACTGACCCCATAATAGGTGGGAGCGTGGTGTACCATAAAAACACTTAAAATCAGCAGAGAAACAAATTACTCCAAAATGGCATCTCGTAGCCATTGGTTAACTGTATGGGGGAGGGGGATGTGGTACTTGAACTTGTCAGATTTAAAAAGCTATGTCAGTATTGGGAATGTCATGGAACCACCAGAAGTGAGCTGAATCACTACACAAAATGGGACTTGCAAGTCACACACATTCTGTACTAAGGTAGGAAATGCTAAGATAACCTTTAAAATAATTCTCCAGTGGGGACACCGCACCCTCCTCTACCTGGTTGGTGTTTGGTCCTTCCTCCTGTTCAGACTCCATGTCTGTGTCAGTACCAGCCAGCTTTGCAGCAATGGCATGAGTCTTACTGTCCCTGGGGTGCACCACCTGCCAGCCATGGTGCACCGTGGCTTCTCTCTCAAGAATTGCAATGACTAAAAAAAGTCAAAGCAATATTTTCCCCACTATATTTGTGCCTTTCCAACTCTCTCTCCCTTCTTCTCATGCTCTAATTCAGAATTTGTATGATAGATTGGTCAGGAGTCTCCTGCTTAGTGATGTCAAGGGTTAGCAGAAAAAAGGGCACTCTGGTACTCTTCCAGCTGCACCATACAGGTGCTGTCTGTAAGTGACCTCTCCCACACATGGCTGTTCATATTTAAATTAGTTAAAATGAGATGAAGTGAAAAAATCCAGTCCTCCTGTTATACCAGCTGTTTCAATGCCCACACCTGGCCAGTGGCTACCTTTCAGATAGTGATGGGACAGAACACAGCTACCACTGCAGAAAGTTCTATTGGACAGAGTCATGCTGTGTCTGAGGGAGGGAGGGAAAGGCAGTCCAGTTGCAGCCCAGTGAGAAAGGTCTGTTTCCTGAGTGAGTGAGGAGGAGGGTTGCCTGACAAGAGCCAAGGGGGAGGCACCCAGCAGGAGGAGAATTCAAAGGAGTTGCTATGGTGAGCAAGAGCAGAGAGCCAGGAGGAAAAGCAGGAACTCCAGGCAGCATTGAGACTTGGAGACCTGGCATTTGTTACAACAGTCTCTGGGATGAGATGATGACAGGGGCCTGGGCCTACCCACACCATCCACTGCCCACCTCTGCACCCAGTCATCCTCCAGGACTTGTCAAGTGATTCAGCTGGTTTAGGATTTGTGATCTCTGGTGTCATCTGAGTTTCTTCTGGTTATTTACATTTGTTCCTGGAATAGTGTAAACCAAGTAACAACCCACAAGTAGCCAGGGCCAAGACACAGGAGCAGAAGGCTGGCTGTATTTCTCTGCCTCCCTTCCCCCAGAATCACCTTCTCTGAGTCTTGCCATCCCCACAACACAGGGTAGAGCATCCTCTTTGTCCCCTAACTCCACCCAGGCATAGGGAACGACTTGGCTCATGCAGATTATTCTGGGTATAATTGCTCTCTCCTTCCTGTGAATGCTGAATTTATCCTAACCCCAAGATCTCTCCTGCACTCCTCGCCATGTGAGCCAGATCCACGTGCTAGCCTTGGGAACTTAAGCAAATCTATCTCCTAGTCAAGACAGCTGTGTCACACGATAACTGAGGCGTTCTGCAACCCTAAACACCAAGTCTGGGGATGGACGGGGGAACTGAGGCTTTCCTGCCAATGGTGGAGGTCAGAGAGGCACCTGACATTTCTAGGGGATGAAGGGCCTGTGGTTTTCTTCATCTGTCTATGAAGGAAAGGTAGGAAAACAGAATAAAAGGAAACTTATATTGATCCACCATTGGATTTTTGGTGCAAATTGAAAACGATGTTATTTTGTGTGTTTTTGTCTGAAGGAGCCAACTGCTTGACACAAGTAAAATGTGAAATAAGGTATTACCATATGGAATAGGATATCCTGGGAGAAATTAGTTAAACTAATTTCAGGGGGATTGCTTTAGTGGCTTGACCACATGATCAATGACCCAGGACTTTCTGTCCCTCTACCCTGTCACCCCCTTACTGTTGAATTCATCCTCAAAAAGAACAATCATCTATTATTCTGTCTCTACCCTGGGAGATCTTTCAGAATCCTTCTCTCTCCCATCACCCTACCCTCTAGTGCTAAAGCCAGTCGCACCCTCTTCCTCTCCTGGCAAGAGCCAGGAAATGACCCCGACCAGCTTGGACTGGGCTGTTGAAGAGTCACTCACAATGTCCATCATCTAGGGACTGGCAGGAAAATGGCCAAAGTAAGGAGCATGGAATCTATCTTGTACAGGGAAGGAAGTAGAAGGAGCAGAGTACTGAGAGGGAGAAGGAGAAGGGCCAGGGGCCTCTGGAGCTCAAAGAATGAGGCTATAATAATGGAGAGAACAGAGGATCCAAGCCTGTGGTCAGGCAAACAGAAGAATTTAGAGAAGGTTAGTCCCAAGAGAAACTGGGGCCAGGCTCTGATCAAGAGAGGTGGTAGTTAAGTGGAGACAAAGGTCATTGGAATGAGGAAGGACAAGAGTAGGACCAGGAGGTTGGCTGGGTCTTGGGTCAGCTTCATAGTCACCAATGTCATCGATGAGGTGGGAGGAAGGATGAGCCAGAGGATGGGCCATCTGAGCGAAAGGGTTGATGGTTGGTTGATTGGTGAAAGTGGACATCATCAAAGAGAAGGTATAGAAGGTGGTGCAGCCAGGAGCCATAAGCCTCAGAGTTTACTCAAGATAGAGGACCATGGCTCTGCAGGTACACTTGGGGAGCAGAGAAGACACCATGGGAGCGGGAGAGGGATAGCATCCTCTAAGTGGGGGGCTGTCAGGGAGGATCCAGGTCTTAAAAGAACAGGAGCTAGAGAGAACTCCATGTGCAGAGGCCACTCCCGTCTCTTTCTTCATCTCACCAGCTGGATAGACAAGCTGTCTCTGACTTAGAGTGACGAGCTCATACTCCTAACCCACAGCAAATACAAAAGAGCCCTTCCCAAGTGTCCATGAATCGCTGAAGCTCATCAGTAGCAGATGCTCCTTGTGGCCCATCTGAGACCCCTTCTCTTTTTCTTTGATAACAGAATCCCCAATATCATTCAGGTTTCAACCTTGGGAAACATGACCATTCCGGGTTAGGAGTGTCGTGTTAACCTCATTCTCCTGCGGGCAATGGTAGGCAATGTGTATGAAGGCTGGTGTGGCCACTGAAGCTTGAGAGGATCCCACTCCAAATGCAGGCACCTTAAGTCAGGAGCTGATGCACCACAGAGATCTGAACCAACACTGTAGCTGGCGGGTAGTGCCATGACTCTTCCCTGGCTCCGATAACAAGGCGCGGCCCTAGAATAGGCGGCACCCAGAGGGGTGGAGCTGCACTCCCCTGTACCTTTGTAATCCCACCCCTTGCCTCATTTGAATGGCTTCTCCCCATAAAAGGGTTCAGCATGTGCTCCTCCCTCTCTTTCCATGGATCCCCAAGGTCAGAGAAGCCGTCACAGGACCCAAAGAAAAAGGAATTTCTCTGTCTCTGTGTGATTATTTCGTGCCAGCCCAGTTCACCTGAAGTGTTTAGTTGTGGAACATTGACAAGACGAGTTTGTTAGGGGACTTCCAAAGGAAGAGGTCACTCCTAAGAAGGAGTCCAGAGAGGGGACAGTCTTTCTAATGCTGCATGCTCTGGATAGCAGAGCAGAATGATCCCCAGTTCCCAGATGGCCCATACTCTGAAAAGAACTTGGATGAAGTTAACTGACTCTGATGCTACCCTACCTCGGGACTTCTATTTTCACATTAAGCCATTTTGACTTGACTTATTTTTTAAACAATGCATTTTGAGATTCGTCCAGGTGGATGGACGAACAGCATCCGTGCAGAGATAGGCAAGAACCCCACTTCTGAGAGGCAGTTTTCCTGGGTTCTGGGGTGGACCTTTAGTCCAGCACCTGGCAGGTCACCCCCTGTCATCCTTCCCTTGGTACACTTGCCCTGGCAGCTCCTGGTGATAGATGGGCCCTGGAACATGCCCATACTGGAGTGTGGTTCAGGCATCTGCTTTTGTGTGGACCCAAAGCCTAGATCCCTTTCCTTTCTCCCCCCTGAGAGTTCTGCCAGCTTCTCCTGCAGTCCAACTAACAGAGAGTCTGTCACTCAAATGGCAGATGGGTTGGCTACCTCCAACTTTCTGGAAACCAAAAGCTTTTTTAAAATTGTGGTCAATACACATAATGTAATCTTTACTGTTATAATTTATTATACATTTCAGTAATGCTAAGCACATTCCCACTGTTGTGCAACCATCACCACTGTCTGTCATTGTCCATTTTCTGTTGTGATAACAAAATACCTGGGACTAGGTAATTTATAAAGAATAAAACCACAAAAAAAAAAAAAATACAAGTTCATTTAGCTCACAGTCCTGGAGGCCGGGAAGTTCAAGAACATGGCGCTGGCATCTGGCTGGATCCTGTGGATCTTCCCATGCTTCATAACATAGCAAAGGGCATCACATGACAAGACAGAGTGAGTGTGCTAGCTTGGATCACTCCTCCTCTTCTTATAAAGCCACTGATGAGATCACAGAGTCCCCATCCGCTAACCCTAACAGTCTCCAAATACCATATGAATTTGGGGATTAGGGTGGATGTGTCTCCCACCATGAGCCTGGGAGACACATCCAAACCATAGCACCATGCATCTCCAGATTTTTTGGGGGGCGGTACCAGGGATTGAACTCAGGGCACTCAACCACTGAGCCACATCCCCAGCCCTATTTTGTTATTTATTTATTTATTTTAGAGGCAGGGTCTCAGTGAGTTGCTTAGCTCCTCACTATTACTTAGGCTGGCTTTGAACTTGTGATCCTCCTGCCTCATCCTTCCAAGGAGGAGCTGGGATTACAGGCGTGCGCCACTGCACCTGGCTCCAGATCTTTTTTTATTACCCCAAACTGCAACTTAATACTCTCTGTTCCTCTGCCCCATACCATCCTGGCACCCACAACTTCACCTTCCGCCTCTATGAATTTGACTATTCTAGGAGCCTCACATAATTGGAATTGTGCAACATTTGTGCTTTTGTGTCTGGGTGGGTGCTTCACTTGGCATACATCTTCCAGGCTCATCTAGGTAGTAGCATATGTGTTAGAATTCAACTTCTTTTAAATGTGGAATAATAACATGCCACCGTGTAGATATTCCACGTTACGTTTATCCGTTCATCTGTCCACGGACATTTTGTTTCTGCTTATTGTGACTGTTAGGTGTACAAATTTCTGTTCACGTCCCTGCTTTCAAATATTTGGGGGACCTATAGTCACCAGTGGAACTGCTAGATCATATGATGATTCAATATTTCAAGTTTTTGAGGAAACAAGTGTCGTTTTTCTTTTTTTATTTAATCCACCACAGTGTCCATGTGCTCCTCACAGCATCTCCTTTTTTAACCCCAAAGCTGAACACCTTGCCCTGGGGAGAGGACATGTCTTCCCTAAATAATGAGACACCTTATTATTATTAATTAGAGCAGAGATGAAAGCCATCAAATCCCAGCAGGACATTCTGCTATGGAACACAGAGGGGAAAGCAGAAGAAAGTCACGCTAAAGAGATGGGAATTGAGGGCATGAAACCAAGAGAGGGAAAGGAGCGGGAAGGGAGCTGGGGCTGAGCTGGGGCGGGAAGGCCGCCAGTCCAAGGCTCCCTGGAGAGGTGCTCCTAGAAAGTGCCCCAACAGGCCCTCGTTGTGTGATGGTTCTGGAGCATCTGTGCCTTACAATCAAACCTCATAAAGCCCAGCCTCACTCTGTGACACCCCCAAATGTACAGCACCTTCCCATCAATGATGCTGACGTGCTGGGGACTGTTTTGTTAAATCAGTGACGTGACATTCATCAGAATACCTCAGTCCAGCTCAAGGGCTCTAGGCCAGATGCAGAAGCCAGTGGAAGAGGCAGGATCTGGGTGATGTCACCAAGGCCGGGCACAGAGACGGTACCCTGGGATAAAGCAGGTTCAGCAAACAGGAAGAGAGACCAGAGCCAAAGAGCCAGAGGAAGCCAAGTTTGGGATCCCTGGAGGCCCCAGGAAGGGGTACAGCAAGGACCTGGGCTCTGGCCAAAGGCTGGGAGGGGAGGGTGGCCCGAGAGCCCAGGCCTCCATCTCTGCACGGTCCCCTGCTCTTTGCAATACTCCATTTTCTCATGGTCTCTTCTACAGTCAGATCAAGTTCCCCTCAGTGCTTTCCTCTCTCTCTGGCTTTTTCCCTAGGCAACCCCATTTCCCTTGTGCCTGGAATCATCTCCCACTTAGCATCTGCCTGTGGGTCCCTCACCTCCATCCTCAGCTCCACCTGGGGCTCAGTTTCTCTGACTGAGAGCAAGCCCAGTGATCCTAGGTACTGCTTTACCCAAAGTGCACCTCTGAAATCTCAATGAAGAAAGGTCCCTGGCTACCAGTTTTCATTAAGGGAAATATGAGATGATCAATTCGAAGTCCCATGCCTGCTCCCCAATAGTGTTCGGTGAACTGCAGTTGTTAACAAATAAAGATCTGATGATAATGATGACTGGACAGAGGATCTCAGAAGACAAGGACACGCCCAGGTTCAACAACCTGACTTTCCAATATTGAATTATAGCAAAGAGGAGTAGACTTTCCTGCCATGCCCAAATTCCCCTTCCAGCTCAGTCTGAAACAATCTCCGTCCACATCCTTAGTCCTGGTTCATTGGACCAGAGTAGACAACCACCCACAGAGCCAGACTGTTAGCCACTGGTGGCCAGTTGGGACTTCACTATGGAGAATGCAGATTAAGAGACAAGACTGGGGCTGGGGATGTGGCTCAAGCCATAGGGCGCTTGCCTGGCATGCGTCCGGCCCGGGTTCGATCCTCAGCACCACATACAAACAAAGATGTTGTGTCCGCCAAAAACTAAAAATAAATAAATAAATATTAAAAGAAATTGCTTAAAAAAAAAAAAAAAAGAGACAAGACTGCAAAGGGATCACATAAAAGAGGAGCACAAGAATGAAGGTCCTCTAACTGATTGTTGTCATCCCTGGAACTGCTCTGATTCTTGCTCTACCCAGTGCTACAGTCTTTCTGGAAGATTCCATGAGTGCTGTGTCCTTATTATGAACATTGTTTGCTGGAGCTAATTTGAATAAGTGGTTCTGAGCTCACATCTCAACCCAGCCACTTTTGTGTGACAGAGAAAGTTATTTAACTTCCCTCAATCTCACTTTCCTCATCTGTAAAAGGGGACAGTAATGCCGACCTTACGGCGTGTCTCAATGATGAAATGAGGTAGTGCAGCCTCATAACCAGATTTTATCAAGGGGTGGCATCTTTATGTCTTTCCTTTCTCTTCCCTAAGGACAGTGGGAGTGTTTGGACACAGGCACTCCATTAGCTAGGCTGTAAGCTCAACCACATGCAGTACAGATCACATGTAACCGTGGCCTAAGTAAGGTAGAGGTGGCTTTCTTTCTCGGGTAGAGTCTCGATAAAGATGGTCCAGGGGTGATATGGCAGCTGTAGGCAATGAATGCATCCAAGGACCCAGCTCTGGCATCTCTAGGGTGATGCTCTCAGATGCATAGTCCAAAATGGCTCCCCACCAGGACCAGATTCAAACAGAAGACTGGAAGGAGAAAAGGGGAAGGAAAGGGCATGTTCCCTATTTCAAGGCCATGACCTGTCACTGCCACTTGCAGCTCATTGGTCAGAACTAGTCACACAGGTCTACCTACCTGCAATGCAAAGGTGGGAAATGCAGTTCTTTTTTTTTTTTTTTTTTTTTTTTTAATATTTTTTAGTTTTTGATGGACCTTTATTTTATTTATTTGTATATGATGCTGAGAATCGAACCCAGTGCGTCACACGTGCTAGGCAAGCACTCTACCACTGAGCCACAACCTCAGCTCTGGAAATGCAGTTCTTATTGTGTTGACCATGTTCTCTGCTGAAAGCAGGGATCCACACAGTGAGGATGACCAAGAACTCCTGCCACCAATACCAAGGAAACAGGAAGAGTTGGGGCTAGGGTTGTAGCTCAGTGGTAGAGCGCTTGCCTAGCACGTGTGAGGCAATGGGTTCAATCCTCAGCATGACATAAAAATAAATAAATAAAATAAAGATATTGTGTCCATTTGAAACTTTTTTTTTTAAAGAAAGAGTTCCTGATGACATCATTTGAACATCCTGATCAAGCCATACCTGAAACCTGTGCTCCAGCCTGACCAGGCTACCATATACTTTCCCCTAATTATGTTGTTGCTTTTTTGTTTGTTCATTTTTTGGTACCAGGAATTGAACCCAGGGGTACTTTACCACTGAGCCACATACCCAGCCATTTTTATTTTGAGACAGGGTCTCTTTAAGTTTCTTAAGGCCTTGCTAAGTTGCTGAGGCTGAGCTCGAACTTGTGATCCTGTCTCAGACTCCAAAGCCTCTGGGATTACAGGCGTGTGCCACTGTGTCTGGCTTCCTTACTTATGTTTTTAAGAGCATAATATTTTCAGATACTGACACTAAGCAGAGGAATTAGAGTCTAAATCCCAGCTTATTTCACTGAGTTACTTTGGGCAAATTTCTTAACCTTTTTATTATTTTGCAGGGTTGGGGATTAAACCCAGGGCCTCATTCATACTAAGCAATCACTCTGCTACTGAGCTATATCCTCAGCCTTCTTAACCTATTTAAACTCAGTTTTCTCATCTGTGCCTCTGTACTAGGGACAGGTTTCAAGATCACATTTGAGCTTGTAGGAGAATTATAAAGAGAATATACATGAATATCATCAGCACATAATAGGTGCTCAAAAAAGTCTTCCTTCTACTATCTTTTCATCATGTGTCTGCCCAGCAAATACCAGTTGGGACACTCAAAAACCACAGATTCTTCTAAATCACATCTTCAATACAAGTTGCCATGATGTTTTGCTTTGTTTTGGTTTTTGGTGGTACAATGCGGACCCTGAGGTCTCAAGCAAGAGTTCAGATCCCAGCTTAAGTACTTACTAGCTGTTAGACCTCAGGCAAGTGTCTTAACCTCTCTGAGCTTTAGTTTCCTGGCCTCCCTTACAGAGTAAGAATCCATGATAATTTTTTAAGTTTTTTTAATTAAATTTTTTCAATTTGTTTTAGTTATACATGACAGTAGAATGTACTTTGATACATCATATATAATGGAGTATATTTTCTCATTCTTCTGGTTAAACATGATGTAGAATCCCAGTCGTATAGTTATGTATGTACAAAGGGTAATAATGTCTGATTTATTCTGCTCTCCTTCCTATCCCATTCCCCTCCCCTCCCCTCACTCCACTCTTCCTAATCTCAAGTAACTCTATTCTTCTGGAGCAACCCCCCTCCACCCCCATATTTTGTAAAGCACTCAGCATTGGACAGGACTTTGGACCTCAGGGCCCCGGGTGGCTACCATGGCATGAAGAAAAAGAGAATAAGCCAAATCAGTTTGCGTTGCAAAGGAGACAAAAATCGCCATCAGTATTTAGAAAACCCACAAGAGCGTAATCAAAATGACACCATAATGGAGAGTCTCCAGAAAAAGCAGAGTGGAGAGCGCCATTTTCAAAACTCCAATCTGTCCCTGACCAGCCCTGTGCCCTGGAGCTAATCCCTTGCTTTGCTGTGTGTGGGTTTCCCTGTCCAAGGAGCCTGTCCTCTCCGTAACCCTCTGTGGCACCAGTACTGACCAGCAGAGGGCAGCAACGCACCAACGTTGACTATGGCGTCTGCGCTGCTGTTGCCTGACCCTGGGCAAGAAAATTGTGGTGAAATAATATTCAAAGAGTCTTGGTTTTATCCTCAGAGCATAATCAGAACAAGTTCTTGCCATGATGTACAGCTGAGAAAGCAGCCCTAGAGGCATAAGCTTAAAAATGTTTCATATAAACCATTGAGTGGTATGCTGGTCACACCTCGTCCTAAATGTAGACCATTTGAATCGTAAGAACACAACCCTGTGGGTCTGGGTTACATAGCTTCGATAATCCCATACCTCCTTTATGGTTCATGAAGCACGTCTGCTCCTCAATATCAGGAAATTCTCATCTCATTCTTCCCTGTTTTCAGGGTGTGGGGAACAGGCTTCTAGAAGTTGTGATACTTGGCTTCGCACTTTCTTAATCGACTCCATCTTAGAGGCTGTTTAGTGGACTCTGAGAAATATTTGCTTAATGACAACAGAACTTGGTGCTTTGCAGCAGTTTTAGTGTGATGAAGTGTTAGAAGGTTCTGGTCCACGTTACTGTTCTTTGCTTTACAAAAGGAATGGAGCCCCTTTCACCGTTTCAGAACCTGCCCCAGTTATTAGCAATTCTTTATGGTGCTAGAATAGCCTTAGATTAGCAGTGGTTCGCAAGAAAAAGAGGATATCAGGGGATACCCTTTCCCCAACTCCAGATTCCCACACCCACAATCAGCCCAGTCACTATTTTTGGTGGTTGTTTGATCTGCTTGTGTGCACAGTGTCTCCAACAGATTCCTGCATCCGGTAAGAGACTATAACAGAAAACCAGGACTCAAGTGAGTTAAAGCACTTGAACTTAAGGAACATCCAGAAAACAGCAAGATGCTCCCCACAGCCACTCAACAACATCAGCAGATTCTCTCTGTGTCTCATCTTCATCCTGAAGCCTTTGTCCTTGAGTGAACTCTCCCCTGGCTGCAAAACGGTAACTGCATTTCCAGCCATCACACCCAAGGAAGCTAAACCCTGAGGACCACCAGACACCGTCTTCCTGCATTGCTTTACCAAAGCATTGACAATCCCCAGCCCATTTGTTCTCGGGTCTCACTGGCCAGAAGTGGATCGTGTAGCCCTGCCTAAGCAACCGCTCACCAAGGCATTGAGATCGGCATGCAGACTTCGGACTTCTTGTTCTCTTAGACTTGACCCCAGGGTGATCCTTAATAATGTCTGGACACATCTTTGGTCATCACAAGTTGGTGGGGGGCAGAGGCAATGCTACAGGCATCTACTGGATAGAGGCCAGGGACACTGCTAGACACCCTCCACTGCACAGGAGACCTGACTGGGTGCACCTCTAGCACAGGTTTGGGCCTCACAGCTGCTTCTAAGAAGCACATGGCCACAGGAGGAGGAAAGATGCGTCAATAGTGGGACTCAGAGAATATGAAAGAGAGGAAAGGGAGACTGGCTTTGGGGAAGGTAGTCAGCAGGCCCTCATCTTGCTCATAATTCAGCTGCATTGCTGCTGGCTTGCTGTATGCCTTTTTTTTTTTTTTTTTTTGAGGGGGGCGGTACCAGGGATTGAACTCAGGGGCACTTGATCACTGAACCACATGCCCAGCCCTATTTTGTATTTTATAAGAGACAGGGTCTCACTGAGTTGCTTAGCTCCTCACTATTGCTGAGGCTGGCTTTGAACTCACGATCCTCCTGCCTCAGCCTCCCAAGCCACTGGGATTATAGGTGTGAGCCACCAGCCCGGCTTGCTGGAAGCCTTTTTGCTACCAGAGTCCTAGGGCAGGCTCTAGGCTTCCAACAAATTGTGCCTGGCCACTCACCCTAAAAATCAAGCAGAAAAGGTAACGGTGAAAATATGAAGAGAACTTTAATCAATGTGGCTACAACAGAAAGAAAAGGGAACCCACATCCTTATGTTGTGCTCAGCCCATCCTCAAGGAGCTGATGATGACTTTGAAGATTTATAGGGAGGAAAGGAGGGCAAGGGTTGGAGGTTTGCACGGGTGGAGACTTTTCGTAGCTGCCAAACAGGTGATCTCCATCAGGTGTGGTCTGGTTCATTGTGACTGGGTGATTGGCCTGGCAGGGCCCTTCCATGATAAGAACGTGGCTGTTGCCTTCCGGGTAGCTTCCACTCCCCACAGGATGCTCATCCATCAGGCCTTTATCCCAGAATCCAAGGTGCAAAGGACACAGGTGCAAAATGGAAGCAGAGATGCCTAGTCTTTAATCCTGCTTTTGGCCACCTAGATTCTTACATGAAATATCTTAAATTTTAATGCTGGATCCTTTTTAAAAAAAATCTGATTCAATACTATTTAGCTATCTGTCAAATTTAGGGCATGGAATTGCTCATTAGTGCTTCCTTGTGTAGATGCAGAGATGACTCCTAGTTGGAAGGGTGAGTGGCCGGCTGGGAAACATTCTTATAATACTGAGGAATGGGGCTGGGGATGTGGCTCAAGCGGTAGCGCACTCACCTGGCATGCGTGCAGCCCGGGTTCAATCCTCAGCACCACATACAAACAAAGATGTTGTGTCCGCCAAGAACTGAAAAATAAATATTGAAATTCTCTCTCTCTCAAAAATAAATAAATAAATAAAGGTAGAGGTTCATCTCCCTCCCTCCCTTAAAAAAAAAAATACTGAGGAATGGACACAGTTCATCTACCCTCATCTGGAAAGAGATGTGCAGTCATTCCACACACTTTCACATGCAGTCATTCAGTCCTCCTGCCATCGGGTGGGTTAGCCCCAACATGCAGATGGAAACGAAGGCTCACCAAGTGCCCTTCTGTCCAGGCTACTGGTAAGTCGTCCCTGGAGACTATATTCTTCACTGCTCACTAGTGGCCATCGAGATGGAGCTGGCTCTGAAGGTCACGCAGAGGCTCGGGACAACCCAGGTATGGTGGAGGCTAGGAGAGGGCACTAGGGATGGGCACTACGGATGTTCCTCAGTCGGAAAGTACTGAAAAAACAAAACAAAAAAAACCAAACAACAACAAAAAACCCTCAAGACAGTGCTTCAAGGTGCCCACTGTCCCTGTCACCCACCACACCGTGGGTGCCTTTTTAGTCTCCTTGCCTAAAGATGAATGCAGCTAATGGACAATGCTTTGGTGATGTGGCCTGGTGGCCACCGTCCTTCCTCCTGTCCCTCTGGATCTGCCAACTTCATGCCAAGGCCACGCTTTCCAGGCTGCTCCCAGCCAAGGACCGAGCACAGGGCAAGTCCTTGTGCAGCCCCTTTGCTGCCCGATGTTGGATTCCTCTTAGGGGTGCCTGCCCCCCAGGGCCTGGCCAAAACCTTCTCTGCACAGCGCTGCCGTCAGAGGCTCCGCCCACCCACTGCTTCCTTCCCACCCGCTCCCCAGGTGCAGCCCGCATGGCAGTCTCGGGCTCTCCCGCCCACTCCCACTTCCACCCAGCGCTCACAGGCATTCCCTCAATGGGTTCCTGCAAGTGGAAGCCCATCTTGACATCTGCTTTTCAGAGGATCCGGATGAATACAGAATGTGTGTTTTGTGGAATGAGATAATGAAGTTGACAGCCACCCAAGCTCACAGCCATCTGTCTTGAAGGGAATGGGGTTTCACACTGTCATGGCCAGGATCATAGGTTCTGAAATCAGATAATGGGGGTGTGGATCCTACCCACCAGTGGAATGGCCTGTAAGAGGTTTCTTCACCCACACTGAATCTCTGCTTCCTCATCAGCGGAGTCAGTGATTCTCAACTGGAAGCCACTTTGCCCCCAGGAGACACTTGGCAATATATGGAGGCATTTTTTTGTTTGTCGCAACTGGGAGAAAAAGAGGTGGCTGCTACTGGTGGGTGGAGGCCGGAGATCCTGCCAAATACCCTGTGACTTACAGAGCAGCACGTGCATGGCCAGGACCCAGCCAGCCCTGGCTGTCTGTAGGGTGAGGCCGAAAACCCCTGGGTTCAATGGAGACCATGATGGGACCAGCACAGAGCCACTGTGAGATCCCAGTAGGGCCGTTTGCTCAACATCTGACGTTGCCGGCTTCCCTCACTCTCCTTCTAAACCCCATGGGGGTGGACCTGCGTCTGGTATCATCAATGACTAGATCATGGAAGGTACTAAGGAAATCATTACGAATTGTTGAAATATTGATCAAATAAGAGCAATCAAGGAGCCCTAAGTATCATTACCATCATTAACACCACGTTTCCAACTCCTGGCTCCAAACATGAGGATCAGTCCTCTGTATTATTTGAATGAATGAATGAGAAATGAAAAGTCATCTAATCAAGAACCACTCACTTGTGTGCTTTGGAGAGAAATTGAAAACTCTTGAGAAATAGGTCTTTTCCTTTTGCTTTGCAATGAGGAATTTGGTTTGTCAAAGAAATGGCCTGAGACCTCTGCCAGACAGGCCACGGAGCCGGGGTCTGAATCAAAGTCCTGTGGAGTTTAGGACACACATCTTGCTGGCTTAGGCAAAAAAAGGAAACCGGGCCAGGCTTTGTGGGGCCATGCTGTGAAACAAGAGCTGTTTTCAGGGCCGGGGAACACGCTCTGTCCATGTTTAATTTCTTCCATCTGTCTGGTATCTGACCTGTGCTGCCCTCTCAGCCCTTGCCACATATTGTCTGCGCATGTTCCCATATAAGGTGATCTCTCTCCCTCTCCTCCCTCTCCTCCCTCTCCCTCCCCCTCTCCCTCTCTTTCTCAGGGCTGGACATCAACACCACTTGCTTCCTCCACCCGTTTCTCCCTCTCTGCCTTCCCTGGCAGACTCTGCTGCCCGGATGGATGGCTGCAGAGAGGGAAGGGGCAGGGGGCTGCCAAAGAATGTGGCAGGTTTATTTTTACCCAGGCTGCATTCTTTACCGGGCCTGCAGGCCCCAGCCACTTGGGGATGTCACATGTCGATAAGACAGTGGGGGTGACTGAGATCTGTGGCTCAAATCTGCAACACCCCAGGTGTGAGCCATCGTCATGGATGGAGGGGGGCACTGGGGGGAGCACAGACTCTGAGGTCATGGGACTTTCTCGTTCCCACTGCCCTGGGTCTGATTCCCAGAAGTACGAGTTTGATCCTTCCGAGAAGCAAGAGCAGGAGTTGAGACCCGTAACAATGTAGGACCATTTCTGGGTAAAATACAACAACTACAGCAGAGTGAAGGGGATACAGGTATCAGGGTAAAGGTATTACCTGTGGGACCTTGAACAAGGTGCCTGACCACTCTGACAGTTTCCTTGTCTGTTCGATACTCCCCTGGTGTTACAGTGAATCTATATTAAGTGTCTATTTTATTCCCTGTTGTAACAGTAGCTCAAATAATGCCTGGCATACAGTAGGCACTCAAATATGTACAGAACAAGTTACATGAGATAATACTTTTCAGTGCTTAGCACCCAAGAAATGATAACTGATCCAACAACAACCTACTCAAGAACAACAGAGGTTTATCAAGCACCTATTAAGTGCTAATCCTTGTTAGGTGTTGGAAATACGGCAATGAACAAGACAGGATCCTGCCTTCAGGAAGTTTCTATTCCAATGGGCGAGTCATATAATAAAGTAAACAAAGTTCAGAGAACGCTCAGTGCTATGAAAAAAATAGTTTAAAGAAATATTTATCATATGTCACAGCGCACACACATGCATGTCCATTAGACTGAAATAAAACTTTCACAAAACAATCGCCATAGATCATTTGCAAAGATAGCTACAGTCAGGCTGCTCTGTCATCAAGAGGTGGGGGCTGGCTCTCCTTCCCTGAAATCTGGTCAGCTCTTATGAACTTGCCTTGGCCACTACAATGCAGCAGAAGCCACTCTGTGCCTGGTCTGGGCCTTGGCTTGAGGAGGCCTGGCGGCTTCCACTTTCATGCTCATGGTACAAGTACAGAGCTCGGCTCAGACCATGGAATGATGGGGGATGAGAATGTTCCCTGAAACCAAAATAGCAGCCAGCACTAAGCTGGGACAGGAGGGAAGCCTGACCCCAGCAGAGTTCACAGTGGATGCCTGTGAGTGACCCCAGAAGATCCGTAAGGAGCAGAAGAGCAGCCCAGCTGAGCCTGGCTCACCCACAGACTTGGGGCTGGGGCGCAGGGAATTGGTGATTAAGTCAAAACATTTGGAGCAATTTACTAGGAAGCAAAAAATGTCTTCTCCTTTCCCTCTTTTTTTTTTTTTTTTTTTTTTACTAGGAATTGAACCCAGAGGTGCTCTACCATTGAGCTATGTCTCCAGACCTTTATAAAATTTTATATTTTGAGCCAGGTTCAGTGGTACATACCTATATTCCCAGTGACTTAGGAGGCTGAGGTAGGAGGATCACATATATATATATATATACACACACACATACACACACACATACACACACACACACACACATATATATATATACACACATATATATTTTGAGACAGGGTCTCACTAAGTTGCGCAGGTTGATTTCGAACTTGTCATACTTGTAATCCTCTGCCTCAGCCTCTTTAGTAGCTGGGATTGTTTGATTTTTAAAAATGTTAATCAATACCCACCAAATTGATTTCCATATCTTCTAAGAGGCCAGCAAGGTGACCAATACAGAGATGGAGAATGACTGATGGGGTGGGTACTTTCAGTAAGAGGTCAGGAAAGTCCTCACTGGAAAAGAAAACTTTGAGCTGAGATCTGAATGAGCAGAAGGAGCCAGGCTAATAGAGACCTGGTGAAAGATGAAAAAACAGCATTGCAAAGGTCCTGAGGCTGGGACAGGTTCGAGGTGTTCCTGCAACATAAAGGACGCCATTGTTTGGGGAGGTGAAAGAAAACAAAGAAAGTAATGAAATTAGGTGAATGTCATGCAGTGCCTGGGACTTCAGCTGTAGGGAGTAAAGAGAGTGTGGACGGCGTGAGGTACCCTGCTTGACCTCCTGGGACCCTGTCTACCTTTTATTTTTTTTTAATTGAGGCAAGATTCCTGTGACATAAAATCAACCATTTTAAAGGGAACAATTCAGTGTCATCAAATACATTCATGATATTATGTAACCATCACCTCTACTTCCAGAGGTGAAAAAAAACAAAGAAAGTAATGTTTTTGTCACCTCAAGAGGAAATTCGGTTCCCCTTAAGCACTTGTTCTGCATTACCCCGCCACCTGTTCCCCAGAAACCACCAATCTGTTTTCTACTCTATGAATTTGCCATGGAGTCACACAACACGTGCCCCATTGCGCCTCTTCTTTCCCTCAGCCGAGTGTCTTCAAGGATTGCATGTGGCGTGGCCCGGTATCAATGCCTCAGTCACCTTCTACTTGGTGCACCGGCCATGACTTGTTTATCCACCCATCCACTTGCCCATCCTTTTGATTCTATAATTCCATCTATGGCCCTGTCACAGACCTTGATTTGACGTCACCAGCCCAGGAGGATGAGAAGGTCTTGGCAGCATGAAGGACAAAGCCGTTTGTGTCCTGCTGTTCTTGGCCTTTTCTTGTCCCCTCCCATCAACCTTTTCCTGCATGATCCTGAGTTTCCTGATGGCCCAAAATGCAGCTCCACTGCTGGTTACCCTTAAGTACTCCCCCTGAATTCTATAAATACACCAGACATTCAGCTGGGAAAAAGCCCTTGAAAGGCATCTGAAATGAAAATACACTTTTTTTTTTTTTTTTCCCCATCCTGGGCTAAGTGTTTTCTCTCTATCTTCTCCTGCTTTGACTTTGGGTATGTGCTTGGATTTCAAACCATTAGCCCGACCTGGGTAGAGAGGAGGCACCTAAGCAAAGAGCAAGCCAGCCAGCTGTTGACCATAGCCCTCCTGAGCGAGATCCCCTCCCCTGCCTGCTCAGGGGTCTCATGTAGTCCTTCTTCCAGACTGTGGAACTGGTTTAGAGCCAGTTTAATGGGTTGGTGAAAATGGCCTTGAAGTTCGGTGGACTCCTGTCCGAACCTCAGCTCAGCCAGCTACTAGCTCTGTGGCTTTACTAACTTCCCAGGCCTCATTTTCCTTAATCATAAAATGGAGGGGAAACCCAGGGTCCAGGCAGGTTTGTTGTGAAGATTTACTGAGATGCTGCACAGCCATAGGTGGTCTGATGGACTTAGGCCCACCCACTGCGATGCCTGGAACTTCAGCTACCAGAGAGAAAGGGGAAGATGTGGGGTGGATGGACTGACCTTGCAAGGCCTCATGGCCCATTGTTCTGACCACAGAACTCAGTCTTTAGAGGATCAGCTCGCCCTCCAGATCCCTGCTCTGAGTTCTTCTTCCCTCCTCTTTGTCCCAGGAGGCATCTGCATGGGTGGCCTCAGAGGAGCTCCTTTCCCCTTTGGCTCGCTGTGGGTTTCACTAAGACCAGGCAAGAGATCAGAGAGGGTGCAGGGTAGGACTGGCTGCCTGCAGAGGCTCCTAGGGCTGCTCCCTCCTTTCAGGGGCTCTTTTGACCCTCTTGTGCCTGTCCCTTCTCTTCTTGCTTCAGGCTCAGGGGCAGTGATGACTGCCTTTGTTGCTGGTCCCTTGTTGGTTGCCCTATGCCCTGCCCACACCGTGTAAATAGTTCTTTATTAAGTTCTCCTCGGTTTCCTGGAGAGTGTCATGTCCCTGGATGGATGCCTACGGAGGTAATCAATTTTAATCAATGACTCAAATTTTCAAGAAGAATGACATTATTTTATAATGTACTGAAATCCATTTCTGAGCCTCCATCCTGCTAGGGTGGAGAGGAATGTAATCCCATTTATTAGCACCCCTCCCCCCGCCCCCGACACACACATACACACCTTGGACACACCTTGGGAGATGCCAAGTCCCCGGGCTCTTTTGCAGTGGCAAAGCTTTGGGGCATTACTTGGTGGCCCAACCTTGTGGCTGTTTGGTCACCCATCATCCCAGGCTGCAGGCCCTTTTAGGTTGAATATCATTGAGGCCTCCATGTCAGACCTGGGACAACAAAAGCTTCTACCTGACTGGAAGCCCCTGAACCCATGGTGTGGCCTGCTTGGAGTATTTCTGCCTTCTTAGGGGCCCCTCTGCATTTATCAAGTTGCATCCCTTTCCTGGGAAGCTTCTTAGCATCTCTCTTCTCTCTTTACCTGAAGGTCCTCCCCTCTCTCTTCCCTGCCTTGAGGACAACCAGTACATTATTTCCAAAAGACAGGCTTTCACATGCCTGCAGCTTCTGTAGAAGTATGGAATTACTACCCGAAATACAGCTTCATGTGATTTTCCACCTGCAAAAGGCAAGGCAATGAAAATTGTTTCAAAAGATAGAGTAACAGGAGTACACACAGACATTAGTATGTGGATAAATTCTGAC
The DNA here is from genome assembly GCF_048772815.1 of Callospermophilus lateralis. NCBI lineage: Eukaryota > Metazoa > Chordata > Mammalia > Rodentia > Sciuridae > Callospermophilus > Callospermophilus lateralis. Next base: position 157,164,396 of record NC_135305.1, on the reverse strand, counting down.
ACATGTGAAGCATTTAGCAAAGTTCCTGATATATGGTAAACACTCAGCAAGTGATGACATGATTCTGGCTTGATCCCAGTGGCAATGTGAGGGGTACCCTGCATACCTCCAGATTGATAACCAAGGAATCAATATGAACTGCAGGTTGTCTTGACTACTCTATAGTGCCCATTAATCTCATCAGTGATTTCCAGTCTTTGCAAACCAAAGTCTATTTGCCAACACAAAAGCCATTAAAAAAAACAAAACTATTTGACAAAGATGTAATACCAGGAACACCCTTGAAAAGGCCTCTGGAATTGCATCCATTTATTTGAATGTTTCACATATTGTTTATCTTTTTACCTTTTAAGAAAGCACATTCTGCTACCAAACATATCCACAGGATTAAATTGCCAGGGCAGAGATGATTTAGGATATCTGTAAACCTCAATTCGGATTTCCGTTTATATTTAATTTCTTTCATCTCCAGGTACCCTGGATGGCAAAGGCATTAAATAACAATTAAAGGATACTGGAATAACCCACTTATGAATTTGCTTCTGCGTTTGGGTCATTTTTCCCAAGTCTTGAAAGAATGAGATATCAGAGATGAGATATCGTGGGTAGTGTGCAGAGCCACCCAGATGGGACAGCATCTTGAACACTGGCATTCGCTGAATGCTCGTGCAGGATCCAGAAATATCTCATGGTCAAGATGAAAGGTCTAAATTTAATACCAAAAACAGAAAATTGGCTTGGCTTCCCTGTACTCTGCACAGGAAAGTTCTTGTTTGGAAGTTCTGAAAGGAGAAGGGGCTGGACACATGAAGTTCATGGCATCCTCAGATTACCATGGGAAGTAGGGGGTGGGATGGATCTACGGTTGCACCAAGACCTCATCTGGCCCACAATGGTGGTTTGATCAAAGACAGAGAATTCACTGGAAGGAAATCAAAAAGGAAGGAGGTTCTCATTAAAACAGATATGCCCACAATCAGAGCACATTTGTATCATTTAACTTTAAATGATACATTTCTTCTTCTTCTGAATTTTCTTATTCAGCTTTTAAGATGCAACAGCCTACCCTGGCCACCTGGATGGGACACCTAATGTTTTTGTTTGAACAGCATCCCTACCTCTGATAACAAATCTGGGTCTTCCTTTGGAGGAGTCATGGCCATCAGAATTATAGCAATTGATTCAAAAGTGGTCTGACACAACTCTCACTGGCCCTGGGAATTTGCTGGAATTACAGGAAAAAAGATTTTACTTTTACAGTGATTGCTAGGCTGACAGAAAGTAGAACTGTTGCTCCTAGCAACCTATTCAGAAGAAAGTAGAGATGAGAGGCAGAGAGAGGGAGAAAAAATATAAAGATGATATCACTGAACTTCTAGATCAAGCCAAACCTGAAGGAAGTAATGACACCAGATTTCATAGTTACAGAAAAATTCTACCCCTTATCTGATTTTTTCTTATATCAGACCAAGTCTTGAAAAGCACTGTGACCAGGAGTGATTTTGCACCCTCTAAATAACCAGAGCAGAGGTTCACAATTTTGGATAATCCTTGCAGTAACTACAGTTAAATAAGGAGGTTAGAGAGGTAGCTTCTAGCCTCTCCAAACTTTTCCACATTCTCTTCACCCTTTCTGCTACTAAAAAGATGGTCAATGTTTTAAGTCCATTCCGCACAAGCAGCATCGTCTTATCCGAGAGCTTCTGTTGATAAATGGAATTAGAATTATAGTGTTTCAATAGCAAGGGATGAGCAGGTTTCAAGCAGGTCTGTTATTACAACCAAAAACTGCTTGGTCTGGGGCTATAGTTCAGTTGATAGAGTGCTAACCTTGCATGCACAAGGGTGTTCAATCCCCAGCACCACCACCAAAAAAAGGAAAAAAATCCATGTCTTGGGCGTTTCTCACAACGTTTCCTATTTCTAGTTCTTTCAGTATTTACATAGTTAAGGAGGTTGAAAAAGGAAGTCCGTCTGACTTAGCCAATAGAATCCTTATCCATAAGAAGGTGAAGGTATATACGGGTATTCATCAACAGATATGTGGATAAACAAATGTAGTTTATCCATACAGTGGAACATTATTTTGTCATAAAAAGTAATGAAGTGCTATGCATCCTACACTATGGAGGGGCCTTAAAAACATTATACTTAGTGAAAGAAGCCAGACACAAAAGGCCACATGTTTTATGATTGCATTTATATGAAATGTCCAGAAGAGGCAAATCTGTAGAGGCAGAAAATAAATTAGTAGTTGCTGGTGGGTGGAGAGGGGGAGTTTTTCCATTGCACACTGCAGGGTGATTGTGGGAGGGTACAGAGTTTCTGTCTAGAGTAATAAACATCTTCTGGGATTGGACAGGGGCAACATTTGCACACCTTTGTGCACACGCTTCAAGAAACCACTTAATTTATATTCTGGGCAAATTGTGTATCTCAATAAAACTGGTTAAAAGAAGAGAGCGAGTGGAGTGGAAAGGAAAGCTTTCAGAACAGCTGTCACTTGTCTAGAATTTCCCTGCATCTATTTAAAAATGTCAGATACAGTTCAGCCAAAAGGCATCACTGGGGGCTTACACAGATGACAATGTAGCACTTAAAGGAAGAATCTTCACTTGGGTGGCTGAACTTGAGATGCAGTCAGCAATGTCCCCTTTTCATGGAATTGTAGCTGAGTAGACTCCCCCTATCCACTGAATTCACTCGAGGTTTCATCTTAAATGAATCACAGGTGGTAGTAAATCTTTCTTTGACTTATATCTGGTCCCTATAGATAGGCAGGGACCCCAGTGTGTGCAGGTCTCTTTCTCTTTTTTGCTTCAAATTGGAATAAAAAATTTTCAACATAGGATCCCAGGAAGCATGCTGAACACCCTCACATTCTTCCCTGTGTCCCAGAGAAACCGTATTGAGCATATAATCCATTCAAGTTTGAGTGCAAAGAGTGGATTCCATTGCTTACTAAAAATTTACATAGGATTGTAGACAAGTGGAGGATGACTAAAAACTGCTGGATAAGCCATTTTTTCTATAGCCTATATCTTGTAGACCTTATAGAAGGAGCGAATCTAACCATCTCATTTTTTAAAAAAGAAAAGCAAAAAATTCAAAAATGGCTTCAGTGTTTATCTGTATCAACTCAGTCTTGACATCGCCCCTATTGAGGAAAGCATTATTTTAGTCACATTTTACAGATGGGAAAACTCAAGAGTGGTTAGGAAATTTCCCAAGGCCAACACAATGGCAGACCCAGGAAGCCAGGAGTGTCTCCTAACATACTCAACATCATCAGTTAATTAGTAATCCCTTGTACAAATTTGGTATTCTTTCCCCCAGGATTATTTCGATTCAATTTTCAAGGATTTCATTGCTGCCTCCCCTAATTGGTCATGAGCATCTGTGAGCTGGGAACAGTTTCAGTTTTTCTCTAAGCACCCTGCCGGATATCTTCCTTTGATAAATCCTCAATACTCAGAAAGCAGCCAGCAATGGGACGAGTCCTGGAATGTTCTGTTCCCTCTACCTGAAAAACTCTCCCTTATTCTGTCTGGACATTTTTTAATGAACTTAAACAGCTGTGTCTGACGGAAGCTTTCCCAATGGTACTGTCCCTTTGAACTTACCTCCCCAAATAAATATGGGGTCCTTCAGTGGGGGCTTTGTCATCACTGGCTCCTTTTGTTACAGCATTTTCTAAGTTGTAGCCCATCTAATCATTTCTTTTCCTGCACCAGCCCGTCGACTTCATGAAGGCAGGAGCCAGGGAATCCTAAACTCCCTTGCAATCCCAGCAACCAGCACAGAGCAGGACATGTTAAGAAGATGCCCAATGCATATATATTTTTTTAGTTTTGGTTATTGTAAGTCTGATGCTAAATCTACAATTGGTTTCTCTTAAGATATTTGAGCAGGAAATACAGTTTTCAGGGTAGGAGGAATTTCATTTTTTCCCCTTCTCTTTAATTGCCAATGGGCATCACAAAGCACAGAGGTCTCCAGTCAAACAGGGACAAGTTCAAAATACGATTCACTAACTAAATCTCCCCTGAAACAGCCAATGTAGTTTTGGGGTTATTTTAGTATATCTTGTAGACCCTATAGAAGACTTTCATTAGACTTACAAACCTCATCAATGATCTTAGTATAAAGATCTACCTGTACATGGCACAGGATGTGAACAAACAAGACTGCAAGAACTACTCTGTTTCTGCATGTGCCCAAAGGAAGCCTCTCAGAGGTCAAAGGAAACTGTAAGCCATTTATTCTTGCCTTTTCTTTTCAGGCTCTCATTAAAGAAGTTACTGGATTAAAAAAAAAAAAAATCAAATTCCCAGTATAGGCAATGTGGCCCAATAATGTGACACAGGCTGAAATCTCCATGATGAATGTGTTTTGTTTTAATCCTGTCAGACTCTCTATGGTTGTTCCTATGTATAACCTACTTTGGAAACGCTTATGTCAAAAACCTAAATTTGAAGCTGGGACCAAATGCTTCAAATCCAAATCGTCACCCCACCAGCCCTGCTTCAAAGAAGGCATCACCCAGGTTTGATGAATGAATGAATGAATGAATGAATGAATGAAATAACACAGGCATTCAGCTTGAGTTAATCTTTTCAGAGTACTTTATAAACTGCGCACTGCAGGACGTTCGGGAAGGTTACTGCAGGATTTCTAACTGGGCTAAGCGCCCCAAACGCCCTCTCTTCCCTGCAGAAGCTCAAATGCGGCGAACCCACTTTGCACGTGGGCCGGACACTTGTACATCCTTTCCCGCCCGAACCCCGCCCCCAGCGCGCGCCTCCCCCGCCCCAGCCGCCGGAAGTGACGTCCATCACGGCCTAGCAACCGTTGCCAAGGAGCTTGTCTCTAGGAACTCGCTGGAGCCCGGGTGCCTCTTAGGGGGGTGGGGAAGTGGTTTCGTGAGGAGAATTTGAGGTAAACTCGCCAACTCGCGGTCTGAAGCTCCCCCGAACCCTGAAACAGGAGAGAACTCCCGCTCCCTTCCGGGCCCGGCGCCGCCCCTCGCCCGCCGGGGTCGCAGCGGTTCAGGCCGCCGTCGCGGGTCGGGCCCTGCTGGGCCTCGCGGGGATGCAGGCCGCTGCCCCGCAGGCGGATCTCAGGGGCGCCCTCGGCAGCCCCGCGCAGGGCCTGGCCGGGCGCGGGTTCTCGGTCCCCTCTCCGCTGCCCGCGGCGCCGGGGATGCTGTTTCTGGGGCTCCACCAGGCGGCGGGTCAGCCGGGTCGGTCCGGGCGGGCGCTGCGCCCGATGAGACGCACGCCCTGGTTTTCATTCTCCGCAGAGCCCTCGGTGCCCGCGTGGGTGACGCTCGTGAACCGCGCGGCCACTAGGCTTGGAGGAGCCGCAGTAATTGAGTTTGCTCATTTTGGAGCGCAGAGCCCGCCGGCGCAGGCTGCCTGCCTGGTTGCTGCGCCTTTGCCCCCAGCGAGCGAGCGGGTGGGCGACGAGGGTGGGGGAAACCCGGGAACGTCTGGCTCGTTTACCCAGAGTATTTATTTGGTTGTTGAAAGAGGAAACAAAGACTAGCCATGTCGATAATTTTCAAGTCATTAAAAATTATGCCCGCGTGAAGATTTCGACGTGGAATTTTACTTAATGTACTTTGAACCGTGGAAAAAGTGAGCCTCCAATGTAGATATTAATATATATATATATATATATATATATATATATATATATATATATATATATATATATTATTTGGAGTATATAATATATATAAAAGGGAGTGTGTGTGTGTGTGTGTATATATATATATATATATATATATATATATATATATATATACCCTTTTTTTCCCTTTTATAGCTTAAAGGAAATCTCAAATTTATAAGCCACACGTAGGTCCTATCTGTCCTCTTTTGGCTTATTGTTATTACTCTAATTTTTAGTTTTAACTATAGTTGGTAATATCTTTACCTTTTGATGTATTTTGAATATCCAGCTCCACACCCCCAATTAAATCCATTTCAGAACAACGTGCTTATGTCTTGAGTAAAATGGCATCTTTCCATTTCATGGTTTTTACAAATAAGGAGCACTGAAGTAACTTGTTCTTTTTAGCAGTTCATTTTGTAATTGCTAAGTTAAAACAACTTACCTTGGTAAAGTTGTTTCAGCAATTAAGAAATCAAATACAGTTTTTTGCAAAGTTGTGATCATTTTTACCACTAGCCTGATTTATTTTAGACTTAGTCTTCCATTTTTTTCCTGACCTTAGGCCTGTGAACAAGTTCATTCAGTCTAGTGGAAGGAAGTCAGTTTTAGATACAGGGAGTGTTCACAAGAGGAATTGAACAGAAACACCACCCTCATGGAATTTACAGTTTTGCAGAAAGGAAAAATGTATACATAGAAACTAGTACAAGATAAAAGGTTACCCAGAGAGTGAAGTGCCAGGGAAGTGTGGTCTGCTTGGCAAGAGGCACTGTTTGTTCTGCTGCAGAATCTAAGATAACTTGAGAAAGTTGAACTTGAATTTCATGGGCAGTGCTTGAAGGATGGTTGAGATTTGCACCCCAGGATGTGGGGAAAAGGGGGGAGCATTCTAGATAAAGAATACATTAACTGAAGATAGAGAAGTAGAAAAACTATATAAGGAGCAATGACTATTTCAAGGGGCTGAAGTTTGAAAGGGTGAAAGTTATCAATTTGGAAATGAAGTTGGAAAAGTTAAGTAGAGCTTGGTTTTACAAGTCTTGAAGACCAAGAAGTTGGACTTTTATTTTGTATGTGAGAAGCCTACAAATGATTTGTAATGGAAAGAAGGGGAGACTAGTGACTTTCCTTATTGAAAGCAAAAGAAAATGAAGGCTTGAATTACTTTACCAGGCTAAACTGATAACAGAAACTGGTGAAGAGTGCTTGGTGGATACTGACACTAAAGAGTGCATGCTGAGGCTACAGCATGTAGCCCTCACTCAGCTTCAGTTGGTCAGAGCTAAGCAAGTCAGATCTGATTTTCAAGAGAAATTGGACATCTAGACTTCAGTGTAAAAATCTCCCTATTTTAAAAATGTGAACTGCTAATAATAAAAAGAATAATAATTAGAAGAATGTCTGTAACCAAATGCTAACCCCTCAGTGGAAGTTGTACAGCTGTGTAGGAGATGAATGTAGGTAGGATTTATTAGTCATTTGTCCATGTTAATTCTGGTGATTATTATCATATCTGAGGCATATGCCAAAACATTTGATGTTAAAAATAGTATATACTGCAGCTTTTTTAATAAAGCCTTCATACTCCAATTTCTTTCAACAAAATAGCCCTGAATTTAGTGTTTTACATGCCCTGCAGAATTATACCTTTTATGCCTACTTTGTATGAACTTAATTCTGATTTTCCCCCAGAACTTTTGCTAACAATATTGAGACATTGTTTCCTCTATTTTTTACTCTTTAGTTTAATGTTATAAGACTCAATTATGAGTGATCAAATCAAATTCATTGTGGACAATCTCAATAAGGAGCCTTTTAAGAAGAACTATAATTTAATCACATTTGATTCCCTGGAACCTATGCAACTTTTACAAGTTCTCAATGATGTTCTGGCTGAGATTGACCCAAAGGTAAGAGTTTTCTCTTTCTCTATAATGGAAAGGTTGGCAAGACAGTCAATTTCTGCCACTAAATAGCTGTGAGTGTTGGACAAATTACTTAACCTCTCTGGGTCTTATTTTCCATGCCTATAAAGTAATAATAAATGATCTTTAAGGTTTCTCTACCAACTCAAATTTTAAATGATTTACTTGTACCTTATTTAGAAATTGTTTCTCTGTTCTAGATATAAATAGATTTGGCCCTGGAATGAAAACACTTTTACAAAAGGTTTTATTGTATTGCAAGTTAGCTCATGTCTCTCATACACTGGTCTTTTCCACTGGAGACTTTTTTTTTTTTAAGCTTAATGTTCCTAATATGGATCCTGATCTGACTGTGTGTGCTTTCATTTGAATCTTGGGGCTCCCATACTGTTTTGTGAAGAGACCAGTGTGCCTGTTATACTCTAGCAAAACAATTTTGTCAGCAAGTTTAAATATTGTTCTTTGTTAAATGTGTAACAATGATATATTTTTTAATTTCTTTATTTGTTAGCAAGTTGTTGATATCAGAGAGGAGATGCCAGAGCAGACAGCCAAACGGATGTTGAGCCTTCTTGGTATCCTTAAATACAAACCTCCGGGAAATGCCACAGACATGTAAGAATCTGCTCAAGTATTGCTTTTCTTTTCTTTTTTAGTGGTGCTAGGTGTTGAATCAAGGGCCTCACACATGCCAGGCAAACTCTCTGCCACTGAGCTACATCCTATCCTTTTTTTTTTTTTAATATTTTTAGTTGTAGATGGACACAATACCTTTATTATTTATTTTTATGTGGTACTGAAAATTGAACCTAGTGCTTCACATTTGCTAGGCAAGTGTTCTACCACTGAGCTACAACAACCCCAGACCCTCATCCCTTTTTATTTTATCTTGAGACAGGGTCTTGCTCCATTGACCAGGCTGACCCTGAACTTACAGCTGGGATTACTGGCATGTGCCACTGTGTCCAGCCTCACATATTACTTCTTTCATTGCTCCCAGCCCTTTTTATTCATTTACTTTTTAAATTTTGAGACAGGCTATCACTAAGTTGCCAGGACTGGTCTTGAACTTGTGATTCTCCTGCTTCAGCTTTCAGAGTCATTGGGATTATAGGTGGGCACCACTGCACCCAATTATATATTGCTTTCTTAAAATCATGCTTTAACATCTGACTTTCAGGTGTCACAATCAGTCATTTTAGACTAATACTTGATCTCCCTGATTCAATGGCCTGAGGATATCACTGAATTTTAAAATAGTCTTAAACCTTCTAATACCACTTTGTCATGCAAAAGTCTTAAGTGGGTCAGTTCTTTGCTCTAACCAAAAAAAGTCAGGTAGAGGCTGGGATTGTGGCTCAGCAGTAGAGCACTCCCCTAGCACGGGCAGACCCGTTCGATTCTCAGCACCACATAAAGATAAAGGCATTGTGTTGTGTCCATCTACCAAAAAAAAAAAGATTCTAAAAAAAAAAAAAAAAGTCAGGTAAATCCATTATACCATTTTATCATTATCTGTCATCCTAGATAAAAAACAAACACTGCCCGGTCAATGAAGTCTGACTATGCCTATGAATCAACACAACTTCCTTGGATACTTTGGTGATATATTGGGGGCTCAAATTTCTGAATATAAGATTAACTTTAGAATAGCCTTGGGTTTATCTTTTTAAAGTAGTTGTAGGAAACAACTAGGATGTTGTAAATCAGATTTTGAGCAAAAACTGACTCTTCCAGTTTCACCGAAAAGCATTTGTGTGTGCATCTTTCTTAGGAGTACCTTCCGTCAGGGTTTAGTGATTGGAAGTAAACCTGTAATTTACCCAGTGCTCCACTGGCTTCTCCAGAGAACTAGTGAACTGAAGAAAAGAGCATATTTAGCTCGTTTTTTAATAAAACTGGAGGTACCAAATGAGTTTCTTCAGGATGAAACTGTGGCTGACACCAATAAACAGGTATGTATTACATGAATGGTATTTTGAAACTATCTGTAATGGATTTCAAGATGTGCATATTCAAATACATGTTAATTTCTCTTTAATTGTTGTCTCTGTATTTCCAGGTGGCACAAAGGTAGAACAATATCAGCTGAAGTCAGCTGCAGTCACATCTTAAAATAATGACTTTTGTACACAAATACCTTTTTAGTAATAAAAGGAGTATATGGATAGGAAGTAAAAACCCTGAAATTAAGATTTCAGAATCTGCCATGTCTACACAATATTACTTAGTAGTTGTAAGTAGACAGGATCCTGGGCTTGAAATTGCAGAGAGCTTTGTTCATCAGTAAGGTAACTATACATTTTGTCATCCAAATTTGATAGAAACAGGCTATCATAATAATTGCATCAGGATAAATGGTATAAATCGACCTTATCCTAGGCTATTTGGAACTGCTGAGCCCCTGCAAGGAAGTAGGTAAAGAAGCCACACTGCAGCCTCAAAAGGTGTAAAGATAGGCTGGGAGTTTGAAGTTTCAGTGCATTTTTCTCACAGAGTTTTGTAGTAACACTGGGTTCTGGCCTATGCTCTTAAAGCTCTTGATTACTGAGGATTCTGGCTGTCTGGTTCCTGGTCCTGAGAACCCAGAGCACATTGCTGGTCAAAGACTGCAGAAAAACACCAGTCTTTTAATCAAAAGGAGTTTGATTAAAAAAAAAAAAAAAAAAGATCTCCATTTAGTATTTTGAACTTTTATAGCAAAGCACTCATTTAGACTGACTTGTGCCAGTTTGTTATGAGTAGTTCGGCAGCCTGTCTGTCCCAGTAGATTGTGAGGTCCGTATTATCATGTATTATCCATCTTTGTTTTCCCCCAGGATTATCCATCTTTGTTTTCCCCCAGGATTCTGTGTAGTGGCTTGTATATGTTGCTCAACATTTGGATTTAATCAAAACAATCAACTTAGTGTTTTTCTTTTTCATCCATGTTTCATTTTTTTGGATAGACATGGTAGTCACTCAAAATCGAGTCAGTATTGATCTCTTAAGACAATAGTTATGCAGATAATGTTAGATGTCATAGTAGATGCTCAGCAGGATGAGACACCATCCCTTCCTCTACTTTTTGAAGATTCCATGTAATATAGAGGAAAAAGAGAAGTATAAATATGAAATATTTTCTTCTCCCTTCCATTCCCCCATTAATAAATTTGATAAGAACCAATTTCCTTAGAGGAATTTTATTCATAGTTTTTACTAAATTTGCTCAGCTAATTAATGAAAGAATGGCAATGAGGACATGTTTGTTTATATATAAAATAACTTATACATTTAACTGGTCATCTAGCAAAGACTAAAAAATGCATATTTTCTTTCTGAATGAAGAGTTTTAGAACAAATAATTTGTAGATATATAGGATATGAACAGTCAAGAAAAATATTATTAATTTTCTGACATTGTCCAGGAAATTATCATTTAAAAACTACTATTCGCTATTATTTATTTATTTTGGTTTTGGGGACTTCAACCCAGGGTCTTGTACATTCTAGGCAAAGTGCTCTATCACTGATTGTACACCTGGACCCTCCAAAGTCCTATTCTTTTTTTTTCTTTCTTTCTTTCTTTGTGCTACTGGGGATTGACCCCACAGGTGGTCTATCACTGAGCTATATTCCCAACCCTTTTTATTTTTGAGACTGTCTTGCTAAGTTGCCAATCCTGGCTTGAACTTGCCGTCCTCCTACCTCAGCCTCTTGAATAGCTGGAATTATAGGCATGTGCTACCACACCTGACCCCAAATTATTATTGTTCAAAAAAATTGGATAAAGTTGTGATTTTTTTCATTTGACTATTTTATTAAACACCTGTATGAATTATGCCCTGTGGTAAGTCCCAGGAGTACAAAGGTGTACACAATGGATTCTTGTCTTCCTGATTCTCACTGTCTAATGGAAGAAGACAAACAAGTAACTTGTCTGTCATAACTTTATATGCTATCTACTCTGATAGGATAGGTACAGGGCTAAAGAAGGCTGTTCTGAGAATTACGATATTTATGCTGAGACCTGCAGGATGAATCAGAGTTATTCAACGTAGGGATGAGGACATAGAGTTTCTCAGAGCGAGAGGGTGTGTAAGCTGGAGATAAGATCATGTAATGTTCCAGGGGCTGAAAAAAGATTATCGTAGATAGAGTATAAAGTGTGAGGTGGGAAAGTAACCAGAGATGAAGCTAGAGAAGTATTTATTGGCCACATTGTACAGATGTACTTTTCTGTGTCCTATATAAATGTTTGAGAATGTGTTTTTAATGTTGTTGTTACAATGGTTTAATAATCACTACAAGTTTAAATGCTTGATTAAGAAATCCCCACTGACCTTAAAAGAGTATACTACAGAGATACTGCCACATCCGTGTTCATAGCAGCACAATTCACGATTGCTAGACTGTGGAACCAACCCAGATGCCCTTCAATAGATGAAAGGATAAAAAAAATGTGGCATTTATACACCATGGAGCAGCACTAAAAAATGGCAAAATCATGGAATTTGCAGGGAAATGTATGGTACTAGAGCAGATTATGCTAAGTGAAGCTAGCCAATCCCTAAAAAACAAATGCCAAATGTCTTCTTTGATATAATGAGAGCAACTAAGAACAGAGCAGGGAGGAAGAGCAGGAGGATAAGATTAACATTAAACAGAGACATGAGGTGGGAGGGAAAGAGAGAGAAAAGGGAAATTGCATGGAAATGGAAGGAGACCCTCATTGTTATACAAAATTACATATAAGAGGTTGTGAGGGGAATTGGAAAATAAACAAGGAGAGAAATGAATTACAGTAGATGGGGTAGAGAGAGAAGATGGGAGGGGAGGGGAGGGGGGATAGTTGAGGACAGGAAAGGTAGCAGAATACAACAGTCACTAATATGGCATAATGTAAAAATGTGGATGTGTAACCGATGTGATTCTGCAATCTGTATTTGGGGTAAAAATGGGAGTTCATAACCCACTTGAATCTAATGTATGAAATATGATATGTCAAGAGCTCTGTAATGTTTTGAACAACCAATAATAAAAAAAAAAAAATATAGAAATCCCCACTGGCTTGGTGTAATTCCTATAATCCCAGTAGTTTGGAAGGCTGAGGCAGGAGGTTTGAGTTCAAAGCCAGCCTCAGCAACTAAATGAGGCCATAAGCAACTTATATACCGTTTCTAAATTTAAAAAGAAAGAAAGAAAAGGGATGTTGCTCAGTGGCTGAGTGCCCCTAAGTTCAGTCTCTGGCGCCATAAAAAAAAAAGTAAAAAAGTAATCCTATTATAGAATTTATGATTTAATGACATTCTTCTTTTAGTATGAAGAGTTGATGGAAGCCTTTAAAACTTTGCATAAAGAATGTGAGCAGCTGAAAACATCTGGATTTTCTACAGCAGAAATCAGAAAGGTAAAGGAAAAAAACATAATTTTTTGGATTTGGATAATATTGGATTTTGCATTTTCATTTGTGGTTAATTTAGTATGAGTTTTAAGATTTTATGGAGACTAATGACAGCAAATGGCCAGGGTAAATTTACAGCAAGTTCTATGTACTGGGTAAATCACTAGAAGGGGTTTTAAAAGATTGTTGCGTCTTTATGTGGTAGAAAATATACAGAGAAACAAAAAAAGGAAAAAAAATCATCTTGTATGTATTGGGGATCACAGGATACATACTTATTTATATCTTGCCTTTTAATTATTCATTGTGGATATAGTCCCTTTGTTGTTTTTCAAAAAAACATGATTTTTCATGATCAACCTATATTCCCAAATGTGGGTAACTTAACTATTTTTAGTTTTTTGTTTTCAATTTTTGCTCTTATAGATAATGCTATGATTATCTTCCACATAATGTTTTTGGCATGTCTATGATTATTTCCTTAGAATAAATTCTAGAAATGGAATTGTTTATTAAATCACATGAAAAATTTGACAACTTTTGATGCATGTTATTAATGTTCCCTAGAAAATATTTTTATATTTTCACCAAGCATTTTAAGTTCTTTCCCATACTGACTTGTATGGATTTTGTGCTTTTAGAATTCCTGAGTTATCAATGCCATTTTTATATTCTCATTCAGACACATTAGAAGTTGCTTCCTCAGGGAAGCCTTCTCTAATTCATTAAATAGATTAGTTACCTCTATTATTTTTTTATAGCACTTATTACACTTATTAATTACTTTAATGTCTGTCTTCCAATTACCTTTAAGGGCTATGACAGTAAGTACTGTATATCTTATTTGCCCCTATATTCCTAGTCTCTATCACAGTGCTTGGCACAGGGTAGGTTCTCAATAGGAGTTTATTGAATATTAGGAATGAAGATGAACTCAGATGTAGTAAGGGAGAAAAGACCAATAAGTACATACTTAAAATAGCATGGAAGAGTGATTGATATTCCTCTCCTGTTCTTCATTATGTCCTATGAATAAATCAAAATGTTAAAAGAACCTGGAGTTTATATTTTAATTTCACTCATTATTACCAAAGTATTCTTGAATATATTCTTTGTAGTAAGTTTAGAAAATGTGATTAAATAAGAAATAGAAATAGAAAAAAATTCACTCATAATCCCATGTTCTAGAGATAACCACTGTTGACATTTTGATAAATATATTTAAATCTTTTCCTTGATATTATACTGTACATACATGCAATTTATAATTTACTTCTTTCAAGTAATGTCATATCATGACTTTTTCTCATGCCATTATACATTCTTCTACATAATATTTAATAATTTTCATTATATAATGTAGTTTATTTAATAATTCTCAGACATTTAGATTTTTTTCAAATTTTAAATATAGTTAGTAAGAATCCTTTTTAAAAAGTCTGTGAAAAAAAACTCTGTGGCTTTTCATGAATATTTTATTTTTTATTTATTTATTTATTTTTAATTTTTTTTTTTTTAGAGAGAGAGAGAGAGACAGAGAGAATTTTTTTTTTAATGAAAATAAGCTTTATTACATCAAGTAATAAATACATACAAAGATGCAAACAGTTTTAGTCATTTTCTTCCAGATGTTTTGATCAACTTACGGTAAACACAAACTAAAATCTACATACAGTCTTAGTATGAAAATTTTCGGGGTCCTTATTAGATTTGGTAGGTTGCTCTTTCTTCTGTATTTATAACTTGTGCACTCTTAAAATTGACTTCAAAGCACTAAGAGTCATGCAAATGCTTAAGCAAAAAAGAAGTGCCAGTAAGCAGAATCTACACTGTATGGCACATGGGACCAGCTAAGTGAAGCAGGTGGTCAGGATGCATTAAAACAAAGTCCTTGGGATCAAATGAGCTTATGAAAAGGTACAAATAACAATTTGGGTGACATAAAATATTCAAAAGATTAAAGGGAGACACTGGTATCTTGGAGCCAAACAACAGTTTGCTGTAAAATAACTTCACATGCATCTTAAAAAAACAAAAACAAAAAAACCTGGGTCATTCCTAACTACTTAAAATGTAAATCCTAATTAACTTCGAAATCTTTTCCCAATATTTTGAGACTGTGAACCTTGGGAGAAAAAACTAAACTGTTACCATTTTGAAAATGAGTATTTCATCTGAACAGGGGAGATGAGCTGTAGAGAGCCAGGAACCCCCAAGCTAGCGGGGAGGCTAGGACCTGGCATTCCGTTCGGTTTCAGCCAAGCACTCCCGAACCAGTCCTCGTGCGTGAATGATGCCTCGTTTTAGTCTCTCCATGGCGCTCTTGCTCCCTGCATAGGTGGGTCTTATCTCCTTCCCCAGCTCTTCGATGATGGCCAGCAGTTCCGCATACTTGCTCTGGGGCACCTGGCTATTCCCAGTTCCCTGGGTGTAGCCCAGCGATGGTGGCCCATAGTCACTCAGCAGCTGGCGGTACTGGGAGGATGCTGCCATGCTGGTGGAAGGCGAGTGGACACTTCTAGCTGGAGAAAATGGTGGCGACCCGTCTTCTCTCCAGCACGTAGATTATTCCAGATCGAGAATTTTTTTTTTATATTTATTTTTTTTAGTTTTTGGCGGACACAACATCTTTGTTTGTATGTGGTGCTGAGGATGCCAGGCGGGCGCGCCACCGCTTGAGCCACATCCCCAGCCCCTCATGAATATTTTATTAGGATAGATTCCCCAAATGTAGCATTATTGAGCTAGAAGGGATGCACATTTATTTTATCTTATATTATTTTTTAGTACACTGCCACCAGAAGTGAGTGAGAGTGCCCATTTTCTCAAATTTTGCCAGTACTGACTAATATGTATATTTTACCTTTGGTATTATTGTATTAGTTTTTCCAGGTTTAGGAAGGATTTTTGTTTTCACTGCAAAATATTATGGAACTGGTTAAAAGGAAGGTAATTTGTTTATTACTTACTTGTTTTTAATTATCTTGATTTTATTCTTACTTGGAATGTATTGTCCATTCCCACATTTCTTTCTCTTTAATTTTGGATTTTTAATGTAATATTTTAAAAAGTTTAATAATCAGAGAGAGGTGATTTATTTTTAGGGAGAGAATTGGTTAGTTGGCAAAAACAGATATAATTTATGTCTTAAAATCACCATAGCCTTAAAAATAATTTTGATGGAAAATTGGCAGAATACATGGTTTGGCATTTAACAGAGCAGATGGGATGTCAGCAGCTGTTGTTCATGTATTTAGACCTGCACACTTTCCATTATAGAGGATCTTTAAAAAATCATGTGCCCATATTTGGAATCAGAACACAGATGTGTCAGTTGGCAGCTTCACCTTGTTTCGTTTTAACCTGCTTTAGTTGCTTTTCTAGATAAAAACCAAGTTGCCAAAAAAATTACCCTTCATAAAGAACCCGAGGGAAAAATAGAAATGCCCTTTGTCCAAAAGAGAATTTTTGTTCCTTACTGCTCTGGTTCTAAATGATGAAAATGGTAGATGCATAATCATATAAAAATCTTATCTCATTTCTAAGTTTTTAACGTCCTCTTTACTACTTTTTAGGATATTAGTGCAATGGAAGAAGAAAAGGATCAGCTCATTAAGAGAGTTGAACGTTTGAAGAAAAGGGTAAGGAAAGAATTAGCACTGTAGAATTTGGCCCGAAGTCCCAAGGACTGGCAAAGATTTAGGAATGCAAATAAAGATTAAGCCAGGCATGGTTGTACATCTGAGGATGAACTCAAATGACATTGAGGGAAAGGGAATCTCCGTAGGCAGTAGCCCAAAACTTTTAAGGACCTGGAGTCTAGAGCTTTGCTGTCATCTCTAGGGAGTACTGTTTACCAAAAGGAAATGATAAGTGGATGTCTGTGTCACGTGACATGCTAATTTATTTCTCAAACCTGACAGTAACATGTACTACTTATTCCCTTACTGTAGGTGGAGACAGTTCAGAATCATCAACGGATGCTTAAAATAGCAAGGCAACTTCGAGTTGAAAAAGAGAGAGAAGAATTTCTTGCACAACAGAAACAGGAACAAAAGAATCAGGTATCCACAAAAAGTTTGTATTCTCAGGATGAAAGAAATTGCTCCTTCTGGTAATTCAAATGTAAAGAGCAAAGAATTTTAGAATTGTATTTTGTGGCACCAACAGAAACAACAATACCTCCTTTTGGGTGCTATACTTTGTATCTATATTTTTTTGGTTGATGCTTAGCTCATGTTCCAGTATTACAGAAGATATATTATAATGTTAAGCAGTAAGATTAACTGCTCATGAAATTTATAGAATTTCTAAAGGATGTCTTTAGATTCTGGGACTATAGGAACATCCTTTTTGTTCCACTGATCTACATTTTACTCTAGTGGCAAATAAGTGAATCATGAACAGGCTCAAAATCACAAGAAAAAAATAATCTGGCCAGAAAGTATTACTTTTATTTATTAAAAATCTATCTTGAAATCTGAGTAGACTTATACATTAAAAATATATTATAGGGGCTAATATAAAAATATATTATAGTGGTACAGCACTTGCCTAGCAAGTATGAGACACTGGGTTCAATCCTCAGCACCACATAAAAATAAATAAATAGAACAAAGATTAAAAAAAAAATAATATATATATATTACAGGAGCTAGGGTTGTGGCTCAGTGGTAGAGTGCTTGCTTGGGTTCGAGTCTCAGCACCACATATAAATAAATAAAATAAAGGTACATTTAAATCTAAAATAAATATACATTTAAAAAATATATATTCAAATCAATTTTATTTTTGACTACATTGGAAGTTTAGATATTTAGCTGTATTGGAGCTTGATTTGGCAGCATAGTACTTTCTCTGCATCAGTAATCTGCATTTTCTAAGCCTTGAATGGTTATTTAGCATTCGTTTTTGATTCTGAGATAGCAATTGTTAGCATTTCTTAGGATTAAGAAAACCTGCTATAATGAGAAAAGCCTGATGCATTTATTTCTTAACAAATATTTTTCCTTAATCCCCAAATTCAACAAATAACTAAAGAAAAAAATTTTAATATTTATTTTTTAGTTACAGGTGGGTACAATATCTTTATTTTTTATTTTATGTGGTGCTGAGGATTGAACCCAGTGCCTCATGCTAAGCAAGTGCTCTACCTCTGAGCCACAATTCCAGCCCTACAGAAAATTTTTCTGAAAGATTTTTTTTTTACATATATTTTGGTTGTAGATGGACATAATACCTTTATTTATTTTTATGTGTGCTGAGGATCTAACCCAGTGCCTCACATGTGCAAGGTGTGTGCTCTACCACTGAGCCACAACCCCAACCCTGAAAGATTAAAAAAAAAAAAAAAAAAAAAAAATTACATGAAAAGGGATTGAGAGAACCAATTACATTTTTTATTTAACAGTAATTTTCTTATCTCTTAATATTTGTTCCTTTTATATTATAAGAAGTATATGTAGAGGCTGAGGCTGGGGCTCAGTGGTGGAGTACTCGATTAGCATGCACGAGGCACTGAGTTCAATCCTCATTACCACATAAGAATGAATAAATAAATAAAATAAAGATGTTGTGTCCATCTACAACTAAAATCCATTTAAAAAAGAAAGAATTATGTGTATTTCCTATTGTTTGCCTATGTGAGTGATAAGTTTTTAATACATTAAGCAAGTCATAAATCTAATTGTATTTTAAAGCTATTTCATGCGGTGCAGAGATTGCAAAGAGTACAAAACCAGCTGAAAAGTATGCGCCATGCTGCAGCAGATGCAAAGCCTGAAAGTAAGTGGAATATTATATAATATCTGTCATTATAAAATATTTTAAAAATATTTCTGAAAGTAGTAGATTAATGGGAATTAATTATTATCAAGTGATAGCTCAGTATTTTGGAGCATCATTTTCCAGCTATAAGGTTTCATCTTTGTAAAAAAAAAAAAATTCATACCCACCCCTCAAAAAAAATAAATAAATAAAAATTGATCAGTTTTTCAGTTAGGGCAAAGAAAATGATAATGACTGGCAAGGAAAGCCCTCCAGTGTGCACTTATATAAGTACTTGGAATGGATGTTATGAAAAAGATGAATGGAAAAATGGGAATGGTTGCTTTAGAACCAGGGCTATAAAGAAAAAAAAGATACTAGGCCCTTAAAACTGAGTGTTTTTCATGTTTTGGTTTGTAGAATAACAGTACTAATGATGTGGGCATTCCTGGCTCTGTTACATAGGTCTACACAAATAATACATTGTTCTGATACCCCAGATCATACCACCAAACCCATCCTAGTTATAGTGAAAGTTTTTAGCTCATTAGGAGGGAGGCCGCACACATTGGAAGAGCAGTACAAAGCTATCACTTGTATTTGAGCAATATTACAACATAAATATCTAGCTGATAGAGGGTTAATTCATCTTTCTATAGTAATCTATAAAATATTACAGATGCAATACGTAAAGTGTCTGTAATAAAAAGGCATATACAATTACAAGTGTTGACAAGAATGTGGAAAAATTGGGACCCTTATGTATTGCTTTGTGGGAGTGCAAAATGAGGCAGCTGCTTTGGGAAACAGCTTAGCAGTTCCTCAAAATGTTAAACATAAAGTTACCATATGAACCAGCATTTCCATTCTTAGGTATATACCCAAGAGAATTGAAAACACATGTCCACACAAAAACTTCAACACAAATGTTCATAGCAACATTATTCATAATAGCCAAAAAAAAAAAAAAGAGAGAAAGAAACAACCCTTATGTCCCTAAGATAATGAATGAATTAACAAAATGTGGCATATCTACACAATGGAGTATTATTCTTCCACAAAAAAAGAATGAAACGTTGATATATCCATGAAGCTTATGGCATGTATGAACCTCAAAAACATGGCTAAGTAAAAGATATCAGTCACATACATATTGGGTGAACCCATTTATATGAAGTGTCCAAAATAAACAAATTCATAAAGACAGAAATCAAATTAGTGGCTGTCTAGAGCTTGGAGCACAACTGCGTGATTGGGGGGAACTGGAGAGAGAGGAAATAACTGCTGTAGCATTTGGAGACTTCTCCTGGAATTGATAATAATGTTCTAAAATTGATGGTGCTTATAGTTGCACGATTGTGCTATACTGAAAGCCATTAAATCATACACTAAATGGGTGAATTTTATGGCATGTAAATTATATTTCAATAATATGGTGTTTCCCTAATTCTAGACACCAGTTTTTTCTTATTTTAGTTGTTTTTGTGGTTGGTGTATATTTTAACTTTTTCTTTTTTTTTTTATGGTGTTGGGATTGAACCCAAGGCCTAATGCATGTGAGGCAAGCACTCTATCAACTGAACTGTATCCCCAGCCCGTATATCTTACTTTTAACATGGTATTTGTAATCTACTTCATGGTATCTTACAGTTGAGACACCTAAAAATCAAGGAAAAAAGACATGCGTAATTGATATTTAAGAAAGTAGGACAATATTTCTTATATGATGAATAGTTGATATATATCAACTTTTGACTTTCCACATAATCTCACTAAGTGCAGTCATAAATTCTAATTCAAGCAATAACTGAAAGTAAGCATGCAGTTAATTGTTGGTATCACTTGATTTTTTTATTTACTAAGTTTCTATTTTTTTTATAACTTTATTTTATTTATTTATTCTTTTATGTGGTTCTCGAACCCATTGCTTCACACATGCAAGGCAAGCCTTTTGGTTACCACTGAGCTATAACCCCAGCCCCTAAGTTTCTTCTGCTTTTAGGAGAACGTTAATTTTCAAAACAAAAGTAAAATTTTTTTCTATAGGACAACTTACATCTGTTTAGTATATGTTCTTTGATTTTGATGTAAGGTTACTTTACATCTTTATTGTAAAAAATTAAGATGAATCTTCAAAAGAAATCCATTAAAGTACAGCTGTTTTAAAATTAATACCAATAAATTTTACAAATAGTACCTGTTTTTTTTTAATATTTTTTTAAAAGAGAGAGAAAGAGAGAGAATTTCAATATTTATTTTTCAGTTTTCGGCGGACATATCTCTATTTGTATGTGGTGCTGAGAATCGAACCCAGGCCGCACACATGCCAGGCGAGCGCGCTACTGCTTGAGCCACATCCCCAGCCCTAGTACCTATTATTGATAATACCTATTGATAATTTTTCTTTCCATTCAAAATTAAGTCTCGACTCTCAACTCCCTAATACTTAATAGAATATTTATTAAATCTGTGGATACAAAGAAAAATCATCTTTCCCATTGTTAGGAGGCCAAGTGAGAAAAAAATGGCTGAAAATATAGATAGAAATGCATTATGTATGTGATATATGTATTTTGTGGGTGGATAGGGAATGGGGATAGGAGGTTAAGGAGTTCCTGCTTTGTTTACATCTTTCTGGAAAATGGGTAAGAGTTTTGTTCAGTAGCCTAGGGAAAGAATAAATTAACCAGATGTTTGTCTAATTTTGGTATTTAGTATCTAATTTTTGTAATAACAACAACAAAAAAATGGTTTGCAGAGTTTATTTCTATTTACTTAATTAACATAAAAAATAGTTTTAGTATGACAATGTAATTTGTGATTTTGTAGTATAAAAGCCATATTATAAAGCATTCACTGAAGTTAATATAACTGTACATACTATACACTCGTGAGATTTATTACATAAGAGAAACCATTCAGTAAATTACACAGGATCAGTGAGAAGCTTTCAGAGCGTTTTTAATCTAAAAGTTTGCTGTGATCTTGGTGACTTTATATTTCTTTTCTCCAGGATATTTAAAGATAATGATTTAAAAATTTTGCATAGAAGCATTTGACTAGTTTCAGCTCTATAAAAGAATTTAAATTTTTAAAAATTGTTTATTGTTTTTTTACCTTTATTTTATTTATTTATTTTTGTGTTTTGCTGAGGATCAAACCCAGTGTCTCACACATGCTAGGCAAGCACTCTGCCACTGAGCTACAGCCTCAGCTCAAAAACTTAAAGTTTGATGTCAACTCTGCGTTAGTATTTTAACAGCTTTATTGAGGTAAAATTAATATAACAAACTGCACATACAGTGTATACTTGGTAATTTTTGATATAGGTATACATTGATGAAGATATCAACTCTTAATGAAAATAATTATCTATTACCCCCTTTTGCCTCTTTGTAATGTCTTCTGTCCTCTCCATCACCAGGCAACCATTTTTAGAAAAAAATATAATTGAAGAATTTTATGTTTTAAAAATATTTTAGCAGGCTGGGGTTGTGGCTCAGAGGTAGAGCGCTTGCCTACCATGCATGAGGCACTGGATTCTATCCTCAGCACCACATAAAAATAAAATAAAGATATTGTGTCCACCTATAACTAAAAAATAAATATTAAAAAAAACATTTTAGGCTTTGATTTATGCATCTCTAGTTACATGAGGTATATTTAAGATCCTGAAGATGGAGGAGCTAGTCATCTAACACCCAGGCAGCCAGAGGAACTGGAATGTAGATTTAATTGGAAACCACCTAGGAATGATTACCTGATTTTTATTATAGTGTGATTCATTAAATACTTTTCTTTCTCTCCCTTTCTTCAATCTTGAAAAAGGGGGAAGGTTGAAGGCATGAATAGAAAACTTGTAAATATGCCATTAGTGCATTTTTATATGTTTTATTGGTACAACAGAACTTAAAATATTTGAAGGTTTTGGGCCATATTTATTATGCAATTTACATACATAGATTACTTAAACAGGAAACCCAGCATTTTAAAAAGTCAAGCCGGGGGTTGGGGTTGTGACTCAGTGGTAGAGTGATTCTTGCCTAGCATGTGCAAGGCCCTGGGTTTGATTCTCAGCATCATATAAAAAATAAATAAATAAATAAAATAAAGATATTTGTCCAACTACAACTAAAAAGCAAAATATTAAAAAAAAAAGTAAAGCCAGATTTTGTAAATGTATAATAAAGATATGAAATAAACTTTATAAAGCTTTCTAGGCTGGGAATTTATATAACAAATTCATTATTCACTGAAAATAAATATAGTCATACATCTGACCAAAGTAAGAAAAGTATTAACTCTTAAAAATACAATTTAACACTTAACTGTAAACTAATACATTAAAATATAAAAGCTACCAAACCCTAAAATATTAATGAATGTAAATAATTTATTTTTCTTTTCTAGATTTTATACCTATAGCAATGTCTTCATTGGTTTGAAACTGATAAATTATAATATATTAATTACTGCTTGTGATGAATTAGAATAGAAATATAAACTGCGTCAGAAGTATTACAAAAGAAAAAAAAGCATTTATAACTGCTTGTATAAAAGAGCAGCCGGTTAGATTTCATTTACATGTTAATTCGTGGATTTCTTTTTCTGTTTTGTAGTGTTGGGAATTGAACCCTGGGCTTCCTATATGGTATGCAAGTCCTTTACCACTGAGCTACATTTCCAGCCCTGGTTCATGGATTTCTTAAAAACTTAGAAGGCAAAATGTGATCCAACAATATGTCTAGTTCTGCAAATGTCATTTTTGCATATTGAGGGATATTAAAAAATTAGTTTATAAAGTTTGAAAGATCCTAATATCACACTTTTATAATTATAATTATTTGTTCTTCCATTCAGATTGTTGCTTTCATAATCATTTTAATTAGCATCAAAATATTTCAGTGACCCATCTTTTTTTAAAATAATTTTTTATACCTTTATTTTTTTAAACATGTATTTTTTAGGTGTTGATGGACCTTTATTTTATTCATTTATTTATATGTGGTGCTGAGAGTCGAACCCAGGCAAGTGCTCTACCACTTAGCCACAAACCCAGTCCCACTTTATTTTTTATTTATTTGTTTTTATGTGGTACTGAAGATCAGACCCAGTGCCTCACATGTGCCAGGCAAGTGCTCTACCCCTGAGCTCCAATTGCAGCCCGGTGACCAATCTTTTAATGCACCATACTAGATATACAGAATGCTTTCAATAGATATGCCATACTGTCCAGGTCTTACATTTAAAAGTGTACAGACTATCACTATACTACTCTTTCAGGCTGATTATTCACTTATTTTGTTTTTGAAAGGTTTAATGAAGAGACTAGAGGAGGAGATAAAATTTAACTCATATATGGTAACTGAAAAATTTCCTAAAGAAATAGAGAGCAAGAAAAAGGAATTGCATTTTTTACAAAAAGTGGTTTCAGAGCCAGCTATGGACCATTCTGATCTTCTTGAACTTGAATCTAAAGTAAGTGACAATCATCTTTTTATAGCTCCAATTTTATCTCATCCCCAGGTCTGTGAAAATTAAATGAACTGCTTTCTTTAGTGTCGCAGTTAGGACTAAAGTCAACCATGCTAAGAGTTGACAGCTCTTTTGAGAAGTTGTCCTTTATGAGGAATTATAGAATGTTATGTTCCTTAATCTCCATGATGTTATAAAAACCCAGTCAACTGATAAGGAAGCTAAATAACTTCAATATGTAAATTAATACATATGAATTGACTTATGGGCTTATGTCTTCATAATATATCATTTACATGACAAATTTTAGAGTACTTTGAATATCATTAATTTTTTTTTCTTTAATATTTATTTTTTAGTTTTTGGCGGACACAACATCTTTGCCAGGCGAGTGCGCTACCGCTTGAGCCACATCCCCCAGCCCGAATATCATTAATTTTTATTTCTAAGCTTAATATTATGGTAATTCTATACTTAAAGCTGATTTTCTTTCTTTTTTTTTTTTTTTTTTTGGTTCTGGGGATTGAACTCAGGGGCACTCAACCACTGAGCCACATTCCCTAGACATGCCCTAATTTTGTATTTTATTTAGCGATAGGGTCTCACTGAGTTGCTTAGTGCCTTGCTTTTGCTAGGCTGGCTTTGAACTTGCAATCCTCCTGCCTCAGCCTCCCGAGCCCCTGGGATTACAGGTGTGCACTTCCTGGCTGATTTCTTTCTTTCTTTCTTTCTTTTACTTTTCAGTGCTGAGAATTGAACTCAAGGTCTAGTACATATCAGGCAAATGCTCTATCACAGAGCTGCAGTCTCAGCTCTCTAAAGCTGATATTTTTTATTAGCCTTTTTTGCCAGTCTTGAAATTACCAAACTTTCTTGAAAACTGTTATCATTTTATATTTTTATTTCCTAGAAATAAAACATTAATCAAATGTATATTTTTAAAAATTAATTAACATGAAAAGGTTTTGACTTGCTAATCTTTGAATGTGCTTAATAACCACTACAATTAAATATGTGATTCTGATCATTTTACTCTTTTAATTCACTTAGAGAAATTAGATGTCCAGGTAAGATTTGGATCAAATTTAAAGTCATACAATTAACAGAATTCCAACCCTTCAAAGGATAGATATACTGAAAGCCATGTTTTTGTTTTTGTTTTTTAATGTGGTTTTGGGGATCAAACCCAGTGCCTCATGCATGCTAAGCAAGTGCTCTACCACTGAGCCACAACCCCAGCTCCATGTCTTGATTTTATTTGTGAAGAATTATATGCTTCTATGGGATTTATTCAGTTTTATTACATTTTGAAAAGATTTAATGGCTAGGATAGAAGATAGCTATCAAAGAATGACAGATCTAAGTGCATAAAGGGTTTTAAATGTCATACATGTCAGCTCTCAGCTGAGTTCATGAATTCCTATTAGCTTTATCATTTAATAACGACTTGAAAGTCATGACCCAGGTGAGGGGATAACTTCAGATTTTTAGAAAGCATCTTTTTAATAATAATGAATAAATATTTCATGTAAAATACTTCATGATAGTTTAGATATGAAAAGTAATCAAATTGTACAAATATATATCATGAAATATAAATGTTTCTAAAAGTAATCCTAAAAATCCACTCATAACATTAATGAAACTGTTTCTCCCATCAAATCACTGATGGTAAGAGCTAAAAATTCAAAGCTTTTGGCCAGATTTCACTTTGTGTAGTAACAGGGAGAGTTTTTTTCTTTGTAGGGAGAGTTTTAACATTTTTCACTTTCATACTGTTTTAGATAAATGAAATAAACACACAAATTAATCAGCTGATTGAAAAGAAGATGATGAGAAATGAGCCAATTGAAGGCAAACTCTCACTATATAGGCAACAGGTAAGACCACACTTGGACCCACTCACTGAAATCTGTAATCTTATTGGTGAACATCTTCATCAAATCCCCTGGATGTGTTATCTATAGTCTTAAAGTCAGAAAGAAGAATAAATGTTCTTTGGTCATTGTTGATCTCCAGATTATAAGTAAGAATTAGTGGGGAAGCCACAATGATACCAGTTCAAGTTTGAAATGCAGTATACCTGATGAAGCTGTTTCCTTAGTGCCTTTTAAAAATGAAAAAGCTCTGTCACCACATTTGATATATAAATATGTATATATTTTTAGTTGTTGATGGACCTTTAATTAATTAATTAATTAATTAATATGGGGTGCTGAGAATTGAACCTAGTGCCTCATACATGCGAGGCAATCACTGTATCACTGAGCTACAACTGTAACCCTGATAGAGCACTTTTTGTCTTTTTTGTTTAATCTGTAAATGTGGAATTCCATTTTTAAATTAAAGCTTATATTAGGTGGTTTAAATGAAATATTTATAATCTTTAATGAGTCAAAAACAATATACTTTTCAGATTTAAAGTTAGTTTGCAAGGACTCTCCTTTTATTGTCTTCTGACTAATTTTGTTTTTCTATAAAAGTTACTGCTTGTTCACTATAGTTTTCCCTTTGATTTTTTTACATATATTTTTAGTTGTAGATGGACACAATACCTTTATTTTATTTATTTATTTTTATATATATAACTATATGACAGGAGAGGGAGAATCTCTAGTGCAAATCCTTTAAAAAAATTCTGCTGTATTTCCTGTTTGAAAAATGACATCAGGTGATAAAAGAATATTTCTTTTTTTCTTTCTTTTTTTTTAGAGGGGGGAGACTGATGTTTTTCTTAAACTAGTATGGTCATGATTCATTAAGGAAAATCCCCCAGGAGTTGCTAGCTAATATAAAATGCTGCATTCATGGCTAAGAGCAGCCATTTGGATTAGGTTAATAAAACATAATTCTGAAGAGTCAGATGTTTGATTTTGAATCTGCATTTTATTTATTAGAATACTCCAAATATAATGAATGGCTTTAACCTTTCTTTTAAAAAGTCTGGATATTGAGGGGCTGAGGTTGTGGCTCAGTGGTAGAGCGCTTGCC
The DNA here is from genome assembly GCF_048772815.1 of Callospermophilus lateralis. Taxonomy (NCBI): domain Eukaryota; kingdom Metazoa; phylum Chordata; class Mammalia; order Rodentia; family Sciuridae; genus Callospermophilus; species Callospermophilus lateralis. Next base: position 157,137,177 of record NC_135305.1, on the reverse strand, counting down.
TAGCACATGTGAGGCACTGGGTTCGATCCTCGGGTATACATACGTGGAGTACAACTCATTTTAAAAAGAAGGTGTGGATATTGAATTTGGTAAGATGACCTGTGTAATAATTCTGAAAATAAAGCATTCTTGTTTTCTTCCAGTGAAAGGAAAAACAATTGACAGTGTTAGGTTCTGTTTACTTACCTAGAATATATTTTCATTTGCACTTGAGAAGACTTTAATGTTTTTATTAGTACATTTTTGTTTCTTTGTTGATGACGTCTGTCAGGCCTTTTGTCTTCTGAAATGTTTTTTGGTTGGTATTTGATATATATTATATGCTCATGCTAAATACATATTTTATGATGATGGGGAGTAGGAAAAGTGTACTAGTCTGGAGAAGCCAAACTAAAAATTTAGCTTGATAAGATGTAAAAGATAGGTAATTTCACAAGATAATGGAAAATTTATTATATGTCTTTTGTTCATATTAAATGCCCAATTAGGCATCCATCATTTCTCGTAAAAAAGAAGCCAAAGCTGAGGAACTGCAGGAAGCCAAGGAGAAGTTAGCCAACCTAGAAAGAGAAGTATCATTAAAGACAAATCAGACCCGAGAATTTGATGGCACCGAAGTTTTGAAAGGAGATGAGGTAAGTTGAGGTTCTCATGGAACAAGGGTATGAATATTGGATTTTCTTTAAACCATTAATGTCTTTGACTTTCTTAGTTCAAATGTTGATAGTAGTTAATCTTATTTTATAAAACTTATTTAAAACTGAAAAAATAATTTGCAGTAATATTAAGAGATTTCTTTATATAAAATAGGAGAAATCTTAGTGATTTTATGAGAAAATATTCCAAGTTTTCACTTTTTTATATTGGAATTATTTATTATAAGCATTAAATTATAAAAGACAAACAAGAGTACTAGAAACTAGCAGGCAATATAAAAGTTCATTTTTGCTTATAAATGTATTTCCATAAAGAGTTAAGAAAATATCACTGAGTTAATATGGTCAATAATGTATATTTGGAGTTGATTGCTGTGGCACACACCTGTAATCCTAGCAGCTCTGGAGGGTGAGGTAGGAGAATCGCAGGTTCAAAGCCAGCCTCAGCAAAAAGCAAGGCACTAATCAAGTCAGTGAGATCTATTTATTTTTTAAATAAAATGTAAAAAATGGCTGGGGATGTGTCTCAGTGATTGGTATTTGATATTGATTTGGGCTCAATCCCTAGTACCAAATAAAATAATATGTGTATTTGGCCAGTGAGGCTGGCACAATAAAATTACCTCATAACAGATGCTTACAAGTTAAAAAACAATGCAGTTATATCTTACATTGCTGTGTACTTTAAATTTTAAACAGTGCTTTAATAGCTGCTGTAGCATTTATCCACTGTCAGACTCATAAGATTAGAAGGAAAAATAATATTGTTTATTGTTAGCTAAACTCAAGCAACAAAAATATAATTCCTCATCCTCTTTTCATAAAATTAGCTCAAGAAAAACTGAGTGAATAAAGCCAAATAGCTTGTCTTAGCTTGGTGCTTTTTTAGAAAATCATATGATGGGTCACATTTGAATTCCTAAACATTACCTGTACTCAACCAACTCTTAAAGGTTTTTTAAATTTTATATTAACTACTAACCCTCAGCAAAAGCTACTTTGAAAAGCTGCTCATGTCCAAAGCTCATTTTTAGCTTTGGAAAGTTAATGAATTCATACTGTTAAAAATTGGCAGTGAACCTTCACTGTGCCAAACATAAATGAATTGTTTCCATGGTACCATTTTTCTCTGTGGTGTTTCTGATTGTAACCTCCTAAAATGCCTTTTGGCTTGTAGGGGAAGTCCTAGATCTAGGAAAGCAACACTCGATTGAAAAATTCCTTTGGGTTTTAACATCCACTTCCAGATTGCTTTACGACATGAGAGTGTTTCAAATGATACTTGGAGGATAGCAGCATGTGCTTCATGGTATCTTTGCTTTCTGTGGGGAGAGAAAAATTAATTAACCGCAGTTTTGCTTTACAAGAGACCATGCTGCTTCCTAGCAGTTTTATCTTAAGAAAATCCTGCCCAGTTGACAAGAAATACTAATTGTGGCCACGTTTCACATTTGACATCTAGTACAGTCTTAGATGTTCTTGCGTGTAAATATGAAGGAAAAGAAACCAGTGTCCAGTTGTTAACCTTTACTTTTGAGAAATCATCTGAATAGAAGTATTTGATGAGAGATAAAAGACTACTTTTTTTAAGGGGAAAAATTACAACTTTGGAAATGGTAAGGTCAACTTAATGTTTTGAGTAATGTCTGATGGAAAACTAGAAAAGTAAATTATTTGGCAGTTACCTAGAAGAACAGAAGGTATTGGGGAACATTATGCATAATTTTATAAAGAACAAATCTTGGTAGGCCAGTTTTATTTTCAACTTTGATAGAATGGTAGGCCATATGGAAAAAAGGGAGGAAGTTTATTATACTAAAACTATATAAGATAGCTGGACTTTACTGAGGTTTCTGATTTGATATTACATGGCAATCACCAGAAATCATCAATGATGTTTGGAAAGAATACTCTGCCAGGAATCACATGCAGAATAAGAAAAAGGAGGATTAATATTTATTTTGACTTTTTACATAAAACTCTATACTAGGTGCTTTACATATACTTCTTTGCTTCTTGTAAGAGGTGTTTTTAGTATTTCTGTTTCACAGTTGAGTGAAGGAAATTAGAAAATTACATAGCTAGTAAGTGGCCAAGCTAAGATCCAGATCTCTTCCATCTTTCTGTTGACCTTGAACAAATTATTTAATTTTTTTGTTTTTCATATGTAAAGTAGGAAAAATTGCTCTTCATTGTCTCTAGGACAATGAAATAATGGATATTAAAGCTTCTGAAAAACTCAAAGGTTCCATCAACCCGAACATCTGACATCCTTTCAAAATCACTCCTGTGGGTGGTATTATATGCCTAGAGGCAGTGTGGCAGAATGGTTTAAGAGCACAGGTTCTAGAACTCAATTGTTTGAATGCAGTTCCTGGCTTTGTCATTTATCAACTGGGTAACTGTTTTAAATTTCTTAATCTCTTTGTACTCAGCTGTAAAATGTGAATGTTGCTGTATATACACCTCCTAGAAGGACTACACCTGTAACACTCTTAGAACAGTGATAGGCATTTGTAAGCTCAATGTGTTGACTTCTTTTTTTTTTTTTTTTAAGTTGTAGTTGGACAAAATACCTTTATTTTATTTATTTATTTTTATATGGTGCTGAGGATCAAACCCAGCATCTCACATGTGCTAGGCGAGCACTCTACCACTGAGCCACAGCCCCAGCCCTCAATGTGTTGACTTCTAATGTTTTTATGTTTATGTTACTCACTTGAATGAAGAATTTGAAAGTTAGAAATATAGTTTATGGCTAAACAATTGAAACCAGAGTTTCAGTTTTTAAGCTATAACTAGGAGCAGTTCAGCAGAAATAACTATGATGTGGTTTCTGTTTAGGACTAAATAATTTACACAGATCCAAGATGGAATATGATAGCACTAATTCGCATTATTTTAGCAGCCATTCACTGAGCAGTTCCTATGCACTCAGTCTCGAGTATGTCCAAAACATCCTCGTTAATGGATGCACAATAATATGACTGTACCTAATGCTACAGAACTGTAATTCTAAAATGATTTAAGCAGTAAATTTATTTTATATATTATACAATCTGTTCTAATTCATCCTCCCAGAATGCCTGTGAAAGTATTATTTCTATTTTCTAAGTGAAGAAACAGAGGAATTTAATAACTTGTGCAAAGTCCCAAAGTTAGTATGCTGTAGAGATCTGAAGTAGACCTGAACGCTTTTGCAGCTGTGCTACTGTACACTGTGGTACCCTGACTCCTCTAAGGCACAGTTAGAATGGATAAGGTGTGTAAGGTTCACAAAACTATGTTGTAGTTGCAATCAATTGAAAATGTTGGCTTGTTAGAAACTGTGTAATAGCCATTAGGAATATGACTTGTTAATAAGTATAAATTTCACAAGCCCTAGACATATTACAGTGATTTATATTCCTTTGTCATTTTTTTTCCAGAGGTCAGTGAGGAGTTTTTGAAGTTTGGTAATGAAGTTTATACATTTTTAAAAAATATTTTTAGTTGTCAATGGACCTTTATTTATTTTATGTGGTGCTGAGAATCGAACCAAGTGCCTCACACATGCTAGGCAAATGCTCTATCACTGAGCCACAACCCCAGCCCCAGTATATACATTTTGATACTTCCTACTGTCACTAAAGCTAATATTATTTTTTTTAAAAAAGAGAGAGAGAGAGAGAATTTTTTAATATTTATTTTTTCAGTGGACACAACATCTTTATTTTATTTTTATGTGGTGCTGAGGATCGAACCCAGTGCCCTGCGCATGCCAGGCAAGTGTATTACCGCTTGAGCCACATCCCCAGCCCTAAAGCTAATATTCTTGATGTGACATTTTACCTCCAAATTTTAGTTCTGATTGCAGGTGACAAGTGCTATACATATTTGTTCTTCACTAAACTTTTGAATTAGTAGCTCTTTGATTTTCCTTATTGATAAAAGAAGTGTCTAAAAATGCTTGTTTTTTCTCATTGTACTTTGGTGATCATTCGAACATTTTATTTTCATTGTATTGATATGCTTGAGGCAGTACTCAAGAATATGCCCAGAAATGTATTTTTCTCCTATTCTGCTAATATTCTGATAAAGGAATTTCTTGAACAGTTGAAATTAAATTCTTAGTGGTAGAGATACTTTTTTTTTAACCAGTCTAGTCTATCTTGATTTTTCTTCACACTAGTGTTTGAGAAATGATAAAAAGTTTAGAGATTATGCTTTCTTAACATAACTAAAAATTGATAATTATGAATATTTAACTTTTATTATCTTGAAGTTTTTTGTGTTTTTTTTTTTTGTACCTGGGTTTGAATTTGAGGTATTTGACCACCGAGCCACATCCCCAGCCCTATTTTGTGTTTTATTTAGCGAGAGGGTCTCACTGAGTTGCTTAGTGCCTCGCTTTCTGCTAAGGCTGACTTTGAACTCCTGATCCTCCTGTCTTAGTCTCTTAAGCCCCTGGGTTTACAGACATGTGCCATCACGCCCAGCTTCTTGAAAGTTTTTATAATGGACTTTCAAACCCAGAGCCTCGCATGTACTAGGCGAGCACTCTACTGCTGAGCCACAACGCCAGCCCACTGTCAATAGTTTATATAATTAATAATAATAAAGTTTATTATATAATTACAATGTGCTAGACACCAAAGAAGAGTTCTGGCATGTACTGTCTCATTTGTTTCATTGTATAATGCTGAAAGTTACAATTATTATTCCAATTTTTTACAAATAAGGGAATTGAGGCACACAGAGTTTAAGCTAATTTGATCAAGATGTTATTGCTATTACATAGTACCAGAATTTGAATTGAGGCAATCTGGCTCTGGAGCCTTTACTAATTTTCACATGATAGAAATCTGGAAAGAATAGTCAACCTGAGCCAGATGAAATTACAATTTAAAATCATCTTGGTAGGTAGGAATGCCGTTATACTTAAGCAAACAAAAGACCATTAATGGGATTATAAATATAATGTGATAGAATTGAAAGTTTGTCTTCTTGGGTCAACACAAAACCCATTAGGAATGCAGCTTTATAAAAATAAATAAAATAGCCAGGTGCAGCGGTGCATGCCTATAATCCCAGGGACTTGGGAGATTGAGGCAGGGGGAATCACAAGTTCAAGGCCAGCCCCAGAAACTTAGTGGGATCCTGTATCAAAATAAAAGTGGGAGGAGGGCTAGGGATGTGGCTAAGTGGTAAAGTCCCTCTGGGTTTAATCCTCAGTACCAAAAGCAATAACGATATATATATATATATATATATATATATATATATATATACACTACATTTAGAAAATGTTGAATCCTATTTGTGGTCAAATTATGCCTGGAATAATATTTTACATCTTTGGCTTCATGTCTTAAGAGATACATAGTCATGCCAGAGTACCAGATGAGGGTGACTAAAATGGATAAAAGTCTGAAAACTTTCATGGAAAGAAGGAAAAGATGGTGGGCAGAAAAGAGTTAATATAGCAGGCCTGGGATGCTATCCCTAGAAAATCCTGCTTGCAAGGTGGACCCTTGGCAGATATCTGGAAACTTGGACTTTGGAATAATTCCCACCTTTCCCTGATAAGAATGGCTCTCTGTGCCTAATGTGAATGAAGAATGTGGTTTATGTTGAATACCTGTTTTTCTTTGAGGAGTCTGGAATTTTGGTACAGGCTAGGCAGAGGGTAACCTGCAGGATCAGCCCTGAAGGTAAAAATCCTGGACCCTAAGTCTCTAATGATCTTCTCTGGTTGGCATCATCTCACACATGCTACTATAACTCATTGCTGGAGGAATTAAGCATTCCAATGAAATTTTGCTGGGAGAGGACTCTGGAAGCTTGTAGCTGGTATCCTCTGAGCTTCACCCCCTAGGCCTTTTTCCTTTGCTGATTTTGCATTGTACCTTTCAGTGTAATAAATTATAGCAAAGAGGGTGACTATATTTTGAGTCCTGTGAATTTTCCTAGCAAATCATTGAACCCGGGAGTGGTCTTGGGACCCCCAATACAGACAGATTAGTGGATATTCTTGTTTGTGAGAAGGCAGAATTAGGATTAGTAGATAGGTATTAGAAGAAATAGTTGATTGACTGTAAGGATAATTTTCTGCCACTTAAGCTTTCTTCAGTAATGGATCGGGCTGCTTTGGGGAAACAGATCGTTCCACTGTTTAAAATGTTCTAACAAGCTCAGCAAGGGATACATTAGAAGTAATGTGTGCATTGAGAAGAAGAACAGTGGGTCAATGTTTTGGCCTTTTTAATCTTAAAAAAAAAAATCTGATTACACAAGCAGTACCTAAATAGATTATCATGATATGAAAAACAAACAACACCAGTCCTTTAATATTCTTTCTGGACAGAAACCACTGATATACACCAGTTCTGTATATCCTTTCCCTCTTTTCTCTGGAGATAGATACAGATATGTAGATAGTAGTGTTTTGTAGATTTTAAAAATACAAATAGCACTATTCTGTGTGTATTATACAACTTGCTTTTAATAACATGTCTTAAGAGACTTCTGTGTCAGTAGTACATGAAGAAGCTGTTCTGTCGATGTAGTATCAGCTCTGGGCCCAGAACACCTATGTAAAGATCCCTGCCCCTCCCCTTTCCTCCCCTTCATTCCTTCTTTAAGTGCTGGAGATATTAAACCAAGGGCTTTGAGCATGCAAGTCAAGTGCTCTACCATCCCCAGCCCACTACTACTTCTTTCTAAAATAACAATAAAATGTATTCTGATGTATTCTAAAGTAATTATCTTTGTTCTAATAACATAAATAGTTATAACTTCTCTTAGAATTTAAAATTCCTTCATGGTGTTGGGTGTTTTGTTTTCTACAAATATTTGGTAATTTGGGAGTGTGTGCATTTTTTTCTATTACTTTTAAATTTTTTTTTTTAAATTTTGTAGTTGTAGATGGACAGAATGCCATATTTGTTTTTTTTTTATTTTTTATTTTTATGTATGCTGAGGATTGAACCCAGGGCCTCACGCATGTTAGGCAAACACTCTGCTGCTGAGCTAGAGCCCCAGCCCCTTATTACTTTTAAAAAAAAAAAACAAAACATTTTTTAGTTGTTGTGGATCTATATTTATTTATTTATTTATATGTGATGCTGAGAATCAAATCCAGTGCTTCATACATGATAGGCAGGTACTCTACTTCTGAGCCACAACCCCAGCCCTTTCCTATTATTTTAATTTTGAGTGGCCAGAGATTTCTTGGGTGTTTCTTGAACAGTCTTCCATCTGGCTCAAAATTCTTTTTTTTTTAATATTTATTTTTTAGTTGTACATAATACCTTTATTTTGTTTATTTATTTTTATGTGGTGTTGAGGATCGAACCCAGGGCCTCGTGCATGCCAGGCGAGTGCTCTACCGCTGAGCCACAACCCCAGTCCCATAGCTCAAAATTTTTACTAGAGGTTTTTACATTGGACAGAGAGGTACCTGGGATCTGAAGAAGTGCCTCAATGGCAATTGGGAAGTGTTCTATACCCCTTTTCTGACTTCACCCATATCAGTTCTGCTTTTATCTGAATAATATATTAGAGTTTCAGGTAAGAATTTGCTTGAAAACAAAATTCCACTGTTAAAAAAAATTTGATCTAAATGATCAATCTAGAGTCCCTTCTAGTACTAAGAAGCCATCATTTCTGGATATTTATTGTGAATCATGGCCGAAGAATGTGTGAATCTCTTTTTTTATTATTATTATTAGTTGTTCAAAACATTACATAGCTCTTGACATATCATATTTCATACATTTGATTCAAGTGGGTTATGAACTCCCATTTTTTTCCCCATATACAGGTTGCAGAATCACATCGGTTACACATCCACATTTTTACATACTGCCATACTAGTGTCTGTTGTATTCTTCTGCCTTTCCTATCCTCTACTATCCCCTCTCCCCTCCTCTCCCCTCCCATCTTCTCTCTCTACCCATCTACTGTAATTCATTTCTCTCCCTTGTTTTTTTTTTCCCCTTTCCCCTCACTTCCTCTTATATGTAATTTTGTATAATGATGAGGATGAATATCAATCTCTATGTGTGTTTTTTTAATCACTTGTAAGAGACACCAAACTTAAGTTTGTAAGTGAATTTGATATTAGATTCTAATTAAAATCTAGTCTACTCATGTGTAGTTATTTTAGACATGTGATTGTCTCTTAGGAGTTTATAAATGCAAATTATTATTAATCCACTTAAAATAATTTCAAGTTATTAGAACAGGGTTTTAATATTAAATAATCTTAGTTTTCCATAGTTGAAGTGTTTTGAAAATATTTTACATAGGAATATCTTCAGTGTGAGAGGAGATAGAGAAACAGTGTTTTAGAATACTATATAGTTAATAGTCATGATTATGGCTTGGGTCATAAGTAAAAGATTTACTGCCATCAGTATGCTTTTTTTTAATAATTATTTTTTAATTGTTGTTGGACACAATACCTTTATTTATGTGGTGCTGAGGATCGAACCAGGGCCTTGCATGTGCTAGGTCAGTGCTCTACCACTGAGCCACAACCCCAGCCCCATCAGTGTGCTTTTTAATGATAGCAAAAGAGGGGCTGGGGTTGTGGCTCAGCAGTAGAGTGCTCGCCAAAGCATGTGTGAGGCCCTGGGTTTGATCCTCAGCACCACATAAAAATAAATAAATAAAATAAATATATTTAAAAACAAAAAGATAGCAGAAAGATTGTACCTTAAGTAACATCTCTTCCAGGAAGCACATCCTGAAAGTTTTCCCATCCCACACCCTGCCACCCTGATCCTCCTCCTCGAATGTGTTCTTATAGCATGTTCTCTTGCATGCCAATAATGCATAGCACTCTAAAGATTGCTTGTTCAGTTTCAGCTGCCCCTAAGAAACTAGTTCATTTCCACGATGACAGGCATATATTTTGTTTACTGGTGTTTACTTAGAAACTGGGCACTTGTGTAAACTAACCTAGAGGTATAGTTTTTCTTTAGAAAAGTGATAATATTACTAATCTCTTGGCTGTTCCTATAGGCTTCAGTTGATAAGAAAAATTAATTTAAGGTAACTCTTCATTCTACTCACAATGTTTATTTCTACCCATAATGTTTATTTCATTGTATAGATAGTTATTTTTAAACTCTTGACCACAAATTTAAATTTGCCATTTAATCTGGTACCCTTCAGCCAGGATTTTAATTAATTAATTTATTGATTGATTGATTGTACTGGGGATTAAACTCAGGGACACTCAACCACTGAGTCACATCCCTACCCTAATTTGTATTTTATTTAGAGACAGGGTCTCACAGAGTTGCTTAGTGCCTTGCCTTTGCTAGGCTGGCTTTGAACTTGAGATCCTCCTGCCTCAGCCTCCCGAGCAGCGGGGATTACAGGCATGTACTACCATGCCTAGCTTCAGCCAGTTGTTTTTTTTTTTTTTTTTTTTTTTTTGCTATAATTTTTGCCATTTCATAGGCAACAATCAAAGCTTAAAGACTTTCTTGTGAAAGACAATCTGTGCCTGTTTGTCAGTGCCATATGGCAACGGATAATGTCCTAGCCTGAGATATCTCTGTCTCTCTGATTTAATAATTTGAAAATATAAAATCAGCCCCAATGATGCAATATTAATACCCTTCCCAGAGCTTTCATTCAAATGAATGTAAGCCTTTTGGGTACACTTTTTTAAAGCAACAAATGAACCTCCTGTTAAGGTTCCATTGGCACTTCATACATTGAGAGGTCACTCCTGGTTTATGGTATATGGGTCTAATAGACTCCTTGTATTTTTTCCCCTAACCTTTACAAGAAGCTCAGCTGTTGTGCAGTTATAGCTACTTGAAAAATGTGCTTGGTCAAATAATATTTATAAGCAGTTTCAGAAAGGACCAACCAATTCATTCTATAGATACCAACAGAAATCCTAGAGCTAAATTGGAAAGATTATGAAATCTTCTTTAAATACTTCAAAGAGAAACACAATGAAGATAAGGGAATCCTGGCAAGATTTGCTGCAGCTGTCAGGTCTCAAAAAATAAGGAATCAAATTTTGACACTTGTAATTGAATCATCCACCCTTCGAAGTGAGCCCAGGAAAACCTGTGATATTTTTAGAACCTTTCAAATCACATTGTACTCTTTTAGAGTTCATAGCAGGACCTGAAGCCCCTAACATTTCCCAAGAGGTGGAACAAAACAGAATCAAATAAATTTGACTCAATTTGCTATAATAAGAGAAGTATACTATGCGTGCAGTTTAAGTAATGCCATGATTTAAACCCAATATTTTAAAACTCTTCATAGTTTTTTTTGTTTGTTTGTTTGGTCTTCTGGAGTGTTAACTGTTTGGAGCAGTAGTTGAGATACCCATTAGAGATAGTAACAGCTGTGTGGTGGTGATTTGATTTATAATAGAAGTATAGAAATCTTGAATGTGTGATTGTGTTTCACAGATGGATATTCCTGGGCTACCAGTTTCATCTAAGACAGATTTCTACCAGCATATATCATATTGCTTATTATAGAGTCTCTCAAAAGAAGGAGCAATTAACTAGCTGCTTCCATATGTATGTAATTGCATTGTTCATGCTTGGCTTGCTGAGATTTTCTAATTTTAAAGTTAAAAACATAATACTAACAGGTTGGGAAAGGGTAGAATAGTATTTGTATGTGTTTATATAGCATTAGTTATGATGGGTGTTTGAAAAGATTCATTTTAACAAAAAGCAGAGTTGCTTTGAAACATTTTTCTCTTGCCTTATCCAAATGATTTTTTTTTTTTTTTTTGAGCATGACATGAAAAGTTAGCCTTTTCAGTTTCTGCAAAGTACTAATTCGGAATATAAGAGAAACATGACAGATGGATAAAAAGTATGGCCTTTGGGCATATTCATGCTACTCCTAGATAGTTGGTGATATCTGTAACTCTCTTATTTCCCTCAAGCCTATTCCGTAGTTTTCTATACTTATAATAATTTGATAAAATAACTGAAAGAGATGTGACTTAATTAAAGAAAGAAAATAGCATGGATGTTAGACTAATAGGAGTTGAGGTCAAAAGTACTCATTCTAGTCCAGGTGTTCTAACTAGAAAGTCAGAAACATTGATAAAATTAATGATTTCTCTCTAGTTTCACATAGCCTTAAAAAAATATTAAAAATATATATATAGAGAGAAAGAGAGTGCCAGGTGTAGTGGTACATGTCTGTGATCTCAGCAGCTTTGGAGTCTGAGGCAGAAGGATCACAAGTTCAAGGCCAGTCTCAGCAATTTAGCAAGGCCCTAAGCAATTTAATGAGAACCTGTCTCAAAAAAACTTTGGTGGGGAATAAGATGGACATCATTACCCTAGGTACATTTATGATTGCACGAATGGTGTGACTCTACTTCATATACAACGAGAGAAGTGAAAACTTCTGCTCAATTTGTGTATAATGAATCGAATAGCTTTCTATTGTCATGTATAACTGATTAGAACTAAATTTTTAAAAAAAGCTTTGGTGGGGGCTGGGATTGTGGCCTAGTGGTAGAGCGCTTGCGTAGCATGTACAAGGCACTGGGTTCGATTCTCAGCATTGCATGAAATAAATCTTAAAAAAAAAAAGGTCCATCAACAACTAAAAAAGTATTTTAAAAAATAAATAAAATTTAAAAAAGGTTTGAGGATCTACCTCAGTGATATTTCCTGGGGTTCAATCCCCAGAACCAAATATATGTATACATATATACATTTATTTACATTTACATACATAAATATACATACATATATTTATATGCATATATCTATTTTATATGTATTTACTTGTTCTTGAACAATATGAATTGCCTATGTGGTTGTCTTGTAAAATCTTCCCAGCTAATTACTTTGAATATAATCTTTAGGGAGATATTAAAGTGGAAATTTTGCAGCAAGAACAGAGATTCTTGGTTTTCACATAAATATCCGTAATGAAGTCAGTAATTTCTTTGAGTTCTCAATAAGCTTGAAAAGCATTAGGGAAGTAAGCTGCCCCATCTATTTAAAAAGATAACCCAGATTTTAATCATTACCATTGAAAGTTCTGAAACACATTTAAGTGGATAAAAGGAGAAAGAACATCTGTCATATTCCATTTTGATCACAAAGGAGCTGATTCTGTGAAATTGGTCCTGAAACCAGAAACTAATGCTGTAACACATTAATTAATTCATTTCCAAAACCAAACGCAGAGAGAGATAAAAGAGCTTCACAGTTGAGTACTCTCTCAGCACCTACTGGCATAAACCAGAAAACACTAATCTTATTGATCTAAGCATCTAGAAGGATGGCTGTTCTTTCATAAATGACAAATTTAGATTATATATTTATATTGGTACAAATAATTAGTAATAGCCATTGTAATAGGCTTTTCTGCCTAGTGGCAAACTTTGTAGTTCATTTTAATGACAAATTTGTTTGATTAACAATAGGAAGCTTTTATCTTAGTGTTCCAAGGATTTATTTTTTATACCTTTATTTTATTTATTTTTATGTGGTACTGAGGATCAAACCCAGTGCCTCACACATGCTAGATAAGTGTACCACTGAGCTACAACCTCAGCCCCTCCAAGGATTCATTGCTTATTTCCTGTGCCTTTAAAAATTATTTTCTTTTAGTTTGCTCTTATAAGTTGCTTTCTGTGGTAATGTTTTTATGCAGTTACTGAATTAATACAGTGTATGACAGAGTCAATGCTCAAATATATTAGCTATTATTGTCACTATTATGATTATTATTGCAAATTGTTGAAATCAGCTAACTATATTTAATTTTGAATATTTGGTGAATAAATGAAGATGGTGTTTTTATTCTGAAAAAAAAATATTTTCTTTTAAATAATTCCTTTTAAGTTATTTAAAAAGTATTCCTGTAAATATTTATTTAAAAATTCTTTTCTTTTAAAAGTTCTTTAAAAATTTTTAAATTCTTTTAAAAATTATTTTTAAATTCCCTTAAAAATTATTTTTAAATATTTCTTTTAAATTATTTTTAAATGTTTTTTTAAAATATTTTAAATTTTTTTTACGACTAAGTAAAGAACTTCTATTTGTTTCCCCACTACCCACCTGGTGCTAGGGATCCAACCAAGGAATCCAACCCAGAGATGTACTAGACAAGTGTTCTACCACTGAGCTACATTCCCAGCCCTAGTTTTTATTTTTCTTTTCCAAATGTTTTAAATTTTTATTTATTTAGTACTGGGAATTGATCCAGGATTTCATGGATGCTGGGCAAGTTCTTTATCACTGAACTATGTCCCCAGTCCCTTAGTATTTATTTTTCAGACATTATTTAACAACAAGAATAGTCAACCAACTTTTTAAAAATTAAGATGGATTAATTTGCAATAAAATAATCACCTTAAAATTTCAGACTTTTCAGCTGGGGATATAGCTCAGGTGGTAGAGTACTTGCCTTGCATGCACAAGCCCTGGGTTTCATCCCCAGCATCAAAACACAAAAAAGAAAAAAAAATTCAGACTTTTCATTTAGGGCCATGGAGATAAATATATTTGTTTCTGTTTAAACAGCAGAATTACATAATTGATGTTTTTACTTATATTTGACAGCACAAAAATATAAAAGTCAAATAGCTTCCACTAATATCTCCCTTTCCCTTGATAGTCGAGTTCATAGACTTACTTCTTAGGTCAGTATTCTGGATTTTAAAAATCAATTATATTTTGAAATACATTTACAACCACTCTGAAGAGAACACTTTTTTTTTTTTTTTAGTAGGGGGAATGAACCCAGGGAATTGACCACTGAGCCACATCCCCAGCTCCCCCCTACGTTGTTTTAAATTTAGAGACAGGGTCTCACTAAGTTGCTTAGGGCCTTGCTAAGTTGCTGAGGCTTGTTTTGAACTCACGATCCTCCAGCCTCAGCCTCCCCACTTACTGGAATTGCTAGTGTGTGCACCATGTCCAGCTAATAATAACACTTTTAAAATATTTCTTCTAAAGAACAAATACTATACAATGATTTTGTGGCATATTAGACTGCTTAAAGAAACAGAAAAGGTAAAAAATAATGTATAAGAATTATAATCATTTGTTTATAGAAATCATCCAAATACAATATTTTCCCTAATTAATTATTTTTTCTTCTCGTAATTTATGAGAAGAGATAAATTAGAAGAAGTAGAATGCACAATTCATTGGTTCTTGGTTGTAGCTGACAGCTTAAGAGTTCATGATTATAAAAATAAAGCAAAATCCTATGCTCTTTAAAGGTTTTGTCTTACTGCTTTCAAATCATGACAAAATATTCACAGCAGTTTAAAAAATGGTGAAGATTAAACATGGGGCCTACTCAAATAAAATTTAGATGAATTTTACCTATTATACTCCTAAAGTAAAAATTGTAATAAGTATGATACCGAATTACCAAATAACATTCTATAGTAAGCTGCTGGGACAAATACAACATTTGATAAATTAATTTTCAGGTTTGGACTGGATGCAGTGGTACATGCCTATAATCCCAGCGACTTGAGAGGCTGTCACAGAAGGATCACAAGTTTGAGGCCAGCCTTGGCACGTTAGTAGGACTCCAAAAAAGATGAGTGGGGGTGTGGGTGGTGGGCTGGGACTAGGAATATAGTTCAGTGGTAAAGCACCCCTGGTTTCAAGCTCTGGTACTCAAAAAAGCAAGCAACCAACCAACCTACAGATTAGGCATAGAAATGTGTAGGCAGAACATCTTATTTTCACACTCTCAAATGTTCAACTTTTGAAAAACAAATCAAAGAGACATAAAGGAATACGTAATTTATGATAGCTGACCAGGCACTTAACCTGTTTTGTTTTATTTTTACCAACAATCTCTTGGTAATAGAGATTGAACCCAGGGATGCTCTCCCACTGAGCTATGTCCTCAGCCCTTTTGAGATGGGGTCTTGCTAAATTACTGAGGCTGGTCTCAAACTTGCAGTCTTCCTGCTCAGCCTTTCCAATTGCTGGGGTTACAGGTTTGGCTACCTTGCCTAGCAACTTTGATTTTGAAGTAAACTAGAATTATTTTCAGCAATCACAAACTATTGGTTTACATATAGAAATGAAGTGAACTTTTGCCATTGACTTCATATCCAGCAAACTTACTAAATTGTCTTATTAACTATAGTCATTTAAATCATTTTAAATTTCTCCCCTAAGAGAACAATAGCATATGTGTTAATGAGAATTTATTTATTTCTGTCCACACCTTATGCTTTTTATTTATTTTTCTTCTCTCGCTACTTTGGCTAGTTCTTTCAGTACAAAGACAAATGGATATATGTATATATTATATATATTTATATTCACATATGGATATTTCTATAACTCTGTGTGTGTGTGTGTGTGTATATATATATATATATATATATATATATATATACAAACAACTGTGGATTCTAACCAGTAACCCTATACCTCAGCATTCTTTCTAGCTTCTCCCTTTGCTAGTTTTAAAATATCATTTCTATCATTGATAAATGTGGCTTCCTTTGTCCCCACTGTATTTACTTATTTGCACCGTTGGTTAACTTTTTTGCTCAGTTTAGCCAACCTACCAATTATTCTGGCCTCACACCATGTTTCTATCCCCATCCCACTAACCCTCATCTTCCTCAGTACCAATGTTTCCTGTGGCTCCCCACTACCCTCTGTCCTCAGCTATCGTGTCTGCTAGCCTGTGTCTCC
Organism: Callospermophilus lateralis; assembly: GCF_048772815.1. Taxonomy (NCBI): domain Eukaryota; kingdom Metazoa; phylum Chordata; class Mammalia; order Rodentia; family Sciuridae; genus Callospermophilus; species Callospermophilus lateralis. The sequence continues at coordinate 157,120,838 of NC_135305.1, read as the reverse complement.
ATGTTTCTCGGCCCCCAGCCCCATCATTCCACATTGTTATCTGTTCAGCATACTGATTTGTACTTCCATAACCCACCCCTTGCTCTACTGTACCCTTGGTTACCACTCAGTGGTCCATTCCCTCCATAATTCCCAAAGCCTCTCATGTCCATACATTCTTGATCTCTGGGCCTGCTGGCCCATGCCTGTGTATAGCTCCTGGTCCTCCTCATTGCCACCTTTCCAACCCACTACTGTTACTCCTGTGAACCAGTAGGGGAAGGAGAGGCAGTTTTTATTCTATTCTTGTATGAGTGTGCAGTAGTGTATAGTAGACATTACCAGAGGCTCAAGTGTGATTATGCTATCACTCTGGCAGCCAATGGAATGTGTACCTGTGTTTTCTTATATTTTAAATTTTTCTCAATTTTCATTGTTAATGTGATAGTGATAAAAATTTACGTAAACAAAATTTCTTTGAGATCCTAAATAATTTTAAGAATATATAAAAGGTTCATGAGATTAGAAAGTTTGAGAATCACTCTTTCAGATGGGTAAGAAAAAGACAAAAACCCCAATAAAAATGTGGGCCAAAGACAAGCAAATCATTTTTTCAAAATTCCCACAGATACACATAAACATAACTAAAAAGTGAAGTTTCCTAAAAAGAAAAATGCAAATAAAAAGCAAGATACTATTTTGCTTGATTGATTATAAAAGTATTATAAATAGCTGGTTGAAGGGCATTTTGGCAGAATATATCAGAAGCTTATGTTTCTTTTGACCATTTTTGGAAATATGTTCTATAGAAATTATTGAATATGTCTGAAGAGTGAATGTACTTATCATGGTTTGTTTCTTTTGAATACTATTAAAAATTAAGAAGTATCCTAAAATTCAAATGATATTTAGGAGAAACTTCCTGTGAAAGAAAAGCACTGCCAATGTGTTTCCTTTCTTCTAATTAGTTCTGGGACAGTAGAGCCCTTAGCTGTTTTGATGGCCACCTATTGCTTAATTGTGTGGAACTATGATTAATCTGAACCTGACTACCCTTTCCTTAGAGAGTATATATAATGAATGTCAAATAATAACCAGTCAGATACAACACATTGAGTAATTTGTGGGTTTGTTCTTTCACCAAAAACATTTCTAGCTTTTAGCTTTTAAAAATAGTTTTGGACCACAGCAAGACAGAGAAGGGGAGATTGGCCTAGATGTTCCAGAGACTAGCAGATGCACAGGGTTGATTTCATTTTGGGCACTTTGCCCAGAACACTTTTAATAGAACATATAGTTACTCTAGGGATTCTGAGGCTGTGGTTATATTGGGATTACACATTCTTTAAAAGGAAAATTTGCAAGTTATTAGACTCTTAGTACACGGGTATACTTAAAATTTTAGAGCAGTTTCTGTAATTCAGCCATTGAAGATTTACTGTGTGTGGGCTGGTTTCCTTAGTATTAAAACTGACTTACTCAGTGTTTTAACTTCCTCTAAAACACAATTCTTTCAAAGTTAAAGTCAAGTATAAAAAAAAAATTATCTGAACTAGATACTGGGGGATTATTTTTATGTGAAGAATTTTTAATCTTAACATTTTTTTATGGACACAATATCTTTATTTATTTTTTTATTTATTTATTTTTATGTGGTGCTAAGGATTAAACCCAAGGCCTCACATGTGTGAGGCAAGTGCTCTACCACTGAACTACAACCCCATCCATAATCTTACTATTTTTAAGGCATTTCTTTGAATACTCAGGAAACATTCTAGTCTTTTAAGAAAAATAAATTTTAGGGCTGGGGCTGTAGCTGAGTGGCAGAGTGCTTTCCTGGCACATGTGAGGCACTGGGTTCCATCCTTAGCACCACATAAAATAAAGACATACTGTTCATCTACAACTACAAAAATATAATAAGAAGAAGAAAAGAAAAGAAAATGTTAAAAAAAATTTTAGAAATGCTCTAATCTATTTTACTACCTTGTAACTTAGAATTACTCATCTAGGGGCTGGGGATGTGGCTCAAGCGGTAGTGCACTCGCCTGGCACGTGTGCGGCTCAGGTTTGATCCTCGCACCACATACAAAGATGTTGTGTTCGCCGAAAACTTAAAAAAAAAAAAAAAAAAAAAATATATATATATATATATATAGGTTTCGATCCTCAGCACCACATACAAACAAAGATGTTGTGTCCGCCGAAAAACTAAAAAATAAATATTAAAATAAAAAAAAAGACCCTTTCAAAAAAAAAAAAATTCTCTCTCTCTTAAAAAAAAAAAAAAGAAGGGAAAAACTCATTGAGTTTATTTTAAAAAAAAAAATTACTCATCTAATAATTTTCCTTAAAAGGAAAAATGTCAACATGGTAACAGAGCTTGTATTCAACTTTGAGTGATGTTTTTTTCCTTTTTTCCCCAAAATTTCAATAATATGTTCATCACTTTATTATTTATAATATTATTTATTAACCCCCCCCCAACCAAGTAGCTTTAAAAAGCATTGGGCATTAAAAAGGATAAGAAGAGGGGGGATATAGCTCAGTTGGTAGAGTGCTTGCCTTGCACACATAAGGCCCTGGGTTTAATCCCCAGCACTACAAAACAACCAAATAAATAAAAGAGGAAAAGTGCTGTCTTTCAAAAAAAGAAAGAATAAGAAAATTCCCAAAGAATTATCTCATTTACAGTATTATAGTCGATTGCTTTGGTTTTGAAGTGATTTAAATATGGTAGGCCAGGTTCTTCCTATAGTGTTTTTTTTTAACATATATACATATTTTTTAGTTGTCTATGGACCTTTTTTTAAAAAAAATTATTTATATGTGGTGCTGAGAATTGAACCCAGCACCTCAAACGTGAGAGGCAAGCACTCTACCACTGAGCCACAACCCCAACCCCCTATAGTGTTTTAATTGAGCAGTTAATCATTCCAAGTTTCCTAATAAAACTAAGTTATTATTATATGTTTGTGACCCATGTATTGGTGAATAAAGAACAACAGATTTATAATACATTAAGATTATGTATAGGGGCTGGGGATGTGGCTCAAGCAGTAGCGCACTTGCCTGGCATGCGTGCGGCCTGGGTTCGATCCTCAGCACCACATATAAACAAAGATGTTGTGTCCGCTGAGAACTAAGAAATAAATAATAAAAAAAATTCTCTCTCTCTCTCTCTCTCTCTCTCTCTCAAAAAAAAAAAATTATAAATGTAATTAAAAAAAAAAGATTATGTATAATACTTAGCTACTGGTCTACTCATTGAATTACATATTATGTTTTTTTATAGTTCAAACGATATGTCAGTAAACTTCGAAGCAAGAGTACAGTTTTCAAAAAGAAACATCAAATAATTGCCGAATTTAAAGCTGAATTTGGCCTCTTGCAGAGGACAGAAGAACTTCTTAAGCAACGTCATGAAAATATTCAACATCAACTGGTAATATGGTATTATCTTGGGCTGCTGTAAATAAAAATGTCATCTGGTTTATGGTTTACAGCTTTGTATTAAGGTCATTGTTTTTACTGGGAAGAAAACATAAAATTATTAGATTTCTCTGATTAACTACAGAGGTGTCATATAAGCTGATTCATTTAATGTAGCAGTAAGCACAACACTGCTACATTAAAATATGTGTACTCACCTTAGAGTTATTAATAGGAGTTGAAGTCCAAATAGGTTTTTCTTTTGGTTAGCTAGTTAATATGAGTAAAATTATCATACCAAGAGAATGGCTGTAAGATATTTATTTATCATGGCTTCTTAGGTAGAAATTTCTAAGTATGCGCTTCCAAGGAGCTTTGGAAAGAAATATTCAGAAAGGGTGCTCTACGGAATTTTGCCTGCAGGCTTATTCCTTATGTGTTTGTGATGTAGTTATCAGAAAAAAAAATTGAACCTGGAGTAGTAATCGGCAAAGCTTTTGTCATTGTGGATGCGAGTGCCTCTAAGTTTTCTTGGTTTGACTTTTTTTTTTTTTTTTTTCCCACCACAGGAAATTAGTTTCATCAGGATTCTACTTACCAACTAACAATAGCTGGTAGAGATAAATGAACTTTCAACCAGTTGAAAGTTAGCTGACAATCTGAACTTTTCTGTTTCATGCTGTTTAATAACTGTTTCCTTCTAGAAAACTTAAAAAGTGAAAATTACTGTTAATCAAACATGGATTCTAACAGCACTAAAATTGGTAGTAGCAACTGCATTGTTATCACTTCAAATTATTTTCTTATTTCCATTATGCTTTGCTTGTTTGCTTTGTTGTTTTACCTAGTAATTATTTTTTAAAGGCAAACATTTGGAGATTTTCAAGTTACCTTTCTGTTATGGATGTCTAGCTCATTTCTACTGTAACCAGAGGACAGACTTTATGATTTCAGTCCTTGGAAATTTGTTTAGTCTTGCATTATAGCCCAGCATATGGTCTGCACTGGTAACTACTTTTATGTGCAGTTGAAAAGAATGTATGTTTTACAGTTGTTGGGAATCATATTCTGTATATGTAAATTCCAACAAGTGTGTTAACCATGATATTCAAATCTTCTGTACTCCTTTTAATATTTTTGTCAGCTTCTTCCATCAGTATTGAGAGAAATTTGTTAAGATCTTTAGCTATAATTATTGCTTATCTATTTCTACTTTAAGTTCTATCAGTCTTTGTTTTATATTTTTTTCTTACATTGGGTTTCCTTGAAGTAGAGCCTGAGAAGGGAATTTCTCAAGTGATTCTTCAGGGAGTGCCTCCTGAAGTAAGGGAATGGATCAGCACAAAACGGCTAACAGGGATGGGGCTGTAGCTCAGAGGAAGAGCGCTGGCCTAGCATGCATGAGGCACTGGGTTCAGTTTTCAGCACCACATAAAAATAAATAAATAAAATAAAGGCATGCTGTTTATCTACACCCACACACCACACACACACACACACACACACACACACACACACACAAATGCCAAGCAAGGACCAGTCTCAGTTGGCGTCAGATTCATTCTGATCCCAAGAGGAAATCAAGCAAATTGCACCATGGAGTTGATTATACCTTGAGGCAAGGAGGCTGGCCTTTCATAGCCCCATGTCAGTCAGTCGTTGGTTTTGGTAGGGCACTCTTAAGTGAGGAGATTCCCAGTTGACTGAGTGTATACTCTGGAGAAGGAGCAGCTGTGAACCATTAGCAGCCAACACAACAATTTGCAGATGAGATATGAGTGGAAAACAATATCCACTATAGTCCACCCCTTCCACTTTTGCAATCTGCTTATTTCTCACTTTAAATTCATTCCACACAAGTATACCTTCTACCAGATTCTTATTGGTGAAAATTTCTAGTAGGAAGATTAGTGGACAGATTGAAACTTTCATTGTTGTAACAGTGTTGAGAAACATACCTTTGCAAGGTGATTAGGTCGTTTATGAGGACTTTGCTTTCATGACTGGATTAATGTTATTATTACTGGTTTACTTAGGGAATTATGCTTCCCTTCCAGACAACTTGAAGCTCTGTGGGTATAGATGTTCTTGTTCCCAGGGTAGGTATGCTTCCATTAGAAGGCTTTCAAAACTTAATGCTCTGACTACCATCTGATTACTTGGGCTCTTCATACCAGCAAACCAGCCAGCAAAGGAAAGAGTTATATTGGCCGGACATTATAAGGTGATACAGACACTGCTAAATAATGGGGACAGAAATAAATCATTTGGCACTTATGTAATTTATTAAGACCCATCTTGTTACTGCCATACATAGTGATAGCTGTCAGTGGGCACATATACCAGCCATAGCCTGATAAAGGCACAGTTCTCTAGGAACTGTGGGTCATCCTACCAGTAAGTCATCTAGATCAGATGAAGTTCTAGCTGAAGGTGAGGGAAGTCTAGAACAAGTGCCTTAATCCATTTTCTACTGCTCGAACAGTAGCTAGATGAGCATTGGTGAGAAAAGAGAGCCCAACATAGCTATTCTGTTCATGAGCCCATTTTTTAAGCTTTGAGTGGTCAAAGACAGAAATTGGTTGCTATCACTGGCCAAATCATCCTTTCCTTTTTGTTGTTCAGTGTCTTTTCTGACACTGAAAACATTCTCTGATGGACATGTGATGAAAAGGTGATCACACTTAGTCTCTGCTCCCATAAGTCCATTCACATGCCCATTCCCTAGATCTTCTTGTCCTCAGACTTTCAACATTGCTGTCTTGCTTCTTCTAAACCAACAATCTATCATGGCCCAGAGGATACAGGTTACATTGGGAGTTGAAGCATTTCAAGTATCTATCCAGATATCCTCCTTCCAGACTCAGAACCTGTCGTCTTCTCCATCAAGGCTCTGATTTGGGCATGGAATGTTTTCTTAGACTTACATAATTTGACCTTCTTTGAAATTTTACCTATCTTATAAGTTCTGTGCCTGGTTTTCAGTTCTCTTTGCCCTTCAACAGTGGGAAATGAGGGCTTATTTAAACCTTCTAAGGAAGCTATCTGACTTTATTACTTTGCTTTAAATTACTGATTAGTGGATCTGAGCCTGTCATCTTATTTCTTCACTGTCAGTGGACCTTAGCAACAAATTCTATTGTCCTTAGTGTTACTCTTTCCCCTCAAAGGCCAGTTCACGCATCTTCATGTCAGTTCAAGTCCTCTAAGAAGCAGACACCAAAATAGGATTAGATGTTTATGGAAGGAAACACTTGTGAAGGATAAAGAGAAAGGAACAGAAAGAGAGCAGGAGAGCCTTCAGATTGTGATACAGGTACAGTATCTGTGCAGGGAGAGTGGGGAGGAAAGAGAATTGGGTAGGAAGAGCCTAGTCTGTTATTTGGTCCATTTGTTGAATTCTTAACATCAGTTATGTTTCTCAGTTCTAGAATTTCCATTTGGTTCTATTTTATAGATTTCAGTTGTTTGTAATCTCCAGCTTTTATTTTCTTGAATATATTAATCACAGCTATTTTAAAGTACCTAATTAATTTACTTGAGCATCTATTTCTATTGTTTATACTTTTCTCTTGATTTTCATTTGACCCTGTTACTTTGCTTACCTACTAATTTTTATTGAATTCCAAGCATTAAATGTGATTAAAATTTCAGGGCCCTGACTGTATTTGTCTTTTTTTTTTTTTTTTTCTTTTTCTGCTGGTGACTGAGTGAAGGGCCTTGCAAATGCTAAGCAAGTGCTCTACCACTTGAGCTACATCCCAGCCTTTTGTCTTCTTTGAAGAGAATTCATTTTTTTTCCTGGTAGATCATCTTTATCCCTTTAGGGGTGGTTTTACTAGAGCTGACATTTTTCTGGTTTTTGCTTACTCCCAAGATAGAGTCCCCAAACCTATAGCAGAAGTTTTACTCCAAGAAAGTGGTTTTTACTTGCAGAGCTTAGCTCTTACTCCTAGGTTATACCCATACTTCTAAGGAAGTAGCCCTTCTGAGACTTTACCTTGACAAGTCTTGAATTCCTACCTCCATTTCCCTAACAATGTAAAATTGTTGAAATCCTTACTCAGATCTTCAGCAATCATCTGCTGAGGGTCTTACTCTGCTGTGCACAGCTTAGGATTTTGGCAATGCCTAAATTGTACCAGAATTTTGGTCTAATTCTTTGTAATTCCTTTTATTCCTCTAAATCCCAGTTCTGTTGGCAGCCTAAAATTCCAACTGGACAAGGGTTCTGTCCTGCATTTATCTTCTTTATCTTTGTCTTTCTTCTTTATCTTTCTCCTTGTCTTTCTATTCTGGTTCTTCCATTTTCTTGGAACCCTTGCCAGAAAGGTTTCCAAAGCAGTCATTCCATTGCAATTTTTCTTGTGAGATCACCAGTACTTTTTCATTGCTAATTCCAATGATCAATTCTTAGTCTTTTTCTTACTTGACCTTTTAGCAATATTTGACACAGTCAATCGCTACTTCTTCCTATAAAATTTTTCTTCTCTTGTCTCTAGGGTGCTACATTCTCCAAGTTTTCTCCTAAAGTTAACACTCCTGTTTCTATTCCTTTGCCGGAGTCTCACTTCCTTGTTTCCTTCAGGACATTGCTCAGATGTCACTTTGGGAAAACTTCTCTAATCGCTTTATGATTTAAGATTCCAACCCCATTCTTATCTCACACCATATGTATTTTATTTATTTACACTGCTTATTTTTTCCACAAGTAGGCTCTGTGAGGGAAGGAATCCCCCCTTTTTGTGCACTGCTGTATTCTGGTGCCTGGACATATAATAAATATTGGATAAGTGACCAAATGCAAGAACCATTTACCACCTGAGAATTCATTCATTTATTAAATATTTATTGAGTATAACCTGTGTTTCAGGTTCTGTACTAAATGCATAGCATTATTCCTATGCACCTGAGGATACCATAGTGAAGTCTAGTATAGGTTGGTAACATGGAAAGGCATGTAATTGGATGAAGTAATATTCAAAGTCATTTGAGATTGTCCTTTAGAATTCTAAACAAATTTAGTATTTATAACTTTTTTGTAAAGTATGAAGTCTGCTTTACTTCATATGGAAACCAACAAAATTTTGATACCCATTTTGTGACCTTTTTATGTCTTTCTTACAGCAAACTATTGAGGAGAAAAAAGGTATATCTGGATATAGTTATACCCAAGAAGAGCTAGAAAGGGTATCAGCACTGAAGAGTGAAGTTGATGAAATGAAAGGACGAACCTTAGATGACATGTCCGAAATGGTGATTACACTTTCTTTTTAGTTCTTTTATTTTCTTCTATTACTAGAAAACAGATGTTTTTGTGTTTGTTTTATTTTCAGTGAAACATTCAGATTTTCTTTTCTGTACAGTGTGTTTTATAATTCTTTGGTCTGTTCTTATCAGTCTCTCTCTCTTTTTTTGTTGAGGGTGGGTGGTACTGGGGGTTGAACCCAGGGTGTTTTACTACTGAGTCACATACCCAGACCTTTATTTATTTATTTATTTATTTATTTATTTATTTAAATTTTCAGGTCTCACTAAGTTCTGAGACTGGCCTTGAACTTGCTGGCCTCCTGCCTCTGGGATCACAGGGATATGCCACTGTGCCTAGCTCTATTTTTGTCAATCTCTTTTGAATTTTTCCATTTTAATAAGGATGTTCATCTTGTAATAGTTTATGTATGATTTTTAGATACATATATATAGCAAAAGAATAAATTTTTTTAAAAAAATAAGTTTTCCCAAATTATACTACCCTGCCTAATAAAATTATTTCCTTTTAATGTATGTCCTTAGTGTCTTTTCTTATTCAGGGCTCTTGTTCAGCCAAAATGAACTGGCATATTTTCATCAGGCATTATAATATTGAAATTTTTCCTTGTTGATAAATAGCTGCTGTGCGCCAAACTCTTCGAGTACCCTTGTCTACATTGGATATTCCCCTAGAATCTTCTGAATTTTACCAAAATCTAACTTGTTAAAAAACTAGCATTTAGTACAGAGGCAGCCTCCAGGGCTCTGTCCCTATGACTGGTGTCTATTCTGATTGGTCATTAGTTGTGCCATTCATTTATTAAGTATTTTTAATATCATGCTGTTCATATTTATGTATATCTTATATAACTTACATAACCATATATTTAAATAGTACAACACGATTATAGTTTGTATAGGCAACTTTGGAATGTATTTTATTCATTTAATATTTTCCCATAATGATTTACAGTCTTGATAATTTACACTTTGAATGATTAAATAGTATTCCATCTTGTTGAGGAATCAAAATTTACTAAGTCCCTTTCCCATTGTTTGGCCCTGAAGTAATTTATAGTTTTTATACTCTTTAACACTGCAACATATTTTTATGCAAGCAATATTTTCTTTTGAAATTTTTTAAAATGTTGTGTTTTTTGTTTAAATGACAGGTAAAAAAATTGAATTCCCTGGTATCTGAAAAGAAGTCAGCTTTAGCCCCAGTCATAAAAGAACTTCGACAATTGCGTCAAAAATGTCAAGTAAGGGAATATGATTTTGTGACATTTTTAATGTTCTGTCTTGTTCAGATGTACTAGGTAGACTACTGAATATTTTATTTGTGTAATTATAGAAAATAAATAATAATAATAATAATAATAATGTTATCTTTGAAGTTTTTGGATTAATTTATGGTACTAAGTTTGTCATAAAGCTAGGAAAGGAAGAGAAGCAGGAATTTAAACTGAAATCCACAGATGCAACCAGATGAGACTTTTTCCTTTAAATCATATGCATGTCATATCTGTAAATATTAAGCCACATCCTTCTATAGCCAAGTAAAACTCAAGAGTCTGCCAACAAGTAGTGACAAATTAACTTTGGAACTCACTTTTCTGGGAGGCATGAAAAGTGACGAAACACCATTACTTGCAAGCGAATTCTAACCACTGCTTTAAAGATAAACAGGAGGGTTAGTCTTAGCCAGGTGCAGTGGAGCATACCTATAATCCCAGCTACTTAGGAGGCTGAATCAAGAAGATCACAAGTTCAGCCTGGCCAGCCTGACAGTTTAGCAAGACCCTGTCTCAAAATACAAAGGGCTGGCCATAATAGCTCAGTGATAGAGGGCTCTGGGCCCATTCCCCAGAACCATAAAAAGAAAAGAAGTTAATACCTTCCACAAATCTAGGTCAGGTGGCCTCCACCATTTTACAGTTGCAATTATTTCATCACTCTTCCTGTAGTATTGTTAAGTTTGAAGGTGAGCTGTGCTGCAGATGCCTGATGTGGAACTAAAAAACTCTCCATCAGAGTTGGAGAAGCAAAATGAAAAATCATATCAACTTGAAATCACTTAGACATAATTTCCTTTTAATAGAAAATGCCAGAGTCTGAGATAGGTTTAGTAGCTTATCCAAGTAGATTAGTAGTAAGTTAGAGACTTGGGGCTTGATTCTAGCATGTGTATAATTTTATTTCAAATCTGCTTATACCATTACATACCATTGCTATCACAATGGAAGAGACAACAAGCTCCTGCTCCCTGGAGTTCATGCACTAATGGATGAGATATAAAGAAATTCAAGGAAAATAACAGACAATCCATCTTAAGAAAAATATATAATCAGAATTATATACCTAACTGGTGAGAAAAGAAGCAGAGATGAAGTGATGTCAGGAAGAAGTTTCAGAGAGATGATTTTTTAAAAATTTTTTTGTACAGGGGATTGAACCCAGGTACACTTAATCACTGAGCCACGTCCCTGGCCCATTTTATATTTTTTATCTAGAGACAGGGTCTTGCTAAGTTGCTTAGGGCCTTGCTGAGTTGCTGAGGCTGATTATGGCTTGTAATCTTTCTGCCTCAGTCTTCTGAGCTCCTGGGATTACAAGCATGTGCCACCATGCCTGGCCAGAAAGAAAATTTTGAACAATCTTTTCATATTGAGAACATCAGTAGTTGTTTTCATGGATGCATTCCAATTCATTCATTTTCTTAATGGTTTCCCTAAGTAAGCAACTTAAAGACAAAAGGACTGGTTATATGTATTTCCAGTTATGATAAGATGTCTTCCTGCTAGTAAGCCAATAAATCTATTTGTAAATAGTTTTTTATTAAATCCATTTACATTTTAAATAAAGAGTTTATTGAAAGGTTACTTAGGACAATGAAGGAAGTGGACTTTCAGGGAAATCCAAGAATCAGAACCATAGTATATCTGAAACAAGTAGAGAGGCACTACAATCAGAGAACATTTCGGTTCAGGAAAGTTTCAGCAACCTCACTCAGCAGTGGTAACTTGGGGATAACGATGAATTCGATAATAATCATAATTATTAAGTACAAGCTATGTGCCATACACTGTGACATTACTCATTTAACAGTCCAATAAAGTAGGGACTCCCCTTTATGCAGATGAACAAATGAAGGCACAGACAGATTAGGGATGTGCCCTAGGTCACATAGCTGGCAGATTGCTCAGGCAAGTTCTTTGTACTAACAGTATACCAATAATGATTTTTTTTTTGGAAAGGGAACTGAAGTCAACCCTGACTAATATTATTTTGTTTGCATTTACCTATTATACATTTTTGTCCATTTATAGTTTCTACTTTTTTTTTTTTTTTTTTTTGAGATGGAGTCTTGCTAAATTGCCCTGGCTGGCCTCTAACTTGTGATTCTTCCACTTCAGCCTTCCAAGTAGCTGGAATTACAGATATGCACCATGATAGGAAGCTTTTAGTTAACATTTTTTAGAAATGACTTTGTTTTAGGTATGTTTCTAGTCAAGGTTTTGCTCCATGGTATAATCTGAAAGATTTTTAAAATAAATTTAGCCCATTTATATTTATTGATAATGTGGATATATTTGATCTTAATGTTGTCATTTTATGTTTGGCTTTTGATTTTAAAGCCTTAAAAAATCCTCCCACTTCCTCTGTGTGTGTTTTCTGATTTGTGGTTTTATTCTAACAATTACATTTCCAACACTATCATTAATCGATAATGGTATCTATTAATCTTTATTGTAAAATGATAAAGTTAATATTTTTTTTCTTACTTTTCCCTCCCCATGCTCCTCTAGTACCTAATTTTAGTTGATTATATTACCTTTCTTAGTATTTGCTTTTGTGCCTTGGATATACTTATACTATTACTTGATTTGTTAGCTGTAAATGATGTCATTTGACAGTCCCTCACCTACTTCCAGCAATTAAAAAAATGAGAGAGCTGGGGTTGTGGCTCAGCGGTAGAGTACTCGCCTCGCACATGCGATACCCTGGGTTCCATCCTCAGCACCACATACAAAAGTAAACAAGTGAAATAAAGGTGCTGTGTCCAACTACAACTAAAAAAATAAATAAGTATAAAAAAAAAAATTAGAAAACCAGCTTACTTAATTATGTCTTCCACCTTCTTTTCCCTTTTTCCTCCCTGCAGTTTTTGTTCGATCATTTCTATCTTGTCAGGGAAATAACAGTTACTTTCTGTTTTGTTACCCCAGTTTCCCCTCTGTTTTTGGCTTTAAGCCTTAATTATTAGATCCAGTAGTTCTTACCAGTCCTTACATTATTCTTTATCCCACTTCTCTTTGATTGTCTGGACTTGTCTTCCAGAGGTCCTCAAAAAAGCCTCAGAAGAAAATGCTCCCTGATTAGTTTTTGCATGAGTTTGCAGTCTACATATTTCTTCCCCACCCTCCACATTTTCATTGGGGCATTATAGTTGTATTTAGTGATGGGATTTATTGTTGCATATTCATACATGTATATAATATAACATTATAATTTGGCCAATATCATTCTCCAGCACTTCCCCCTTCCCTACCCACCCTTTACTCCTTTTCTCTACTGATCTCCCTTTGATTTTTTGGAGATCCATCCCCACCTTTGTTTTCTTCTTTCTTCTCTAGCTTCTGCATATGGAAAGAAAACATACAACCCTTAACCTTTTGAGTTTGACTTATTTCACTTAACATGATGGTCTCTGGTTCCATTCATTTTCCTGCAAATGACAAAATTTTATTTTTCTTTATGGCTGAATTAAACTCCATTGTATATATACACTACATTGTCTTTATCTATTTATCCCTTGATGGACACCTAGGTGCAACTTACATATTTCAACGGCAGCTTACTAGATCATGCTTTCTTTCCTTGAAGAGTTTTAAAGCATAGCTATATAGTCTTCTAGAGTTAAAAGTGGCTATCAAGAGGTCTGAGGCCAGCCTAAATTTTTTTTGTGACTTGATCTTATCAAGAGTATCTATTTTCCATTTGTATTCCATGTGTTCAACGGATCAGGCTTTTTAACTATGTTATTCAAAACTTCCTGGTGAATGAAGAGTTGTTGTTGTTGTTGTTGTTTTTTGTTTTTGTTTTTGTTTTGTTTTGTTTTTAGAGAGAGGGAGAGAGAGGGAGGGAGGGAGAGAGAGAGAGAGAGAACTTTTAATATTTTATTTTATTTTTTTTTAGTTATCGGCGGATACAACATCTTTTTTTGTTTATATGTGGTGCTGAGGATCGAACCCCGGCCGCACGCATGCCAGGCGAGCGCGCTACCACTTGAGCCACATCCCCAGCCCCGAGTTGTTGTTTAATGGACAAAAAGTCTCAGTGAAAGTTTTTCAGTTGAAAAGGGTTCTAGAGATTGATGGTGGTGATGGTTGCCCAACATTGTAAATGAACTTAATGCCACTGAACTCTGTACTTAAACATAGTGAAGATGGTAAATCTTATGTGTATTTTACTATACCTAAAAGAAAAAACACCTTATTTTTTAAAAAAAGTTTCCTGTAAATTATATATTTTATTTGTATTTGTTAACCCTCTTGGCTCTTGGGTAATGCTTTTTGCCTCAGAGGCTTATTTTGCCTACTATTAAAGCAGGTATGCCAACTTTCTTATCATTAGCATTATTTAGTACATCTTTTTATATGTTCCCTTTGAGTTTTATGTGTCCTTAGTTTTGTCCTATATGTGCCTCATAAATAGCATATAGCTAAATTTTTTATACCTTTATTTATTTATTTGTTTGTTTGTTTATGTGGTGCTAGGAATCGAACCCAGTGCCCTATGCATGGTAGGCAACTTAGTCCCATTTGCACTTACTGGTTATTGATACATTTGGATTCTTAAAAATTCTGTTCATTCTATTTACTGTTTCAGCTTAATTTCTTTTTTTCAATCCCCCATTGTACCAATCCTATTTTGTTTCCCTTTTACATCTTTTTTTTTCTTCTACTTTGATTCTGATGATTTACTCTTAAGTTTTTAACATCTAGTCCAGATCTAACAAAGTCAAGAGTTAGTCAGCATCTCCTAGCAATATAGGACAGCAGAGTAACTTAACACCCTCTCCTATCTTGAATGGATGTTGTTAGTCTCTGGCATTTTATTTCCTTCTTATTTCTATCTCTAAAAGTACTTGTCATTGTTATTATAATTGCTATTTTATACAATCATTTCCTGTTTAGATTTATCTAGATAGTTAGCAGTTCTCACCATTGCTGCTTATATTCTACTCCTTCCTTCTGGATCCTGTTTCCTTCTTCCTGAATTTCAGCTTTCCTTGTTTTGTATTCCTTAGTAGTTCTCTCAGTAAAGAATCACTACAACAAATAATGTAACCTTTTTGGAGGATGTTTGTGTGAATAATGGCTTGGTCAGAAAAAAATATCTTTTCACTGCTTTCTCTTAATGCATTGAAGGGTCTGCTATCAGTTTATCTTTTCTTTTTGGGCCATTTTGCTCATATAATTGGTTTTAATGTCTTTATCTTTTTCTTCAGTGGTGTCTAGTTTTGCTACCATAATCTAAGTGTATATCTAGAATTTATTTTGTGTCTTTATTTCTGTTAAAATTGTATATAATACATTCAAATATTCTCTCCTCCATTTTTTTTCTAGTCTGTTTTCCATTTAGACATGTGCTATACATGTCTATTCTGTTCCTTATTGCTTAACCTCAGTTTCATGATTTTCATCTTTTTGTTTATGTTGAATATTGAGTAATTTCTTCAGTTCTCTTTTCTAATTCAATATTTTTATTGTCACTGGTGTCTATTCTATCCACTTTAATTTCTGTGACTATGTTTTTTATTTTGATTTTTTTCAGTGTGATTTTTCTAATCCTTTCTATTTGTTTTTTAAATTTTAAGCATATTTATTTAATGAGCTTATTTCTAGGATCCAAAGTTCCTGAGGTGTGATCCTGCTGTAATTTATATCTTCTGATTCTTACTCCTTAATGTATTAATTGTTTGCTTACATGTTTTCTGCTTTGAGACTGTCAGCCTGCCATTAACATGATTTTGTCTCTTGAATCTTGGCAGCTAAGGTGGAATATGTGTCCCTCCAGAATGGATTTGCAGTTATTCTGCCAAGGTTTTTAGAAATAACACAAGCTTGGCGCTAATTTTGAGCTTATCTTGGGAGTTCCTAGACCATGCGGTGGGGTAAATACTAACCTCAGGCCTACCTGATTTCAGGCCTCCTTTCCTTGTCTGCTGTCTCTGCAGCACTAGAGTTGCATAATGACCAACTTGACTATAAGACTGACCAACCAAAAAGGCTTTCATTAACTATAGCATCTTCATCTCTTCAAGAGGCCCAGCAGCTACCTAAGTAAAGAATATCTGCTGCCCCTTCTCCCACTTAGGGTGTATATGACTGTTACCCTTGAGAGTCATAGCTATAGCTGTAGGTCACTTTGATAAATGAAAGCCACAGCCCCTTTTCCCACGCTATCTTTTATACTAGTCACCCCAAGTCAGATACAATTCTTTGTTGTATGGACAACAAAGGCAGCACACACAACATTACTAATCTATGGTAAGTCTTCCATTTCCAAGGAAACTGTATTATGTGAAACCAGAGTCATTCTCAGGGACTGGTATTAACCCTTTACTTACAGGGTCCTAAGTTGAAGGCATTTTGGATTTATTATAGGACCCTCAGTTCTAACTTCCTGCATAGGCCCAAGGTATTCTTCTGCCCTGACTGGACATCAAAAATCACTCTATTACCAGGATTGACTGCCTTCCACCCTTTCACCAAGAGTAGCCACTGTGTCATTTGTTGTTTACGACCCTGGTGATTCCTCTTACTTCCTTAAGAATTCAGTTCAGGGGTTGGGGATGTGGCTCAAGTGGTAGCGTGCTCGCCTGGCATGCATGCGGCCTGGGTTCGATCCTCAGCACCACATACAAACAAAGATGTTGTGTCCGCCAATAACTAAAAAATAAATATTAAAAACTTCTCTCTCTCTCTCTCTCTCTCTCTCTCTCTCTCTCTCTCCCTCCCTCCCTCCCTCTCTCACTCTCTCTTTAAAAAAAAAAAAAAAAGAATTCAGTTCAGCTCTGTATTTAAAAGAATATGTACCTAATCAAGTATTTTTTCAATACTTTAATCATTTCTAGGTTTTGCAGCAGATTTTCAGATAATCTCCTTCAAAATATTACATTAGAATAAACATTGAAACTACTGAAAATGGCCTGAACTCAAATTCTGACACCACCCCTTTCCAGCAGTATATCTTTGGCAAGGTATATGCCCCCCCTCCAATGTTCTCCAAGCATTGTGTGGGATAGTAATAGCCCTTCAAGGAACTTTTATGAGATTCACTTATTGTTAAGGGTCCAGTTCAAACACCCTAGAAAATTCTTCTGATCAGGCCCTTATCTAAGCCTTCATCCTCCCTTCTCACTACTTCCCAGACCTAATCCAGCCTAATAAACAGTTTGTAAGTTCCTTAATTGTTCTTGTTCTTTCTTCCAATCCTTCATACATAGTGTTCCTTTTTAAAAAATATCCTCTTCCCCTTGTTCACCTTTCCCCTGACTAATCTTACTAATTCTTATGCTCAGTTTCTCCAGGAAGTTGTCACATTCACTGATCCCTAAGCCTGGGCTGGGGTGTGTGAGAGTCCTCTGTGCTCCTATGCACCTTGCATTTGCCCATCAGAGCACCCAGCAGCCTGTGTACTTGTTTGAATGTTACTTGAGGGGAAGAATTTGGGGCTATTTTGTTCACTGTTTGTATCCCAAGCTCCTAATAAAGAGCCTGGCACACAACTCACTACATGGTAGCTATTATTCTTATCAGCATTTCCATCTGTCATAATTCTCAAATGTCTGATTGTTGTATAAATAACTCTTAAGTATGCCAAGAAGCTTAGAATTAAGTTACAAGACTGACAAGGGCACGCATTGTTTCAGAGCCACATTTTAGGCCTTTGTTTTTCACTTACTCAGTCATTTGCCCTTTTCATATTAGGAACTAACCCAGGAGTGTGATGAAAAGAAATCCCAGTATGATAGCTGTGCAGCAGGCCTGGAAAGCAATCGGTCCAAATTAGAACAGGTAAGAAGAGAATTTTTATTATAACAATTTAGCAAAAACTGCTATGTATGCACATTTTCATTATATCAGTGTCAGAAGATTCTCAAATCTTTATCATCATCTTCTGACCTGTCTTTCAAGCTTCAGAAGTGTTTCTTTTTTTTTATTATTTTTTATTTTTTTAAATTTTTTATTGATTTTATTATTTTTTTAAACAAAGTACAGTTTTTTTTTTAAAGAGAAAGAGAGAGAGAATCTTATTATTTATTTATTTTTTTTTTAAATTGTTGGTTGTTCAAAACATTACATAGTTCTTGATATATCATATTTCACACTTTGATTCAAGTGGGTTATGAACTCCCATTTTTACCCTGTATACAGATTGCAGAATCACATCAGTTACACTTCCATTGATTTATATATTGCCATACTAGTGTCTGTTGTATTCTGCTGCCTTTCCTATAGAAGTGTTTCTTTAAACTTTATATGTACACACTGAATTTTTTCATCTATACCACTACTGCCAAAGTCCAGAGTCTACTGTCACTTGCAAAGTTTCCCACAGTAATCTTCTGCCTGCCCTCCTGCTTCCACTCTTGTTTTCCTAAGTTTCATTCTCCATAGAGTAGTCAAAGAAACCTGTCTAAAATTTAAACCATCCCACATTGGCTTCCCGTAGCACTTAAAATCTGACTTCCAGCTGGGTGCAGTGGCACACGCATTGTAATTACAGGCTCAGGAAGCTGAGGCAGAAGGATTGCAAGTTCAAAACTAGCCTTTGCTAGTTTTAATGAGGGCCTAAGCAACTTAGTGAGACCCTGTCTCTAAAAAAAATTTTCAAATTAAAAAAGGGCTGATGATGTGGCACAGTGGTTGAGTGTCCTTGGTACCAAAAAAAAATAAAATAAGAGCTGACTTCCAAACCGGTATACAAGGCCCCACCTGCCTCATTAACTTCATATCCATGTGCTGTGATTCTCATCCATGGAGCTCTACCCACAAGGGCTTTCTTCCTGAACTCCAAACAGGTCCAGCTAATTTTCACCTCCTGGCTTTTGCATGTGCTCTTCCCTCTGCCTGGGGCACTCTGCCCTCACTCTTTGTTTTACTCTCTTCTTTCATCAAGCAGGTTTTAGCCTACAAATCACTTCCTCTTAAATATCTCTTAGCACCCTATACTTCTTCCCAACCTGGCCCACCCTGTCTCCATATCACATTCTACTGTTGAGTTTTCTTTGTAGCACTAATTCCCTTCTACAATCACTTTCACTTCATGTTTTTTTTTTTTGTTGTTGTTGTTGTTTATATCAGCCTATCTCCTTTACTTAAATAAAAGCAAGGACCTGTCTGGCTTATTCCCTGCTGTGTCCCCAGCACTGAGGACAGTGCTGGACACAGTAAAACTTAATAAATCAACAACTGAATCCTCAAGTTTTGGAGTAATATGCATCATCTCTAAAAAAAATAAAAATAAAAACCTATTCTGTCAGTAAAAAAGATTTATAATTGCAGAAGAAGAAATGGCTCTCTGGTGTTTCTTTTATTGTACATTTAAAGTTATCCTTTTTTCATCTGTCTTATTCTTTCAATAATGTTGCCGATTTAAACTAATTGTAGGAAGTTAGAGGACTCCGTGAAGAATGTCTTCAAGAAGAGAGTAAATACCATTATACAAATTGTATGATTAAGGTAAGACAAAGAAAGTTGGATCAGAAACTTTTTCTGAGTTTTTTTTTTTTTTTTTAATCAAAGATTTCCCTGAAACTTGTCTTTCTATTTAGAACCTAGAAGTTCAGCTTCGTCGTGCTACTGATGAGATGAAGGCATATGTCTCTTCTGATCAACAAGAAAAAAGGAAGGCATTTAGGCAAGTGATATTTTTTTATATTGAGTTTTTAATTTCTTACTTTAGAAGTTTAATAAATAAAATAGAATTATACATATTTAGAATATTTAAATAAGCAGATGGTAAGTTATTGTTTAGGACTAAATTTTATTAAACATCTTCTGGATATTCCAGCCCTGCTACTAAATAGAAATACTTGTATTTTATTTCTTGCTTGTTTGCTTTTTTTAATATGGTAAAATATGTATAATAAAATTTACTATTTTAACCATTTTGTAAGCATACAATCCCATTAGCACTTATTATATTGAAAATGCTGTGCAACCATCACTACTATATGTTTTCAAAACTGATTCCTCATTGCAAACACAAACTTTTATAACCATTAAGCAAAACTCCTCATTCCAGAAATACGTATATTTTTTAAAATATTTTTTTTAGTTGAAGATGGACACAATAGCTTTATGTATTTTTATATGGTGCTGAAGATCAAATCCAGTGCCTCACACATGTGAGGCAGGCACTCTACTGCTGAGCTATAGCCCAGCCCCAAATATATATAATTTTATAGTTGCTTTTGTGTGTGTGTGTGTGTGTGTGTGTGTGTGTGTGTGTGTGTTGGTGCTGGTGATGGAACCCAGGGCCTCACGTACAATGAGCAAGCTCTCTGCCACTGAGCTACATCCCAATCCTATAGTTGCTTTTTTATAAGCATTAACATTTGTTTCTTTTTAAAGCCCCACGTGGCTGGGACTCTTATCATCTGCCTGTTAATTGTGCAGTGTGATGACTGCATTTTAGCTAGAAACGATGTGATTGCAGTGTGCCAGCATTTAAAGTGAGAAGAGTGTATAAATACTACTTAGTCCTTATATGGTGATTCTTTTTGTAATCCTAGCTTGTGGCATACTTTATTAATCAAATCATATCTTTAAAAAATTCATTTATAGTTGAATTGCCAGCTATAATAAAATTCAGTAATTGAACAACATAAGCTTTATTTGCCCCTCATCACAATTCAAATGTTTTGCTCTCACAATCCAATAAGATCTTGATGTTTAGGATTCACATTTATTTGAGATTATATAAGATTTTGATGGGGGTTGGGATGTAGCTCAGTGGCAAAGTGTTGCCTTGCATTTGCAAAGCACTGGGTTCGACCCCCAGTTCCAAAAAAGAAAAAAGAAAAAAAAAACCCACCAAAAAAAATAATAAGATTTAAAAAAAATTTTTTTTGAGTGCCATAAACATTAATATTACAAAAAGATATCTAAGAAATAGTGTCTTTGCAGAGGCTGAATGTTTATATGTATATAGTACACTGGAATGCAAGCCAGACTGAAAATGTCCTATAAACAGAGCAATGTTTTTTTCTAATATATACTCTCACACATTAAACTAAAAATGTCCTCATTCAGATTCTTTTGCTAAATGCAAATTTTGCTTTATGAATCTATATGGTCAATGCTAAGATATGAGAATAGTTCTTAAAAAATAAAAAGGTTACAGAAATTAAGTTCCATTTCTTTCAGAATTATCAATATAAATAGTAAAGAAAGAAATAATTGCTCCTGAACTATCGATTTTTATTTTTATTTTTATTTTTTGGTTGTGCTGGGGATTGAACCCAGGGCCTTGTACATGCAAGGCAGGCACTCTACCAACTGAGCTATACCCCCATCCCACTCTCAACTATTGATTTTCTAATCATTTTTCTAGCAAGATGTTCTTTTTCATCATTAAAAAAAATCATTATAAACCTTCAGTGTTCCCTACTTTTGGTGTGGAAAAATATTGTGCCATGATTATAGCAATACATAAGAATATTATGATATTCTCTTTTTTTTTAAAGAGAGAGAGAGAAAGAGAGAGATTTTAATTTTTTAATATTTATTTTTTAGTTTTCGACGAACACAACATCTTTGTTTGTATGTGGTGCTGAGGATCGAACCTGGGCCGCATGCATGCCAAGCGAGCGCACTACCGCTTGAGCCACATCCCCAGCCCAGAATATTATGATATTCTAACCCTATTAATACGTACCTAAAATATCAGCATGGACACAGCATTTTTTAAAAATATTTTTTAGTTGTCAATGGACTGTTATTTTATTTATTTATTTGTGGTGCTGAGAATTGAACCCAGTGCCTCACACATGCTAGGCAAACGATCTACCACTAAGCCACATTGTTATTCCATTTTCAAATTTTACAGTTCTTTCGGTGAGCCCCAAAGTATAAGAAATTAGCTTGGCTTTGAAAAATTGTTTGCTCTTAATGCTACTTAAGAAGGCAACATATCTTAGCTCAGGATACTGGAGAAGGAATCATAAAACTTTCTTCTAATCTGGTTTTTCACTTTCTAGTTGTGTGACCTTGGACAGATCACTCTATTGTCTGTAAAATGAGAGCATCATTTATAGAATCAAGTAATAGAGTATACACAGCAGTGCTTTGGCAACTGTATAGCATGATACCTAGAGAGCAAAGGCCCTGTCTGTCCTGTTTTGTACTTGAAACCCAGAGCACACCTAACACCTAATATTCTATAATATTCTCTCTCTCTCTCTCTCTCCCTCCCTCCCTCCCTCTTTTTTATTTAATCCAGGTCCTTTTTTTTTTTTTAAGTTGTAGATGGACACAGTACCTTTATTTTATTTTTATGTGGTGCTGAGGATCAAACCCAGTGCCTCACACAAGCTAGGCAAGCGCTCTACCACTGAGCCACAACCCCAGACCCCCATAATTATTTCTTAAGCAACTATTGGATTAATTTAGATTTTAGTATGTATATCATATTAATAAGCCTGTTAATATATTGAAAATTTTTTACATAATTGGAAATGCAGGAATAATTTGAACAATTCTGAGGCCTAGAAGAATAAATGAATTATCTAAAGTAATCTGAGCTATACATTCTTGTTGAGTAATAGGTCATTTATATCCTTCTAGCTTTTTTTCTTTGGCAAACTGGAAAACCAAACAGTTTGACTTAGTGTCTCATAAATTTTAAGAGTAAAATTAAGTTCATCAGGAATATATTTATTCTCTTCCACCCTCATTCCTGTGCATAAATTCTACCTTGACTTAAGCTCTGTAAGGATCTTGGGTACTTTTGATTGCCATTCTCTCTATTCTACTCACTTTTGTATCCCTTTTTTGCACAAATGCATAATAATCTTTCTCTTCATTTAGGCTGCTATATTTTCTCTTCTGGTTTATTATTTCTTAGAGTCTTAATTTTGTATTGTTTACTTTTATTAAATACAATCTATTTACATTCAAATATAAGGTCTACAGTCTCTCTTAAACTCTTTGTCATTTGTTTCTTTGTCCTCTATTCTTCAATTTTTGTCCTTGACATGTCACCAACTTTATATCTTATTTCTGTCTTGTATGGTCAAGACAATTTTTAAAAAATTTTTGACATTTTAAAAAATGTTTACATTAAAACTTATTTTTCTATGAGAACTTACTTGAAACATCCAATCTGTCTAGATGATTAAAATGCCCATGCATGTTAAATATAGATAGTAAAATATGTGAATTTGTGAATTTCTTTTTGCTAAAATTCATATGAAATGCTGTCTTTTGGAAATGGAACTGTTAAACCACCTCTGTGAGCAGTATAGTACTATCTATACTTTTTCAGTGATGTGGAAGAGGTGGGAGGGAAGCAATTACAAAAGGTAATGTGTGTGGGGTACAATGGCACACACCTGTAATTCCAGTGGCTCAGGAGGCTAAGACAGGCGGATTGCAAGTTCAAAGCTAGCTTCAGCAACTTAGTGAGGCCCTAAGCAATTCAGTGAGACCCTGGCTCTAAATAAAATACAAAAAAGATATGGGGGTGTGGTTCAGTGGTTGAGTGCCCCTAAGTTCAATCCCTACTACCCCCTCCCCAGGGGGAAAAAAAAGGAAATGTGTTAGTGTATTCATACTTAGGCATTTTAAGGCATCATTTTCCTGTATGTTTTTTGCATTTTGTTTTGCTGGGTAAACAGTGCATATAATGAATAAATGAGTCCAAATATTGCAACACCTAGTCTGTAGATGTTAAAGAGGTTGCCAGTGTATGACCAAGTAGTTAGTAAAATTAGCACATTTTATACATTTGTGTTGAATTTATAGGAAACCTTGTCCTTTGTAAATGACTTCTGGATATGATTTTGTTCAACCATCTCTAAGCATGACATATGCTTGTACTTGTCCACTGAACTGAAAGTAGAGAGGAAGGAAGTGAGAAGGAAAAGCTTCAAGGACAAAATGGTCATTATTAGAAGATACATCAGATTATAACCATTGCTAGCTGTGCAATTTTATTTACCAGTGCTGTGAATAATAGTGTCTATGTTAAATGAATCAATGTTTAGGGTTCTTATGTATGTGTGTGTGTGTGTGTGTGTGTGTGTGTGTGTGTATATATATATATATATATATATATATATATATATATATATAAAATATTTAGAAGTATTTGATATATTTAAAAGTAACAGAATAAAACTTTTTGTAAATAGGTTTTAAAAACTTATTTTTATTTAGCTTACAAAAGAAAAACTTATAAAAACAAAAAGTAATCATTATGAAGCAATGTGCACAGAAATTTATGCTGTCCACATGGCCGAGCCTTTTTGGTGTATGTTATGCCATATTTTTTTCACAGACATTTACTAATACATCCGTATAAACATTTTCCCCTCTATAGGCATTTAGTTTGTTTGTTTGCTGATTTATTTCTATTCTAAGCACTGGAGGGAGTTTTTTTGTAATGTGATTTCCTAGAAATAGAATTGCAGAATTATATACTATTTAATGTTTAAAATGGGTATTCTTTCTCCTTCCTGCAAGCCTTGTTAAAGTATAATTTAAAATAGTTTGCCATTGTTTTAAGGGTATAATAACCAGAAAAGCACTTAACATCTTAATTCTCTTAATTACCTAAGCAATGTTTTGTCGTCTTCTTTTTTATTTTTTTTCCTTAAATTACTGTTTGCTAGAACTGACTGAAGACAGGGAAACAAAAAGTGTTTGAAAATGGATTTTATTGTGACTCTAGTACCCATTTTAAACTATTTTGACTAATATATTTAGATAGGTCTGTTGATTTATAATTTAGTTGTATGATTAAATCAATTGAAGTAAATTGAAACTAAATCATTATGTCGACTCCCTAGGGAACAGTATACCAAAAATATTGCTGAACAAGAAAACCTTGGAAAGGTGAGAATTATTCTTTTCTTTTTAATATATCTAACTAATTCAGGCTTTTTAGTTCATGGTTATGATGTTGTTCTTTTTAAAAGGTTATAGTTTAATTTTTTTGAAGGGAAATTGTTAATTTTTTTATAGATGAAGACCATTCCTTAGGAAGTCAGGGGCTGGAGGTGTAGTTCAGTGCTAGAGCACTTGCCTAGCATGCATGAGGCCCTGAGTTCAATTCCCAGCACAAAAAAAAAAAAAAACACCAAAAAAAAAAAAGAAAGAAAGAAAGAAAGAAAATCCATTGTGCCTTCTTTTATTTTTTATTTGTTTATTTATTTGTTTGTTTATTTATTTATTTTTTGGTGCTGGGAATCAAATTCAGGGCCTTGTGCACGCTAGTCAAGCACTCTACCACTGAGCTACAGTCCTAACTCTACAGCAGAATTTTGGGGAAAAAAAAATCACCTAGCTTTAAAATAACAGTTCATAATAAGGTTCTTATTATAGTTTTCAGATTATTCTCACATTTTTCTGTTTATGAAATATACATATAGTTGTTCATTTATTTTATTTAATAAAGACAAAGCCTTCTATGTACTGGTTTAAGCCCTTTACAAACATTGATTCATTTAACATGGACAACTGAAAAACCTTATGGATTAGCTATTGACAAAACAAAATACCTGAAAAAAACCTATTGGTTTCAGGCCTGTGAAGAGTGTACTACATGACAATGGCAGGGAGTCTATAGCAGAGCAAACTGCTAACCTCATGAGGAAGCAATAGAGAAAAACTAGAACTAGGTCCCACAGTCTCCTTTAAGAGCATGCCTCTGGTGTCTTACTTCCTAAAGGTTTTACCACCTCCCAATAACACTGCCCTAGGGAACCAAGGCTTTAACACATGGACCGTTGGGGGAATATTCAAGATCTAAACTACAGCACCTTACTTAAAATATTCAGCTCCCAAAATTATCTGAGGACTACTAAAATAGGAGTTTATGACTGAGTCTTGTTTTCTCAGTTCTCTGAGCCATTCCTACTAAAAGAGGTGGTAGGTACTAAAGGCCTTGACCATCAGGATTAAATAACTAACCAATAATTATTGGAATTAACTTCATAAAGCAACATGCTTTAACAACACTAGCCATGTCATTCTTGGAGGAAAAAAAGTCCTCTGTCAGAAGAAAGATGACTGATTATTGACTGGGGTCCTGGATAAGCCCCCTAACAACTTTATTTCTTCATGTTTAAACTGAAATAGGTAGATGAGAAACTTAAAAATTAAATGACCAAGATGTGTTCTGAGGTCATCATCAATGATTTTAAGCCTGTTGTACGATGAAGGCTAACCATGTTTCATAATCCCCATATCTTCTCTTTCTTTAAATATCCAATCAATGTTCAAATTTCACCGCTTGTCTCTTATATGAGTCAGCATCCTAATAAGAGTTCATATATTTTTATTAGTTGATTAATTTCTTGAGTTTCTTCTTCTCTAGGGTTATTTTAGTTTCACTATTGAAAACCAAGTTTTCTTAGATTTTCTAATTATCAAGTTTGTAGCATCATCATTGTTCAGCTGCAATTTTTCTTTTACAATGCTGACCATGTATGGGTATCTAATCTCGCTATAAAAATTCTTGAGTGTACAACATGGAAATAATTTCATTTATACACTATATACATATATAAAATTGAAGCTTGTCCATTCTTAAAGTACAAATGAGAAAAGTATGGCTTTGTTTCAGTCTTAATGCATTTATACTGACTAGCTGTTGATCTGACTCAGTAAATTGCTCATGGAAAAATTATTTGTCCTTATTTTCATTTTCTGGTCTGAATTATTATAAAACATACATGTGTCTATGATTTTACATAAAAGCTAAATTAGCTCCTAGAAACTGATAAGTAATATTCTAAAGGTGATCTTCAGAAAAACAAATGTTATAGAAAACAGTAGAGTAGTTGCTAAATAGGTAGATGTTGTCTTCATTGTTTAAAAAAGTCTTATTATGGAAAATTTCAAAACTATATAAAAAGTGGAGAAAATATCCATGTATACCCATTACTTATCTTCAATAATTAAACTTCTGGCCAGTCTTGCTTTATATATAGTCTTACCCATTGCCCCCAATTTTTTTTATCTGATCATATTTTAGTATGTGTCATAAAGACTCCTTTTGAAGATAACTATAAAACATTCTCATACCAAAAATAATTTAACAATAATTTCATAATATCCAGTAATCGATTTCAGACTTCACCAGTTTTTTTTAATATCTTTAATTTATTTATTTATTTATTTATTTTTGTATGTGGTGCTGAGGTTTGAACCCTGTGCCTCACACATGCCAGGCAAGCATACTACCACTGAGCTGCAACCTCAGCCCCTGTTTCTTTGTTTTTTTAGTGGCTTATTTGTTTGAATAAAGATCTAATAAAACTCCTTGCATTGCTATGTAATCTCTTCTTCACCAATTTATTCATCCATCTTTTTTCCTTGGAGTTTGTTGGAAGAAAAAAAACGTCTAGTCATTGGTCCTGATGAGTTTCCAACACTTTGAATTTTGCTGTGATATCAATCAGAATGTTTTTCTGTCCCCAGTATATCCTGTGAATTTTTAAATGTTTTTTGATATTTGACAAGAATACTTCATAGGTTGTGGTTCTTCTATCAGAAGGCTTTCTTCTTGTGATATAGGCAGACATTCATAATCAATTCCTAGATACATAATTCATGATGGGCAAAATGGTGGCATTCTAATTAAGTTGTTCCCTCTCCATTTAATTATATAAAGTGCAAATAATCTTTATCAACCATTAAGTTAATTTGAGGTACAGATCATATAAGAAAGGCAGAATAACCACTTGACTCACTTTTTTTCTTGAAGCTTGTCCATTCTTAAAGTACAAATGAGAAAAGCTTTGTTTCAGTCTTAATGCATTTATACTGACTAGCTGTCATTTTTCTGGTTTTCAAAATGATGAGTTGATTTGGTTTATCATCCTTCAAAAGTATCTATGACTTCCACATTGACTATCTTTGGTATATTTCTGTTGTAATTATTATTATTATAAGTGCTCAAATTATCACCTATTTGGGCAGTGGGAGTTCCTAGAATTCAGTTTCTGAATCCTTTTGAAATAACAGTAGACTTTGATGGCTTCTTTATTTTCTGGTGTGACAAAGGTGACCCTAGAGTTCTTCTTATACATATCCTGTTCCAAACCTAGACTCAGCCATTTCTCTAAGAAGCACTTATTTGTTCTGGTTTGTGATTTGTAAATAAGTTGCTAATAGCCATTATTAATTATTACATTAATGAGAGTAAAGAAATTAAAGGAAACTTTCTAAAGCTGATTCCTCATTTACAAGACAACTTATGAATTCTATGTGTGCAATTCCTTTATAGAATTCCTTAAGGAAAAAAAGGAATAATGTTCATGTTTAAAGGCATGTTTTTGAATAAAGTTATAAACAATAATTTGTTTTGGGGATTCAGTATGATTGTGAATAATTGACTTCCATCCAAAGAGTTCATTTTAAATAATATGAAAATATTCTTTTAATTCTCTTATTTTGAAAAATATCTGAATGGATGCCGATGTGCACAGAAATGTTTGTCAAGCCTTGAATCCTATTAAAGACCCAAACTAAATTAACAAATCTAATTAAAGATTATTCTTCGATTGGAGAGGTGTGCCTCAGTGGTAGAGCACGTGCTTAGCATGTGCAAGGTCCTGAGTTTAATCCCCAGCACCAAGAAATAAAAAAAATTATTTTACCCTTCCAATGTAGTGTTCTGCTGCAAATCTTGGAGGATAGTGAGACCCTGTCTCCAAATAAAAAGTGGTAGTAACAATTTGTCATTTAAGCAAAATAAGCCAATGACTAGGTTTTCCACAATTTCCATACAGTGGCATTTAAAAAACAAAGCTCCTTAATCTTAAACAAAGGTACTAGAATAGATCTAAGTTTTCAAGGCAAACACAGATTAACTAGTAGACAGGACATTCATAGACATCCTCAGGCTAATTGAGTCTCCCCTTTTCCTTTAAAGAACAATGAAACCCAATTTAGCAAGGCCCTAAGCAACTCAGTGAGACCCTGTCTCCAAATAAAAATTCAAAAAGGGCTAGGGATGTGGCTCAGTGTTTGAGCCCCCTTAGGTCAATCCCTGGTACAAAACAAAACAATTTCTTGTACTTCATAATTAAAAACAAAATAAATCTGTATTAAATGACAATAAGCTTTCAAATATATTACATACTAAAGTCAGTTGTACTCAGGAAAGTTACAGGTTTCAAACATACATATAGTTGTATAGCAAGTTAAATTTAATATTTCTTACACAAAATAGTATCCACATTCTGTCTTTGGTTCTTTAAATAACTTTTACAGGTTATTAGGATTTTTGACAAGGGAATTATTCCAATAATACAAAAAAGTTACAGTTTAAGTTGTATCTTAATTTAAAATCATGCTCAGAACTCCTAAAATTCTTGGTTTGCTTTAATGTCCTTTCCAAATACTTTTAAGAGGATAAAAATGTTTGTTGTAAGGTACATTATGTATAACATATAAACTTAAATAGATGTATTCATATGCTAGGTATGGCATAAAAATTATGCTGGTTAATTTTAAATTTACACATTTTAAATTCTACTTTGTTTTCTCTTGCTATTTACTGTTAACTTTGCTTTCATTATCCATAGCTGGGGTGGGTAGTATTTAATAAGTGACTTGAATCTTCAGCTTAGTTTTTCCTCTTATTTGGGCGAGTACCTACCACCATTCTCATTTGTCCTTAGATTAGCTAGTAGATCTACCCTGTGCTAAAAGAGGAAAAGATGAAGATGTTCCTGTGTAACCTGCTTCCATGTCTTTGCGTGTTTTTCTCTCCCTCTTGGTGATTTTCCTCGTACTCCATGTCAGTGTAGATATTTCTGTCACACTGTTTCCTTATATGTACACTGTTGTTGTCTTCTCTCTGTTCGCCTCCTTCTTCCTTCCCCCATCCCTCCTCTCCTTCCTCCCTCTCCCCTCACCTCCTCTCTACCACATCTTTCATTGTCTTTTGAGTTTGTGTTGACCTTCCTTTCAGTCGGCCTTCCTCAATCTCCCATAATATAGAATCTAAATTATTTTGTAATTAATTGAAAAAATTTTTTTACTTATGTTTATAGTTTTAGAATCAACAAGTAAAACAGTTTTGGCAACTGGAATTTTCTAGTCTGTTAATAACAAAATAAATTCTGAGAAGGATTCTGGCCTACTAAATGCTATGTTTTTTGTGTTTTGTTTTTTTTTTAAATAATCCTTATGTCTTCCCCTTAGGAATATGTATATAATTGATTAATTTGAACATACAGAGAGCATATACTGTTTCAGGATAGAATATAACATCTAGTAATAACAGCAACATACATAATACATGATAGCTTAGCAAGTATTTTCATATATATTGACATGTGAAAAATATTATAAGGGCCAGATAATTTTATTGTCCACTAATATTAGCCATAATTGACAACTGAGAAAACAGGTTCAAAGAACTTGCTTCCTCTAGTGACAAAGCTAAAGACTCATCTTTTGACTTCCAAAATCTGTATTCTATACCATGACACTATTCTATTTTCCTAATTCCCTTTATTTTCCCCTCTCTTTTTTTTATATTGTTCTGTTTAATTTAAGGTTATTCTACATCTACCTTAAACTTAATTAGCTTTAATAATCTCAGTTTTGACATGTTGTAGGAGAACCTTGTTCTTTAACTATTACTCATCAAATGTACAAAGCATTCCATATTCCTCTGACCTACAACATTAGAAATAAATTCCTATAACTGAGATTTAATTATATTTTATTTTTTTTAAATGATAGAAACTCCGGGAAAAACAAAAAGCTGTACGAGAAAGTCATGGTCCAAACATGAAGCAAGCAAAAATGTGGCGTGATTTTGAACAATTGATGGAATGTAAAAAACAGTGCTTTCTGAAACAACAAAGCCAAACCTCCATTGGTCAGGTAATTCAGGAGGGAGGAGAGGATCGACTGATCCTCTAAATATGTATGTCATCTTTTGGGTTTTTAGTTGAAGTTACCAGAAATAAGTATAATCTCATAATGTATTTCTTTTCTTGAAAGTGATTTGTACAACATTTTGCTTTCTGATTAGCCATTCATTATTAAGTTTTCTTGGGAAATAAAATTAGGGTATATTTAGGTTTCAAAGTTTTTTTAATATAAAAAAAGACTTATAGTTTTGCTTAGTTTAGACGTCAATGGTGTCTTCTGAGTTTTATGAGACAGGAGACTAAGTTAACTATCTGTAAATGTAAACATATATCCATTAAGAAACATGTAGTTTTTTAAAACCGTAATAACCCCAATGGCTTAATGTTTTTCTTAATCTTTTTTTAACTTTAGAGGAATCTTTTAGGAACTAATATCTCTTGTTTTGAAGAAACATTTATCTGAAGTTCAGCAATTCCTACAGTTTCACTTCACTTTCTTTTTCTTCTGTAAAATGCAAGAAAATTTAATATTTTGACTAACGTATTTGTTCTATTCATGTAATTTGAAAGCAAATAAAACTTGGTGCATATATCATGGTTATTTATTTTAAAACTGTATAGTTGTCTTGTGTCAAAATTTATTCTTTTTAATTAGGTACTCACATTCTAATACTAAAGGATTATTATTTCCACAAAAATCTATTTATGGATTTAATATAATCTGATAGTCTGGGATGGTTATTTTACGAATAAAAATTGTCATAAAATGTGGTTGTTATCATGTGCTAAAAAAATTAGCATAAGATTCCTGGTGAAATTCAAGAATTCAAAATGCTTCCAGCCTCTGTTTCATTTGGATAAGGTACTTGAAGATTTCTTTGGTTTTCCTTAAAGAAAGATAATAAATTCAAATGCTTTGCTTGACTTCATTTTGATTTCAGTATATTTTTTCAAAATATCTTGCCTTTAGATTTGAAAACTTAGATTTCATATTGTTAGTATGTCCATCTTAGGCCAGTTCTTTTTAACTACCCTAAAAATAAATAAATAAAATAAATATATACATTTGTATATGTGTGTGTGTTTTGTTTCTACCCTAAGTAAAGTACATAAGCTTTGATCTCTTTGCTCCAAGTGTGCTCTGCTTTTTTAGTTATAGATGGATACAATATCTCTACTTATTTATTTTTATATGGTGCTAAGGATTGAACCCAGTGCCTCACACAGGGCAGGTGCTCTACCACTGAGTCACAAACCCAGCCGTACTTTTTTTTTTTTTATTATTATGGTTGGATACAATATCTTTATTTATTTATTTATCTTTATTCGGTACTGAGGATCTATCCCAGGGCCTCACACATGCTAGACGATAGGTCTACCACTGAGCCACAACCCCAGCCCCATGATCTATTTTTTTTTAATATTTATTTTTTAGCTGTGGTTGACACAATACCTTTATTTTATATTTATTTTTTAGTTGGACACAATATCTTTATTTATTTATTTTTATTCGGTGCTGAGGATCGAACCCAAGGCCTTGCACATGCTAGACAAGCACTCTGTTGCTGAGCCACAACCCCAGCCCCTCTCTTTTTTAAAATATTTTTTTAGTTGTAGATGGACTCAATACCTTTATTTTATTTATGTATTTATTTGTTTTATGTGGTGCTAAGGTCAAACCCAGTGCCTCACACATGCTAGGCAAGCACTCTACCACTGAGCTACAATCCCAGCCCCAAAACCTTCTTAATTCAATTATCATTTTTGGACATTGAGATAGTATGTGTGTAGTATTGGCTACAGGCTTATTTTTTTAAAGCCAGTAGAAAGTGATGCTTCAATAATCAGAATGTTAATTCCTTTGTAATATTTAAAAGACTAGATGCTGGGGCTTGGGATTGCATATAAATAAATGAATAAAATAAAAGTCCATCAACATCTAAAAAATATTTTTTAAAAAGAATAGATCCTTTTTTACGGAAGTAGCATTTCATTTTATTCTCCCAAAAGAGTCAATTCAAAAGCTTATTAAACATAGTGATTTTTTTTGATCCCTCCTCTATCTTTGGTGATCCTCTCAAGTTTTAAAATTTTTAACAACAGATATTCCAAAGAATGCTTACAATTCTACCTATTTGATCATTACTTGCCATCTTTATTCTACACAGAAAGAGTATGTGGATTAAACATGAAGGCAGCTCCAAAATTACTTTATTAACTGAAGCAGAATATCATTATTACTTCAAGGAAAGCAAATCGAAAAGAAAACTCTGAAAGTACAAAGTTATTTATAGTTTTTATGTAACAGTGGACATTTAGTAATGCAGCTTAATGGGTTTCGTGCAGTGACTTTCCACTCTTGTGATTTGATTGGAACATTAAAGAGCTCTGACTAACTCTGACAGTTTTTGACAGCTGGCACTTATGGAAGAAGAGCTTATTACATTTTTCCTTCAGGATTAATACTCTAGCTGGCTAATTGATGAGAGCACTTAATCACTTTAGAAAATAATTTATCTTTCACATGATGGCCCAAATAAAGGAAAAAAAATGTAGCCTGAGAAATCTGCCTCTATGTTCACAGATTTCCTTCTCTTAGGGCTTGGTGCTGCCAACTGTTGCCTAGGACTGACTGTGTCAACTGTGACTCAAAAGGCCATTGCTGCTTTTGCTCTCTGTTGGTTCAGGAAACAGTCCAACTTTAAAGGTTATCTTTTAAGAAGAATCTTATAGTAGGAAGGTATATTTTCTGTTAACAACTGATTCAAGGTCATGTATTTTCCAGGTCCAGAGAGTGTACCAGAGGATTTTAGAACATTGTACAAAGGCACATGAAAATCAACTCAGCAATTACAGAATAGCTGCCTTTTTCTTTAATAATTCTACCATTTTGCTTTAATTCAATAGGCAGTAATATTAAAATAAGTCATTTAATTAAACTGTCAAATAAATGCAAATGACCAGACATGGTAGTACACACCTGTAATCCTAGGCATTACTCAGGAGGCTGAGGCAGGAGGATGGCAAGTTTGAAGCCAGCCTCAGCAACTTAGTGAGACTCTGTTTCAAAATAAAAAGAAAAAAGGACTGGGTATGTAGCTCAATGGTTGAGTGCCCTGGGTTTAATCTCTAGTACCATAAATAAATGCAAATATATTATTCTTCCTGATTATTAGCATATAGGACATGTATAAATTTTTTGAAAATTTTTAACCTCTGCATCTTTCAGGTGTATTTAAGTTTTTAAATTAAGAAATACATAGCTCTTTTTGATAATTTAAGGAAAAAAGGCTGGATATGTATTCTAATTGAAAACAGAAATTAGCAGAATTATCCAGAACTGAGTATAAAATATCTACAAATGGGTAACTTACCAAAACTGCCTTTACAAAGGCAAAGTTTATGTTGAAAAATGACTTTGTATGGAGGTGTGTGTCTTGCAGAAACTTTATATAAACATTCACTCAATGTTAGTATCTGACGAATGTGAATAAAAAGACTTGTTTCTGCAAAGAGTTTTAGATGCTTACATCATTCCTCTTGCTTGGCCTGAAGGAGTCTAGCCCTAGGAAGTGGGTAAGATGGAACCCTGATGATTAAATTACCTTAATCTTGATTGTATCAGTAGTCTCTCCCATTGTTGTAGGGTGGTGAGATTTAGATTGTATATACAGCTCCTTCTTTTTAGATAATCCATGGCAACAGAAGAATAAAGTGTCTTTATTAAATATGTAATTGTGGTCTGGGATTGTAGCCCAGTGGTCGAGTGCTTGCCTAGCATGTGAGAGGTCCTGGGTTCGATTCTCAGTACCACATATTAATAAATAAAATAAAGGTCCATTGGCAACTAAAAATACATATTTAATATATACATGTACATATAATTTTTTCTCCACTCAGACTAGCTTAGCTCTTTCTTCCCTTCCTTTTTTTAATTTTTTTGTTGTTGTTGTAGATGGACACAATACCTTTATTTTGTTTATTTATTTTTATGTGGTACTGAGATTCCAACCCAGTGCTTCACACGTGCTAGGCAAGTACTCTACCACTGAGCCATAACCCCAGCCCTCCTTCCCTTCCTTTCAATGACAGCAATTTAATTAGAGCTGTTTCCTGTGTGGCACCCTAGCATGAGGCAAGTATTTTGTCTGGAGAGATTGGAGAGGGATCATTAAAAGTTATCTATGTGTTTTTGATCTTTGACTATCCTGTCTTAAGAGAGAAAGTTGACTGTAATTATGGTTTAGTCCCACAACCTTGCAAAAGAAGTCAAAATAAGGATCAAGGAAGCATTTTTTAGAGTCTTGGACAACCACATACTTTCTGCTCCCATGCTCCCTCTTTTGGCAACCTGGAAGTATTTTCTTGGCAAACTGATAATTTCACAATTTCCTTTCTAGAATTGCCCAGAGGCTTGAGTCACCACTCTTGGGTTTACTGCTATGGAAAGTCACTATTCAGAACAAAGGAAGAAATTAAAGATTTCTGTTTTTCAGTGAAAGTCTGAGTTTCCACCTTAGTTCAGGGCCTAACAGTAGGTTCCTGGCAAGGCTACTGCTTAATACCACACATGATAACCTGGTATATGATGTAGAATTTTGGAGCTTCAAAGGATCCGAAGAATGATTCATGTAATTGTTTATTAGATGTGGACCTTTGAAAGGTTTCTCTCACATCTCTCCAGCAGAAAATCAGTTCTGTAGTGCTTGTGGCAAATTGCTTTCTAGCCTCAGAGAAACCGCAGTGCAGCTCATTCCTCATGAGGGAGCCTGTTCCGTTGTTAAAGAGCACACACAGCCTGAATGGTGCTTGGTCTGAAAGTGAAGCAAACTTACAGAGGAAGAACTTTGTTAAAACTTCAATATGTAAAGCAGGACTTAACAAATTTTATTTTCTGAAGCTCTGTAATCGGGATGAATGATGATGATGATGATAAATAAGAAAGCAACTGGCTCGTTATTAAGCATTCAGTGTGTACCAGGAACAGTGCTAAGTGCTTTATGTGCATGACCCAGTGGAAATATCACAACCTATGAGGAAGGTACAATTATTTCCATTTTATAGATGAGGAAACTGAAGCACAGAGTCTATACTGGGTGTATATTTGCAAAAAGGTAATGTCTATAATATAGCATGAAATTATTTTAGTGCTTAGAATAACTTTTTTTAATTTATTTTTCAGTTTTCGGTGGGCACAACATCTTTATTTTATTTTTATGTGATGCTGAGGATTGCACCCAGTGCCCCACGCATGCCAGGCGAGCATGCTACCACTTGAGCCACATCCCCAGACCCTAGAATAACTTTTGAAAAATGTGTTCACTGGACTGGGGCTGTGGCTTAGTGGTAGAGTGCTTGCCTAGCATGTGTGAGGCTCTGGGTTTGAATCTCACCACCTCTTAAAAATAAATAAATAAAACAAAGGTATCTATCTACAACTATAAAAAATAAAAATAAAAAAAAATGTGTTTGCTTACTATAGCTAAAGAACAAACTGTACTAAATGATTAAAATAAGCACTACCAACCAGATAAGTAAGTTATACTGAAAATGAATGACAAATAAATGCATACAAGAAATGAGTTTTAATACAGGGCAAACTGAAGCCTTATAAGTTATTGTTTAAATCTCTGTGAAACAAAATTCAAAGTAGATCAAGTACTTAGGCATTAGACTACGAACACTGTGCCTAATAGAAGAAAAAGTGGGCCCAAATCTACATCATGTCGGCTTAAGATCTGACTTCCTTACTAAGACCCCTAAGGCACAAGAAATAAAGAGTCAACAAATGGGATGGAATCAAACTAAAAAGCTGATTCATAACAAAGGAAACAAGAATGTGACAAGAGAGCCTGCAGAATGGGAGAAAATATTTACCACCTCTACCTCAGATAGAGCATTAATCTCTACGATATATAAAGAACTCAAAAAACTTAATAACAAACAAACAATTAATAAATGGGCAAAGGAACTGAACAGGCACTTCACAAAATAAATATGATCAGTCAATAAATACATGAAAAAATGTTCAACATCTCTATCAGAGAAATGCAAATTAAAACCAAAGTGAGATTTCATCTAATTCCAGAATGGCAATTATCAAGAATACAAGCAACAATAAATGTTGATGAGGACGTGGGGGAAAAGGTATACTCATACAATGTTGGTGGGACTGCAAATTGGTCAACCATTATGGAAATTCTTCAGAATTTTAGTATGGAGATTCTTCAGAAAACTTGGAATGGAACCATTTGACCCAGCTATCCCACTCCTCAGTTTATTCCCAAAGGACTTAAAATCAGCATACTACAGTAATGAAGCCATATCAATGTTTACAGCAGCTCAATTCACAATACCTAAACTACGGAATCAACCTAGGTGCCCTTCAACAGATGAATGGATAAAGAAAATGTGGTATGTATATACTTGACCTTAAAGAAGAATGACATTATGGCATTTGCTGGTAAATGGAGAGATCTGGAGAATATCATGCTAAGTGAAATAAGCCAATCCCCCAAAACCAAAGGCTGAATGTTTTCTCTGATATGCAGATGCTAATTCACAATAAGGGGGTAGGTAGGAAAGAATAGAAGTACTCTGGATTAGACGAAGACGAATGAAGGAAAAGGAGAGGAATAGGAATAGAATAATAGAATGAATCGGACATTACTATCCTATGTGCATATATGATTACATGACCAATGTAACTCTGCATCACATAAAACCAGAAGAATGAGAAGTTGTACTCCATATATGTATAATATGTCAAAATATATTCTACTGTCATGTATAATAAGAACAAACAAAAAATAATTAAAAATCTCTGTGAAAGTGTTAAAATTATGCCTTCTCTGTATGAATCCAGTTTTTCACTTTATGAACAATGCTACAGTGAAACTTGAAGATGGGAATACAATAAGAGGGGAAGTGCTATGTGCTAACCTCTTGATCTATATAGTTGTTCCCCCTTATCCACAGTTTCTCTTTTTGAGGTTTTAGTTACCTTCAGCCAGCTGCAGTCTGAAAATAATAAATGGGAAATTCCAGAAAGAATTCATAATTTTCAAATAACTTTTAATATAGTCTTATTTCTAGAATTGTTCTATTTTTAGTTACTGTTGTTAATCTCTTGTTAAACTTCATCATGAGTATGTATGTATAGGAAAAAATATAGTATACTGAATATAGGGTTTAGTACTATCCTTGATTTCAGGACCCCAGTAGGGATTGCTATTCTGATTTAATGTGCTAGACTTTCTGAAAAGCTAGACTTTCCAAAAAAGCACAGTGGAAGTATAAGATATGGCCCCTATCATTAACTGGACTTAAAATACATTAAATAACAGTAAACATATCAAATGTAATAATACAAGTGCTGAATAGGTCAATCAAAATAATAACCCAGGTGCTGTAGGTCAATCAAAACTCGGATCTAAGCTGGCCCAATGGTGTGTGCCTGTAGTCCCAGCATTTGGAAGGGTGAAAGGGGAGGATCACTTGAGTCTAGGATTAAGACCAGCCTGGGCAACACTATGGAACCCTTGCATCAAAATACAGGGATCAGCTGGGTGCGGTGGCACATGCCTGTAATCCCAGCGGCTTGGGAGGTGGAGGATCGAGAGTTCAAAACCAGCCTCAGCAATTTAGCAAGGCACTAAGCAACTCAGTGAGACCCTGTCTCTTAAAAAAAATACAAAAATTGGGCTGGGGATGTGGCTCAGTGGTTGAGTGCCCCTGAGTTCAATCGCCAGTACCAAAAAAAAAAAAAAAAAATTACAGGGACCTAGGGAAGACCAGAAAATCAAGGAAAAGTGAAGGAGGCTTCATCAAAGAGGAATTAATCTGGTCCTGGAAGGATGTAGTGAATGGGAGGAGTAGAAGCAAGTATTTACTGCCTACCTCTCCCGTCTCCAGCTGTATTTGAAACCTGCTGAACAGGAAAGGAATGGCTGCTACTTTGAAGGAGCAGAAAATCTAGTTATCAAGATGAGGAATATAACCAACTTTAAAGCAGTTAGCAATGCTGGATTATCCTGCAAGAAAAGGTTCACCCCAGATTTCTGGAAGTATTTGCTATTTCAGAAATCAAAGACATTTTTATTAGAAAAAAGTAGAACTCTATTAGACTGTCTTATACTCAATTTATGGCCTAGTTTTTGTTTCATGATAATAGTATAGAGGGG
The DNA here is from genome assembly GCF_048772815.1 of Callospermophilus lateralis. NCBI lineage: Eukaryota > Metazoa > Chordata > Mammalia > Rodentia > Sciuridae > Callospermophilus > Callospermophilus lateralis. The sequence continues at coordinate 157,081,859 of NC_135305.1, read as the reverse complement.
CATTGTAATATTTTCAGAGTTTATTATTTCTGAAGTCTCAATTCAGAATTCAAAAAGGAAGAAAGCACTTTAGGCTGGAGCAGTTCAACAGCTGGAGGAAGAAGTGTACAAGTTAAAATGCTTCTATAGGTATGCACAGAATTGGGCAGAGAGGGAACAAGGACTCATTGGGAACATGTAAAACCTTAAAAAAAAAAGAAAAAAAAAAAAAAAGCCCTGAAGTATGAAACAGACCAGACTAGAGGAATAAGGACAAGTTGCTTAAAAGGGAGTTGGAAACCAAAGTGCCAAAGGTTTCTAGTGGATTGCAATTGTGAATCGTGTATTTGTGTGTTGGTATATAATGATCAGTCTTCCTCACTGCTCTTGTTCCCATGCAGACCATTGATGAAATGGGAGCCACACTACATTTAGAAAATGACAAATGATCATCCCCATGGAAGGCTACTGTCATGAACTTAATTTGGGTTATTTTTTTGTGACAGAAGTACAGTATAAGCAGTAAGCCAGTTAGGTGTTTTATTGTATTTCATGGGATTTTTTTTACACTAATTCAAAAACTCAGCATTTTAATCTCTGACTTAGTTTCTTTTTTTTTAAATAACTTTATTTTATTTTTTTATTTTTTTATGTGGTGCTTAGAATTGAACCCAATGCCTCACACATGCTAGGGAAGGGCTCTACCACTGAACCCCAACCCCAGCCCTCTGACTTAGTTTTTAACTTGATACCATCATCTATATCATCGCTTTTTTGTTACATGTTATATTTTTACATTTGTGGAAAAGATTTGATAATTCCAAGGAATTTAGCTGAGGAACAGAATATTTAAAAGTGATATTTCTGTTGAGAGACATTTATAAATTTATATGATTTCCTATATTATAAAAAATGTGTGGAAAAAATTCAAAGCTGGTGTTTCACTTGGTTTCTTTTTCTTCATAGAGGGAAAAGAGCTTTTACTGTAATAATTGCCAGGTTGTCAAGGAGAGCCTCAGTCCTCAGAAACCCACTTGCCGTTGACTTGGCCATGTCAAACAAATGTTCAGCTTTTATTCTGACACTTCTTGAAGAATTTGATTGAAACTATATATGTCCAGATAACACTCAGCAAAGTGCCCTTCTTGCATTTGTTTCAAGATATATTTGGAAACAAGAGAGATGACCTTGGACTCAGCTGCTTTTCCAATTTAGGACTTCTCTCTGGGTCTACTGAATAATATTCCCCAACATTGAAAATTCAACAAATGGAAAAACATTTCAGTTACCCTATGCCATAAGTTCTGTGTTAGAGGACTTTTTCCTCCCAGCAATATGTTCTGCCTCTAAAAGAAATGATATATTTAGCCCACAAACTAGTTCTATATTAGTTTTCTAACCATCTACTTCAGAATACATTTAGGAACACATTTGCCTTTCATCAGAGTGTCTTTTTGTAATCTAAATTGAGCTGTCCTTACTTTTTAAAATATTTTAGCCTCTAAAAAATAAAAAACCAACAGTTAACCCTTTTCCTTTGCCTTCTGACATTCAAAATTTGGTTTGAAGCCAGAGTTCATTGTAGCTTGATGTAAGATCTAAAAGAGGACTTTGGAGGCACTGATATCCCCTTCTAAGGTTTTTGCCACCTGTCCAGATGACAATAGAAGTCCTGTGAGTCCAACCTCAAGCCTGAATGCCAGAATTAGCTTCCAGTTATATCTACATTTAGCCCATGGATGACTTTAACTCTCATTTAAGTGACATCCTTTCAGTTATCGTTTTGCATATTATGGAGGTTTAAGCAGTTCCATTTTTAATTTGTTGACACCATCCCAGGACAAGACTTAGGTAACTTTTCAATAAGGCAGCTTTGATTTTAAGCAAGTAAATAAGAATTATAGTTTGATTATTGTCCTATGTATATATTTCCAGGAATAGTAACATTTCCCATTTTATGTGGTTTCCTTTGATGTTACAAGCAATCAGCATTTATAGAGATGATTATGTTGTTAGCAACATCGTCTTTAGCATACACAATATATTAATTCCTAATAAAGTGCTGTTACACATGTGCACACACATACCACATGTGAATAAATAAATATACCAAATTATAATACTTTAAAGGAGAGATTGTTTTTAAGAATTCCTTGTTGCTTTATTTGGAATCAAGTATTATGTCATTTGGTAGCCACAATGTGAATGATCTTGAGCAAATAGTCAAAAAGAGTTTTTAAAATTAGTACCACCTAAGATAATTTTAAAGATAATCTGCCCCCCTGGGCATGATGGTATACTCCTGTAATCCCAGGGGATCAGGAGGCTGAGGCAGGAGGATCGTGAGTTCAAAGCCAGCTTCAGCAACTTAGGCCCTAAGCAACTCAACGAGACTGTCTCTGATAAAATATAAAAAGGGGCTGGGGATGTGGCTCAGTGGTTAAGCGCCCCTGAGTACAAAAAAAAAAAAAAAAAAAGATGACCTGTCCCATCAGATGACAGATTGCTCTTAAATTTTTAATTATTGCAAGTTATTGAATAAGTATTACTTTGTAGTTCTCTACCTCAAAAACTGGTGACTTTCATTTTTAATCTGACATTTACTCCTATATAAAAACAGGTTTTGCGTGGGTGTGGCTGTTCTGTGTACATTTCCATTATTTTATTGATGTTGAACTATAGCAATTGCTAAAGTTACCACACTTCCCTAATTAAGTAAATAAGAGCTCATAGTACCCAAGCTGATTTATTTTACAAGGTAAGCAGTAAAGTTTGCTTTTCCTGGTGCAAGAGATTCCTCCAACTGCATAACTGTTGAACTGTGATTTTAAAGATATGGAAGAGAAAGCCAAGCATGGTAGTGCACGCCTGTAATCCCAGCAGTCGGGATGCTGAGGCAGGAAAATCATAAATTCAAAGCCAGCCTTAGCAACATCGAGGCACTAAGTAACTCAGTGAGACCCTATCTCTAAATGAAATACAAAGTAGGGCTGGGGATGTGGATCAGTGGCCAAGTGCTCCTGAGTTCAATCCCTGGTACATCCCACCCCCCAAAAAAAGTGTGTTTATTTAAAATTTAATATTTCCAAATTGCCTTCCAAATTCTAGTATTCAGCTCCCATTAATTATTTTTTTTGAGAGAGAGAGAATTTTTATATATATATATATATATATATATATATTTTTTTTTTTTTTTTTTTTTTTTTTTTTAGTTTTCCGCGGACACAACGTCTTTATTTGTATGTGGTGCTGAGGATCGAACCCGGGCCCCACGCATGCCAGGCGACTGCGCTACTGCTTGAGCCACATCCCCAGCCCAACTCCCATTAATTATGACAGCACTTCATTTGCTGTCCCCTTACATGGACTCCATATATTAGCTTTACAACATCCTTGCCAGTGTAATGGATTTAAAGAATTGTTTTAGGGCTGGGGATGTGGCTCAAGCAGTGGCCAGGTCGCCTGGCATGCGCAGGGCGTTGGGTTCAATCCTCAGCACCAAATAAAATTAAAATAAAGATGTTGTGTCCACCAAAAACTAAAAAATAAATATTAAAAAAATTCTCTCTCTCCCTCTCTTAAAAAAAGAATTGTTATAATTAATTTTTTAAAAGTTTTAAGTGAAGTTGAGTTTTTCATTGCCCATTTTTAATTTATACTAGATTTTTCTCTAACTGAAAAGGAAGTCCTTAACAATCATTGTAGAAAGTTTGAATGATAAAGACGATAAAGTTATCTATAGTCTCACCCAGACATTGTCATTGATTACATATTTGCTTCTTTCTGGTCTTCTTTTTATGATATATGTTTTGTTATTTTTAACAAATAATGAAAATGAGTTTATTTCTTAATACGCATTTTTTTAAAATGATATTAAGAGGCTCCTAGGCAGCTCAGTAGTGGAGCATGTGCCTAGTGTGCATGAAGCCCTGGGTTTGATCTGTAGCACCAAAAAATAAAAAATAAAAGAGAGAGAGATTATAATTCAGCTACTTGGAGTACTACTTTGACCTCTTTTACTCAAGGTGCTATATAAATATTCAGTGAACTGAGTTCCTCTCTGCCAAGCCTTTGAGATCAGCTAGTGGAAAAAACATTAACATTCTTTCCTTGACACTGTCCTGTCACTCCTAGATCTCAAGCTGGATGAGATTTCCTAGGAACTAATAGGTCTCTTAGTGGTAAAGATGAAGGTCTGTAATCCCTAGTGGCATGGAAGAGAGAGGAAGCTTGTACCTTAAAACACACACACACACAACACACACAAACATTTCCTATTAAATATGGATGTATTTACATAGATATTACATAATATACATATATAAAATTATATACACATACATAGTCAAAACAGGAGGTGAGATTAGTGAGCAAAAGCAAAACACACAAAATGTGGTAAACACCTACGGAACCATAAAATGACTGGACATGGGATCAGCCCTTCCTGTGTGGTGATCATGTTTCCTTATCTGGTTCTCCTTTTGGACTGTAAGAGCATGGAATCAGGATTGGTTTCTCTTCTTTGGTGTATTCCCGATGCCTACTTAGACAATTAGGCTACTTTGGTCAATAAAAACTAGTTAAATGAAGAATGAAAGAACGAAGGTAAAAGGATATGGCCTTGAGTAAATCACTTGATTACTCCTGACTTCACTGTCTTTCAATGAGCACTTCAAAGAATTATTGCATAAAGTCAGGCAATATATGAAGATGGGGAGACCTTTCCAAGCAGATTGTCTTCTCAGTCTTCTTTTTTTAGTTGTTGATGGAGCTTTATTTTTATTTATTTGTTTATATGTGGTGCTGAGAATTGAACCCAGGGCCTCACACATGCTAGGCAAGTGCTCTACCACTGAGCTACAGCCCCAGCCCTCCTCAGTATTTTTATACAGCTAAACACCATTCTCATTCAGGTGCCTGTCAAGAAGATCTTACTAGGGCTGGGGATGTGGCTCAAGCGGTAGCGTGCTTGCCTGGCATGCGTGCGGCCCGGGTTCGATTCTCAGCACCACATAGAAACAAAGATCTTGTGTCCGCCGATAACTAAAAAATAAATGTTAAAAAAAATTCTCTGTCTCTCTCTCCCACTCTCTCTTAAAAAAAAAAAAAAGAAGAAGATCTTACTATATGCCAATTGACTATCATTTTCTTGCTTATCTAGATAGAGAATGAAGCAAATAAAAGACAGTTTCACCACTGCAAATAATCATCCCCAGTCTTTATAGTGTATCCTAGATGGAAACACATTTTTGTCCTCTTACACAGAGGCAGCCCATGATCTTGTCACACAATTTACTAGAGAACAATTTAAGGGATCCTGATTGTAGTGGTAAAATTTGATATTGGTAGTGTATCTATGGACTTTGACATCTTAGTCACTGCCTTTTTCTCAGTGCCCAGCAGTCTAATAGTGGAGTACCCTCCAGGATAAAGTTATAGAAAATGGATATTACCATGTCTTTAAGACACTTAGAAACACATTTGTATAATTATTGTTTAAAGTAGAAATAACAAAGAAAATCAGATGGCACATGTATGGAATAGTCAGTAGCTATCCTAGAGTGGACATTTTATAAATAATTGTAATGAACATTTGTCCTTTTTAGTATATCTTAAATTGTCAGTTGGAAGAAATGGTTACACTTTGAAGTTAATGTATTAATTTCTTTAAATGTATCACTTTTTAAGTTTCTCAAAAGAGGAAGCTAATGTAATATAAAACCGGTTAAAATAAGGTTACATTTGAGGCTGGGCTGCAGCTCAGTGGTAGAGCACTTGCCTAGCATGTGTGAGGTACTAGGTTTGATCCTCAGCACCACATATGAATTAAAAAAAAAAAGAGGATACATTTGAAATATAAAGTAGCATCATCTTATAGATCTTAGGATACCTTATCTAGTTGCCCAGGTCCAAAAATTCAAATTTACTTTAAAATTAGTTTTATAAAAAACTTGAAATAGGGGGCTGAGGTTGTGGCTCAGAAGTAGAGTGCTTGCCTAGCATGTGTGAGGCACTGAGTTCAATCCTTAGTACATAAAAAATAAAATAAAGGCATTCTGTCCACCTACAACTTAAAAAAAAAAAATGTGAAATAGGGCTGGGGCTGAAGCTCAGTGGTAGAATGCTTGCAGCACATATGAGGCACTTGATTCAATCCTCAGTACCACATAAAAATAAATAAAATAAAGGTATTATGTCCATCTACAACTTAAAAAAAAAACTTGAAATAAGTAGAAACATTTTTCTTTCTTCCTTAATGTAATATCATAAAAATGATAGACTGGCACATAAGCTTTTCTTTTTTCTATTTGTAACAAAAAGAATTACATAATCAGGCAGAAATCAGGAAGTAAAAATTATTACAAAATTAAAGTAAGTGGTCTATTTTCACTGCTCCACCAGGAATAAAAGAATAAAGATAAACATAGCAAGATTATCAAATTTGAGAATTCTTTCCATGTAAATTATATATTAATAAAAATTTCATTTAAATTAAGGTTTTATTCAATGTTGTCCTTTTAAATTTTAAGTTTAAATTATAGCAAATACAAAATTTGTCATCTTAACCATTTTTAACCATATATACATCGTACAGATTTTCAGAACTTTCTCATCTTGCAAAGTTGAAATTTTATATCCATTAAACAACTCCTCATTTTCCTCTCCCCAGTGCAAGTCTTCCACCTTTCCATCTTCTGCCTCTATGATTTTGTCTACTTGAGGCACCTCATGTAAGTGGAATCATTCAGTTTTTTTCTTTTTTGTGATTGACTTATTTCACTTAGCATAAATCAAAATGTATCCACATGGTAGCCTGTGATAGGATTTCTTTCCTTTTTTAGGCTGCACTCTATCCTTTTTAATTTCATTTTTATGGTATAATCTATTATCTATTATTCTACTCTTAAACATTTTTACATTCAGTCCCCAGCACCAAAAAAAAAATTGTTTACAGATATTGTCTATTTTAATGTCCCAGATCATGATTACATACAGAATGATGGAAAAGCAAGTTAAAATGCACATTTGGCTTTCCAAACTCTTAGCAAGAAATAGAGGTTTATAAAATGATGGAACAATCTAGGACTTCCTCAGTAGGGGGAAGAACAACTACGTGATGCTACATCAGTTATCAGGTCTTAAAGGCCTTTTTTGTAGGATTTGTTCCTGCATGCATAGAATATACCAATATAATTTGGCCAATATTGGGGCTGGGGATGTGGCTCAAGTGGTAGCGCGCTCACCTGCGGCCCGGGTTCGATCCTCAGCACCACATACAAACAGAGATGTTGTGTCCGCCGAATACTAAAAAATAAATATTAAAAAAATTCTCTCTCTCTCTCTCTCTCTCACTCTCTCTTTAAAAAAAAAAAAAAAATTAGCCAATATCATTCTCCTGTATTTCCTTTTCTACTTCTTTCCCCTCCCCTAGGTTCTTAAGGGCCTTTTTTGTAAACCCTCTTTATTAAAGATTTTCAGTTGTTTTTCTAGAGATGTATAACTTTTTTTGAAGTACCTTGTAATATGTCTCTTTCTTTCTAACCTCTTCAGGTTGAGTTAGCTGTATGCCTTCCCTATTTGTGAATAACATTCTTCCCCTATTCTGTCATCGCAACAGCCTCATGTTCCACAGTTCATTAAGAGACTGCAAATGTCAACTAATTTTTAAAAAGCATAGAATTCATTTTCAGTCCTCCTACCTTAATTTTTTTGGGGAGTGGGTACTGAGAATTGAACTCAGAAGCACTTGATCACATCCCCAGCCCTGTTTTTTTGTATTTTATTTAGAATAGATAGGGTCTCATTGAGTTGCTTAGAGCTCAATGTTGCTGAGGCTGGCTTTGAACTCTCAATCCTCCTGCCTCAGCGTCCTGAGCCGCTGGGATTACAGGCATGCACCACCACGCTTGGCCTCCTACCTTAGTTTTTTAAACAGCTTTATAAGACAATTCACATACCGTGCAATTCAACCATTTAAACTTTAAACTTCAGTGGTTTTTAATATATCCCCAGTGTTATGCAACCATCACTACTTTCACTTTTAGAACGTTTTTCCACCACCAAAAAGAAAGCCCACAGTCACTCCCCACTTCTCCCATGTCCCCTAGCCTTAGGTAACCACTAACGAACTTTCATTCTCTATAGATCTGCCTATTCATCTAAATGGAATTGTGTAATATGTAACCTTTTGTGTCTAGCTTCTTTCACTTACACCTTTTTCAAGATCATGTTCATTTCTTTTTTAAAAAATGTGGCTAAATAAGCTGGTCATGTTGACATATATCTGTAACCCCAGCTACTTGAAAGGCTGAAGCAAGAAGGGAGGCTGAAGCATGAGGATCTCCTGGGCAACTTAACAAGACTCTGTCTTAAAATAAATTTAAAAAAAAGAAAGAAAGAAAGGGAGCTGGGGACATAGCTCAGTTTTAGAACCCCCACCCCCAGGTTTAATCCCATACCAAGGTATAGGGAGAGGTAAAGTTAGCTGTGCATATAATAAAATGCACATAACATAAAAGTGGCCATCTTAACTACTTTTAAATGTTATATTTCAGTAGTGTGAAATAGTGTAAATATCGTTGTACATCAAAGCTCCATAATTTTTCATCTTGCAAAACTGAAACTCTATAGCCATAAAATAACAATTCCCCATTTCCTCCTCCTGTCTGCCTCTCAACCATCATTCACCTTTTTGTGTGTATGAATTTTATTACTCAAGTACCTCATATAAGTAGAATTGTGCAGTACTTTTTTTTTTGTAACTAGCTTATTTCACAATGACCTCAAGAACCCTTGCCATCCATGCTGTAAGACATGTCAGAATTTCCTTCCTACTTCATTCTTTTTTATGTCTGAATATACCATTGTATAGCTGCCATACTAAATTTTGTTTATCTTTTCAACAGTTGACAGGCATTTGGGTTGTTTCCACTTTTTGACTACTATGAATAATGCTGCTGTGAACGTTCATGTACAAGTTTTTGTGTGGACATGTTTTCAGTTCTCTCAGTTATACACCTAGGAGTGGAATTACTGAGTCATATGGTAACTCCACGTTTAACTTTTTAAAGAACTGGGAAACTTTCAAAGCTCTTATATTCTCACAAGCAAAGTATGAAGGTTCCAATTTCTTCACATCATTGCCACCACTTGTTATTATCCATTGCTTTGTTATAGCTAACCTAGTAGGTGAAATAGTATCTCATTATGGTTTCGACTTATATTTCCCTGAAAATTGCTAACTTTTCTGTGCTTCTTGGCCACTTACATACCTTCTTTGGAGAAATGTCTATTCAGATCCTTTATTTTAATTGAATTCTTTGTCTTTTATTATTGAGTCATTAGAGTTCTTAAAATATATTCTGTATACGAGCTCCTTATCAAACATGATTAGTAAATATTTATCTTTATCTTTTTCTTTTTGCTCCTGTCCCCACTCAGGGATTTTTTCATATTTTTACTTGGTACACCATAGTTGTACATAATAGTGGGATTTGATGCTATGTATTTTGTACGTGCTCACAAATATAACAATATAATTTGGGCATATGTTTCCCCAGTATTTCCCCTTCCCTCACCTCTTCCCTCCCCTCTTGTCCTTTCCTCTACTGTTTTCCCTTTGATTTTCATGGAATCCCATATCCACCCTTTTCTTTTTCCTCTCTGGCTTCCACATCTGAGAGAAAACGTGACTCTCGAGTTTCTGAGTTTGGCTTATTTCACTTAACATGATGTCCTCATGACATAATTTCATTCTTTTTACTGTTGAATAAAACTCCATTGTGTATATATACCACATTTCAAAACAGCTAGCCTGGTTCTGGTTCTTTTTTTTTTTTTTTTTTTTTTTGTGGTGCTGAGGATTGAACCCAGGGCCTTGTGCATGCGAGGCAAGCGCTTCACCAACTGAGCTATATCCCCAGCCCTGTGCTGACTGTCATTCTTTATTTCTCCTATTCTTGGGTCTCCTGTTTCTCCATGGTTTCCTTTGAAGCAAAAAGATTTTTAATTTTATTGAGGTACAAATGATCTATTTTTTTTTTTTTTTTTTTGCTTTTGGTGTTATAACCCAAGGGTACAATGGTTTACTTCTAAGAACTTTTAGTAGTTTTAGCTGTTCTATTTGGGCCTGTGATCCATTTGAGTTCATTTTTTGTGTATGATGTAAGACAGAGATCCAGCTTCATTCTTTTGTTTGTGGAGACCCATTTGTCACAGCACTGTTTGTAGAAAGACTATTCTTCACCCTGTTGAATTATCTTGACTCACTTGTCCAAATCAATTCACCATAATTGTGAGAATTTATTTCTGGATTTCCAGTTCTGTCCTGTTGTTGTCTATATCTATCTCTATGCCAGCATCACATACTTCTTAATTTTGGAAAAAGTTTTGATATCAGGAAGATTGACTTTGTTCAATTTTTGACTTTGTTCCTCCTTTTCAAGATTTTTTGGCTATTTCGGGTCTTATGCATTTCTATGTGAATTTTAATATCAACTTCTACAGAATGATAGAGATTGCTTTGACTACGTAGATCATCTTGGGGAATATTGCCATCTTAACAATTTAAGTACTCCAATCCGGGGAATGTCTTTGTATTTGTCTTTTATTTCTTCCAACAATTTTGTAGTTTTCAGAGTTCAAGACTTCTTTTTTATGGGGGGGGAAGAGTACAAGGAATTGAACCCAGAGTCACCTTACTACTGAGCTACATATGCAGTGCTTTTTAGTCTGAGTCAGGTTCTCACTCAGCTGCCAAAGCTAACCTTGAACTTGGCAATCCTCCTGCCTCAGCCTCCCAAATCACTGGAATTAAGACATGTGACTCTGCTCCTGGTTTTTGCTTCTTTTGTTAATTTTTTAAAAACTATTTTATTTCCTTTGAAGCTACTATAGATAGAATTGTTCTCTTAATTTCTTTTCCAGGTTGTCCATTGCTAATATACCAAAAAGTGTGTGTGTGGGGGGGTGTATTGATCTTTTACCTTGGAACTTTACTTAATCCATTTATTAGTTCCAACAGTTTTTAATGAATTCCTTAGGACTTTCTTTATGAACACTCATGTCCACTACAAATAGAAATAGATTTACTTCTTTTTTTCCAATATGGAGGCCTTTTGTTTCTTTTTTCTTGCCTAATTGCCCTTGCACAGTACAATGTTGAAAACAAGTGATCCTGATCTTCAGGAGTAAGTATTAAATCTTTCACTGTTAAGTATGAAATTAGGTTTCTAGTAGATGCCCTTTGTCAGATTGGGGACACTCCCTTCTATTCCTTGTCTGTTGAGTGTCTTTCTCATAAAACAGTGTTGCATTTTGTTCGGAGTTTTTTCTGTATCTATTGAGAAGGTCATGTGGGGCTTGTACTTTATTCCATTATTATGGTGTGTGTGTGTGTGTGTGTGTGTGTGTGTGTGTGTGTATGCGCACGCGCATTGGTTTTCAGATGTTAAACTACCCTGTTAGTCATGAGATAAATAACAATTGGTTATGGTGAATAATTATTTTTATATGTTGCTGGATTAAGTTTGCTAGTATTGTATTGAGAATTTTTTGCTTCAGTCTTCCTAAGAGACATTGGTTTGTAGTTTTCTTATTATGTTTTTGGTTTCCTACCTTATTTGTTATTCTATCCTGTTCCTTTTAAACATTGGCTTACATAGAATGATTATATTTCTCACTCTTTTATACATCTTTTTTTTTATTGAACTCTTATTCTATTCCAGATACTATTTCAGGTACTTAAGATACCCTATAGGAAAAACAAAGTCCTCTGCTCTTATGGAGCTTGTATTCTTATGAAGTAAGACACTAAAAAAAAAAATTAAATAAGGAAGAAAAATGTCACAGTACTAAATTAGTCTCTTGCTCACTTTAGATGAGATATACAGGGAAAGTTTCTCTGAAAATATGTCATTTAAACCAAGATATAAGAGATGAGAAGAAGCCAGTCATGGACAGACATGATGAGCCTACCAGACTGAGCACGCTACTAGTACAGAGTCTACCAGGTCAGAAGAAGCTCTTTGTGTCTGAAGACCAGCAAGATGCCCAATATGTCCAAGGACACAGTTGTCAGAAGAATGATCTAAGATCAGATGGGAGAAATATGCAGGGTACAAAATATGAAAGATTTTGAAGTTAGGGTAAGGAAATTGTATTTTATTCTTAAAGTACTGAGAAGACCTTGAAAGCTATTAAGCAAGGAATATAACATGATCTAATTTGAATTTGAATTTTAAAAGAGCATTAATTAGCCTGGGGCAGTGGCACAAGCCGGTAATCCCAGTGACTAAGTAGGCTGAGGCAGGAGAATTGCAAGTTCATACCCAGCCTCCAGCAATTTGGCAAGGCCCTAAGCAACTTAGTGAGACCTTGGTCTCAAAATAAAAAATAAAACAGGGCTGGTGATGTGGCTCAGTGTTTAAGAGCCCCTGGGTTTAAAAAAGAAAAAAAGAGAGCCCCTGTTACAAAAAAGAAAAAAAAAGAGCATTAATTATTGAGTCACAAACAAATTGTAGAATTGTATAGGGGTTGCAAAATGGAAATGAGAAGGCCATTGTAGAAAGATGAGATATGACGATGGCTTAGATGAAAACAGTACCTGTAAGAATGGAAAACAGTGGACAGTATGTGGTTTGGAAATATAATCTGTAAGATGTTCTGCAGATGGTGGGGGTGGGGGGTGTCAGGGAAAGGGACATCAAGAATGACTCTCAGAGGGCTGGGGCTTTGGCTCAGCAGTAGAGTACTCATCTAGCACATGCAAGGCCCTGGGTTCCATCTTCAGCACCACATAAAAATAAACAAATAAATAAAATAAAGGTATTGTGTCCAACTACAACTAAAAATAAATATTTTTAAAAAAGGATGACTTTCAGAGACTGAGACAGAAGGATCACGAGTTCAAAGCCAGCCTCAGCAACTTAGAGAGGCTCTTAAGCAACTCAGCAAGACCCTGTCTCTTAATATATATATATATATATATATATATATATATATATATATATATATAAAGGGCTGAGGATGTGGCTCTATGGTTAAGTGCCCCTGGGTTCATCCCCAGTACCCCCCAAAAAAATGGATTTCAGATCTTGTTATATATTGAGTTAAAAAAAAATTGAAGGTGGGCTGGAGCTGTAGTTCAGCGGTAGAGCACTTGCCTAGCATGTGTGAGGCTCTGGATTTGATCCTCAGCACCACATAAAAATAAATAAATAAATAAAATAAAGATATTGTGTCCAACTACAACTAAAAAATAAATATTTTTTTAAAAAACTGGAGGCAAAAGCAGACTTAGGTAGGGTGGCTCAAACCATGAGTTCTGCTTGTCCATGTTTAGTTTGAAGTACCTTTTGGATATCCAGAGGAATTGTCAGATAGGAACTACATCTAGGAATCTGGCATTCCAGGGAGAGGTCAGGACTGGAGATAAAGATAAAGATTCAGGAATCAATAGCATGTGGGTCTCTCCACCCCTTCCCACCCACAGCCCTTCATCCCTGGGTACTTGCAGTTTCTCCTCACCAGACTTTCCTTTATTTATTTCGTCACAGCTTCATATTTCCTCGGAGCAGGCAGATTTTTCCATGGTGTCATTCTCTGGGAACCTTTCCAATATGGAACTTGCCCACACCAAGACTAAAAACCTTTCATTTGTTCTTTTTCATTCACATATTAAAATGTGCAGTTACCCAGAGGAAGAATAGGTTTGGGGAAATTGGACTTTGTAGACGTCAAGGACCTTATGAAACTGCTTTGGATTTGGATTGCTAAGTGGAAAGTGGATTGCTAAGTGGTAAGTGGAAAAGGAAAATGGTTCAGAAGAGGGCTTGTTACTACTCTCTTTAAGACCCAAAGGATTTTTTGGTATCTTTTGCAGGGACGCTATAGTTTAAGAGAGAAGTCATGAAGAAAGTCTAGGGACGGCCTTCACATGGAAGTGACCATTGTGATCATCTGATTAAAAATTGTGTAGGGGGGCTGGGGATGTGGCTCAAGCGGTAGCGCGCTCGCCTGGCATGCGTGCGGCCCGGGTTCAATCCTCAGCACCACATACAAACAAAGATGTTGTGTCCGCCGAGAACTAAAAAAATAAAATATTTAAAAAAAAATTTTTTTTTAAATTGTGTAGGGGAGGCTGGGGATATAGCTCAGTTGGTAGAGCGCTTGCTTCAAATGCACAAGGTCCTGGGTCAATCCCCAGTACTAAACAAAATAAAACAAAAAACAAACAAAAAAAAAACATTGTGCAGATGTAGGATTGTAGTACAGGTTGCAGGACAGGATAAATATATTATGCAGTTTTGCCCCAGTTTATTTAAAATTTTATAGATCCAAAAACTAGATCATAGGACCTGGAATATTTTATTTGGTCCCCAAGCTACCTGATTTCCTGTTATCAGGGGATCTCAGATACTCAGTTGGTAGTCAGATGTCATTACAGTGATCCTGGAAAGTAGCTGCAGACCTGAAAATATTTTTACTTCTTAGAATGTAAGTATGATCTGTCATGGCTAGAAAATTGTGTCTCCGTTCTGGTTTGCATGATGCTATGCAAATATCACCAAGTTCTTGGGTGGAGGGTAGAAGGTCTTCTGTCAGAACCTTGCAAACTAACACTCCATTTGTTGATACACACTCTTTAGTCTGATTAGAAGCTAATTGAGGGGGCTGGGGATGTGGCTCAAGCGGTAGCGCGCTCGCCTGGCATGTGTGCGGCCCGGGTTCGATCCTTAGCACCACATACAGACAAAGATGTTGTGTCCGCCAAATACTAAAAAAAAAATTAAATATTAAAATTCTCAAAAAAAAAAAAAGAAGCTAATTGAGTTATATACAGTGTTCTTGGGTCAGCCATGGTGGGGGTGGGATGCAAGAGCACCAGGTACCATGCATAAAAAGACTCGAGGATGGGTGGAAGGCATGCCAGTAGTGCGGGGCTCCTAGTGCCTCAGCTACATGTCTTTCATGTTGTACCTGCCTTTAGGTGGTAGAGCTTATTGTTCTCAGATTCTTAGTAGGAGTCTTACAGATTTTAACTGAATTTTCTCTAATTTATTTACCATGTTGGTATGGTATATGTATATATATGTGTTTGTGTATATAGCACCAGGGAAGGACAATCAGGGGCATAGATTAATTTTACTTTAGATCTAGTATAAATTTGGGGGTTAATCAACTAAACCCAACCCTGAGCCAACTTGTAGTCCAGATTTTATTTTTTAATTTTTTTATCTTTGGTACTAGGGATTGAACCTAGGGGTGATTAACCACTGAGCCACATCCCCAACCCTTTTTCATTTTGAGTCCAGGTTTTGCTACACTGGTTAGGGCCTCACTAAGTTGCTGAGGCTGGCCTGGAACTTGTGATCCTCCTGCCTCAGCCTCCTGAGTTACTAGGATTCCAGGTGTGCACCACTGTGCCCAGCTGGTAGCTCAGGTTTTAAAGAGCACTAACTGGTCCTCCCAAGTGCCATCAGTCCTCCCTTTCATCCTATTTTGTCATCTTCAGATCCTCGTGATGATGTCGTATCACCTTCCCCTATTCACATTGTGAGGCGATTGACTTTGTCAGCTGCTGTTTCCTGCCCCCTGCCTGAGATGATGCAGGATCCACAGTGCAGCTCTTACCACTCTGGACCCTTCAGGGAGGCACCTAACAACATCAACCTAATGTCTACACCCACTTAACACATAATCCCATTGGGAGTCTATTACACACTTAAAATACTTAAGACCCCACAGTATCATTTGAAGCCAAATCATTCCATTCCTCTATCTTTATACTTTAAAGAAAACAGAGAGACACCCTCTCGTGGTCTGAGAGTCACAAAATTGGGATGGCAAGAAATGAGAGTGGCCATACAGAGGCCCCCTCATGTGCAGGGGCAGCAGAGCTGTAGGCAGTGTGGAGCTTCTAGGCATCCGTGCAGAGCTGTGGGTGCTGATGGTGCTGATCCTGAGGGCTCAGCAGCTGTTCGGGATAAGCCAGCTCAATATCTTGGCAGAGACTTTGGGGTCTCTATGGGTTTTGTTCCAATTCCAGGCTCTCAGAAGAATGGTGAGGGGAGGGAGAACAGAGGAGATGAATGAGAGAAAACCTAGAAAAAGGGTTGTGTTGATACTAGAAAAAAATGAAAGCTGTCCGAGAGTTTATGTTTGCATGGTAGAATACAAATACCTTGTCCTGGTGCTGTTTAGCATCCTTCTCTGACTACCTTCCAAAATCTCACACACACACACCAGACACAGCAACGCAAAACCCTGGTCTGGAAAATCTTTCCACTGGAGCATCAGCAGCATGCCTTGTGATGACAGGTTTAATGGTTTTATATCTCTGCATTCCACTGAGACCACCTACCAAGAGGCCACAGCCCACTGACCTGCCTAGCCAAGGCCTGAGACTAAGCTGGAACACCAAGGGCAGAGCCAGGAGTTGGGAGAGTTGCCTTCTGCTCTGGCTGATTCACACTGACTTGCTGTGTGACTTCATTCATGTTGCTTGCCCTCTCTATAATTCTGAATTGCAAATTATAAAATAGAACTGATGGTTCTCATCTCTTAGAAACCTCCCTAGAACAGAGTAAATTATGGTCGTCAAGTGCTTATGCTTCTATGAAGTAAGAAACTCAAGAAATCCAGTGTTTTTATCTTTTTTCTCATTGAGATAGGATTTCAGATACTAAAAGCCTATGCTAGTCATTAGTAGACACTTCACCAGAAAGAAAGCATAGAAAGCAAAGGGACCCACAAAAGAGGGAGAGCCTATGGTAATTTTGGCCAGCAACCTGGATCAGAGGGTGCAGATGACATTTTTCTGTCTTCTAATTCCTCTTTCCAGTCTGATCTCTTTCTGAGACACTGGTTGGGTGGGCCACAGGGTGAAACAAAAACCATCAGAGTTGCTCTAGTCTGCCTGTTGGCAGTACGTGGATCAGGGCAGAAAAGAGCAGCCTATTTTATTATTTTTTTGTTTGACCATTTGAAGGAAGCCATAAACTATGTAATCCCAGCAGCTGGGGAGGCTGAGGCACGAGGATCACAAGTTCAAAGCCAGCCTATGTAACTTAGCAAGGCCCTGTCTGAAAATAAATAAATAAATAAATAAAAAGGGCCAAGGATGTGGCTCAGTGGTTAAGTACCTTTGGGTTCAATCCCTGGTACAAAAAAAAAAAAAAAAAAGCAGCATAAATGTATTAGAGTACATTTCTACAGATCAGAAACCCAAATTGGGTCTTCCAGGTGAAAGACAAGGTGGTGTTGACCTGGCTATGTTCCTTCCAGAGGTTCTAGGGGAGGCCACCCGCACTCCTTGGCTTGTGGCCCCTCCCTCCATCTTCAAAGCATTGTTGCTCCAACCTGTCTCTGTCACACTTCCTCTCTTATCTGACCTCCTGCTGCCCTGTGTGAGGACTCTTGGTTAAACTGGGATCCAGCCCTGCCTTTGTTGGGTTTCTGAGGACTTCTCATGAAAGGGAGGTGTAGTCATCACTGGGGCTGACAGCCACTGGGGCAAATACATAGGCTGGTCTGTGGAACTTTCCTTAGAACAGGAGGCAACAGAACATTACAGGCCTTTTGACACCCCTCCCCACGAAAGGGTTGACAAGCCCAGAAAGGATCAAGTCCAGAAATAAAAAGAAGAGGGCCCTGATATGCCTGGATTATAAGAAACTCCTGATAAGGGTAAGAGCAGCATCAGGGAGGGGACGTAACAGCAGTCTGGTTGACAATGCTCCCCTCTGCTTTGACTTCAGCCTCACTTCACCAAAGCCCGTTGTGCTTTCCATCCCTTCATGCCTTTATTTTTAGTTTGGGGTATTTTCTATTGTTTGAAGGTTGCCTTGCAACCCGTTTGCCTTGAGGCTTTAAACAATATAGAGTTTCTTCGCTGAGCAGCAACAGTAGCCAAGAGAGACTGAATATAAACTTTTAAGTCTATTTTCTCAGAGTTTGTACATCAGCAATGGCTTTAAACGGAGTAACTCACGCCCCCAGCTTGCCTGTCCCTGGGGGAGGGGAGAGGGTGGCTGATGGGGAACATGTTGTGTTCTCTTATCTTCCACGCTAGTGGAAGGGGATAAGCACCAGAATAGGAAAACAAAATATCTAGCTATTAATATACTCTAGTCCTCCAGCACATGGACTGGATCTGTTTATTTGTGAAAAGCAAGGGTGCTTCTCCCTGACCTCTTGGAGCTCTGCTGCCAGCTGGGCAGGAAATGGTGGAGGTGATACCGTCCATAAGGTAAAGGGAACAGAACCAGAGCCGAGGGTCCCATGGAAAAGAGAACTCTTCAGACTTGTATCAAGAAAAGTGGCTTTTCTAGCTCAACCTGCCTCAAGCCCCAGCCACCCCATTCAGGGAATTACCAAAGAAAGCAAGCACAAACTAAGAGGATTTACCATGAGAGAGTGGCCCGGCCCCACTCCCACCACACAGGTGTCTCCACTACGTTCTTTGTGTGCAACCCAGGGAACCAGAGAACTGGGCAACCTCGCCAGAAGAGAGAACACACAGGTTCCTCAAGACAACCACTTATTTGGCAGTGAGCAAGGCTAAAAATGGAATGCTTCCCAGCCCCAGAGGACAGGGGGGACAGAGGAAAGCAACCCTACGCAGCTCCAATCCCAGGTCCTACCTCAGCCCCTTTGTAGTCTGAGTGAAGGAGTGCCGGGTGGCAATAGTTTTCTAGATGGTTAGTTAATGATAAGCCTTCAGCTGGGAAGACCCAGAAGGGGGAGATTTTGTCTGGGGTGGGGAGCATGCCCATGCCTCTTAAGCCTGCCGTGTCACGAAAGAGGTTCCACAGCACACTTTGACTGCCTAAAGAGTTCTGTCACCCACCAGGGTCAGGCCGCCTCAGGTCCCTGAGACTGTGTGACCAACCAGAAGCCCCAGCTCAAGCACTGGGAGAAGAGAGCAGCGTTGGCAAGTCCGGCCCTCTCCAAGAGCAAACAGGGACAAAGGTCCTTGTACTTACAGCTGCTTCTCCCATCCTGCCTGCTGTGTCACATGCCCCAGTTTGTCCTGGTGTTGCTGCATTAGGCAGAAACCTGCCATCTCTGTGCCTGCAGGGTCACCCACTATCCCAGGTCCGTTCCCACCTGAGCAGCAGTAAAGGCTTTGGCATCCAATAGCTTTGAAACAGAAGCTGCCGTGACTTCACCTGTTCAGTTGGGAGCCAGATGTCATGAGGTATCATCAAAGAATGCACAAGAGGAAAGAATTTGAATAAAAGCTGGCTTCTCTACCTGTCTGAAAAAAGCGGAGCTCCCTGTGTAAACCCCAGCCCGTCAGGCATTCTCAGAATTTGAGCAAACTCCCTTTGTGATTATTCCTTATACTACATTTTATTGTCACCCAGTGTGTTTGAATTTGTCTCTGCTCCAGCAGGTCTGGAAACCCATTGGGTTTCTGTGTGAGAATTCAAACAAGCGGAGGCCATGGAGTTTGCCAAGTGTCGCCGGGCCGGGCACCAGCTTGACAGGATAGAGGGCAGGAGAAAGAAGGCTTGGATGTAATGAATCATTGAGGCTCTGGCCCATAGCCTTCCTCCCGGGATTAGTATCAGGAGCGTCGTCATTGTTGTTCCTTTTTTGTACCTAAGAATGGCCTTCAGCCCCAACTGACAGGGCTGTCGCTGCTGACTTTACTGACTTCCATATAGAGCTCCATGTGATGATCTTGTTTAATTTCTGCCTGAAACCCATGAGGTAGAATCAGCACTGACCCACTTATAGGTGAGGACCAAGTCTCAGAGAAGTTGGGTAACAACGTCTGAGTTGATCTGCTTTGTGTATCTGCAGTTGCGACTTGCTAGCACCCGGTTCTAAAAGGACAAAAGGAAAGAATATGAGGACAATGTCTCTGTGGGCTGCAGTTATGCACAGTCTTCTTTGAGTCTGGGAAAGGGGAAATACTGGGGAATGATATTGGCCAAGTTATACTGTTATATCTTGTGCATAAGATGTAACAATGAATCCCACCATTATGGACAATTATAGTGCATCAATAAAAATATGGATAAAATGAAGGTAGTTTAGAGTTTTAAAAAATAAAGTTTATTACTTTCCTTTGGAAAAAAAAAAAAAAAAGAGGCAGCAGTAGCAGCAGCAGCTAGGGCCCTCTTGATTTATACTCCACAGGCCATCGGAGGAAGTTGTTTAGCTTCTCAGGTGATAGATGAGGGCTGGGTCCCTTCTGTTTGCAGAGCTTGCGTTGAAGGGTAAGTCAGGACAGCATCTCTCCTCTGGTCCCCATCAGGGACTTTGCAGGCTGAGTGCTATGGCTGTGTTTATATCATTATTTTTAAGGCACTGGTACCAGGGCTGCAGCTCTAAGCCCTCTCTTCCTCTAGCCACCCTCCACGTGGAAAGAAGCCATATGGGAGCATTTCCCCAACCATTTCCCCTCAGGGCAGCTGGTACCAACTTGAAACCTAAGACATGCAACACTACAGCCCAGCTGAAATCTGGTCAAACCATGCTTTTGTAGACACAGCAGGAAGCTATTCCGTGGCCTGGTGTCAAGAACCCCCTCAGGGACCAGAGGTGCTTTGTGTCCCTGGTTTGCCCTGAGGAGCCACCTGGCTGGTGAAGCATCTCAGCACTTGCTCTCAGACTGAGACTGTAGTCAGCAGCTTACTGGAAGAGAGGAAAAAGGATTCCTGGGATTTTAGTGTGTTATTTAGAGTCTTCTGGGAAAGCCTCTTTGGAAAAGGAGAATAGTACAGGAGTTTCTAGGGAATAGAAAAAGCCCCCTCTATTTGCAACTGTGACAGCGGAGCGTCAGTTCAATGTGCTATCCCAGCCCAACCAGCTACCGGCTGCCTTCAGAGCAGCTATGCTGTCCTCATCTTGGGGAACTCTTCTATGGATGTGCAGTGCTGGTGGGGGACCCCTGGCTTTCCTGGCTGTCCCACAGGCCCCAGGACCTACAATCCAATGCCCCTAAATAGTGCCGGAGTTTGATTCCATCCTGCCGGCCACCTAGGCTGCATACCTCAGCCTTGTCCACACTGTTTCTGAGTTACGTCCACTGGCAGCGGGCACCAGCTCTCATTCCCCATGACCTGATATCCCCTGGTTAATAAGCAGCTCACATAAAGACACCACGCAGTGTAGCAAGAGGCAGAGAAAGACTGTGGCTCCCTGAACGTGAGCCAGGAAGCCCTGGACTTGGCCCAGGAACTCAGTGGCTGTTTCTGTTCTCTGCCCTTTGGTAGCCTTCCTCAGGGTTATGGAGCAGGGGGAAGCTTGGGTCCCCACCCGAAACCATACTAGACGGCAAGTCTGTGAGGTATTTATTAATCAGTGGGAGATTGCTGCGGACCTTCCTGGCAGAGTATCAGTCCTCTTTGCTAAAGGAGGCCAAAGTTCTGCCCTTCGTTTCTTCAAATCTGTTTCTGCAAGAGCCTTAGGTTCCTGCTAATTCAAACCTCAATCTCCTATCTTCCCACTCGATGGTCTCTATGAGCTGCCCAGGTGGCACTCTTCCTACCCATGTCCCCCCCCCCCATCTCCTATACCATTTTATCTCCTGGGTTTGGAGATGTCCTTGAGATGTCCTTGTAGAAGGAAACAGGAGTGTGTGCCAGACAGTCCCGTCCTTGTTGCTTTGGTTTGAATCCAACCCCACAAGGGGAGCTGGAGCCCTCTCCCTGGGCCTGCCCATTGTCAAGGTCCTGGTCACCTTTGTAGCCTCCTGCAGGGATCCCCTTTGCCAACTGAGCCTTTTCTAAAGCTCAGCAGCATGACATTTTGGACTTGGAAATCCCTAGACAAATATGTCTCACTTAATCCTCCCCAAGTTGGCCCCCAGTGGAGGTACTGGCTTAGCCAAATTTATCAGATACCACTGGTCCCTGTAGCAAACATTCCCTTTGTTCCAGGCATTGTGTTTGGGCCTGAGCATACAGGGCAAACAAGGTAAAGTCCCTGTCCTTGAGAAGCAACCAAACTGTTGGAAGAGACACACAGAAAACAGAGGATCCCCCTCATTCTAGATGCCTCAGACTCAACTCTTGACTCACCCAGCCTCTCTACATCCCTCCTTTCTTGCCTTTTACCAGCTCTGCAACTTCAGATTATTTGCTCACTCTGAACCTCAAGTTCCCTGTCTGCAAAATGGGGTTATTAGTCTACTTCATTCCTAGGGGCAATGTGAAAATTCAATGAAATGTATTTGTAAGGAACGCAGCAGGAACAGTCATGTAGCAGAGCCTGGCACATAGGGCTGAATCAGTGTTGGCCGTTACTATTTTCTCCTGAGTATAACATTTGCCAGGAAGAGTGGTAGAATCAGGCAGAACCAGACTGGGACTCCGGTTCTCCCATGTACTAACAACTAACTGTATGTTTTCAGCCAAAATAATCTCTCCAAATATCAATTCCATGAGTAATGATGATTTAGTTCCCAACAATAAATTAGGTTAGCTGAGCTCAGTGGCACACATATGTAAGCAACTTAAGAGGCTTAGGCAGGAGGATCATAAGTTGGAGGCCAGCCTCAGCAACTTTTTGAGGCCCTTTCTCAAGATAAAAATAAAAAGCCCTGGGGGTATATAGCTTAGTAAAAGAGTACTTGCCTAGCAGGTGTGAGGTACTAGATTCCAACTCCAGCACTGAAAAGAAATTAGTTAATATATGTGAAAGTACCTAACACACAGCAAGAGTTCCACACATGCAGCCTCCAGGAATTCCCAAAGGCTCTGAAGACCCTAAAGCTTCAGAGGGGCTGAAGAGACGGAAAGAAGCCAGTGCCTCCCTTAGCAAATGTCCCCCTTCTCTTGGTTACTCCTCGAAGCCTGACCCTCCCTGATTTGGTTCTCATTCTCCCAGAGAAGCACATTCCCTGATAAACTGTTCCCTCCTCTGTCCTCTGTGCCTCTGTACTAAGTGCCAGGAGGCCCTGGTGCTGTCCACACTCAGTCATCGCCCGCCTGGGATGGGCATTCGGCTCCCCTAATCACTCACCACAGCTCAACCGCCCGCTCCTCACCGCCCCCACCTTGTTCCCCCAGCTCCTTAATCAAATTAAGGGAAAGAAGAGGGTTTAGATAGGGTTACTAAATATATTTCTGTTCAGGGGACAGAGAAAAAGAGAAGAGTTTGGAGGAGGAGGTAGGGTGTGAAATTCCTTAATGGAATGTGCCCCTAGAGCCTCCTCTCCCTAGAATAAGCAAGAATCACCAAGGGGGCAGAGTTTGCCCTGTGTCAGAGTCGCACATACATTCTCTCCTGGGGAGTGATACAGCTAGTGGCAGAGAGCCTGCTTCCCAGAGAGGTCTGCCGAGGGCACTGGGCCTCGTGATCTGGGCTGACCCTGGTCTATATATTTCACAGGACACCCTGGCTCCAAGGGGGTGACTCAGCCCTCTATGGAGCAGGACACCAAGGCAGGGGCTCTTCACAGCTGGGGGTCATAGTTTACCCTGCTGTGTCCTCCCCACCCCACCAGATTCTAGAACTTTTGGAAATATTTACTGTTTAAAAACTTTAAAGTGCTTACTGCAGAAATCTTTGAAAAGATACTGAAGTATAAAAGAGAAAACAAAAAGAACCTGTAATTCACAGCCTAACCACTGGTAGTATTTTGAGGTTTGTCCTTTAGTCCTTTAAACGTATTGAAACACACTCATATGTATTCTTGCAAAAGTGTGTGCATTGGAAAGTTGATTATATGTATATGCATTGTTTGTAGCTTGCTTTTATATTTAGTTTATTATTTTTGGTTCCAATTCATCAGAAGTTCTTCTGAAATATTTTAAAATAGCATAAATTGGGATTTGTCCCATATTTAAAAATTAAACACGACTGTTATGAGATGATCATTGCTCATGTTTTCTGGCCTTCTAAGCCAGGAACTCTGCTAAATACTTCATACACACTGTCCCTTTAATTCTCAGAGCAACTCTCCAAGGCAGATACTGATAAACTCATTTTATAGATAAGGATAATGAGGCTCAGAGAGGTGAAAGAAGTTGTCCTCAGTCCCTCAGAACTGAAAATGCCTCCAGGATTTCACAACATGGACACATAACGTCATTGGAGCATAATGTCTACACCAATGGTCATTTTTAATGACTACATAATATTTTCCAGTATGGCTTTATCATGATGAACCAGGCTCTTTTTGTTAGACATTTAAATTGGATATTAAGCTGTTTTTGTTGTTGTTGATGTTATTTTTAGAACTATTATAATGATCATTGTTGCTTAAAATCACCTTGGTTCACACATCACTCATTATTTCTTTTTTTTTTATAAATTTATTCTAATTTGTTATCTATGACAGCAGAATGCATTATAATTCATATTACACATATAGAGCACAATTTTTCGTATCTCTGGTTGTATTCAAAGTATAAATTCACACCATTAGGTGTCTTCTCATTATTTCTTTAGCATCATTTCCTGGAAGTGAAATTACTGAGTCATCCTTTTAAAAGTCTTGTTACATGTTACCAAGTGACTTTCCAGAAAGCCAACATGCACTCCCACCAGCAGATTAAGAGAGGGCCCTCTTTAAAACAATTCTAGGGTAGGTGGACATTCTGCCTTTGACTCAATCTACATTTTCTTGATAACTAGCGAGGCTGAACTTTTCTTTCTTGTTTTTATTAGTCAGTTGTAAATCCATGAGTAATTATCTCCGCAATTTTGTCATTCCTGCTGACTCTGCCTCTCCCATCCCCCCATCTCTCTCCCTTTCTCTCTTTCCCTTCTTTCCCCTTCCTCTTCCCTTCCTCTCTCCCAGCTACTTTAGGAGTGCATTATTTGGGGGAGGAATGTTTTCTGATCCACATACCCAACAGAGGCAGAACTTCAGTCTTTTTATTTTATTTTATTTTCAGTTTTTGGCGGACACACCATCTTTATTTTATTTTATGTGGTGCTGAGGATCGAACCCAGCGCCCCATGCATGCCAGGCGAGCGCGTTACCGCTTGAGCCACATCCCAGCCCAGAACTTCAGTCTTAATGAGAAGGTGTATCCCTCTTTGGTCACCTATCCCAGTCACCCCCAGCCATGCCATGTGGCTCCTTCAGCATTGCCCCACTTCAGAGGAAAGGTCAGAGCTCAAGATTTGCCATCCGCCAAACTGAGGCTCAAATCTGCCACCTCAGGCCATTCTGGAGAGAGGATAGTTTTGCTCAGGAAGTAACCAGAGGCAGCCAGCAGGCCCATGCCCTCCACTTTCTCTTCCCAGGAAACTTTACTTCCTGTGGTTCTCTAGGGAGGTGAGAGAATGATGGGACCTGAAGAAGGGCCTTGCTTTCTCATGAGCCCATGGC
This sequence comes from Callospermophilus lateralis, assembly GCF_048772815.1. Taxonomy (NCBI): domain Eukaryota; kingdom Metazoa; phylum Chordata; class Mammalia; order Rodentia; family Sciuridae; genus Callospermophilus; species Callospermophilus lateralis. Next base: position 157,056,580 of record NC_135305.1, on the reverse strand, counting down.
AGAGGCTGCCTGGCTTTCCTTAATGAGGTTCTCACAGGATCCCCATCTTTGAGGAGTCCTGTGATCCTTGCCAGAGAGGAATATGCGCTCATATCCCATGGGTTGCATGATTCCCTTTTACCTGGAGCATCGGAAGGGCAGGGGGTGCCACCCAGAGCTGAGCAGGTGCTAACTGGGTAGTCCTGGGCACACTCGACTTCCCCCCTTCAGGCTCCAGCTGCATACCCAGCTAGAGTGTGTCCCTTTGGGTGGGGCTCTGCACTAGACTTATCCTGTCCTTCCTGCTGCTGCTCCTGGGCCACCTAAGGCCTCCTTCACATCAGGGTGCACCTCCCACTGTCTTTGGAGAACTTGAGACTCCCCCCTTCTGTGGCCTCTCTTCAGCAAAGTTCCACTTAAAAATTGGACCCCCACCTTCCTTTCCTTCTCTTCCACTTAGCATCTTCCTCCTGGGCCTTTGGCCCAGGTGCTAGACACTCAATTCCATCAGATTTTTCCCCTGGTAGAAGTAGAGTGGACCTGAGATCCCAGCAGGCTGGGCAAGTGAAAGGTGGAAGTCTGGCCTCAGGACTGGACACTGAGTCCTCTCCTCAGCCTTTAACATGAATCCTGTGGATCTTTATATCAAGACAGCAGCTTCAACGGGATTCCTGATTTTCAGTCCTATTTCTAAAGCCCTCACTCTATTATTTTAGCATGCCCTGGCTCCAGAAATGACAGTGTTGGCACTTGTGACTGTTGTAACATGGATCAGAAAGACTACTCAGGACAGTAGAGCTGCCGTAGTGATGAACATCTGGGCCCATTCTCTGACAGAGGAAGGGTAATGATTAGGGGAACAAAGATGTCGATGCAGTAGTTCTGACCCCTACAGGGGCCATACAGAATAAAGACAGTTGAAGGGCCAAGAAGTGGCGGCCACAGCACAGTGTGAATTCAGAGGAGAAAACTCTGACAGACTCAAAGCTAGAGGGAAGCCTTTGCCGAGGCAGCCACTGCAGCGGGTCCTTGAAGGCAAAATGTAAGACTGGGAAAGTGGCCTCATATAAGAGACTGTCCCCACACAGCAGGGAAGGAATAAGCAGGACCACAGAGGCAGAGATGCAGCTGGCAGCTGGAAATCTATGGATCCTTCTAGCTGCTGCAGAACATACTTACAGGGTATAGAATCAGGCAGGCTTCTGCCAGAGAAACAGGACTGGTGTGGAGACAGAGAAAGAGATTTATTGCAAAGATTGGCCTCTGTGGTCCTGGGGACTCGCCAGGAAAATCTGAATTCCCTCAGGCAAACCATCAGGAGGGTCAGGTTGGAGCCGCTCAAGCAGGAAGTGAGGTGTGTCTACAGGTAGAATTCCTTCTCCAGGGAAGACTCCGTTCTGCCCTTGATGTCTTTCAGTTGATTCTGGAATAAACTCCATAAAGTCAACTGATTATGAATATTAATCATCTGCAACCTACACAGAAACAACTAGATTAGTCTCCAAGGTTGGAGACTGTAGCCAAGCCAAGTGGACCATTAGAGGTGCTGGCACACTTTAACAGAATGAGCAGAGACTAGTAACACTAGTACATCTTCATGTATTTATGCATTTGTTGTATTTTTATTATTTTGATTGTGTATGTGTGTGTGTGTGTGTGTACACCAGGGATTGAACTCAGGAACACTCAACCACTGAGCCACATCCCCAGCCCTATTTTGTATTTTATTTAGAGACAGGGTCTCACTAAGTTGCTTAGCGCCTCAATTTTGCTGAGGCTGGCTTTGATCCTCCTGCCTCTGCTTCCTGAGCTGCAGGCATGTGCCACCATGCCCAACTATTGTTTTGATTTTTTTTTTAATAGTTGTAGATGTACAACAGGCCTTTATTTGATTTATTTTTTTATGTTGTGCTGAGAATCAAACACAGTGCCTACACATGCTAGGCAAGTACTCTGCCATTGAGCTACAGCCCCAGCCCTATTGTTTTGGCTTTTATAATCATTTTCTGTATAAGATAAGTGATCCTGGTTTTCTATTTATTTATTTATTTTTGGTACCAGACATTTGGTACCAGGGGTGCTTAACCACTGAGCCATATCTCCAGCCCTTAGGGACTTGATAAGTTTCTTAAGGTCTTGCTAAGTTGCTGAGGCTGGCTTTGAATTTTCGATCATCCTGCCTCAGACTCCTGTGCTGCTGGGATGAAAGGCATGGGCCACCATGCCCAGCTCTTTTTTTATCATATTCAAATGTTTCCTTTTAAAATATATTTAAGCTTTAAAATATGTACTGATGGAAATAAAAATCATGCATAAATAACAGAAAGGAGGTACTTGGGTATGCAAAAGTCACCAGGCAACAAGTATAATGAATGAAGCTGAGGAAGCTCAATCACAGCCAGGCAAGGACCTGAGAGGACTGAAGAAATGTCTTTGACTTTCAAATCCAGGTATGGTAAATAGGGGTCTATTTTACTGTTTTTCTTTTCTTTTGTTATTTTTTTAGGAAAAGCCTAAGGTCCTAAGCCAGTAAATGTGAATGAGATAAGCCAAGGTGGGGAAAGATGATGGGCAAAGAGGTCCCGTCAGTGTCTTGTGACAGTTCTATGGAGGCAGAGCCCGTTATCTTTGCCTGTTCCCAAATTTGCCAGCTGGGGTCTCTCTGAGAGAACCTGAGGCAGTTCAGGATAGGTCAGCACATGGACTCGGGTCCCAGCCTGCCCTGCTTCCAGCTGACACAGCATGGCTGTGCATTTGGCCTGAGAACTTGGACTGAGAGAAGACTGGAGGGTTTTGGAACCTTTTTTCTGTCCTCTCTCTTTAACTCTGTCTATCATTGAAACTAGCAGGTAAGGATAAGAGGGCAAGAATGTTTACAGGTCTCTGTATCTCCTCCCATACCTGCCCCACTTCCCCACAGCCTAAGGTGAGCCTCCGCACACCAACAGGTCAAACCTTGGTCTGAAGGGGAATGAATGAGATGCAGATGGGAGGCCACAGGTCCAGCCACCCCAGGTAAAAGATGAGGCAGGAGTCATCAGCTCAGGGTTCTCTGTAAACCAGTTGGTCCTAAGAGACTGTAAGGAAAAGAAAGAGACTCCACCTGTCTGATCTGGTATGGAGAGTACAAGGAAGGTTTGCATAAGCGCTCCATCCTCCATGATGCCATAAATGATTTGCTCATGCAGCTGGGCCTCTCCCCTTAAGAGCTCAGTGCTAACCAATCCTTGGTGCCACAAGGAAAGTCTATCCTCAGGATCAAGAGAACCAGAGGAAGTTTCCACAGAAGATTTAGATTCTGTGCACACGGGCCTAGGAGAGCCAGTTTCATCACATTCTGTGGCCCCAAGAGCAGATTGACAGAATGAGGTCAACAGGCTCCTTCTGATAGTTAAATCTCACTCCCTAGAAGAAAGAGGAAGAATATAAGAAATAAGCCGCAATGCTTCCCAGTTTTAGAAGGTAAAACTATCCAGCCCAGCCTGGCACAGTGGCGCACACCTGGAATCCCAGTGACTGGGAGGCTGAGGCAGGAGGATTACAAGTCTGAGGCTCAACCTTGGCAACTTAGCAAGGCCCTGTCTCAAAATAAAAAAGGTTTGGGATGTAGCTCAGTGGGAGAGCACCACTGGGTTCAATCCTGAGTACCAGAAAAGGAAAAAAAAAAAAAAAGTACAGGACTGAGGTGGTTCAGGTAGTGGGAAGTCAGGCCTTGCCCAGAGCCCTGCTTTATCTGGACTCACCCTCAGAGGCCTAACTGTGCCAGGGCCTGGAGTGCCTAGAGCAGCTGGAGTTTAAGTGCACCAAAAGGGGAGGTGAGGCTTCAGGGCAAGGGAGGACAGTGTGGAGAGCAAGGTGGGGCTTTCCTGTTGGTGGAAATGTAAAGTGGCGTGTGCTATGGAAAATAGTTTGGAGGTGCCTCAAAAAGTTAAAATAGAATTACCATATGATCCAGCAACCCCACTTCTGGGCATATACCCAAAAGAATTGAAAACAAGATCTCAAAGAGATATCTGCACTCCGTGTTCATCACAGCGTTATTCATAGTAGCTGAGAGGTAGAAGCAGCCTGAGTGCCCATTGACAGATGCAGGGATAAAGAAAATGGGGTCTACATACATGATGGAATAATATTTGGCCTTAAAAAAGGAAAGTCTATCATAGGCTACAACATGGATGAAACCTGAGGACATTTTTCTAAGTGAGAGCCAATCACAAAAAGATAAATATTGCATGATTCCACACAGGAGGAATCTAAAGTCATTAAACTCTTAGAAACAAAGCAGAATGGTGATTGCCAGGGGCTACCACCCTGGAGAGGGGTAGAGGAGGGAAGTTGTTCAATGGGTGTAGAATTTCATTTTCTTTTTCTTTTTTTTTTTTAATATTTATTTTTTAATTCTCGGCGGACACAACATCTTTGTTTGTATGTGGTGCTGAGGATCGAACCCGGGCCGCACGCAAGCCAGGCGAGCGCGCTACCGCTTGAGCCACATCCCCAGCCCTAGAATTTCATTTTCATAAGATGAACAAGTTCTAGAGATCAGTTGTATAACAATGTGCATACAGTTAATGCTACTAGACTGAACACATAAAAATGGTCAAAAAAAAATTTTTTTTGTAGTACTGGAAATTGAGCCCAAGGTCCCTCAACTACTCAGCCACTGAGCCACATCCCCAACCTTTTTTACTTTTTATTTAGAGACAGGGACTCACTAAGTTGCTTAGGGCCTTTCTAAATTGTTGAGGCTGACTTTGAACCTGAGATCTTCCTACCTCAGCCTCCAGAGCTGGGATTACAGGCATGTGCCACCATGCTGGCTGACAATAATTTTTGAAAAAGGAAATGAACCCAATTATGCATGTGCCAGAGGCTGGCTCAATAATGAATTGTGGGGTGGAAGCCCGTCTCCTGTGTAAGTCTGTCTCCTTTGTAAGTGTACCCGACATTTGTGGCTTGGCAGACTCCCCCTCCAAACCTTACCAGACCACCTGGTCTTCCCTGAACACATAATCTGGAAGATCTAAAATATCATCTTCATACCCATTACCCATTTTCCACAATACCCCAAACTTATTTTGCTCTATTATTTTTGCAAATCAGCTCTACACGTCACCTCTTCAATATCAGCACTAGCATTTATTGAAAATCTACTCCAAAGGAATTACATCGGATATGATAGTAAGGTAAAATTTACCACAGTCAAAACAACCCTGGAGCAGGGCATGGGCTTCTTGGGAGGCCGAGGCAGGAGAATCACAAGTTTAAGGCCAGCCTGGACAATTTAGGGAGACCCTGTCTCAAAATATTAAAAACGGGCGGAGGGGAGTATAGCTCAGTGGTAGGGCACTCTCGGGTTGCAATCCTCAGTACTGCAAAGCAAAACACCAAAACCAAAACAAAACATAAAAACAACCCTTTAGAATCCATTAAATTGCCAACAAAGTACAACATACATGATCTAGTGTACAACTGTCCCTTACAGTAATTCTTGGGCAAATTAAAGTTTTAAAATGATTGAAGTGGACCAGAGGAAGGGTTTATATGCAGATTTCTGGGAATTCACACCACTCCTTTTTTTTTAAAGTTTTTTTTTTAACCTTTGGTTTATTTATTGATTATATGTGGTGTTGAGAATCGGACCCAGTGCCTCTCACATGCTAGGCAAGTGCTCTACTCCTGAGCCACAACCCCAGCCCCCACACCAGTCTATCTTTAAGATAATTATGAACTATTCCTAATGGAGAATGGGGGAGATGTAGGGGCACAAGACATTCCCACTGATCTTCAGATTTTCCTTGATTCTTTCTAATATTAAGCCTCCATCAAAAGCCTGATAACTGAGAGATTGTCATCAGCTAATATCCCCTCAGCACCGGCCTTCACAGTCTGAAGGACACTGACAATCCCATGAAGAACAATTCTCCACACTGCAAATCAGGAGGGCCATTTGCAGGTACCACGGCGTCTTCTTCTTTTAGAAGAAGGCTTAGCAATTTTGGAAGCAGAGGAAATGATAAACAGAACTAAATGTCTTTTGGGGAAGAAAGTTAAAGTGAAATCTTTGATTTGATTTTGATTTTATAAGAGAAACCAAGCAAATACAGACAGTAGAGGGAAAAGCAATAAGCAATGAGAACTTCAGCCTTTTCAGTGTTTTACTTGTTTATTTGAAATATACATGTAACTTAAAGCATTAGAAGTCACTAGAGCTACATGTTTCTATTTGAATTAACCTTAAAAAAAAAAAAAAAAAAAAAAAAAAAAAACTCCTAACTGTAAGTAAAGAAAGCAAGAGGCATGAACAATACTCACAGAATTGGTGAGGCCTACATAAAACTTGAAAACTGCAAAATAATACTGTTTCCAAAATCATCTGGGGATATTTGTAGTAAAACTATGTCTGAATGATAAACCCCTACTGAGAATGGAGAGAGGGGCTGGGGCCTGGCTCAGTGGAAAGCACTGGGTGGCACCCAGAGGTGAGGCCCTGGGTCCATCCCCAGCGCTGAGGCATGCAGGGAACTCCAGTTGAACCAACAATGTTTTATTTCTTAATTGGTGTGAATATGGATATTATATTTTTCTTGTACTTCTTTCTATGACTGAAATGTCTCTTAAAAAGCGGGGGGGGGGGGGGCTGGGGATACAGCTTAGTTGGTATAGTGCTTGCCTTACATGCACAAGGCCCTGGGTTCAATCCCCAGCACCATACACACACACAAAAAAAGAGAGAGAGAGAGAGAGAGAGAGAGAGAGAGAGAGAGAGAGCAAAGAATAGGGAGTCTAAGGAGTCTCTATAATGTTAATGGATATGCTAGTTAACTAGCCTGAAAGTCAGCATGGCACCAAGGCGTCTCTACTCCAGGCACATGCTGAGCCCCTCACATGCAGGTTCTCATCTAACCTCATGAAGACATGAGACAGAGTCTACTAACTGCTTCCAATGAGTGAGGAAGTGGGGACAAGGGCTTGCCAAAGATCGTAGTCACTACCTACTGGTGCCAGTCTCTGAATCTGCTTCCCCATAATCTCCAAAAGGTGATGTTTTGAAAACCTCTGATAATACTGAATCTGGCAGCTGGAAAAACAAGGAAAATCACAAAATAAAAATCTCTGTCCGTGTAGGGGAGTCCTCGCTGAGGAGACTCATCAGTCTCATTAGTTAATGCATTAAGCCCTTTCCTTCCCTTCCCATCCCACTTTCTTTTTAATTGACATTTAGTTGCCTGAAGTCAGATTTCTTCCAATCCCTGTGCTCTGGGTCCCTGATCTTGAGGGACCAAGGAACTAAGCATATCTTCTCTCGTATTGCTACCAACCTCTCATCAAGTCATTATTCCTTGGCACAATGGGCTCCATGTCTGCCTTGCTTTATTTCCCTTTCTGCGTGTATACTGCTTTAACTGGACAGTCACAATGCCTCACTCCCATTGTCGTAGCTTGGGGGGTAGGTAATCAAACTCTCCACTTTAACTTGGGTGAGATGAGGTCAGCAAGATGTGTGGCATTGAGACGGCACCCCACGAAGGAAAATGATTCTTGGCTGCGGCTCACCTTGTTTTGGGCCTTGTTTGCGTTGCTGTGCAGTTGTAATGGAAACCGAATAAAAATAAAAATCCTGGGGCCCTTTTTGGCCAGCACTTGGGAAGTTAATCCCATTGGCCTGGCAGAATTCCAGATCAGGTCCCTGCATTCTGCTGGCAGAAGCTGCCTTGTGCGGTTTGCCGAGGATGTGATTCTGTCTTGCTTCTTTCCCAGCTCCATGTGCTGTCAGGGAACAGCTGGTCCTGCCCCACCCTGGACAAGGGGCTGCATTTAAGCAGGATTCAGAAGGCTCTCTCCCCTGGCCATCTCTGGGAGAAGGCAGAGATCTGGGGTCAGGAAACTAAACTGTTATCTGCTACAATTAAAAGCTATATGTGTATCTGTCTGAAGGCTTTTGCACTGTCCCAGAGCCAGATTCCTAGGTTGGAAAGGCTTTTCAGAAGTCATCTAATGTCTTCCCCATATAATCCTTCCCTTTGTTTTGTGACATTTTATTAGGCAAATTTAAAGTGCTTCCATATCTGAAGTGCTTTGAACTTCATCTCCCTCCACACCTATATGCTTTTGTGTTTCTTTGTTTTCTTGAGGTCCTGGGGATTGGCCCCCAGTGCTTTATCACTGGGCTGCAGCCCCAGATCTTTTTATCTTTCATCTTGAGGCAGGGTTTTGCTCAGTTACCCAGGCTGGCCTTAAACTTGAAATCCCGTTGCCATTGCCTGGGTTAACAGGTGAGCACCACCACACCAGGGCCCAATATGCTTTTGTTGCTTCTTTTTATTGTTTTACATATTTTTCTCCTCATGCTTAGGGCTTATTCCCATATGAAATGTATTGCATTTCACGATGTGAGGAAGGAATCCAAACTAATTCTTCTTTGGACAAATAAACTTCTATTCCCAAGAACGTGTATCGAATAGTAATTTCTAATTGTGTAACTACAGCAAATGACAACCTGAGAATCAGTTTTTAGTATCTGGAAAAAATAAGAATGATAATGATACCTACCAGACAGGCTTGTCCCAAGGATGGAATGAGACAGCATCCGAGCCCTGAGCATGCTGCACACATAATAAATACACGTCTGTTATCTTATGTCTTCCTTTTTGTCTCTTCCTTTTTATCTGAATTAGCCTTATTTTTTTCCCATGGAACTTTTACATATCATTAAAATCAAGCTTTGTTGGAATGTTCCAAAGATTGTCTATCTCAGGTTTTTTATTGGGAAGCTATTAAGTAAAAAGGTTTGGGGACAAGTAAGGGGAGACAAGGCAGTTTTCTGGAGAGGACCCCTCATACCAATACATGTTTGTGAATACTGTGCTGTGATTGCAACCCCCACCCCCAGGTCAGAGAATCAATCCTGTCACTGGCTCTTCGTCCATGGCCTCATATTGCACTGCTCCCCCACCACTGCCATGTCAGACTTTTGGGGGAAATCTGACTTTTGAGGCCAAAACTGTATGTGTGGGTTGTTTAATTTTGGGGGTGAGGGTGGGGGTAGGAGTTGACCGTGAATTTGCTGCATTCCAGGAAGAGGGAGGACTCTGCTCTCCTCTGATGAGTCATGGAAGAGAAACGTCTAATGTTTGCAAACAGCTCCAGCCAAGCCTCTGCTTTCTGGTGCTCCACCCATCTCCCATCAATGCAGATTGAATCCACCTGAGAAGATTTATATGTTTAAACTGGAAGGCCAAACAAGAGGCCATGGGTCACCATTTGAGACAGGAAATAGCTAAGAGAAGGGGAACAGGTGTCTTGTGTCTCTGGACTCCAGCTTGTGAGATGTCGGACAGGACCTTAGAATAGGTGGATCTGTCTCCCAATCAGGACCTGCTCTGGGTGGTGCAAGAAGATCAGTTGAAAGAACAGGACTATCCCAAGGGCCTGAGCCTGCAGAGGATCTCCAGTCAACCCACGTCTGCAGAGGGCTGTGGATCAAGAGGAGCCATGCTGGGAGAAGGAGCTAAGGGGGTTGCAGAAAAGAAGGCAAGGGCTGGGGGTAAGGGCAAATCTTGCAGCTGAGGAAACCTGGGGTCTACTGCCTTAGAGAATGGTGAAGGACCAGCGAGTTGGAGAGGGCTGAAGCAGGCAGGGAGAGTGTGCTGGGAGCCACCGCCCCTCAGCCAAGGCAGACTGCCGGAGCCAGATGGGGCTCATGATGCATCCTCCCAGATGGAATGGATCAAGCATGTCAGACACACTTCTCAGGATACACAGTGTTCCCCTCCTTCCCCCTCACCGAAATGGGGAGAGAATCACAAGGTGACTTGGGAGGGCAGCCAGTCTCCTGGGACCTCTTGGGAACTATCAGGTAGCTGCAGCCGGATCACAATAGGCAGCGTAAACATGCCTCCACCACTGCCCCCCACCTTTTCTATTATGGGACATCAAGGGAGCGAGCTGGTCAGCCTTGGGAACAAAGGTCCCGTTCTAGGAATTTGTCCACCGCAACCCTATCTGCTGCCTGCTCCATCCTTGGGTTCCTGCCAGACTGAAACTCTACCTGCTCACTGCTGCTTCCAGGGGGAGCAGCGCCTGGCACCCGGCTGGGCAGGGAGAGAGATCAGAAAGGCTCATTTCAAATTGAGATGGGATTTAATCACTCATTTTCCTACCAAGCTCAGGAGGCCATGTCATCTCTGCATTTTAAGCATTTCACTGTTTAAGGTCTAAGCACCTTGGGGAGGTGGGTGAGGAAACCGAGCAGTGAAGAAAAACTTTTTAAATGTTTCCACAAAAAATCAAAGAACAAACCGACTGGAGGGGAAAATAGCTGCTATATTTAAACTACATTATCCCATCGGGGAGCTACGGTCTTGAAAACCATTCCACAGTACTTTGTTTGGCACTGCTATATAGGTTTCTTTCTTCTTTTATTTTTTATATTTTTCTTTTTAAGATGGTAACCTTTTTTTTTTTTTTTTTTTTTTTTTTTTTTTAGTGATTGCAAAGAAAGTAAAGGGCTTCCTTTGGTAGATATTCATTGCCTGCCTGCTACATGCCTGGCACTGTGCTAGGTGCTGGGAACACAAATGAGGGAAGACTAGTGGCCCTCAGTGCAAATAATTATCATGCACTCATCAGTCATGATAATCGTGTCTCCTAAGTACACACGATTCCTGTTCTCCTGGGGTTTATAATCTTGTGGAAGAAAAAAACGCTATGAAAAAAGGAAAGTGTATTTATTACATGTGTGTTTACCCGTTTGCTATTCCTTTTGCCCCAAATGCTGCTGCTCTTGACCCTAGATATTCAAGTGGATCTATATTACTCATGCATCACTTCTTAGAGGGAAGGTACCAACCACTGTCTCTTCCTTGTCACTCACACAGGGGAGTCCATGGTCCAGTCAAGTGGAGACATCAGGTTGGCCACTGGGTATGAGTCTGGATGTGGAAATATGTATGCCATCAATATTTATGCAGGGTTTAAAGCAATGGTTGTAAGAAAAGAGTGTAGACAGGGAAGACTGCCAAGTCCTACGCCCTGGGTCACCCCACATGTAAAGGGGAGGCACAAGAGAAGAAGGTTGGAAGGGAGCAGCCAAAGAAGTAGAAGAAAAACCTGAGTTCTCATGCTGGGGGTGAGTACTGTGTAAAGTGCCATGCGAGACCCAGAAGCCCCTAGTTTCTGGGGTTATGAGGTTGGAAGTGCTGGAAAGACCACAATCAGGGAAGGCTTCATCTTGAAGGGTGATGGGGGTTCACCAAACAGATCCAAGCTGAAGAAACAGCCTCAGCAGAGGTTCAGAGGAACAGATAATGGTTCACTGTGCCAGGAGCTTAGAAATGGAGGGGTGATTATGGTGAATGTATGGCGGATACAAAGGCCAATTGCAATGGAAGAATCCAGGGCATCTCTAAACAGGTGTCCACAGTGTTGTGCTGGTTATGTTGGCTTCCTCCAAAGCAGTTAGATCTTTACATTTTCTCAGTGAAGCGTTTATTTATTTAATTATTTACTTACTTACTTACTTTTGTAGCCCTAACATTTGCAGGCCCAACATTTTCGGCAATAGGATTTTCCTGTGAGGCCTTGTTTGCCAGGGTGTGGGTGGGGCTTGAACCAGCAGCATCCATATCACCTGGCAACTTGTTACAGACGCAAAATCTCATGCCCACCCTTGACCTACCAAATGAGAATTCAGAGGCAGATCCCACCAATCTGTTCCTCATGCCCTCCTGGTGATGCTGAGGCCTCGACCACTGTTTTAGGGAATCACTTTCCCTTTTCTGGGTCATACAAATCAGATGGAGCTTCCAGGGGTGGCCAAAGGACCCAGAGGAAATCTGAGGTCTTTCTGTACATTAGAATTGCTAGCCCAGGGCTGGGGATGTGGCTCAAGTGGTGGCGCGCTTGCCTGGCATGCGTGTGGCCCGGGTTCGATCCTCAGCACCACATACAAACAAAGATGTTGTGCCCGCCGAGAACTAAGAAATAAATATTAAAAAGACTCACTCTCTCTCTCTCTCTTTAAAAAAAAAAAAAAAAAAGAATTGCTAACCCAGTAAATTGTAAACTGGAGAAGCCTGGGGCCTTATATTGCCTCCACCTGGAGGGGCAGAGTCAAAAGTTGTAGATTCTCAATGACTCTGAGCACATGATCAAGCTGCTGTGAGGCTGCAGTCTACTACTCCCAGTAAGTCCTTTTTCATATAAGCATCAGTTAAGAGAGTTTTGAACATTCATAGAAAGGATGCCTATTAATGTAGGGACCCAAATTGGGAGGGCGGGTGAAAGAAAGGAGGGAAATTCTGGAAAAAAAACTTCCTGTTGAGTTTAGCAGATTCTTAGATGTTAAGTTTGTGGGTACATAGAAACAGTGGTGATCACAAGGTGCGCCAAAGAGAACACATTTCCACGAGAAAATCCCCAGAATGGGGATCTGGAGACTATAGTAGATAAGGTATCCAGAGGTTTGTCCTTTTATTAAGTTCTAATGGATAAAGTAGAGAACCATCGACTCCATGGACTCCATGCTCATATAACATGACCTTGAGTCAAGCCAACTACCTTAGATGGTCAACCAAAGGAAGTATTCCTGCACTGGGTAACAAAACATTGTGGGGATAAGGAAGCAGAGAGCCTTTAAAAATTTTTGCTCTCCTGACTTTGGGATCTGTGGTCAAGATGATTTTATAACAATTGAACACTTAAGTCCAGTTGATCGATTATTTTCTTTTTTTTTAATATTTATTTTTTAGTTGTAGTTGGACACAATATCTTTATTTTATTTATATGGTGCTGAGGATTGAACCCAGGGCCTCGTTCGTGCTAGGTAAGCGCTCTACTGCTGAGCCACAACCCAGCCCCTGATTGGTTATTTTCAATCTGGAATGAATGTCTAGAAAGTTCTGTTGGATAGAGACATAGGAATCATGTTTATCAAATTTGTGTGTAATGCAAATCTTGGATGTATAAACTAAAACACTGCTTGAAGTTGAAGACTCCAAAAGGCCAGAACAGGCCAAAATGAGCATGAGAACATTCTATTATAGTCTGAGTTCAATGTCTGGGTTAAAGCAACCAACAGTGCCAGTACAAGATAAGCAGATTTGACATGATTACAGTTTGTATGTAAAGGACTCTAAGTTGGTTGTTACACAAATCAACAATGTGTAAGGGAAAGGACCCAGAACAAAGGTGGGCAGTGGAAACTTCACTGCAAGACCATGCCTGGACTTTTATATTCAGTCTTGGACATCATCTCCAGAACTGGAGACAAAGACCAGGGGATGCACACTTGCAGTTTAGGAAGACAGCCCAGGGGCCGAGGTGCTCTTTTTAGTTAGGAAAAGAGGCTTTTAAGTGAAATAGATATCTTGAATTACTCAAAGAAATCTCACACAGAAGAGGGATTAAACTTGTTCAGAGTAGTTTCAGAGGGCTAAACAAGAACCACTGTAAAGAAGTTAGCTAGAGGGAGATGGAGTCAGCCGCAAATTAGACTGCTTTAATGATTAGAGCTGTCCAAATATGGAACAGACTACCTTTTGCAATCTCCATCTCTTTATAGGAGGGCTGAAGAGGGTTGGGAAGTTGTCTGGGGCCTCTTGCAAGTCACTCTTTCTACTGGCCTTTTCTGACTAGCTTTTTTTTTCTGACTAGCTTTTAAAACCAACCTGCCTTTTACCAGCTAATGTTCTCTTTTATTAATACCTTTGAAGTTCTTTGATCAAGACCATTCATCTTCCTGAATCACAGTTTCTCTTCTTTTTCTTTCCCTGTACTAAATTGATTGAATATGGATGCAATCTTTGCTGAAAAATAGTCTTTTTTTTTTTTTTTTAGTTGTTTTATGTGGTGCTGAGGATCAAACCCAGTGCCTCATGCATGCAAGGCAAGCGCTCAACTGCTAAGCTCTAGCCCCAGTTTGTTGACAAGAAGCAAGTATAACACAATACATTAAATAAACTGGGAACAAGCTTATTTCTACATAAGAGAAACTCGATATTTCTGCTTTTGGGGGGCTGGGTTTATGATCAGTTTTGGTAAATAACCTATATATAACACGTTTCAGAGATGCCAACAGGTTGAGGAACTAAAGTCATAATTGGTATGATAATGTACATGGGACCAATCATGGGCTAAAATTACACTGTTTCAGTTTAAGGGAGTATCCCAGATTCCAATAAACAAAAAGCTTGCAAAGAATAGTCTAGGAGAGTGACGGAATATGCTAATAGTATCAATGTGGATGAATACCTTTTCCATCCCTGAGAAACCTATAATGCAGTCTAATCTTGTTTCATCTCTTTAAACCTGACTAACCTTCACAGCCATTCTCATGGGGCAAGTAGTTCAGAGGCCCTCCAGTCCCCCGCCCCTTCCACAAATGGAAATCAATTAATTTGAGTTCAGCAAACCCTCCTTTGCAAGTTGCTATGGATTGGAGGTGGCAGGAGTCTCATTCATTCCAACAGCAGGCATTCAATAAATTATGAGCATATACTAGAGACTGCTGTGTACTGAGGATGGACAAGGTAGACAAATTCTGTTCTCACAGAGCTTGTATTCTGATGTTCCACGAGATGCTAGGAGGCAAACAGTAAACAGAAAGTACAGTATCAGAGATAAAAGCTGTGGAAGAAAAAACAAAACCTGAATAATGTGATATGGGGAGGGTAGACATTTTAGATAGCTGGCAAAGGCATCTCTGAGGAGTGGACTTGTAAACTGAGAGTGGAATGATAAACTGGAAGGCGGTATGGAAGACTGAGGGAAGAGCATTCTACACAAAGGTGGAAGTCAGGAACCCCTCCAGAATGGTGACAGAAGCATTTACAATCCCAAGCAGAGATGGGGTCACAGAATAGAGATCCAAGGCTTAAAATATTCTCTAGGCTGAGAGAGGTAACAGTCCTTCTGCCTGCAAGTACTTCTGTTGGTGTTGAAAGAAATGAGGTCCAAAAGAACTGGTAAGTAATGGTGCAGAGCTAGTCTCAGAGGAACCAGCAGCCCTCCATTACCACACCCCCACCACGCAGTCACCTGCCCTTCCTGAAGAGGCTGTGACCCAACCAGTTTCTACCTTACTTCTCCTAGGGAGTGCATTGCTATATACTAGAATTTTGTTTGTTTTGTGTAGGGTTTTGTTGGTCCTTTTCCAAGTATCAATCAAAACTGCATGCCAGCCTCCACTCCTCGGAAATAATTAAATGAAATGACGTGCCTGCTTTTTTCAGCTGGGTAATGCACTGTGATTTGCATCTGCTGAAGGAATCTATCTGAGGCCCTGAGGCTGAGCCATGTGGGACAACTAAGGTGGTTTTTTGTTCATGTAGCTGGTGCCCTATTGCTAAACACACAAGTGCACTAAATGCGTTATTCTGCAACCTATTCTCTTCACAAAGCTGCTCCTCTCTGAGAAAGAAAAATGTTCACGAGTTCAATGCAAAGTTCCTTTCCCCGGTTAACCATGATTTCTTGTTAAGTATGGTTTCCTTACATTGGCAAAATTCATTTTATCTTGCTGTGACTTAGGCTTTGTACAGACTTTCCCAATGGAGCAAATTATCGGTGGCTCATGGATAGGTTTTGGATTAAAGGGTCTTTTTCTCCCAATGGAGGAAGGGGGAAACCTCTTTTACTGAAAAGAGCCTTCATCTTAACGCCAGAGCCAAGCACCTTCTAGCACGAGTCTAGCTGCTACAATAGCATAACCTGTGAGTTCGATGCAGACAAGTATCAAAGGCAGTGTTGGCTATGAAAAATGAAATAAAACCTCCTCCCCCAGAGTGGGGTTCCCTCAGTCAGGGCACAGAATCCGCAGGGGAAGGAAGGGCTGGTGTTGGCGTGCGATGGAGCTCTGGGCTGGGGTGTGGGATGAGGTGTTCCCGAGGCGACAGATGAGGGATGTTGGCTGTGTGGGAAGGGAACTGCGGAATTCCTCCCCTTGGATCGTGAGGGGGATTCTGAAAGAGGCAGATTAGGATGCGGAGAGCGCGGCCCAGGCTGCCGAGGGCGAGGAGACAGCCAAGGACACCGGCCCGGGCGCGCTTCGGGGACGCCCGGCGTGGACTGCGTCCCCTCGCCTTCCCAGCCACCCTCAGGCCAGCCAGTTCTCTCGGGGCGGTTGGTCCAGAGAACCCACCCCGTACCCTTACACCCCGCCTGCAGACTGACGGAACCCGGGGACCACCCTAGCAGAGGAAGACCGCTCTTGCCCTTCGCAAGCCCCCGGCAGCAGTGGGCAGTAGGCGGCCGCGACGCGCGGCCTCGATCCGGGTTCCTGGGGGCGGCGCGCGGGAGGGGGCGGAGCCTGCGCGGCGGCGTGGGCGCGCGGGAGGGGGGGGAAGTCGCGGGAAGGGGGCGGAGCTGCGCCGCCCGCGCCGCGCTGGGCGCTCTTGGCCAATGAGCGGCGTCCACATGCCGCGGCGGCGGCGAGAGGGGAGGCAGCGGCCGATAAATGCTATTAGAGCAGCCGCCGCGGAGCCGTCCCCGACGCCACCTCCTTCTCCTCCGCCGCAGTTTCCTCCGCCGCTGTCGGGGTGCGGAGCTGAGGGGCCCGCGCGAGCGCGCCGCGCACCTCTCCGCAGGCTCGCCTCCCGCTCTCCATTCCGCCCCGAAGGGTCGGCCGGGCGCCCCCTCCTCCGGCCCGGGCGGTGCCGCGAGTCACTCGGCAAAGCGGGGAGGGGGCTCGGGGCCGCGGCCTGCACCCCCTGCGTGCGGCTGAGGGCCAAGGAGGCCCTCCCTTCTGACGAGGAGAGGGAACGTCGGGAGCCCCCCACTCGCCCGGCGAGGTCCGGGGCGGGTGCCGGAGAGGGCCGCCCGCGAGAGGGGCGGTTGTCTGGGGGAGGGGGCTCGGGGTGATTCAGCGCCCGGCGAGGCGGAAGCGGCCCGAGGAGGAGGAGGAGGGGAGAGGCAGTCCGCTCCTGGGCGCTCGGGGTGGCACGAGCCCGCGGCCCGAGTGCGAGGCGGAGGCGAGGAGGCCGCGGGGACTGGAGGCCAGGCGGGCCGGGCCCCCGCAGCCATGGAGAACGCGCACACAAAGACGGTGGAAGAGGTGCTGGGTCATTTCGGCGTCAACGAGAGCACGGGGCTGAGTCTGGAGCAGGTCAAGAAGCTCAAGGAGAGATGGGGCTCCAACGGTAGGTGCCCGGCACCTCGGCTGCCGGACCCGCGCGGAACGGCGCGGGCCCGAGAGCCGGAAAGATGGCTGACCGGGCTCCACCTCGTGGGTCTCGGCTCCGCGCCCGCCGACGGCTGCGGGCGGCCCGCGCTGGCCCCGCGGGAGAGCAGCTGTGGGCAGGGGCCGGGCCTCGCGTCGACCTCCAGGGTCTCGAGCCCTTGACCTTCCCCGCGCGCAGACTGCTCGGCAGCCTCTGGTCGCCAGCAGCTGGCTCTGGTGGAGGGAGGGAAGGACGAGCCTCTTGCAGACGGATTGAGCCCTGAGAGGCATTTTCTTGTCCCCTGCCGATTTTTGAGGCGTCGGTGTAGTTGAGAAGCCCTCTGATCGTTCTTGTGCTACCCAAAGTTACACATCTGGCAGAAGTGATGACCTAGCTGAAATGGCTCCTTATCTCAGGAGCTCTGAATGATTTTACGAGCCAGACCTAAGGCCATTGATGACAAGTTCTGCGTATTTTCCTGGGGTATCATTTTGGAGTGCTTTATTGGGGAGGGTGATTGCTGGGTCCGTTTTCCAGAGACGTTGATGCTTAAAATTTTAGCAATTCTTTTTAGAAAGAGCGCTAATTTGTTTTTTCTCCTCTCGTTACACGTTGCTTGGTGAATTTCTACATTCTACAGAGTTGCCGGCCGAAGAAGGTGAGTAATCTTAATGTGTTATTTGTGTGTGCGCCGCGCGTGTGCACTGATTTTAAGATGACAGTTATGACAAATATGTTTGTTTCTAACAGGAAAAACCTTGCTGGAACTTGTGATTGAGCAGTTTGAAGACTTACTAGTTAGAATATTGTTACTGGCAGCATGTATCTCTTTTGTGAGTATGAAAAAATTATTTTCTCTGCTCCCTGAAAACTGAAAATATTCCATTAGATAAACTACAAAACAAATTATGTCTGTTAGGTAAAATCATTTGTAGAATTAAACTGTGTTTCCATATTTAAAAACAAAATAACCTAGATATTCTTACTTCTAAACAAAACACTTGAAGCTAATCATATTTGGAAAATTGATGCCTGACATTTACTGTCTGGGGAGAAATTATTCCCAAACGCGTAGGGACTTTACAAAGTCTTAGGGTTTATCAGCTTTAAGTAACAAAAAGTTTTTCATTGACAGGCCTTTTTTTTTTTTTTCTTCAATTTGTTTATCATGTTGTAAGAGCATACTAAGATGATGTTGGACTCTTTGTAGGCTGTAAATAGAACTTAACAAAAGGAATATTCCAGTTGCTTTCCCTTCCTGGTAGTGGCAAGGTGACAGTTGTTCTTGACAGTGACAAGAATGATGACGGCAATGATGGCACCACTGTTGACCAAATTTGGTCACTGACCTTCAGGGTGCTGTATTTATCTAAATTGGACCCCCGTCTTGAGTGATTCCTAGGTTGAGATAACAAGGTTCAGTACAGTTCTAAATCTTAAAAGGAAAAAACTCAGCATAGTGTGTTTTTTCTCTTCTATGTGGCTTGCCTGAGTTCTGTATAGTTGCTAAGAAACTGATGAAATGCAAAGAACTACAGCAGAAAAAAGGTGATGGAAGTGGCAAGGATTTATCTAGGTTATTAAATTTTTTTCTGTTCAGTATTTTATATTGCATTTTTTGGGGGGGACCGTAGACTTGGTAGTTTTCCAAAAAATGGTCATGAGTAAGACACATGTTCCTAATCCTGACGGCATGAGATGACTTTTGTTCTTAAAAATACTTTATTTAAAAAAAAAAAAAATGTGCTGGGAAGTGAAAATTACCCAGTGCAATACTTTCAGGCTTTGCAAAACTGACACTGCTTCAAGGTTTCATTTTTGTATATTTATACGTGCACAAGTGCTAGGGATCTACCTCAGCATTTGTGACAACCATACCATGAAGTACTGACTTGAGAACTGAATAAAGCAGTTGGCGTTTTTTTTGTTCTTTTATTTAGTTCAAGTGAGGAAAGGATTAATTTTATACCCCCCCCCTTTTTTTTTAAGGTAGATAGTGGCAGTGAGAAGTGATCTTTGGAGTAATTGTGTACATAAATTCTGCCTTGAGACTTTAATATGTTAGCCAAATGATGTGTAGCCATTAATAATTCAGTCCCAAAGAATCTTTCCTGTGGTTTTCATTGAATAAAATTGAGAGTCCTAGCAAACCATTCAGTACTGAATTTTTATTACCGTGGGGTAAAATAAGTGAAATATTTGAGGGTAGTTTTAAGATTTGTGCTGGTCACATAATTTTTAAAGAACCTCAGCTTTGGCTGTTAAATCTGGTGTCCAGTAATATCATTGTGATCAAGTTAATAGCTGGCGCGCATAAGCCAAAGATAAAACACACTCTTACTGAACTGTTGTATGTATTTTAACTTGAAGCAGTGTTGGAAATAATGACGCTGTTGTGACAATGAACATTTGTTTTTCTTGTAGGGTCTCTTCAGTGGCCAATTTGAGTGACTTTTATGTTAGCATGTAGAATTGATGTGTTTTTTTAATTGTTGTTTGAAGTAATTAAGACTTTAGTTTGAGCATTTTCAAATGGATTTTAAAATACTAAAATTTTGTTTTAAGATAGGGCATTGTCTTTTAGAGCTACGCTTTGGAGTTGAAATTTGAGTTCCTTTTTTGATATAACTACTTGGAATTATTTTGTTTTATATTATGGATTGCTAAGTAGCAAAAGTGCTTAGGAATTAGTTTTATTATAGAATTCACCTAATTTGCTTTAGTTTATTTGATCAAGAAATTACTGTAGAAAGCCGGGTTTTGTTGATTGATTTTGTGTGTGTGTGTGTGTGTGTGTGTGTGAGAGAGAGAGAGATGGGGGGGTTGGGGTTGGGACTACTGCTATATTGTACTTGACTTTTTGTTCCTTGTTTTTTTTTTTTTTTTTTTTTTTTTTTTTTTTTTTTTAATAGCATTTAGGTAGCACTGTGTCATAGCTCTTTTTGTTTTAAATATCCTTATTTATTTATTTTTATGTGGGTGCTGAGTATCAAACCACTTGCTCTACCACTGAGCTACATCTTGCAAAAAAGAAGAGCACAAAAATCTTGTAGTCATTGATTTCTTGTTGGCTCACCAGGAAAAACATGGTAGAATATTTCAAGTTCTTTTATGAAAATGAGTAGTCAGATCTCAGTAGAAATTTCTCAATTTGGCATACATAATAAATCATTAGGTCCTGCTAGGTTAATTTATTTCAAATATCAAACTAAGTAGTAAACCGTTAACCATAGTTAATATTTTGCTGCAGCAGAAAGTAGGAAACGGCATTAAAGTGACCCATAGGGATAGTTGAACCTTTTTTTTTGTACCAGAGATTGAACTCAGGGGCATTCGACTACTGAGTTACATCCCCAGCCCTATTTTGTATTTTACTTAGAGACAGGGTCTCACTGAGTTGCTTAGTGCCTTGCAGTTGCTGAGGCTGGCTTTGAACTCTCGATATTCCTGCCTCAGCTTCCCGAGCTGCTGGGATTACAGGTATGGGCCATTATGCTCGGCAGTTGAAATAATTTTTAATATTCACCAAAATACTTTTCTTTAAATAAGGTCACTTTTGATTGGAAGAAGTTAACTCTACTTCTCCTTTTGGATATGAACATTAGAAATTTCTCAATTTGGCATTCAAAACTGTCATTTCATTTTGTGTTTCCGTCCTCTTGCATTACCGACTTTGCCCTAAATACAACACATCACATGGCTGTTGAACTGGAGTGCCTGCCCACCTCTTCCTCTCTTTTCACTGTTGAGTACCTGTTGTAGACATTGAAGATACAGCAGTGAACAAAATGGACAAAGTTTCTTACCTGGAGAGTAGTACTGCTGAGAAAGGAAAACATGGGGGCTCTGGATAAGGGAGAACCAGTTTTTAAATAGGGTGGTCAGCTAAGTTCTTTAAGAAGGTGACTTTGATTAAAAAAAAACCTGAGAAATTGCATATACGGGCCATATTGGTCTCACTCACATCTATCCAGATCATATAAAGTCACCTTTCTTTGGTGACAGTTTGCATAGATTTCTCTACCTTTAGCCCCCATTCCTATCCCAGCTATGTAGATTAACCTTAATAATGTGTGTGTTTTCCGGGTCACAGTTGCTCAGATGACTTTGTTCCTCTGGCATTTTCAAAATGTATGGGATCTGTTTGCTTTGGTTTTTCTCAATGATATATTCAGGAAGTATTTATATTATATAATTTATTTTTTTCCCTGTTCTGTTTCTTTAAATATGGTATGACATAGGCAATTTGCTGATTTTATTTTATTTAACCACTGCCTTCCCCACCCCCTCACCCCTGCTTGGGGCCCAAGCCCAAGCCTCATACATGCCTGCAAGTGGTCTGCCTCTGAGCCATATTCCCCAGCCCTGGAGCTTTTCTTAAAATACAGTTTGGAAGATGAAATTTTTTTAAAAAAATTGGGGCATATATTTATGGGGTGTGTGTGTGTGTGTGTGTGTGTGTGTGTGTGCGCGCGCACGCACACTAGAGATTGAACCCAGGGGCTTTTACCACTATTTTGTGTTCTGTTATTTTATTTTTTATTGTTTTGTGTTATTTTATGACAGGGTCCTGCTAAGTTTCTAAGGCTGGATCCAAATCTGCAATCTTCCTACCTCAGCCTTTCTGGTTGCTAAGGTTATAGGCTGCATCACTGTGCTGGCCAAGTATTCTAGGGAAAAAGAATTTATTCCTAAGTCTGAGAACATTGAAGAATGGTTTTTACATAGATTTGTATCTAGATTGGAAGAGAATGAGTTCTACTTCATGGATTTTTTTGGTTTGGGTTTTTTGTTTGTTTGTTTTGGTAGTTATAGATGGACAGCATGACCTATTTTATTTTTTTTTATGTGGTGCTGAGGATTGAACCCAGTGCCTAGGCAAGTGTTCTGCCATTGAGCTACAGCCCCAGCCCCTACTGTTTTTTGTTGTTTTAAGTCTGAAAGAATTTTTGTTTCCCACCCCAGAAAATTAGCACGCCATGTACTGGTAACCCTTTGTATCACTTTTATATGTTACTGTTACTGGGTGTTGAACCTAGGACCTTGAGTATGCTGGGCAGGTATGCTGTACTACTAAACTATATGCCCAACCCTCTTTTTGTTTTTTATCTTGAGACATGCACTTGCTGAGTTGCCCAGGCTGGTCTTGAACTTGTGATTTTCCTCCTCAGCCTCCTGAATAGCTAGGATTACATGTTTGTGCTACCACACCATCCATTTCCTCTTCATAAAAGTTGTTGATGTGTTGGGCTGGGGTTGTGGCTCAGCGGTAGAGCGCTCGCCTAGCACATGCGAGGCCCTGGGTTCGATCCTCAGCACCACATAAAAATAAATAAAAAGTGTTGTGTCCAAGTACAACTAAAAAAAAATTAAATATTTTAAAAAGTTGTTGTGAATTCTACATTTATTGAAAAAGCATTTAAATGTCCAGAAGCACAGTGTAAATTTGAGGATACAATGATCAAAATGATCGTTCTTTTAAAAAAAAAATTTTTTTTTTGTCAGTGGACACAATCTTTATTATTATTTTTTTAATGTGCTGAGGATTGAATCCAATGCCCCACGCATGCTAGGCAAGCACTCTACCTCTGAGCCACAACCCCAGCCCAAATATACCTTTTTTTGTTTGTGTGGTGCTGGGGATTGAACCCAGGGCCTTGTGCATGCAAGACAAGTACTCTACCAACTGGGCTATATCCCAGCCCCTCATTCTTTCTTTTTTGAGGGGATGGGATGCTAGACATCGAACTCAGGGACTCTTAGCTCTACCACTGAGCTGTACTGCCAGCCCCGCCTCTTACTTTTTTTTTTTAAGAGAATTTTTTAAATTTTTTTTTTTTTTTTAATTCTTGGCGGACACAATATCTTTGTTTGTATGTGGTGCTGAGCATCGAACCTGGGACGCACGTATGCCAGGCGAGCACGCTACCGCTTGAGCCACGTCCCCAGCCCCCACCTCTTACTTTTTTATGGTCTTGTTTAGAGCTTGGCCTATTATCCCAACTTTAAGATAACTGAATCACAACATCATGACTTGTCTCCCACAGTTGAACACACCTTAACTTGGATTAAAATTTGCTTTGTTCATTATACATCCTATTAGTTCCATTTTTCAGTGATGGTCATCAGTCCAAGGCCTTGAGCAGGCTAGGCAAGTGTTCTAACACTGAGAAATAAACCTTGTCTCACAGATTAGTCTTGTGGATAACTATTAAGATACCCTATCCTAACTTGTTATGGGTAATTGGGGATGGGTGTGGTGAGGCAAGACTGTAATCCCAGTCATGACTTGGGGGGTCTGAAGCAGGTTTGCAAGTTGGAGGCCAGCCATTGAGACCCTGTCTCAGTAAATAAGGGTTGGGGATGTAGCTCAGTTGTTGAATGCCCCTGGATTTGATTCCTAGTATCAAAAAAAGAAGTGTAGTTGAGTGTTCATTAGCAAGTGGTTATTTCAAATATAGTTGGCATATTTGAAACTTAAACTCTCTTGAAAATGTTAGAAGATAGGAATTAAGTGCAGAGTTCAGAGGAAAGAAGAAATGGTTTATGCCTAAAATTACACTACAGTAGCCTTTTCTTCTACTTTCTTTTGCAATTGTTTATGAAGTGTTATTTTTTTGCTCTTAGTGTTTGAGTTCATAATATTGCCAGGTTTGTACTAGTAAATATATATATTGAACATCAACTATGTACCAGAGGCTCTTCACAAGAAAAAGGAAATACAGATAATTTATATTCATCCAACCTGTTCTTTATTATCATTATCATTATTTATTTTTGTTGTTGTTGTTGTTGATAGACCTTTATTTACATGCAGTGTTGAGAATTGAACCCAGTGCCTCACTCATGCCAGGCAAATATGCTACCACGGAGTCCCAGCCCCAGCCCCCCAACATGTGCTTCAGATTTTTCTCTTATCAGTTGAAAAACCCATGAGACTATTATATTCCATTAATTAGGGTTCCTATATTCACCAAGGACCAAATTTCACAAGAATACACATTTTTTGAAAAGTGGAAGTTTGTTTTTATTGTCTTGTCACTACTTGCCTTCATCCTTTGCTCCAGCTGTTAAAAGGATGTTGCTTAAAGTTTGTCCCCCAGGCTTGACTGCCAAGAAGGAAATTCATACCCACTTTAACAAGGTGTGAAGCTTATCTTACAGTTGCTAATGCCTCACTGACCTTTTGGAAAGGCCCTAGTCACTCTTCATGTTGAGCAAGTTTTCTCCCTTAAGAGCTGATTAAATGTATTATTTCTCTCATGCTCTTTTGTGCAAATGTTTTGAGAGGCTAGTATCAGCAGCTGTGATCCAACAACTATCAAAATTCCTGACTTCCTAGAGAAGTTTTCATTCCAGCATGAGGCCTGGCCTTAACACTAGGAATGCCCTGTTGAAAGTGTGCTTGGCATTTATCATCCTCACTCTGGTTTTCTGCCTACTCTAGTTCACTGGCTGTCAGTAGAGATTGGCATGTGTCAGAACCTGGGTCCTGGTACTTGTTTTATTTTTTCCTGCACAGATTGATCTGTTAATTCACCATTCCTCTATTAGAAAATTCATATTTGGCCTTAGAGACAGGGTCTCACCTGAGTTGCTTAGGACCTCGCTGTTGCTCACTATCCTCCTTCTTCAGCCTCCCCTGGAGCCACTGGGATTACAGATGCGCACCACTAAGCCCAGTTAAAAAGTGGGCTTTCGTTGTTTACTGGATTTTTATTTTATTTTGAGACGTGGTCTTGCTGAGTTACCAAGGGCCTCATTAAGTTGCTGAGGTTGGTGGAACTTGTGATCCTCTTGCTTTAGCCTCCTGAGTTGCTGAGATAACAGGTGTGCACTGCTGCACCTGGCCTAAATAGATCTTTTAAAGACTTTCTTTAAAATATGCATATTTTAAGGTTTTTTCCCGTTTTTAAAAGTGTCACCAGGCTTTGTGGCACAAGCCTGTAATCCCCGTGGCTTGGGAGGCTAAGGCAGGAGGATCAAGAGTTCAAAGCCAGTCTCAGCACTAAGCAACTCAGTGAGACTCTGTCTCTAATAAGATACAAAATAGGGCTGGGGACGTGGTTCAGTGGTCGAGTGCCCCTGAGTTCAATCCCTGGTACAAAAAAAAAAAAGCGTGTCAGGAATCCAGCTAAAGGTTTTGTGCTTCCTAGGAAAACCATATGTTGCTGAGCTGCATCCCCAGCCCTTTTTATTTTTTATTTTGAGACAGAATCTCACTAAAGCTCCCCAGACTGGCTGGGAGCTTGGGATCCTCCTGGTCAGCTGCCTTGGTAGCTGGGATTATGGGCATGTACTATTATGCCCTGCTTATTAAGCAATATTATTGTTACTTTTTAAAAGCCAGCTTTCCAGATTGGATCATTAAGACTAGCAGGTTTTTCACAGAAATTCATTTGGCATCTCAGGACCTGATCCTAGTGAAATATTTACCCATTTTTATCACTCTTTACCATGTTCTTTATTACTAAGGTTCATTGTGTTGGATTTTTTTTTTTAATCACTTTCATAGTAGCTTGATTATGATACAAGGTGGCTATTAACTTGTAGTTCTTAACAAGGTTTGGTTGCATGAACTAAAAGTTTAATCTTCTATTCCTTCTTGGGGCAGTGTTCTGTGTCCAGTTACAACTTTCTGGAATTTTGTCATCTCTGAAGTGTTATGTTATATTAAAAAATCATATGGATAATCTTCGAAATACATTCCCACAGAACAACTTTGTAGTAATTCTGAAGTGAATACCACTGAAAATAAGTGGAATTAGCAGTTTATATACTCTAAATTTGAGTCAGTAGCAAAATTGTTTTTACTGTGAATTTACATTACATCTGATGTTATTTGATATAAGTAATAGTCAATTAACTGTTAAAGGTATGGTTAAGAAGTTGTATAGTTTCAGGGTTGGGTACTGGGGATTGAACCCAGGGGTGCTTATCCACTGAGCCACTTTAACCCTTTTTATGTTTTGTTTTGAGACAGGGTCTTGCTAAGTTTTGCTGAGACTGGCTTTGAACTTATGATCCTTCTGCCTCAGCTTTCTGAGCCACTGGGATTACAGGCGTGCACTACCACGCCTACCTAAGAAACTTTGATCCCCAAAATTGCTATTAACAAAATTTAAGCTGATTGTTTTTATCATTACATCTTGTGGCGATTTTGTAGGAAAAGAGGGTTAGTCTATCATTCTTTTAGTTATAGCTACTTTTGTTGTAAAAGGGGCACTAAGCCTAAAAACACATTAACAGTTCTAACATAAGCCATTTATCTTCTAGGTTTTGGCTTGGTTTGAAGAAGGAGAAGAAACAATTACAGCCTTTGTAGAACCTTTCGTGATTCTACTTATATTAGTAGCCAATGCAATTGTGGGTGTATGGCAGGTAAGCAAAAACTACTGCAGTGCTAAATTTTAGCAATTTATGTAAGTTATTTCAAACTGCACAAATCTTTTATCTTTTTCCTAATATATTGAGTAAAAAATGTCTGTGGAAAGTTTATATGATTTTTATTTAATGATAGATTTTAGACCTGTCATGGATGTCTGTTTTGCTATTAAAATTGCTCAACCTTCTTGGTAATAAGGAATTAAGAACATGGATGAGAAGCCAGGTGTGGTGGCACATGCCTGTTGTCCCCAGCACTTGGGAGACTAAGCCCAGAGGATTACTTGAGACCAGCCTGAACAATATAGCAAGACCATGTCTCAAAAGAAGGAAAATGGATGAGAGGAGTTACTTAAGGAAACCAGGAAATATGAGGACCAAAATCTGTCTTTATTTTTCCTGTTGTTTCCTATGATAAACTTTATAAACTCAACATCATCTTTGTTCTCCTTGGATTTTTAGGCGATTTTAGCTATAAAAATTATTTGAACCCTAAATTGTTTTAGGTATTGGGCTTTGGGGCTTTCGATGGTGTAGTCAACCTCTTTGAGGATTAAAATAGAGTATGCCTGTCACTTTTAAAGTGAAAGCATCTTATAAATGTAGTCCTGTCGGAATTATAAACTTAATTTTTATTAATAAATATATGATGGTCTCATGGAAGCATAGCTTATTTTTTAAGAAATTGTGTTGGGCATTGAATCCAGAGCCTTACACAGGCCACTGGAGCAAGCACTCTACCACTGAGCTACATCTCCAGCACCTAAAAGAAAATTTTGTGTATGTTTCTTTTTTCTTTATTTTACTTATTTGTTTACAGTGGTATTAAGGATTTAACCCAAGGCCTCATGCATGCTAAGCTGTGAGCTACACCAGATCATCTCATTTTTATTATTAAGTGATTTATACCATTTATTATGATAGTTACTTCATGCACATTTCCATTTATTTCATCCTTAAAATTATATTCCTAGGCAGATCATATTCCCATTTGACAGAAGGGACACTGAGGTTCCCATACACATATTTATAGAAATTCTTGGATGTGATCTGAATTGCAAAATGAAATTTTTTTATGAAAGTTTCATAAGACACTTAGTTTGTCTTTATTTTAAAACAAGAGTAATGTTCTTTAGTTTTCTCATGTTTCCATAGTATCTTAGGTGGTGTGAGCAATACTAAAAGTTTCTTGCCTTCTGGAAATAAACTATTATGTTAGGTAGTATTGAGGAACCTGTCATTTCTGACCAGTGTCATCAAAGAAGGTGGTGATGACAAGCAGTTAGGAACTGTTACGGAGTTTTGCAGATGGAGGCTGGGGATATGATTTCAGCAAAGGAGGAGAATGAGAATGGTACCAGATTTGTTTGAAGAATGACAGGCCTATTTGGATTTGAGTAGGAGATGTAAATGGAGCGAGATGGAGATTATAAACTTTGTAGAACTGGGGGAAACCTTAGAAGTACTGTAAGTTATCCTTTTGGTAGTTGTGTTTGTATTTCTCTAAGTCTACTATTTTCTGGGGTAACTGGTTTAAATCTGTCATTGTTTCCCTTTCAGATGCTCTACACTCTAAATATTCCTTTTAATAGTTTGAATTGAGTGGGGGAAGGAGATGTTATTTAGGTGATTTTAATTGTCATCTTTGTCTTCTGGGTTTGAGAGTTGTAGTTTATCTAATTTCGATGGACTTTTGAAGTTTTAGTAGGAGCAAAATATAGTGCTTGTGGAACATTTCCTTAACCTTGACTAATCCAGTTTAATTCTCCCTAACAAGATCTTGAGAAGGTGAAACTGTATGATTCATAACTTTAGGGGGTTGAAAACAGTGGTACACACCTGTAACACTAGCTACTTGGGAAGCTGAAGCAGGAAGATTGCCAGTTTGAGGCCAGCCTCAGCAGTTTAGCAAGACTTTGTCCCCAAATAGAAAGGGGTGTTGGGAGGCTGAGACAGGAGGATTGTGAGTTCAAAGCCAGCCTGAGCAACAGCAAGGTGCTAAGCAACTCAGTGAGACCCTGTCTCTAAATAAAATACAAAATAGGGCTGGGGATGTGGCTCAGTAGTC
The DNA here is from genome assembly GCF_048772815.1 of Callospermophilus lateralis. Lineage (NCBI taxonomy): Eukaryota > Metazoa > Chordata > Mammalia > Rodentia > Sciuridae > Callospermophilus > Callospermophilus lateralis. Next base: position 157,027,990 of record NC_135305.1, on the reverse strand, counting down.
AGTGCCCCTGCATTCATTCTCTGGTACCACCCTGCCCCCCCCCCCAAAAAAAAAAAAAAAAGAAAGAAAGGAAAAGGGCTGGGGATACGCTGGGTGGTAGAGTTCCCCTGGTTTTAATCCCTAGTACAGGCGTGGGGGGACTTTGTTTCAAAATTGACTAACTGAATAGCGACAATATTCCAAATTTATTCTTCCTCCAATATTAGAAACATTAGAATTTAAATTATAGTAGTTACATTGATTATGGTTAAATACTTCTAATATTTAGCAGTGTGATGATGAAATTCTAGCAGTTCATTGGTCTTTAATTTCTTAGGGTTTGTGACATAACTTGATTTTTAAAAATTCATCACTGCATTTATAAGGTGCCAAAACTTTTATCTAAGCATTTTACATAAAACTTAATTCTCACAACACTTCCTTGAGGTAGTTGTTTTACAGGTAGTAAAACCTGTGTGTTGTAAAATTTATTCACAATCACATAGCTGTTGAGTGAAACAGCCTGGATTAAACCTAGGCAACCTGACTTTAGACTGTTCTGCCATATAGCTTTTCATGTGACACAGGGTTGATATAAATGGTATGGGTACATGTGGCTGGAGTTGAAGGCTGTGTGCTTAGGAACAGCAGGTTTTGTAACCTCTTTTCCTCATTATAGTTTGTTCCCTTACCCTTCTTGGGGTGTTTATCTTTTCATTTTTAATCCAAAATCATAAGTGCCATTGTAAAACAATTGGCATCATAAAATATGAATTTTTTAATACAAACTTCGTTAGTTTATTATTTAATTATTAAGATTTAGATTAAAATTTTAATTCCTGGCCTAGAAATAATACTTGCAGTGGCAGGCAAGTGTTTACTACACTTATCTTTTGTTTTCTTTTATTTAGGAAAGAAATGCTGAGAACGCAATTGAAGCCCTTAAGGAATATGAGCCTGAAATGGGCAAAGTATATCGACAGGACAGAAAGAGTGTGCAGAGGATTAAAGCTAAAGACATAGTTCCTGGTGATATCGTAGAAATTGCTGGTGAGTCAAGTTTGTCGTTTTTTTTTTTTTTTTCCCCTCTAGGTTGTATATCTGAATGTGGTCTTTTTCTAAAGGCTATTAATTATTCTCGGGGCTAGGGCTATAGCTCATTGGCAAAGTGCTTGCCTAGCATGCATGAGGCACTGGGTTTGATCTTCAGCACCACATAAAAATTAACAAAATAAACAGCTTCTGTCCATCTACAACTACAAAGAAATAAAATAAAATAATTGTTTCACGTATCAGGTATCAGTTATATTACATTTTAGTGCCATCAAAACATTCTGTTCTTTTTTCTTCTTTTTCTTTTTTTTAATATTTTTTTTTTAGTTTTAGGTGGACACAATATCTTTATTTTTATTTACTTATTTATTTCTATTTACTTATTTATTTTTAATATTTATTTTTTAGTTTTCGGCAGACACAACATCTTTGTTTATATGTGGTGCTGAGGATTGAACCCGGGCCGCACGCATGCCAGGCGAGCGCGCTACCACTTGAGCCACATCACCAGCCCTCCTTCTTTTTCTTTACTGGGGGTTAAAACCAGGGACTCTACCACTGGGCTACTCGTCCTTTTTTATTATTTTGAAATGGGGTCTTGTTAAATTGCTGAGGCTGAACTTGAACTTATGATCCTCCTGCCCTCAGCTTCCTAAGTCACTGGGATTACAGGCCTGACCCCAGAAATATTCTGTTTTCTATAAGATTATTTCAAATAATCTTATTATTGTTTAACTACTTCCTTTCATACTGTTGGTGAGGCTTTTTTTTTTTTTTTTTTCCATCTTTTTTTTTTCTTTTTTTTTTTCATCTTTTGAGATGGGATCTTGATATGTTGCCATGGCTGGTCTCAAATTCCTGGTTTCAAGTGATATCCCTTTCTTTAGCCTCCTGGGTGGTTAGGACTATAGGCATGGCCATCATGCCCAGCAGAAGTGTTTTGTTTTTAAATATGTTTTACTAGTTTAGATACATCCTAGTTGCTAAAGAAGTAACACTTAAATGTTGATTTGACAGTTATAGTGAGCAGTTCATTGGGATACTATATAAGGACCTCATGGTTTATTTCTGTTTTTGATTCTTGGCACAAACATTAAGTCATACTTTTTTTAACTATCAAATTGAGTTAAGGGCAATGTCATTTACCCTGAAAGCCATGCTCGGAAACACTTTTATATCATTCTGAGCCAGTGGTCTTGGCCTGGATTGTAGGGATTCGCTTCAGAGTATACCACAATGTACTGACTGTCCCACAACCTCAGAGGGGTCTAGTTCTCAACGCTCCAGATCAATACCATTTATTCAAATATCTCTGAATCAGGTTGTCCCTAGAATCAACTCGTTTAGGTTCTTTTGTCTTAAAAACATTTTATGTTTGCAATTATGTCAAAATAAAAAGTTTTAAGATGGAGAATTAACATATAGCCTTCCCTTAGGTTCTTCTAAGTTTAATATTCTATTATAGGTGCTTTTTCAGTGTGTATGTACATAGGCTTTCTGTTCGAGAATGTATTACAGATCTGATGCCCCTTTACTCCTAACTACTTCAGTGTTTATTTTATAAAATGTACGTTCCCTTATCAACCTCAATGCAATTATGGAAATTGACACAATACTATCTATTATCTATAGGCCTTATTGAAAATTACTAGTTGTTACTTGCTTTAAAAAAACTTTTTTTCTTTAGTTGTAAATGAACACAATGACTTCAATTATTTTTATGTGGTGCTGAGGATTGAACCCAGTGCCTCACACATGCTAGGTGAGCACTTTTATCACTGAACCCACAACCCCAGTCCCAGTTGTTACTTTTTTAAAAGAAAAAAAAAAATTGTGAGGTGGGGAATTAATTGGTCAGAATGGTAGCAGGGTTCAGTAGCACACACGTATAATCCCAGCTGCTCAGGAGCCTGAGGCAGGAGGATTGCAAATTTGAGGCCAGCCTGGGCAAGTTAACAAGACCCTGTGTTAAAAAATAGAAACCCCTAGGGACGTAGCTCAGTGATAAAAGTGCTTGCCTAATGTTCCTGAGGCCTTGGGTTCAATCTTCAGTACCACTAGGTGAGGGGGGGGGGGGCAGGAAAAGAAGCAAGAAAATAGGTCAAAATGAGGAATGTTAGACATAGAGAAGCTATTTTAGTAATCGAGGTAAGAAATAATGAGGGCAAGACATAACTAGGGCAGCAGCCTTAAGAATAATGTAAGTTGTTAGGAGTTTATGAATGTGGTTCTTAAACAGGCATGTACATGGGAGTCATTTGAGGCTACTCTTTACCAGGTCTCAACCCAAAATATTAACGAAATGTCCCTTTAGTGTGGAATTGTAGTCGTGTATTTTGAAAGTGAGCCTCTGATTTAAATGCAAAGGAACAGGTTTGTATCACTAAGTGGATATAGAATCAAAGGTGTTGGTAGGATTTCTAGTTTAGATGATTGGATCAGAGTAACTGAGGGAGACTGACAGGAAAATAATTGTCATTCCATAAACATATGGTAGGTTGGGTTGCAGATGGCCTTGCCTATATATGTATATACAATTGTTTGGCTTCAGTTGCCATTTCTCCAGCTTCATCTGGGATACATTCTCAGCCTGTCAAATTGAGAATATTTTAATGTATTTGGTCTACTATTTCAGTGTATTTGGGTCTCCATTAAGACTATAGCCAGCTTCTTTTCTGCCTTGATGATTTTGGTTTTTTATTTGACACTGAGACCATTGGCTCTACTGACCTCAGAGCACATCCAAGTCCATGAACTCTGTCTCCTTGGTTATCACACCAATCTGGCTGTTGTCTCAAACTGTAACTATCCTAGGGAGACTCTCGCTTCCCTTGTTGACTTCTTCCATTCCATCTTCCACCCAACAGTCAGTGGTTTCTTAAAGGGATGTCATCTGTCCATCAACCCTTAGATGGCTTCCCTATTGCTCTTTTTTTTTTTTTAAATATTTACTTTTTAGTTTTTGGCGGACACAACATCTTTGTTTGTATGTGGTGCTGGGGATCGAACCCGGGCCGCACGCATGCCAGGCGAGCGCGCTACCGCTTGAGCCACATCCCCAGCCCTTCCCTATTGCTCTTGAAATATAAAATTCTTTTTTGACTTAATAGAACTTGCATGTCCCTGCTTCTGTGAATTCATCTTATGCAATTTGTTTATGCTCCAGGCATATAGGCTTTTTCAGTACCACCAGATTTTCCTTTTTTGGAAAGTTTGATAAATCCTACAGACTTTATTCACTTGCCCAATGCATTGATCACATAGTGGAGAAGCTTTGGTTATAACCCTGATCTTTCTGCATACTGTATATTTACATTTTTTTGTATTATATATATTGCATTTGACAGTTTAGGAACGACAGATAATGGTTGTTCCATAGTGTGTGATCTGAGATTTCTAGTCTTCTAGAATCTCTCTTTAATTTATTTAATTCCCCTCTCTCCTGCCCCCATTAATGGGAATTGAACCTACATCCACTCACTGCTGAGTTACACACCTCCAGCCCTCTTTAATTTTTAAGACAGAGTCTCGTTAAGTTGCTGAAACTGATCTAGAACTTGTGATCCTCCTGTCTTAGCCTCTAGAGTCACTGGGATTATAGGTGTGCACCACTGCACCAGGCTGTTTTATCTGTTTTTAATGGTACAGTTCTGTGCCATTAAGTATGTTCATACTGTCATAACGCTATCGCCACCATCCATCTCCATTACTTTTTCATCATCCCTCAACCTAAAAACCATATATCCATTAAAAACTCGTTTCCCATTCTCTTCTCCCTTGGCTCCTGACAATTATTTCGTGTCTTTTTAATATTAAAAACAAATTAAACTCAAAAAACCAAGTTGAATATTCAAAAAAGATGAGTTTTAAATTCTTTGTTCTTCATCTCAGGTGAATATAATATCTGCTACAGGCAATACATACATTAAAATTCATTTCCCTTTCACCAGTTTCTGAATCCTTAATGGGAAGTGTCACCTTGACAGTTGACAACTTTTTGTTGGGTATGTCATATGTTCTCTAAAATCAGAAGTAGAGGGTAGGTTCAGTTAATGGGAACATGCTTATTTTATTTCGCAGCTTACTGTGCAGAATAGATTATTGCCATCTGTGTATGTGGTCAGTAATAGGTGAATTTAAATGTATGGATACTATAATAACTTTGCAAATGATTTTTAACCTTCAACCACTGCAAATAAATAACTATTCACCTTCTGTAGTTGAAAAATGAGTCTTTGTGGCTTATTTCCTCTGCCTTCAACTACTTATTAGATGATATATAGTGTACTTGGTAAATCTATACATAGCGTAGGTATCAATCATTTCAATTATACCCAGGTCACCATTTTTTTAAATAGCTTTACTGAGACAATAGCATGTCATTAGTTTACTCTTAAAGTACACAGTTAATTCCGAGTGCTGTGGCACATGCCTATAATCCCAGCAGCTCAGGATGTTGAGGCAAGAAGATCTCAAGTTCAAAGCCAGCCTCAGCAGGTACTAAGCGACTCAGGGAGACTGTGTCTCTAAATAAAATACAAAAAAAATAAAGCTGGGAATGTGGCTCAGTGCCCCTGAGTTCCATCCCTGGTACCCACCCCACCCCCTGTCAAAAAAAAAAATATATATATATATATATATACAGTTAAGTGTGGTCACAGAGTCTGTAATCATCACTGTCTAATTGTGGAACATTTTCATCCTCTAGCTATTATGTATTATTTTTCTTTGTATTTAAACTAATAATTCAGTTCTTGGAAAGTGTAGAAGTGAATTTCATTCGGATTTTTTTTTTTTTCTTCTTAAAGTTTTATTGTCACCAGGTATGGTGGCACACACCTGTAATTGTAGCTGCTTGGAAGGCTAAGGCATAGTTTAAAATTTGAGGCCAGCATGGGCAACTTACCAGGACCCTGTCCCCCAAAAGAGGGAAAAGTCTTACTGTCTACCTAAACTGAAAGAATAAATGGCATAAATTGAGCTTTTATAATTTAAAATATATAATAGTTTTATGCTTTTATTTAAACTATAAATTGGACATGAAAAGGTAATTATATATTGGAACAATGGAAAATATTGTAAAATATTTGGAACTTGAAAATGTACTGACTTGTGTTCCTGATGCTTTCAGACAGGAACAGACCTTTTTGTAGTCATTTAGAATGTTAAGGTTCATCTCCTGTCTCTAAGTGATAAAGTTCTTTTTGCCATCTGTTGGAAGATATCTGAAAGGATGATTCAGTTGAGTTTTTGGAAGGTTAGGCTGGATTGGTTTTTGGGGGGAGATGTGGAAAGCATTAAGGAAATTAAATTTAGATGTTGCTATTACTAGTTAATAACCTTTCCAAGGAGAAGTTGTCTTAAGTATGAATTACAACTAGGGTTCACATAAGCATTTGTATCTAGAACACAGGATCCAAATAACATTGATTTGGCAAATAAATATTTGGGGATAATGACTCATGTATTCATCTTCTAAAGCCACAGTAGTTTTACATTATCTTAGTGCCAAGAAAATAGTTCTCTAGATGGATGGAAACCAAAAATAGTAAAATTGCGTATGATCTTAAGAAGTGAATGTCAGTATTCTAAAACTTTGTGTTACTTGCTGATATTATAAAAGTGAATCAAGTGAGAGCAAAAAATGTCCCAATTTTAGCATTTGGGGGTTATTTATTGATTTTTCAAGGGTATTGTTTTCTGGATTGTTTAAAACAAAACTTCATGTATCTTGATAACCTGGGGTTGACAGATAGCACAAGAACATAAATATTCTCAGATGACTTTAGTCCTGTAGTGTACTTTGGACTGACTCCTGTTTTTTGATTATGTAAGTGATAGAAATGACACAATCTTAAATAAAATTGTAATTACTTTAGAGTTGTAAGAAATTTATATTCCCTAAAGTGAAGATGAAATGTTGGGCTGTAGTGCCAACAATTTTAAAATATATTTAAGTATAGAATAATTCTTAAACTTCACTAATACTTAAAGGAAGGTATGTTTCACTTTTAATAGTAAACTTGCAATATTGAAATTTGGTGACCACACATGAAGTGGCTTTTCCAATCAGTTGTCAGTTGCGTAAAAGGCAAAGTTGTGAAATAGGTGACTCAATATGTGTAAGAAAATGTAGATTATCTGAATTCTGCATGACATTGGACAAAGCTGATTGACCTCTTTACAGAATCAGGTAATTACAGTGGACTCTTCAAGAGAGTGTTCTGGCTCTAGAATATATCTGATTCTAATAGATTGATCATGAGGCTTGGACTGATTTCACTGTTGGGATTGGAGCAGAGTCTGACTTTGAACATTCAGCAAATATTTAATCCACGTCTGCTGAGCTCCCAGATGCTATAGAACAGAAGGTTGACAAAGATTCTTTTTGGGGCTGGGATTGTGGCTTAGTGGTAGAGTGCTTGCCTAGCATTCATGAGGCACTGGGTTCAATCCCCGGCACCACATAAAATAAACAAATAAAAGTATTGTGACCATCTACAACTAAAAAATATATTTTTTTAAAAAAAGATTGTTTTTGAAAAGGACCAGCTAGTAAATATTTGAGGCTTTTTGTTTCACATGTTCCATATCCAGTCTGTTTGGCAAAAAATTTTTTTTTAAATTTAAACTATCTTTTAAAAATGTAAAAATGAGGGATGTGGTTGTGGGTCAGTGGAAAAGCACTTGCCTAGCATGTGTAAGGCACTAGGTTTGATCCTCAGCACCACATAAAAATAAATAAAATAAATATAATGAAAAATGTAAACATGAGAACTTAAAAAACATGGTGCGGGGAGCAGGTTTAGTTGCACATGCCTGTAATCCCAGCAACACGGGAGGCTTAAGGCAGTAGGATCATAAGTTTAAGGCCAGCCTTGATAACTTAGTGAGACCCTGTTTCAAAATAAAGAATGTGGAGGCTGGGGATATAACTTAGTTGGAAGAGTGCTTGCCTTGCATGCACAAAGAACAGTTCTGTTCTTAAATAATAAACAGAATCAGAAGCAAAGAGGTATGACCAAGTAAGGTTTTGAGCATGTTTATTCTGGTTCATTTTCTTCCCTCCTTGTGTAGAATTATTTCGTGGTGAGAAGGATGAGAGAACAAGGGCTCTTTAGAGATGCAGGTTGAAATATCTGTATCCAGATAAAACAGAAAATAATTATTTTTTGTGAATCCTGGAAGCTACATCTGTTTTTTAAAACAGAGTAATTCTTTATCTGAAGAACTTGTATACGGGCTGGAGTTGTAGCTCAGCGGTAGAGCGCTTGCCTAGCACGTGCAAGGCACTAGGTTCGATTCTCAACACCACATAAAAAATAAAAAAAATAAAGGTATTGTGTTCAACAACAACTAAAAAAAATTTTTAAAAGAACGTGGGGGTGGTGGCTGTAGTAGAGCATTTGCCTAGCATGTGTGAGACACTGGGTTCTATCCTAAGCACCATAAAGCAGTATTTTTTTTTTAATTTTAATATTTATTTTTTAGTTCTCGGTGGACACAACATCTTTGTATGTGGTGCTGAGGATTGAACCCGGGCTGCACGCATGCCAGGCGAGCGCGCTACCGCTTGAGTCACATCCCCAGCCCTAAAAAAAACATTTTTAAAAAACTTATTTAAAGCAGAATAGCAAAATGAAAACAAATCAATGCAGGTATTTAGAAGTAGAGAGTTTTGAGACCTAAGGTCCTTCAGCAGTGTTAGGATATTAAAAACTCAGAAATGAGGCACTCTCGGAGGTCTCTCTAGCCATCAGACCGTGATGGACCAGTCGATCTTGAAACCTGACCTGATTTCATGGGGCTGGCATTTCCTGATTTCCTGTAATTACCTCCTCTCCCTTCCCATGACTCAATGGTAGTCATAGTACCAGTAAGTGTCAACCTTTCCATTCTTTCCATTGAGATTAGGATTTTGGAAAAGTAGAAGAAAACTTTGTAGTTTGGGATTCAGTTTTCCTAAGTTTATTAAAGACGATCACTTTCGAAAACCAAGCAAAGTGCTCAACATTGCCAGAGCTGGGACCATTGCAAGGTTGAGAGTTGTAGGGAGATGGCAGGAATCTGAATTTGGTGGAAACCATAGCCATTTATAGGGAATTCTTCTATGAATTAAAGCGTTTTTCACAAAAGTATTTGTCCTGTAGCACTGTAACGGAAGAGTTAGAAACACCAGATGGCCTTGAAAATGGAGACTGATTTGAGCCTGTAGTGTGGTTGTACAATACTGGGACCTTGAAAAGTGCCTCACTAATAAAATGAGAAGGAGATAATGGCATGTTTCTTGTGAGCAGTTGAGAGATTGAAGTAGTGACTTATGCAGCCTTTACAACAAGTACTTGGTATAATAGCAGTGTTCTCAGTTCTCAGGCTGGGGTTGTGGCTAAATGGTAGAGCGCCTGCCTTACACATGTGAAGCACTGGGTTTGATCCTTAGCACCACATATAAATAAATAAAGGTATTATGTCCATCTACAAAAAGAATGATCTAGCCAGGTGCCCTGGTACACGCCTGTGATCCCAGCAGCTTGGGAGACTGAGGCAGGAGGGTCGAAAATTCAAAGCCAGTCTCAGCAACTTAGCCAAGACCCTGTCTCAGAAAAAAGCTGGGGATATGTGGCTCAGTGGGTAAGTACCCCTGGTTTCAATTCCCAACACCAAAAAAATGATCCAGAAGTTAACACTACTGTTAACAGTGATGCGTATTTGTTGAATAACGTTTTTAAAGCATGTTTTACTTTTGTAGTTTAAAAAGAAAAAATCATATTGGGAGGTATGCCACATGTTGTACACTCTAACCTTAGGTGGCCCATGGCTGCCTCTACCACATATATTCATGGTTATCATGCTGTTTTTTATTTCTCTAGTATTTAGGAACATGCCTGCATAGAACCAGCCAAGCCAATTTTAAAATCAGTTTTATTTTAAAGTATTCCTTTTGATTTAAAATGTACCCTTTTTAAAAAATTATTTTTAGTCTCACTGTAGAACTTAATTGTTAAGTATCATTAAACCTTATTTAACCCAACTAAGTCTCAGATCTCTTTGGGCCCTGATTTTTTATTGTCTGTTGATTTGTGACATAGTTCAACTTGGTAGAAGTCTCTTGATGTTTGTATATTAAAGGAAATGTGTGCTGCAAGCATTTTGTTCATTGACAAGTATTTTACTTAGCAATGTACCCAACACACAGTGAGTGGTAGGAATTAGGGAATCATTGGTGGCCCATAGACTCTGCCTTCATGGAGCTTTTTGGTCTCTTGATATAGGTACACCAGAACATAGTGTTGAGTATCAGGAAGGGGTGCTCTTTGTGGCCCATCCTAAGGGATAACCAGCCTAATTTGAGAGTTCAGGGAAATCCTTGCTATGTAGGGGAGAAAAGAGAGGGTGTGTGAGTACCCAGAAAGCACCATGAGGAACTGAATTGTGTTTGAAGTTCAGAGAGGAGAGAGTGGTGAGGGGTAGGCAGTGATTGATCATGTTATAATCTGTGGTGGGAGACTAACCTATATCTCAAGTCTTGTAAGAAGAAGCACTTGAAACACAGGAGAGTAGTTTCACATTGGTTTTTTACTTTTGGTACTAGGTATTGAACCCCAGGAGTACTCTACCACCTAGCTGCATGCCCAGCCTTTTTATTATTATTTTTTTAGACAGGTTCTCCTTTAATTGCTTTGGGCCTTGCTAAATTTCTGAGGCTGACCTCAAACTTGTGATCTCCTGTCTCAGCCTTCCCAGGTGCTGAAATTATGGAAGTGTGACGTCACACCTGGCCACATTGGCACTTTTAAAAAGAGAATGCTACCCACCAAATGAGATTGGGGCAAATGTAATCTATACTGTGGTGCTGTATAATGTTATTCCTGCTCACTCAAGGCCTGGAAGTAATAAGCAAGTAGTGAAAATGCAAGTCATAGTTAAATGTGTAAGGATAATTTATTTCGTTATGACTTGCTTTTCCTAGAGCCATTTAAACTTAAAAACAATAGTGAAATTAAAAAAAAAAAAAGATAAAGAAAAAAATGGGGCTGGGGTTGTGGCTCAGTGGTAGAGCCCTCACCTATCACATGCAAGGCGCTGGGTTTGATCCTCAGCACCACATAAAAGTAAATAGAATAAAGATATTGTGCCCAACTATAACTAAATTTATTTATTTATTTATTTATTTTTATAATAGTGGAGGGAAGGATTGGGGCTCAGTGGTAGAATGCTTGTCTAGGATGTGCAAGGCCCTAGGTTCAATCCCCAGCCTCACCCCCCCAAAAAAAAAATTTAGGGAACAATTTCTGATCTCATAGTTTTTTTTCTTTATAAAAGAGTTGAATAATTCTATTTTCCACTGGAAATTATACATAAATGATTAATAAAGATTTTTGAGTGCTGCTTATTTTATTTTTTTTTTTTAGAGAGAGAGAATTTTCTTATTTATTTATTTTAAATTTTTTTTTTTTTTTAATATTTATTTTTTAGTTCTCCGCGGACACAACATCCCTGTTTGTATGTGATGCTGAGGATCGAACCCCGGCCGCACGCATGCCAGGCGAGCGCGCCACCGCTTGAGCCACATCCCCAGCCCAGAGTGCTGCTTATTTTAAACATTGGTGTTTATATTTTACATAAGTGATGCAAATAGTGTTTCTCATGGCTTATGAACACCTTTGGTTCAGTTCTAAAATGTGACAAAGTAATAATTTCCTTTAAGCAAATTATAATCTTGGTAAACCTAACTTAGAGTGTACTCTGAGGATTTTTGTTTAAAGTGCAAACCTTTATTGTGTTGGCAAAGAAAAGAGGTATGAACTGAGGGAGCAAGATAGCTGAGTTTAAAAAGTGTTAAAGGAAGGTAGTTTAATAACAGATATTCTTTTATTATACCTCCCTTAATTCAAAGAGACAGAAAAACAATTTTGGAGGAAAAACTTGCATAGCTTTCTCTTGGCAAGAGGAAGAATTTTCCACTACCACTTGCCCTGAGGGCATTCACATGCCCCATCAGGGAAATATTACTGGATGTGATCATCAGAACAATACTGCCTGCTCCTCAGGCACAAACCCTCTGTCTATAATTCACAGAACAAAAGGAAATTGTTGTCTTTGAAAAGTATGCCATGGGTCCTTCCTAGATCTTTTAACTCCTTAAGAAAACCTGCTTCCTAATGGTCAGACCATTCTAAATAGACTTACCAACAGAAAGAGTGAAGCAGAGCCCCACAGCACAGTTAACTGAAGTGTTGGATTAGTTGAGCAAGAAGATTGAAAAACCTGTTTAGGGGGTGGCTGTAGTGTGGCTCAGTGGCAGAGTGCTTGCCTAGCATGTGTGAGGCACTGGTTTCAATTCTCAGCGCTGCATAAAATAAATAAATAAAATAAAGATATTGTGTTCATCTACAGCTAAAAATATTTTAAAAAAAAACCACTATTTAGGTTCATGCTGCTTTGGCACCTTTCTACAAAGAGGTCAGCTTCTAATGGAAATTGCAATCTATAATTTTTAAGTAGTAGTTTCCCAAATGCTGAGAAGTCAGATATTCTAAGAGTAGAGCTAATGTCCTAGTACAGTGGAAGCAGCATACAGTAGAGGCTGTTCTAAACAAGCCCTTCACACATCTCTGATCCTATGGTTGTGCGCTTTTCCCTTGTGTTATTTTTTTTAGTGATTTTAAAATGTGTGAAGTCCTAGGTCCTACTCCAAATGCATTGAAAAGGGAGTCCTAGCCAGGTGTGGTGGTGCACACCTGTAATCCCAGCAGTCCAGAGACTGAGGCATGAGGATTGTGAGTTCAAAGCCAGCACCAGCAATTTAGGGAGGCCCTAAGCAACTTAGCTATTTGGCAAAACCCTGCCTCAAAATTTTTTTGCGGGGGTGGGAGTGTGTGAGTCATAGGACTGGAGATACTGCAGAACCACAACCCCAGTCCTCCCCCCCCCCCCGCCCTTTAAGAGAATTTTGTTAATTTGACAGGACTGACCTCCAATTTAAGATCATTCTGCCTGGGAGGGCTGGGGTTGTGGCTCAGTGGTAGAGCGCTTGCCTGGCATGTGTGAGGCAGTTCTCAGCACCACATATGATTAATAAATAAAGGTATTATGTTCATCTACAACCTAAAAAAAAAAAATTGTCTACCTTAGGTTCCTGAGAACTCGATTTCAGGTGTGTGCTGCTGAGCCCCCCATTGACTTTCAGTCACTTAATTTTAATTGCCTTTTGTGCATGGGTCCTGGGGATTTAGCCCAGGGGGCACTTTATCACTGAACCAAACCACATCCCCGGCCTTTTTTTTGGGGGGAGTCAGGGTTTTCCTAAATTACTTAGGCTAGTCTGGAACTTTAGCCCTACTTCAGCCTCCTAAATAGCTGGGATTACAGGCCCATGCCATGCCCATCTTAATTGCCATTCTAATTAGAATGGCAGTTGTGAGATGGAAAAAAGGTTGAGAAGAATTGAAGGCAATTTTTAAGGGTTTTCCCCATCGTTTGTTCTTTCAACATTTGAGGCATTCATTTCTCAATATTGGGTCAAAGTTAAATGTGTACAATATAACTTTGTATACAGCAAAGAAAGACACTGTTTATATATTTAACCCAACCTTTAGAGGAAGACTAGATGGTTAATTTATAACATCAATATAAGTATTTTTCATGCAGCAAATGTGGTATTGGTTCCACCCTAATAGATAATATGACTGTATTACCCTGGAAATTTAACTTTGGTATTTATTGCCTCAAAAAAACAAATGTTTTCTGTTTGTCTAAACCTCTGCTCTTAGGGGTAGGGACACAGCTCACTTGGTAGAGTGCTTGCCTTGCATGCACTAGGCCTTGGATTCAATCCTTAGCAACACACACACACACACACACACAAAAAAAAAAAAAAAAAAAAAAACCACAACTCTGCTCTTATACTGAAATTCAGCAAAACAAGCCCTGCACTTGCTTTTGCATCCTCTTATAGTTGGCCCCTAATTTGCATACTAGCTTTGCTGGTCTTAAATGTGTCAGGGGCTGGGGTTGAGGCTCAGTTGTAGAGTGCTCACCTAGCATGCATGAGGTGTACTGGGTTCAATCCTCAGCACCACCTAAAAATAAAATAAAGATGTTGTATCCACCAAAAAATAATTTTAAAAAAGTACATTAAAAATGTCATGTACATGAGAGCCTGAACTAAGGATTATATGTGGAGTTTTTTTTTTTTTTTTTTTTTTTTTTTGGCTTGAGAAGAGCACAGTTTCTCCTGTGTCAATTGCTTTGTTTTGGTGCTGGGCATGGAACCCAGGACCTCATCTGTGCTAGCTATTTCTTTATCCATTAGATGTGTACCCTTCATCATAGCATGCACAGAATTTTAAATTTCTAAAATGAAAGGTTCTGGTTTATTCATTTGGAATATTGCTCTTCGTTGCATAAGCATTTCCAGCAGGAATTTCACCTCAACGTATGTGTCCCTACAGTCAAATGCTAGGATGATCTTTGCCTCTTGAGATTATGTATTACTCTTTCTGTGCCATTTTGCGATCACATTGCCTACTGCAAGGTTGTTTCATGCACTAAAGGTAAAAAACAAATCATATTCTTAAAATCTCTGAAGTGTAAATTTGAAACTAAATTGTAGATTTAACAAGTCCAGTGTTTTACCTTTTTTCTCTTCAAAATTTATTTCTTAAACAGGATGACTATTTTGTTACTTTACATATAACCAGTGACAATAATAATTAAATATATAGAATAAGTTTAGAAAAATAAGTCTAGAATTACAAATGATATTTTAATTTTTAGTTTTTACATTAATACTTATAAAACCACGCTGGTTTCAGAAAGTCATGGAAAGCTGTTTTACACTTCTGGGATTATGGTACTAGGGGTGGAATCCTAGTACCTAGGGCCTGTGCCACTCTACCACTGAGCTGCACTCCCAGCCCCCTACATTCCACTACCCACCTCTGCCAACATGCTAGGGATGGAACCCAGGCTGCATCCCAGCCCTTATTTTTTATTTTGAGAGAAAATCTTGCCCAGTTGCTGAAGTTGGCCTAGAACTTGAGATGCTCTAGCCTCCAGGGATTAAGATATGGTCCCTTTAAAGAGTTATTAAAGGAATTCTTTAGCCCAGGAAAGAAAGTTCAGTTGACTAAAAGATCTTTTTCAAGTTATGCAAAAGTTTTATTAATTTGTGATAATACACTTTTCAAAAGGTACCAGAGCAAATAAGGTGAGAAAGTCTCCTTCCACCCATGCCCCAGTGTTTCCAGTTTGTTAACACCTTCCCAGAGGTATTTTCTTATGCCACTGGCAGCCCCGTGCACATCACTCACATCTAAGATATACTCAGCGTGCAGTGTCTTAGAGGAAGTTTTCACATTATTAGCAGAGTCTATTACCAAAAGACTGTGCTGTGAATTAAACATGTGCTCTGTGAGCAGTGTCAGTAGGGTAAATTCCTGTAGGAGAATTGGGGTAAAAGGGGTATGGTAATGCATGCCTATAATCCCAGCCACTCAGGAGGCTAAAGAGGAGGACTACCCTGTCTTGAAATAGAAAAAAGGACTGGGGATATGGCTCTGGTGGCTTCACCTGGGTTTAATCCCCGGTAAGGGAGAGGAATGGAGTTATGGGGTAAAAATGTTGTGCTTTGCAGTCTGGGTATATATTGCCAGTTTGCCTGCCAAATTTTGCAGCCTTCCTCTTTGACCAGTAGCACACATACAGGGTGATCACAAAGTCTGGAAGGGAGTTGTAAATACCAGATGTGCCTGTTGATATTACATGAGTGTTTCCCACATTAACAGTTTTTGTTTATTAGATTCATAGTTAAAAAGTAGTGTCTGTACAGATTTTTTTTAATTTTTTTTTTGTAGTTGTAGATGGACAGGATGCCTTTATTTTATTTGTTTATATTTATATGGTGCTAAGGATCGAACCCAGTGCTTCACACATGTTGGGCAAGCTGTCTACTGCTGAGCTCAGCCCCAGCCCTGTGCTTTGTTTTGTACTGAGGATTGAACTCGGGACACTCCACCACTGAGTTACATCCCCAGCCCTATTTTGTGTTCTATTTAGAGACAGGGTCTTGCGGAGTTGCTTAGTGCTTCACCTTTGCAGAGGCTGGCTTTGAACTCACAATACTCCTGCCTCAGCCTCCCAAGCTGCTAGAATTATAGGCATGCACCACTGTGCCCGGCTCCAGATTTATTTTTGAATTATCTTATGTGAGGTTAATTGAGCATCTTTTTGGAAAACCATCTGTTTCCTGTTCATAATAATGTAACTGTTCTGATGAACTGAATCACAAGATATAGGAAGCCTAAGAAAATACCTTACTTATAATACACAGTGAAAGCTTGGTGACTTATATGAGCATGTATGTAGCCAAACTTTTTTTTTTTTTTTAAACTGGAGATAGATTGATTGATTGGGGGTAGGGTGGGGAACTAGGTCTTACTGAGTTCCTTAGCTCCTCTCAAGTTTCTGTGGACTTGCAAACCTCGTCTAGGGATATTCTACCACTAAGCTGTATCCCCAGCCCTTATTTATTTTAAGACAGGGTCTTGCTAAGTTGCCCAGGCTGGCCTTAGCACTCTGCCACAGCCTCAGAGTGCTACTGTCACAGTTTTTATGAACTTGAGATAGGTTGATCATTTGTTTGTTTTAACTGTGGCAAAACTTGCTCACTTTCTGTCTTCCTTCCCTTAGTTGGTGACAAAGTTCCTGCTGATATAAGATTGACTTCCATCAAATCGACAACTTTGAGAGTTGACCAGTCGATTCTCACTGGTAAGTATTAGCATATTGGAAAGTCACTGACATTGCTCAGTCCTCTCATTTCCCATGCTAATAGAGTTAGCTCTTGCCCACTGTACCTTATGGTATTTCACCCTAATTCTCTCTTCTTTGATATTTGTTTTCTTAGGGCTTTGACTTTGTTTTTTTTTTTTTTTTTACGGGGGTTGCGGGGGGACCAGGGATTGAACTCAGGGGCATTTGACCACTGAGCCACATCCCCAGCCCTATTTTGTATTTTATTTAGAGACAGGATTTCACAGTTGCTTAGCACCTCGCTGTTACTCAGGCTGGTTTTGAACTCTCCATCCTCCTGTCTCAGCCTTCTGAGCTTCGGGATTACAGGTGTGCCCGGCTACAAAAAAAAAGTTTTGGTTTTAGAATAAAATCAATTTTACTTTTTAAAAAAAAGGTTTCAAATTTCTCATTAATTGAGAGTAATAATCTGAGATGTTGAAGTTTCCCTATTTTGTGGAAAGTGACTGATTCAATGCTGAGATGTTTTTTCCTGTTGGAGGAGTACTAATCTTGCATCTACATACTTTGCAATAAGCAAAGGTACAATTAATAACTGTGAGCCAAAAAAAGGCAACTATTTAGCTACCTGGAGTTTGCATTCCTAGGTTTGTGATTTTTTTTTTTTTTTTTTAAAAACATTTTCCTTTCTTTGTGTGATAAAGGCACAATTTAGGGTGGAGGGTTCCAATTAACTGGAAGTAAGGTTGTCAGAAGATTAACTCTGAAAACAATGCTAACCTGAATTAAATAGCTAGTAAATATAAAATCTAAAGGCTACCAAGAGTTATCTGATTATCAGTTTTTAAAAGCAACTAATGTCATAGATACCATGAATGAGTAACCTAGGCTCCTAATTTTAATTGTTTTGTTACATGAATAGCTTATCTAAACTCCCATTAGCAGCAACAAGCTTCAAGCCATTTAAGCCATAAAATGTTAAGGAAATGATTGGGTTGAAGGCATGAAATTCTCAGGGTGGGTCTCCCTTAACAGTTGCTGTTTTAAAATGCTTCAGAGTGTCTTGTTAAATAATCTATAATACTATAGTTTTAGGCCAAATGAGGAACCATATCTTTTGTCAGATTCATAATAGTGTATAGGGTAGTAAATTAATTTCACTAGTTATTCCAGAAAAATAAATATGATTGGGATTTTATTTCAAAATTTAGTTCCTTTATTTTGAAATTAAAATTACTTTATCTTCACATTCTTTATTCTGGAATTTCCATTTCTAAATTATCGTAGTTTGCTCCTTTTTAATGGATTGGACCTTATGTTCCTTTTCCCAAGTTGATAATATCCCTAAAATGGTAATGGGTTGGCATGGATGAGGGTTCCCGGGTTCTGGGGGTGCCAGATCTAACTGTATCTTCTGTCTCACAACCTGCTTAGGTGAGTCTGTTTCAGTTATTAAGCACACCGACCCTGTCCCTGACCCACGGGCTGTCAACCAAGATAAAAAGAATATGCTGTTTTCTGTGAGTACCCTATCATATTCCTCCAGGGAGGTGGGGAGAGTTGGTGGTGCTGCAGATTGAAACCATGGCCTCATACATGCTGAGCACCCACTGTGCCACTGAGCTACATCTTTTCCCTCTGTTTTTTTTTTTTTAAAGAGAGAGAGAGGGGGGAGAGAGAATTTTTTTTTTTTAATATTTATTTTTTAGTTATCGGCGGACGCAACATCTTTGTTTGTACGTGGTGCTGAGAATCGAACCCGGGCCGCACGCATGCCAGGCGAGCGCGCTACCACTTGAGCCACATCCCCAGCCCCCCCTCTGTTTTTTATTTTATTTTATTTTATTTTATTTTATTTTATGTACTGGGGATTGAGTCACTGAGCCACATCCCTGGCCATTTTTCCTTTGACACAGGGTCTCACTGAGTTGCTTAGAGCCTCACCAGGCTGGTCTCCAACTTACAGTCTCCTGCCTCAGCTTCCCTAGCTGCTGGGATTATAGGTATGCACCACAACATCTGGCTCAAATGTATTTTTACCTGGAGACATACCTGGACTTTTAAAGATCCATGGATGTTGTTTTTCACTGGCTGCCTTCAACGGCCTTAGAAAATATTGGGTATTATTCCAAAGGATAATTATACTCTTATGGTTAGTCTCAGCTGTCAGAAAACATCAATAATCATGCTCTGGGTGTAGTCAGTGGTAGAGCACATGCTTTGCATGTGAGAGGCCCTGACTTCAATCTATCACCAAAAAAAGAAAAAAGAAAAAAAATCCAACGATAACCCAGTTGTGGAATGCTGTCTTTTGTTTTGATTGGCAAGTTTTGAGGGAAGAAAAAAAGATTAGGTCAAACATGGTGAAATTCTATAAACATAATTGAAAAAGTAGGTTTGTTTGGAGAAGCCTTAGCCTGCAGAGAGTGTTTTCAGAATGGTGTAGGTGCTGCTGCTGCTGCTGCTGCTGCTGCTGCTGCTGCTGCTGTTCTTTCTGGCTCACAAAGAAAAGGTGTGTGTTTGCAGAAAGTACAAACAGGCAAACCTTTCAGTCTAGGTGACAGGTAGGTGAATGTTAATTGTACTATTTAATTCTTAAATACCATAGAAATGCGGGGATTTTGGTTGTGGAATCTAGAGTGATATTTCAGATGTTGGAATTTTATGTGTTAATAAGAGCTTAGCCAATGTAAGTAAAATAATGAATTATAGTCAAAGTAAGCCATATCATTTCAATGCTAGGAATTAAAGTGAAATAGGGAGAGGACACTGACACTTGGATTTGTTGACTTTTAAATTCTGGTGCTTAAGTACAGCTCCTCCAGATAGCCTGTGGGGCTGGTTACCCTTCTTATCATAGCTGACAAAAGTAGGAGAGCCTGAGCTGTTGGAGCTGGAAATGAAGAAAGCATAGAGTTAAGAGTTGTGGAGTTTGAGAACTTGGGAACACGGAATGGTTGGAGTGCTGCCAAGCCCAAGGCCTGCAAACTAGGCTGCATCTTGTGAACAGAGATCCAGTGGGTCAGCACATTGCTGCTCTGGGTTAAGTAGGCACTGCCTGGAATCCAGGCCAGGTTTGGGGAAGTACCTTGGTGCCTTCAAGAGGCATTGCTCACTCACAGTTGAGAAGGCTTAGTAGAACATGGTGAGAGAATCTGGGGGTCATGGTCAAAATCCAGGGTCTGGGTTAACTGATCAGTATTTAATTTGGAATGTGACCAGTTCTCTACTTCTCCCTAGGGTACAAACATTGCTGCTGGGAAAGCCATGGGAGTGGTGGTGGCAACTGGAGTCAACACTGAAATTGGCAAAATCCGGGATGAAATGGTTGCAACAGAACAGGAGAGAACACCCCTTCAGCAGAAACTGGATGAGTTTGGGGAACAGCTTTCCAAAGTCATTTCCCTTATTTGCATTGCAGTCTGGATCATAAATATTGGGCACTTTAATGACCCAGTTCACGGTGGCTCCTGGATCAGAGGTGCTATCTACTACTTTAAGATTGCAGTGGCCCTGGCTGTTGCAGCCATCCCTGAAGGTCTGCCTGCTGTCATCACCACCTGCCTGGCTCTTGGAACTCGCAGAATGGCTAAGAAGAATGCCATTGTCCGAAGCCTCCCTTCTGTGGAAACTCTCGGTTGTACTTCTGTTATCTGCTCAGACAAGACTGGCACACTTACAACAAACCAGATGTCAGTCTGCAGGGTAAGGGTGTCCTTTAAGACTCTTTCCTATAGTGGTTCTGTGCTCATCCTGACAATATACCTCATGCCATCAGAACCTTTGCTTTCTGATTTCTACCATTCTGTGGGTTGTGTGGAAGATCTAAGCCCAATCTGTAAATACTTGGGAGGAAATTAAACTGTCTTATGAAATATGGGATGTCTAAGTAGCTGCTAACTTTTATGGAGATAATGGAGACTTTTTGATTTCCCATCCCCTGCCTCTTGGCATCTGAATATTAACAGATATATGGAGGAAGCTATTAGTTAACCTCCTACCTGAAGTCCTAATGGCTGTTTCCGTAAAACATCAAATAAAGCATGCTTTCTTCCTGAGCAGTAAATAATTGTTTTATGACTTGCTTCATTTCGTAGGCATATCCTTCCTTTCTTATATTGTTTGATCATCATTCAGGGTAAGATAAGAAACCATTTAAACACGCCCTTATTGAAAAAATAAGAGCTGAAGAAATAAAACAACTTGGTATGAGTATTTTGCTAAAGGTACACATGACCCATACAAATGTAGACTGTACGCATGTTAAAAAGTTTTTATCGGGCTAATTAATAAGCAGGAAATCTGTAAAATTGGCTGTAAGAAGGAAATTAAGAAAGTAAACAAAATATTATGGATTGCTAGGCTTGATTGCAGAATTGGTTAGTGTTATAGGGAAGTAAAATTACATTACCTTTTATAGGATACAAATCTGCACCTGAATGGACTTGTTACATAATGCCTTTGTATGACATTGAAAGATAAGAGTTGTCCTCTTGACCTCTTGACCTTATCTCTGAGTTTAAGAGAAAGAAACATATATACATGGGCATGTGTGTGTTTAACATCAAGCCCTGTGAATGTTTATCTTGCCAATTTTGAATTCCTTGTGAATTTTAGATATGGTCCCACTCCCAACCCCCAATCTTGAGAGGTCCAAACCCAGGTTTAGAATTGATGGTCAGATTCTTAAAGAGCTTTTAAGTTTTCCTTGGTTCTCTCTGGGGTGGTAGATTGGTGTAGTTAGTTCATTTTTCTTAGAACTGAAAGGTTGGAGAATTAGTCAGAAGCTAGTTTTGTTAGAATAGTTGTTTGAGACAAAGAAATGGAAATTGTATTTACAATTTGGTTTCCCCCAAATAAATTTAGCCCTGAAGTTTTAATTCCTCAGAATAGTTGTTACATCCATGAAAGAAACTAATGTATATGAATTTATTTGAGCTAATGTAATGAAATTGTTTTCAGTTTCCTAGTTTATTGTTATTATTGTTGTTGCTCTTATCTTCTTTTATTCTTCCTCAGATTATTTTTTATTTACAGTAGAGGGAAAGGGCTGTCTTTTCTGAGTTGTGTTCTGTTCTGCCTCCCAGCAGAAACCTGATGTAGAATTTGTATTCTGGACAACGTTTGCAGAGGTGTTATGTAACTACCCTTGACTTAAGACAATTCCACCCTGCAGATCCTAAATGGTTTACTTGGTCACAGTCTGAATGCCCAAGCACAAGTTAGGTGGTGTGGATTAGAATTTTGAGTGTCTTCTAGAATATATTATACTCTGTTATAAATCCAAGGAATTTCACTTCCCTCCACCCAATACACCCTACAGCTCCGTCCCTAACCCCTTTTTTATTTAAGTACCTGAGGCAGGCCTTGAACTTGGATCCTCCTGCCTCAGCCTTCTGAGTTGTTGGTATTGCAGGCATGCCAAGTGGAATTTCAAATGGAGTATCATTAAGAAATAGCATGAGGGCTGGGGATATATCAGTTGGTAGAGTGCTTGCCTTGCATGCACAAGGCCCTGGGTTCCATCCCCAGCACCATAAAAAGGAAAACAACAACATCAACAACAAAAACCCCATGGTATGTAGTAATGATGCCCCATTGTTTTGATTTCTATTTAGTGCAGTTAATTTGTTTTCATATGTGACATTATTTAAATGTTTGACAGTCCTGCTCGAGAAAGTAGAAAACTAAGGCTGAGAAGTTAAGTGACAGGTCTGAGAGTGACCCAACTTTTATAATAAAAGGCAAAGTTGAATTTTCTTGTAGGAAAAATGGGTTAATTAAACCTGGCCCACTTAGTAATTGAGTATATAAAATGCCAAATATCATTGGGGAAAACAGTTTTTTTTAATAGAGTTGGGGGTTGATGCTGTTAAAGTATTTTTGACAAACTTTGTTGATTAGATGGTCTGTGTGTTCAAAAAAATATGGCAGGAGTTGGGACAGCATGCTGTGCTTGACCTCGGTTATAAATCTTTTTGACAGAGTAGTTATAAACTCGTGACAAATTATTTGAACTAGAATCTTTGCTCTAGAGTTATCACTGTTTTGAATTCCATTTTATGTGTGGATTTTTTAAAAATTTTATTTTTAAATCACCTTGTGATGTCTTTCTTACTCATAGCTTTTTAGTTCCGTTTCAGTGATGTTTTGTTTCTGAGTCTGCCTTTGGAATTTAAAAGTATCTTGCTGTATAAGAAGTAAATCTTGTGGGACAAAATAAGTTATTTTAAAAATTAGCTGATTTTTTTCTCATTAAATGTGAATCTTCTTTGTTTTTTAGTTCGGGGGATTGAACCCACGGGTGTTTTCCACAAAGCTACATCCCCAACCCTTTTTATTTTAAGACAGAGTTTAGGGCTGGGGATATAGCTCAGTTGATAGAGTGCTTGCTTTGCATGCATAAGGTCCTAGGTTCAATCCCCAAGCACCACTTAAAAAAAAAAAAAAAAGACAGGGATTGACTAAGCCTTAAACTTGAAATCCTTCTTCCTCAACCTCTTGTGTCACTAGGAATACAGCTCAGAAAATCCAATCTTTTTTCTTTTTTGTATAGTTGAGATGTGTTTTTGTTTCTTTGGAGTTTGTGGGAGTTTGTTTTTTTAGAAAGGTTTATGGTTTCAGTTTGTAATGAAACTACAAGTCTAAATCTTATTGTTGTAAATTGGGCTTCTGAATTATATTTTGGAAGCAAACCAAGAAAAAATTTTATGTAAGAAAGTAGCTCACGTCACTTGATTCCTCCGTAATATTAAGAATTTTCTGGCCCTTGGGTGGAGCTCTGTTGTGCAGCACTTGCCTAGTATGCATGCTGAGCATTGGGGGAACCGGGGAGGGGGAGCAGTGCTTTGCTTGAGCCAGCCTCCATCTGTATTGTCAAGAGGACACAGTTCATTCAGCCCTGTTGGCTCCTTACTGTATACATCTAGTTATATACCTTCATAGAAAATGAGCTATTACCATAATAAAGTGAGTGGGAAGGTACAGAGAAGCACTTTGTCTTATTTTACTCAGGGAATGTTTATGCAACTCTTGAAATGTGAGTTTATTCTTTCCAAGCTTTTATGCTTTGCTCTAAATACAGACTACCTACTATTACTTTCTCAGTCAGCCAGTTGAAATTTGGAATTCTGAGCATTCTAAAGAAAAATCCAAGTCGGTAGAATTGACCTTTTGCTGACCTATAGTCTTTATCTTAGGTTTTTGTCTGTCATCTGTATCTGTTACCACTGCTGCAAATTAATGATTTAGCATCTCATTGATGCTGTTTCTCAGACTGGTAGGTGAGAGTGGGATG